>NC_134715.1:103852000-105133000 GCF_049634645.1 Pelodiscus sinensis
CTGGTCTATAAGTTTATTACAACTGTTGTAATAATAGCCACTGTTCACAACTTGGTATCGAACGTGTAATTCATTAGGCAACTTTTAAGTTCCTTAGTTGGCAACTAATGAAAACATTGAAAGCTTAATGGAAAGAAATAGAAAATCTTACCTTTTGGGAATACTTAAGAAAAGTACTATTTCTATCTCCAAAAAAATTAGAAAATACAGAACTGATTATCTGAAGCAATGTTTTTTGTGCTTATGGAAGATGAGCCTTTTGGCTTACAACCCAGGTTTTTGTGTTCTTGTTACTTTATTCATGTGATTCATAGTAGCTGGTGCCATTGAATAATTTCTGCAGTTGCAAGATTTCTCTACTGTAGCCTGTCATGTTTTGATTATGGCATATAAACTATATATGTAACTACTCATGGAAAACACAAGTATCCATTCTCACCTACATTGGAGTAAATTGTTGTAAACAGTCGTCCAAAGGCAGTGCAGTTACAATAGTGTACTAACAGAGGATAGGTCTACAATATAGCTTTTTCTGATTGCTTTTTCGCCATTTGGCCCAGTCTAGACGGGGCCAAATGGCGGAAAAGCCTCCTCTTTCAGCAGAGTCCTTATCCCTCGTAGAAGCAAAAGAGCAAACCTGTTCCTTGGATGCGGTGGAGTTTTTCCAGGATACCTCTGGTATCCCGGAAACCCCCCGCAGTATAGACGTACCCAGAGGGAGAAAAGAAAAAAGCCCACTGTGTTCCTGTAGAAATAGTTGATGTCACTGCCAATCACCATCCACATCAGGTTACAATTTCACAGTCAGCACTTGCCAACACACATTGTTATTTAAGATACCATTATGTGTCCTGATATTTAGAACATTAAAATAATCATAATGCCTCACATGCCTATGTATGTTAATGGCTTAGAAGATGACTCATCATTAACTTTCATCACAGGGATAGCACTACTCCCATTGGTAGGATTACTCGGATGTTTAAAATTAAATACTCATACAATGAGGTGAACCCTGTATTAATAAATCAAAATTTTTCTTCTTTTTACCCCTCTTCAGCAAAAAAGAATCTTTATCCCCATTTGTTTGTTCCTAACAATACTGAGCCATGAGCATCTAGGTTGTGGAAGGGAGTCTTGGTTTAAAAAAAATAATTATAAGGAACATTTTTGTTTAAAAAAAGCCTTTTTAACCTAGTTCTACTACAGACACTTGATCCAGTTCTGTGTATCCAGTCTTCTGCTTAGGAGACTTTCAGTTACCTGCAGACAGTGCTTTTCAAATACCAGCAACATCCATAAGTCATTGCCCTAAAAGCCCAGGAGGAGGAAAAAGTCAATTGGAACAAGGGTCTGGTGATACTGGGACTGGATGAATCAGGAAGAAAAACTCGGAGTTGGAGAAGGAAGACTGAGATTATTGGGAAAGGAGATTGGAGCTGGGAGCAGCCTACTACTGTTTGGCCAAACAGACTGCGACTGGATATAGGGAGGAGAAGACACTGGATTCTGGGTGGAAGATTGGACAGGTGGACAGCAAGCCTGCAGGGGAGGTAAGAGTGTCTGGGCAAGGAGATTAGCACTAGGAGCAGAAGAACGAGGAGTGGAGATTGTGACTAGGTGGAGAAATTGAATAGCTTTTTGTTCAATTTCAAAGATGGGGAAGAGAGAGAACTGGACAAGGGACAGGTTGGAAGGGATAGCGCCAAAGGGAGTCCAACTTGGGACAAGGGTCTGTGCCCACTGAAATGCATTTCCCTCTAAAGCCTGGAATGGAACTCAATATCTTTGAATTACACTATACCTCTGTTGTCAGCAAAAATCTATAAAACCCACTGATTATGGCTTTGTCTACACTAAATGGAAGATCGCTGCTGCTAGGATTGATCTCCCAGACTTTGACTGAGCAAGTCTAGTTAAGACTCACTAAATCAAACTCAGAGGGTGCCCCTGCTGGCATCCAGTACTCTTACTTTTGTGGCCTTGTCTACACTAAATGGAAGATCGCTGCTGCCATGATCGATCTTCTGGAGTTCAATTTAACAATTCCAGTTAAGACTCACTAAATCGAATTCAGAGGGTGCCCCCACTAATGGCCAGGACTCCTGCTTTGCCAGGAGTAAGGGAAGCTGATGGGCATTTGCTTTCATGGGATTACACTGTTGCGACACCACCAAGCTCATCTTAAAGTAAGTCAATTCCAGCTACGTATTCAACATAGATGGAATTGTGTACCTTAAGCCGAGCTGCTGGGTCTAGTGTAGACCTTCCCTGTGTGTTTCATCCCCCTCTACTGCTGGATCACATAGATGATAATAGCCTGTTACTACTGACAGTTACTCCATGAGCTCAAGTGGCAGAGAGGTCTGTGCAGTAGATCTAAAAGTCCCAACCCTGATGTGATCTAAGTGATGGAAATGAACATTAAAAGGATTGCAAAGTCTAGCATTCTAAGTTATCGAATGCCAGAATTAAGGTTTTCTGGGTTTATCTACTTGTGAATATGCACTGAGAGTGTTTACTTACATGAACTCACATTTTTTTCCCCAGAGGGCCCAGGGCAAACTTGTTTTGGGAAAGAATGAGAGTTGTATAGTGAAGGGAGATGTTTATAGGACTGTATCATTGGTTGCAGAAGTTGGGAAGTCTGTAATGAATTAGATAGGGGATTTCAGGAAGAGAAAGAAGGGTCTCATACTTAAGATGGTTGAATGTTTTTGTGGGGAACTAGATTCTGTTTTGGTTCTGCTCAAGATTTCATTTATGATGCTGGGCAAGTCACTTAGGGTACATCTACACAGCAAAATTATTTCAAAATAACTAGCGTTATTTCTAAATAACTTAGTCCGTGTCTACACAGCAATAAGTTATTTCAACATTATTTTGAAATACTGTCAAGCTGGAGGACTTCTTCCAACTCCTGTAACCCGCTGGCTGTGTCTACATTGGCACCCTTTTTCGGAAAAGGGATGCTAATGAGACACTTTGGAATTGCAAATGCCACGGGGGATTTAAATATCCTCCGCGGCATTTGCATGAACATGGCTGCCACTTTTTTCTAGCTTGGGGCTTTGCCGGAGAAAAGCGCCAGTCTAGATGGGATCTTTCAGAAAATAAAGCCTTTTCCGGAAGATCCCTTATTCCTGAATTTAAGAGGAATAAGGGATCTTCCGGAAAAGGCTTTATTTTCCAAAAGATCCTGTCTAGACTGGCGCTTTTCTCCGGCAAAGCCCTGAGCCGGAAAAAAGCGGCAGCCATGTTCATGCAAATGCCGCGAGGGATATTTAAATCGCCCGCGGCATTTGCAATTCCGAAGTGTCTCATTAGCATCCCTTTTCCAGAAAAGGGTGCCAATGTAGACACAGCCTCATTGTACGAGGAGTAAGGGAAGTTGGAGGAAGAGTCTCTATTTCAAAATAAGTGCCGTGTAGATGCTCTGAATTTCAAAGTAAGCTATTTTGAAATAAGCTATGCAATTGGCATAGCTTAATTTGTATAGCTTATTTCGAGTTAAGCCCTGCTGTGTGGATGCATCTTTAGACCAGACTTTTCATGGGTGATCATTAATTGTGTGTTCTACTGTTTGGAATATCTGGTTTGGTATGCTAAGATCTGATTAGCAGAAGTGCTGAGCACTCTTGGCTGCAATCACTGGGAGCTGTGTTTGAATATATAGAATATGCAGTACTCTGCAAAAACAAGTTCTACACATCTCAAGTTGCGCACCCAAAATTAATGGATACTTTTTAACCTTAATCTCTGTGTTTCAGGTTCCTTTCTATAAAATGATCATAAGAACATCCCCTCAGTTCACAGGAGTGTTTGTAAAGATAAATGAATGTTTGTGAAGCAGTAGGGTACAATAATGATGATTTTTTTTAATAGAGTGCAGTTGGTAAGATCTACAGTCATCAGGTGAATAATTAAAATAACACCAAATATTGATAGCTGCTCATTTATTGAGCATTATCTATCACATGCAGAATTTTAAAAAAGTGGAAGGGAAAATAGCATGTGATCATATAAAATACCATAATGCATATGTACAAGAGAAAATTTTTGTTGAGCAAATAAAAAAAAACCATTTTGGTCCCTTTAATTTAAAGCACTGGTCCGCTCCCCTGCAACCCCTGATGATAGTCCACACCTCTCCCTTCAGGATCCTTCTCTGTTCTGTGAAGCAACTTTAGAAAGATGCTTATAAGCAGCTTCAAGCTGTGGAGGCCAGATAACTAGTATAGAGTTAAAGGCTTCTGAACAGATTCACCTTTGGGTGGAGGCTGGGGCAAAGTGGATAATTGTTTCAATGCTTCAAAAGGGTCCAGGGTTTCCAGCCACCACCGCCAATACTGGGCAGCAGCAGCGGCCAGAACATAGGCCCTTTAAATTGCTGACGGAGCTCCATGTGGCATGTTCCAGAGCCCCTGGTGGTGCTGAAGGGTTGGCTGGGGAAGTTCGCCTCAGTCCGGACCCTTCTACCTGAAACTGCACCTTCTGAGAGCATGGAGAGGGCCCTTGCCACCCGGTCCAAAGGCCTGGCAAGTCTGTCGGCCCCTCTGCTTCTGACCCATGTCCTTGCACCTACAATGATTCCCTTTGTGATATCAGTAAAAATGTGTCAGGTAAATCCTCTGCTTTGTGTATGTGGAGGGATTTAGAGGAAACTCGGAGGAATACCTCGTAGAGTTTTCACTCTTGCAGTGACTCTTGCTATCAGCTTTGACATGGGGAGAAGTGGTCTGAGGTTTTCGATATATACCCATGGCTCACTGGCATGCTAATTATCAACTTCTTTAAAAAAATAAAGCTCCAAAAAGTGGTTACAGTTATGTGATAAACTAAAGATTAATTAAAATAAAACCTTTTACATAATCATAATACAGGTGTAACAATCTTGTTAGTGACAGTAGTTAAATATTCCAGACTTTCTTCAAAGTGCAGAGGTTATGTAAAAGAAGAATACTGGGACTAATTAACTCTAATTTTCATATTTAATTATACAGTCTTTTTCCCTCTTGTATTTTAGCACAGAATGTAATGAACAAAACTTGGAGAACATTTTGTAGTTAATTACTGAGTGGTAAATTTAAGTATATCTAATGAAATTACTCCAGCAACTGGTTAGAGCCCTCTTATTCAAGGGATAGTTAGCACAAGAAAATGTTTTGCCTGCTTGTTTTGTGTAAAAGCTGAGAAATTTCTGGTCAAACAAATACAGTGCCTTTTAAATTAGTCTGAACATACCTTTGCAGGCATTTCCCTGAGAAAAGTTATAAATGAGTGATGTTGTATTTCAGAGGTGAACTGATACATCTAATGCTCTAAGTAGAACTGGGTTGTGTCTACACTTATGGACCTTACAACGGCTTGTACTGCCGCTTCTGTTGTGCCGCTTCTGTAGTTATCTTCTACATAACTGCTCTTTGTCACCTGGAGAGAACACTCCCACTCACATAATTAAGCTACTTGCAGTTTTTGGGGGAGGGTTGGGTGTGGTTTAGTTATATATGTAGTTATGTCCACAGGAGACACTTTTCTGTACATGTAGCACTGTCCACGCTGGCAGGTTTGTCAGTGAAACTTGTCAGTTTCTTTCACGCTCCAGCCAACAAAAGTTTTGCAGACAAAAGTGCAAGTACAGACAATGCCTTAGATTATTATTCTGTCTAGATTATCTAGTGATAATGCCTTAATATGTGAGTCTAATGACAAGAAGGGGATTTTGATTAATTATTCACCTAACTCTCCAATTTTGCTTTTTTAATAGTGATTTTTTTTCTCCGCAAACATGGTTGGATTTTCTGAAGTTTCTCACCGAATATGATTGGCAATTAATTGTGAACATTCAAAGCATTTTTCCTGCCTAATTGATCACATGGTGAGGTACTTTTTCCTGACTGATGGGCTTCTTAACCCGTGCGTATGCTAGCGAATGTTCTAAAAAGTTTCTTGTATTGTCAATGCTGTGTTATCAGCACTACATCTATAGTACCGACAGGCTCTGCACTGCAGTCACTTTTAATGCTGCACTAATTTAACCTGCTCAGGACAAGTGTTAATAAAGTGTTAATAATGGCTGTAGCCACTGGAGTCTTAGCTGCACTAGGGCTCCTCATGTTGCAAGCCCTAGAACAGAGGTCGGCAAACTTTCCAAAGTGGCATGCCAAGATTTAACCCTCCTGCCCTGGGCCGTGCCACTGTCCTAGGAGCAGGGAAGTGCTGTCTCCACCATGTACTCCTCTTGGTCTCCTGCCTTGGGGTCCTCTCCAGCATTTCCTGTGGGGAGAGGAGGAGCAGAATGCGTGCGTTTCCCTGCAAGCCAGATCCTGTGTGAAGCTTTGGGGCTATCCCCACCCCAGGAAGCAGGCACTGACTTCAATCTTGCAGAAGATGTGATGCTAGATCACCAGCACAGGCTCCCCATTGGGGGGGGGGGGGAGTGAAGGGGATCCCGTTCACTGCATGTGCCACTGAAAATCATCTTACGTGCCACATGTTGCCAACCCCTGCCATAGTACATATTGCACTGGTTGATTTTTAGCAAACAAGTATAAAAAAGTGATCTGTGCATGAGGTTTCTAGTACAAATATTGCCTTAGGTTTTGGGGAAAGAGATGTTTTATTTCTCAGGGACTGAGCAGTGGGAAACTATAATCAGAGGTCAAATGTATTGTTTTAATATCTTTTCTTTTCTGTTAAGGTCAATTTTGCCAGGAGGGCAATGGTTGGAAAGGAAATCTTTCTTGGAGCTGTCATAAGAGAAAATGGTATAAAGATGACTTGAAACCCCCTGTTTTATTGCAATTCTTGTAAAAAGAAAAATGTTGTAACAAAACATTTCTGCTTTATAGAAGTTCCAGCTTAGGAACCTATCACCGTTCCATAGTAAATGAATGAATGTTAAATTAAAAGCAACCCAAAGTACCGTATTTTCCAGCGTATAAGACGACTTTTTATACTAAAAAATATTCCCCAAAAATCGGGGGTCGTCTTATACGCCGGGTATAAACATACTGTAGCTTCGGCTACATACAGAACGTCCCTATCATTACCTTTTAGCCCGCTGGATGTGCCCTAATACAGTACTGTAGCTTCGGCTACATACAGAACGTCCCTGTGCTGATACTGTATGTACCGCGCTGAGCCAATCACAGCAAGTGGTGTCATCTATTAATGCATACAAAGCCTGCTCGGATTGGCTGAGTCAGAGAGGCAGGCTATTACAACCTTTGCCAATCTGAGCAGGCTTTGTATGCATTAATAGAATACACCGCTTGCCGGGATTGGCTCAGCGCGGTACATACAGTATCAGCACAGGGACATTCTGTATGTAGCCGAAGCTACAGTACTGATGTTATTAAATGGTGTTTCCTCGGAAGGGGGGGTAGTCTTATACGGCGAGTATAGGCCAAAACCTATGTTTTAACTGGAAAATCAGGGGGTTGTCTTATACGCCCAGTCGCCTTATACGCCGGAAAATACAGTAAATAGGGAACTTAAACCCTGAAAAGCCTTTGGTAAATGGAACTAGTTCCAAGTTACAACTTTGACAAAGGAAAGGAAATATGTTTTTTAATGATTTTTTAAAATTTATTTATAAATTGAGTTAAAATTATAGTTCAGCACTTGATTTGTTGGTATGTTGGTGGTGATTGCACTATATAAACAATGACCTGGTTCTCCATTCACTTATTCCAGTTTAACTCAATTTACACTGAGATAAATGAGAGGAGAATCATACCCTTAGATTGAGACAATACCCCAAGACTGAGGCCATCTTCATAAGATCAATATACTTTCCCCTAGCATTTTCTGAGGAAGAGGCTAGAAATGATCCAGTATCAAGGAATACAGAGATTCAGTGAGAAGGATGGAACAATACAAATAATTGCCACCAAGCCTGCTAAAGCAACACATTTGCAAAACTAAATCACTACATCATGCAAAGTGTTACACATGCACAGTGGGATTTCAGTCATAGATTCTTTATTTTACATGAGTAAGGGACTCAGTTAAAGAACATTAATTGGGCACTGTGACCCTGATTCATGTAAGCACGTAGTTTAGTACTTTGCTGAATCAAGACCAATGAGCATTGGATATTGGTAAAGTGCTTAAAATGTTATTTAGAGGTGTGGATTGTATGATCTCTACCCAGAAATAGTGATTGAGTTGCAAAAAGGAATGTGGATGGTTTAATCCTTTTTAGTGATTTCTGTTCCTTTTAAAGATTCTTTGTTCCTTATTGGTCAATATTTTTGAGGGGGTATTTGTTTTTCAGAGAGAGCTGGCAATGGCAGTCCACAAAAACCACAAGCACTTATAAAAGATACTCAAGCAGTAGCTACAAAGGCCACATGAATAACCTGTGCATCAGAGCTCTGTCTGAGATCTATGTATTTTCAAAATAGATTTTAAAAGCCATTCTTTAAATTAACATGAGAGATCTATTGGCAAGATTGTTCTGTATATGTAGTGTAAACACTAGCTGATGAATGAAAAAGTGGCTCCTAAAATACTGCAAAACTTCAGACAGTGAAACTGATGTCAGCATCCATCTCTTGGTACTGTAAGTACTCTCGCCAATAGACGCACATAGGGTATGTCTACATTACATTCCTCTTTCGAGAGAGGAATACAAATGCAGACAAATGAAATTGCAAACAAAGCGCGGATTTGAATTTCCCGCCCTTCATTTTCATAATGGCGTCCAGCTGCTTTTCCAAAATAGTGTATTTCAAGGGGGAAAAAAAGGGGTTATTTAAAAAAGAAACCCTTCTTTTCGAAATAACCCATTTTTTCCCCCTCAAAATACACTATTTTGGAAAAGTGGCTGGCCGCCATTATGAAAATGAAGCACGGGAAATGAAAATCCGCGCTTCGTTTGCAATTTCATTTGTCTGCATTTGCATTCCTCTCGAAGGAGGAATGCAATGTAGACATACCCATAGAAGGGTATTCCTCAGATATGTGTGAATATTTTTTAAGTAGAAGTGAGGTGTATGTAGAGGAGGGCCAAATTTAACCCAATAAGTAAATATAGTAGCATAAGTCTTAAAAAGTACAGTAGATTAAATCCACAGGCCCTTAGTCTCCAACACACATGCACTGAAAGAATGTGTAATCTAACTTTTGAAGGGAACTCTTGGTATCTGACAGGCGCAGAGACAACAAAATATGTACATGCTCACACACACCTTTCTCAAGCATTCTGTGAATATTCCGACCAGTAGACTGGAATGGTAGTTGTTCCTTCTCCATATCTCTGTGTGTGGGCATAAAGGAACACAAGATCTGCAGCCATGGATTTCATGTCCCCTTTGTCAGTCCACTCCAACATTTCTCCTATACTGGCCTGTTTGGATCTTGCATATAGCTCCCTTTCTGTACACAGGAAGTGTGCAAGAAACCTTTAAGAAATCCATCCATTTTCAGCCCTGTGTGTATAGCCCCATCATAAAACTTTAATGCTGCCAAAGCAAGGTTCTCTGTGCACTGGAACAAATGGTGTGAATTCCACCAAACATGAATCTGGGCCTAATAAGGAATTTTAATTGTGTTCTTGGAGTGTTAGCCCAGTCTGACCAGTCATATGCTATTCTCTCCATCATACTGAAAGACATCTTTCCAAGACTAATTTTTCGAAAGACGAGTGTTTTACAGTAAGACAGATGTATAATCTCTTGCTTTTAAAAAGCATCTTATATTGTTATTTGGCAGAGAAAAGGGAGCTCTGTTTCTGGTTTGTCCTGTTTGAGAAGATAGGTGCCTTCCAGTACTACTGATTCCTTCCTGTATTTGCTAGGTGAGATGTAGTGGAATATATATTGCAATATAATAAGACTTAGCACTTACATCACTCTTTTAGTCTCTGAGATGCTTCATAAACATTAACTGGTCATCATACTATCAAAAAATCCCCAAAGGTGGAGAATCAGCAGGTGATTTAATGCCAGTAATATCATGAATGAAAGCTCATTGTTCAAAGGTGTTTATTTTTCTTGTTGCAGACAGATACAGTAAAAAAAAAAAAAAAATGAAACAATAAGCAGTGAAGTCTCCAGATAGAAGAAAATGTGCAGTTTTGTTTACCATAGGTAGCACAAAGCCTTCAGTATTGTCTAATTGCTCTACAGAATAAAATAAAACAGCTACACAATGAACATTAAACTCTGACAAAACTAATCCCCAGGCAGCACTATTGGCCCTCAGTGAAGTCTAAGGCATTCTTTGTGAGCTTTTACATAGACACACAATCTCCTTATTTCTCAATTTTACTTTCTTGGACTCAAATCCTGGACATAGAGCAGAAGCCTGATAAAAAGACTTTGTTCAGCAATCAAGGTGAATAACTAAGGATTGGAATCTCAAGCCCAATTTGTAATGCAGTACCAGCTGCAGAAAGAGCAGATAACATAATTTCATTCACTAAATGATTTTGTCATCCATTTAACTGAAATGGACTAAATTCCAAAATGGAGCACATTTCTCCTTCCCTGCCATCGCATAGTTTACTACCTTTAGGTGCCTCAGTAGACCCTTGAATGGTTGCAGAGAGGTGCACTTAGAGGCCCAGTAATGTAAAGCTGTAGTTTTTAAGAAAGGGGAATGTTTGTATCAAAAGTCTGTACTTTTCCCTTATAATCACTTTGACTGTGTTTTTTACTGTTTGTATTTCTTTGTCATTTTGAACTCCACATGATGGGGTAGAGACATCAAGGCCTGAGCATACCATCCACCATTATCAGATACATGTTGCTATCTGTGGCATCTCATAAATTTTGCATTCACTCATAGCACAGTAATCCCTTCCATTACTGTATTAATGAACATTAAAATAGAGCCAGCATCTTATTGGACTAAGGAGAAGCTTCTGGTCTTCTGTGACTGTTACAAGCTTATTGGTGGCCTGTTCCAAAGGTGATGTACCAAACAGTTCCTTGAAGGATGGCCCCAGAATGTGCTGCTGCTTCTTCTACAGAGCTTTCTCTGGGTTTGGTTTAAGCAACTATTGTCACTTGGCACCTATTGTTGGCTACCTTCAGTCCTCATGCTGGATTCTGTGGCCAGGAGTCTATTCTGGCTGACCAGATTATCATGTATCACTTGTTGGTTCTGTGCATGTCATAAAATGGACATAACATCAGTGGCTTTGTCTCCACTGCAGGTTTTTTGCGCAAGAAGCTTTTTGTGGAAGAGATGTTCAGCAAAAACTTCTGGCACAAAAACGCATCCAGACTTCAAAGTGCAACGCTAAAGTGATGTGCTTTTGCAAAAGAGAGCATCCACGCTGCACAGACACTCTGACAGAATGGCCATCAGAGCACTTGTGCTTTTGCCAATAGGGATTTCTTGTGCAAAAACCTCTCAGGAGCATCCACATCTTCCTTTTTGCATGAGATCTGTAGCGCAAAAAGGAGTTATTCCGAGTGGGAAGAGGAATAACTCTACCGGCAAAAGCCCTCTGTTCTGCCATTTTACTTGCGCAAAAATGTGCTTGAGGTGTGGACGCTCTGCCGGTTTTTGCGCAAAAATGGCTGTTTTTGCGCAAAAAACTTGTAGTGTAGACATAGCCAATGAGCTGACTGAGGAACAATTCTGGTACCTGGATTTTCTTCGCTCAATCTTAAACCAGGTAATCCACTCCCTCTGGTGGTCATTGGTTGGGAAATTTGCAATCTTCTTTGCTATTTGCTAGTATTCCTGGTGGTTCCTGGTACTCTTACTGATGTCCACTGTTTTGTGGCATTGCACCATAGATTTAACAAAATCTGGCTGTGCTCCTGTGACCATAAATCAGTGTGCTTGGCAGAAGGCTTGTTCAGGTCCATTGCAAGGACAGAAAGCTCTCCAATGATGTGTTTGCAACTTGGTGGTTAGAAGATTCATGGACTCATGTTGGGGGAACTGTCTGCACCGCAAAGCAATAGGGCTCAAACCCTGGGATCTGGCTTGACTCAGGGTTAAATTCTCTGTCCCTACAAGGCCCTAGGACCCTACATCCATGTCCAAGTAGGAGAGATTTGTGGGTAGACAGAAGGAGGCTCAAGGCTGAGTCTGAGTGAATGCTGGTAAAAAATGAGTTAAGTTCAAAAGATAAAAAAGGAGAATAACAAATTAAAGATTACTTAGCCAAGTTAGTTGTCTTCAATCACCAGAGCTTCAGGACATGCACAATAGAATTCTCAAAGGGCTAGTTGAGGAGATATCTGAGCCATTCACTATTATCTTTGAAAAGTCATGGAAGACAGGAATGATTCCAGCAGACTAGAAAAAGGCAAGTATAGTGCCCATCTATAAAAAGGGAAAAAAAGACAACCCAGGAAACTACAGACCCAGTCGTCTTAACTTCTGTACCAGGAAAGATAATGGAGCAAATAATTAAGGAGTTTTTTCAAACATCTAAAAGATAAGGTGATAAATAAGAGTCAGCATGGATTTGTCAAGATCAAATCATGTCAAACCAAGCTGATAGCTTTCTTTGATACAATAAGTCTTGTGGATAACAGGAAAACAGCAGATGTAGTAAAAAAAAGGTTGGGAACTACCGCACATGGGAAACTGGAAAACCCATTCAGACACGTTTAGTGGATGGAAACAGTGTATTTCCATATTTGCATATTCATTATTCACGTGACACTTCCGGCCCCGGGCTCCAGAGCCACCGGGGCCCGGCAGCTAACAAGCCACCACCTGGCAGTCTCTCATGACTTCCTAATTAATAAGATAGGAATATACAACCTAGATGGGGTTACCAAACTGTGAGAGCATAACTGATTGGATAAATTTTCCAAGAGAGTAGTTACCAATGGTTCACAGCTGGAAGGGCATGACAAGTGGGATTCTGCAGGAATCTATTTTGGGACTGGTTCTGTTCAATATCTTCATCATAGAATACTAGGACTGGAAGGGAGCTTGAGAGGTCAACGAGTTCAGTCCCCTGCCTCCTGGCAGGACCAAGTACTGACTAGACCAAATCTGATAGACATTTATCTAACCTACTCTTAAATATCTCCAGAGATGGAGAATCTACAGCCTCCCTGAGCAATTTATTCCCCAGTGTTTGACTACCCTGACAGGAACTTTTTCCTAATGTCCAACCTAAACCTCCCTTGCTGCAGTTTAAGCCCATTGCTTCTTGTTCTATCCTCAGAGGCCAAGATGAACAAGTTTTCTCCCTCCTCCTCACGATACCCTTCTAGATACCTGAAAACTTCTATCGTCCCCCCTCAGATTTGGTTTTCTAAACTAAACAAACCCAATTCTTTCAGCCTTCCTTCATAGGTCATGTTCTCTAGACCTTTAATCATTCTTGTTGCTCTTCTCTGGACCCTCTCCAGTTTCTCCACATCTTTCTTGAAATGCGGTGCCCAGAACTGGACACAATACTCCAACTGAGGCCTAACCAGCTCAGAGTAGAGTGGAAGAATGACTTCTCATGTTTTGCTGAAAAGTAATTTAGACAATGGTATAGATAGTATGCTTATAAAGTTAGTGAATTATACCAGCTGGGAGAGGTTGCAAGTGTTTTGGAGGTTAGGATTATAATTCAGAATGAACTGGAAAGTCTGGAGAAATGGTCTGAGTAAATAGGATGAAAATCAACAAGGACAAATGCAAAGTACTTAACTTAGGAAGGAACAGTTTCACAAATACAAAATGGAATATAACTGCCTCGGAAGACATAGTGCAGATAGTGATCTAGGGGTCATGGTGGACCACAACCTAAAAATGAGTTAACAATGTGACACTGTTGCAGAAAAAGCAAACATCATCCTGGGATGTATTAGAAGGAATATTGTAAGTGAGACACGAGATGTAATTCTTTCATTCTACTCTGTGCAGATTAGCTATCAGCTGGGGAATTGTGTCCAGTTCTAGGCTCTGCATTTAAAGAAAGATGTGGACAAATTGGAGAGGGCCCAGAGAAAAGCAAGAAAAATGATTAAATGTCTAGAAAACATGATTTATGAGGGAAGATTGAAAATTGGGATAGTTTAATGTGAAAAACAAATGATTGAGAAGATGACATAACAGCTTTCAAATACCTGAAAGGAGGAGGGAGAAACATTAGTGTCCCTAGCTGCTGATGATAGGCCAAGAAGCAATGAGCTTAAATTGCAGCAAGGGAGGTTTTTGTTGGACATTAGGAAAAACTTCCTATCAGGGTGGTTAAGCACTGGAATAAATTGCTTAGTGTGGTTGTAGAATCTTCACCATTGGAGATTTTTAAGAACAGGTTAGACGAACACCTGTTACCGATGGTCTAGATGAGTAGAGGGGACTGGACTTGATGACCTCTTGAGGTTTCTTCCAGTTCTATGATTCTCTGCATAGGAGCTGGAGAAAAATGCCAGCTCTTTCCAGTGTACAGAGCAAGGGCAGGTAGAGAGTCTGCCTAGCTGCCTGTCAGACTGCACTTTTAATGTCCCATTCAGCACTTAAGGTGCGTCTATACAGAATGTTTATTTTGAAATAACAGCTGTTTTTAAGCAAGCCTGCCTCAGACTAATTTGGAGTTTTGCATGTAGTGTAGAGGTGCTATTTTGAAATAAGCTATTTTAGGAAAAAAATCCAAAATAGCTTATTTCGAAATAAGTATGCTCTGTAGATGTACCCTTAATGGACCTAGATCCCTTTTTGACTCAACATTCTGGTCAAAAACTGGACAGCAATTGTGGCTTCTAAGCTCTTTTTACTCTGTATGCCTGGCCCCCTTAAAGAATTTAACTAAAACTTTCTTTATTTGAATTACCTATCTAATTTCATCTGACTTGTGTTCAAGATGCTCTGACAAAAGCCTTAGTCCTTATCTAAAGACTTCCTTTTTTAACTGAACTTTATTTATGAATGACATTTCATGTGCTGAATTAATGATCCTGAGTAATACTAATAACCAAAAAGTTGGTGCTTTTTAATCTTTCCTTACCATTTGGATCTCTGATAGAAGATACAATTCAGCTTCTCTTACAAGAGATGTAATGAAATACCTATATCAATTACCTCTTTCAACAAGCGTGCTTATTATTCTGTGAGCTATAATGCTTTTGTAAAAAATTCTGTTGTTGGAGTGTTTTACAAGGACATTAAAACTGCATCCTTATATAGGACAGCAGTCTACAGCGCATAAAAAAACAAAGTGAAATGAATGTTAAGTGCAAAGTCAAGCATTCAAAAGTTAGGAAATGCCAGAATTGTTTACTGTGAAATCTTAATTCAGTCCCTTGTACATATACATTACGATGCAGTCTTTAATTCTGTGATCACATACAATTTTTTCCACAAGACAGCTGCCTCATTTAGTGAATGAGTTCTTAAGTATTTACTATAACTCTCATCATTCAGTGTTTGACTCCAGGCCTGCCCTCAACATGCAGTCAAATCCCACATTGAATACAGATGAATATAGTGCTTTCATTTAATATCTTGGTATTTTATAAACATTAAAAATGTATCTTTACAAATACCCTGGTGAGAGAAGATAGTATTCGTCTTCTTCATGGTTTACAGGTAGGAAACAGATTCAGATTCACCAACAAATGTCATCGAGGGAGAGGGCTGCTAAGACCTGACATTGCTAAGAGGCATTGCAAGCAAAATTTGAAGGGGGATCATAACCATGATTCGGGGGAGAAGGGACTTTGAAGGCATGTGGCCACTGCCAGAGTAAGTGTGCGACCCTCCAACACCCCTGCAGTACAGCCAGACTTTGGAAGGGGTGCCTGGGTTATGTGAGGAACAGACTGTGAGCTGCCCTTACATTCCAGAGATGCTATTTGGATGTTCCCATGCTAAGGCATGTGATTATGTGTTTTCTTTTAACCTTCCCCATTTTTCCTTATTTTTTAAAATTGATTGTTTAATAAACTGTATGTAATGATCAGAGAGCCAGGAAAGCCTCTAGAGCAGAAAGAGCACTCAGAGGGGGGACACTTTGGCCCTTCTCCATGTCAAAGTTGGGAGCCAAGCCCCCCCAGGAATACTGGGCTCAGCCTTGTTGCCACCTAGGCAAGGAAGTTGGGGCAGTGTTGCCTCTAAGCTGGGCAACAGCACAGCTTCACAGGTGATTAATCAGCCAGTAAGAGGCTCAGGGCTCTGTGCAGAAGAGCTGACTGACTGGGCAGAGCTGTTTAATCACCTGTGAAGCTGTGCTGCACTGAAGTTTAGAGGAGGGGAAAATAAATGGAGATTGCCTATCTCCTAGAATGGGAAAGGACATCAAGTCCAGTCCTCTGCCTTCACAGCAGGACCAAGTACCATGCCTGACAATTTTTTGCCCCAAATCACCTCCGCAAGGATTGAACACTCAACCCTGGGTTTAGCAGGCAAATGCTTAAACCAATGAGCTATCCTTCACTGATTAGGAATAAGGACTCAGATCCTTTCACTAGCTGATTTCAGTGGGACAGTGTATAAGCCAGAAAAGTCTCTCACAATAGTGGGACCAGCCCCTTGCTTGCATTAGTATATCTGTGTTTGTTTGAAGCAGGGGCAGATGATGATTTTGCAGAGCCTAAGGCAGCACAATTTTGCGGGTCCCCCCCTTTGACACGGTGCATGCGCGGGGCTTCTTGAAGCACGGGGCCCGGGGCGGCCGCCCCGCTCGCCCTGCCCTATATTCACCAGTTGAAGCCTTTGCCAGTTAGCCTACTGATCAGAGTGTTGTGAGGAATGTGTTGGGAGTAACTTCAGATTTGTTGGGGTTTTTTTTCTGACTTTTGCTAAAGTCAGGCAGTTATCCTGGACAGAAATCAAGCAAAAATCTTTCCAACCAAGCCAGAACAGACTTCTTCCTGAACCGTGTTACTCTGTTAGCAGTTCATTTGGTGCAGCTGAATGCAGTTGGAATTTAATGGGTGGAATAAGGAGTTCAAGTTAAATACCATGGTCAGTTCTGAGTCAATTGTTCTTTCTAGAAAGGCAAGTATTAATTTCTCTGGTTTAATTAGCAAAAATAATACCTAGTAGTAAAGTAAACTGCAGTTTGTGTATATCTTGATTTGTAGGCAGGATATAATCTTTCCCTAATACTTGGCTACCTCTTTTGCAATTGTTGTTTTTTGCTTTTCAGATTGCAAATTGCAATCTGGTAAATTGCAATCACTAAAATAATTAAAGCAACAAGTCAAACACTTTGCACAATTTAAAAGTCAATATTTCAACTGAAAAAATGTGTCAGACCAATCTTATTGGATGTCTGGGATAAAACCCCAAACAAGTATAAACTCAGCATGACTCTGTTTACAGCAATGCTGAATGACTTTGGTCAAGTAAAACTTAAGAATGTGGCACATTAAAATATGTTAAGAAATGCGAGAAATGTAGCTTCAAGTACATTCTCCAGAATTTGCATTTATGTAATTTATTGAAAGCATGAGGTATATTCTTAAAAGTGGTCATGAAATTTTTGGATTAGATACTGTAAGTTTGTTCTGCTTTATCCACACAGAGATCTTGTTACTATACAATGCCTTAATATATAACATGAGGAGATCTAAAAGTTTTACCTTGTTTATATGGTCAGTAAACATGACTTCAGTTTTAGAGCTTTGGATTGTCAATTTTCATTTCTAAAGTGGCCTTAATCTTGGATTGAGTTGTACTAACACCAACAGACAGCCCCTTCTCTTTCCAATCAAGGAATTACACTTAAATACTGTGGAATCAGTAATCAACAGACCACCTGCCTTTCAGGATATTTTCCTTGTAACAGAAATACTGTTCTTATTGTCTTGTAGCACTCTAAGGCTGCATCTAGACTGGCAAATTTTTCCGCAAAAGCAGTTGCTTTTGTGGAAAAACTTGCCAGCTGTCTACACTGGCCGCTTGAATTTGCACAAGAACACTGATTAAGATTGTCAGTGTTCTTGCGCAAATACTATGATGCTCCCACTCTGGGATAAGCCCTCTTGCACAAATGTATTTGCTCAAGAGGGCCAGTGTAGACAGGGGAGGACTGTTTTGCGCAAAAAAGCCCCGATGGCGAAAATGGCGATTGGAGCTTTCTTGCGCAAAACCGCGTCTAGATTGGCACGGATGCTTTTCTGCAAAAAGTGCTTTTGCGCAAAAGCATATGTGCCCATCAAGATGCTCTTTTCTGCAAATGCTTTTAATGGAAAAACTTTTCCGTTAAAAGTATTTAAGGAAAATCATGCCAGTCTAGATGCAGCCTAACAGTAGAATATATGGGTTTTCCACAATGAACTGAATCAAAACAAGCCTATGTATATATACTCTGCCAAGCATGTTCTAATTCTTGATACAGATACAGGCAGTGCCCGACTTACGCGGATCCGACTTATGTCGGATCCGCACTTACGAACGGGGCTTTTCTTGCCACGGAGCTCACGGGTGGCGGGTCGCCGCCCATGTCCTCCGGGGCGAGAAAAGTTTCTCCCGGTCTCCCTGGTCTGCCGGGGGGGGGGGTCCAGCGGCTTTGCTGGACCCCCCCAGCAGACCAGGGAGACAGGAGCAAAGCCTCACAGGCGGCATCCCTCCACCTGTGCAGCTTTGCTCGGGGGCAAAAGGAGCAAAGCCACACGGGCGGCGGGGTCCCTCCGCCTGTGCGGGTTTGCCCGGGTCTCCCTGGTCTGCTGGGGAGGGAGGGGGCGCAGCTAGTGCGCCCCCCCCCCCAGACCAGGCTTTTGTTGCGGGACGTCTCGGGTAGAGCAGCTGGGGTGCTGTTGGGTTGGTCCTGTGGGAACCTACCAGGCAGCGCCCCAGCTGTTCTGTCCCAGGCTCCAGATTCAGCAGCTGTTGAAACTGATCAGGCTGATTCCAGGAAGCTGGGGGCAGAGCAACTCTGCCTCTGGCTTCCTGTAGTCAGCCCCTGGTCAGTTTCAGTGGCAGCAGCTGAATCTGGAGCCAGTTCCGACTTACATACCAATTCAACTTAAGAACAAACCTATAGTCCCTATCTTGTACGTAACCCGGGGACTGCCTGTACTAGAAGATTAGCCCAAGTGTTGGTGCTTTTTAGCCCTATCAAACTTGAAAGAGACCAGAAACAAGACATATTCATGGATACAGTCAAAATGAGTATTCATATACAATAACAAGTTAGCACAAATGATAGACTAGACCTATCACTGGGAGGGACAATATCCTTTATACTGAAGTATTGGCATTTTTACTTAGTCTCAGTTCTGTTCTCAGTCTGATTGGAGGCAGATTGGAACATGTTTTTCTTTGTGTATGCTTGAAAGCTTGTCTCTGTCACCAACAGAAGTTGGCTCAATAAAAGATATGACCTCACCTATGCTATGTTTCTGCACAGTATTATTCTGGCAGAATAGTCCAAAAGATAAGTGTTCAGAGAAGTGCTTTTAGATAAATCACAAAAACATCATGTTGGTGTTTACTTGAGAGACTGAACTTGTAACCCCCAAATTTAGAAAACAGTAATTTCTTGTTGGACAATCAAATATGAAGGGCTACCTGTCCATGCACCTGTGACCAGAGATATTTTTTTACAAGCCTGTTTTACAATTATATGCTGTAAAAGTGCTACTGTTGCATGATGGTCAACATAATACCATAGTTATGTATGTAAAATACAAAAGACACTTTGAAAAAAAACAATAACATGTTTCCTGGAAAATATATGGGCAATGAACTGTTTGTTAACAATAGTCCAAATTTTACCTGGCTATTCAATATTATTGACTAAGATGCAGTCAAGAAGAAATGGTAAACCAGATAAAATTCTATAGGACTTTCTGAGCCTGGAGAAAATCAGCTTGTTATGCCATGTTATAGTTGACTATTTGCAACAGTACAATAATACTTTTCATCACACATTACTGTTACATGTCTCAGAGCTAAACGTATTTGTGATAGGGTAAATGCTGACTAGGTTAAGGTGGTCTAAAATGGGCCTATTCACCTTCACAGGTACACCTGAAAGGAGGCCTGGGGAATTAGTGTTTATAACAAGAGATGAAGCCCAGCTGAGGAAGAAGCTGGGAAAGGTTTATAAAGAAAGCAAGTTGCCAACAGTTGGAGTCTGTTGGGAGAATCTTTTAACATTTTTTGAGAGAAATGAGGAGTAAATCCAGGGGGAAATAATAAGTTGTGGGATTCTAGCCTTAAAAATGAGAAGAAACAAGTCTGGGAAGGTCGTGTAGGAAGAAGGGAAACAGCTGCAAGGAGGGAGACTGTATATTTTGGTTGCTGATTATAGGATCTTAGGTCTGGAACCGAGTATGAGCCAGGAAAGCAGTGCAAGACTGTTGGAGGTGCCATCAGGACAGCTGGTCTGGCAAAATGTTGATACCCTGAAATTAGGGAAGGAGGGCATAATATACTGATGCACCCAGAGAGCTGAGTTGCAAAGAAACAGCATTGTGAATTACAAGAAGAGAGACCACTGAAGTGATGGTGTGATGTTTTGGCAGGGGATGCTGTATAAGAAGGAAGCCCCTATTCTGAGTAAGTCTCCTTCTGTTATAATTCTTTGCCTGCGTCAAATATTGATTTTTCTGATACTGTGCTTTCAGATACAGCTCTAAATTTTTAATGATGTGAATAATCATTGGAACAGTTACCAAAGGTTGTGGTGGAGTCTCCAGTATTGACAATTTTTAAATAAAAAGGGAATGTTTTTCTGAAAAATGCACTCTAGGAATTGCTTTAGGGAAGTTTTATGGCCTGTGTTATACAGTAGGCCAGACTACATGATCACCATGGCCATGGAATCTGTGACTCTATATAAGATTATTTAGAATTCTGTGCATAGACTATTTTATATGGTGTGGGTTTGTTTGTTTGTTTTAGAAACTGAGACTTGATGGGTGATAATTGCATGCTGGATTGTAGCATCCTTCACTGTCAAAAATATCAAACTGAAAATCTGTAAGGACTCCAGCTGTTTTATGCTTTGCATGTATTTTATATTTTCCTCATTCATATATAACATCAAAAATACTGGCCAATTTTTTTAATGTCTGAAATTATGCATATTTTAATGGGAATTACTGGATGTTAGTATTTCTGATAATTAGGTGATTTATTTGACTTTCCAAATGTAGATTAAGGAGCCCAAATTTAGGCACCATTTTACTCCTGAATGTGCCAATTTGGTGTCTTAGGGTATGTGTACACTGAGAAGCTATTTCGGGAACCTTTCAGTATCCCAAAATAGCTATTCTGCATCTTGACCGTGCATGCCCATTATTTCAAAATATCTTTCCACGAGGATTAAGGGATGTTTCAGAATAGCGGTTTATTTTGAAATTTGATGTTGTGTAGACAGCACCAAATTACAGAATAAGCTATTTTGAGTTAAGTGTGCTGTGTAGACAGACACATCCTTATTGATTTCAGTAAAGCTGCAAAAATGTGAGGTTCAGAATTAGATCCTTTTGTAAGGGGTCACTTTACCAACAAAAATATCTTGATTTTAATTAAATCTTGCAAAATCAAAATCTTGCAAAAGCAAAATATCTTTTAGCGCTCTGTGACAGTCACAGATAGACACAATCTTCCTAATAAATATTATAGTGTTTACCTCCCATGCTATGTTCCTTTCATGTTCTAAATTTCAGTATTCCAGGTAATCTCGCTGATATTGTCTGATAGCTGTCACCGTTAAGACAGTGCAGTTATATTTTCTGAATGGAATGTTATCCCTCTGTATTTCCAACATTTTGATGTTCAGAGATAAATTTCATTTTATTGTATCTGTTCCATTGAATACATAGTTGAACCATGGATTAAAAAATCATGTAAATGTTCATGTTTTCCCACACATACAAGTTAAGATTTGTATATGTATACTGTATTTTTGAAAATATTTAGCACAGATGTGACACCCATGTTTGATTAAGCCATTGCTTAGAGATCTTCTGGTAAAAGAGTTTTTGCTGCCAAATTTAATGTTTCATGAACATTACTAGTTCAAGCAAAACAAGGTTGCAGGATGCTAAATACAGAAACAAAGCTTTCAAGAGTTAATGATTCTTGAAGCAAGGTGGCACCACACTCCAAAACTGAAAAGCTTCTCCAAATTTATCAGTTCTCTATAGTTGTTCAAATTGTCAGTGTCACATCCATTAGTGTTTAATACTGAAACTTTTATAGGCCTTTCATCTTATACAAACAAGGGCTAGAACTACTTGTTGTTTCTGGGCATTATACTTGGCTGGTTCTGTTTTTCTTTATGGAAGGAATCGTAAGATCCTGATCCTGCAATTTACATTATGCTCATGTGAAGCTTCAGTAGTTCCTTAAACTCCACCCATTATCTGTATCCATGTGTTGTCTATGATCTTATGCTTAAATAATAAGCTCTAAAGAACAATAACAAAAAAGGTTGAAAATAGTTGACTTCTGTGTTCTAAAAGAATGTTTTTGTTTTTGCTATTAGGAAAAAGGGCAAGTAAGAAGTTACATGAAAAAACATATCTAGAATCATTCTTGTCTTAGGTGTAAACTCATTGAAACAATGGAGTTACATCAACAAAGAACTTGTCTGATAAAGTAAATATTGATGCACGGAATGTTTAAAAAAACCACCAAAAACCCATAAATATCCTGGATTTGTTAATTTTCACTTACTATATTTTTTGAATCAAATAAAGTGAAAATTAACAAATCCAGGATATTTTTTAGAAAGACTTGTTAAAATGGATATAAGTGCATTATATGCAATGGGGCATCTTTATATAAGTAATCTCTTTTTAAAGCAATTTTTAAGAAAACATATTAAGAATAAGGAATATTATGTTAGATGGTAGTTATGTTGCATTTTAACACTGATTTTCTTTTTAATTCTTAAATGTCACCAGCAATTGTTAATTAAGTAGCATTTCAGGATATTGCTAATATGTATGTTGTGGAAGATCAAAATGCTTGAGAGTTTAATAGATTCACCTATTTATCTGACAAACTTATGACAAAATGTAAAAACTCTTTTGTTGATGGTTTCATTATCATCATTAGAGCCCTGCAAATCTGTGTGTATCTGCTTTTTATCAGTGAGTGTGGATGCAGATATCTGTACCTCATTTTTGTAGATATGGATGTGAAAACAAATTTTGTATCTAGAACTCTGAAAACTTATATCTGTTGGTATTCATGTCTGTGAATGTGGATGTGGACACCCAGAACTCATTTTTGAAAATGCGTACACAACTTTTGTATCCCTGCGGGGCTCTAATCATCATCATCATGACTATCTGTCTTTACTATAAAGACATTTTAATGTCCATACTTTTTGGGTTTTGGGGCTTTCTTTGAATGAGTAGCAGATTTGAATGGAAACAGAGCATTCCCATTTTTATAAAGGATAATTAGATAAAGTCACTGATACCGATCAAATGATTAGTATAAACTATTGTGGACAACTGACTGAATGCATGTATTTATTTACAGGAAGCTCTGGACAGGTCTGTTACATTACTTGCTTATTGTTTGTATAGTGCTATATTGAGCAGCTATTGAATTGCTGCCATTTTGGGAGTATTTTGGTGTAAGTTATAGCACTTTTCTGATCACTTTGTTAAGTGCTTCTTCATTCTAGTCAGTCTAGAAAAACTTATTTTGATAAAAAGGAAATGGCTTTAAAATAAACTGACCTTATTCTAAAAGCAGGCAGCATTTGACATCAAAACTGAGACACTATGTTCAATAGATCATGGAAATTTATGTAGTTTGATGACCAGCTCAGAAAGCAGGACCAAGATCTTCTGAGTCTCAATTCCAAGCTCTGAGATTGGCGCACATCAACTAATTTCTCTGAGCTCTTTTGGAGAAAAACTTTTTGACTTTATTTCCATAATGTTTATCTGTAGTATATGTAAAGTATTTAGGAAATCTGAGTTGGAATAACAGTCTAAATTATCAGACCATGCTGAGGGAGAATATTGTCAAGATGCTAGGGTACATATACACTGCAACACTATTTCAGGATACCAGAGTATCCCCAACTAACTATCCTATATCTTCATAGTAAGCCCATTATTTCGGGCTCGTTATTCCAACATCCCCATAAACCTCATTCTATGTGGAGGAAGAGACTTTTTGTAGACCGCACCAAATTACAAAATAAGCTATTTTGAAATAGCATCAAAATAAGATGCACAATTTTAAGTTACGATGCAATGCAGACGCACCCCTTATAAGGATCTGTCGTGGTTTCCAAAGAAAGCAAACTCAGAGTAAAAGAAACCCCTACATGACAAATATTTAGTAATGCTGCTGGATGCACTTAGGCTCATGGACTTCAAGGCTACAAGGGAACATTGTGATCACTTAGTTCGATCTCTTGTACATCAGAGACGCAGAACCTCACCAACCAACTCCTGTAATAGGCCCATAATGTCTGTTAATGAAGCCCTCTAAGCTTGTGTTTTTTTTGTTTTTTTTTGTTTTTTTAAATCCAGTTACAATGACTCTAGTTCAACGTAACAAGTGCCCTGTGACCCATGCTGCTGAGGAGAAACCTTCTCCCCCGCCCTTCTCCCTTCCTCCCCCCCAGAACAAATGGCCATTTCTAGTGTGACCAGGGGAAAATTCCTCCCCGACTCTAAATTATGGCTATCAGACCCTGAGCATGTGAACAAGACCTACCAGCCTAATATCTTGGAAAGAGTTATCTGGAGTAACTCAGAGCCCTCGCCATATAGTGCCCTCCTCTCTGGCCATTGGAGATTTGCTAATAGCTGTCACAAATGGGTGATATACCATTGTAGGCAATCTCGATTTTTACCATCCCCTCCATTAACTTATCAAGTTCAGTCATGCAGCCAGTTCCTCTTGGAAGATTGTTTCAGAACTTTGCTCTTCTGATGGTTAGTAACCTTTATCTAACGTACAGCCTAAGTTGATGGCCAGTTTACATGCATTTGATCTTTTGTCTGCATTGATGCTTTACTTCCTCCCTTCCTGGTATTCCTCCCTCTGATTTATTTATAGATAGCAATTATAACACTTTCAGCCTTCTTTTTGTTAGGCTATACAGGCCAAACTATGAGTCTCTTCTTGTAAGGGAGGGTTTTTGTTCCTTGGATCATCCTAGTAGCCCTTTTCTGCACCTGTTCCAGGTTGAAGTAATTACACATGGGAGATGAAAACTGAACACATTATGGCTGTCTACACTACAAGGTTTTTTGCAGAAAATATGCTAATGAGGGTCTCATTAACATGAGTTGCGACATTGTTAGCATATTTTCTAATGTTTCTTCTTTGTGCAAGGGGTTTTTCCGCAAAAAGAAGCAGCGTGGATTTTTTAAATTTTTATTTATTTATTTTTTGCACAAAAACCCCAGAGAGGCATAAGGATCTTGCACAAAATGGGGGTGCCTGACACTTTTTAAAAAAATAATCATGATTTTTTTTTTTTAATTCTCAATTATTTGGGAGGATGGGGGGGGAAGGGCGGGCAGGAGATGATACAGACTTTTGTAAGTCTGGGTTTGGGAACACCACAGCATGAAACATGCAGGGAGGGAGGTAGCGAGTAGAAAAACTTATTGCTCTTAACAGTGTAGGCTCTAGCTACTTTTGAGGTTTGATTTGAGACGGTTATTGACTAGTATATTAACTTACCTTAAAAAGCAGATAAGGCGTATCCACCATTACATCTGAAGTTGGCAGGTGACTGTGCTTTGTGACATTTGGTCTTTGTGAAACTCGTTCCCACAACCTTGAAATCAGTCCCACTTTGTAGTTAGAATGATGAGGTCAAATCCAGTTGCAATAATACTTATCTACCAATGACTGACTTGAAAACCAACTGCGCTCCCCAATAAAGAGCATCACATGCTTGACAGCAATGAAGTATCGAGTATGACTTTCCTTATTCCTTATAATGAGCACATCACAGAGTGGAAGGCAGCTTTCCATAGTTTAAACACACAACATATATTTTTGTCCAGTACCATTTTCCTTCTTAATGCATTTCAAGGTCTTATCTAAGAGGATAAGCTTGTTAAACCTTTCAGAATACACAGTGAAATCTTCGAGCATGGCAAATGCAATAATCAACCACTTCTTAATGTGCTTCATCATTAAAATTATTATTATATTGAGTAGAAAAAAATCTATACTGCAGTGTATTGACAAGGAAGGTGATGCAAGTGTACACTGTATAAAAGAAAAGGGGCAAAGTGTAGAGGCTGCAATCTGTAGAAAATGATTATGAAATGAGTTGTGTAAAATAAGAAATTCGTGTCTGCTTTTGATCAACTCCTTCTCCCGTTCCCCCTACACCATATACAAATAGTTAATAAAATTATACTGTCATAATCTTTTTCTGCAGGTTATTTTGCTATTATTGCATTTCATTTTTATATAAACAGCAAATAATTAAAATAGGCAATGTAGTGGCCTACAGTACTAATGAAAAATTGTTTAGACCATAAAATTATTTGTTCTGCTAGAAAAAATAAAAATTAATCCAAAAATGGACCAACACATTAATATTTAAGAATATCCTACCATAACAGATAAAAACGCTGTTTTTTCTAGGAAATATGAAGCTAGAAAGAATAAATTATGAGCTATTGGTGGAGAGAGATCCTAAATTGAAAAAATTCTTAATTGCTTTGATCCCTATGAAAACAGGGATCGGCAAAGTAATGCAAAGGCACCTCAAAACAGTACCTACGCAGTCCAGTCCTATTACACAGAATTAAGAAGTCTTACTTTTAAGAGAATTTAATCCACTGAACGCATGTTTCTGTGCCTTAGACTCACTTTCAGTTCTCTGCTTCAACACAAATCTGGTATGACCTTCGGCAATTCATTTAGGTCAGATTTTGAAAGGTACTAGGACAACTAATTGTCTTTGATTTTAATGTCAGGTGCTTTAATTCCTTTGAAAAATCTGGCCTATACCTTCTCTGCCTCAGTTCCCTGCGTATACAGTATGGGACAAAATATTTTCTTATCTCTCAGGCATAATGTGAGGATAAATACACTGGGCATTGTGACATACTTGGATACTAGTTCAGTAGGGGTCATATAACTATCCTTACTCACTTAACTCAAAACACTAATTCCCAATATTTCAGGGATAGCCACCTCAGAATGATCTTTCTTTAATATTTGAAAATGAGTGGATTTCATCTGTGCTAGTAGGCTTGTTAATCTTTTGTTCTGAAGCAATCAAACCTATTGCACAATGCCCTGCTTCTTAGTTCTATAGAATGTTTTAAAGTTTCATAACTCTGGTTAGGAACAATTGCACATAGTTTGTTGCAGTCTTTTTATTTTTCTTCCCTTCATTTTTTGAGATTGTGAATGGTTATCAGCAAAGGAGTTAGCTACACGGCAAAGTATGACAAATTGGCTAGTCACAGATATTGTACCAACACTTGAAGTAAGAATACTAAATTGTTTCAGCTGTCTGTGCAAATGTGATTGTTCAGTTTGAATTCCCATATGATGTTTATTGCATTTTATTTCTCTGTAAAAGAGCTAGGTCTTCAGTGTCTGTGCTTCATATGTGGCAAGAAAATCTTAGGAATTTTAAATGAGATGAAAATGTTCTGTAGAGTGTCCAATAATCAACTGTTTTCTATCTCTTTTTTTGTTTTTTCTTTAACCCACATCCAAGTCACCTTGCTTTTAGAAGTCTTTCAAATACATTTGAATAACATGAATTTCATATAGTTCTTATTCTAGAGTTAGAAAATAATTACTGCTCCTATCATATGAATTTATTTGACAAAGTGGGAAACAGTTTAAATGTGTGTTATAAGGTGTTGCTGACTTTGTGTAACACTGAAAAATATTGAGCATATACTGCATTTTACCTTTGACATTAATAGCTGCTGAATGCTGATCAGACTTTTTTTCTTCCACCAATGTTCATATTCCAAAAGCTGTTATAATGCACATGAAGGTTTAGGAATGAGAAAAAAGATGCTTTGTCTGCTGAAGATGAGGAGGGTAGAGTCTGGCATATAAGGCACCTCTCTTAAAACCAGCATCCTGATATTTTTACTTTCTACTGATGCACTAATATAAATACTGTAGTCAAAAAGGTCTTTTGGGGCAGAGCAAATCCCACCATAAATTTCTTTCGTTTCCTTGCCTTCTCAGAGACAGATGTTACTGTCATAGCTTTTTTCCACGTGAAGCCATTCAGTGGCATTAAGATGACAGGTTCCTTTTACTACCATAAGGCCTAATTAATGTTCAGCAAGTCAGAAAAATGTTTCCAAAAACCAAAGAATAGATCCCAAAATGGATGTCAGTTACTGGTGCAAAAGGTATGTAAGCTGTCAGAACTTGTGATCATTTTCGTATGTGATGGCTCCTATGATGCACAAGGATATGTTCCCAGAGGTACATCTCAGTTCCGTAATGGAAAAGAGAGCTGAATGGCAGACTCTGGTCCTTAGAGTCTTTCCCAATTTATCAAGGTCAATACCTCTTGCAGAGTTTTCTCCCCTGATGCTAACTGGACCAAGTATTGAGGAAATCCAAGGAGTCTGAACAGAGTCCAGACAGAGAAAAACACATGCAGATATTTAGAGCAAATACAATTAATTGTATCAGTGTTTTTGTGCTGGTCAATTCCTAAATGAACGAAAGGGAAGAGAGTCACTGCTTTTTAGAAGGGACAAAGAATGAGAAGCCATTATATTAAGCATTATATGAATTGACATCTATCAGTGTCTTGCATGCAGTTATCCTCTAATAAGGAAGAATCCGCAGCACCTTTCTTTAATTTAGCTTTGTATTTATAAAATGTGCCTACACACACAGCATTTGCAAAGGGTTACATCGAGATTTTGCTGCATGTCTCACATAAAGGATATAAAAGACCCATGCTGCCTTAGATGAGCTCTGGAAAGGATCTACCACTCAGTCACTTTTTCCCAGGAACTTGCTGATCCCTTATACTTCAGCTTATTTTCTCTGTGCTAGCTCTGCTACACTGGGTAGCAGAGGGAAAGAAGGGCAGGGCATTTGTGTGGCCTATTCTTTGCCCCATTCTGCCTTCTCAAGGGAAGTGATGGTGAGGAAGCACATCCTTTGTTCTCTTACTCCAGTCAAATGAGGTGGAGAGTGCAGTGGTGGAAGAGGTGTCTTTCCTTTCATATGATCATATTAGGCTAAGCTGCTATCTTGCCCAAAGCTATCAAGTTATCTGTTACAAACTCCTGCATCCACTCAACCTTAAAGGATGAATAACTTGATTACCTCTCCCCCTTCTCTTTTGTGTGTCTCAGCTAGACCCTTTTTCCATACCCTGAACAAATAAACAGGCCTTGTAGTATGCTCTGAATGTCAATTAAAATTGCAGTTTTCTCCAGAAACTGCAACAATTCAAATATGATGAAATTGCAACGAATCTTAGTTTTCTACTGTATTTAATATAGTGTTCCCACTCATCAGTTTTTCCTGTTTCTTTAAGGTTCTTATGCTATTTGGTAATGGGTTCCTTGATTTTTCCCAGATAATCCTTCTCTACTGTAGTGAATAAATCCTTGAAGACTTAAACAAAGGAACATGCTTGTCATTGATGAGAGAAGTCTCTGCTTGTGAACCGTATAAGTACACCTAGCTGCTTTTAAAGCAAAAAGGTGTATAACTTAGCAGGATGGTGACGGCCAAAGTACTGCAATGAGCAGGTGAAAGCCTATATGAGCACAAGGAAGTCAATATAGCTTTTAAAAGAAAATACTGGAGCACTGATAACTATAAGAAGTGCTTAATATAATGGCCTCTCATTCTTCTAAAATCAGCTATTCTCTTCCCTTTTGTTCACTTAGGAATTGACCAGCACAAATAATTAAGCAATTAGCTTCCAGAGCATGGTTCTGTACTGGAAATATTCCACTTATTGTGATGCCTTATATGGGATGTATAACTTCAGACACCTAGGTACAGCAAAATCCTATTTAACACAATTTAGGAAAAGGTGTTGGATTGTGTTCCATACTTGACGAAATGCAACCAGCTATTTCTACCCCTTTATGTAGCAGTAGATGGTAATTCTAGTTGTATAGATCTTTATACTTGGTCCTGCTGAGGTCAGGGTTGGTGACCTTGCTGGTGAGACTTCTCCAGTTTTAACATGTGTCCAGAGAACAATGTGAGTTATTTGAATATGGGACTTAGAAATTGTGGTACCATGGTGATTTCATTATTTTAAAAATAAGAATTCAATAAAATATTTTTTTCTGAGGATACATAACACACTTTGAGATCTTCATTAAAATTCTCATGATGAATATAAAATTACTTTTATACAGGCAGTCCCAGGGTTACATACAAATTCAACTTAAGAACAAACCTACAGTCCCTATCTTGTATGTAAGTCGGAACTGGTACATATTGTAGGGGAAACTCTAGCCAAACATTTCTCCAGAGCTCAGTTTTATTCTCCCACACCTCACTTCCCTCAGTCCTTTATTCTCAAGCTGAAGTGTCTGCTGAGAAGCCGCTGTAAGTCTCCCTGGTCTGCTGGGGGGAAGCAGCTAGTGCGGGGTTTCCTCACCCCGTTTGTAAGTAGGGATCCGATGTAAGCCGGATCCATGTAACCCGGGGACTGCCTGTAATGCAACTACATGCTTGGTATTTTGAGGTGACTAAAGATTTGGGATACTATTTTCTAATGATATCAGTAACACCATGCACAGTCTTGTGTGGGTAAAAGCAGCGTTTCAGGACTTTTCATTTCATTTGCTACTGATGGCTAGCAGCTTTAATCTGGTTGTATATAATTAGGCAAAGCTGCTGGTGGTTTTAAATGTAATAATTATGGTGCTTAGAACTTGGAAGCTTTTAATTATGGCAATGTCCAAATAAACATAAAGAAAAATTTCCACAGAAGAGAATCTCTGGGGATTTCTTTTCTTTAGCTTCTAGAGAGCTGTTTATGTATATGCTATTGTATTCCATTCCTTGCTTTCACCCAAATATGTCCGTGTTTGTGACACAATGTCCTTTTTTTGTTTGTTTTGTTTTCTCCATGATGTTTGCACAGAATCCTGTGGTTAAAATAATCTCTTGAAGTTTTCATCTAATTGGGTAAATTTACAGTTCTTTCTCTACAGTCTGTGGCATGCCCATTCTAAAGTGCTAGCAATCAGTCACTGCCAAGATATAACCTTACCTAGTATAGTCACCAGGCTCTGGGATTGCTATTACTGTTTTAACACTTTGGCTTGAAGCTTAAAAAAATTAGCATTACTTCCTTAAGGACCTGTTCTACTAGCCTACTTAATATCCCCAGATAACTTTCCTCTGCATGAGTCAGACTTGCTATAAGGGCACTTCATTACATCTGACAGTGATGGCAAATGACTTACCAGTCCCTCTAATTGCACAGTGCAATTTAGGAAGCAGCCAAACCACTGTGACTGTCACTACCATAAAAATCTATGCCTGGCACTACTGCAAAGCACTCTAGAGAACTACGCAAGACAGCATAGGATTAACCAGAGCTGTTAGTGCTGGCCATCAAAAGCACAACTGAATAGAAGAAATGATCAGAGAAAATGGAGATTGACTTAAAATAATATGAAGTTGCAACTAATTTTGGTTCTCGGCTCTACTCAATATAAGGAAATATTGTTCCCACTATCGAATTCTATCAGTTTCTCCTGTTTCTTTTAGGGTTCTTTATGTTATTTGGTAATGGCTTTCTTGACCTCCCCAGATAATCCATAGTGAATAATTATTGCAAGAACTTTTATTGTGTTTTTCTAGTAAATTCTATTGTCATATTCTGTAGATATTTTTAGTAGTTCACCTGTTCCTACTGCTCTTTCCTCACTTGACCTTCAATGAGGGAAAAATCGGACATTGCAGGAGGAATCTGGGGAACATGTGGATAATATCCAGAAAAGAGGATTTTCTGTGTGGGTTGAAAACATGGGTTTGATTTGACAAATACACTTTTGAATTATCTGGTCAACTCATTTCCAGGATGATCTCATTGAATCATAAAACACTTCACAGCTTGTCCTAGTGGTTTCATGCAAATGCAAGTAATGTCTCTAAGTTAGATTTACTTATGTCATGTTGTAGCATCTGGCAAGGAAGAGGATTGAACAGAAAACTTATAAAAGCCATGTTTTTGTAGAACTTCATATTGAAGTGTCTGAGAGAGACAGGCTGTAAGATTAAATATAATTCTTTTAAAGAGGAAAATTAGGAATAATATGTCAGGGAGAACAGATGGCACTTCAGACAAGATTGGGAAAAAAAAGTTACCAGGGAAAGGGTGATAGAAGAACCTACTGCTTACTGTGGCTGGACTGAGGGAAGACTGAAAGAAATATAAAACTCAAGATACATAGGGAGAAATAAGTATAATAGAGGATCAGATCATCTAGGTTGAGGTAATCTAGAGTAAAATCTCAAAGTAGTATGGACATTTCACAATGGGTTCTGAAACAGGAAATCAGGATACAAGAGGAATATGCGTTCCAAGTTTTCATGAAGACCAGGTTTGCATGTTGGATCGACTGGCTAGGGGGAACTTATGGGAGAAGAAGTTGATGCAGTTAAAGAAGGCAATTGTAAATTGTATCCAAAAGCACATTCAAGAAATAGTGATCTTCAGAGAAGTGTCATCCCAAGACTGAATTCAGAAAGACAGCCAAGATGTAGGCAATAGATGGAGCCAAGAATTTAACAATAATACTATATTCTGCAGGCACTGGTAGTAGCTGCATAGCTGCCTGGCTGATAATGATTTAAGTTCTAGTTCAGAGAAGCATAGTCCAGTGGGAAGGGCACTGGACTATGGCTCAGTCCTGGTTCAGATTATTAGTAGTACTAGATTCCTCATTGACCGCTGTGTAGCAATGCAAATATACTTGTCCTCTGCATGTATAATTCTCAAACAATATGCACAGATTTTTAAAAATATAGCGTGGGAGGAAGGACTCCAGACTTAGCCATATATTTAACTCCTACCCTCATTTTAATCTTTTGAGAAACACCCCTCTCCCCTTTCTGGAATTGATTTTTGTCTAAACATACAGGAGTTGATGTGCTAGCATGTGGCCTCGATAGGGATTGACATTGTCTCTTCTGGATCTTCTGAGATCTATGAGTTCTTAAACTCTACCTGTTCTCAGGAGGTGGGCAAATATCCACTTTCCTTGCCTAGGAAACTCTGCAGGCAAACTTTGCCTGGTATTCATTCCTTCCCCTACTCACTACTTTCAGATTTCTCGATCAAAGCAACTAGTCTAGCCTGTAGATTTTTATTTTTTCATTGTAGCTACAAAAAGTTGATTCCAAATGTATAATTCTTCTCCTTCCCTTCTAACTGATTTTGAATGGTAAATTAAGTTTACTTATTTTACATGCATTCTGGTTCTCTGAAGAATCTTTTCTGTTTAAAAAAATAATTAAGTGCAGCATGTTAGTGAATTACTAATCCTGGTTAATAGAATTTTAAACTGATTTAATTCTTTACTGTTTTCTGTACTATGCCAAATAGAGCAGCAGGATTGTATATCATGTAGATAAGCCTGCTCAAGCAGCTGAAAGATTCATGGGGAGGGGGGAGGGATCTGCTATTAAAGGAATAGATAAGCAAGCCTTCACAAAAATGTCCACAATTCAGTCAGACATAGTTAAACCATGCTTGCGGTAACTTTCTTTGGGTAGCTACAGTCAGTTGTCTGAGTTTGCAGGCAGTCTGAAGCAATGGTTCAGATCTGTGAACTCCTTTGTCTAATATTTAATCTGAAGAGTCATAACAGTTGACACTGGTCAGTCAACATTACTTATGTAATCTTTTTTGTGGATAGAATGAGAGTAAAAGGTACACTGGGAATTGGGAGTTGTTGTACAAAAGGAAATGGAGACTCAAAGGCAAGGGAGAAGATGGAGGAGGAAGAAAAGCAAAGGGCAGAAATACCTGTGGAGGCAACAAGGGAACATACTTTCTCATTGAAAATGATATGGCTTGAAACAAATAATAAACTAAGCATTTACTTACTATATCATGATCAGTTTCCTTCTCTATGCAAAACTCCTCCCAGCTTCAGTGGGCATTCTGAATGTATTACACACATTCCACAATGCATAGTAGAGAGCCTTTAACAAACTGCCAGCCCTCCGATAATTAGCTGAGGAGATTGAAATAGGAAAAGATGCTGAAGGTCAAAAAATTTAGTGGTATGGAACTACTTCCTTGTCTACTAAATATTTGAGAGAGTCTGTCCAAGAACTCTTAAACCGTAAGAGCTAGGACCACCAAATTCAGTATGCAGCTTCCTCTTGTTATAACTTAAACCAGGGCTAATCAACATAAGGCACAAAGGACACATGCAGCCTGCGGCCTGTTTGTTGGCTTCCTGTGGCCCATTTTGGGTTTACATGGGGCTCAACATGCAGCCCTGTTACATGGGATTCTTTCTACCCAAACCTCTCGGTAACTTTTACTCTCTGCAAGATGGTGTCAGGAAATAATTCAGGGGAGACACGGTCATCTGACCGATAGATGGATGGTACAAACAGGACAACACAAGTGCTTTCACTTAAAGCTAAACTTTACTTGGTCTCAAGCACTTACACACATCCGCAACAGGTTAGTAAATCACCCTCAATAATCACCGAAGTTGTGTGGCTCTTGAGTGACACCGGGTAGGCTTCCATCTGCCTGTGGGGATGAAAATGTGTCCAGATGTGAAGAGTTCTCAAGGAGTCCTCGGTGTCCCTCCACGTGTTCCCCAAAATTGTCCCCCTAATTCACTTTCCTTCCCTATTTATCCATTAGCATTACAACACCATGTCACTCAAACTTGTTAGGCAAGCACTTTTTGAAGTTTAGGCAAGAGGTTTTCTTCTGATCATCACTTTCACCAGATATGTGTTTTCTTTTTCAGAGACTCCATGTCCGTGAGTCCTGATAGATATCTGTCTTAGGGCATTTAGACAAACTTCCTATTTTTCTAAGGCTGCATCTAGACTGGCAAGTTTTTCCGCAAAAGCAGCCGCTTTCGGGGAAAAACTTGCCAGCTGTTTACACTGGCCGCTTGATTTTGCGCAAAAGCACTGACGTTCTACTGTCCAAAATCAGTGCTGCTTGTGCAAATGCTTTGACATTCCTGTTCGGGCAAAAGCCCTTTTCCGGAAATGCTTTTGCGCAAAAGGGCCAGTGTAGACAGCTGAAAATTGTTTTGTGCAAAAAAGCCTTGATGGTGAAAACGGTGATTGGGGCTTTCTTGCACAAAACCCCGTCTAGATTGGCACGGATGCTTTTCTGAAAAAGCACTTTTTGCGGAAAAGCGTCCGTGCCAATCTAGATGCTCTTTTCCGCAAATGCTTTTAATGGAAAAACTTTTCAGTTAAAAGCATTTGTGGAAAATCATGCCAGTCTAAACGCAGCCTAAATGTATAGCTCAGCAATTTCACTAGAGATTTGAGCCTCAGGAAGGACGCAGGTCAAGCTGCCCTCTCTGTGGCACCCAAACTCTTTTTCCTCTCTCCTGACTGTGGTCATGTCTAGGTCTAACTTGGGCTTGTTAGCTTGGTTGCTAACGTTTAAGAAGTAAGCAATAGTGGTTCAAGCACATTACTGGATTTGCTGAAATCTCCCTGTACAGCCCAAGGGTGGGAGCAGAAACAAAAAAGTAGTCAATATAATGGCCTTCCGTTGATATGTGTTTTTGTAGTTAATTTCCTGGACTGTCATTGCTCATTAGAAGTGCTATCATATGGATGGAAATCAGGTAAGTATTACATTTTGTTAGTATCAGTAGAACTGACTTAAATAGGGCCTGTGTTGGGTAGTCTTGCTTTAATCTTTGTATTCATGCCCGTCAGTATGAAAGAAGCTATTTGCATGTATATGCAACCACACTTAAGTTATGGCCCTCAGCATGTGTTGTGAGTATCACTGTGGCCCCCGAGGCTTCCAAAGTTGAGTAGCCCTGACTTAAACCAAGGTAAGGATTTGGTTGTGCCAGAAAAATGAGATGTTTCTGGAATGGGATTCTTCTCAATACGTTGCAGAAAAGTGTGAAGGATTGCTTCTGTTCCTCCGAAGCAACTTTACTTTTCTCTCCCCTGCATTTTAAGAGGAGGGGGACACAGACTTGTCAGTTAGCTCACATTTCTGTATCTTGCACTGGTGTTGGGCACCGATTCCCATTTTAGTGTGCGAAGACACTGCAGCTTGCACTCAGAACTACTTTGTATAGAAATCACTAATGTGTATATAAAGCAATCTACAATGCTGTTATATTTTTTAGGATAGGTATTAAAGAATTTCCTGGAATGTTTCCTAGCTGTAAGTGATGTTTGCTTTACTCTGCCAGGCATCCAGGAGAGAAATGCTTTTTCAACTCATGACAAAAAAAAAATAGATTGTCTTGAGCTTCTGAGAACAAGTTCTATGCCAGTGATATTTATATATAAATGTGTTTGTAAAGTTTTTGGCTCTCTTTTTCATCCCCTGTATTATAAGGGAAGGATTCTTAGGGAAATATGCATTGCAAAAAATGTTTTACTCTATCACCTCATTCTTACCCATCTCTCAGTGAAGTTCCTGATGGAGAAAGCTGAGAATCTTGTTCTCTTTTCCTCACCCATCGAAGACCCTAGACTGTTCCAACTTCATAGTTTTTTGTGGTCAAAAGTAACTGATGGGGTGTCCTGATAGGTATCTTGCGCTGTTAAATGTTAACCATGCCAGGGGTTGTGTGTGTGTTCCCACTGTGTGCTGCCCTCACTCTGCACAGCTAGCCAGCACAACAGGCTCTGGGAGAACCGCCCAAGAATCACTCAATCAGATGAGGTAGGAAGGCGCCAGGCCAGGTTTACTGTAAAAAAGCACAGTAGCAGCACCTGGTAGACTTTGAGGATACTAAGAATGGGTACCCGTGACCATAGATACAGATCAGTGGCAGGATTTTCCACTGGCTCCTCAGTTGGATTAAGACAGCCCCTGTAATGTGCATTTTTATACACAGATTCAAACACATTACACCTGAGGTATGAGGGAGCCATCTTCTGACATAATTAGATACCGCTTATTACCTCGTACCTGCTGGTTCAATCAAAACATTGCTGTCATCCTGACCTTATGCTGAACGTAGGACAGTATGTTCCTGTTCTCTGGGGAGTGTGTTAGTACTAAGATGTTTCCTAATGTGGTGTTCTGGTACCACCCTTCTGGAATGTGTTTATATGACTTGTGCCTAGTACCTTTTAGGTATGAGTGTTTCTGCCATATCAGCCCTGTTCCTGCCAGATTCTGTGAGCAGGGCCTGCTCTTGCTCACAGCTCAGCTTTGCTTTGTTAGCAAAGTCTTGGCCACTTTTACCTAGACTTCAGACAAGGCCTATGATCTATATATGGGCTTATGTTTCAGGCCCTCTTCTTATTATAGTCTATTTTGTACTGGAGATCTTTTTAGCCTATTTTGTACTGGAGATCTTTTTAGCATATGTACATAATGCCAATAAAATATGTACTATAAACCATCCTTTTCATTTCTTTCTTCAACTCCTTCTGCAGTATGTATCCTTCTTGCCCTTCCAAAGGATCAGGGAGGAAACTATACCTCTGCTTTCCCCCTGTTAAATCGATTCTTTTAGCTGTTGAGGAAAGGGCCTTCCTCTCTGAAGCAATCAAACACTCCCTGAGAAATGCAGACATAACTCCAGCTGCGCTAACCTTAAGTATCTTTAACAAGTTGATGCAATATGTAAGTACTATCCGTGTACAGTAGGTTAGTAAAAAGAATCTGCAGTATGCATCAGAGTCCCCTTATTACAGGTCCAGCAGATAATCCTGAGGAAGAAGTGGTATAGTCCCAGCAAAAGAAATTGGATATTTCAAGATTTGGCTTAAATAGGCGAATCTACAAAATTCCTTTACTTAAAATTAGTTTTTATGTTATTAAGTCAAAGAATATACAAGTTTGCTCATGATGCACCTCTTACTGTGATTATTGCAAGTGCTCTGATTTATAAGGCCAGCTTTGTTAAGCAGTCTCTGCAGTCAACTCAAACAACTTCTGATAGCATCCCATCCCTGCCTGAATTAATTAAAAATCTGTGTTATTTATCCACTTGCATTGTTCCTGACTCCTTTGAGCATCTTGCAATGAAATGGTTATGTAAAATCAGCTGGTAGAGCAATGAAGTATATTCTGGTTTTGTAAATATTCTGTAAATGGGATTTTTTAAAAAAATCCCCATATAGAACCACATCTTTACCAAACCAGCTGTTAAATATTTCTCTTCCCCATATGTCTCAGAGGATCTGTTAAGAGGGACGGAAACAATGCAACAATGTCCAAATAAGAATCACTTTGTGAAGTGAAAATTATGGCAGCTGTTTAGGGAAATGATTGCAGATGAAGGAAAACTAAAATATCCCCTATAGCCAATTTTGATTAAAAAAATACTGATTAGTCTTTCATGGGGGGGGGGGGGGGGGAACTACTTGCAAATGAAGACAGGCCTCTTTTGTTTATAGAAGACACTAGTGTCACTGAGGAATTTCCAAGGCCTAAACAGGGCCTGGAAAACCGCATTAATGATTAGATGCTCCATCTCTCTCTATGGACTTAAGTCCTTTAATAGAACATTCAGCATTCCACAGAACTTGGTATTATGCCATAGAATGAGGGTTAGAGATTTTGCCACTGACACAATGGCTGTAGAACTCCCATTGACATAACTGGGGCTAGTCTAAATTGTGTAGAATTTGAATCCTATCTAAGAGCTGTCTTCCTCAAGTAGGGTCAATCAGCATTTGGTTTCTTATTGCAACCTTTGTCATGAAGGGTTATATTTTGTCATGACTATTTTTAAGTCACATGCAATACACATTCACAGAAACCCCTGACCTGTCCTTGACATTATTAAAACTATGTGACAAAATAGGGCTAAGTCCCAGTGCTTCTGTGTGAGGGGCATGTGGGATCCAATGCGTGCCCTTATTGCACCCATTATCTCCAGGGTCCCCCAGGACTCATGGTGGCTGGGAGCTCCAGGTGTGTCCCCTCCTCCAGCTCTTGAAGCGGAGCAAATCATGGGTTCTATAACAATCTTACCCTTAATTCTCTTTGAATTATCACCTTTGGATCTAAATCCCTGATGTAACCTCACTGGCCTTAATGGAGATACATGGGGTGGATATGTGAAATTGGCACAATGATTAAAGGAAGCGGATTGTTCTTGTTATGTATACATTCTATAAGACTGCAATTGGGGCACTGCTCTTGGCTATGGGTTTCAGGTCTGGCCCTCCAAAACTTCTGCATTCACCTGGGCTAGACTCAGCAGTGAACAAATCAGTACTTCTATTTGCTCTATGAGGGCACAATGGGCTCGATGTTTGGCTGGTAGTCGGTTTCAAGTGGAGTGCCCCAAGGATTGGTTCTAAGGCTGGTTTTGTTCAACATCTTTCTTTATTAATGACCTGGATGAGGGGATGGATTGCATCCTCAGCAAGTTTTCAGATGACAAGAAGGCCCCACCACACTGCCAATCTGCTCGTGTGTGGTGACCCCTCAAAGCACTCAACCTGATGTTCTTTGGACAAGGGTACCTCTCGCCATCTGCAGGGAAGCCTTCAGATTTTGTAAACAGCAATGGAGTGGAACAGAGATCAAGTGCCCTAGCTTAGTGAGTCAAAGGTCTATGGAAACTCCCATATGTACACTTAGTCCACTAAAGTCTTGCAGACACCTTGCCTGCCACTTCCATGGCTGCAATATTGAAGTTCCTATGCCCAGGAGAATTGGGTTTTGATAGGAAGAAATAAGTGTGAAAACTTTTCTCTGAGTTCTTTTAAGTCTTCTCCATGACTGGTTAGGAGCCATTGATTAATGCATATTTTATATGTGCCATAGTGCATGAATGGGGTTTTCTAGAGTGGGAGATGTTGAAAAGTCTTTTGTCTAGGATTATGCTGACCTTACTTTGAACTTAGGAACATAACTCACTGAGCAGTACTTAGGGGACTGGTTGGCATCAGTCATTATGTATTTTACTAGGATTGGTATGGACTATATAAAATGAGGCATTTGTGTTCCTTTTTTGCAATATTCTTAGTGAAGGTCAATCACAGCAACTGGTTTATCTGTTCTTATTGTATAGTGTTACAGAATCACTTCCTACCATAAAAAGAAACTGCTGAAGAGAGGAGAAAATCAAAGTGAGTCAGAAACTGATAGCACAATGCAAGGACAGGAAAATAGGGGGAGAAAAATGCATGGCTACAGAAACTGAAAGAAATGGAAAGCAATCACTGAGTATTTTATTTTTGATAAAATAACAAACTCATTTGTGTTTAGTGTAGCGGTAAAATATTTGTGAAAAAGCTTAGAGCCACTTTACAAACACTGGTGTATATTGAAGCTATGATAGTATCCATCTAGCAGTGTGACTACACTTGAAGCTGGGGATGTGATATCCAGGTAAAGATACTTGCGCTAGCTCTCATTGATCCCATGTAAAAATAACGTATAGCTCTGGTGGCATGAGCTAATTGCCCCAAGTATGTACCTATGGGACTGGATGCAAAAGGACAGAGGGTGACTAACAAGTAACTCCACTTTCAATGCTGTGGCTGAGTACTTACCCATTTGGCAGTCATCTTAGGCAATTGGTACATTTCCTCCAAGACAGGAGCATTATCTGAAAAACTGAGGCGTGCATCATGTTTATTTCTACTCTGATTTGTATTGTAGTGCCATTGTACAAACCAGACAGTCCATTCAGTTCTCAAATATTTTCAGTTTTCAAAATACTATTTTAAAAAATGCCAAGTGTTGTGTGAATAATTTGAAATTGATTTTGTCAGTCATGTAATCTGAACAAATTGTGCTTGGTGGGTTCCATTCCTTGACCACTGAGTATAATAAACTTCAAGACTGTGATTCCAGGCCAAAGAATGGGATTTTTTTTAATTCAATACTCTATTTAAACATGAATAGAGCTCTTCAATCTGGTTAAAACTATTGGCTCACCACTTTCTTAGGAAGTGACAGGGCATAACAAATGGCAGCCCGTTACAACTTGATAGACAATTGGAGATAATTGTTTTAGTGAATCTTTACTAAATTCACAGATGAAGCTACCAGAAATCCATGGTGGAAAAGATAAATGCATAATGAAAATGCTTGGCACTTAGTGTTTCTGCTTAAAGGACTCCATAAAGATGGATACGCTCTATAACCTTCATTTTTTATGATGAGCCATTGAGATAGCAGTTGTACGGAATGACAACGGTCTTGCAGCAAATTAGTGGCAGAGATGGGAACAAAACTGAGGTCTCCTGATTGCTAGGCCTACCTGCTGGCTAGGATGTCCAGCTGCCCATAGCACCTTATACCCAATGTTCACCAGTTCATCCAGACACTCTGACCATGCTCTTTGTTCTCCCAGGAATTCATTCTGTCCAAGGGCCTGGGGAGCTTGGGCTAAAAGCCATTAGGTCAAATATATGCCATCTGGGTATTCCTTTTACATGTGAAAACACTTCACTGGGTATGGAAAACCATTTTTTTGGGGGGGGGGGGCACTAAGTTTAAAGTTGCCATTTTAAATTGTTTGGTCTCCACAAAGTGCCAGCCTGTCCTTTCAGCATCACTTCGTTGTTAATCAGCTTCTATTGTGTGTTTAAAAAAAAAAAAAAAAACCACTGGAGAATAACTGCATCGATTTCACTGATCTTTGGTTTAGGTCCCTTAATTTGGAACTCATTTATAGAAAGTGAATAGAACTTTGTTGTTTTCTCCAGATCAGTATGGTCCGGGCTACCCCTAGATATCTTAATGTCTAGAGAGATAGATCACCAGTCACTATGTCTAGGCATATCTTATCCTTTTCCTGATATATTCTCATGTTTTCTACTAGAAAGTTTCAGGAACTTTTACAGAAGAATGATGTGTAGCAATACAACATTCCAGGGTCCCCATTAATAGGCCATCAGTGCTTAGATACACAAAAGATCAAACTCCTATTCTTCAGACTGTGTGATAGTTGAAGGTGTTAAAATTGCCATTTCTATTGTCATGGAATAAACACAGGCTGAGTTTTCATAGAATAATAGAGTACTAGGACAGGAAGGGACCTCAAGAGGTCATTGAGTCCAGTCCCCTACTGGCAGGACCAAATACTGTCTAGACCATCCCTGATAGATATTTATCTAATTTTAAATATCTCCAGAGATGAAGATTCCATAACCTCCCTGGGCAATTTATTCCAGTGTTGATTACCCTGACAGTTAGGAACTTTTTCTTAATGTCCAACCTAAACCTTCCTTGCTGCAGTTTAAGCCCATTGCTTCTTGTTCTATCCTCATAGGCCAAGATGAACAAGTTTTCTCCCTCCTCCTTATGACAGCCTTATATCTGAAAACTGCTATCATGTCCCCCGTCAATCTTCTCTTTTCTAAACTAAACAAACCCAGTTCTTTCTGCCTTTCTTCATAGGTCATGTTCTTTAGACCTTTAATCATTCTCGTTGCTATTCCCTGGATCCTCTCCAGTTTCTCCCTATCTTTCTTGAAATGCGGTGCCTAGAACTGGACACAATATTCCAACTGAGGCCTAACTGGGCAGAGTAGAGTGGAAGAATGACTTCTCATGTCTTGCTCACAACGCATCTGTTAATGCATCCCAGAATCATGTTGGCTTTTTTTGCAACAGCATCACACAGCTGACTCATATTTAGCTTGTGGTCCACTAGAACCACTAGATCCCTTTCTGCTGTACTCCTTTCTAGACCGTCGCTTCCCATTCTGTATATGTGAAACTGATTGTTCCTTTCTAAGTGGAGCACTTTGCATTTGTCTTTATTAAACTTCATCCTGTTTACCTCAGACCATTTCTCCAATTTGTCCAGATCAGTTTGAATTATGACCCTATCTTCCAGATTAGTCGCAACCCCTTCCAGCTTGGTACCATCTGCAAACTTAAGCGTATTTTCTATGCCAATATCTAAATCGTTGATGAAGATATTGAAGAGAGCCGGTCCCAAAACAGACCCATGAGGAGCCCCACTTGTTATACCTTTCCAGCAGGATTGTGAACCATTAATAACTACTCTCTGAGTATGGTTATCCAGCCAGTTATGCACCCATCTTATAGTAGCCCCATCTAAGTTGTATTTGCCTAGTTTATTGATAAGAATATCATGCGAGACCGTATCAAATGCCTTACTAAAGTCTAGGTATACCATATCCACAAGACCAATATCAGATTGGTTTGACATGATTTGTTATTTACAAATCAGTGCTGGCTTTTCCCTATCACCTTACCACCTTCCAAGTGTTTGCAGATTTCCTTAATTATTTGCTCCATTATCTTCCCTGGCACAGAAGTTAAACTAACTGGTCTGTAGTTTCCTGGGTTGTTCTTATTTCCCTTTTTATAAATGGGCACTATAGTTGCCCTTTTCCAGTCCTCTGGAATCTCTCCCATCTTCCATGATTTTCCAAAGATGATAGCTAGAGGCTCAGATACCTCCTCTATCAGCTCCTTTAGTATTCTAGGATGCATTTCATCAGGCCCTGGTGGCTTGCAGGCATCTAACTTTTCTAGGTGATTTTTAACTTGTTCTTTTTTATTTTATCTTCTAAACCTCCCCCTTTCCCACTAGCATTCACTATGTTAGTCGTTCCTTCATACTTCTTGGTGAAGACCAAAACAAAGAAGTCATTAAGCATCTCTGCCATTTCCAAGTTTCCTGTTACTGTTCTCCCTCCGCACTGACCAGTGGGCCTACCCTGACCTTGGTCTTCCTCTTGCTTCTAATGTATTTATAAAAGTCATCTCGTTTCCCTTTATTCCAATAGCTAGTTTGAGCTCATTTTGTGCCTTTGCCTTTCTAATCTTGCCCTTGCATTCCTGTGTTTGCCTGTATTCATCCTTTGTAATTTGTCCTACTTTCCATTTTTATGAGACTCCTTTTTTATTTTTAGATCATGCAAAATCTCGTGGTTAAGCCAAGGCTGTCTCTTGCCATATTTTCTATCTTTCCAACACAGTGGAATAGCTTGCTTTTGGACCCTTAATAATGTTCCTTAAATTGCCAGCTCTCCTCGGCTGTTTTTCCCCTCAGTCTTGATTCCCATAGGACCTTATCTGTCAGCTCTCTGAGCTTACCAAAATCCACCTTCCTGAAATCTATTGACTCTATTTTGCTGTTCTCCCTTCTAGCCTTCCTCAGAATTGTGAACTCTATGATTTAATGATTTTCACCCAAACTGCCTTCCACTTCCAAATTCTCAACCAGTTCCTCCCTACTTGTTAGGATCAAATCTAGAACAGCTCCCCTCCCCCCCACCCCCCCGTAGCTTTTTCAACCTTCTGAAATAAAAAGTTGTCTCCAATGCAGTCCAAGAACTTATTGGATAGTCTGTGCCCTGCTGTGTTGTTTTCTCAACATATATCTGGATAGTTCAAGTCCCCCATCACCACCAAATCTCGGGCTTTGGATGGTATTGTTGTTTCTAAAAAGCCTAATCCACTTCTTCCACCTGGGTAGGTAGCCTGTAGTAGACTCCTAGCACGACATCACTCTTGTTTTTTAACCCCTTTTAGCCTAACTCAGAGACTTTCAACACTTCCGTCTCCTACGTTCATCTCCGCCTCCCTCCAAGTGTGTTCATTTTTTAATATATAAGGCAACCCCTCCTCCCTTTTTTCCCTGTCTATCTTTCCTGAGCAAGCTGTACCCTTCCATACAAACATTCCAATCGCATGTATTATCCCACCAAGTGTCTGTGATGCCAACAATGTCATGATGGTACTTATTTATTAGCACTTCTAGTTGTTCCTGCTTATTACCCTTACTTCCCACATTTGCATATAGGCATCTAAGATACTGATTTGACCTTGCCTCCCAGTTTTGCCCTGATCCTCCTTTCTCTCTGCCATTATAGCCCATGTTCCCTCCCATTTCCGACTCATCTCCCAGGTCTCCATGTTCTCCTCCTCACTAGGTTAGCCACTCTGTCCAAATAGGGTCTTCCCCCTCCTCAAAAGGTGAATGCCATTTCTGCCTAGCAATCCTTCCTGGAATAGCATCCTGTGGTCGAGGAAGCCAAAGCCCTCCTGGCAACACCATCTATGCAGCCAGGCATTCACCTCCAGGATGCCTGGAGATTGAGAGGTTGTTTCATTATCTCAAGAACTTTCTTCTTAAGTAAATGGGGAGAACTCAAAGATTTAGCCTGTCTTTAATTGACAGAAAAAAAACTTGCATCAACATAGCTTTACCTTCCCATCTTCCCTACCAGACTCTCTGTTGTCTTTCGCTTTCAATAAGCAGCTTCCTTCCACTTCTGAAGAGGATATTCTAGGGAGCTGGCACCTGTCCATTTTCCTCAGTGTTGAGAACTGCCTGCTCCTGCTGCTTGTGCATGCTGAGCACTGTGGCACAAGATGCCCCAGAAGTTATTGTTTATTCCAGGGAAATTTATAAATGGAAAGTTCATAGAAACCTACTGGTAAGTCAGGCAAGTTTTTCCAGCGCAACTTGTGCCTTTATATGAGCAAGGAGAACCCATTCTCTGGTAGCAGCAGTTTCTTATCCAAGTGTTGCCCTGTAGGCAGAGGTGATGCATGTGCATGCAAGGTTACATGTTCACCTTCTTTTCTTCACTCCTTCCCCTCCCCCGCCCCCCCCCCTCCAGTGCTGCTTGGCGTATACTGAGCATGATCAAGAATACTGCTGAAGGTGGCTATCCTTGCTGTACTCCCCCCCCCCCCCCAGCAGACATGGGTCATCTCTGCCTATTAGGATAGTGGGGAAGAGGGCAGAAGTCACCCTGGGCAGCTCTTCCCCCAAACACTAGTCCCACTATATTTAAACTGATACTTCTTTTTAAGGTGTAATTCTGATGCATTAAAGAAATGGTTAATTTGTTCTCTTTCAAGGACATCAATTTTCTATTTGTCTAAGTTTGGAAGCCATTAGTAAGACAGATGTCAGCTATGTCTTATTAGGTTAGACTCTGTGCACTCAATAAAAATGTACATGACAGGTGTACTAATGGGTCTCCATGCTTTTGTTCCTATGGAAATATCCATCAGTGAAAATGCTATGTAGAGGTGAGTCAAACTGATGTTATGACCTTCAGATATCTCTGATCCTAGGGGTGTTTAGATGTTTAAGTGTGATAAGCAGTCTTGCATCTGCTGCCAATAGGTAGTTCAGGCTACTTTGTGAAATTACCATCTGCGAGGCACAGTTTCTATAGTTAATATTCCAATATGAAACCTAGCGTATGCCTCATTAGCTCTTAAATGCTGCAAATCCATTTTGTTACTTTTACGGAACTGAAAAGCTAATTAAATTGGCAACAGCTATGTGGGCTATGGGAGGTGCTGAGTAAGACTCCCAATGCAACTTTGTCAGTTTAAGGGTCTCTCCTCTTTCCTCATGTGAAGAATAGATCTATTTTAGGATAGAAGAAAATAATTTCATAACTGTCAAAGAGAAAAAGGCAAAATACCTTGCTCACTGTTATCAGCTTGGCAGAAATATTAATGAGTGTGTTTCCCTGAAGATTTTATAATTTTGAAACTACTAGTGGGCTGCATCCCCTGCTAGCTATGCTTTCCAACCCCCTTCTCTTTGGGGGCAGGTGTCTGGCCAGGGTGAGGATACAGGAGTGGGGTGGGGTGGGGGGGAGACAGGTGTCTGGCCAGGAAGGAGTGGGCAGGAGAAGGCTGGGGTTGCAGGGTCTCAATGGAAGGGGTAAGTGAGGGGGCTGGCGGTGTAGGGTCTCTGGAGATGTGTGAGGGCGCTGGGGGTGTGGGGTCTCGGCCAATGGTGTATGTGACGGGGCTGGGGAAGGGTGAATGGCTCATGGCTCCCACCCCTCCAAAGCACCAGGGAGGAAGGGAGGCTACACAGCTCCCCCTTCCCACCCCAGAGCACAGGGAGGAGGGAAGAGAGGGGGAGGCCTCACAGCTCCCACCACGCAGCACTAGTGAGAGAGGAGACTGGTGGCTGAGGGTGAAAGGGTGGCAGAATGCAGAGTGACGTGTTTACATCACTTTGTGATTCTGCAGGAAATTGATATAAGAGACTCTTCTTAATATAAAAGTGACGAGGAGTCCTGTGGCACCTTATAGACTAACTGAAGTGTCGGAGCATAAGCTTTCGTGGGCAAAGACCCACTTCGTCAGATGCATGCATCTGACGAAGTGGGTCTTTGCCCACGAAAGCTTATGCTCCGACACTTCAGTTAGTCTATAAGGTGCCACAGGAGTCCTCGTCACTTTTGCAGATTCAGACTAACACAGCTACCCCTCTGATTCTTAATATAGTCTTGCAATATTTGTTTCATAATTATAAACTTGTTTAGATTTTATTCCCCATGCTAACATTTTCAAAGCTTGCAGGCTAACTTATGCTCTACCAATTGGGGATGGTAAAGCAGAATATGGGTGTGCTAAACAGAGAAAATGGCTGCTTTCAATATATTTGTGCCAGGCCTGGGACTAATCTGACCACCTGTGCATGGAACTGGAAGCATTTCTAAGAATGTTACCAGGTTCTGGACTTGAGTCTCTTACTTGGATACCTAAATTCAGCCTTCCAGGACCCCTCTTATCCTTCCCTGTTTCATTGGTACCTGCAAGTACTACAGCCACCAGCTCCTTCTCAGCACTACATAGAAGTCTGTCCAGGTGTCTTGAGAGATCAGCCACCTTTGTACGAGGCACGCAAGTGATCATGTGTTTTTTGTTTTTGTTTTTTGTTTTTTTCCAAGTCATCTCAAGCCCAGCAATCTATTGCTAATTATCAAATCCCCTGTTATTATTAATTTTTTCTTCCAATAACTGGAGTTCACTACAGTAGAGTGGTATCCTCAGCATGCGAGGATACCACATCATCATCTGAAAGGAGGTCCCAACTATGGGATCATTTCCTTCTGTTCCAGTTGTATGTTCTCCTTTCCTGAAACATTCCTCTCCTCAACAGCACAGAACTATTCTCCTGTGTCCAAGAAAGCCTCCTCTATATACCCTCAGTCTTCCTTAGCTCCTCCATTTCAGCCACTCTGGTCCCCAAGCCCAAATACCCTCTCTGAAGACCAGGAGCACCTTGCACTAAAGATACATATTTACAACTTGCTCGTAAGTTAGGTTATTGTACATTCTGTGTAGGGTGAAATAAACGGGATGGCCTCCAGTTGCTGCATCCCCTCTTCCCCTCCCCCCGATCCCCTTGCCTCATAAAAATAAAGTATTTTTAAAAATGTGTTTGGCTTTGTTTAAAGAATATTGAGTATATTCTCACTCATCTCCCTCCAGCACACAGTCCTACCAACAAGCAGACCACATGGCATTTTTCAGGTAAGTGGCATGTGCACACATGCTACAGACAACAGCATTACCCCGAGGGTCATGTAATCACTGCCACCTGGAGAACTCCCTCACAAAACTCGTCTGTTAGTAGCTTCTATTCACTAGCTTGAAATGTTTGTTTGTTTGTTTGTTTGTTTAGTCCTACTAAGCAGAACTAGTTACAATAGAACTCCAGGTTCTAGAGGGAATGATTTTTGTTCAGTACATTACTTCCATCCCTCAATGTAAATTTAAAGTTCCACTCAGTTAAAATACAGCATAAATATGAAGTCTGTGTTACAGTCAAACCTCATTACAAATGCATAATTTCAGTCTTACTTGGAGGAAGTAAAACTCCCAAACAACTGATCCTTACATAGGGTATGTCTACACCGCATTCCTCTTTTGAGAGAGGAATGCAAATGCAACTGAGTGAAATTGCAAATGAAGCATGGATTTGATTTTTCCTGCACTTCATTTGCATAATCCCATCTGGGAGCTATTTTGAAATACCCTATTTTGAAAAAAGAAACAGTCTAGATGCAGTTATTTCGGGGAAAAAAAACCCTTTCTTTCGGAATTACTCTTACTCTGTCTAGACTGCAAGTCTCTTTTGAAAAAGAGCATCTAGACTACAACCAGTACTTTCGAAAAAGCAAGCCGCTTTTACGAAAGAGCACGCAGGCAGTCTGGATGCTCTCTTTTGAAAAAGCAGTTTGCATTACATAGCACTCTTTTTGAAAGAGCGCTTTCGAAAAGCGTTATTCCTCTTAAAACAAGGTTTTCCGTGGTCGAAAAAACTGTTGCGTTCTTTCCATTTACTTTAGAAAGAATGTGGCAGCAGTTTAGAAGCAGGGAAAGATTTTTTTTTTTTTTTTTGAAAAAAGCCCTGTAGTCTGGGCACACCCTAAATGAGGCTTAAGGGTGAAAGAAGGGTTTTCTTTCAAAATGACCGCATCTAGACAACATTTCTTTTTTTGAAATAGGGTATTTTGAAATAGTGCCCAGATGCAATTATGCAAATGAAGCGCAGGAAATTCAAATCCGTGCTTCGTTTGCAATTTCGTTCAGCTTCATTTGCATTCCTCTCTCAAAAGACGAATGCAGTGTAGACATACCCATATAGAAAAAGATTAATTAAATCCTATGCAACAACAAAACATCCCAAGTCCATTGGACAAAATACTAGTACAGATGTGGAATGATCTGCTACAGATTCACACGATGAACTGAAATTTTGGAACACACAATGGTTGCTGCAATGGAACTATTTTAAAAGGGTTAACAGATATTAGTGAGTTTAGTGTCACACTCTGTCTAGTCAGTCTTTTATTTTTATTGACCCAGGGTGCCAAGTATAGTGCTTGATTTTGTGCTCCTGAATCCTTTTTCTTTAATTAAACTTGAAACCACAAAACAATTCAGATAGGCTACCAAAAATATTTACAATTGTTACAATTATCAATTAGTAGTTCATTGAACTGGATTTGAGCTATTACTGCACAGTGGAAATATGTATTGTATTTCTAATCCTGAAGTCCTATCATAGGAATAACAGAGGTTGATTAAGAATAACTTATGTAGATTCAGTCAGGGGAGGTCACGCTTTACAAACCTGCTATAAATCTTTGCAGATATTATGGCCATATTAGAAAATTCAGAGGATGTAATGTACTTTGATTTTCAAAAAGTATCTGACAAAGTCCTATGAGATTAATGCCTAGAATAAAGAAATTTGCAATAGAACATAAGGACACTGTTAAAAATAGACTATTCCATGATGTTCAATGTTCAGCTACCAAACTCACCAGCATTGACAAGTGTTATGGGTTACCTCAAAGTCTGTTTTATGACCAGTCACTTAGACAATTTCAGTTCTTTAGAATATGATCACTGAAGCATGATTTAGTCACTGATGCTTTTAGTATAAGTCATGAGCAGGTCACAGGCAGTTTTCCCTCAAAGCTGGGCTGCAGCACAGCTTCTCAGGTGATTAATCGTCCCCACCCCGCTCAGGGCTGTATGCAAGGAGCTGACAGACTGGGTGGGGCTCAGTAATCGTGCTGCGCCACAGCTTGGAACACAGGTCACAGGCAACAAACACATTCACAATCTGTGACCTGTCCATGAGTACTAAAAATGCCTGTGATTAAATCTTGTGGGAGGAAAAATTGGGGTGCCAGGGGGAGGGAGAGGTAGCAGACCACAGCTGCTCCTTGAAACCAGTTGGTCTGGTTGTTCATGGGGCTGCCTCCAGAGCCAGATACTTGGATAGCCCTGGGATTAGCCCCTGCAGAAGTCACGGAACATCAGATTCCATGACCTCCTTGACAGAGCCCTAATAATCACAAGTGAATTGCCACTAACCTCAGTATGCTACTCCTTTTATTGGGCCTCTGATAAGAGTTCCATATGCTCACCATTGTTCCAGATTAGACCCCCCTGTGCTTTTTGTACTATGTCATATTAAGAGTATTTGTCTTAGTCAAAATAGCATCATTTTTTTTCTCATTTTACATCTCTCTAAAGAAAATTGGCTCTAAAGTTATTTCTATGTGCACAGGACTGGCCACTGCTATTCTGCCACTGCTACAGAGTGAGATGGTTATATAAACCTGCTAATCTCATCTTGAGATGCTCATGTAATATCAAACTTGCACTGCAATGTATCAGTGAACCTTACTCTGACTTTCACCCATTGCGGTCTCCTTTCCAGATTTCCCTTTACAGTACCATATTTAAAAATGACCCTTTAAACCATAATGTAGCAAAAGCAGCTCCATTGCATCTCAGTTTTAAATGACAGAATGATACTCTTACCAAACATGCTTACGTAGGCTGTGATATAGGCCTAGACTGTCAGCAGTAGTTACTCACATACGTAATAGTGTGCACAGGGCTATGTTGGCAGGAGAGTTTCTCCTGCCAACATAGCTTATGTCACTTGGGGAGGTGGTTCTTTTATGCTGATGGGAGCTCTGATTGAAGAGCACAGAGCGTCTTCACCACACATGCTTCAGCAGTGCAGCAGCATTGTACATATGGACAAGGTCATAGTCATGATAAGACAGCATAGATATTAAGCTTCCTATTGTATATGAAAATTTATATCTCACAACATGGTATTATGCAAATGCCTTTCAGTACAGCATTAAGTGATATGGAAGAGAGGCATATTCAATGGAATGTTATATTTTATAGAGGTTTTTTAATATACTTACATTGCTATTTGTGTTAGAGAAGGTAAGGTCAAAGACATGCTTCTTTTCCTTGGAGTCCAAGGTGGTGAGGTTTGTGATTACTCTAGGAGTTCATTCCAGCTGCATACAACAGTACAGCTTCTGCACTCAACATGGAGCACAGCCTAAAATAACTTCTGTATTTAAAATATTTTTTTAGGGTATGCTCTACTTATTGGGTGTCTATGGAGCCTTTTGGAGTATGTTCTCTTGTGAAATGAATGAGGCAGGTTTCTATTCAATGCACATGTTTAGAATCAATGAATTGAATTTTGAATCTTGTGAATTCCTGCTGTCTTCCATTTCCTGCAGAGTTGAGAAGAACAGCTACGGAGATCCCAAACTCCTTGAGCTCTGCAGAAGGCAGGGAACTTGTAGCTGCTCTCCTGGGATGTATCTAGACTACATGGCTCAGTCGACGGAGCCATGTAAAGTAGTTTACTCGACATAGTCAATGAAGTGGGGATTTAAATAATCCCTGCTTCATTAAAATAAAAATGGCCTCTGTGCTGTGCCAACGATCAGCTGATCCGGCACGGCTATCTAGACGTGGCGCAGTCGACAAGGGAAGCTGTTGTCAACCGATCTGGTATGCCTTATGAAATGAGGTTTACCAGAAGGCATACCGGAGCGGATGACAAAAGCTTCCCTTGTCGACCACGCCACATCTAGACTGCCGTGCTGTGCCAGATCAGCTAATTGTCAGCAGAGTGCGGTGGCCATTTTTATTTTAATGAAGCAGGGATTATTGAAATCCCCGCTTCACTGACTATGTCGAGTAAAATACTTTACATGGGTCCGTCAACGGAGCCATGTAGTCTAGACACACCCCTTCATAGGTCCTGCTGAACTCAGTTTATCCGTTGACTTATCAGAGCACCTAAAAAGCTACATTGATATTCAGGTAAAGTGTTTTTTTTGTACATGTGTTGGAGAAAGTTGGTTTTCATTTCAAACTGCTTAAAGGCATTTGTCATAATTTTGGGCTATTTCCCTGCCACATTTCAATGTTCCCTTCCTAACTGCTTCAGCTGAACCTTTAAGGAAACCCCACTATTCTTTAATATTATAAACTTGGGAAAGCATTAGCTGAAGGCCTTTTCCTCGAACTTTGGGGGGAAAAAAAATCACTCTTTGGGATGAATAACAGTTATGTTTTGAAGCTCAGGTCAGAAAATCTTGCTCTATATTGGAGAAATTTGCATTCTGTCTATGGGTGCATTTGTTCAAGATCTCCTCCTAAATGGTAAGAGTGAGGACTGCCAAATTTGGTATGCAGCTTCCTATTGTCGTAACTTAAAGGAAGGTCAGGGTTTGGTTGCCCCAAGATAATTGGATGTGCATGGAATTGGATTGCTTCTCATAAAATGAAAAGGGAAGGGTATGGTAGGAGGAAGTTATCCTGTAGAATTACCGCAAGGGGCCAGAGATGAGGATTGGGGCAGCTGTAACCCCATTGGGCTGGCAGGGATGGAGAAAGGAAAAGCTACCTACTACAGATTTCAGAATTTCTGTTGCAGTTTGCAGTTGCAGCAGCCATGGATAGGTACTTCTAACATGGCCTCAAGCTGCCGTGGTGTGTCCTCTCCCCTCCCCACCCAGGGCAGCGTGCATCCTGAACCCTTCAGTCCCACCCCAGAATAAATTATTTAAATGAAGAAAAAGAAAGCTTATTTGAGTTAAGGACCCAAGCAATGCTGGGTAAATCTTCTAGTTATAAAATATTCAATCTAGTGGCATGGATAGAAATACTTAAGTGAGGCTAACAAGGTGGGGACAGTAGCAACAACTATGTCATCTTTATTATATAAACCATTTGTCAAATACAGAGTCATCTGAAATCCAGTCATTCTAAAACTTGGAATTACCATGTTACTTCTACAATTAGACTCACTTAAGAAATTACTACTTCAGGAAAATATCTTGCTAATCATTCTGCAGTGACTGAATTCTATTTATTCTCAAGTGTAAATTACACATAACTACTGTAGGTTGAACTTAAACAACAAATAGTCTGGTAGCACTTTAAAGACTAACAAAATATGTAGATGGTATGAGCTTTTGTGGGCATAGCCCACTTCTTCAGATGACTGGAGTGTTAGTTGAACACCACTGGCAGAGAAAAGCTGACTGGTGTTGTGTACCGAGCTAAAATGTATAACCATTTTTTCACTGTGTAGCTGTTTGTCCATTGCTAATATAAAGATGCTGACTTTTATCCCTAAAAGTCATATCTAGCAAGGTACAATATAAGCAGTGAGTACTATTCAGATAGGGTGGATTTAAGTAAAGTTTATTGAATTGTCACATTGCAGCTTTTCCAAGTCTTCTTACTTTCTTCTAATTCTCATCTCATGGATGGTATAATTAGGCTGGACTAAAATATTTTTTAGGCTTATAGGTGATCTCATAAAACGTTTAGAAATTCCTAAATAGGAAGTTGTTGACTTAAGCTGGGACATTGTCCCTTGAACAGGAAAAAATGTTCTTTTAGTTTACAATGCATTTTTAAGTATGGAAAACATTGTGTGGAATAAGATCATTGGTATATCATTTCTGTTCTGTGAGAGCTGTAATGTGTTTTTCCTTTCGGTACAAAGGGGTTGTAAGTATATTTTTAAGGCAAGGGCTAGAGTCCTAGACGGCATGTTAAAATGACTAAACTATTCCACGTCCAGTTAAAATATCTGTTACATCGCCTGGTGACTCTTCTTCAATAAATTGGTGATTCAGCTAATGTAAACTAGCTGTTGGCCTCTTATCTGAAGAGAAATTTAACTGAGCCTAAAATGAGAGCAGTTAAAGCAGCTTTACACCATGTAAGCCAACAAAAGAAGAAAAATAGACTAGGAATTGGCAAGTATTTGGCATGCTAAATGTTATCTGCCTTAGAACCCCTAAATTTACTTTTGTTGAAAGGGAAGTATGAATGTGAAATTAAATACAAATTTGGAACATCAGAACACTGAGGTTTCCAGAGGAAGATATGAACTCGTGCATTTGTAAGAGAGTGCTCTTTGTGCTCTCTGCTTGGAAGCAATTTCCATACTGAGAACTAGAAATGTTACTAGTATGGATATTAGAACTATAATTAGGAAATAGTGGGTGGTGTGGGGTTTGGATTCCAACCTCCCACCCAGGGTTAAGTAGTAAATTTGTTGTTGGAAGGGGGTCACAGTGCAATGAAGTTTGAGAACTTCTGTTCTAAAGCTGTCTGGAGTGTATTTTTTATTATTTATTTTGATTGATTTTCAGGATAAAATATATAGTAATGTATAGTGTCAAACTTATGAAGAGGGACCACTTGCTATGTCCCAGAAGAATGGAAAGCTTATTTCTGTGAACCTGTCTAAGACGAAAATAATAGTAATGGAGGTCTTAGCTTTCTCAATGCAGCATGACAAGCCTTCTGTAACGTGTTAAGTGCACAGCAACATCACATAAATCATTTCATTCCTTGAGGTGTGAAAATTGTTATATTAAAGATTGAAAGCAAACAGTGCTCCTAGCAGAATAGTGATGGAACGCATTAATACGTAGAGAACTTACAAAAAGGCTTCACCATTAGCATAGACAGTTGATTGCTTTTCTGCTGTGTTGCTTTTCTGCTGTGTTGTCTATCTAGCACAACTAATTTCTCACATAATTAAAAACATCCTGTGGAGCTTTAGGAAAAGTATAACTTCTTGTTTCTGGAGCGGATTGATCAGTCCCACCAGAAAAGTAAGCCTAAAATAACATTGTTACAACAGTCTCTTAAGCAATCTTGTCATGGCTGACAAATTTACTCAGTGTCTTGTCTTAGTCTTAGATTAGATTGATGCAGAGTTTTTGATTTAGTAATGCATGCATGCAATTATTGTGCTCCCCGCACACATACCATACACCTTTTATACTTTTTAAATTGCTTTGTCTGGGTCTGAATTTGATCCCACTGAAAGCAAATGAAAAATTCCCTTTGACTTAGCCTAAGATCAGGCTCTACACTTCATACACATTTGAAAGGTCTACATGACATTATACAATGTTAGGAAGAACCCTGGAAGGAGTCCAGCTGAGACTGGTATGAAATAGCCCAGGGTGGGAGATTGTATCTTGTGGAACTCAGTATATTGCAGTGGGATTCTTCGCTGAATGAGAAGTAGATTGTACTATTGCTGATAGGGCCCTGGGTTAGAACCCAGTGAGTAGGGTGGGCCTGGGTCCCCCTACCATTTCCTCAATCTCCAACCTATGGGGCCTTTGCACGCTTATTACTGACACTGGCCACTAGGCTTCACTGTCCCAGCAAGAGGGGTGTTGGTTACTGACTCCGGCAGCTAGACTGCATAGTCCCAACCAGAGTGTCATGTGTTCAGGACAAGAGAAGAATTGCTGAAAGCATGGGATTGGGGCATGATTTCAAGGGCCCTAGAGACTTGACTATTCCCCCTTGCGAATAGGGAAAGAACAAGTTAAAAATTACTTAGACAAGTTAGATGTCTTCAAGTCACCAGGACCTGATAAAATGTAACCTAGAATACTCAAGGAGCTGATTGGGGAGATCAGAGCCATTAGTCATTATTGATGAAAAGTCATGGAAGGAAGGAGAGCATGCTGAAGACAAGAACAAGGCAAATATAGTTCCCATCTGTAAAAAGGGATATCAGGACAACCCAGGTGTCACACAAAGTCATATATGGGTCCTGCAGCATAGCAGAACTGGGATGGAAGTTTCCATCCTTGAAGTACATAGCCTGGGACCCTGCAAGCACAAATAGCAGCTAGCCCTTATCAGCTTTAACCCATGCACTTGACTTGGGAAACTACTAAGTAGTAAACAAGTTTGATCTCCGGCTCAGCTCATGAGAATGTTAAGAGTGGCATTGAGCCAGTGTGTGCACACCCAGTAAACAGCTGTAGTATCACTAGTGTACAGAGTCCCATGCCTGGTGAGTCTCACCAGGGATCTAGACCTAGGAGGGTGCCCTGGATTCCCCCAGCTGGAGCTATATCCACTGCGGCCTGGTGTGAGGTGACAGGAATGAGACTCCCCGCGGACTGAAGGAGCGTAAGCATTTCTAAGTGACTGTTACTTTGTGCTTATTGATGTCACTTTGCAGTAGCTGTGTAAAGTTCACACTAGAAAACTACAGACTAGGAATGTAAAAGAATAGTCAAGCTTAGGCCTATCAGGTAGTCAAATAATTATTGGGTACTCAAGTCGACTATTTGCACTTCTCCCTCCCTCCCCCCCCCACCCATTTGTCAGAGGCAGCAAGGGAGTGGGAAACAAGAGCCAATGTTGAGGGGGAGCCGACTTAGAAGCCGGTTTCCCCCCAGCACTATCTCCGTGGTGCTACTTGCCTTCTCCCCATGCTGCTGCCTTTACCAGTTGGGTCCCCTTGCAGACAGGGGCTGCTGCCGGAGAAGGCTCTGTTTATGGCCAATTGTGGCAGCTGGGGCTGGCTGTGAACAGAGGCTACTCTGCAGCAGCCCCTGTCCATTGGGGGTCCCAGCTCCCCACTGGGGGTCCCCTTTGTGGACAGGGGCTGCTGGACCTGGCACGAGCCAGGACTGAGCAAGTTTGGCTCAGTCTCAGCTTGCAGCAGGTCCAGGAGCAACACCTGCTACGGCTCTCTAGTTTAAATGCAGTAGGAGCCGGGCTGCCTGTGCACCCAGCTCTTACTACATTTAAACTGCAGGGGCTCAGCGGGGGTAGCTCCTTTTGGGCACCTTCCCTTATCGACTAATCATGTAGCGGATACAAATTGTATTGACAAAATGATTACCTAACTACCCACCTCTTAACATCCTTACTACAGACCAGTCAGCTTAACTTCTGTGTCAGGGAAAATCATGGAGCAAATAATTGAAGAATCCATTTGCAAACATGTAGAAGATAAGGTGATAATCACGTTCAGTATGGATTTATAAGGAACATATCCTGTCAGACCAACTCCATAGCTCTCTTGGGTAAGATGGATGTGATATATACCTAGACTTTAGTAAAACCATTGATAACCTCTTTAATAAACAAGGGATATACAACCTACATGGGGCTACTATAAGGTGGTGTGTAACTGGTTGGATAACCATTCCAAGAGAGTAGTAATCAGTGAGTGGTTCATAGTTAAGTTGGAAGGGCAAAACAAATGAGTTCCATAGGGATCGCATTTGGAACCAATTCTGTTCAAGATCTTCATCCAATTATTTAGATAATGGCATAGGGAGCATGTGTATGTAGTTTGCAGATGATACCAACCTGGGAAGGGTTGCAAGTGCTTTGGAGGATAGAATTAAATTTCAAAATGATCTGGACAAACTGGAGAAATAGGCAAAATGGATGAAATTCAGTAATGATCAATCCAAAGTACTCCACTTAGGAAGGAACAATCAGTTGCACTCATACAGAATGGGAAGTGACTGTCTAGGAAAGAATCCTGTAGAAAGGTATCTAAGGGCCATAGTAGGCAGGGGTGCTAGAACAATTTGTCTAATGGGATGCTGAGAACCATTGAGCCAAACTGTAAACCTTCTATATAATGGAAACCACATCATGCCAGGGGATATTGCAGCACTCTCCCCACACCCTTAGTTCCAGTTCTATGAGTATAACACAAGCCAAACGTGAACAGTGTTACTACCATTTCAGAAAAAGCAAACATCATTCATCCTCTGGTATTAGCAGGCGTATTCAAAGCATAACCTTCTCTGTTCTGATTAGGCCTCAACTGGAGTATTGTGTGCAGATTCAGAGGAGAGCAACAAAAATGATTCCAGTTCTAAAAAACATGACCTTTGAAGGAAGATTGAAAGTATTGGATTGTTACTCTAGAAAAAGAAGATTGAGAGGGGACATACCAGTGTTCAAGTATTTTAAAAGGTTGTTACAAGTGTAGTCCCCTTACTAAAGGAGCCGCTGACTTTTACTAGGAGGATCCTTTGTGTTGCAATCTAGCCCTTGAGACAACAACTCTCATAAACCTTTGGGGAAAAAGGAGGGAACGGTGGCTCTTCCAGGCATGGAGAGAGGTGATGAGTTCCATTTTTGGAGAGAGGAGTCTGGCTGCTGGTGGGGAGTATTTCCAGGCCAGGAGCTGTTGATTGTAGCTAGAGCCTGCCAGGGCAGTATCTAGCAAGCTGCTTCAGCGGCTATTGATTGTCCCTAGAGGGAAGAGAGTCTGGCGCTGCCTGTGGCTGAGAAGGGCCCACATAAACCTGCACAGGAGGTAACTGAGTACCTGGGATCTTTGGGAAAGTATTGCTTGCGACAGAGCACAGAAGACAGACTGACTCTGGGTCCAAAGAGAGGCAGTGTGATCAGCCCAGTGAACCAGAGCTGCTGGCATTTGGTGAGGCCTGCTCCAGTGGCAGAGGGATTTTGCAGCTTGGTTGTCAGCTTGGACTAACACACACAGCACCTGCACAGTGCTGTCTCCACTCCAGCTACAGGCCTTCAAGAGTGCCCACACAAGCAAGTGTCTGGGACTCTGAATCCAGAGGAGTGCACACTCTGCGGTGGGATAAAGGATGGCAATATAAATGCCAGGTAGGCAAGTTTCCTTTCTTTCTGTGTATCTTGTTAATTGATTGTGTTCACTTTTAATCTGTTAAACCCTGTTTCTTTAAGTTATTTAGTAAAGGTGTGTTAATTCTAATTTAATCAATTAGATATATATTATTTATAATTGTCTTGGAGATAGATGCAGACTATTCCTTGAGGCTCCCAAGGCATACCATTAAGTGCGTATAGGGCCAGCGAGGTAGAGGCACTGCCATTGTATATCCTTTAGGAGCAAGGGACAGCAGCAAGGGGTGGATAGGGAATCCCCAACTAAACAATATCACCACTGGGGTACTCAGGATCTCCTTTTATGTTACAAACATCAGGAGCCCAGGCACACATGTGAATGTGACCTGCTCCTGAGTAACCCAGGGAGGAATAACGGGGTTACATAAGAAATATTCTCCTTAAACTCTGATAGGCAAGAAGCAATGGGCTTAAATTGTAACAAGGGAAGTTTAGTTTGGACAATAGGAAAAACTTCATAATTGTCAGGTTGGCTAAACACTAGAACACATTGCTTAGGGAGGTTGGGGAATCTCCATTGGAGATTTTAAAGAGCAGGCTAGACAAACACCTTTCAAGGATGGTTTAGCACAATGGTTCCTAACCTCTTTGGCACTGTTACTCCATAAGCTTAACCAATAAACCAAAATTAGCCCTCCTTTTTTAAATGGCAATAGACAAAAATAAAATTACTATTAATCATTGTTATTGTATTTCATTTTCTCATACATTATGTTGAACAAAATTGAACACCTAATGTATTTTAAACTTATTACCCCTTGAGGGGTAATTACCCCCGGGTTAAGAACCACTAATCTAGAGGGTTTGGGGTCCTACCATTCGTTCAGAGAACTGGACTTAATGACAAGGACAGAGTTTCAGGAGGGCTGGGGGGCAGCAACTGGGCATACTGGGATGCAGCTTGCTTTTCTTCCTATTCCCTGGACTATCCTACACAGACTCTCCTGCCAATTCTGCCCCTAGCTTGGCTCCTTTTGCCCTATGCCCTCCAAACTGTCTTTTTGTCTGAGTCCATTGTCTGTCCCACCACTAGCTCCTTGTTCCCTCAGTCAGCTCCAGTCTCCACTCCTCAGGTTTCTCATCCAATTCTAGCCCAGCCAGTGTCTCACCTGTCATTCTCAGTGTCCCCTTCTTGCTACAGCTCCTAGACCCCTTGTACAGTCTGTCCTTACGCCTTTCTACTCTCATATGTCCACACACATGCGCGCACATACTTCCAGTAATGTGCATGTCCCCACTGGCTCCCAGTTTGCTCCTTATTTAGGGTGTGTCTTCTCCTCTTCCAGCTTTGTCCCATTTTTAATCCAGCCAGTCCTAATCCACCTCCTCACACTCATTCCAGCTCCTTGTCCCAACTATCTCCTTCCCTCAGCCCCCGTGTTTCCCAGGTTCATTCCCGTAATCCTGTCAGCCCCAGCTTCCTCCCCCAACTCTTCATCAATTCTCAGTTCTTCCAGCAAATCATTGTCTCTCTGCCTGCACTAGATTAGAGAAGTTGGGAGCAACCTTTAAAGGGAAATCCAGCTTTGCCCTTTTAATTCTGTGGAGATGGTGTATGGGCAGCCTGCTCAGCACTGGGGGCTATTATCCTCTTGTGGGTCCCTACTTAGCAAATTGTTGTGGGTCCCTACTTAGCAAATTGTTGTTTTTATCAAAGGCTTATAACTTGCTAAATTAGGGCAGAAGTTCAAGGAGACAACCTCTCTCTCTCTGTCTCTCTCTCTCATTTCAAATCCTGCTCCAAAGCATAGGTGCACTACACTGCCAATAAAACTTTGTTTTAACAAAGTACATTTTTCCTAGCAATGTTCTGAGAAACAGCTGAACTCTTTTAGCTGAAAAAAAAAAATTCAGCCTGAGTACAACCCTATGGAAAATTCAGACTAAATGGTTAAAACCAAGCAAAGTGATGAGAGAAACAGAGACTTGTAATAGGAAATGTCAGGCAACCTTAACAGGAACTCCACCTATAATTGTTTTGTTGGTTGGTTTGTTCATATCTGCATCTGCTTGTAAGTGCAAGATAAGCAGTCATGGGTAATATTTCCATCAACCTTATAAAGCGGCAAGAAATTATTTCCAATTTAAATACCGAAATTTCAGACTTTCACTGCCAGTCTTTCACTACAGTTAGACTGAGGATTCAGGAGTATCCTCTTTAGTCTCCTAAACTAGGCCTCACTGGGTATGTCTACACTACAGAGTTTTGTCGGAAAAATGGCGCTTTTCCGACAAAACTTGAGGAAAGCCCACACTGCATTGCATTCTTCCATGAGAAAATAGAAAGAACAGAGATTTTTTTTCCAGTGTTAGTAATCCTCATTCTATGAGGAAAAAGCCTTTTTGCAAAAAAGCGCTTTTTGCAAAATGGCGTGTAGATGGGGAAGAAGGAATTCTTTTGAAAAACAAGAAAAGAGGAAAAAGCATAAGTGCCCTGGTGGCCATTCTGTCCATAGCAATCACAGCTTACATGCAAGAGAATGTCCATTCAGTCTGGATGCTCTTTCGAAAAAGTAGTTTGCTTTTTTGATGCACTTTTGCAGTGTGCAAAATGCAGGACAATGTAGCACTTTAAAGACTAACAAGATGGTTTATTAGATGATGAGCTTGATCTGAGGAAGTGGGTCTGGCCCACGAAAGCTCATCTAATAAACCATCTTGTTAGTCTTTAAAGTGCTACATTGTCCTGCATTTTGCTTCAGCTACTCCAGACTAACACGGCTACATTTCTACCACTATTTTGCAGTGTGGGCGCTCTCTTTTGGAAGAAGTTTTTCTGAAGATCTCTTCCAAAAAAAGCTTCTTCTGAAAGAAGCCCTCAGTCTCGATGTAGCCACTGTCTATGCTGCTATTTATAACTGTATGTGTGCGTCCTCCATATGCTGCCACAAGGAGAGTGCAATAGGGATGTTAAAACAGTTAACTGGTTAAACTCTAGTGCTCAACCAGTTACATTTTCAATTAAGCTCAATTGGCCAACATGTGCTGCTACTAGCTCCTCTGCAGCAGGGCCTGCTCCAGCCAAAGGCTGTTTACCACTGGAGTTCACCAGCAAGGGCTGGTGAACCAGTATGTACGTATGCCAGTATACACCAGACCCATCAGTTGATTCCTCTGTCAGTCTGGATGAGGGATTCTGCACCTGGAAGGCCTAGGGGTATTACCTCTCTGTGTCAAATGCACATTTTCCCCCATATTCAATATTCTAAATTACATCACTTTATTAAGTAGAAAGAAGCAATAGTTTTAATAGCATTAGCAGGGGAGCAGGAACTCTTCATTTCTTTCACAGTGTGTGATCTACAGCCAATCACAGAATCTTTATTTCCCTTCTTTAAAATTGGGTTTCCTTGAAGTGGGTTAGTGTTGTTTTCATTGTTTATATAGCCCTTGGAAAAGGTAAAGCATGAAATAAATACAAACTATTTATTAAGGGGTAGAGAGGACACCATTTAAATTTAATTCAGTAGTAAATGAAGCATGATAAATTGGAAAATGTGTGACTCTCATGCTCTAGTCGTCAGCTACCTAAAATACGTTTTTAAAATTCAAACTCTAAGTTTCATTTAAAATTATAATGAAAGGTTTCTATCAAATCATTGTGTAAATGGATCATCATTGCTAATTATGGAATGCTTTCTAATTATGGAGTGGTTAAATGAGCCATCTTAAGGTATACTTAGCTTGACTCTTAGGATGTTGGTTTTCAATTCAGTAAGACAAGGGGGAAAAAAGGTTAGGCTAGCGTAAAAGTCTTCAACAATTTCTCATGTTAATTTCTGTCAGTCATGTAAATAGCTGTTAACTGTTACACCTTAGTTGTCATCTGTGTATCCTATTAGTATTCGCTGTATAAACACTCCTAAACCAAATTCTTTACAGCAACAATGTAACTTCTCTCCTTATTAAGCAGTATGAGCCAATGCCCTATTTTATGCCTATTATAAATCCATTGCATTCAAGGAGTTGCTCGTCACTACTTCCTTTAACTTAGAATGATCTCTCTTATCCTTCATGACTAAGACCATACTGTTTTCACAGAATTTGGAACCTGGCCACTTATTATGGGGAAAAATATGAAGCTCAAGCTTCCTTCTACTCTTTGTACAGTGCTTGTGCAAAGAAGGTGAAATACCTCAGGAATAAGGCATCCCTGATGTGGTTAAGTCCCCTGTGAAGTACCAGGATAATTCTTTACAGTAAGAAATGATGGGTCTGGAGTAAAATGAATGGCTTACAAAGTGGCCGACATTTACAAAAGCTCAGTAGATCAGATGTAGCAGTTACAATGGCAGTAAAGAAGCAGGATCTCTAGGCTATGATCAGCATACAGGCTTAACAAATCACTATGCCTGAATCTAAATATCTGCTTGCTTTTTATCATCCAAGTTTGAATAGTCTCCCCTCTTTCTGCTTCTGTTGCAGATGATTGGAAAATGAGATCTGTGGAACAATGGGGGGGGGGGGGGGGAAGGGGTAGGAGAGGAAGAGCTGTTGATGGCAGAAGCTGTCATTTATCCATGAAATAGTGTTAGATAGCATCGACCTGAAAAGTGCGGTCACTTTTTTGTACAAACTCACTTTATATCCCCTCGATCGAAAAGAAAAGAATCAACGAAGCATTTGTGTCATAGTTCTACTCAAAAGCTGCACTATTGTGTCTATATTGAAGTGCTGAAGTATTCATATTCACACAGCAGTTTACTGAAGCTGCAAGATTGTCTTCCCCAAAGATTCTATTCTGCAGAATTCAAACTATTTTAGCTTACCCACTAATATTTTATATTCTTTGCAAAAAAAAAATGAATGTCATGCATTTTTATTTTTATTTTTTAACATAGGTTTATGGCATAACTGAGAGTGATGGCCTTATGTTTTATTGCTATTTCTTTCTTTGCATCTGATGTTTAAATGAGATGGTTATACTGCCATTAGGATTCAGCAGCTGAATTTGATTTGTTGTAGAGTAGATGAATATTTTATGCAAAAATGAAGCTGAAGGGGGATTTAGTTTTTATGTATTTATTAATGCACATCTTTAGACAAATTGTGTCTTAACTAATGGAACCACCTTCTTTTGCTGTAAATATGTATACTTGGTTTGGGAGTTCTAAGTTCAGATTTGTTAACCATTTTTTAAGTTCTCAAGAAGTCTGCAGAACTTGGAGTCTGAAAATCAAGGTATAATTCCTTCCAATATGGTATTATATTATTTGCTCAGTCACAAGCCATTCAGGCAGATGATTCTTGCACAGCATATTACTTCTGGTAGTGAAAATACATGCTGAAATACTGAAATTGCTGAAGCACTCCATCTCCGTGAGACCTATCCAGCAAGAAGTAAGAACTGGCCCACAGATTCTCATGGGAGTGTCTGACTAGTCAGCTGCTCCCTTTGTTGCACGGAGTTTCCCTCTTAGATAATGGATGTCCAAGATGAAAATGTTCAGATGCCCAGATATGAGAAGTGGGTTTTCTGGCTGTTCTAGTTGGGATTTGTCCTGCCTAGAGCAGGGGGCTGGACTTGATGACCTCCTGAGGTCTCTTCCAGCTCTATGATTCTATGATTTTTAGATGTTAAAGGGCAACTAGAAACCTAAAGTCCACTCATTGGCAGACAGCAGAATTCTGGTGCTCACAAAAGGAAAAGAGCCCTTGGGTTGAATGGAAACAAATTTGCACACACTCCTATCTCTCTTCCTTCCCACAACCAGCAGTAATTGGAGACACTGCCCTTGAACATCTTAAAGGAGCCATAAAATAGAGTGGTCTGTCTGTCTGTCTAGATGTCTATTATGTTTCTCCTCATGGTATCTCAGCACCTGAATTTATCGTACATCACTCAGGTGGTTGTGATCAGTGAACCCCTCTTTTATATCAGCAGTGACAAATGCAGCACTTTTTTAGTATGTGGCCTTTAAGATAACTGGAACCAGATCCTTCCCCCATCTTGGGTCTCCACATGTGGGAGAGTAGGAGAGGATTGGGTACTACTCTACCCCAAGGCTTCAGAAGTACCCATTGCATGAGTGGCCTCAGTTGGAGGAATTGGGAGTTCTGGAAAGAGTTGCAAATTCCAAGTGGTAGAAATGATTTTGCATGAGCTCTGTTTCTGAGCAACTCTTCAGTGCCGTCGGTGTGTGTGGAAGCCACTTTGTAAGCCTAGAGTGGTCGCTCTTAATTTGACATAGATAACTGTACCTCACTGATCGTGACTTTCTTTTAAGAAAGTGTAAGAAATACTGCCAAGATCAAAGTAACCTTCTCTAGTTAGCAAAATTAAGTCAACCACTACACCTATTCATACAAGGATGATGTGAGGCCTGCATCTGTTGTTGCCAACATTTTTGAGAGTCCTGGGAGACTGTGGACCTTCTCTGCTGGGACAGATCTTGCATTACTGGAGAATCAGACATTACTTACAACTTCCTGATCAGTCATTTACAGTATAATACGAATGTGTTCATAAGGTCTCAGATTTAAGCCGGTATATGTAAAGTTGTGAAGTTCTCACAAAGAAACCTCATTTCAGATGTTTTTGTGTCACTTAAAACATCTTTTTCTGAATTGGAGTTTATAGAGTCTGACTATCTCTATAGGTTTATAAGAATGTCAGCAAGCATGATGGCAGTGTAATGCACTAAATAAAAAAATTGAAAGTATTACAGCTACAATTCATAAATAACTCAAGAGAATTTCAGCTTTAGCTGTTAACCTAGTTCAGTGAACAAGGCTATATAGTTTATCCTCTAAGATGACTGACAGTTTTTTTTAAAGAAAACTGAATTTGTTCTACTTTAATTTTCAGTTTGCTCTTAAATTCACTTTATTTTTTGTATTTTATGAAGTGTTTCATTTATTATGGCACTAAGGATGTTTTCAGTTACCAAAAGAATTAATCAAATGTGGGGGGAAATGTATTCGTGGAAGCATTCAAACTCACTTTGGTATTGGAATAGTGAGAAATCTGTGGAGGTTGTGTAAATACATATTGCCAATGCTGTCACATATTGCCAATGGTGTCAACCATAGGCTTTCACTCCATAGGTGATTTGGGAAAGGAGAAGAATGTGGGGAGATGAAGGGAGGATGGATGATTCAGTAAGTGGGAATTGCAAGCCGCAGACCTTGCAAAACCACACCAAGGTCTGGATAGAGGCATCCATGCTCACGTGCTCTGTCTGGCTATAGGCACAGGTGGAGGAGACAGAAGCAGTGCTGGCACAGGTGTTGCGGGTCTTCCTGACCATAGTTGGCCTCCCTCTGTCAAACTCCCTCTCAAACTCCCCGGTTTGCAGCCCCCTGTCTGCTTTTGTTCCCTGGTCTCTCTGCCTCTGGCTTTTAAAGCCTGCTTGCCCAGGCCAGGCCTACCCCCTCATGAGTCACACAAGGGAAGGCTGACCAGATCAACAATTTAGATATTGACATAGAAAGTACACTTGTTAAGTTTGCAGATGATACCTAGCTGGGAGGGGTTGCAACTGCTCTGGAGGGATAGGGTCATAATTCAAAATGATCTGGACAAATTGGAGAAATGATCTGAGGTAAACAGGATGAAGTTTAATAAGGACAAAGGCTCCACTTAAGAAGGAACAATCAGTTTCACACATACAGAATGGGAAGCAACTGTCTAGGAAGGAGTATGGCAGAAAGGGATCTAGGGGTTATAGTGGACCACACGCTGAAAATGAGTCAGCTGTGATTTTTTTTTTTTTCCAAAAAAAAATCATACCTGATTCTGGGATGCATTAACAGGTGTGTTGTGAGCAAGACACGAGAAGTCATTTTTCTGCTCTGTTCTGGTTAGGCCTCAATTGAAGTATTGTGTCCAGTTCTGGGCACCGCATTTCAAGAAAGATGTGGAGAAATTGGAGAGGGGGTCCAGAGAAGAGCAATGAGAATGATTAAAGGTCTAGAGAACATGACCTATGAAGGAAGGCAGAAAAAACTGGGTTTGTTTAGTTTAGAAAAGAGAAGATTGAGGGGAGACATAACAGTTTTCAGGTATCTCAAAGGGTGTCATAAGGAGGAGGGAGAAAACTTGTTCATCTTGGCCTCTGGGGATAGAACAAGAAGCAATGGGCTTAAACTGCAGCAAGGAAGGTTTAGGTTGGACATTAGGAAAAAGTTCCTAACTATCAGGATAGTCCAACACTGGAATAAATTGCCCAGGGAGGTTGTGGAATCCCCATCTCTGGAGATATTTAAGAGTAGGTTAGATAAATGTCTATCAGAGATGGTCTAGACAGTATTTGGTCCTGCCATGAGGGCAGGGGACTGGACTCGATGACCTCTTGAGGTCCCTTCCAGTCCTAGTATTCTAGGATTCTGAGAGAGTTTGGGTGAAGTGGTAGAATGAGGGCAGGGCTGAGAGCAGAGCAGGGACTGAGTATCCTGCTGCAGGAGAAGGCACCTATGCTGCAAACACACTCAGGGTATGTCTACACTACCCCGCTAGTTTGAACTAGCGGGGTAATGTAGGCATACCGCACTTGCAAATGAAGCCCGGGATTTGAATTTCCCGGGCTTCACTTGCATAAGCGGGGAGCCGTCATTTATAAAACCCCGCTGGTTCGAACCCCGTGCAGTGCGGCTACACGGGGCTCGAACTAGGTAGTTTGGACTAGGATTCCTATTCCGAACTACCGGTACTACATGGAACGAGGTGTACCGGTAGTTCGGAATAGGAATCCTAGTCCAAACTACCTAGTTCGAGCCCCGTGAAGCCACGCTGCATGGGGTCGAACCAGCGGGGTTTTAAAAATGGCGGCTCCCCGCTTATGCAAGTGAAGCCCGGGAAATTCAAATCCCGGGCTTCATTTGCAAGTGCGGTATGCCTACATTACCCCGCTAGTTCGAACTAGCGGGGTAGTGTAGACATACCCTCACAGAGTTCAACAAAGCTACTTGTGAGAATCAAATTAGTCCTATGCCAAAATGTTTGCAGGTTTGAGTCTTTAGGAGTTGCAGTGTGCTTTCATAGTTCTTTGATTCAGGCCTTGGGTGTGTGTGGGGGGGTAGTCTTTGTTTTATTTTTATTTCAAAGTCACATGTACATTCTTTCTAAAGATCAAATATGCACATGGGGTATTTCAGTAGCACCTAAATCCCATTTTTCAGAAGTAATACTTTTAGGAGCCCAAAGCCTGGTCTCAAACTTAGGTAGACCTAGCTACATCACTCAGGGATTTGAGAGAACCCCTCTCAGCAGGATATAATTAGGTTGAGAAATCCCACTGTAGACATAAGTAGGTCAACAAAGATTCTGCCATGGGCCTAGTTATTGCTTCAAGGTGGGTTTACTACAGAATAGAAAAACCTCTTCAATCATTGTAGTGTGTTGTAAGCTACAGTGGCAAAGTTATGTTGCTGTAGCATTTGTATAAAGTAGACGTGGCGTAAGACTTACTGAAAATCAATGGGCAGTCCCTTAGGACCTTTGGAACTTTAAAAATGTTATTCATACCCTTTCCTGTAGTCTTTGTTAGGGACTTTCTTTGTGGTTCTATCCCTTCATTCAGAATCTAGAGTAAAGGCATTTGTGTGGGACTGGACTTCTCATCCTATCCGCATTCTTTCTAAACTGCATTCAGTTAAAACTAGAGTTCATATCACTGACTCATTTTCTCTGCTCTGGATTCACAAAGGAATGTTAGTAATTTTTTGCAGTCACACAAGGTACAAAATTCAGGAATTTATTTTAACATTAAAATTAGTAAACACAAATATCACAGCATGTCAACAGTCTATGCATAGTTTTTTTTTTTTTTTTTTTTTTTTTTTTTTTCCCCCTGATGGCAGAGATGAGCTTCAAGGAGAAATTTTGAATGAGGACAAAGATGATTTTTAAGCCAGTGAGATTATTTTCTTTAGCTTAACTTTTCCTGGTTCCAATACATAAAAATAGGTGGTCTCCTTAAAAATAAAAAGGCAGGAGTAGGTATGGAAATCAAGCTCAGATAAAGCCAGTGAAAAGGACCACGTTATGGTAGAAAATGTTAAAAAGACTAAGGAGGAGTTAGGAAAGCAATTATCCAGAGACAAAGATCAAATATTTTTAAAAAATTCAGTTGTCACTTGACTCCCTATTGCTTCAACAGACCCATTGTCTCTTATGCTTTTGTATGTATGTCTAAATGACAAGTGGGAAGATTGGTGTGGAGGGGAAGTCCTCGCCTTCTAAGTTCCTATTTTATTCAGTGATATGCGTTGTCTCCATACATATACAGGTGCATTCTTGGCAGGGCAGGAACACCTCCATTTAAAAACAAGCAACTGCATTCTTAATAGCCTCCTAAAATGAAGAAAACATTTTTTCCTCACCTGCCTGCAGAAGCCATCTTTTACTTAACATATGGAACTCTCCTCACCTCAGAATGAGAATGGGAGAGGACAACTTTTCATGATTTTTGTTCACTAAGCAATAGTCTAGAGTAAATAACTAGAGTAACTATCCCATGATGATAGGAAACATACTACAGTAGACTTCCAATAATCTGGCACCTTTTGGACCTCGATGGTGCCGGATTATCAGATTTGCCAGAGAATCAGGAGGTCTGGTACAGCTGCAGGGCTTAACAGCTGGCCAGGACACAATCTCCCTTCCTCTCCCCTCCCCTTTCCTCTTTGCATCTCTCTCCTCCCTGCTGTAACCTTATCCTCCTCCTCCCTCCCCCAACCTTATGCTCCCTCTTATGCAGTTGCTGAGCGGCAGGCTTTTTAATCAGCTGGTCAGGAGCACTTGGCAGTATGCCGGAGTATTGGGAGTGCTGAACAGTTGGATGCAGGACTATCGGAGTTTTACTGTAGTTGTGAGACTAGATTAGTTAAAGAATATAAAGAACAAAAAATCCCAAGAGCTATATGAATGTTTCATTATTATTGAAATTTTAATACTACATGGCAACTTTTAGATTTACAGTCAGTATCTCACAAAGTTAGCAACCTAAATAGGGCTTTATAGTTAATGTCTTAATTATCCTGAACTTTCCCAAAAAAGCCACAGAAAAATTTGTGATCCAAACATTACAAATGGACAAAATGATGCCTCCTAGTGGGCTGCAGGGTTCTTTCTAATACTACTTGGAGCAAGTATCTAAGATAATTGTATAATTATGCAAATAAACTTGTAATTACTTTTAAATGCAAGAACATTTCCTCTCTAGATTCTGCTTCATGAAATGAACATATTTGAATATGGTACCTTTTATTTTTCTTGATCCTTATTGACTATAAGACCTGTAAGTTTTCATTGCTTAATTTAAAAACATGCTGCTTTTCATTGTTGTTAAGTAATATAATAATAATAAAAAAAAGCCTGGCACTTTAAGGACTTAGTTTTCAGGTCCTACATGTCCAGCAACATCTGTGGTCCAGCATGATTTTAGTTAGCTGCATGTCCACTTATCATAGGTGTGACCAAGTATCCCATGGTCCCATAGTTTGTTTATAGCCATGAGTCCTGTCTCTGTGCTGTTATTTAGCACTAATGTACCCCTAAATGTCTTCTAAGAGCTCATTAAGCAGTGGAAGTGTTGGTAATGCAACTAGACAATACTGACCTCCCATAGTTCAGCAAATTCTCTGGTTCGGTACCAGTCAGGTCCCAATGGTGCCAGACTAGAGGGATTCAACCCACAGTGCTATATGACAAGACATATCTAAAAAAGCTGTGAATATGATTTCTCTATCTGAGCTGAATCCTATATACACTATTTTGTTTACTGCTTAAGTCAATAGGTGCTGCATTAGTGGAGTTTTTCCCCAACTGTGGTATGTAAAATGAATATTGCTGCATTGCCATTTAATCATCATATTTCTACAATTGAATGGCATAACTACTTCAATCCAAACAACTCAATTCTCTGTGAAATGTTTCAATTCAGGACAACTTTTGAAGAGCATTAACCAACTAAGTCCACAAACCTAGGACAGCTGATCTTGTCATTTAAAATTTTCTCTTACTCATTTGAAAGTGTTAACAAGCACAGGCATTGCAGTCTATGTAACACAGCTTAAGGCAGAGTATCATAGCTACCAATCTGCACTCCACTTTTTCCACTGACTTCCTCTGTGGACTTGGGCAAATCTCACTTTGTATTTCAGACACCTCTGTAAAATGGGAATGCCACAATCACCATCTAATCTTTCTAACTTTTTAGAAAGATTTTTTTTTCAGATTTATTCTACTGAGAAGATAAGGTGTATAGCATTCTGAATATTAACATAAGCTCCTGTTTTCTCTCATGCTGACAAGCTCACCTCAGGCACCTTAAGGATTTCTAAATTTTCATTATGGAGTGCAACTGGAAGGTGTTAAACAGGACCTGATTAAAAGGGCAGAGTGCAATATGTAGGGACCCAGCTCATGGGGACATGTGATTACATGAGAACCTCAGCTTTCATTTAAGGGGAGAGTTTCTAGCTCTCGTGTTTTTGAAGAAAAGCTTAAAACCATAGGGAAAGTGTAATCAAAACAGTGAAATCTGCCTGAATCTGGAGGCAGCCAGACACAGTAACTGAGAGTAACTTACTATGAACTACCTGAGTAATATCAATGAAACATTTAATCTAAGACCCCCACTTCTTTGAGGGTTCTTACCTATATTATAACAAAAGGGCTATGCAAATGCAAGGGGCTGCCACATCCACCCAAGCAACTATATCCTGGTTCCTGGGGTAAGTACTTGGGAGGTCCTTTGATGTCCCTCATGCCTCTCAGGAGTCAAGAGTAAAAAGGTGGCATGTGCTGCTCCCAAGGGAAGGTAGGATCCTGTTGCCTCTTCTGAGAGGCGAAATTCATGCATGTGCCTTACTATTGGCTACTTCAAAAACTCCTTGGCTGTGTCTGGACTGGCAAGTTTTTCCTGCTTTTGCGGAAAAACTTGCCAGCTGTCTACACTGGCTGCTTGAATTTCCGCAAGAACACTGACGATCTAATGTAAGAAATCAGTGCTTCTTGCAGAAATACTATGCTGCTCCCATTCGGGCAAAAGCCCTCTTGCGCAAAAGGGCCAGTGTAGACCGCTCAGATTTGTTTTGCGCAAAAAAGGCCCGATCATGAAAATGGCGATCGGGGTTTTTTTTTTTTTTGTACAAAAGCTCATCTAGATTGGCCTGGACGCTTTTCTGGAAAAGCGTCTGTGCCAATCTAGACGCTCTTTTCTGCAACTGCTTTTAACGGAAAACTTTTCTGTTTAAAAGCATTTGGGGAAAAATCATGCCAGTCTAGACGTAGCCCTTGGGAAGATACACCGCAAGGTCTGATGGTCAGCAGCTGTAGCATGGTATTCCAGATTGGGGTCCTCACACAACACACCTAAGTGGCATTGGCACCTACATAGGAATAATCTACAGTGTGTGCTTATGTGTTGGGACAGAGGTATATTCTTTGGCCATGGTGAAAATAACATAACTTTAAAAAAAAATGTCCAGCAGTAAGTATGGCAAGTTGCATAAAATTTACTTATCCTTCTCTAGGTTTTTACTCCAGTAAATTCCTAAACAATTTGGCTGTTAAGTAACAGTTCTAACAAATTGAGGTTTCCCTGATTAGCTGTTAATTTATTTTGATGATCTAATGTGAAACCAAAAACTTACGTTGCAGTATATGAGGACAAATTGATCAATTTAATAAATGTTCAAATTCATTTAAATTAAAAATTCATTTATGACCTGACCAGCCCAGGAAAGTAACATGCAGATATTAGTATTCACTCTAGTCAAAATGGGACTCAACTTCCCATTCTCCAAAAATACAATAGCCCTTCTCCCCCTCAATTACCTGAAGTGACAATTTAAAAAATGGAGCAGTTAATATGCTTAACAAGATGCTTTTAGCATAATCAAAGGCATTCACAGCTTGATAATGTGATAGAAAGGCTTCATAGGGTTTGTTCTACTTAATCTGCAATCTTGGATGAAGGGGTTTGTGTAACATGAGAAATCAACAGCTGCTAGAGGCCTGAACCAGGCTGAGTCCATTGTGATAGGCATTGTTCAGACATATTGCTCACCAAACTCCACTGAAAGTAATTTTCAAGGTAATTATTTCATTCGTATGATTAACCTTTAATTCCAATCTTGGCTTCACTGCCAAAGTCACATCAGATATCATCTAGGTTCCTCTATAGGCTCCCATCACAATATATGAGCAACTCACAAACATTAACATACCCTTATGACAATACTGTAAAGGCAGCAAGATGCAGTCATCCTCCCCCTTTGATAGTTAGGAATCTGAACTACAGAAAGATGAAACAGCTGAAGACACAGAAAAGCTGTATTAGTTACCAGAATTTGAAGTCAGGTCTTGTAAGTCCTCCTCCAGTTTCTTAGCCACAAGGCCAATCATCTCACATGGATGCATTCTATCCAACGCAGCTAAACAGAATATATTCCATAAGTGGTTATGTATTTTAGTCCATAATGTTGCTTACTTTATAACTAGAGATGAGCTAATTACAGAAGCCCTCTTTTTACTTTGGCCATTATGGATAAATTGGCCATAACAGATCTCCTGCTAGAGACATCTGGGGTACCTCTGCAAATGAGGCCCAACATAAGCAACTTTAACTGAAGTCAGTGGAAGCTGCAAGTGACGAGTACGTTGAAAAACTCAGGTTCTACATATAACAAATCAGGACTCTGAAATACTGAGGTATGAGTCAAGTCAAGCATAGAATCAGTACTCTAGTTTGTTTAATTATTTTAGAATTGTTTGAAACCTCATCTTTTAATGCATTAATTCTAGTAATTTTAGAAATTATTTCCCATAACTCAACTGTCCCAATTTCTATTAATAAGGATAACCTTTCCTAGAGATGAAAAACCATTTGGAATGTACCATAATCTTGAGAAAAATAAAGTAGCTGAGTAGGAAAGTGCTTGTTATTTATTGGGTAAGTATTTATTGTAATATATTGCTTTTTGAACTCTAGAATTTTAAATAGCTACTTCTTTCAGTAAAACATGCATAACTATAACTGTGTCCTTAACAGTTTTAAATGACTCAAAACATATGATATCCTGTCACAAACCAATACAGAGGGAACACTTTAAACACTATTAAAATCTCATTGACATTAATGAGAAATTACAATTTCAGATTTGTTACTCTTGTATTCTAAATCAAAGGTAAAAGTAATTAGTTAATTGCAAAGATATTTTGGGTTTTGTATATTTGAGCAAATGCGAAGAGGTGGAATATATATAATTTTTTTTCTCTGACACACTTGGAGCTTGAAACAATTGCTCGTGAACAGTAGTACATTTTCATATTTCACATGTTAACAGCTGAAGGTACAGCAACTGATTATAACCTGTTTTGCTATAATATAAAATTTAAGACTTTTTTTAAATTTAATTGTTTTTGACTGCTAGATTTAATTAAGCATGGGAAAGTTTGATTGTAGAAAAGATATTGGGGGGAGAGATAGCTTAGTAGTTTGAGCATTGGCCCGTTAAACCCAGGCTTGTGAGCCCAATCCTTGAGGGGGCCATTTAGAGATGTGGAGCAAATCTGTCAGGGATGGTATTTGGTCCTGCTGTGAGGGCAGGGGACTGGACATGATGACCTCTCAAGGTCCCTTCCAGTTCTATGAGATGGTATGATATATTTTCATGTAACCCTTCATGGTTTTCTACTCTGCTCACTTATTATCAAGTGAGCAGAATAAATCCTATTATATAACATTGGTAATACTTTAAAAAGTATAACAATCTTTAGTGTCATAGAATACTGAATGTTTAATCCCTTCTGAGTATTCAAATCATTTAATTTTTTTAAGTGCAAGATTAACCATGTTACATAAAACTATTTTTAAGCCAAGTTCAGACATGTTTTAATGGACTAGGCAGAAGCAATACATATGCATTATCCATAATGGATCTTTAATATCTACCATTCAAGATTTATTATCCTCTATACATTTAAATTGTAATGCTTTATTCAGTCTATGGTGTGGCTGCCTTACAATCAGTGTTACAGATACCAGATGTCTACAGGAGATTAAAGAGTGTTTTAAAATCTCTTCCTTTGTATTGAGTTAAAAAGCTATGAGCGTTATCGGTCCCATCATTGCTGCATCAATTTGTACAGGGTGGAATGGCAGAAGCCCTTCACTCTTGGTCTGACTAGAATTGTGTGGGGAGTGCTTGTTGGAATCATTTGGCAATAGTGTAGAAGTGGAGCTACTGATGGGTCAGGTAGAGTGATGACAGGAAAAAGGGGGCCAGTCAGGTGTTGTGACTGTTGGGAGGTAGGGGAAGGGTCCAATGGATAGGAAGTGTCAGGGACTGCGATGTATCAAGTAGATGGATCAGGCAGTTGTTAGAGTTGAGGTAGGGCTGGGGAGGGAACCAGAGACAATGCCAGCTAGAACTTTAGGAAATGAAGCCATCAAGAATGAAATAGAGGGGTCATTGCCAAGGGAGAACCTAAACTCTTAAGACATGGCAGGTCCAATGGAGGAGAAGATGTATCTGCTGACAGAAGTAACTACATAGGGTTTTTGAAACAACGGGAGCTGTGTTGCCCTTTGACAAGAGTAGTACCAGCAGCTGGGGGCAAAGAATAATCCTGTGCTTTTTACTTCATCCTAGTGAAATGTGGCATACTGGCATTAATCATGTTTTCATTTGAGGGATATTCAAGTTTTTTTTTCCCCACTGCTTGGTGTGTGAACAGGGGGAATATAGGGCTAGATAATCAGCTAGTATAACTCAGCATAGCTCCATTTTTGTCTTTCTAGACCATGATCAAAATTAGAGGGAAAAAGTTTGCTGGCAACATTGATGCTCATGTTGCTGTAAAATAGGTTTCACTGTCCAAGTGAAATATTGCATACTTCTGTTTTATAGTACGTATTAAGACTGAGTAATTTTTAAAAATTTGCATGAGCAGTTTTTTCTTTCAAAGTAGATATAATGCATGTAAATTGAGTTCTCTTCCTAAAATTATCCAAAGTCACTTCTGACATGACTCCAGGGCTTTAAATCTTATTAAAATATAAGGCTACATCTACATTGGCAAGATTTTGCGCAAATACTTTTAACGCAAGCGTTTTTGCGTTAAAATATTTGCGCAAGAGAGCGTCTACACTGGCATGTGCTTTTGCGCAAAAGCATCCGTACCAGTGTAGATGCTCTCTTGTGCAAGAGAGCTCCGATGGCCATGTTAGCCATTGGGTTTTCTTGTGCAAGAAATTCATGTTGCCTGTCTACACTGGCCTCTTGCGTGAAAACAGTTGTGCAAGAGGGCTTATTCCTGAGTGGGAGCATCATAGTTCTTGTGCAGGAAATACTGATTTCACACATTAGAACATCAGTGTTCTTGCACAAGAACTCCCCGCCAGTGTAGACAGGCAGCATGTTTTTGCACAAAAGTGGGTGCTTTGGGGCAAAATCATGCCAATGTAGATGTAGCCTAAGTTTATTGTCAACGACCTGTGGAGTAAGAACTCCCAAAGTGCGCACTAACATGATGGACTTCAATGATTGCATTTGTGCCCCCTCTCAAAATAAAACCCTCTCAGTGGAAAATGGGTCAACTATGCCCTTCAGTCCAGTCACATTGGTACCTTTACAATGTGGTGAATTCTGTTACTCTCACATATATACACCTATGCCATGACTTGTCGCTCCTGTAATGTCATAACCAAAAGCAAAGAAGTGTTGAAAAGAAGACAGAAGGTTGCTGCAGCAGTTAGAATTAGAGCTGGTGGGGAAAAAATTCCTGCAAAAACTTCAAAATTTCCAAGTTTCCCATCCAAAATAAGATGAAAATTTGAGATTTCAACTTTGCATAAGCTGAACCTCCTCCCCTCTGCCTCCCAGAATTAATTCACGTCAATCAAAACAGTCTGATTTTTCCTATTCTTATTTACTGATTTGTAATAATCAGTGTTTTTTAGCCTGTAGTCTGAAGTCCACTGGAAATCTACAGACTATCCTTAAGATTTCCAAGTGAGTCTGCCACACGTTCATTCAAAAAAATTTAGGCATCTCAAATGAAAAAGATTGAAAATCTTTGGTATAAATTAAATTTCAAAATAGTAATTTTGAATGATTAAAGTTAAGGGCATGAATGCAGGATCAGGCTCTAAATCATGAGGCAATGTAAATTCTCCATACCCACTACATGACCCTGTCTCTGAAAATCAGGCCACTTTTATTTAGATTTTTAAATGAAGATTTTGCTTCCCAAATCCACATACTCAAGCTTCCATATTTTGGTCTTAATATTACTGTTCTTCTGTTTTCATATCTGCAAAATTGGTTCACATTTGTACAGTGAATGTGTTGTAGTAATTAAGTGCCTAATAATATTAACAAAAATTTATGTAAATCATAAAACTCACAATGCCTCTTAGCCTATTTACAGTTTTCTCTTGTCTTGTTTGGAAGGCTGAAGATCCTGGTTGTGGAAAGCAAAGGCAGAATTTTGGAGGGATGAGGCACAGGAATAACTATGTGCTCCAGGATGCAGCTTGCTTTTCATCCCGTTCCCCGGACGCTAAGGGAGTGAGGGGAAAGTACTTGCATTCTGGCCATACCACGTGTGAGAGGCATGAATAGAATGCAAGAACTTTCCCCTCACTTTCTTAGCATCTGGGGAATGGGATGAAAAGCTAGCCATGTCCTGGAGTTCATGGCTTTTGTCACCCCCTCTTCCCCCCCCCCCTCCCAAAATTCTGCCCTTGCAGAAAAACAGTGGGGGAGAGATCCTACAAAATCTTGCACAAATCTTACTTTGAACTCACCATTCACTGAAGCTAACTGTTAACTCAGCTCTAAACTATAACTGGAATGTATAAAAGAGGTCTATCCTCAACTATTATCAATTATCTGGAACTCAGCAGCGGATGAGATCCATTGTTTGCTTCTCAGAAAGAGTTAAAGTGAGCCTTCTTGACTGCAGGTGTGCCCCAAGGGCCTTCTTATTAATAAACCGCTTTAAAACTGTGTACATCTCCCTTGTGAGCAGATTTGTTTCTATGGCTGGCTCTGTGGCTCATGGATTAAAGTGGCCAACCTCTTCCTTAGCTGATTATTAATGAGCTGGAGAATGTTCCATCTCCACAGGGTACCAGAAGGCGAGACACCATTGTCATCAAGCGTGCAGGATAGATGTAGTTGAAGGCTCTACCTCTGAAGGGGAATCATTGAGGCTGCCAAAACAGTGGCTTCAGGGAGTCTCTTCTCTATGGAGCCCAAAAGACCAGCAGTGCTTCTATAAGTCTGCAATTGCTGCACTTCAATTTTGTATAGGTCTAGTCCCAGACTTGTTCAGAAATCTGTAGGGTTTTGGCATTGCATTGGAGCGGGGGAGGCGTTAACTGAGAGACTCCTGCAATCCATATGCTAGTGAGTGAATGTGAAGGACTGAATTCTTTCCCTATGACAGATAAATATCATTGGTGTAATAGGCTCCTCACCATGCAGAGCTTTCTTTTAGGTGATTCCCAGCTTACTAACGTTCAAGTGGAGACCTCAGGATTCCTTATTCCAAGGACTTTTCAAGGACTAATCTTGTCCTCCTGTGGAAACCTTGAAGGTGTAAGTGACCATGCCTGGCGCACTATTATTTGTATCAGCCATGCTGTGTGAACATGCAAGCAATGTTTGTGCTTGTGTTGGCAAAGACTTTCAGAACTCCAGCCTGTATTGTTCACTTGTCAACATCAAGGATTTCAGAGCAAAATGAAAAATTAAAATATAGATCAAAGGATGGCTCATAGGACAAGAATTTTTAAAATACTGCACGGTTGATTTCCCATTACAGGCAGTCCCTGGGTTACGTACAAGATAGGGACTGTAGGTTTGTTCTTAAGTTGAATCTGTATGTAAGTCGGAACTGGCGTCCAGATTCAGCCGCTGAACCCCAGGCGTCCCCAAGTCAGCTGCTGCTGAAACTGATCAGCAGCTGATTCCAGGAAGCCTGGGGCAGAGCAACTCTGCCTCGGGCTTCCTGTAGTCAGCCGCTGGTCAGTTTCAGCAGCGGCTAAATTGGGGACGCCTGGGGTAGAGCAGCTCGGGTGCTGCTGGGTTGGTCCAATAGCGCGGCCGCTCCTTGGCGCTACTGGACCAACCCAGCAGCACCCGAGCTGCTCTGCCCCAGGAGTCCTGATTCAGCCGCTGCTGAAACTGATCAGCAGCGGCTGAATCAGGACTCCTGGGGCTGAGCAGCTGGGATGCTGCCGGGTTGGTCCAGTAGCGCCAAGGAGCGGTGCTGCGGGACCAACCGGCAGCGCCCCACCTGCTCTACCACAGGCCCCGGGCTTTGCTCCACATCTCCCTGGTCTGCTGGAGGGAGGGGGGGCACTAGCTGCATTCCCCCCCCCCAGAAGACCAGGGAGGCGCTGAGCAAAGCGGCGCAGGACCCGGGGCCGCACCCGGGGCGCTTCCAGATCAGCTGGAAGCGCCGCGGGTTGGGCCGGGTCCTGAGCCACTTTGCTGATCTGGAAGCGGCCGCGGGTCCGGCCCCGGGTCCTCCGCTGCTTTGCTCCCTGTCTCCCTGGTCTGCTGGCTCCCGCAGCAGACCAGGGAGACGGGGAGCAGCTTTTCTCGCCCCGGAGGAGGTGGGCGGCGGGACCGTAAATCGGATCCGCGTAACTCGGGGACTACCTGTAATCATGCATAGTGAGCTCTTAACACTTCTGCCATTTATCGCTGAAGGCAGTGTTTGAGTTAGTTCTCCTTGCAACTAAGGAGTTATTCACATACTCACTTGGCAGGCACAATGCAGGAAGATATTTTGCAGGTATAACTGATGTGTTTTACTGCTTGATTTCCTCCCACTGGCCTGTGAGTTTGTTACATGCTTTCTGCACTGTTGTGTGAGAGTAACTTGTGGCAGTAAATGATAAGGGTTCTTTCTTTTAAAACCGTTTGTGTAGCTGAAACGGAGAACAGAATGGGAAGCATACCTGACGATCTTCATGTTCTCTGAGCACAGTCTAGACTAGGAAAATGGATAACTTTCATAAACATGTTTAATGCTAGATAAGCTTTTAAAGCCTGGTCACTGATCATGGTCTATCCTAGAGTGGTTGGAGCAAAAAGATAAAAATGAACTTTTACAAATCAATATGAAAAGTCAAAATATCAATTTCACAGAATGAAAAATTGAGGAAATGTTTCACTTTGTATCAGGCCACAGCCATGGGTGGGCCTGAGTGGGCCATAGTCCACCCACTTTATATCCAGGCTCACACCTCCACCAGCTCACCCAATGCTCCAGCTGGGCGAGTGGGGCCGAAGTGCCAAGGCTTACCCTGCTTTGCCCTGGCACTCTGGCTGGGGAGCGGGATCAGGGCTTTCCTTCCTCATCCCTCCTGTCCTATTCCCCCCACTCTTGCCCACTCATCCAAAGTCTGGACCCACCTAAGGGGGGGGGGTGTCTTCTGGCTATACCACTGTTTCCTATCCCTTTAACAAATCTTTGAACTTCTGAACTGTTGCAGTACCTATGAGAGACTTAGATCAGAAGCCTATTCTCCTCTGAGCCAGGATGCCATGATGAGCCATGAGCCAAACTAGATCTCCCATGATGCACCACAATGGTTCAATCATTGGATGCACTATGTTCCAGTCAGGGAGCCCCACCCACTGAAGGGAATAAGGACATAACATGTGGCACCATCACAGCTCAGGTAGACACAGATTAATGTAGAACTGACTCAAAATGAGACATTTAAATTCAGTGCAATGCATAACAATATATTGATTCAGGTCAACATGATCCAACATAGTATTACAATTACATTTTTTTTCTGATCAGAAATGAGAAATATTTAGCAAAATTTGGAATTTTCGTGCAGAAATTCATTTTTCATTAACTGATTTTTTTTTCCATTTTAAAAATATTTCAGTAAATTTCCTGATGAATTCTAATAGTAGTGAACTGGCTTATTTGTATGTGTATTAGTATGCTCTTGAGGCTGAAATCAGAACTGTTCAGTTTTGTTGTATGCCTTATACTTTAAAACACAGATTCTCTTTGTGATCAAATGGTAGGAGGTTGGCAGCTATTGATGAAAAGCAGTCTCTATATACCCGGGGCAATCTAATTGTTACGCCCAAGTCTCCTTAAATCTAATAGGAGTTTTTTTCAGGGATAAAGTGGTTTGACTGGAAATTCTCAGCAGACATATCTTGAAGAAGTAATCAACTCTGTTCATGTGCATTTCAGGTGAAGACTAAAGACTGAGACCCACCTGAGAGTAGTCCATAGCCTGAGAGAATTGAGGTTAAAGTCCTTTGACTAAAACAGGCAGATAAAAGACTAGACCCTAGATCTCCCACATCCCAAACATGTCCTCACTATGGGGTTATTAGCTTTTTTTCCCCTCTCCCTTATCCTGCCTTCCTAATGCGGGAGCCAGCTCCATCCAAGAGGCAACTGAATGACCAGGGCATCCCCAGATAGTTCATTCTGGACTATCAAAACAGGCACATTTTCACAAATAGTGTCAATTTTGACAAATTGGCATTTCTCAACCCCAAATAAAAATTTAATTGCAGTTCTTGCTCAGCTGTGGCTAAGCAGCATGCTTCTCTGTGGATGTGATACCTTGGGGAAATTCTGATTCTCGGGTTGTTATCGTTTGCTTTTCTTTCTTATGCATCTACTGTGTTTTGTGAATTAATCATTGCTTACAGGTAAGTTACTCTTATTTTCAATTAAAAAAAATACATGAAACACTTTCTGCTGTGGTTTTTGCCAGATTTTATCCTGTCACATGGAAGAATAATTCAATTTTTATCAGGCTGTCAAGCACATTTAGTATTTTGGTAACACAACAGAGTTTTGATGTCACACTATCATATTTCTGTGAACTGTAGTGAAATCCAAAAAGCGTTTAATTCAAAATGAAGTTCCTAGTAACATGGTAGTAAAAATGTTAGTGGCTAGATCAGGGCTACTCAACTTTGGAAGCCCCGGGGACCACAATGATACTCACAGCACAATGCAAAGGGCCGCAACTTAAGTGTGGTTACATATATGCAAATAGCTTCTTTCACGTTGATGGGCATAAATACAAAATTTAAGGCAAGACTATACAACACGCAAACCCCAGTTAAGTCAGTTCTGCTGATATTAATAAAATGCAGTATTTACCCCATTTCCACACGTACGACAGCACTTCTAATGAGTAATGATAATCCAAGAATTTAACTACTAAAATGCATATCTAAGCAAGCCGCACCTCAGGCCGTGAACAAATGGGTTGCAGACCGCATGTTGAGTAGCCCCGGGCTAGATGTATCCTAAAGAGGTGAAAAAATTGACCCTTTGGTGCACATGTGGTTTTGTGTTTTGGTTTTGGGGCTTTTTATTTTGTTTTTTGTTTAGAAGTATTATTCTCTCAACATGTTTGTTGTATGGAATCATATTTCCTAGCACTTCTTTATTTAAATGTTTCATACTGAATAAATCCTTTAACTAACCTGCATATTCACATAACACAGGTTATAAAGCCAATTTCTGAACCAAGAAAGCACAGTATATATTATAGGTTATTGTCAGCTTAATACTGTATGTGATCAGTTTTACTTTTTCATATTTTGGGGGCAATTTTATGTCTGATTCATTTCCTAAAAAAGTAGCATGCTTTGTTGCATTTTGACATGAAAAATAAGGCCTTTCTAAATTCAGCAATTATGTAGACATGTTTTCTCATAACAAAACCAGTCATATTTATTTTACATAATTTGCAAGGTACAAATTATTTCCGTCAGCCTCAGACTCAGCAGGGTGCTATAAAAAAGCACTTTGGTAATGCTACAATCAGCAGTACTGTAACAATGCTAGAAACATTTATATTGCTCTGTGCTGTGCCTAGAAAGAGTGGCAATGCTGCCAATTCCATCCTGTCTCAAGGTCCAGCATTGTAAGGACCTTTGACTTCCACTCCTGCAGGTAGTACTCACTAGGCAACTGTTTTTGCAGTGTTGCCAGCTCTTAGACTGTCTTTCTGAACTATGGGGCTGCGTCTAGACTGGCAAAATCTTTCCGCCTGTCTACACTGGTCACGAGTATTTGCGCAAGAACACTGACTTTGTACTGTACCAAATTAGTGGTTCTTGCGCAAATACTCCAATGCTCCTGCTCAGGGATAAGCCCTCTTGCACAAGTATTCTTGCGCAAGAGGGCCAGTGTAGACAGCCAAGTTAATTTCTTGTGCAAGAAAGCCCGATGGGTAAAATGGCCATCGGAACTTTCTTGCACAAGAGAACATCTACACTGGCACGGATGCTTTTGTGCAAAAGCATCCATGCCAGTGTAGAGGCTATCTTGTGCAAATACTTTTAACGGAAAAACTTTTCTGTTAAAAGTATTTGTGAAAAATCTTGCCAGTCTGACGCAGCCTGAGAGTTTACTTGGGGTGAAGTTGGTTTCTTCATGAGACACCCTCCACCCAACAAATATATTTCAGCCTTGATTGACTTGGGAGAATCTCTCGCCCCTTGATGGTGGACAATGGGACTGGCAATCAATCAGGTCTCTTCAGGAAAGAGGCAATGCTTTCTCAGATTCCCTCAGCAACTAAAGGACTTTGAGCAGGGGAGGGATGAGAGGAAGCTGCCATGTTAGCTGGGGCAGGAGTGAGTGGAAAGAGACCAGTAGTTCAAGGCAGCGCTGCTGTAATCTCTCTGCTCCTCCCACCTCTTTGCCTCTAATGCCAGAGCAGCAAGAGGAACAGAGATGAAATGAGGCATGGGTGCATGCACATATGTGAGGCTCAGTAGCAGAACTGAGGGGGAGGCTGAGAAGGTGCACAAGATTTTTGGGCTAAGGGCTGGTCCAATGCAGGAATGAGAGGGCCACTATTTAAAATGGAAATTTTACCCCAGGCCATCCAGTGAGAGCTTCTGCAGCAGGGACTACTATGTCCTTACCCAATAAATGTAGGAGAGTTGGCTCTCTCACGAATGAACAGGAGGCATCCGTACATCAAGACAGACCAAAAAAACTTTGACCCAAAAATCATACTTTTTTTTTTTAATCTCACCATCTTTTAAGGTCTTAGCACCTTAGGTGTAAATACATTTGGATGCTCCAGGGCCATTGTTTCCCTCCAAGGCAGATGTTGCCTGTGGCACCAGTGTGTTTGGTACGGAGGGCACTACACTCATTAGGCTCAATAATTACTGCCTTGTTCTGGGCAATGGATGAATCAGACTGGCTATGGGTTTCCTCTGGTGGTGGTCTGCCCATATTACTAAGATCCTGGGACTCTGATTCCAAGTTGTCAACATTATCCTCCGGCTCCACATCACCTAAAGAACTCTGGTACTTGCAAGTGGGCCAGTATGGCTTGCGGGATTGATGTGTGCCTTATGGAGGTCCTTGGTCCCACCCTTACTGGCCACCAATGCCAGAGCACTTGAACTTAATTGGATGTTCCTCATTCAAAGATCCCACTCACAGCTATAGCAGTAGCTTTAGATCAGCCAAAAGCCCAGGTATTGACCGTTTGAGTCAGGATGTGGACACTGCTCATGCTCTCCCTCAGTACAAGCCAGGCTCCCATTTTTGACTCCTTAGTCCAGAGCACTGTTCTGGTTGGTGGTAGTGGCTTCAGATCAGCCAAAGGCACAGGTGTTGGCAAGCTTCTTCTCTTCAAAAATTGCCAGTGTTCTCCAGCCAGGTACATCTCTGTGAGCGTAAGAGCCAATTCTGGCTGAGACCAGACTTGAATTTTTATTAACAGACAATTCTGTGCTGCTTAGTTCATTATCCCCTCCTCTCCCAAGGTACATCTACACTGCACCTCTCTTGCACAAAAGCCTATGCAAATGATGCATGGATTAGCATATTGCTGTGCTTCACTTGCATACTTCATTTGCATAATTAATTTGGCTGTTTTTGATCAAGAGGCTTTTTTTGTGTAAAATCCCTTTCTTGCGCAAGAGCTGTTCTTCCTGAAAAAATGAGGCATAGGCCTTTGTGCAAGAGAGGCACGGTGTAGACATAGCCCCAAAGGGCTTAAGGCTTACTAAGACCTTTCATGCCACATAGCTTCTATCCCTGGGTATCCACGTAGAGCTCCTTTATGAGAACATACAAACTGGGGGACATTTTACCAGCCCACCATTCCCAGGATAGTAGCTCACTTGCACAATGTGATCTTTGGCTGGTGAGAGCGTTGTGGAGTACATTAGCCTCTGCACTACCAGTAGTGAAATGCATGGAAAAAACACTACTTTGTTCCCATGCAGGGATATGAGGACCCTCTGGGAAGACCTTGAAGTAGAACCTCTAGTCTTTTGGATGGAGTAGAGTTAGTTGAGGTAGTTTAGGTACCTAATAAGGGTGCTTCTTGGGAGGCTTCTATTAGAACTAGAAGCACATCCCACTCGGGGCAGGCCCCAAGACCAATCTAGGACATACTGGAAGGATTCTTTCTCCTAGATGGCTTGGAAATTATGGGGAATTTCCCAGAGAAGCTGGAACCTGGTGCTCCTGTGACCCTCCATGCTGCTATCATGACCATCAGAAAAGTGGTTCTAGTTCCACCAAGGACAAGACTTCAAGTGGCTGGATCTTCTGGGTAGAAAGATCTGTAGGGCCAATAAGGTATACCAAAAATTGCTAACTAACAAGCTATGTGGGCCAAGTGATTTCCTCATTTGGTCAGTTATTCAAAATTTGAAAAACAGTTGCCTACAGTCTCACATAAGGAGCTCCAGGCACTTATTATAGAAGGCTGATTGATGGCCAAAATGTCCATGCCATCTGCCCTTGATGTGACAGATACCTCCACTCTTGCCTGTTACTATAAAGAGGGCTTTATGGTTGCAAAACTGTGGATTCACTGTAGATGTCCATAAGAACATAAGAATGGCCATACTGGGTAAGACCAAAGCTCCATCTAACCTAATATCCTGTCTGCTGACAGTCGCCAATACCAGATGCCCTAGAGGAAGGAAATCCAACAGATAATCATCACATGATCCCTCTCCAGTCAGTCATTTCTGAATAGAGGCTAGGGACACCATTCCTACTTGGTGATCCCTAGTTCTTATATTGCGGGAATAAGTAAATACCTTTTCCTTATTCACTTTTTCTTCACCAGTCATGATTTTATAGACCTCTATGATATCCCCCCAGTCTCCTCTTTTCTAAGCTGAAAAGTCAAAATCTATTTTAATCTCTCTTCATATGGGACCCGTTCCAAACACCTAAACATTTTTGTTGCCCTTTTCTGAACCTTTTCCAATGCCAAGGTATCTTTTTTTTTTTTTTAAAGATGAAGCGACCATATCTGTATGCAGTATTCAAGATGTGGGCATACTATAGTTTTAAATAGAGGCAATAAGATATTCTCTGTCTTATACTCTATCCCTTTTTTAGTGATTCCTAACATTCTGATTGCTTTTTTGACTACCACTGCACACTGAGTGTTTTCAGAGAACTATCCACAATGACTCCAAGATCTCTTGAGTAGTTGTATCTAAATGCATCCCCATCAAGCCATTAAGGACTTTCCCTTTGACACCCCAATCATATATCTTGTCAAAGCACAAGACACTTCAGACTCCTTGTAGGAGTCCCAGGACTACTTTGAGGTCTTTGGAGATTTTGCATAGATAGCATGTATACTCCCACTATGGAACACAGCAGCAACATCCCTTTGCACAACCTTATCCCCTGGAACAACGAGATTGCCTTAGAAGGAGAGTTAGATCCCACAAAAGAAAGCAGTATGGGTTGGGATTGGACACTGATCAAGCCCAGGCTCCCATTTTTTTACTCCTTTGTCCAGAGTACAGATCTAGTCATTCCTCTGTTCTCTATATCCCTCTGGAGACAGCCTGACCCACTTTTTATAATGCTTGTGTAACTATTACCTCAGACAGAAAAGTCTTGGACAGTCAGAATGGGATATGAATCAAATTCATCTCTGTCTCCTTTCCCATTCCTCTTCCGGTACCTCTTTCACAAGACTCTGCTCATAGAGCAGGTCTGGTCTCAGTTAAAGTTGCGTGCAGTGGAGGAGATTCTACCAGAACAACCGAGCCATAGATTTTACTTCCAGATAATGAAATCAAAGAACATGATGACACCCTTTGTGGCCCAAATTCATCAAGTACAGAAGATTCTTTATGGTCATGTTATCTCATCCCTGGGGTTGTTTCAGAATGACTCATTCACTTCTCTAGACAGTCAAGATGCTTACTTTCATGTGGTGATTCTGCCAAGCCATTTTCATTGCCTTCTGCTGGACTCTCTCCAATATGTCCACATCCTTTCTGTAGTGGACTGGGAGCCAAAACTGTATGCAATACTCCTTCTCATCCATTGTAGTCCCAGGTCTTTTCCTATAGGTTTCCTTCTGTAGATAGTCTCTGTGTACCCCTTTCCATTTTCTGTAGTCAGTCTTTCTATACCCCTTCTCCCCATTTTGATCATTCTACACATCAGGCTCAAAGCAGATCATACCAAGTTAATCCTCATTCTTGCAGTGTAGCTGAGACCATGCTGGTTTTCAGTCCTTGTTCTATCATCTTAGCAATATGAAAAACTGCTGCTTCAGAACCATGACCACACTCTTAATGCTGCAGTCAACTCCCTGCACCTTATGGCATTGTTGCTACATGGCTGTCTGAAGAGAAGCAATGCTTAGCAGCTGTCCATCAAGTCCTCCACAGTAATAACTCCAGCAATATGTCAGATTACTAAATGAAATGGAAGAGTGTCTTGTTGTGGTTCTTGGCCTATGAGATCTAACCAAAGGGGTTTCCATTCAGGGCATCTTGGAAAATGTGTGACTTCTTCAAGCCTCATGCTCAGTTAACTGAGAGCATTTGGCAATGATACCAGTTTTTCATCCCCTGATTCAAAAGAAGTCAGGGTTCCCCCCCCCCCCCCAATATCATGATGGTCATATTCCTAAGGGGACTACTCAGTTCTCTGACTGGAGGATATAAACAGATTCCCTTTTGGAACCTGTAACTTGGTGGCACTCAGAAGTACCCCTGTCTCGCTAAGTGTGTATACCGGCACTCTCTCAGCCTTTTAGCTACTCACAGTCTGTATGAAATACTCAACCTCTTCTGTGATATACATCTAATTGGAGCCCATCCCAGTGCCCTCTGCTACTGTGCCTCTGTTTGTCTCAGATGTTTTCCTCACACAGAGTGGTGCCTCCACGGCTCGCCCACCTGTTGACAGCTTCTTGCCCTTATCTTAGGACTTGTACCTCAAGTCCCACGTAGTCTCACCATTGTCCACACTAGCTCACCACACAGCACTCTCCCTGGTGCTGCTGCTCCCTCAGCCAGCCAGTCACCTGATCTTCACAGGTTCAGGGCTCTGGAGACACTGAGCTGACTCTGGTCCTACAGCTTCTTCTTATAGGCCAGAGATAGAGAACCTTTTTTGGGCCAGGGGTCACTGGCCCACAGAAAAATCAGTCGGGGGCCACATAAGTGAGAAGCAAAAACAAAAAACCCCAAACCCTCACTGATGTGGCCACCAACAGAGAAAAATACTCCCCACATTCCCCTCACATGCCAGAGCCTAACGGGGCCCAGGCTAGTCAGTTGTGTGTGCTCCGGCCCCTCAGGTGTAGGGGCTGGAGTGCCAGTGTGAGTTCCCCAGTGCTGGGGAGGGGGAGCCCCAAACCTCAGGGGCTGGATCCAGGCAGCCTAGGGGCTGAATCCAGCTCCTGGGACTCCAGGCCTTAGGTTCTGCACCACTATTATAGGCCTTCTGACACCTGTTTGACTGGTTTCTCTGCAGCCACTCTAGCTTCCTTGAAAAACTTTTCTATGGCCCTTTTCTGGTGTCAGAGCCTGGTCTGCCCCATCACAAGACCTAGAGTCCACTGCACATTGATGACGGCCATAACTTCAGCATGGATTGGATTTGAGTTGTAGGCATTCATGTCTGAGCTGCCTTGTCTTGGTCTTGTAGAGTAGAGAATAATGCTGCAACCACACCCAATTTTTTTATCCAAATCAGATGATTTTATTTACCTGTGTTTATTTACCTAAGATACACTCTTCCCCAGAAGAACGGTGGCTTCACACTTTGGTATTAAGCAATGTCTAGACTTCTCTGTAGACAGGACTGAACCAGTTAGTGTTCTGCCTTGCATGTTTGTGTTGTGTTCAAACTGCATGAAGGGACAAGTGTTCTCTATGCAGACCATCGCTTGTTGGATAATATCCTGTATCAAGGCTGTGTATGAGGTAACTTCAGCTACGTCTCCTCAGTGGCTATGGGCTCACTCCATGAGAGCACAGTTGACATCACTAGTGTTCCTCAGTGACTTCCATACTGGACATTTGCAGGGTGGCCACTTGGCTGTCCATACAGATGTTTACAGCTAACGATGCTGTTATTACTGTCTCGGGCTCCTGTGCTTTATGAAAATTGGCACATGAATGCACAACTCAAACACTCTTTATGCAAAATGCACCATGAGACGTACTATTTTAAAGTTATAACCTGCTGAATTTGTATAATCTGTTTCTGTACATTTATCAATCTTGTATGTGAAGTTAAAAAAAAATGAAGTGTGACTCTATTTATAAATTTAGATATGCTATTGCTGATGAGGGCCATTGGTGATATGCCAGAAACATAATGACTCAATACTCAAACTAATGACCTGTGAACAGCCTCGTTCTTCTTGTAAGACTGCATTGTGGTTGGTTCTGCCAGGTCATGTCAGGACACATGACCAGGCCACCTGGTGCTGAAACCCATTTTGGATCTTGCACTTGTCCATTCAACATGAGAAATTTAACTGAACACAAAGAAAATTCTGACTTGGGCAAAGTGCTTATAAAGGTGGGAAACCAAATTGTAGGGGAAGTTGCCAGATGCAAGGAAACTCCACTTATTACCCATAATGCCTAGGGGAAATCTCTAAGACTAAATAGGAGGAAGGATTGGGCCCAAGTAAGGAGAATGTCTAACTTGTAGAAAAAATTATTAGGACTACTACTAGGTAAAAATTTGCATGTAATAAGTTTCCTAATACAGGCAGTCCCCGGGTTACGTACAAGATAGGGACTGTAGGTTTGTTCTTAAGTTGAATCTGTAAGTTGGAACTGGCGTCCAGATTCAGACACTGCTGAAACTGACCGCCAGTTCTGACTTACATACAGAATCAACTTAAGAACCCCAGGCGTCCCCAAGTCAGCTGCTGAAACTGATCAGCAGCTGATTCCAGGAAGCCCGGGGCAGAGCAACTCTGCCTGGGGCTTCCTGTAGTCAGCGCTGGTCAGTTTCAGCAGAAGCTGACTTGGGGACGCCTGGGGCAGAGCAGCTGGGGTGCTGCTGGGTTGCTCCAGTAGCGCCACTCCTGGGTGCTATTGGACCAACCTAGCAGCACCCCATCTGCTCTGCCCCAGGCGTCCTGATTCAGCCGCTGCTGAAACTGACCAGCAGCGGCTGAATCAGGACCTGGGGCAGAGCAGCTGGGGTGCTGCCGGGTTGGTCCAGTAGTGCCCAGAGCGGGCGCTGCAGGACCAATCGGCAGCGCCCCAGCTGCTCTGCCCCAGAGTCCAAAACAAAAGTCTGGTCTGCTGGGGGAGGGGGGAGCACACTAGCTGCGCGCCCCCCCCCCCCCTCCCCAGCAGACCAGGGACACGGGGAGCAGAGCCTCTGAGGCTTTGCTCTGGCAAAGCCTCAGAGGGAGGGACCCCGCCGCTGCTGCCGCTTCAATCTGGGTGCCTGTGGTCTGCTGGGGACCGTCCCCAGCAGACCACAGGCTCCCGGACTGAAGCCGCAGCCGCGGGGGGGTCCCGCGCCTCTGAAGCTTTGGTCTGGCAAAGCCTCAGAAGCGCGGGAACCCGCCCGGTGCCCCTGGTCTGCTGGAGACGGTCTCCAGCAGACCAGGGGCACCGGAGCAGCTTACGAACGGGGCTTTCTCGCCCCGACTTCCGGGGCGAGAGCCCCGTTTGTAAGTGCGGATCCGACGTAAGTCGGATCCGCGTAAGTCGGGGACTGCCTATATATTGGGCTTAGCTGGAATTATTTTATTTTACTTTATTTTGCTTAGTAATTTACTTGGATCTTCTGTAACTTGTAATCATTAAAATCCTTTCATTCATAAAGAGGGCAAACTTATAAACTTATAAACTCCATGTAAAACTTTTATGCAAAATAAGACAGACTTGTGCAACTGTATGTACACTGTTCCTTCTTATACCTGAATAAGAAATCCAGAATTGAGAAACGGTGTATAAAACAGTTTGACCTGCACTAACAAAAATATTTGGTTAATAAATAGTTCTCAAAGTATAGAAAAGTATAGAAAGTGTATCTGTTACATTCCTATAGTTCAATCAGCCTTTCAACATAATATCCACAATCAGTAGGAACAGTGACATGTAATAGCTTGAGGTAGCAGTCGTTCTCAGTTGATTTTAAATGCTTTCATTAAATTTTTATGAAAATTAATTATATCACTTTAATATGTTAAACATAAGTGCTGATTCAGTATGACCTTGAGATTAGCAGTTTTATACTGAATGGACCCTACCTAAGGTATATTCCCCAGCAAGGTTTGGACAAAAGTTTGAATAAATCTGATTTTTGATTAGAAAAAAATGGGCTGGTTCACATTACTGATGATCAATGATGGTAATGAAATAAGTCAGTATTTTATCAGAAAATTATGAAAATAATACTTCAAGGATGAGCAGTCTTGTGGCACCTCACAGACTAACAAATATAGGTTTTTACCTCTATAAATGGGAACTCTCAGGAATCAGAGTCCTGGTGTGATACAAGGGGCAGGGAAGGATGGTGCTTAGCCTGGCTCTTCTGTGGGTGGGGGAGGGTCCATCGGAAGCTGGGCACATGGGCTGGTTGGGCTAGGGAAGTGCGGGGCCTGGCACATGGCTTGGCTGGGCTGGGGGGAGAGTGGGGAGCCGAGGAGAAGATGAGGGGGGAGCATGGCAACAGGAAGGCCAAAATCCCTATCTGGGACCAGTCCAGTCAGTTGTCAAGCATGCAGGACCAGGTAGGGCCACCTGTATGAACTTTCGTTTATTGCTCAGCATAAATGTGAGATGTTAGTGTTAAGATGCTCAGTATAAATTGGCTTGTGGAATAGTCTGTATCCAGCCTCCAGTCACAGACAGTGAATGAAGAACTTGGCTTGAAGACTCTGGCTTTCAGTGATAGAAATGTAGCCGTGTTAGCCTGGTGTAGCTGAAACAAAAAACAGGACTATGTAGCATCCTGCTTCAAAGGCCTTTTAAGACTTCACTTGAAAGAGAATCCTCTGAGCTGTCATTATGCTTAAATTGGACACTTTACACTCAAGTTTGAATAAAGACGCTAATTATCTTACACATTACAAAGATAGCTTCCTCAATTATCACCTCTAATATCATTAGCTCACAGACATTTACCTCCCCCCCCCATCTCCCTTCTGTTCTGAAATTTGATTTGTCCTTTTCATGTGTGTTCATTTTTTTTAATTGTATCCTTTGGTATATATAGTTATGACAATTTTCTTCCACTATTTGATCTGAGGAAGTGGGTCTGGCCCACGAAAGCTCATCACCTAATAAACCATCTTGTTAGTCTTTAAAGTGCTGCATAGTCCTGTCTTTTGTTCTGGCTTTCAGGAGATACAAATCCATAGTTCAATTATTAACATGGTATTGTGTTGAAGTAATCTGTGGAAGGAGTTGTTTTCCTGCTCTCCCATGTGATAGTGAATTGCTGATATGCAATAATCCACCAGGAAAAGAAAAGGAATTGTTATTGGTGGGGGGGGTGGGGAATTTAGGCATTCATTCTCTGAGAAGCAGGGGCATGCTTGAATCCTTATGGCTGTAAAGGTGGCCGGTGGCCCTTTAACTTCAGTGAGCGTGGTTGCAGAAGTAATGAAGAAGAGCATAGTAATGGCTATATTGCGTCAGACCAAAGGTCCATCTGACAGTGGTCGATGCCAGATGCTCCAGAGGGAATGAATAGAACAGGTAATCAAGTGCTCCATCCCCTGTTAATTACCAGGTTCTGAAAAACAGAGGCTAAGGAAACCATCCCTTCCATCCCAGCTAATAACCCTTGATGGACCTATTTACCATGAATTTATCTAGCTCTTTTTTGAACCCTGTTATGGTTTGGCCTCTACAATATCCTCTGGGAAGGAGTTCTACAGGTTGACTGTGCATTGTTTGAATAAATACTTTTATCACAGGGTCTTGTTGAGCCCCCACGAAACTCCACCTATCCGATCTATCCCCACCCCCTTAACTCAGGTCCCCACTCAGGGTCCTTATGGTTACGCCTCAGCCTATTACCTGGCCAAGGCTCTCTAGTTCCACCAGATACAGTGGTCCCAGCCTCAGTTCAATGCCAGGATCCCTGCTGGGAGGGGGATCACCAAGTCAGTTCTAAGTTCAGTAAGGGGGACCTGGGCCCACCGATTCTCCGGGTCCTGACCTAGGGCCCTAAACACGGGGAAAACCCTTCCCTGACCTGGTTGATGGGGTGCTCTACGCATAACATGTCAACCCACCGGCCTTCCAACAGCTCTGCCCTGGGTCACTTCCTTCCTCACCTCCTCCGTCTCTGGGCTGCCACTTGCCCAGTTCCCTTCTCTGCGGGGAGTTTCCACAGCACTCTTTGGTCTCCTACCACTGCTCTCGTGTGCCCCCTTCTCTCCTGAGCAATGCCCCTTTTCAAGGTGCCGTCCTGCACCACGCCAATATTGACCCCACCCGCCCGGCATTCCAGCATATGCTCCGCACTCAGAACCTGCGTCCCCGCCAGAACCCACCATCCAGTGTCAAGACAGCCGGCCTCCACTTTGTGCATGCGCGGCTGATGGGACACCGCAATTCCCCCTCCCCCAGCGGGCCCCAAGCCGGGCTGTGGCCTGTGGCCTGTGTTAATGGTGCCTCGGCGCCCTGTCACAACTTCCTTTTGTTTGTTTTTTTTTAAACTTGAGACCTGTTTATTTTCATTTGGTGACCCCTAGTTCTTGCGTTTGAGCAGTAGTAATTTTTTTCCTTGTTTGCTTTCTCCATACCAGTCATGATTTTCTAGACCTCTATCATGTCCTCCCTTAATTGCCTCTTTTCCATTTTGAAAAGTCCCAGTCTTAATAATTACTCCTCCTATGGCAGCTGTTCCATATCCCTAATAACTTTCCAGGTCACTACTATTAAAAGGATGAAATAAGGTCCTGAATCTACACACTTGATACATGTGCTTAATTTAACTAATCTGAATAGTTCTGTTGAAGTCGGAGGTACTATATTCATGCTTATTGTACAACACACGCCTAAAGGCTTTGCAGGATTAGAACTTAACTGAATATAAGGAGGAAATAGTGAACATGACTTTACTCTCTCTCTTTGACAGTACTTTGTATAAACTGGAAAAAAAATTTCTCTCTACTCTTACTTACTGTTGTGTTAGATTCCTAGTAAACATCATGGGTAAATATTAATAGATAAAAGTGGGATTTTCTTAGGTGCACACGAATAAACTTCTTAAACACGATGGAGGTGAAAAGTTGGAGGTAAGAGCTGCGTTGGAAACTGGAATATTCCAGGTCAATAAGATGTCCCTTGATCATTGACCAAGGAAGTGTGGCTAGAATTCTTGCTACCTCTGAGTTAATGGTCTGAATATGAAAGTCTCAGACTGCAACTGTAGGCAGGCATGGCAGAATTCAATTTTTTCCCCTACTTTCAACAAATCTCCATGTTTTTATGATTTTTTTTTCTATTTAAATTGTCATTGTGGGAAAACTCTGGGGGTTATCAGACAATTATATAATGACAGTAAACATTGATTTCAAAAGTTTAAATCCTGATAATTAAAACAAATTGTAAACATCATACATCAAAACATTCCTAGTTTGATTGAAAGATACTAAGTTCTCAAGCAACATTTTTCTTTCTTTGTTCGTGTGTAAATTTCAGTTACTAGTGATGCTTTTTGTTTTTTTGTGTGGATAGAGTGAAATCTGTGTACTGACACAACAGCAATCTAAGCCTTCCAACCCAAAGTGTAAGGTTCTCCATATAGATACTTCTGAAATGAGCCAGTAAGATTCTATTCCAATTTTCATCATCCTGGTTAAGCCCTATCCCTTAATGTATTGTATCGGGAGTGAAAATATACATTTTTGGGGATTGAGAAGAATGGCATTGCTTTCTACTTATTGCTTAAAAGGACCATTTTCCACTCCATTTTCCACAGAGCTTATCCAACTGGAGGCTAACAAGGCTACAGAGTGTACCCTCCCTTCGATATTCCCATCTAGCATTGTAGAAAGGGGTTCCTCTAGTTCCCCCACGAGAGGGGCATAATTAGTATGCTCATATAACACAATAGTCATTGTATCAAATGTAAAAAGCAAAACACTTTCCATAAAAAGGCAAAGAATGACCCACAAAATTGTTATTTGTAAATGGGGGGGGGGGACCTGTACTTACCCATAATTTTAAAGAATTTAATCTTTTTTGGGGAATGAATTTGTAGGATTTTCTAAATTATCCCCATTTCTTATATGTTCTAGCAGTGATCTCTTGAAACTGCACTGTTTTTTTTTTTTTCTTTTTTAAGGACTCTGCTGCCACAGTGTGGATAAAAATATAAATTTTGTAATATTCATATTGCTGGTTGCAGCTCATTCTTTTTTCTTTCTTTTCATTGGGGGGGGGGAGGAGATAAACATTGTACCTCAGAATCTTTCACTTATGAGATTTAAATAATTGTACACTAGGGAAGACCAGTAAGGAAGGAGAAGAGTTTGCAAGAAATCAAATAAAATCCAACATTGGTTCCTGAAGTGGTCTAGAGGTAGGATTGTACTCCATCTGGGTCATGTGGGGGCAACATGGTCTCAGTACATATCTGTACAGGGTATGTCTATACTACAGAGGCTTTTTTCAGAAAAACAGCCATTTTTCTCCAAAAAAATCAATTACGTCCACACTGCAATCACGTTCTTTCAAAAGAAAAGAGGGGTTTTTCCAGCATTGGTAATCCTCTTTCTACGAGGAAGAAGTCTTTTTCTAAAAGAGCACTTTTGGTAAAAACGCATGTGTGGACAGGGAAGAGGGAGTTCTTTCGCAAGAAGAGGAAAGAGGAAAAAGCACAGGTGCCCTGGTGGCCACTCCACCCATAGCAATCAAAGCTTACATGTGAGAGAGCATCCATTCAGTATGGATGCTATCTTTTGAAAAAGCAGATCGCATTTTCAATATGCTTGGGCAGTATGGACATCCTCTTCCGGAAGAAGTGTTTTTGGAAGATCTCTTCTGGAAAAGCTTCTTCCGAAAGAAGACTGTAATCTAGATGTAGCCTGTGTCACCTGCTGTGAGCAATTACACACCTGTACGTCATTGTGAGGCATTAACAGGACAAGAAGTTTCAAGTTCAGGCCTGATTTTCAGGGAGTGAACAATAAACATGGTTAGCCCATACCTGCAGTCAGGGCAGATCATCAAGAATCTGGATGCAGGGCTGAGCAGCCAGTGGAGTTAATAAGCCTGGATCTTTAGGGTGGAGCAGGAAGAGTGTATGGCTCAGGCCTGGACGCAGGACAGAGCAGCCAAGAAAGGAAGTGGATCGGGCATTCTAGCTCTGGTGGATAGTGTGCCTTCTTGGCCCAGAGAGGGGTAGACTGCCCTGGGCTGAGACACAATGGAGCAGGTGGGCCTGAACCCTTACCACCTCAAACTGTGAGGAGACAATCTGCCACTAGATCAGCAGAGCTCATTTATTCAATTGCTCTCAGATTCCATCCTTCTCTTTGGGACGTTATTTCCATAGATTATAGGTAGACAGAAAAAGATCTGATGATTACCATACCCAACTGTTTATCAGATTCCTAGTTCATGGAAAATTTGCACTCATCACAGGACCTTCACTATTACTGAGTGTAACTTCTCAATAGGCTATGATCTGGACCTCATGGGCTTGGTTTTATTTTTTGTCATTGTCTGGAACAGGAGGATCCTTGCACTTGAAGGGAAAACACAAGATAAAAGGTATCCTTTTTCATGCTCTTCCTAGTTTTGGGGCACCCAATGTATTGGAGCATCTGGTCCAGATCTTCAGGTCCTATCTTTCAGATATTTAAAAATATCCTACTTTAAGTGGGTTGCATACCCATGTTTTTAGTGTTTTTAATTTTTTTTCATTTTAAGATTTCTCATTATCTCAGAAGCAATCCTCCCTAGTTATAGATTTTTTTTATATATATAAATTGTTACTTAGTAATCATAAGGCCAGAAAGTCTGTTGTGCAGGCATAAAAATAAGTTCAAAAAAATCTCAAGCCAACAGTTTTAATAGTTGTCCAGTTAAGGACAAAATGATGAGAATATTACTCAGTATTCAGCCTTGATATTAACCCAATTTAAAGGGATCAATAGTAGTTTATATAATATGCAGATTCATGTCTCCCCTAGGCTCTGTAATAACTGATGAATACGAATTTTTAAAAAGTAAAATAGAAGCTTTCCCCTGCAGCCCAAATATGATGTGTCCCTGAAAGGTTAGCATTAACGTTATTTTAATAATAGGTTTTAAATTTTTCCTTATTCAATCCAGTACTGAAAGTTGCTTGTTAAATCACAATGTTTATATAGGTCTTGGAGCGGTAGCTGTGTTACTCTGTTTCAACAAAGAGTCCAGTGGCACTTTAAAGACTAACAAATGTATTAGGTTATTAGCGCATAAGCTTTCATGAGCTACAACTCCTACAGAGATGGGAGTATGACAACAGTGCTAATTAAGGAAGCATAGATTGGTTAAATGGGCGTAAAGTGGCTGGAAAGCTGGCTAGATTGTCAGGTTCAATGGCTCAGTGTCTGGCTGGTGGTCGGTTTCAAGCGGAGTGTCCCAAGAATCAGTTCTTGGGCCAGTTTTGTTCAACATCTTTCTTAATGACCTGGATGAGGGGATAGGTTGCATCCTCAGTAAGTTTGTCGATGACAGTAAGCTGGGTGAGGAGGAAGATACATTAGAAGGTAGGGATAGGGTCCAGAGTGACCTAGACAAATTGGAGGATTGGGCCAAAAGAAATCTGATGAGGTTCAACAAGGACAAGTGCAGAATCCTGCACTTGGGACGGCAGGATCCCAAACATTGTTACAGACTGAGGACTGACTAGCTAAGTAGCAGTTCCTCAGAAAAGGGCCTGGGGATTACAGTGGATGAGAAGCTACATAAAAGTCAACAGTGTGTCCTTGTAGCCAAGAAGGCTAATGGCATATTGGGGTGCATTAGGAGGAGCATTTCCAGCAGATCTAGAGAAGTTATTCCCTTTTATTCAACACTAGTGAGGCCACATCTAGAGTATTGTGTCCAGTTCTGCCCTCTCCCCCCCACCCACTATAGAAAGGATGTGGACACATTGGAGAGGGGCCAGCAGAGGGCAACCAAAATGATTAGAATGTGGGGGAATGTGACCTAATAGTAGAGTCTGAGGGATTTGGGCTTATTTCGTCTGCTGAAGAAAAGAGTGAGGTGGGATTTCATAGCAGCCATCAACTTTCTATAGGGAGGTCCCAGAGGAGATGGAGCTATGTTCTCAATGGTGATGGATGGCAGAACAAGGAGCAATGGTCACAAATTACAGGGGGAGAGGTCTAGGTTGGATATTAGGAAAAACTATTTCACTAGGAGGGTGGTGAAGTACTGGAATGGGTTACCTAAGGAGGTGGTGGAATCTCTATCCCTAGAGGTTTTTAAATCACAGCTTGACAAAGCCCTGGCTGTAATGATTTATTTAGGGTTGGTTCGGCCTAGACTCAATGTTCTCCTGAGATCTCTTCCAGCCCTAGGATTCTATGATTCTGTGATTCTAAGTCAGAGTCCATGTGGCTCATCTCCAACTGTGGTGAGAAGGTGAGAGTACCTGAATGGGAAACTTACCTATTGTAACGTGAGAGCCATTCCATGTGTTTATTTTTAGAGCTTGGTTCAGCATGTCAAATTTGTATACGAATTCCATCTGAGCAATTTCTCTCTGAAGTCTATTTTTGAAGTTTTTCTGTCAGAGAATGGCAACTTGTAAATCCAAAACTGTGTGCCCAGGGAAGTTAAATTGCTCCCCTACTGACTTTTGGATCTTCCTATTCTTAATATTTATATAGTAAGACACTGTAGAACAACTTTAAAGGTGTGGGAGGTCAAAGTAACTTTTTTGTTATAGCTCTTTGGGATCAATATAGAATCGGGCAGACAGGCTTAATCTGATTTAGCAATTTTTTTGCAGAAGGGACATTGCAGAAGATATATTCTTTGGCAGATCTGTTTGACTCAGATTTTCCTGGATTCCTGAGAACCTGTAAGATTTCTAATGTGAAGGTCAAGAGACCGTATGGCAGTTAGGAAGCAGGAGAGATTAGAGCTTTTTCCTTCAGAGCCCAACCTCTTATCTGCCTGCCAGTTCAGGAAAACTGTCACTGGCCCTCTCTCTACACACGTTGTCATTTGACTCTCCCTTCAGCTGCCCTTTCCCATGTACATGCACATACACACACACACACATACATACAATATATCCCATGTTACCAGTTAGCAAAAAGTTTCTCTGACATATTGGGAATCAAATATTTAATACAGGCAGTCCCCGGGTTACGTACAAGATAGGGACTGTAGGTTTGTTCTTAAGTTGAATCTGTATGTAAGTCGGAACTGGCGTCCAGATTCAGCCGCTGCTGAAACTGACCGCCAGTTCTGACTTACATACAGAATCAACTTAAGAACCCCAAACGTCCCCAAGTCAGCTGCTGCTGAAACTGATCAGCAGCTGATTCCAGGAAGCCCGGGGCAGAGCAACTCTGCCTCGGGCTTCCTATAGTCAGCGCTGGTCAGTTTCAGCAGCGGCTAAATCAGGACGCCTGGGGCAGAGCAGCTGGGGTGCTGCTGGGTTGCTCCAGTAGCGCCGCTCCTCGGCACTACTGGACCAACCCAGCAGCACCCCATCTGCTCTGCCCCAGGCGTCCTGATTCAGCCGCTGCTGAAACTGACCAGCAGCGGCTGAATCAGGACCAGAGCAGCTGGGGTGCTGCTGGGTTGGACCAGTAGCGCCCAGAGCAGCGCTGCGGGACCAACCGGCAGCACCCCAGCTGCTCTGCCACAGGCGTCCGGAGAAAAGCCTAGTCTGCTGGGGGGGCGTACTAGCTGCGCCCCCCCCCCCCCCACCCCAGCAGACCAGGAAGACACGGGCGGCGGACCGAGACGCACCGTGGTCCCGCCACCTGGGTCCTCCGCGGCTTTGCTCCCCGTCTCCCTGGTCTGCTGGAGACCAGCAGACCAGGGAGACGGGGAGCAAAGCCTCTGAGGACGCCGGCGGCGGGACAGCCGCGGGGCGTCTAGGCTGTCCCGCTGCCGGCTTCCCCCGCGGCTTTGCAAAGCCGTGGGGGAAGCCAGCAGCGGGACAGCCCAGACGCCCCGCGGCTGTCCCACTGCCGGCGTCCTCAGAGGCTGTGCAAAGCCTCGGGGAAGCTGGCAGCGGAGCAGCCCAGGCGCGCCTGGGGTGCCCCGCTGCCCGAGCCCCCCCCTCAGCTTTGCAAAGCCTCGGGGAAGCCGGCAGCGGAGCAGTCCAGGCGCGCCTGGGCTGCCTCGCTGCCCAAGCCCCCCCACGGCTTTGCAAAGCCACGGGGGGGCTCGGGCAGCGGAGCAGTCCAGGCGCGCCTGGGCTGCCTCGCTGCCCAAGCCCCCCCACGGCTTTGCAAAGCCACGGGGGGGCTCGGGCAGCGAGGCAGCCCAGGCGCGCCTGGACTGCTCTGCTGCTGGCTTCCCCGCGGCTTTGCAAAGCCGCGGTGGGGGGGGCGGGGGGGGGACTCGGGCAGCCCAGGCGCCCCTGGGCTGCCCGAGCCCCTCCGCGGCTTTGCTCTGCGTCTTCCTGGTCTGCAGACCAGGGAGACGCAGAGAAAGCCCCAGAGTACACGGGCGGCAGGACCGCGAGGTCCCGCAGTCCGTGTACTCTGGGGCAGCCCCGTTCGTAACTGCGGATCCGACATAAGTCGGATCCGACATAAGTCGGGGACTGCCTGTACTAGAAATCACACGAATTACAATGCTAGATGCAAAAAACTTATTCTAATTTATAAATGCAGTATAGTAGAAGCTGTGGCAGTCCTGGGATATTAGAGATGAGATGGGTAAAGTAATCTCTTTTACTGGACCAACTTCTGTTGGTAAGAGAAACAAGCTGTTGGTGTTTCTCACCAATAGAAATTGGTCCAATAAAAGAGATTACCTCGCTCACCTTGTGTCTCTGCCTTTAAAAGGTATTTATTTTAACAGCAGCACCAATAAGAAAAAAGTGTCTTATTGACATGTTCTAAATAATAATGTAATTATAAAAGTTGATTTCATTTGACAAGCTATTTGGCAAAAAAGCTATTTTGATATATCATGAATTAATGGCTATTTATGAAGTCAATGGCTGAATACCATTAGCAAATACGTAGTTGATCTTTGTTATTGCCTTGCTTGGAAATTGACTTTCACTCTTCCACAATGACATAATAAATATGAATGAAAATTTAAAAAATAATCCCTGAGGTTTAAAGAAATTTCCTACTACTTCCTTTCAGCTTGAAACACTCATCACTCAGGTTGGTTTCAATGGCAGAAAGGAGTATTCAACACCACTTAGATCAAGACCAATATTAGTAACAGTAATACTTCAGGTGCTGTTAATGTTTTGAGTGGACATTCATTTGAAGATAACCTGACAGATGAAAATGTTTTCAAGGTTCCCCCCCTCCCCCCCAGCATTGAACTGGATTGATGAAGGAACATATGATGAAGGAACATATAGTAACTAGCTTATGCTCTGTTTTATTTAGTGGTTTATAGGCTTGAAACAAGTGGGCTGAGGTAGTCCTATTCAAGTGAAATATTAATCTTTATCAGCCAATAGAACATTTAGAGGTTTTTCCCCGAGTATACACTCGGGATTTAACACTATATTTTTGTAAACCTATAACGAAAACCTTCCAATTGTATACTGTATTACTACCTAATTCTGTTTACTCAATTTTGCACAACAACTAACTGCAATAATAAGCTCATTCTTTTTATAGCTTAAGAACATTTAAATCCACTATTTAAAGTATGAGAATTGCACTGCACATGCCACAGCAATGCACAAAGCAGCAGAAAGCTCAATTAATCTAGATGTTTGGAGACAAGAAGGCTACATTGTATTTATTCAGGCTCTCCCACTGAAGTGTGTACATCAGAAGCTGAAACCTGGAGGGCATAACCTTTAAATGCATAATATTGCAAACAATTGATGCAAGTACTTGGAGTGAAGACAGTAAGGCTACGTCTACACTGGCCCCTTTTTCAAAAGGGGCATGCTAATTTTCAACTTCAGAATAGGGAAATCCGCGGGGGATTTAAATATCCCCTGCGGGATTTAAATAAAGATGTCCGCCGCTTTTTTTCCGGCTTGGGGAAAAGCCGGAAAAAAGCGTCTAGACTGGCCCGATCCTCCGGAATAAAGCCCTATTTCGGAGGATCTCTTATTCCTACTTCAAAGTAAGAATAAGAGATCCTCTGGAATAGGGCTTTATTCCGGAGGATCGGGCCAGTCTAGACGCTTTTTTCCGGCTTTTCCCCAAGCCGGGAAAAAAGTGGCAGACATCTTTATTTAAATCCCGCGGGGGATATTTAAATCCCCCGCGGATTTCCCTATTCTGAAGTTGAAAATTAGCATGCCCCTTTTGAAAAAGGGGCCAGTGTAGACGTAGCCTATGTGTAGAAGCCTTCTAGGCTTACTTTGTCACAGTGTCAGTTTATTGCTGTGTGCTGTATGACAGAACTCCTGAACACATCAAGTTAGCAAAAGGAATTGGAAGGTCTGAAATAGAAGTTTGAATGGGAGCTATTACAGTGACCTTTTACATGCTTACAAAAGATACTGTGAAGGTAGGGTGGTAACTCTTGATCCATTTCCAAATATATGTATCTTACCTTACATGCAACTTCTGCAAAACTGCTGTATTGTATAAAACAACAGTTGTCAATATATAGATATATGATTTTTATATCAATTTAGGCTTTGGGTTATTTGCTAAAGACAGTTTTCTTCCTAATGAGGCCATTGCTTTTGAGTAATTAGAGTATCTTGACTTTATAGAATAGAATATGGAGATAGTGCCAAAGAGACTATAGGCAAATGTTAAAATGTTAGACAGACATTTAGACTTACAGAGATATATCCTCAAGAGGTTTAAATAGTTACCTTTCCATTAAAACCAATGGAGTTTGACAGTTTACACATGCTGGGGTTGTGGCCCGTGGTCTTGATTTGTTTATTTTTAAATAGTGTATTAGACATTTAGGAACACTTTGGCCTGGAATAGATATTTCTTGTATGAAAATATTTTAAGAAAACTATTTTGGATAATAAAGCTACGTTCATAATCAAATTAATTATTTATAAACTCACAGGCACGCCCAAGGGAAAAAATATGAATCTATTAGTGTGTGCTGTCCTGAACTTAGAATTCAGGAGCAACATGATATTAGAACATATTAAAATTGTGTTGCTATAGTTTGTAATGCAATGACTCTTGAACTACAAGCACCATACATTCATCAGGACTTCAGATTTATATGATTTCAGTTGGAGGGCACTCAACTAAAACTTCAAGTCTGAATGGTTCACCTCCAGCCCTCCTGCAAATTAAATTATATGAGGAAACCTGCAGTAATTTATCTGTCAGTCTAAAATTAGAACAGCTGTCCAATTGCTAGTTTGCTACTCATTATTTGAGAAAAGGTTGCCCTTTTGTGATAGATACTTCTTAGAAGATATCAGGGTTGATATACAAGTTGAACTTTCTTCTAATTATTTACAGCCTTAGCTAATATCCAGAACTGTTAAGGGAATGTTATTTATTTTCTAAGGTTGCCTTAATATAGGAGACAATTAAATAATTTGTTTTTGTCATGTCATTTTAGGTTTCTAACATTTTTACTTGATTTTATTTATTGCAGTAAAATTGTAGGTAATCATGTCTCTCTCATTGATTTATAGAACATACTGCTACGTGTATGAGGAATGAGTGCTTTTAATCTCTCCTTCGATGTAATTATTAAATTAAGATGAGGAAAAAGTTTTAAAAAATGACAACTACACAATTTAGTTTTATAAGTAACTAGAAGATCCCCAGCATTGCTCAGGTCCTTAACTCAATTAATGTTTGCTTTTCTTCATTTAAATCATTACTCTAGGGTGGGACTGGGGACAAAAGGTTCAGTATGTAGGCTTCCTCAGGTGCAAAGAACTACCCCAGCCCTCTCTCACCGCATCAGTTTGGGCCAGGAGAGAAATACCGTATTTTCCGGCGTATAGGGCGACTGGGTGTATAAGACGACCCCCTATCTTTTTAATTAAAAGATAGGGTTTCATCTTATACCCCAGCACCCCTCCGCCTCCTTTGCTCCCGGTGTCCCTGGTCTGCTGGAGATGGTCCCCAGCAGACCAGAGGCACCGGGAGCAAAGCCGCCAGGAGCGCCTGGGCTGCCCCCCCCCCCCCCCGCCGGAGCCCCTCCGCGGCTTTGAAAGCCTCGGGGGAAGCCGGCGGGGGGGCATCCCAGGCGCGCCTGGGCTGCCCCCCCGCCGGAGCCCAGGCGCGCCTGGGATGCCCCCCCGCCGGTTCCCCCGAGGCTTTCAAAGCCGCGGAGGGGCTCCGGCGGGGGGGCAGCCCAGGCGCGCCTGGGATGCCCCGCCGCCGGCTTCCCCCGAGGCTTTCAAAGCCGCGGAGGGGCTCCGGCGGCGGGGCATCCGGCGTACAAGACGACCCCCGATTTTTGGGGGATGTTTTTTAACATCAGAGGTCGTCTTGTACGCCGGAATATACGGTATGTCTCTCTATTAGGGATGATGACGTATAGATGACTACATGATTAACCAATAAACCTGAGTTTATTAGTTAATCCAGTCAGCTACACGAATTCCACCCCCTCTAGCTGCCTCTGTATGAGTGCATCTACACTGCACCATAGCTCGAAATAAGATATGTAATTTGAGCTATGTAAATCTTATTTTGAGAGCTTATTTTGTACCTTATTTTGAAATAACCCGCTATTCTGAAACATTCCTTACTCCTCATGGAATGAGGTTTACAGGGATGTTGGAATAGCAAACCTATTCTATTTTGAAATAGATGCAGGATAGCTATTTCGGTATCCCAAAATAGCATTGCAGTGAGACGTAGACTGTGAGGCAGCAAGGGGGGGAAGGTGGGTTCTGGTGCCCATAAGGAGCTGACTTTTAAACCAGCTCCCCATGAGCACTGGATCTGCCTTCTCCCTTCCCCCCCCCCCCCCCCCCCCCCCCCCATGCTGCTACTGCTGATAGAGAGGTAGAAGTGCAGAGGGTGAGGGGGGCAGGCAGGAGTTGATATGCATGAGGAGCTGACTTTCAAGCTGGCTCTTCGTGAGTGCTGGCTCTGCGGATCCATATGTCCCTCTTTCACCTCCCCGCCCGCTGCCTCCCACAGAGGGGAGGGGGGCAGGAACTGTTGCCCCCTTCCTGCCCCTTTCACCTGCCTGATGATGTCACTTTTTTCCTGTGTATTTTTATGCATCCCTATACAAATCGGGGGAGGGGATAGCTTGAGCCACGCACTGACACCCTTATCTTGTAAGTTATAAGAGGAAGCTGTATACCAACGTTGGTGGTCTTAGCTCTTACCTTTTAGGAGGAGTTCTTGAATAAACAGACCAGAGAGAGAGCTACTTACTCTTTCTCTCTCAGATGTATAGTGGATAACTGTTGTAGTTGTCTGAGAATACACAGATATACTCACGTGAAAAATATTTTAAATGTGTTTTTAATTTGTGAATATTCACCAAATATACTGTGAATAAAACGGCATAATAGACTTCCTTGGGGAAAGTCACTTTCAGGAAATGCTGTATCTAATGTGTCTATTTTCTGGCATTTAAAATAATTGTATTAATCCTTGTTTGTAAAATTTGTGCCAACTTTTTTCAAGATTATCGTTTAAAAAAGCAACATAAGATTTACTAGGTAAATCTTGCTTATTAGTTACTTTTGAGAGAAAATTACTATAAAAGTATTTCCTAAATCATTCTATATTTTCTTGTTTAATATGCCAAAATATATAAAGCTCATAATGTCCATTGCTTGAAATTGAGACTTTCCAGCATGAATGATCAGCTATTGTATTAGGATCAGTTAAGATCCAGACTCCAAAGTAAATAATTAAAATCAATAATAATTAAAGACTTTGGGAATCCATTCAAAAGCATCTGGTAGCCCAGATTTGGCCTACAGTCTGTCTGTCTGATCACACCTATTTACATGATTCTGGGAAGAAACAATAAAACTCTATGTACACTATGCTATATTTATAGAATTAAGTAGCCACTATTGAAGCCTTTAACACTCTATAAATAGACATCTGCTTATTTAAGGACAATTCATGTAAACAGAAACTTCAGCTTGTGTACATGGCAAGCGTATTAATTTTATTCTTTAGCTTTATGGTAGAATAAAGACTCCTCAAGTTAAGTTAATCAAGTAGATGACCTTGTGATAAATTTCAGTGCTGATCAAAATGTTAAACGCACACAAATATAGGTTAATTAAATAAAAACATACATAACCTTCACTTAATTGTGCAAATAGCATTTCTGCAATTTAGGCCAATATATTTCCAAAGTAAACACTGAGGTATTGTTAGCTTATTTTAGAAAGCCATCACATTGACATAAAATCAAAGTGATATAAATGGGAAATCAAATTAACTGTCTGTGTGATCTATTAGACAGTTTTAGCTTCAGTAAGCAAACTGTATGCAAAATGAAAACTCAATTTTCATTAAGCAATGGTATGAGTACAGAAGAAATAAATTCCAAAATAACTTTATAATCTCTTTGATTAGGAGACACTTTAAGATAAGAGTGGCCATAGTACATAATACCTGCATTTTGTAAGAGCTCTCTGCATGCATACTATACATCCCAAAACTGAATGAGTCGTCTTGGCAATGGCATATTATAAAATCATGTTCAATTTTCCTGCTATTATACAAAACCGGTTTGGTTTCTAGATAACTCTCACCTAACATTATACCTGTACTATGATTTTTTTTCTCTAGCCTTTAATCAGCAGTGTCAAGGATGCCAGTGATCTTACTGTTTTGCCAGTGTCCAGAATTACTGAATGACTTCTGTACTTCAGATAAAACTAATGTCATTAAGCAGAAAAGCAGAACACAAGAATGGCCATGCTGGATAAAACCAAATGTTCATTTAGCCTAGTATCCTGTCTTCAAGACTGGCCAATGACAGGTGTCCCAGAGGGAATGGACATAACAGGTAATCATGAAGTGATCCATCCTGTCACCCATTTCCAGCTTCTGGCAAACAGACTTGGGACTAGTAAAAAGCCATCAGTCTTGTCTAAGTGAGAAGGCAGCTGAAATATGAAGGAGAAGATATTCCACAAATACGGAACCTGAGTATTTTTAAGATGAAAAATAATAGCCAGTTTGAGAGTGTGAAAAATGAGGATGTGACAAAGTAATATCTCTTGGATTTGGATTTAGGAATCTGCAAAATGCCACCTAGTTTTAGATTAAAAGGAAAAAAGAACCAAGTATTTTATTTGGGAAGACAGCACAGCCATGTTCAATAGCATGCAGCCATAAACAAAATCACAACCCCACAGTATGTTGGGTAGTATCCTTTGCCTCTGTTTCCTACCTTTTGCATATGTCTCCCCTCTCCTTCCACTACACCCCACTCACAGTTGGCCATCCTTGGTTAATGAGGACCCAGAATTAAGAGGTACATTATGGGGATAAGGGTGTTGAGTAGTTGCTGTGCTTCTCTTCAGCTGGCTGTGGTCCCCTGAGTGAGAGGCAGGAGGGGGAGGAGAAGAGAAAGAGAGAAAGAGAAGAGCAGGAGGCGGAGGAAAGCTGAGAGAGAGGATGAGGGGGAGGGAGGAGGAGGGGGGGGGAGAGAGATGGAGCGAGAGACCCAAGGCTCAGGAGAGAAGACCAACGTGGAGGAGAGACCTGAAAATCCTGTCTTATGACAGGCTAATTGGCTAATATAGGCAAAAAGGGGTGAAATAAGTAATGGTGGGATTATATTACATGAAGTCGTGCTACCAGATAGTCACCCCTGTAGGTTTCCTGTGGGTGAACTTTTCTAAGGGTACGTCTAGACTACCGCGTTTTGTCGACAGATACTGTCGACAAAACTTCTGTCGACAAAGAGCGTCCAGACACATTGAGTTCTGTCGACAAAGCAAGCTGCTTTGTCGACAGAACTCCGTAGTCTGGACGCAACGTTACAGGCAATAACACCTTCTGTCAACAGAGTTCTGTCGACAGAAGGTGTTATGCCTCGTAAAATGAGGTATACCAGCGTCGACAAAACTGCTGAGTTCTGTCGACGTTATGTCGACAGAACTCAGCGGTAGTGTAGACGCTGGTATAGTTTTGTCGACAAAAGTCCACTTTTGTCGACAAAACTAGGTAGTCTAAACACACCCTAAGAAATATAATTTATTTTGTAGATATTAAGTTTCTGTTTGGATAAGTCCTCAGTGTTTGTCTCAGGTTTTCTGTATCCCATCACCTCTCTCCCATTCTCCATTACCTTTATATCATTTTAGGATAGATGTTGTGGACTAAAGGGGGAAATAAGGTTATGTGAGCATCAAGGATCCAGATGTGCAGTTGGGAGCTCCCACTTCAGAGGCATTAAAGACTAATGGCCTTGCTGAAGGAAGGTGAAACATCTGTGTTGAGCCTGAGCCTTCAGCATCAAATCTAGCTGAGCCCTTGCTCTGTGTGTCCAGCTCTCCTTGTGTTCCTTGCTCCACAGCTAGCAGATGCTGCTCCTTTTTTGGAGAGGAATATAAAACAGTAGTAAGGCCCCCAATACACGGGGATTCAGGCCAGTGCACGAGTATAAGTTGTGGATGGGGAGAAGGATTCATCTGAACCCCTTTTTTTGTGTATCTGTGCAGGGACCAGCCAAAATTTAGTTTGTGTTGTCATAGAGCTAGTACCTTAAAGAGAAAGTGAATGAGAACATATGTAGTCTGCTAGCAGCTGCCACTATAGCATCATACAGGACTTCCCGAGAGCAATTCAGACGTCACATCCAGGGGCTCAAATCACATAACTTTTCAAGTTTAAAAAAGTGTGCCTCATTAGTGAGGCAGGAACTAGAAGTGGCTGGCGGGCAGCACTAGAAAAATCAATGGTTTTGAATTGCTCAATGAATAAGAGTGCTAGTTATGTGTCAGCTGACCTATGCAGTATAGTTGTCTCCATAGTAACTAATTATTGGGTTACCTTGGTGATTCCTTGGCAAGCAGCATAAAGAGGTAAATATGAGATCTGGATCCAAGTCACAGGAACCATGTGATGTTCTTAGATGATGAGCACTGTTTCTGGGTAATAACAATAGAGTCCTGACAATGCAGATAGAAAAGCAGGTAAAACTCCCAGACCTAAAAACATTAATCTGTATTGTCAGATTTAGGGAAGAAGGATATTAAGGACTCTCAGTTAATCCTCTAGCCTCCCTTTCTATGGTAATGAGTCCTGCAACCCGGCAGTATGCTTGGAAGGAACATTTTTAACATGAGGTAAGGTTCAGATTTAATAAGAGACAGAAAATATTTGATAGCAGTTACTTAAAATTAATTTTGTATTGTCTCACTAATTTGTTGAATTACTGGCATAAAACAATCCAAATTTGTAGCTACATTTCAGTATAATGAATAATACCTGAAGAAGAATGCGGGGGTGGGGGATGGAATCCCTTTTAATTGGAAGGGGGAGTCTGGTAATGTGAGCATTGGAATGATTTCTGTGCTCACCTCTGCCACCATGTGTGATTTTTTTTTTTGGGGGGCAGGCCAGTTAGTTGACAGTACATTGGAAAACTTTGATATGTCCGTGTTAATCCATCCTTGATGGACCTAGCTATTAAGATTACCAAACTTAGCTTGTATTGAGAGAGGTTAATCTTGTCCCTAGTCAAATGAGTAACCAGCATATTTTGCAATTTTGCAGACACCAATTAGTAACTCAAATTAGGAAATCTACTTGCTTTCCTGCTGTGTGATTAAAGCTACAGTAACTACTGAAAATCAAATGGGAAATTGCGGAACTGCTAACTGGTATGTAGCCTATCATTTGAAATCTGCTTCTGTACCAGATGCCTGGATATAGCTAATGTGATGCCAATTTTTTTAAAAAGACTCCAGTGGTGATCTCAGCAATTGTAGGCCAGTAAGCCTAACTTCATTACCAGGCAAGCTGGTTAAAACTGTAGTAAATAACAAAACTGTCAGACATATAGATGAACAAAATTTGTTGGGGAATAGTTGAGGTAGCTCAGGCTCAGCTAGCCTGGGGAGCAGATATGGGCAGGCAGCCCCCGCCTTCACACTCCCTCCTAGTCCCAGCTGGCTTCTCTTGAACCTTCCATCCTGAGCCCTCCCCTTGACTCCTGCACCCCCACGTCCTCCACTGAGGGGCCTCCATACCACATTGTTATTATTAATTTAGGATATGTCTAGACTACATGCCTCTGTCCACAGGTTTACAGGAGCGGTCGAAAAAGGCTTCCCTTGTTGACCGATCCGCATCTTGAGCCAGCACAGCGCGGTGGCCATTTTTATTTTAATGAAGCCGGGGATATTTAAATCCTGGCTTCGTTGACTATGTCGGGTAGCCTATTTTACATGCCTCTGCCAACAGAGGCATGTAGTCTAGACATACCCTTAGAGTGGTATTGCTAAGTACAGAATATCATCCACTGGCAATTGTAAATTGCTTAATTTTTATTTTCACTCTTCTTAGTCAAATTACTGATGTGTTTTGCATGTGGAACAGAGCTCACAAATATTCATACCCAATTATCACTTAAATCTTTGATTTTTAAAAAAATGAACAACAAAACAAAGTCCAACAACCAGATTCTGAGTGGCCACACCTCTTCCATAGCATCATCATAGTGCAGATAAGAGCAGCCTGAATGCACCTGTAACTCAAGTTGGATGCCATTGAATCCACTATAGACAACCAGGCCATCCCGGATTCCTCTGTTTCCTGACTAAGTAGCAGGTTTTAGGCCACATGCTATGGCTGGGAAGAGCTGCCCAGTTCATATAAGGAGAGAAATACATAAAGCAAATGTGATGTTCTGCAGAAGGGAAAATCAGTCATCCTAGTGGTAAATGAGGATGTGTCTACACAGCATAATTATTTTGAAATAACTGACATAATTTCCACATAACAATGCAAGCATCTACACAGCAATTCTGTTGTTTAAAAATAAGAGAGAGCTTATTTTGAAATCTGCAAACTTCATTCCATGAGAAAAAACACTTATTCCAAAATAGCTATTTCGGAATAGCAGTAGTGTGAATGCTCCACTGCTGCTATTTGGAAATAGCTCCTCCCCAGGGCCAAACTAATTACTCCCCAGTGGCTCCTGGGGCTCTAATTCAAGTAGCATGTCTACATTAGGGTAGACTGCTCCAGACTAATTTTGAGGCTTCCCTGTAGTGTAGACATGCTATTTCAAAATAAACTATTTCAGAGTATTTCTTCTGGAATAGCTTATTTTGATATAAGTGTGCAGTGCAGACATATCCTGAGAGAGCAAGTAATCTGTTCCAGAATTTGCTTAACTCATTTGATTGCCATTGGTTTGTAGGTGAAAGGCAGATGAGTCAAGGGATTCTAAGCCAAGAAGACTTAGGCTACATCTAGACTGCTCTGCTTTTTGAGGATACTGGAAGTATCCTGGAAAACCAATACTGTGTCCAAGGAATGCATCTGCTCTTTTGGAAAAAAATTCGAAAAGCGGATGCAACTCTTGTGCCATCCCTGTAAACCTCATGTTATGAGGAATAAAGGATGTCGAAAGAGCACTTTTTTCCAAAATTTGACACCCTGTAGAAGCACCAAACTTCAGAAAAGCTTCTTTTGACAGTAAAGCGGAAATATGCAATTTGTGTACCACAAATAGCGTTTCTTTTTCTGACTTACCATCACAGTGCAGACCTAGCCTTAGACTCTCCTGACAAAAAAAGGACATAACTGAAGACCCCAGTCCAACATGATGGCTAGTAGTAGTTTGTGGTAATGGAAGATCTTCTCTAAGAAGAGAAGTGCTGTTTCCAAGGTGGTAGGAATAATGCAGCATAGGCCAAAGTATTCCATCTTAGTATCACCATATACCTAAGAAGTAAGGCAGCTCCACTTGCAATGGATATATAGACCAAGGCTGAGATGGAATGGGCAAGGGCTGGAGAAAGTCAAGTAGCTTCAATTACAGGATCTTTTTTCAAGATAAAACTTATTATATTCTTTGATGCAAGTGTGTGGACCTGACCACCCGAAACGCTTATGAAACCAGATTTCAAGTCTTGGATTGGCCAACATGACTAGGTAGCCATAATTTCAAGAGCCAAAGTCTAGGCTGTCCTTCCAAAATACAAATATGATCCCTCTTCTGTAGGATCATAAAATCATAGGACTGGAAGGGACCTCGAGAGGTCGAGTCCAGCCCCCCCCACCCTCAAGGCAAGCTCCGTCTACACCATCCCTGACAGATGTCTATCTAACGTGTTCTTAAATATCTCCAGAAAGGGAGATTCCACCACCTCCCTTGCAATTTATTCCAATATTTGACCACCCTGACAGTTAGGAATTTTTTCCTAATGTCCAATCTAAACCTCCCCTGCTGCACTTTATGCCCATTACTCCTTGTCCTGTCCTCAGAAACCAAGAGGAACAAATTTTCTCCTTCCTCCTTGTGACACCCTTTTAGATATTTGAAAACCGCTATCATGTCCCCCCTTAATCTTCTTTTTTCCAAACTAAACAAGCCCAGTTCATGAAGCCTGGCTTCATAGGTCATGTTCTCTAGACCTTTAATCATTCTTGTCGCTCTTCTCTATACCCTTTCCAATTTCTCCACATCTTTCTTGAAATGTGGCGCCCAGAACTGGACACAGTACTCCAGCTGAGGCCTAACTAGTGCAGAGTAGAGCGGCAGAATGACTTCACGAGTTTTGCTTACAACACACCTGTTGATACAACCTAGAATCATATTTGCTTTTTTTGCAACAGCATCACACTGTTGACTCATATTCAGCTTGTGGTCCACTATGACCCCTAGATCCCTTTCCGCCATGCTCCTTCCTAGACAGTCACTTCCCATCTTGTATGTATGGAACTGATTGTTCCTTCCTAAGTGGAGCACTTTGCATTTCTCTTTATTAAACTTCATCCTGTTTACCTCTGACCATTTCTCTAACTTGCTAAGGTCATTTTGAATTATGTCCCTATCCTCCAAAGAAGTTGCAACCCCACCCAGTTCGGTATCATCTGCAAACTTAATAAGCATACTCTCTATCCCAATATCTACATCATTGATGAAGATATTGAACAGTACGGGTCCCAAAACAGACCCTTGAGGAACTCCACTTGTTATCCCTTTCCAGCAGGATTTAGCACCGTTAACAACAACTCTCTGACTACGGTTATCCAGCCAATTACGCACCCACCTAATCGTGGCCCTATCTAAGTTATATTTGCCTAGTTTATCAATAAGAATATCATGCGAGACCGTATCAAATGCCTTACTAAAATCTAGGTATATGACATCCATCTCTTCTCCCTTATCCACAAGGCTCATTATCCTATCAAAGCTATCAGATTAGTTTGGCATGACTTGTTCTTCACAAACCCATGCTGGCTATTCCCTATCACTTTATTACCTTCCAAGTGTTTGCATATGATTTCCTTAATTACCTGCTCCATTATCTTCCCTGGGACAGATGTTAAACTGACCGGTCTGTAGTTTCCTGGGTTGTTCTTATTCCCCTTTTTACAGATGGGCACAATATTTGCCCTTTTCCAGTCTTCTGGAATCTCCCCTGTCTTCCATGATTTTTCAAAGATCATAGCTAAAGGCTCAGATACCTCCTCTATCAGCTCCTTGAGTATCCTGGGATGCACTTCATCAGGACCTGATGACTTGCTGACATCTAACTTTCCTAAGTGATTTTTAACTTGTTCTTTGTGTATCCTATCTTCTAAACTTACCCTCTCTCTGCTTGTATTCACTACATTAGGCACACTTCCAGAATTCTCGGTGAAGACCGAAACAAAGAAGTCATTGAGCATCTCCGCCATTTCCAAGTTTCCTGTTACTGCTTCTCCCTCCTCGCTGAGCAGTGGGCCTACCCTGTCCTTGGTCTTCCTCTTGCTTTTAATGTATTTATAAAAGGTCTTCTTGTTTCCCTTTATGCCTGTAGTTAGTTTGATCTTGTTTTGTGCCTTTGCCTTTCTAATCTTGCCCCTGAATTCCCGTGTTGCTTGCCTATATTCATCCTTTGTTATTTGTCCTAGTTTCCATTTTTTATAGGACTCCTTTTTTATTTTGAGATCATGCAAGATCTCCTTGTTAAGCCAAGCTGGTCTTTTGCCATATTTTCTATCTTTCCTACACAGCGGAATTGTTTGCTTTTGGGCCCTTAACAACGTCCCTTTGAAATACTTCCAACTCTCCTCAGTTGTTTTTCCCTTCAGTCTTGCTTCCCATGGGACCTTACCTACAAGTTCTCTGAGCTTATCAAAATCCGCCTTCCTGAAATCCATTACCTCAATTGTGCTGGTCTCCCTTCTACCTTTCCTTAAAATCATGAACTCTGTTATTTCATGATCATTGTCCCCCATACTGTCTTCCACTTTCAAGTTCTCAACTAGTTCCTCCCTATTTGTTAAAATCAAATCGAGAACAGCTTCTCCTCTGGTAGCTTTTTCAACCTTCTGAAACAGAAAGTTGTCTCCAATGCAGTCCAGAAACTTATTGGATAGCCTGTGCCCCGCTGTGTTAGTTTCCCAACATATGTCTGGATAGTTGAAAAAATTCCTAACTGTCAGGGTGGTCAAATATTGGAATAAATTGCCAAGGGAGGTGGTGGAATCTCCCTCTCTGGAGATATTTAAGAACAGGTTAGATAGACATCTGTCAGGGATGGTGTGGACGGAGCTTGGTCTTGCCTTGAGGGCGGGGGGCTGGACTCGATGATCTCTCGAGGTCCCTTCCAGTCCTATTATTCTATGATTCTATGAAGTCCCCCATCACCACCAAATCTTGGGCTTTGGATAGTTTTGTTAATTGTTTAAAAAAGGCCTCATCCACCTCTTCCACCTGGCTAGGTGGCCTGTAGTAGACTCCTAGCATGACATCACCCTCATTTTTTACCCCTTTTAGCTTAACCCAGAGACTCTCTACACAGCTATCTCCTACATTCATCTCCACTTCAGTCCAAGTGTGTACATTTTTAATATACAAGGCAACCCCTCCTCCCTTTTTTCCCCTGTCTGTCCTTCCATACCAACATTCCAATCATGCGTCCCATCCCACCAGGTTTCTGTAATACCAATGATATCATAGTTGTATTTATTTGTTAGCAATTCCAGTTCTTCCTGCTTATTACCCGTACTTCTCGCATTTGTATATAGGCATCTAAGATACTGATTTGATCTTGCCTCCCTGTTGTGCCCTGACCCTCCTTTCTCCTTGCCATTATAGGCCGTAGTCCCCCCCATTTCCAACCCATTTCCCAGTCCCGCACATTCAGCACTTACCTGTGGGCTTTGCTCACCTGTCCCCATCAAACCTAGTTTAAAGCCCTCCTCACAAGGTTAGCCAGTCTGTGTCCAAACAAAGCCTTCCTGCTCCTGGAAAGGTGAACTCCATCTCTGCCAAGCAGTCCTTCCTGGAAGAGCACCCCGTGGTCAAGGAAGCCGAAGCCATCCTGGCAACACCATCTTCGCAGCCAGGCATTCACCTCCAGGATGCACCTCTCTTCCCAGGCCCCTGCCTTTGACAGGAAGGATCGAAGAGAATACCACCTGCGCCCCAAACTCCCTCACCTGTACTCCCAAAGCCCTGTAGTCATGCTTGAGCCGCTCAGTGTCACACCTGGCAGTATCATTTGTGCCCACATGGATGAGTAGCATGGGGTAGTAGTCAGAGGGCCGGATAATCCTCGACAATGCCTCCATAACATCTTGGATACGGGCCCCTGGCAGACAGCATACCTCTCAAGATGAGCTGTCAGGGCGACAGATGGGCGCCTCTGTTCCCCTCAGAAAAGAGTCTCCAACCACCACTACCCTACGTTTCTTCCTCGCAGTGGTGGCAGGAGACTGCTCAACCTTGGTGGTGCAAGGCCTGGTCTCCTCCACTGTGGGGGGTGACTCCTTGTTTCCTGCAGAAAGTAAAGTGTAACGGTTATGTAACAACACAGTGGGAGGGTTAGGAGCAGGGGTGGAACACTGCCTGCTGCCAGAAGTAACTAGCTGCCAGTGCTCACCCTGCACCACTGCCGCTTCCATAAGTGGCGGATCAGCAGTCCCACATCCTAGGACAGTGACCTCAGTGGACTCCACAGGAATACTGTCCAGGAATTCCTTATGCCACCCTGCACCCTGAAAGCTGAATTAGGCTCAGCACTTGCATCACCTCAGTCTGGCAGATCTGGGTTATGAATGGATTGATGGGCAATAGAGAGCAAATGAAAGACATGAGACTGCTGTTCACATACCCACTGACAAAATTGGATGCCTTAAAATGTGAAAGGGGGTTCTCTACCAGGTTTTGAGGTGCTCACTCTTGTGAGACAAAGTATCTGCCTTTTCATTTCTTGTCCCTGGGCAATATGTCGTTATAAAGTCAAATTAGTCAAAGCAGGATCAGCAGATCTGGCATTGGTTGAGGTATCTGTCTGCTTGAAGTTATTCCAGGTTCTTGTGGAACTTAAGGAACGGGACTGGAAATCAAGCTTCCTGCAGGAGATTATGCCAACCTTTGAATGCCACCTTGAAATCTGGGACAAGAAGTTGTTAGCTATACATTTCTTTCTGTGTGGCTTAATTTATGGGAATAAAAGGGATGGAGTGAAATTGATTCCAGGGACCCACTTGTTTGGATAACATCATGCCTGTGGCAAAGTTTAACATGTCAGCATCTACCATAAATGGTTTAGTGGAGTATAGATGATCAAGGATGGATGTACTCTTTAGTTCATGGAGACAGGTTTTTGAAGACCAGATGAGCTTGACTCATACCATCAGGGTGACGAAGCTGAAAAAAACATTGAGGAACTTCGGAATGCATCAGTTGGCCATGGCTGCTGCCATATGTAGGTCCGTGGTTACTTCTTGGGGGAGACAGTACACCACAGAAATTTGAACCTGTCCAGGTCAAATTCACACTATTTGAGCTTCAAATACAGATAGCTTTGGTGAAGTCACTAAAACATAGTGTACATGTTCACTAAAATACCCGAGCATCAGGAAAAAAGAGGTAAATAGCTAATTGGTCCAGTATGTCTCTAAAAATATCATGAATGAAATGTTGGAAAGTTGTACAAGTATTGAATAGACTGAGTGGCATACCCAAGTAGCCAATTTCCATACTGAATGTGGAAGGTGGTCTCTTTATGAAATGTGAACCAACCTGTAAACTGCACAAAAGGTCCAAATTAATGAATTTGTTGGCAGAAAAGAGCTTCTTCAAAGAGCTCATTGATATGGGGTAAAGGATACCTGTCTCAGATATAACCCCTGGGAACCCCTGCTAATCCAGACATGGCCACAGGAATACCTCTTCATACTTGCAAAGAAAATCAGAAAACAGGCACGTGGAAAAATTGAAAAGCTTCCTTTTGCAAGGGTGGTGGGTTTTTTGTTTAAGATATACCCTGTCTAGTGCTAACTCAGATTTGAAGAGAGAATAGATACATTCAAAAAATATCTTTTCTCTAGGCTGAAGATAGATTGAGTAGATAAGTCATAGCTACGATGGGGCAGAAAGCTGTTAGCTTTCTTTTTGTCAAACATGTTGGTGAAATTTGATATTTGGATGGCACAATCAAGGTTGTTGGGGAGACTTCACAGGTCCAACCCCTTCTGTCTCAAATTTCCTAGGAGGCAGGCAGAGCCACAGAGGACTTCTATGGCTGGAATTTTTTGAGGAAGCAACCCTGCTTTCACTACCAGATATGTGGCTCATGGGCAATGAGTCAGGAAATCTAGATGATGACTGGAGAAGGAGATGCATAGCTCCATGATTTCAAAGGGAAATGTCTGCTAAAGGAATAGTCGGGTAAGTGACTGGGCATGAAGAGAGGAGAGATCCATGAATGGAGTCTACCAGTTAGGAAATTTTGCGCTGGGTGGGGACATTATGGGCTCATCTAGACTATGCTAAAGTGTTGAAAGAGGGTATACAAATTCCACAGGAATTTGCATATCTTCTTCTGATCTCACTTTTGAAAGTGGAGTTTTCAAAAGTGAAAGTAGTTTGGACATGGCTTTTTTGGCAAAACTGCTTCCCCTTTTTCAAAAAGCTGCTCTTCCTCAAAAAATGAGGTTTACGCGGCTTTTCGAAAAGGAGACGGGCACCGATAAAGCCATGTCCAAACTAGTTTTACTTTCAAAAGCAGATATGCAAATTCCTGAAGAAGTTGCATATCCTCTTTCGACATTTTTAGCGTGGTCTAGATGAGCCCTACATGCTTGAACAGAGTCCAAGTCCATCAGAGTCCACTTCTAAGCCTTTCCCATTTTAGTGCCATAGGCAGTTGTTGCTTCTATCAGGAGGCTCGGATACACTCAGTGAAGCCACACCAGGTGCATAAACATAAGAGGTTTTATTGCCAAAGCATATTATGCCTTATAGCCTTCATGCATTACTAAATATGTGCTTCTCAGCGCAGAGAAGCAGGCAATTAAGCAAACAAGCGAGCATTCAGGCAAGCAAGGATCCAATGCTTACATCCCTTCTCCAGCTACCACCAGTCCCGGGCCCTTCCGTCTGTGCTTTTGAGGGCTGGTAGTGGGTGCTGCTCCAGCATGGGGAACTCCTGGGCATCCACACGGCCTAGATCCACAGGTGGGACTGCCCATTCAAGCAGTGCCTTTCAGCTGTTTTATAGCTCTCTCTTTCTGAGAAGCACAAACATTCACAGGCAGATTCTAGCAAGAAGCACCACGGCTATCCCATTCCCACACATGTCCTTGGGCTTAATTATCTCACAACTTGTTTATGTAGCTAAGGAGGCCTTGAGCCAGCTCATCACCGGTTACAACCAGCCCAGCGATGGCTCCAGTCAAGCCACCTGCAAAAAACTGCAGGGGTAACTAATGGTCACCCCTGACAGCAGTCACTTCAATTTCCTTTTGGGTAGCATTAACACTGGAGGTATTCATTTATATATGCAAGGTACATTTTAAATGAAACTTTACTGACACTGGATGCCAGACTATAGAACCTCACATCAGCAAGTCTTGGAGAAAGTTTTACAATAAGAAATCATAGTATTTTAAATTTAAGGATTTAACAATACAGTAAAGACAGTTGTTCACAGGAGAGTGTTTTTAAAGTAAAATTTGTAGAAAATAAATTCTAGGTGGTATGATTGTCTAATTTATAACTTCTTCGATGTTGTGAAGGAACAAACATAATTTTTACAATTCACTGGCGTTAATCTGATCTGTTATGAAGTTAACTAATAGTTTTTCAGCTATCATATTCTATATTCTCCAAAGCTTATGTCTTTACATTGGCAGTATAGCTGAATTTGCATTTTAATGAAAGTGCTCACATGAGTGGCATTAAACCCTGGAGCAGAGAGCATAATTTTTCTAAACTCCAAAATGTAGCTTTTAAACATATTTCAGCTACCAAATGGAACTAAAATGCAACCTATTTGTTGATTATTTTACAGTGCATTTAATAGTTCCTTTTTAATTAAGCGTGTTAAACCTATGCCTTAGCCTTTTATTATTTACTATAAATTAATGCAATATTAAGCTATGTAGTAGTAGCATCATTATTTCACACAATAAAATTCTAATCTGAAGAGCTGGATATAGAGTGCCATATGTCAGCATGATTTTATGAACACTTTGATAGCCTGCTAGGTTGCAATTACAACATAAATGTTTAGGCTAATGTTTTGTTTTTTCTTACATCTCTGCTAATGCATAAAACCATACAACAGAATGCTGAGATATTTCAAAGTCAACTAGTATTCAATCTTACATATTTATGTAAGTACTCAGTACTCTGAGTTTGTGTTTCTAGATCAACCAAAACTGAAGGTTGTGTGTGTAAGTCCAGGGTATGAAAGTCTTAGTGTTCTAAAGGTTAAAACACTATTGATGAAGACCAATATTTAGGTCATGGATTACTTTTTTTTTATCCCAGATCTGTTAGCAATATTTGAAAGTAAGTAACTATGGATATGTGGAGGAAGAGTCCAAAATAGCCATTATCTGAAGTTTTTCCACAATTTATCAGTGGCGTAGCGATGGAGGAGGGAGGCAGTTGCCCCCGAGTGCCACGCTATGGGAGGCGCCAATTTAGCTGCCAAAAGTTACGTTGTTAACTTCGTTATAGTATAGTATATAGGAAATAATTATACTACAGCATTCCCCAAAGTATGGGCCATGGCCCGGTACTGGGCCACAGGAAAAAAATACCAGGCCTCAGCAGGTTGCCAGGGTGTTCCAGGATCCCGGAGTGCCTGAGTGGCACTGGGTCTCCCAAGCCCTCGGCCGGCCTGGGCGGGGTCTGCAGCCGGATGTTCCGGCTCCCGGCAGAGGCATAACTAGGGGACATCGGGGGGGGGGGGGGGGGGTGGAAGGAGGAGGAGGGGAGAGCCGGCCACTGGAAGCAGCACTGGATGGGAGAATCGGGGTGGGCTGGGGATATTGAGGGGGAGGGGCATCCGCCGAAAGCAGAGCTGGCAGGGGGGTAGGGGGCTGGCCGGGGACATCTGTGATGGGTTATTTGTCTAAAATGCTGAGAGAAAGCAGATGAGGAATAGAAAATTTAAACAATGTCCATATTTAACAATCAGAAAATACCAAACCATTGGGAAAAATGTCAATCTGGGGAGGAGGGGAAAACTTTAACACGTTATTAAAAACCGTACTCATGGCAAAACAAAGAATACAGATTCATGGGAATGAAAATATAACAAAATAACTTTTTTTATTAACCATAGATGAATTATTTGGGTGTGTGTTTTTGTGTCATTTTTTTTTCTTAAAAGAACATACAAAGAAAGGTGTTAGGAATTTTGATTTACTTCAAGGATACATTTTGGTAAACCAGAACAGAAGAAAAATTAAAACAATTTATGTTCACAAAACACCTCTAATAGAATGCTATTAAAAATACCAGTATTTGCCTGAAATTTCCTCAGACTACTTTCTTTTATTTATTTATTTATTCTAACAGCTTGTCCCCAGATGTGGTTAAAATAACTGAGAAAGATGTATGGTGCAAAGCTCATTAAATGACTAACTGTAGTGCCAGTTTGATGAAATTATGGGCAGGATTTTATTTTGCATAGTAAGTTATTTTTCTTTATCAACAATGGATGTCAGACTATAGCTTTCCTTTTTCCAGAAACTCTTTGTATGCTGTACTTTGTAACTCAGTTTTGCATTTCTAAACTTTGTAACTCAAGTTTTGCATTCAGTTTTGCTGTTCTGATAAAGGGCTTTAGAGGGCAGCAAAGAAGTTGCCAGGAGGGGGAAAAAAATTGTTATAGCAAAAAGTTTCTCTCAGTTTAGATTTTCAGTAAAAGGATTTAAGTTGTCAAGTTACTGAGGAATAATGAAAATTTTTAAACTACAGATAAAATGTGTTTTTCTTCATGGAGTATTGTAAGAAGTGTTCACTTTTCTTTTAAACAATTGTGTAATTGACAGAATTATTGGTATATGGGTAAGAAATAATGGTCACTTTATACTCCTGCTCAAGGAAAATAAGGTAGCTGGTGGATTGTATAGTGCAGGTGTTTTAAGCTCAGTATCTTATTACCAAACACCACAGTTATGAACTGACCAGTCAACCACACTTTTCACTGGATGTTCACAATCGGGCAACAACAAAGACAAAAAAGGAAGTATAGTAGAGTGCTGTATTATATAAACCACTGAATAAAGTAAAGGGAAAGCAGTGGGTTTTTTTCTGAATGGTAAAGTTTTAAATTGGTTTAAGTTACTGTTCGGTTGTAAGCTTTTTAAAAAGAAATACCCATAATGTGTTGTTCAGAGTTACACATTTCAGAGTTACAAATTACCTTGGGAATGGAAGTTCTTTGTAACTCTGAAGCTCTTCTATATAGATAGAACTTTTCATCACTCAGTGAATCAGATCCAACACAAGTGCATAGGCACCACTAGTCATTATCATATGAAAATTGTTTAACAAATATGAAATGATATGGTGGTTGTTAGAACCTTTCCTGATGCATCTCTGAAAAGTCACCGATATATTGCAAGTAGACTCAGTTGCTAGATCCCACATGCTTCTAAGTTAACTGATCTGAGTAGAACTCAGTCGCTATTCCTAGCTTTAGATCTATAGGAAACATTTGAGTTGGAGCTCATCTTATTTTCTTGGAACGTGCGGTGCTGCTGCAGTGATTTCCCAAACCCCAAAATCAGTTTCAAACCTCAGTAGTTCCCCAGTCACAAATGCCCCCAAAACTTTCCCGAGGCTGAGGGCTCTCAAGGATTCTAGTTTAACCCCTGCAGGGACAATGTGTCAGGAAAACAAGGAAGCAAAGGAATAAATGTTTTTCTTAAACATTCAGAAATTACAGAGCTTTGAAAAATAACGGAAGTCCTGAGATGCCCCCTCCCCATTTCAGACCTCTTCTCTTATTTGCACCAAAATAGTCCCAATATTTCAGAACAGACTGGATTTTTCCTGCACTCTTTTCTGCAATCCTATGACTTGCCCAAGGTTACTAGAAATGTTTGTGGTTTCTGAGCAGGATTTAAACATAGGTGTCTCTCAGCCCAGGCTAGTACTCTAGCTCCTGGACCATACTTCCACGATGAAGGCTGAAGAAGCTATAGAAAACAGTGCAGAGAAGCTTGTTCAGCTGCTGTCCATGCTGTACCTATAGTGTGTGCATAAATCATGTCTGGAGCAAGCTGGGGTAGGTGTCTGGCCAGGAGGGAGAAGGCAGGAGCAGGGTGCTGGTGGCGGCAGGGGAAAGGGTGCTAGTGGGAGCCAGGACAGGGTGCTGATGGGGGAAGGATCAGGGTGCAGATGGTATTCTGGCCAGGGGGCAGGGTGCTGGTGGGGATCTGGCCAGGGGCAGGAGCAGAGTGCTGGTGGGGATTTGGGTGGGTGGGTGCTGGTGGGGGCCTGGGCAAGGTGCAGATGGGAGTCTGGCCAGGGGGCAGGGTGCAATTGGGGATTGGGCCCTGGGCAGGGTGCTCATGGGGGTCTGGGCAGGAGGTATTATAGCCAAAAACACAGGCACAAGGACTGGTTTGACAAGGACAGAGATGCCAAAGTTCTTCTTGATAAGAGGTATGGCACACACCTGGCTTGGATCAATAATAAAGAGAATGCTTCCAGGAAATCAGCATATGTTCGAGCTAAGCAAGAGGCACAAGTCAAATTATGGCAAATGAAAGAGGACTGGTGGAAACTTCAAGAAGTTAAACTCCAGGATGCAGCTGATAGACATGACTTTAAAGCATTCAATAATGGGATGAAGACGGTCTATGGACCACGCAAAGCTGGCTGTACACCCATGTGCTCTGCTGATGGCCTCACTTTGATGCTAAAATCCATGACCGCTGGGCTGAACATTTCCACAAAGTATTGAACCAGACCTCAACTTTTTTGGCAGCAGCATCATTGAAGAGATTCCTCAGTGGGCTAATGATGTACAGCTGGATATACCACCAACTGTTGATGAGGTACAAAAAGCTGTTAAACAGATGAAATCTGGAAAGGCACCTGGCAGCGATGCAATTCCATCAGAAATTTATAAAGCTGCTGGTGGCCAGCTGATGTACTGTCTCATTTATTTAGCACTGTTTGGGAGAAGGAGCTAGTCTCCCAGGACTTCAAAGATGCCGTGTGTGTGTGTGTGTGTGTGTGTGTGTGTGTGTGTGTGTGTGTATATATATATATATATATATATATATATATATATATATATATATATATAAAATGAGGAAAGGTGACCGTGCGTGTTGTGATGACCATCTGGGCATCTCTGCTCTCTATAGCTGGTAAGATCTTGGCCTGCATCCTTTACAATCGGCTCTCACTACAAATGTTTAAAAATGGTATTATTCCTGAAAGCCAGTGTGGATTTTGTGCCAGTCAAGACACTGCTGATATATTTACAGCCAGAAAGATACAAGAGAAATGTAGAGAGCAACATCAGGACCTCTATGTGATTTTCATTAATTTGACCAAGGCATTCGACACGGTCAACAGAGATGGGCTCTGGAAAATACTTGGACATATTGTTTGTCCTGAAAAATTTATCAACATTGTTCAGTCTCTCTACAATGGCATGCTTGGTTGCATCCTTGACAATAGAGACACATCAGCACCTTTTGAAATATCAAACGGTACAAAGCAAGGATGTGTCCTTGCTCCTCTCCTGTTCAACATCTACTTTTCAATTATGCTGTTAGTTGCTTTTAAGGACTGCACATTGGGCATACCTATTCAGTTTTGAACAGATGGCAGTATTCTCAGTCTCTGGAATCTCCAGGCTCGTACTAAAATGTTTACTACAACTATTCGTGACCTTCTGTTTGCCAATGACTATGCATTGCTGGCTCATTCAGTGAAGGATGCACAAGAGCTTTTTGATCACTTTGTTACTTCTGCTCACCATTTTGGACTCACAATGAGCCTCAAGAAGACAGAAGTTATGCCTTAGCCTGTCTGGAAAGAGCCCAGTACTCCAGTGATTACTGCTGTTGTTACAGTCCTTAAGGCTGTTGACAAGTTCTGCTACCTGGGAAGTGTGCTGTCCTCTAGTGTAAATGTGGATCATGATGTATTTGCTCGACTAGCCAAAGCCAGCGCTGCCTTTGGAATACTGACCAAACACCTATGGACTGACTCTGGTATTAAACCGCTATCTTGGTATGGAGTTTATCAGGCAGTTGTCCTGAATGTCCTGCTCTATGGCTCGGAGTCATGGACAGTACATCATCACCATGTTTTGAAGCTTGATCAGTTCCATATGCATTGTCTGAGGAAGATTGCCCATGTGAACTGTTGGGACAAAATTCCTAATAAACTGTGTGGTGTCCTGGGCATGGAAGCAATGCTTATGAAAAGTTTTGCTGGATTGGTCATGTTACGAGGATGGATGACACATGGATACCAAAGATCTGGCATGCAGCCAGGGACTTCCTCCCTGCCCCCGCCCCCACCATACAGCAGGAAGCCAGTGCTACCTCCATTTTCCCAGAAGGTAGTGCCAGTGTGGGCTCTTCTTGGGGGTGGAGAGCAAGGGGAGGTTGGAACACCTCATGATCAACTGGTTGTGCCCCCCCCAAAATCAACTATTCAAGCCCCAAAATCAATCGGTCAATCTCAATAGACGGGTTGGTGATCAATGTGTTAGGACATAGCTATTCAGGGCTTCCTGTAAAGGCATAAATAAGAGCAAACCTACAAGAAAGGTAAATGCCAAACATTCCAAAGCAGTAAGGAAGGTACATTCCAAACCAGTCATTGAAACTTAGGTTGACAGCTTTCTGTTTGGCAAGGACCCACTCCGTCTCTCTATTGTTCATCTATCTGGTTCCTTGATTGCTTTTGTCTCCTGTTTACACTCAGCAAAATTAAGCTGGTGGGATATAATTGGTTAGATAATCATGTTACAATATGTTAGGATTGGATAGCTACATATGTATATTAGGGAGGAACAGGAAGTGAGGGGAAAACACAATGGAACAGGGGAAGAAAGGAAAGGAAACAGGATTCTTGTTTGCTGGAAGCTAACCCCAATATACATTGAATTATTCGTATCTCTGGACTTTGGGTATTGTTGTTTTCTATTCAGGTGAGAAGGACCAGTGAAGTTGGACGGTAAAGGAACAAGCCCTCTAACGATGATGTGATTTCAGCCTTCATTCCTAAAGAGAAAAGTACGTTTTTAGCATTCATGGTTCTGAAGACAGCTTCAAAATGCAAACAAAGTACACTGTAAAGACTCAAAGCAGAATGCAAATAAAAACACCAGAACTATTGTATTTACATAATCAAGTGACCTTAAAGCTAGTTTCCTGGTTTTGGATGTGACTTACTCATGATTTTTGAACATATGGGGTTGGCAATACTGGGGATGTTTCACTGACGATGTTTGTCTAGTAGTTAAGCACAATGGAATCCTGATTATTAAACACAAAAGATGCACAGCAGGGAAGAAAATTCTAATGAAAAACCAATCTTGATTTTTTTTTTAACTCTTATACTTAATTTGCACTTCCCTGTGGCTTTTATAGTAGAAATACATAGCTCTTCTAAAACTGGAAATCGCTTTCTGGGAACATAAATAAATACGTGAGTGGTATGAAGGATATACTTGAATTGAAACTTGTTTTGGAGGGGTGCAAAACAACAGACAATGTTAGTGAACCTTACATACCACAAGATTCACCCATATTTAATAATAACTGATGAAAAAACTGAGTTATAAATGTCTATGAACCAGCATAGTTATTCATAATTTGAAATTCACGAAGAAAATGATAAATATTTAAGTATAAGAAGCATTAAAGCTAGGGTATCAGTAGTCTTGTTCTGTTAAATTTTCAAGTAATGGGAATATCATGGCATTAATTTGAGTTCACTTTCTGTGTTCGTACTTTGATAGTACAGTTTGTCATTTGAAAAGTAGCCACAATGTTCTTGAATAAGTAACATACCAAGGAAGTGGAGGTATAATGTGCAGTATTTCATAGATGAATGATTAAATGGAGCATTTATCTCTGTATTGCTCTGGCTACTGCAAATTTGCTGACTGAAGAAGCTAAAGGGCGCTGTTCCTTAAGTTTCGACCAGAGAGCATGGCTGCATAAATGCAGAAGGAGAGTGCAATGAGCAGATACCTATGGAGGTTACTGCTGCCACAACAGAACTATTTACACTAACTTGAGATCAAGGTCAATGTGTGGCTAGGGCTGCCTAAAAGCACTAGAAGGAAATGGTCACAAACTGACCTCCAACCCTTGCACCAGCTAGCAGAGCTGGCCAGCATCAGACGGGCACGGCTACTCTGCTTTAAAGATTTACGGCAGCTTTTCACTCCCCCTTTATGAGAGTCCCTTTGGAAGCCACAGGCTGTGGACAGCGCTGCTGCACATTGCCCTGAATGTGGATGAGAGTCTTAACAGAGCCCTTTATAAATAAGGCTTTGCATAATGTATGAAAGCAGAGGTACAGTAAGACACAGGTATGTGAAGAATAAAAACCTAAAAATCTTTGCTAAAAGCCCCCCAAGCACTAGGAATATAGGTTTTTTGTGAATCCCCACATTCAGTATAAACATATACAGAAGCCTTTAAAGCCATGCTGCTGATGTAAATTGTAATATAAATTGTGTGACTCAAGTGTCATATCAAGCTTCATAGCAAACCACAGTACTTTATTTTATAATGCTGATGAAAGAATTGAGTTTCCAGAAGGAAGAGTCCACCTTCATTTTAATCTGATCTTACATCAGAGGCATCAGAGTTGCTTCTTAAAACTGTGAGGCCCAGCATTAGCATAATTCAAACACTGGATGAAGTTTACTCACGGTATTAGTAGTGAAGTGCCATTAGCTTTCTTTGTTTTATTGGATTTGGTAATATAGGATAAATTTGGCATAGGGAATTAATCATCCTGCATAATATTTACTGATGTAGATGAACTTTGGAGAGATTAAATCCTGCTGTTTAATATAACAGAATTCAAATATCTGTGTAGGACATGTTGTTAGTAATAAAGTGCACTTTCCTAAGTCACAAGAGAACAAATTATAATACATAAGCGATGAAAAAGATTAAATTTTTCAGTCACAAATGGCTAGATTTATGGAGGGACTCAGGTGCCTAACTGCTTTTTTAGGTATCAGTGACATTCACAACGCCGCTACTCAGCTGCCACCTAACCCATAGGTGCTGGAACTCCAGTGCCGGTGGTAGCGCAGCACTTGCTGGCTTGAAGTGGCTTCCATCCTATACAGGATTTACAGTGTGGTTTAATGGCTCTCAGTACCCGGCTTCGCATACAAATTGTTCCATCCCTGGCCTAACCCATCAACTTTCTGCTGATAGCGTCCCTTAAGTGCCTAAGCTTACATTGGTGGTGTACACAAACATGCCTAAAGCAATGTCTATACAACAGACTTTGGATGATGCAAGTAAAATGAGCACAGGACTGCCACAGTTAGTATATCACTTGTGCACCTGCACATTTGGCTACTTGCATCAGTGCAGTGTGAGCTCACCAAGGGGGCTTGTGACAATTCATCGTGTGGGGTACTCCTATTATAGGTTAGAATACCCCGGTACTGCACCCTCATGAAATAAGAAGGAAGTTTGCCAGACCTAGGGAGGTCAATTCTGCCCCTCTGCTGACAGATTCTGGGCTCTCCCAGGGTCCATCAAAAGACCTGTCAGGGCTCCCCTACTGCTATCCTGGGGCTGCTGCTGCCCTTGGGCCTGGGCCATCTGGCTCCCAGGTCTGTTCCCTGCCAGTGGGCTCCTTGGGCTTTCTGGTCCACCAGCATCATGATCCTGCTGGACCACAGATATTGCCAGAGTAGAGTGTCCCGGACCCGAGTAATGTGAATCAACAACGCAATAATGTTGCAAAAAAAGCAAACATCATCCTGAGATATGTTAGCAGGAGAATTGTAAGTAAGACAATAAGTATTTCTTCTACTCTACTCAGCACTGATAAGTTTTGAACTGGAGAGCTCTGGACTCCCTGGTCTGGATCTTGCCAGATCAGAGCATCCCAGACCAGAGAGGTTCCACATATAGTTTGTGATCATTATAACCCTCAGATCCTTTTCTTTATATTCCTTCCTAAGCAGTTATTTCCCCTTTTGTGTTTGTACAATTGGTCATTCTTTCCTAACAGTAGTGCTTTGCATTGACCTCACTGAATTTCATCCTATTTCAGATCATTTCTCAAGATCATGACAGTTGATTGGGCTGTTGCACATAACAGGAGTGCTGTTAGGTGTGCTCACTAAGCTGATGAATCAGGAAAACACACTTCTAAAATACACAGGGGAGGAAAGACCCCTGGGCTGAGAGTCACAGTTGTGACCAGAGTGGTGTATGTGGGGACAGTTTGTAGAGGATTCATGTTGTGTCTACACTCAGACTCTATTGACCATAATACATGGACCATGGCTCATCCCATTGACAGTAGTGGTAGTACTGCTATAATGGGGCTCTTACACTAGCAGGAGACAAATCTGAGTGTAGACAAGCACATGCTTAGGTTGACAGAAGGCAACTGCTGCTTTTCTAACTTCATAGGATAGGCAAGGCCTAAGTCCTGACACCACCAAGTAGCAGACTTAGGACAAGGAACACAAGTCTCTTACTTCCCTGAAGGCTGCTGGATATGCTGGGGTTTGTTCCCTCATCTCTTCTTTTGAAGCTGTTCCCCTATTTATAGCTAAGAAGGGACTAGAACGCATGGCCCCCATCTCACAGGGGAGTGACCTAACCACTTGGCTATGGAGTCACTTTGTGGCACACTGCAGTTCCATAAATATTTAATTATTTTTGCAAAGTGGAGCACTTCCAACAGGCTACAAAACAGCCAATACCCTGGTAGTCAGTGGATGGCTGGGGTTCAGCTCTGTCCTAATGAGACAGAGCAACAATTCCAACATGGGTCTCTAACATCCCAGTTAAGTGCTCTGACCACTGGAGCATTGGGGTGGAGTAGCTCTGCTTTTACACAACAAAGTCTGACTTTCTCCTAATTGAGAGGGTTCAGCATTGTGATTCCCAAGCTGTGACAGGTGTTTCCTTTTGGCCTGTGAGTCAAGCACCTCAGTTCATTTATGGAGCTGAGCACTAACACTCCAATTCTTTTTCTCTACATTTCATTCACGGAAAGCTTATGTGGTTATTGCTTAGCTTTGCTGTCTTCTCTGAGTTCCTAGTCTAGGCACCCTACTCTCCCCATAAAATGTGAGGTGCTTAACAGTTAGGAGCTATCAAACACAAGACTACATTATGAATCCACTCCATCAGTAGTGGCTTTACTTTTTAGGTATTGCTTAAAATTCTGATGTTTTGTTATTTTGTAGAACATCATACAGTTGATATTGCTGTATTATACTTGAATTAAATATTTTGGGGAAGAAAATCAGCGTATCAGGTTTTTTCCCATGTAATCCATCTTGTTTGTTCATTGCAATTGTTACAGCATAAACATTAGGCAATTATAAATCTGTCAAATTATTAGTGGGATAAATAAAAAGGCTATTGTTTAGATAACAGATGTGTTAATAAAGGGTAATTATGTTGACTGAAAATAAGTGAAAGCTCCATCAAGCAGACACGTACATTTTCCCCATCACTGTCAGAAATTAATACCATTTTAATACAGTAGAAAACTACTAGGCATGCCTGAAATAACTACACAATTATTGTGGCTTTGTTTAAAATTCCTTGAGAGACCAGCACAAAGAAAATGATTACGTATTTCAACAATATGGCACTTGCACATGAAAAATAAACTTAGAATGAATTATCAATGATCAGTGTATGATATACTGAAATGGCTTCAACATTAAGTATTCATACATCTGTTGTGAAGATTACCTGGAAAAAAAGGCTAGAGCATAAGTATTAAACCAGAATGCCTTTTAAGTACTGGAGATGGTAGTCTCAGGGCTAAATCTGCAAAGGAATGTAAGGCATTACAATGCTCAAAATTGCAGTACCTAACTTTGATACCTTGATACCCAGTGGAATCTGGAGCCCTGAGTTAGGTGCCTCATCTTCCATTTATCTAGACAGAGGCAGCAGTGTTCATGCTTGCACAGAAACTTAAGTGAATAAGGGACTATAATCATGGAAATGTAGGTGCTATGGATTTAGGGGGCAGTCAAGGAGGCTCTCTAGAGCCTAAATGTTGGACTTAAGTGCCTAAGTACCAGTTAGATGTCTAAGACCTTTGTGGATCTAGCCACCGGTCCCCTCAATCCACTCTGAAACCTAAAATGCACCAGTGAAGTCAGTACAAATTAAAATCTCATATGGACAAGGACTTATTTATACTGTACACTGAAATGTAAGTACGATATTTATACTCCAGTTGATGAATTTTATAATTGCATGGTAAAATGGGAAAGCAAGCCAGGCCCGATGATGGGGGAGAGCAAATGCCCTGGAGTCTGGTGGTTCAGTGGAGCCTGGGGCTCTCGCTGCTGTTGCTACTGCAACAGCAGCAATGCCTGGAGCCCTGAGCTCTTTAATTCACTGCTGGATCACTATGCAGCACACTCTGAGCAGCTCTTAGGGCTGCCTGAGGAGGTGTGGGTGACATATGGCAGACTCGGTGTGCCACTGAGGGTAAGATGCTCTCAGCAATGCCCCTTCCACAGAAAGGAAGGGCCGTAAATTGGTAATGGTCCTGGTCCACAGTAAAGTGCAGGAACCTCCTGTGATGGGGGGTTGGCAATAGAAATGTGGAAGTAGGTGTCTCTTAGATTGACGGCAGCGTAAGCAGTTTCCGGGATTGAGGGAGGGAATGATATATGCCAACATTGCCATCTTGAATTTGATTTTGATGATGAAGGCATTGAGGTCCCTGATGTCTAAGATGGGCTGGAAACCACCCTTCACCTTGGAGTCCAGGAAATACTGGGAGTAGAATTCCTTGTCCCTGAGCTCCAGGGGGATCACTTCCACTGCTCTGAGATTTAGGAGCTGTTGCACCTCTTTTTGCAAGAGATGCTCATGAGGGGGGTCCCTGAAAAGGGATGGGGTAGGGAATTGGGAGGGCATAACCACTCCCTACCATTTCTAGGATCCAACAATCTGAAGTAATGGACACCCAGGCATGGTAGAAAGGGTGTAGGCAATTCAAGAAAGGCTGTCCTCAGGCTCACCTTCAAAACCCCTGGTGAGGATTTTGGGGTTTGTTGGAGGGGCCCACCCCCGATCGCAGGAAGCATGGGAGCAACACTGAAGACCTGGGTGCCAATCCTGTCAGTGCCAGGTGCCCCAACTGAAGGCATGTGCCTCAATGCAGACCTGCCCCTGCTAGGTCTCCGCTTTTTCTGAGGCACAGGAGATTGCAACCCATTCTGAGGCTTACATGGTGCCGAAGAGGCATGTGAATGGCTGGATGTCACAAACTGAGGCTGGGACACTTGAGATGCCAGTGCGGAGTCCAGTGCCACTGCTGGATGGAGGGCTGCCTCCATAAAGAGAATCTTCAAGCAGGAGTCTCTCTCTTGAGTTAAAACCCCTGCATATTTTTCAGGAGGCAGAAAGGTGAGTCTACCCAATGCACTTTAAGCAGGCTTCATGGGGGTCCCCACAGGCATAGGTTTCTGACACTTGATGCAGGGCTTGAAGCCTTGGAGCTCGGGCATACCCCACTCCAGGTGCCAACCCAGGGATGCAAAGTGAGTCCCAAGCCAACAACGACTATCTACACTAGATAACTATTTACAGAAGATAAGAACAATTAACAGTAAAAAAATTAACAAGATAACAAATAACTGCTAAGTTGCACTTGTAGTAGTAAGAGCAAAGCCGGTTCCAACGACCGTCACAGGCGGTGAGAAGGAACTAAGGGGAGCGGAAGGGCAGTGGGGGTATATATCAACAGATACGGCAGCGCTTCTCCAGGAAGCTCCCATGCTGGCCCAATGGATACTGTTAAGGGAAAAACTTTCCAACAACACTTGCATATGGCGTGCACACATCTAGATGGAATGGACATGAGCAACGGGGTCTCGAACAAGAGTTACGAGAGATAAGTAACCATTTTATTTACTCTGTATCCAAACCCTTAGGATACCAGTAGTCTGCAAAGTGTTCTGTGTCTGAGGCAATACTGTAACTGCCTCAGTATCTACAGCTTGTAGGCACTAGCTCTGATGAAGGTCCTAGTCTGATCTGACGAAGTGGGTCTTTGCCCACGAAAGCTTATGCTCCAATAAATCTGTTAGTTTATAAGGTGCCACAGGATTTCTCGTCACTTTTGCAGATTCAGACTAATATGGCTACCCCTCTTATACTTAAAACTTGTTTATAGTTTTTACTTGTTTGTTTTGACTGTTTCAGGTATTTTTTCAACCGTGTGTGTGTGTTGTTTTAAAATTGACCAGATTTAAAATTGAAATCACATTTTAGAAAAATAATCATCCATTTCTACTAAGAACTGCAATCTTCAGCTGTTTGACTGGGAGGCATATCCAAACAAATATGAATCTCTGGAGGAGAAAGAAGGAATGGATGAGAGATTGGTACACTGGAATTTTCTAGCTAGTTGACTATAATCTAGACCAGGGCTACTCAACATGCAGCCCATGAGCCACATGTGGCCCATGGCCCATTTGTTTGTGGCCCACGGTAGGGTTTGGGTTTACGCGGAGCTCAACACATGGTCCACGGACGGGATCCAAAACAAAAGAGTAGTCAATATAATGGTCTTCTGTTGAAGTGTGTCTTAGTAGTTAAATTCCTGGACTGTCATTGCTCATTAAAGTGCTGTCATATGGGTGGAAATGGGGTAAATATTGCATATTATTATCAGCAGAACTGACTTAAATGGAGCCTGTGTGTTGTGAAGTTTGCTTTAATCTTTGTGAAAGAAGCTATTTGCACATATTTGCATGTATATGCAACCACACTTAAGTTGCAACCCTCCACATGTGCTGTGAGTATCGTTGTGGCCCCCAGGGCTTCCAAAGTTAAGTAGCCCTGATCTAGAGGATCAGGGGAAAAAAAAGCTCTCTCTCCTCAAGATTGAAACAGAAACCTGATTGCTTGGCTACCTAGCATATTTTTACATTCACATTTTTCTTGTCACACCAGCTCCAAAGAATTGCATGTGGTCTCACAAAATTTGTGATATATCATTGCCTGGCTTGAGTCCTAGGATCCTGGGGAGAGGTATGGAGGAGGAACTGCTGAGTATAGCTCTATTTATGAATGCCACGTCACCTTCATATATGTGCCATGTGAATGAATTGAAATGTATGTGCTGCTTACCTGTCAGCAGTCATTGACACGATGTGCCTGTCTTGCTGCAGAATATTTGCCTTAGGTAACCATTTCTACATATGGTCCAGGACCATGTACATATGGCCAGATGGGCAAGTGTGTGCATAAGATGCAGTTATTCACAGGTAGGGGACCCAGAATTTGTATGTATTTTCTATTCTAATGCTGAGAAGTCACCATCCTCATAATGTTAAAATAACAAAAAAACACCCTAAAATACTATTTTAAGTTACACAATAGGCCAAATTCATTGATTTTTTTTTTTTTTTTTTTTTGTATCTCTGACTTCAACATGTTTAAACTGGCGTAGTCTTGCATATTTAATCCCCCTTTTTTTTTGTTTTGGTTCTCTGTCTAAAAGTCATTCTCAAGATTTTTACAAACTACGTCTTCTGTCTAGTATTATTTGCAAACTGCTGTAGATGAAACATAGCCTGATCCAATTCATTCCATTTTCTTTTCTTCAAACTCTCTCAGGTGATTTTCTCCCCTTTCAATGTTTAAATGATTGTTAACTATGAAGGAGACTAAAATAGACGAAGTAATTGCCACTTATTCCTTTGTCTCATTGTGTCATGCTGTGCTATAAATGTATTTAATCTGGACAGAACTGAGGGGGTAAAACCTAATTTAATAGCTATCAATCAAATGCAGCAAGCTAGCCAGAAAGACTCTAATGCTATTACTCAGATCTAGAAAAGAAGAAAAGTTACTTACCACAGTAACTGATTCTTTGAGGATGTTGCCTCTGCACATCCAAATTTGTAGGGTATCTGCCACTCTCCTCCCTCAGTCCTTCTAGGCTTTGGAAACTTTTCTGGAAAACAGTACTTGTTGGGATGTTGTGAGTGCCCTTTCATGGTACTGAATGTTCATAGCCAATGTTGTGAAAAGAGTATATACCTCCAAGTTGCTCAGTCCTTTCAGGCAAACTCAAGAGTTCACAACGGTAGAACTCCAAGGAAGCAGTGAATTGGCCACATTAATATGGACCAGAAATACATCAACTCCAGTTACAAGGACAAACAAGAGTTTTCCTTTTCAGGGTGGATATTCAGAGTTTTTGGAGGTTTGTTGAACAGTAAAATCTCCAGGAATGTCGGCTGAGATGTTCCAGTTAACAAGATGGTAGAACAGCCCTCTCAAAGCAAGAATCAGATCTAGAAATGATTTTAGAGAAAGAAGTGATAGTTATGTAAACAGCATCACATAATAAGCAAATCTGCAGATTTTCATGCTGGAAATATTAAAGATGTGGTATAGATATCACCTTGACACCTGTAGAGTGGCTTTAACACCCTAAGGTACTATAAGTAATTGAGGTCTCAATTCATATCTTGACCCAATTAAAACGGTGATAAATAGAAATGGCTATTCATTCACTATGATTCCCACCTCCCACCCCCAATCTAGTTGATTTTGTAAATGCTAGTAGTGGGGCAGTTGCCCCAGTTTGGCCAGAAAGGATAAAGCAAGCTGGAGGAAGCCTACGCAGAGCCCCAGCCAATTATGGAGTTAGTGGCTTGCTGAAGCAGCCCTTTTTATAAGGAGCTACTCAGCAGAGCAGTGAACAGCTGGGTCATGACCAATGAGGATGCAGAACTGGTTCCCTGAGAGAAAGCACCTTAGGTAGAGCAAAGCTGGGCATGCTCAGGAGAGCTAGGGAGAGAAACCCCAGCAGGAAGAGTTAATTCCCAATGCAATCAGCAGCATGTACCATACCAATGCTGAATCCTGCTACACTGCTCTAGTCAAACACACACTGGCTGTGTCTAGACTGGTCAGTTTTTCCGGAAAATCAGCCGCTTTTCCAGAAAAACTTGCCAGCTGTCTACACTGGCCGCTTGAATTTCCGCAAAAGCACTGACTTCCTACTGTAAGAAATCAGTGCTTCTTGCAGAAATACTATGCTGCTCCCATTCGGGCAAAAGTCCCTTTTGCGCAAAGCTTTTGCGCAAAAGGGCCAGTGTAGACAGCTCAGATTTCTTTTCCGCAAAAAAGCCCCGATCACAAAAATGGCAATCGGGGCTTTTTTGCGGAAAAGTGCGTCTAGATTGGCACGGACGCTTTTTTCCGCAAAAAGTACTTTTGTGGAAAAGAGTCCGTGCCAATCTAGACGCTCTGTTCCGAAAATGCTTTTAACGGAAAACTTTTCCGTTAAAAGCATTTCCGGAAAATCATGCCAATCTAGATGCAGCCACTGTCTTTTGACACATAGCATATTGTGTTTAATTTGCTCCAGGCCAGAATAAAATTTTAGGAAGATCATTGAGAGATGCTGGTCTAATTCAAGTACAACTAGGATGCTACCTTTTGATATTAATTGGGCTATATAAGCTCAAGACTACTTTGCCCCTTAAGAATATGTGAAAGGATGATCAGACCTAGAAGTCATGAGTGAGAATGCACAAAGGCTACCTCAAAAAGGAATTAAACATTCTGCATCATGACAGGAATCCTTCATCATTTGAAATTTGTAACAATTTGCATATATACTTATCCCATATGCTAAGATCCTAGTGTTAAATATTTTCTCTGAATAATTAGACGAGGGAGACTACAGATTGCACTTCTTACATTTTATGGCATTTGTTGGCTCCTCATTATGTAGATTAAGAAGATTTCTCTGGAGAAGTATTTTTTTATGGAGGCTAACCTTAAAACTAAATGAGTAACAAGTCACATTTTTTATGTAGAACAGCTTCATCACTGGTTCGGGTAATAGAAATACCATTATAATCTTCCTAGCTTTCAGTTAAGATATCTAGAAGAGCTTTTAAGTGCTGCCCAGACAGTACTAGTGCCAGATTTAAGGCTGCTTCACGCTTAAATTCTAGCACAGCTGGTGACACTAATGAATAAAAGCACATCTGCAAGGACAGTACAGTAACTCTACTGCATCAAGTTTTAGCTGAACACTTCTTTTGGGATTCCAGCAGAGAGCATTTCCTATAGACTTTTTGGGCCTGTTCCAACTCCAGGAGAAGTCTCTGAAACTCTTTCCATTGACTTTAGTGAAAGTAGGATAAAGCCATAGATTCACAGACAGGGTGAAGAGTAGATCAATAAGAAACCATATGTTGCTTTCATCTTTCTAGTGCCCATTTAAACATGTTGTAATGGCCATAGTAAAATTAGCGAGATTTAAATTTTTCAGTAAACTAACAAAGTTCTACATTTTACCATTACTTCTGAAAGGGAAAAAATAGTGTCGATTTTTTTTTTTGTTTTGTTTTCAGTTGTACAGCTAATGCTGTAAAGAAAAGCCTCAAGTTTTATGCCTTGTGTCATTTCATTCTTTCTTATTTCCCAGTGGCCTTTGCTGTACAGCTTACATTTTTCATTTTAACATTCTTGTTCTGAATTTCCTGTCTCAGAAAGTGTAAAATAGCTAATGATTCAGAGACCAATACACATCAAAGAAATGTAAATCATGCTTGAAATTCCAAGATAGCCATAAAAGAAGAGGACCCCTGCTGGCTAGTTAGATATTTTATGGATGAGGACTGGTGAAAAGCAGATAGCAGGAGAAGAAAGGAAGGCTATGATGCTGTAGTATTTTGAATATTAGTAGCTGTCATTTTCTCTTTGCTGTTTGTGATACATTGTGGACATCAGCATAGTGGAGAAAAACATAAATTATCTCAATTGTAGCTTGCAAGTAGTCCAAATTGAGGAGATAGTACAAAGTTTTAAAAATGGGACTTTCTCCAAAATATGCTGGACCATCTTTCTGTAGTAAGATTACTCTGGATGAAAGCACCTTATTTATTAAACAAGTATATGGTTAAATGACATGGAATTGTTCAGGCAGCATGGGTGGTGATGATATTGTTGTATCCTGCTCAAGCAATGATAGTTCTCTGTATGTGGAAATGAGAGAGAGACTTAAAATGTATTTACCCTTTGTCTAACAAGCTATCCACTAAGGGGGAAAATAATATGGGAGGAGGACTATGGGGGATGGGGGAACAACAGCAATGACAGTAGAAGGCAATTAGTTTTACTGAGTGATTAAATGTGTCTCATGTCTTCTGAAAGTACCCTAATCTGGCTCTTTGTGGCAGAGTATGCACTTCCCGTCACTGGGGTGACCTAATTCCAGGGTGTGGATGCCACCTCCTCTGCCAAAAGAGGGTTGGTCGTCACTATAATCTGTAACACTTTGTCAGTATCTGGGCAACCCCGAGTCTATAAGCAGCTCAGCTCGCCAGGCAGCATGGCCCAATGGCCAGGGTTTTTACACACACACACACACACACACACACACACACACACACACACACACACACACACACACACACACACCCTGCATGCCAGCTGCACGGTTTCCCACTGTTCTACGCATGCGCAGATCGCTTTGTGCTGGCTCTTCCGGGTAGTTATCTACTCACATAGATTACATTATTTGTTGAGCCCTGTGTGTGTAAAAAATATATAAATATATAGTAGCCCAGTGTCTGAGAGTCTGTAACGCTGAAATGCTGGCTGTTCCCTCTGGGGGGCGCTGTTGCTGAAATGCTGGCTGTTCTCACTGGGCAGCCCATGCTGCATGGGGAGTGCGGGGCCCAAATGGCTGCTTGCGCCACTTGCTTCCCCGTGGTGGCCCAGCTGAGCGGCGCAGAAGTCAGCCGAGTGCCACAGTGGAAGGGAAAAGGGGGCGGGGTGGTGATGTACATGCCCAGGGGGTGGGGCCTGGCCATGTACGTCACCGCCTCGCCCCCCTTCGTCTCCTGCCATGGTGCCACGGGGAAGCCCAAATAGCTGCTTGCTGCCCCGCAGCGGCCTGGTTGAGCACCGCAGAAAGTCAGCCGAGCGCCATGGCAGGAGGCGAAGGGGGGCGGGGTGGTGATGCGCGGTGTGACAGCGGCTCCGGGCCCCGCCCCCTGGCTGTGAATGTCACTGTCCCCCTTCACCTCCTGCAGTAGCACTTGTCTGACTTCTGCACCACTCAGACAGGCCTCCCCATGGGAGCAAGTGGTGCAAGTGACCGTTTGGACTCCGTGGGGGGGGGAGAGAGGGAGAGAGGGAGAGAGCTGAAAATCCTGTCTTATGATGGGCTAATTGGCTAGTGTGTGTGTATATATAGTGTGTATGTGTATAGTAGTCTGAGAGTCTGTAATGCTGAAATGCCGGCTGTTCCCTCTGGGGGACGCTGTTGCCTGAAATGCTGGCTGTTCCCTCTGGGCAACCTGTGCTGCATGGGGAGTGCGGGGCCCAAACGGCTGCTTGCTCCGCTTGCTCCCCCGTGGTGGCCCGGCCGAGCAGTGCAGAAGTCAGCCGAGTGCCATGACGGGAGGGGAAGGGAGCAGGGTGGTGACATGTGGTGTGACAGCGGCTCCAGGCCCCGCCCCCTGGCCGTGAACATCACCACACCACCTCCCTTTGCTTCCCGCCATGGCGCTGAGCTGACTTCTGTCCCACTCAGCCAGGCTGCCGCATGGGAGCAAGTGGCGCAAGTGACCGTTTGGGCTCCATGCTCCCCAAGTAGCACAGGGGGTGTGGAGCCCAAACAGTTGTTTGGGCTCCGTGGTCCCCCGAGTGAGAGGCAGGAGGTAGAGGAGAAGAGAAAGAGAGAGGAGGCAGGCAGGCGAGGAGGGGGAGGGGGAGAGAGAGAGAGAAACATGGAGCTAGAGACCAGAGGCTCAGGAGAGAAGACTGATGTGGAGAAGAGACCTGAAAATCCCATCTTATGACGGGCTAATTGGCTAGTGTATATATATAATCTCCCTCAGTTCAGGGTAGTATGCCTTACTGGTTAGAGACAATAAATGGTAGCCCTCAGTCCAGGACAGTAGGTCCTACTGGCTAGAGTCAATAAATGATAGCCCTTGGTCTAGAGCAGTATGGCCCACTGGCCAGAGTCAACGAATAGCCCTCAGTTCAAGGCAATATCGCTTAATAACCAGGGTCAGTGCTGTTGGGGCTAGCACTCCAGTAGGGGGACCCGGGCCTACCATGCTCCACCAGGTCCCCACCCAGGGCCCTGTGATTAGCAGCACAGTCTGCAACTCCCTCGGTGGGGTATCCAGCTGAAACACGCCGAGGATAAAGGGCAGGGCGAACAGGGCGGCCGCCTCGGGCCCCGTGCTGAAAAAAGCCCCGCGCATGCACCGTGGCGCCGCCGCGCATGCTCATGGCGTCACGGTGCATGCGCCGTGGCAAAGGGGGGCCCCGCGGAGTTATGCTGCCCAGGGCCCCGCAAAACAGTCATCTGCCCCTGGCTAGAGTTTCCCCTACAATATGTACCAGTTCCGACTTGCATACAAATTCAACTTAAGAACAAACCTACAGTCCCTATCTTGTACGTAACCCGGGGACTGCCTGCATAATGCTTTATTTTTCTGTGTGGGTACAAGTTATAATGGAATTAAGATGTGATTTCAGCTCATGGAGACACTCACAAACTACCTTTAATCTAGCTATCTAGGCCTCACGCTGACTTGTTTGTTTTTATAAGTGAGTACTTTTGAATAATTGTGAGTGTGTTTGGGGTGAGTCAGTTTTGTGGGAAGACTATTTTCAGCATATTTACACACTTTCATATTCTATTTATTGAATGTGTCTGATAGGTATCTTTTCCATGTTAGTAGTAATTCAGTTGTTATAATCTACATAATTACATTATCATGAATTACAGTATACTAAAATCATTGCAATCACCCACAAACTGTATTTACTAATGTCCCAGTTTAAAGACAGTGTCTCATTAGCTTTCTGAATTAAACTGTCTGCAATCTTATTTATATGTAGGACCCCTGGTATGTTGCAGTACAGTAAGGACAGCTACATTTATTCATTTGTATCTGTCACATTGATGACGGGAGATCATTTTTAAGTCTTCTGAAGCTGGAAAATGAGAATTCCATTGTTGGGGATGATACAGGTACAGAGAATTTACAGTATTTTGGAAATATAGTGCTACTGGAAATACTCCAAAATCTCTTTCTTGATGGATAGCAGCTAAGTTAGGCACCATCATTTTGTATGTATGTTTTGCCATATGCATTACTTTTCATTTAACATTTAATTTTATCTGCCATTTTGTTGCCAAGTCACCCAGTTTCGTGAAATCCCTTTGTAACTCTCTCTGTGGTCTGTTTTGGACTCCACTATCTTGATGTATTTTGTATCCTTTGCAAACTTTGCTACCTCACTGTTTATCCCTTTTTGCAGACCACTTATGAATATGATAAACAGCACTGATCTCAGCCCATTATGAGTCCTGCAGAGGGCACCTCTGTTCCTCTCCAATTTGAAAATGGACCATTTACTCCTACCCTTTGTTTCATTATCTTTTAACGGGAGTGCTGGGAAATGCTTTCAGGATCATCTGCGGATCCTTAATTTAATTTAATGACAAGCATTTTGTTATCTTAATCACCCTGCTTCTGTTTATAAACAAAGACAAACGTTCTGAGCAGCACAGAGCTCATCACATTCCATACTCAAGCTCTGAGTGCTGAACACTATTTTTTTCCCATAGGTGCTTGAGCCCTGAAGCAAGCATGGAGTCAGGGCACCTATGCTAGCTAGGATACTGCAGCAGTAAGGACAGGGCAGTACTGGCTTCACGTTGGGCTGTACAAGTCGACCTACAGCCTTTAGTGAGTTACTCTGGCAGCTAGCTGGTATGGCTGTGACTTCACTGCTTCAGGGTCAAATTAGCTGGAATAAATCTTGTTCAGCGACAGCCCGTGGCTGCAGAATAGACACATTGTGTGTCTGACTTTCAAGATGAGTTGGTTCCAAGTGGGAGGATTTTTATTTTATTTTGTGTTCAAAAGAATTGCACAGGAGCTTGTCAGTTACCATTCCCTGAGTCCCATCCAGTCCTGGAGCAGAGAGGTTGGTCTTCACCCTTTCTCCCCCATTTCTTCAGCCAATCACATTGCCACAAAGAGCAGTAGAGAAGAGTCGAACTTCAGCGTTTGTCTTCTCAGCACTGCAGCAGTCCCTGAGTATCCTTTTCCACAGGAAGCAGTGGAAAGAAGCTGAGCACAAAGTCTCACCTCTGCCTTCTCTGACTCCAACCACTAACAGGGTGCAGCAGTGGAGTGGTGTCTATCTCCTGAACCAGAGTGCAGCAGCATGAGCTGTAGAGAGAAGGGGAGAGAAAGTAGAGGCCTCAATACTATCCTTGCTCTGCTCTTTGTTCTGGGAGTGAGGGAGGTCCGCATTAAACTCAAATCCCTGCATCTCTAATAAGAGCTAAAGCTAACACCAAGAAAGCACTAAAAGCACACAGAAGCATAAGTGTTTCTGCTACATTCCGGCCTTTGCACTGAAGGGCAGATGGATGGGATTTAGCTGATGATCGTCCTCTGTCTAGATACTGCAATGCTATCCCATCCAGGGATGACGGATCCCTGGCTCGAGCTGACTTTTAAATGTAACATACCTAACAGACTGAGCAAGAAATCATTTGATCTGAAATACCAAATTGGGGTTGGTTGGTTGTAGCACAGCAGTGATCAGTAAGAGCCAGCTTGACTTGGGGCAGTGATACATATACCACAAAATGTTACTGTTTGCACATATTGCAAAATTTGTCATTTTCATTTCTCTCTTCTGATCAGTCTGTGAATGAAAACAATTGTATGCTGATTTTAAACTTCCAGGACAAATTAACTTTGCCCTACAGTGCAGCTGTCACATAATGATGGGATGTGACATGTAAGCAGCCCATATCTGGGTCATATAGCTTGTAACATTTTAGTCTCCCTACCAGTTCACTGAAGCATTTCTCTCATATTCTTGATGGCAGAAAAAGTGGAAGAGAAACAAAAATATGTTGTATTAGTTTATGCTGGGTAGAACCACACCAATGTGGCCTTGTGTTCATATCAAGGTCATTGAGCCAGTAGCATTATTCTGAAGGCTCATTTGTTACTGAGCTTCCTCAAAATACAAGCCTTAATAGGTCAGCCAAAAAGATGAATTACACCAATGTTAAAGGGCCTTTGAGGGGTTCTCATTGAGTCTGATCCGAGTAGGCTTATACAATGGGGCATGACTGAAATAGGATTCACTCTTTAACAGCTTGATCCTTGGAGGAGTATGTAATGTCTTTATGAAGAAACAGGCTATCTGAAATAAAGTAACTGTGACCTATGAAAAGAAACAATTTTCACCACAGGGATCCCTCCAGGAAACGGACAAATCTGAATTTTAACCTATCTGAAAAACCATTTTATAAAAACCTCTCTGCCATCATAACATCTTTGAGCTGCCCCATATTAGGGCTGCAGAATAAGTAGTGCAACCCATGGTAATCGGTTTCCTCTGCTGCTGGCATTTAAGTAGCTATCTTTTAAAATGTGCTGCAGTCCAAAGTGATCTTTTACAAAAAGTTTCAAAGCAGCAGGACATTTCAATATTCAGATATCATAATACTAAGCAATAACATTGTTTACTGCTTTGGTAAACTTTATTTCTTGTGTAAAGAAATTCAATGTAGGGGGCATATATACCACATCTAAATAATAGAAGAGAAGTATTTACCTGCCATACTGTTTCTGTAGACCCACAATTGGTCCATACCTTCACTATGGAAGAATAGGGCTTTTAACAGCATACAGCTAAAAGGGAGCATGGTCAAAATAATTACATACGCTAAAAAGTGTTGTGTAATTTCCCAAGAACCTCCAATTATAGTAGGAAACTTTTGTCTCTGCATGACATAGCTATATGAACAGTAAAAACTTTAAAAACAACAAATAGACTAGTAGCACCTTAAAGACTAACATAACATGAAGATGGTATCATGAGCTTTCGTGGGTACAACCCACTTCTTCAGCTGACTGGCGTTTTAGAAGTCCAGATCTCTCTGAAACATATTAACAGTATCACCCACGCCATATTCATTTTGGCATCCTCCAACTCATGCATACCTGTAATCCCTCTGAGAGGATGCTAAAACACACGTGGATATGTTTAAGAACACACAAATGGACATACTAGGTTGAGCCTAACCAAATGTCCATCTAGCCCAGTATCCTGTCTGCCGACAGTGGCCAATGTCAGGTGCCCCAGAAGGAATGAACAGAACAGGTAATCATCAAGTGATCCATCCCCTGTAGCCCATTCAGGGACACCATTCCTGCACATCCTGGCTAATAACCATTGATGGACCTACCTGCCATGAATTTATCAACCTCCCTTTTTGAACCCTGTTAAAGTCCTTGCATTCACAACATCCTTGGACAAGGATTTCGACAGGTTGACTGTGTTGTGTGAAGAAATACTTCCTTTTGTTTATTTGAAAACCGCAGCCTATTAATTTCATTTGGTGACCCCCTGGTTCTTGTATTATGGAAACAAGGAAATAACATTTCCTTATTTACTTTTTCCATACCAGCCATAATTTTATAGACCTCTGTCATATCCCCCTTAGTCATCTCTTTTCCAGGCTGAAAAGTCCAAGTCTTTAAGCTCTGCTCATATTGTAGCCATTGCATATCACCAGGGCTTGACAAGTGGCAGTGAGTCCTGCTTGCCAGCCAGGTGGTTTGGCACGCTGCGCATGCACAGACTGCGCTGTGGCGCCATGCCAGCTTAAAATCTACTCGCCCCGGGCGAGTAGACTGACTAATTTGTTGAGCCCTGCATATCCCTAAAATTTTTTTTTGCCCCTTTTCTCCACTTTTTCCAAAGACAAGATATCTTTTCTGAGATGATGCTACCACATCTGTATCCATTATTCAGGATATGTGCATACATGATTTATACAGAGGTATTAAGATATTCTCTGTCTTATTCTCTATCCCTTTCTTAATGATTTCTTATATTCTAATTGCTTTTTTGACTGCTGCTGCACATTGAGTGGATGTTTTCAGAGAATTATTCACAATGACTCCAAGATCTCTCTCTCTCACTCTCTCTCAATCTCACACACACACACACACACACTTCAGTGTTAACAGCTAATTTTAGTCCCCATAATTTTATATATATTGGGGATGATTTTTTACAACATGCATTACTTTGCATTTATCAACATTAATACTCATCTGCCATTTTGTTGCCCAGTCACCTAGATTTGTGATAGCCTTTAGAAGCTCTCCCAATATTCTCTGGATTTTATGTATCTTGAGCAGTTTAGTATCATCTGCCAATTTTGCCAACTCACTGTTTACCCCTTTCTCCAGATCATTTATGAATGTGTCGAATAGGATTGGTCCCAGTATAGACCGCTGTGGGATACCATTAGTTACCACTCTCCATTCTGAAGCCTGACCATTTATTCATACTCTTTGTTTCTTATCTCCCTTGTCCACATGCTTGAATTCTAGTAGATTAGTGAGGCATGATTTCCCTTTACAGGAACCATGTTAACTATCCCCCCACCCCTGAGAGATTATGTTAATCTATATGTCTGACGGTTCTGTTCTTTGCTATAGTTTCAACCAATTTGCCAGGCCCTGTAGTTAGATTTACCAGCCTGTAATTTCCAGGATCACCCTTTAGAGTTCATTTTAAAAAATAGCATCACATTAGCTATTCTACAGTAATTTGGTACAGAAGATGATTTAAAGTATAGGTTACAAACCACAGTTAGTAAGTTTTATAAATTCATTCCTCTAATGATACCTCAATCTGGGACAGTTTCTGATATTTGTCACGTAAAACGATTGGTACAAGTTTGGAAAGCTTCCTCACAACCTCAGCCATGAAGACCATTTCAAAGAATTAATTTAGTTTCTCTGCATTGATCTTAATGTCCTTGAGTGCTCCTTTAGCATCTCGATCATCCAATGGTCCTACTGGTTGTTGAGCAGGCTTTCTGCTTCTGATGCACTTAAAAAAATTGCTATTACTTTTTGAGTTTGGCTAGCTGTTCTTGAGATTACTTTTTTGCCTTTCTAATTATATTTTTACACTTCATTTGACAGGAGTTTATGCTCCTTTTTATTTTCCTCACTAGGATTTAACTTCCACTTTTTAAAAGATTCCTTTTTATATCTCACTGCTTCTTCTACTTGTTTAAGTCAAGTCACAGTGGCACTTTTTTTGGTTCTCTTACTTTAATTAGGGATGTACCTTTAAGTTGAGCTTCTGTTATGGTGTCTTTGAAAAGTTTCCATCCAGCTTGAAAAGATTTCACTTTTGGTACTGTACCTTTTATTTTCCCTTTAAGCAGTCTCCTCATTTTTGTAGCTCCCCTTTCTAGTGTTGGGCTGCTGTGGTGTTTTTCCTGCCACAGAGATGTCTAGACGGTGCTTGGTCCTCCCATGAGGGTAGGGGACTGGACTTGATCTCTCTAGGTCCTTTCCAGTTCTAATATTCTATGATTCTATGATTTTTTTGTGTTATGAAACCCTATTTCCAAGCAGATCAGCTATATTTCCTTTCTCCAATTGGAACCCATATTCCATTTAGGACTAAATCAAGAATTGGCTCTCCTCCCCTGAGTTCCAGAAGCAGCTGCTTCAAAAAAGCAGTCATTTAAGGTGTCAAGAAACTTTATCTGCTCCCATTCCGAGGTGATGTGTATCCCCATTATTATGTACTTTTTTATTTTTATAGCCTCTGTAATCTTCCTTAGCATTTCACAGTCACTGTTACCATCCTGGTCAGGTGGTTGGTAATATAACCCTACTGTTATAGTCATATTATTAGAATTTTTTTATGAAACAGTTTGGTCCCTTTAAAATTTTTACTTCATTTGATTCTACACTTTCTTTCAAATATAGTGCCACTCCTCTCTCCCTCCAATAGTACAACTTGTTCTGTCCTCCCAATATATTTTGTACCCTGGTATCACTGTGTCCCATTGACTATCCTCATTTACCAAGTTTCTGTGATGCCTACTATATCAATATCCTCATTTAATATAAAAAACAGGACTATGTAGCACTTTAAAGACTAACAAGATGGTTTATTAGGTGATGAGCTTTCGTGGGCCAGACCCACTTCCTCAGATCAAATAGTGGAAGAAAATTGTCACAACAATTATATCCTTTGGTGTATATGGTTGTGACAATTTTCTTCCACTACTTGATCTGAGGGAGTGGGTCTGGTCCACGAAAGCTCATCACCTAATTAACCATTTCGTTAGTCTTTAAAGTGCTACATAGTCCTGTTTTTTGATTCAGCTACACCAGACTAACACAGCTACATTTCTATCACTATTTTCATTTAATATGAGGCATTTGAGTTCACACCTCTTATCTAAACTTACAACAGTTGTATATAAGCATTACAAAACTTTAGATGTCTGCCATTGCCTGATATGATTGAATGGGACTCTCATTTGACAGCATCTCATGTTTGTAGTCCATGGTTTGACAAGGAAACATATCATGTAGACCAGATTTTGCTGGACTTCTTCATTCCCCTCTAATGCACCATACTTCCCGCACCCTTCTTACTCTGCTGCATTAATGAATTTTTGATGCAGTTGAGCTTTTGGTGGCTATGCAGTGATGAGGGAACATTGCCACATCCCATCTGAAGGACATTTAAGAACCAATTTTCATGTGATTAACAGTCAGACATAATATCTCTGACAGGAGTATAGGACTCTTTAGCTCACAAAACATCATAATTTGGAAACAGTCTTCACACATATATGTTTTATTAATTCTGTTCTAACGTGCAATTTAGAACTTTTTTCCTCTTGCTTTTTTTTATATTGTAAGGACCGAAAAAAGGATTTTGAGATGGATAAATGTTCAAAAATAAAAGCTTTCTTGCAGGATAATACAATAGTGGCAACTCCATACACAGTTGGAGAAAGAACATTTTGTACTCCTTATCTAAAATGGTGTAGTTTCAGAACAATAGAACAGAATTACAGAGTGGTATGCTGTACATTTATTCCTGTGATATATGAGAAAGCCGGTACTCCTGCTCTGATCTTTATGCCTAGCACTCTTGCAGTGCAGTTCAGCTGATTTGGTATTCCTGGTGAATAACTGATATGATGAATTCTGCTTTTTTTCCTGGTAGTGAATTATTCACCAATAGATTTTAGTTTTTGCAAATTAAATTATCCCATAGTTTATGCAAACAAACTTCAAAGTATTGGCTGTTTGTGATATGTTCTTGTCAACTATTTGTCATGTTTGATTGGTCAGCTAAGCCACTTAATTATTATTTCTGTTCCATTCCTGCTACTTTCTAGAATAATGAATTGAGCTTGCTCACAAATATCCTTCTCTCTCACACAGACAGATAGATAGGTTTTAAGTCCAGAGGGGATCTTTGTGATCTTGCCCAATCTCCTGCAAACCATAGGCCAAAGAATCTAATCCAGTAACTTCCGCATTAAGCCCACAACTTCTGTTTGAGCTGTAGCTTTTCTTAAGTGTTAAATTAAAGACTTCATGTGATGGAGAAGCCACTATGTTCCTACTAAGTAAGTTGTTTCAATGGTTAATTAAACTCACTCTTAAAAATTGTGCTTTATTTCTAGTCTGAATTTTGTTAGCTTCTTCTTCCATCCATTGGAGTTTATGCCTTTGTTTACTAGGTTAAAGGGCAGTCCACTACTGGAAATCTCTTCTCTGTGCAGGTATTTATAGATTGGGATCAAGTTAATAAATAACTTTCTATTAAAGTCACTAAGATTGAACTTCTTTAGACTCTTCTATGGAACATGTTTTCCAGACCTAGAACAATTCTTGCAGATATTTTCTAAAACCTTATGGATATCTTTTATGAACAGCAGTCATTCCTTCAACATTTATGCAAAAACTTACTTTCGTGAAAGAGCATGAATAGGGTCATGAAATCAGTTGAAGGGCTGAATTGGATTTTTCACTGTTTTTCCTTAAATTCAATTACTGAGGAACTTACCCTAGCCGAGTATAGCCATTCCATAGAATAAAGAGAAGCTAGCAAGAAAACAGTGTATTTAACAAAGCATAGGAAGCTGTTGTGGACAAATACAGTGTTCAGCTATCAGCTGAGATGCAACAGAATGGCACAAACTGGATTGTGTATCTGCTTATAAGAAAAACTAAATATAAAACCGAGTTTACATGTTTATTCTACTAGATAAGCAATCTTGATTGTAGGTAAACCCTATCAGTACCGATCTCCAGTGAGTTAAGTATTATTGTCCATTCTCCTTATTCAAAATATACCCAGTAGATTCTGCTATTTGAGGATTCCACTTTTATATGAGGATCAATCATAGCTTGATGCAAACCTATCTTAGTGACCTCTTCCCCCATCCATTAGACATATCCCCTATTCTATGGAAAAGGGGACATAGGATGTAAGGATGTTTTGAGTGTTGGAAAGAGAGCTTCTCAGAACCAGTGGTAAACTGGTGCAACTGGCTGTTCTCAATTGTGTTTGGAACTAGCCAACATTGCCAATCTTGTGATCAAAGGTGATAATATGGCATTCCAGCTACTTTGCACCTACTCCTTCCAAGATGCCTAATGTTCTTCAGAAGCAGCCCAGGACTCAAGTCATAGTAATTATTATGCTTGGCCAGACTCTTAGGGTTGCAGACTTTTTTCTGCTTACATGACAGATGGGAGATGAAACTAACAAAACAAACAAAAACCCTAAATCCCCAAGTCCTTCTTGGGTTGGGCACCAAAAAACTAGAGGAGGATAAAATGAATAGCCTGAAAATGTTTGCCGTAAGTATTTTTTCCTCAGCTTTTCAGTCTTTATAAGGGGCATAATATTAATACTTATCCCTTGTCCTCTATTTTAATGTACCTATAAAGAGGAGTCAGCATATGATGCTGTCAGCTAAGTTCAGGGTCAGGGTTGGGTTAGTGGGGAAGGGAATACGGGGCCTCTCATAACTCTAGAAATAACTTTTTAAGTTCAAACTAAGTTTGCTTATGGGATAGGCTACTCTGCCAAATAGACAGATTCAGAGCTTCAGTTATGGGAAGTTCTTGACAAGTGTATAGTTTTTTGGCTCCTATTTGGAAAAAAAAGAACAAATAATAAAAAAAATAATTTGATTACAATATCTAAACATTACCTGGACTGATTATATTCTCATGTAGTCCTATAGGTCTGTATGGATTAGGGTCAAATATTTAAGGTATTTAGGCACCTAACTCTCTTTAAATCTCTGGCCCTTAATACTCCACATAGCCCAAAGCATGCAACTCAATGAGCTGTGTGGGCTTAATTAATAGTGAGCAGTGTTAACTGGATTTAAATTACTTTTTATCTGCTCTTTGAGTGACTTTTTTCAATCTTAGGTTAATTGAAAAAAAATCTCTCCAATCTTCAAGAAGTCAAAGAAGATTTTGTTGCATGCCAGTGCCATACAAAAGAGAAACTGTTATTCAAATTGGTCTTCTGAAAAAAAAAAACATATTCTCCCCTAATGAAAATAGATTGAATATTTGCCTATTGATTACCTATTGTTAGGAAATGGTTGCCAACAATTCAATTGAGAGGAAATCTTTCAAGCAATATATTATTACAACAAATTTGATTCTATTTCAGCAGCAAGGCTCATATAAAAATCAGCACGAATATAAAAACTACCACCACAGTCTAACGTCCCTTGCTATGATTGATTGCATTAGTTATAGTATTGCTTCAGGTGTAATCAGGAATATTTGTCTTTGTGACATTGCAACAATGATATTCGGTAAAATATGCTAATATGCCTATCTTGGTTTATAAAGTGCTATTAGTCTTTTGTTTCTTTCAATCTCTTAATTAGTGACAGTTGTTTAAAGTCATCCATCTTAGTACACATTTATGCAAATAGTACAAGTTATTAACTACAGTTTCAAAAGAGTTGCATTTATCAGCAGTTATCAAGAAATGTTTACCAAGGCCTAGCTCTGTCACCATTACTCACATGGAGTAGAACCATACTCTGTGAATATCTCTGATGGTTTTGATGAGAAAGGCACTACTCTGTTTGAGTAAGCAGGATAGAATTGTGATCAGAGGGACTTTAAATAAAATGTTATACTAAAAGTCTATAAATCAACTCTTCAGCCATACAATTCTTCAGAATACCAAAAGATCATTTTGCAATGACACAGAATGCAGTAAACAAAATAGGAATCCAAAAAGGGTACAAATTTGTCAGTGACTCAAATTGACATGTAAGACCAGATTTGATGGAGTCAATAATAACAAAAAAACCCCACATTGATTCAATTATGCCTTTCTGCATCAGATGGAGATGCTAGGCTGCAATTGGTGGAAAACTCAGATGAAATGTTAATACCTTGTGCTACTGATTAGTACTAGAAAGGATTGCATCCCATTGATCACAAATCTTTTGAATATCTTTAAGAAGTCATTCAATGTTATCCCTCTCAATATCTAATATAGCATTGCGTGTTTCAATTACATGGTGAGTTTCATGGAACATTTTTAGCAGTTTCATCCACATGGATGACATTAAAATGCATTCAAATTTAGATGTATACTTCTGAATTGACTTAAGCTCAGTGTGAGCCTGTGCTGTGAGAGCAAGAGATTCAAGTTCACTTAAAGCCTTTCTCAGAGTTCAAATGGTGTGCAACTCATTTAATGCCATCAGTATGTGCTGACCATCTCATTGTTGACATACCATGAAAGGAAACAGGCAGATGCTGCTTCAGAATTTCCCACTTTTGAGGACTGCTCTTGAATAGGTTGTGCAACTGCTGGATTGTTCCAAAGTACTTGATTGTGTCCTTGCATTATTCAGTGCAATAAAAGCTGATGTGATTTAGTGTGTGGTTGCCACAAGTGGAGAAAACACAGTTTGGATTTTGCTCCATAAGGACTGCCTATACTCCATTGTACTTCACAGCCATATTGAATCCATTGTCATAGGCGTGGCCAATGCAGACTTGAACATTTAATTAGAAGCCTTCCAGAATTTCTAATACTTGAGTGGTGATTTCTTTTCCATTTTTTCATGAAATTATCAAATAAAATTAATCATTCTTCAATTGAAACCTTTGAATTTTCTGCCATTTTAATGTATTGAACAACCAAAGTCATCTTGTATGTGATCAATTCTTGTATTCCAAGTGTTTGTGGAGGTATTTGCAAGGGAGAGCCAAAAGACTTCTATTGAAGTCCTGCATTTACATAACTAAAGGTCTTGTGCATACTGGGGCATGGCTGGACCCAAGGTTAAGGTATGCTTGTATCATAAGAATTGAAATGTGGTGGTACCATACAAATATTACTGTGGATGGGGTGGGAGAAAATTAATTTGTCAGTAATTGTACCTTTTTATAAGGTAATGTATAGCTGCTAGAATGGAATATATTAATATATTTTAAGGTCAGAAGAGACCATTGTGATAATCTGTTGTCCCCTTGTACAACACCGGAGGATAACTAGAATTATATCTACGTTTGAAACAAAGCTGGTCCTATAAAATGCTAGTTAGTATTTTTTAATGCTTTCATCCTTCCTGTTATGAAGTTGATTTTGATGCTGCAAACTTAGTTGCACAATGAAGGATTACTCAAATGACTAAGCATATGCAGGATCCTTGTAATGAGCAGCGTAGAGGGCCTATTGACTAGAGCATATAGACTCAAGTTCCAATGGTTGCAGTCTTTAAGACGAGGAAAAGTCGGGGGTACCTGTTCCTTTCCTCTTCATGGAATCTTAACTCACGCGCTTTGTCTACTCCTGAACAGGAACAGCTCTTCTGGTGAGAGCCTAAATTCACTGCCCTGGGATACTTACTTCCTGTTTTCTTTGGGGGTGGCCCCACAATGTCCCTGGGCTTCACTCAGTTGCCTCCAAAACTTAGGTCTTCTCCAGAGACTCCCATAGCTGGGGAGGAAACAATGCATCTCTTGGGAGGCTGCACTAGTGATCAGGTTTTATTGGCCCTTCCCATCAGTTAGGGAGGTAGCTAGCTTCTGCCCCTTCACCAGTACACCCTGAACTGAACCTGACTCTCTTCTCTTTTCTTCCTTACAAGTCTGGCATTGGCTGAATGTATTCTACTGAAGGTCTAGCTGGGCGCAGAATCTCTCTTTAACCCAGCTTTGCTGGTTGATAGTAGCTCTGCTTCAAACCAGTCCTCTTAGTCAGAGTAGCTGCACATGAACTGCTTTCTTGCAGTATCCTGTGTTCTCTTTCAGCCATGGTGCTTGCCTGTAGCATGAATCTGGAGAGACCTTTTCTTAAATGCTAAAATGGGCTGTGTTGAAAAGTCCAGGGAATGGTTGAATGGGCATTGTTACAAGTATGGGGACCTGAGTAATTGCCTGAAGTGACGTTTTAAGCGTCTCTCGAATAGATGGGAAATATTCAGTCCTCAAAACTTCCAGCTATTTGTTTTTAAATTCCTAAATCGTTGAAAAATAAACACCTCAAAGTTTCTCACCAAATGTTCACTTTTGTTATCAAACAAATAATTGTGTACAGATGCACTGAAAAAGACAACTCTGATAAACAGCTTTGTTTTCCCTCTAGAGTTGCCTGCATCAAGCACTAAACTGGAGGAATTCATATTTTGTTAAAGAGCTCTATGCTGTGACACATTCAGGCAACCCAACAAGTAAAATATAGCAACTAAATATTGTTGTAGGAATTATTTTCAGAACAAACTATTTATCAGGGGAACACCACCAAAGGTTAGAGTTTACTATGCACAGTGTAGTATGAAGAGAGCAAGTATGTATATCTTTAAAAACATATTAGCCCCAGAAGTAAAATTACTGTTAACTAAGGACATTTATTTATTGAGGTAGCTGCTAAAGGTCCTAATCTGGATCAAGCTTTGTTTGATGCAATGTATGATTATAGGACGATAGATTTCCCACCCCACAATTTTACGAGCTAATGTAATATGAGAAAAAAAGAGTGTTTGTAGCTAGAAAATGCTAGTTCAAGAAAAATAATCAGTATCATTTATTTAGATAAATTCTTGTGTAAATCGGCTGATTTCTTATAGGAACAATGGCCGAGGTAGGTCTTCAGATGAGATTTGAAGGAAGAGGGGGCCGTGACCTTATGGGTCAGTCTGGAGTACGTATTTCATTTATAAAAGGTAATCTGTAAACCCTTTTCAAAAGGTAATCCCTTTTCACCAGGAAAGGGGTTGAGGGTTGTTGAGAATGGGGGGTAGATGTGATACTTGATCTTGTCTTGTAAGTAGAAAGGAGTAAGGTCGGGGGAATGAGATGATGCCACCTATCTGTGTCGTATATCCACTAGCGGCACACTGGTATGGGCTTTGTGCCTTGTTGCACTGTCTCCTTAATTAGTCAGTTTGGCTTCCCCTATTATTTCTGGTGTTAGATCTGACTGCCACAGGAAGGAATATTCGCCTAACTTTTTCCATCCCAATGTGAATCTCTAGAGGTGTCTCTGACTCCTTGAAGGATGGTGTGGTGTGGCAATATATTTGTGGTGCAGCTTACTTCATTTGATTTTACTTGTTTGTGTGTGCTCATTGGGGGCACTGTGCCAATAACATGATCCAGGGAAGCAGCTGAATCATCCTCTAGCGACAAGGCTGTGGGGAGCTTAAACATATATAGCAGCCCTAACTACATATACCACATAGAAGGTGGGGCTCTTGTAGGCAGAGGCCAATATACCTGTGGCATGGTTATCCAATCTATGGGTAGGATTCAGCACCAACCCCTGTGGAATAGTACAGCTGTTCCCACAATGGCTACGGTGCTCTTGGTCTAGTTTGGTATAGGCTTCTTGCCTGTGGGTCAAACTGTTTTTAATAAAAGTGCAGGCACTTGTGACTGATTTGAGGTGTACTGTCAATCACATATCCAGTCTGCTGCTTGGTAACATTGTTTCACTGCAAGCTGCAGATTACATTTCAGATGGAAACAGCCCTTTTCTTGATCACTGGTAATAGCCCTCCATGAATGTGTAACATTTACCATTTTATTTGTAGCAGCTGAGGATGATCTATAAATAGATGTGCGAAAAGATGGACAGTTCATCGTTTGTTGGCATGGAATCAAGACCTGACAGAAGGGGCAGTATGAGTCAATTGCATCATCATTGCCAGGGTTACCATGGAAGCTTTAGCACTTCATAAGACCTTTGCCTCCCTTGTCTACCTAATTTGCTCAGTACACTTTAATTGTTATGGATGAAGTGTATTTCGTACTGTAAAACCTACCTGCCCGTGTTAAGTGAAAGTGTCAGACATGATTTAAATTGCTATATATATTCATAACATCTAATGAGAATGCAAATTTACCTGCTGAGGTTTACACAGCAAAAAGTAGTAGACATGCAAAATTTAAATACATTTTCATCCTGGTGCATATTTGAATATATGTACATAGATTTGCTTAGAACATGAGAGACAGATGCACAGAGAGAACAGAAAATGAAGGGAAGGAAAGGAGAAGAGAGAGAAAATGAAAAAGAGGGAGACCCTAGCATTTAATTCTATTCTTCTGTCTTTCCTGCCTACCATCATCATTTCATTTCACTCTTCCACCTGGAGATTTATTTTAACCTATCTCTACAACACATTGTCATATTTACACCCTTTTCCTCTTCTGTCATTTCAATTTAATTCCTCCCGAGTCCCTCACAAATTACACAATTTCATACATCTGCTTCCAACTGTATTGTGTTAATTGTGCCCCACAAACATGTGCCGCACCCCTCAACATCTTATGTAAACTACCTTTCACATACACCCACTCCTGGTCATTGCGTTTTGAACACTCTTCCCTGCACGTCATTTCAACGCCTGCCCTTACACACACCCCAATTTTTAAAACCCCACCCCCACCACAAGCAATTCATTTGAATCCCTCCCTCAGAAAGCTGGACACTGAGTTCCTCCTCCTTTGGTCATAGTGGAGGGGAATCAGAACACAAGCTGCAGGGCTAGCAAGGTCAACACATCTGCAAGTTCCCCACCCCTTTATGGGTATTATTGCCCTCTACCTCCTTGCCTTCAGGAAAGGGATGGAGTGAAGATGTTGGACTTGCCCCTCTCCTGAAAGCTCGCTATGGGTGGGTTCCACTTTCTGTCTGGGTCCCCACTGTAGCCCTTTCGGCTTTCAGATGGGTTCCTTCCTGTACCCAGAACTTCCTTGCCTCAGTTTCCCCCTCTGCCTGGGTCCCAGTTGTCACTACTGCCTCCCTCAGGTCAGTCTCAGACTGAGCCCATCCCTTTGGCACTCCTTCATGTTTACTTGGGGCACAGGGGGAAGCACCTCTTTATATGGCCCTTCTGGTGGCAGTGAAAGCATCTCTTGTGCCTTCCACTGGCCATGGGCTTCCCATAATCAATGTTTTGCTTAGCCCTTCCCTCAGGGTTAGCTGGAGCCTTGAAGGTCCCATTGGGGCACTCTCTCTTTTTACAAGCCTGGGCTCCTTACAGGCCCAAAATATTTGGTGGGCCCCCTGTTAGCTTCACAGGTGGCACTTTCCTGTCACTCTGTCTAGCTGTGTGGAGCCACCTTGCCCCATATTGGTAGGGGCACTCCCTCTTGCAGTGTCCTTCACACCCACACACATAGCAGTTCCTTGGCCTCTTGTGGTCTCCTGCCTTTTGTGCCTGGCCTCCCTTGAAGTCTATGTGCCCACCCCCCGCAGCATCCAGAGACCCTCTTTTGCTGCTGGGCAAGTCACACTGCATATGCCCTCTACTAAATGTTCATCTTGTACTTTTTCTCCCACAGTTTCTCAAGTTCAGAGTACCTGTCCTCCTGTGGTATGTGGTGTCTGGGTGGACAGGTGGCAGCTCCTCTGTGTCATCAAGGCCTACTACCTGCTTCTGCTGCTGCTCCATGGCCCTTGTTTGCAGGCCCAGTCTGAAGTCCCCAGTTGACACTCACCTGTCATGAGTGCCCCCCATCTAGCAGTGAGCATGTGCCTGCACCGTCTCCTTTTTTAAAGCCTTCCTGGCTACTCAGCCCTCCAGCTGAGTCACGCTCTATGTGAAATATTCAAACCCCTTCCAGAGTACATACTCTGCTAGTGTCTCCAAGTCTGTTCCATACTTGAAAAGAGTGGTGCCTCCAGGTTCTTCCTCCCCTAGAGACAACTTCTTCAGACAGCCTCACAATTTGCCCTCTCTGAGCTCTTCCTTGCACTAATTACTCCTCTGTTTTGCAGTGCCCTTTGTAGCCTTCCTGGTCCCTGATTTACTAGTTCCTCAGCTGCCACTTTTGCCTACTTGGAGGACCACTCTGTTTTCTCTGAGGCAGGGTGTAGCCAGATCACCCTGTCACAAAAGACCAGAATAGAATGAAGAATAGCTAGCCAAAGACTGATAAGGTAATTTAAACATGATGTACGTTTAGACAGGAAGTCTGCTAAACAACCAGAGGGGCTACTGGGCAATTGAGATTCAGGCGTACTCAATCATGATATGGCCATTGGAGAGTAACTAAATGACTCTTTGCATTGGTCTTCATGGCTGAGGATCAGGGAGATTCTCAAATTTGAGCCATTCTTTTTAGTGACAAATATGAGAAATTTTTCCAGACTGTGGGGTCATTAGAGGCCATTTTCCAACAAATTGATAAACTGAACTGTAATAGCTCATCAGGACCAGATGGTATTTATCCAAGAGTTCTGAGGGAACTCAGATTTGAAACTGCAGTAGTACTAACTGTGGTCTGTGACCTATCACTTGAATCACCATCTGTACCAAATTATTGGAGGATAGCTAATGTGATGGCAATTTCTAAAAATTGCTCGAGAGATGATCCAGGCAATTACAGACTAGTATGCCTGACTTCAGTTCTGGGCAAAGTGACTGAAACTATAGTGAAAAACAATATTGTCATACATATGTGAACATATTTGTTGAGAGAATCAACATGATTTTGCAAAGGGAAATCATGCCTCAACAATCTACTAAAATTCTTTGAGGGAGATTAACATGCATGTGGACAAAGGAAAAGCAAGGGCTATAGTGTACATAGAATTTCAAAAAGTCTTTGACAAGGTCCTTCACCAAAAACTCTTAAGCAAAGTAAGCTGCCATAGGATAAGAGGGTTTGGAAACACTGGGTAGGTATAAATCATCAGTTTTCAGAATGGAGAAATATGAGAGAGGAAAATAATGGTGCCCCTAGGAGGCTGTTATGGGACCAGTCCTATCTAACATTCATAAATATTCAAAAGTCCGAGGCAGACTAAAGAGCTACAAAAGGATCTCTCAAAACTGGTTGATTTGGCAAAAAAAGAATGAAGGGTAATATTGATTAATGCAAAGTAGAACACATTGAACATATAATCCCAAAGACAATTATAAAAGGATGTTACCACTCAAAATGAGATCTTGGAATTATTGTGGATAGTTCTCTGAAAACATCCACTCCACGTTTAACAGCCGCAGTCAAAAAAGTAAACAATGTTGAGAATCATTAAGAAAACAATAACTAATAACTTAGGAAATATCATATTGCTTCTGTATAAATCTACAGTATGCCCAAATCTTGAATACTGTGTGCAGATGTGATTGCTTCAACTTAAAAAAATAAAAGGTTCAGAAAGTAGCAGAACATGATTAGGGCTATGGAATGTCTGCCATATAAGGAGAGATTAAGACTGGAACTTTTTAACTTAGTTATCTCTTTTCTAAGGGGGTATATGATTGATGTCTATAAAGTCATGAGTGGTGTGGAGAAAGTAAATAAGGAAAAGTTATTTACTAGTTTCCATAACACAAGAATTAGAAGTCACCCCAAATGAAATTAATATCTTGCCATTTTAAAACAAACAAAAGGAAGTATTTCTTCACACAATGCCTAGTCATTTGCCAGAGGATGTTTTGAAGTCAAAGGATTCAAAAAAGAGCAAAATAAGTTTGAGGGACAGGTCCATCAGTGGGCTATTAGCCAGGATAGCCAGGAATGGTGTCCCTAGCATGTGTTTGCCAGAAGCTGGGAATGAATGACAAGAATGGATTGCTTCATGAGTACCTGTTCTGTTTCTTCCCTCTGTGGCACCTGGCATTGACCACCATTGGAAGACAGATTGGGCTAGATGACCTCTTGTCTGAAGCTGTATGGCTGTTCTTATCCTCTATATCAGTTAAATCGTCCCTCAGCTAGAACTGTGTTTTTTAAGATCCCTTTACACTGTTCTATCTTTTTACTTGGCATAAAAGTGTTAGTGCAGCAATGAAGATATCACCCCAAGTTGGGGGCTGAGAAGTAGAATACAAAAGTATTGCTGTGGTCTTGAGCTATGTTGTCTGGTGGAGAGAAACCTTTGTCAGAATTGCACAGTACAGGAAAAAAATTGTTAGAATAATTGTGTAAGAAATACTGTACTAGAGGTCACAGCTAGGTTAAAACAATACCCCTTCTGTTGACACTGCCTTGACCTTATGGAGTTTGTGGTCCTCATCATTTCATGGATAATATCTGATGAAAATCCCCTGCGAATGAATACATTTCTTGGAAACCTTCATGCTGTTCTTACAGCTTCTCTAGGTATAAAATATTTTAAGAATATTTTATGCTGAGATGAAAAGGCAAGAGGCTATACTTCGAAATTTCTTTTCTGTTGTATTATTTCTTTCTAGCAAGCTTGTGGTGAAGAGTAATATATCTCATCCTTCACTGTTGACTTTAAAACACAGTAGAATTTGCCAGATTATAAAGTAACAAAATTGGAGTCCTCTGTTTAGATCTACCTCTTAGCTTTTATCTAATGAGTTGAATGTGGGTCTGGATGGGAGAAGAGCTGAGCTATATTCTTGACTACCATTTTGTGACTTTGGTCAACTCTCACAGCATCTCTGTGCCTCATTTTTCTTATCTAAAAATGGAAACAAAAATACCTATTTTGCAAAGCTCTTAGGGTATGTCTACACTACAGCACTAATTCGAACTAACTTAATTTGAATTAGTTCATTCGAACTAAGCTAATTCGAACTAGTGCATCTAGACCTAAAAACTAGTTCGAATTAGCGTTTTGCTAATTTGAACTAGCATGTCCACACTGAGTGGACCCTGAACCGAGGTTAAGGATGGCCGGAAGCAGTACTGGCAGGGCATTAGATTAGTACTTAGAGCATGGAGCTGCTGCCTCAGGCTAGCCGAGGACTGTGCTTAAAGGGACCCGACCCCCACCCCGGACAGACAGTTCTCAGGGGTTCCCCGCTCGCTTGTCTAACTCGATGAGGGACAGCAAAGCAGTCCTTGCTTGCAGTGCCCTGAATGCCCACACTCGGCACATCACAGCACTCGGCCATCAGCCCGGTGGCACTTGCCGCAGGCTGCCATCCGGGGAGGGGGGTCAATCGAGGTGCTGCAGGAGAACTTCCAGCCCGGGGAGCCCGCAGAGCCAGCCCAGTTCTCCCCATCGGGGGCTTGTACCCCATTCCTCCCTCACTTCCTTCCACTTACCTCTCCCTAGTCCCCCTTCCTGATGTACAAAATAAAGGACACGTGTGTTCAAAAATAGAAACTCTCTTTATTTAACAAAACTTGGGGGGGATAAAACTGTGGGGAGATGGGGGGAAAGGAGGCGGGAAAGGGCAGGAGAGAGTGTGGGAGAGGGGAGGGGGAAAACTGGGAGGAGGGAGCTGGAAAGGGGAAGCAAGGGAAAGGAGGGGAAGGGGAAACTCAGGGATTGGGGTGGGGGTCTCGCCAGGCCAACCGCCTCTGAGCATGGCGAGAGAGGAGGCCTCGGCATCCCTGGGGGACAGGGTGGAGGGTGCGAAGGTTGAGGTGGGGGGTGTGGACATTGAGGAAGAGGGTGTGGGGGTTGAGGAGGAAGAGGTGGGAGGGGGGCAGGAGTGGGAGAAGGGACAGTAGTTGGGGGGGCAGCAGGCACAGGACCTGCACGGGGCACCATGCTCTGCAGCAGGGCCTGCAGGTTTGAGTTCAGCCCTCGGACCTCAGCCAGCTGCTCCTGGAGGAGCTGTAGGTCTGCCCGCATCCAGGCCTCCACAGTGCGGTGCAGGGCTCGCAAGGACCCCAGGTGCTGGTCCCAGTACTCCTGCTCCGTGGTGGTGGTCCGGAGCAGGCAGCGGGTGCGGGAGCACGTCCCGGGCGGGGTGGTGCGCCCTGCACGAGCAGCTGGTGCAGCTGTAGAGAAAGAAGAGAAGTAGTCAGTTCTCCCTGGGGACGCAGCGGATGATGCCCAGCCCCCTCTCCCCCCTCCCCCCACGACATGAGGTTGACCATGCCCTGCACCGTCAGAGCCGCTGTGCTTGTACGGAGGCCATGGTCAGGATGTCTGGCTCTCCCTGGGACAGGGAGCTGCCCCAAGACCGCACCCATGTCCCTGTGCCATGTATAGTGTGGCCGGGGTGGCAGAAGGGGAGGGGGGAGATGTCCCCTGCCTCCGTGTAGAGGGGACATGTGAAGGGAAAGCATCCTGCTGGATACCACCCTGGGGTCAGGAGCATGTCAGGTCTCTTCACACATGCATGTGCCTATTGGGCCATGGCCCCTGGGTGTCATGCAGCTGGAGCCACCTGCCCAAGGGTGGCATGGCACGTGCTCACACGTGCACAGGTGTCTGCGTGATCCGTGGAAGGCATGGCCCACGCGCACGGTCTCTGGTCTCCCTCCCGCATCCCCCCCCCCCCAACTACTTAATTCGAACTACTTACCCGGTACGGTCACCCTGGACGACCCTGCTGGAACAGCTGGCAGTGGCCCCTCCGGTGCGCCCGGCTCAGGGCCCTCTGGTCCCGGTTTGCTGTCCCCCGGGCTGGCACAGACCGCCCCGCCCCCCAAGAGTCGGTCGCGGGCGGGGAAGTAGAGGTAGGTGGCAGCCCCTGCTGCGGCACCGCCCCTGGTGGCCCTGGCGTACGCCTGACGCAGATGCTTTACTTTCAGGCGCACCTGCTCCTGGGTGCGCCTGTGTCCCTTTCGGGCCATGGCGGCTGCTATGCGGCCGTAGACAGCCGTGTTCCTCCACCTAGTGCAGAGATCGTGGAGGTTGGGGGCCTGCCCCAAACCTCAATGAGGTCCATGACCTCCGCACTAGACAAGGAGGGCGCGCGCTGTCTATGGCCCCTGGGTACTGGGGGACTGGGCAGGGGACGGCTCGCTGGCACTGGCTGCCTGGCTCATCGTGGGGCCACTGGGTTGGGGCAGAGACCGCTGGCAGGGCTGGCTGTGTCAAGTGCCGTCTGGCCAGAATCTACCCCTTAAGGGCCCGGGGCTGGGGGAGAGGAGAGGAGAGGAGTTTTCCTGGTTGTGCCCAGAGTGGCCACCAGGGGAACCTGGGAAGGGCTAGCCTCCCACTAGTTCGAATTAAGTGGCTACACAGCCCTTAATTCAAACTAGTTAATTCGAACTAGGCGTTAGTCCTCGTAAAATGAGGTTTACCTAGTTCGAATTAAGCGCTCCACTAGTTCGAATTAAGTTGGAACAAGTGGATCGCTAGTGTAGCACCTATCAAAGTTAATTCGAACTAACGGCTGTTAGTTCGAATTAACTTTGTAGTGTAGACATACCCTCAGATATTTGTGGATGAAAGTATTAAGGGCATTATTGTTATAAAAATAGATTGTATCTATATGTTGAAAGCAAAGCAATTTTCCAAACTCATTAGGAATGTGCTGGTGAAGTTAAATTTACTTCCAAAATTGCATTTTTCTTTAGATAATATGTAATGAATGGAAAAGAATATTTACCCAGATGAGTGATAGTTGTGAATTTCCTTGTCAGTGAAAAATATTGTACCTTCTCTTCTGTACTAATGAACCCGGTTTCACAAAGTGGACTATTATTTTGCACAGAGCTCAATTCGGCTGAAGCAAAATTGATTCTGTTCCACTTTGGTAGGAATGCAGGAACCAGTACAAACAAGGATGATTATTTTTATTAAAGAGAGAGATGAAAAGAATCATGATTGGGAGCCATGACTCATTTCTCATGAAATCTGAGGTAAGTATCCATTCATTTGCTTCTATTTTTGAAAAATTAAAGATCCCTCTGAGGCATTCCATCAGATTGCTTTGAAGCAAAGAAATACAGAGTTGAATTCTTGTTGCAAATTCCTAATTATGTTAATGTTATCTGTCCCATTAAAATATCCCACTTCAGTTGTAGCACTGCCTGTCAGTCACAAACTCTCTGAAGAATTGAATGAGATTTCTAGCTCTTCTCAACGCATGAAGTATTGTATGTAATTGGCTGCATGTAGCAGTAGTAGCTGAAAATATAAAGTGCATGTTTTCAATGTTACTATACATGAAGAGGATGATTCTCTCTTTCTGGCACTGTAGTAATATATCTTTGGACAAACATGGGTGGAAAGTTACTGCCTGTGTGTGTGGAGCATTTTGTGTAGCAGACTTTTATGTCTACTTTGCAGAAGTGTGAAGGACTACATAGGATACAAAGCAGCGGAGAATCAGGCCCAAGGGACTCTTCTTTGCTTCTGTGGGCTACAGCCATGATGGAGGTGGGAACAGAAGTTCCCAGCACCAGCAGGGGTATCCTGACTCTAGCTCAGAAAGCAGAGACCATGCCCATTCTGGCAAGGGGGAACATCCTGAAGATTTTTGCTTACATTTCTGCACTGTTATGAGGAATGCAGCGGAAAATTGCCAGGCTTGGACCCCTTAACTCATTTTTGAGATGTCTGCTAATGCTACTGCCGCTGTGATTGACTTTTTCTACCTTTGTTAGGGATTGCAGACTCTAGGAGTATGGCTTCCCCTGCAAAGGTGATTTGGAAGAAATCTCATACACACACTGTGTGGAATGGGGAGTAGACTTGGCAATATTGAACCATGAAAACATACAGACTCCATAAGGAGCTCTTTTCACTTACCTTTTTCTCACTGAAGCCACATCTGCATTCACAACAGAGACACAATAAGCCCAGAGAGAGAGATGCTTTTGTTCTTGTAATTGGATCTCTCATTTTCACTGTTTCATATCTGCTCTTGTGATTTATGTTGATGGAAAAGAAAAGACAAGTTGTACTTAAAAGCTAATTCCCATGTTGGGAGGACAGGATCACACGCAGGTGGCTGATTGCAGGCAGACCCAATAGCCTCAATCATTGTCCTGCTCTTTGTTTATAGCCATTTCCACCAGGGTAAACTTTAACAACTGCAGGACTTCCATTTTGTTTTAAAAATTTTCATGGACCCATAACCATAAACTGGCTTCTAATTTCCCTTGAGGATGCACAGCCACTGGCCTCACCCCCACTCCACCCGTGCTCTGACTCTGCCCCCATTTCCTTCTAACCTGTTTCTGCCCCTCCCCTGAGTGTGCCCCATCCCTATTCCTCCTCTTCCCTCCCTGTGCCTCCTCCACACAGTGGAACAGCTGTTCCACAGCATGCAGAGGACCTGGGAGGAGGGGGAAGAGTTGATTTAACTTCTGGATTTAATGCATGGACCACCTGAAAGCGTCCTCTGTTGCAAACCTCATTTTCAGCTCTACTGATATAGTGGATGTTTCTCTCCTCTATTGATCTTTTTGAAGTCTCTTTCATGAATTACTTTTACTCATTTAGGCTTGATCTTCATGTAATTTATCATAAATTGTGTAATATCTCTCCAGTGGACAGTAAATTCCATGATACTGAAATTCATCCACATCAGCTATTAGTATGCAAAGGGATACACTGCAGGGCAAAAGTCAAATTTAAGCTATGCAGCTTCATCTACGTCAATCGTGTAGCCGAAATCAAAATAGATTAATTCAGGTTTTAGCGCTGTCTACACAGTAGGAAGGCAAAGGAAGAACACTCTTCCTTCAACTTCCCTTACTCCACTTCCCTTACTACTTGTGAAATGAAGGTTACCGGAGTTGGAGTAAGAAGTGCTCCAGCTCACCATTATTTTGAGATAATGGCTTGCTGTGTAGATGTGCTCTTTGTTATTTTGGAATAACATCGGTTCTTCCAAAATAACGCTGCTGTGTAGACAAACCCTTAGGGTTCTTACACACTCAAGAATGGAATAAGTATTTGGCAGAAGCTGCTTCAGCACAGGAGGGATAAAGGTGACCCAAATTAATCTTATTTTTGGCCCCAATGGTCTAGCAACATCTCTGTCTGCCCTAATCACTCAGCTGTATCATGATTTTACCTCTGTCTGGACCAATGAGTATTTATTTATTTCTACACGGTAGAACAGTCTTAACTGGAGAAATCAAGAGAGACCCAGCGTGGAATACCTCCTAGTAGGAGGGTGACCCAAGTTCGGATACCTTCTGTATATCAGACAGAGGGGGGATTGAAACTAGTTTTCTCACATTGCAGACTAAAGGATGGAAGAGTAACGCCTCTTCCTCCAAAAACAATGAGCAGTCCTGTGGGACCTTTGAGACTAACAGATTTATTAGGACATAAGCTTTTGTGAGATGAATTGGAAATTACAGAAGAAGGGGTATGTGTATGTGTGTATCCTGAAAGAATGCAGAGAAGAGTAAATATAAGAGGTTCAGGAAGAGGTAGGCCAAGCAGCTTCAACCTTCCTCCCTGGAGGGCTCTACCTATCCTAAGGACACATCCAAGCACCCTTTTTGAGGATGTGCCCGAGGACAATGTAACTCTCATACTGCTGGATCCTTCCCCTGTGTTATTTTCCCACTGTTTGTGCCCCTTCCTCCCTGCTTGGTGCTTTATCAGTATGGACCATAGGCTTCTTGGTATGTGTAGCAGGGCAATACACTTCAGCTCTACTCCACCAGTTCCGCTCCCTATCCCTCTTCATGGACCTGTCTCACAAAAAATAACTGTTCATGTAGGATTCAAAAGTATTGCTGTGACTCAGGGTGGTGAAGAAAGTTCTGCACTGCTCCCAAGCTGAGAAGGGTTGCAAGTGCTTTGGAGAGTAGGATTAAAATTCAAAATCATTTGAACAAACTGGAGAACAGGTCTGAAGTAAACAGGATGAAATTCCATAAGAACAAATGCAAAGTATTCCACTTAAGAAGACACAATCAGTTATACACATACAAATTTGGAAGCAACTGTCTAGTAAGGTGTACTATGGAAAGGGATCAGAGGGTCAGAGTGGACCACAGGCTAAATATCTGTCAACAGTATAATATTGATGCAAGAAAAACAAACAACATTCTGGCATGTATTAACAAGAGTGCTGTAAGAAAGACATAAGAAGCAATTCTGCCCTGCTCTGCACTGATTAGGTCTCATTTGGAGCATTGTATCCAGTTCTGTGTACCTCATATTAGGAAAGATGTAGACAAATTGGAGAAAGTCCAGACAAGAGCAATAAAAATGATTAAAGGTCTAGTAAACACAATCTATGAGGGAAGATTGAAAAAACTGGGTTTGTTAGTCTGGGAACAACAACTTTTCAATTACCTAAAAGATTGTTAGGAGGAGGAGGGGAAAAATTTTTCTTAACCTCTCAGGATAGGGCAAAAAGCAATGGGCTTAAATTGCAGTAAGAGAATCATATGTTGGGCATTAGGAAAAACCTAATAATTGTCATGGTAGTGAAGCACTGGAATAAATTGCTTAGGGAGATTGTGAAATGTCCATCATTGGAGATTTTTAAGAATAGATTAGACAAACACCCGTCAGAGATGGTCTAGATAAAAAATACTCTTGCCATGAGTGCATAGGACTGGACTAGATGACCTCTTGAGGTCCCTTGAAGGCCTATGTTTCTATAATGCCACAATATTTCTCAGTAATCTTTGTACTTAGCTAAGTTACAAAGAGGTCTAACACAATCTGGGTGCTTGGGCAAGAAATCAGCAGATGAAATTAAACATTGACAAATGTAAATAACACTGGCAAACATAGCCTCAGGTATGTTTACAGATTGATGGGGTCTAAATTAGCTGTTCCACTCAGAGATCTTGGAGTCATCCTGAAATGAATTTTTTTCTGAAATCATCTGCTCAGTGTATAGTTGTAGTCAAGAAAGCCACAAAATGCTAGAAATCAATAGGAAAATGGTAGATAGGAGAAACTATCATAATAGCTCTAATCCGTGATACTTCCACAAATTTAATATTGCATGCAGTTCTGATTGCCCCATTTCCAAAAGAAATATTGGAATTGGAAAAGCATCAAAATTATCATGTCTATGGAACAGCTTCCATGTAAGAAGACTTTAAAAAAACTTAGAAAAGAGGCAACAAAAGGGGGATATGTAACCGAGGTCTATAAAAACATGACAGTTGGACAGAAAGTAACTGGGGCAGAGTTACCTCTTCACAACACAGGAACTAGAGGATATCTAATTAAATAAATAAGCGCTGGTTTAAAACCAATAAAAAAGAAGTACTTTTCCACTCAATGTATAGTCAGCCCATGCAACACTTTGCAAAGGGATATTGTGAAATCCAAATGTATGCATGGGTTCAGAAAAGAATTAGATAAGCTCATGAAGGATAGATCCACAAATGGCTATTAGCCAAGATGCTTAGGGACACGTATGTCCCTGAACCTCCAATGGGCAGAATGTGTGACTGAATGTCAGGTTGGATCATTCAAAATTACCTAGTTCTGTTCCTTCCCTCTGAAGCATCTGGCACTGGCTGTCAGAGATAGGATACTGGGCTATATGGATCCTTGGTGAGACCCAGTATGGCTGTTCTTGTGTTCCTTATTGTACGACTTCTTTTCAGTTCCTTGATTGGTAACTTTAATTAACATTGTTTCACTTACAGATCCTCACACTTTAGTAAATGGATACAGATGGCACCTCTGTAAACTAGAACTCTGGTACAGCAACATTTGTGGGCCAGAAGGACCATAGATGTTGCAGGATCAGAGAATCCTGGCACAATGCGTGGGGGGTGTGTGAGAAAGGGGGGATTCAAGGGTGGATCCCAGTGCTATGTGTGTATGGGGGGGTGGGCTAACATGCAGCTCAGCTGGGCTGCAGGGGGTGGTGAGCCAGGAAGCCTGGTGGGGGCAGAGAGGAGGGAGAGGTGGTAGCAGTAGGGCCAGAAATGACCTCACCTGGTCTAGAAAAATCCCCCATCCCAGACCAGTCAGGTCCAAAGGTTGCCCGACCAGATAGGGCCAACATGTATAAGTAAGTCAATGGGAGGAGTTTAATTCTGGATATGTCTGTACTATGGGGACTCTACCAGTACAGTTATGTCAGCATAGATATGATGGCGTAACCACAATTTGTTAGGGCTCTAACAAATTCATGATAATGAAAAATACATCGTGGACTGTGAAATATTGTCTCCCCCAATGAAATCTGGTCTTTTTTGTGCTTTTACCCAATAGTATACAGATTTCACATGGGAAATCAATATCTCTCAAATTTGGGGTCTTGACCCAAAAAGGAGTTGCAGCAGATCACAAGATCATTTTAGTAGATTCACAGTCTTGCCACTCTTATTCTGCACTGCCTCCAAGCTGGGCAGCTGGAGAGTGCCAGCTGTTGTCTAGGTGTCCGCTTCTGAAGAGGGTATCCTTTTAGCAGCAGGACAGAAGTAATGGTGGCAATACCATCCCGTGGCACTCTTTGCTGCTTTCAGGGTGGTAGCTGCTCAGGGCCCACCTCTACAAGCAACAGTAAAGAAATAAGGATAACCATAGCAAACCATACCATACTTACTTCTGTGCTGCTGCTGGCAATGGCTCTTCCCAGACAGCAGCTGTTGCTTTCCAGATGCCCAGATCTGAAGGCAGCACTCTCACCAGCAGCAGCATACAAGTAAGGGTGGTAATACCTCAACCCCCCTACAATAACCTTGTGACCCTCCACAACTCCTTTTTAGGCCAGGAACCCTACATTAATAATACCATACAATTTACTAATTTTAAAATCCCATGGCCATGAAATTGAACAAAATGGACCATGAATCATAGCACAGTAGAACTGGAAGGGACCTCGAGAGGTCACTGAGTCCTGTCTCCTTCCCTCATGGCAGGACCCAGTACCGTCTAGACGATCCCTGATAGATGTCTATCTAATCTGCTTTTAAATATCTCCAAAGATGAAGATTCCACAATCTCCCTAGGCAGCATAATCCAGTGTTTAATCACCCTGACAGTTAGGAAGTTTTTCCTAATGTCCAACCTAAACCTCCCTTGATGCAGTTTAAGCCTATCGCTTTTTGTCCTATCCTCAGAGGCCAAAGAGAACAATTTTTCTCTCTCCTTGTGATACCCTTTAAGATACCTGAAAACCGCTATCATGTCCCCTCTCAGGATATGTTGACACAGCAAAGTTATTTTGAAATAACTTTCCTAGCATCTACACCAGGCTTGCAGCAACATGTCCAAGAGAAGCACCAGAGTGCCCGGGGCAGCTTTGGCTCCATGTTGCAGAGTGCTGTAGTGTCCCGAGTGAGGGCAAGCAGAGCACATAGAGACAAAATGCTTTGCTGTCCCTCATCGAGATAGACAAGCAAGCAGGGAAACCTGAGAACTGGCTGTCCGAGGGTGGGGAGGGGAGATCCCTTTAAGCACAGACCTCAGATAGCCTCAGGCAGCAGCCCCGTGCAGTAAGTCCTGACCTGGTACCCTGCTGGAACTGGTTCTGGCCAGCCTTAAATGTGATTCAGAGTCCACTCAGCGTGGACGTGCTATTTCAAAATAGCAAAATGCTATTTCGAAATGCATTTTGTGTGTAGACGCGTTATTTTGAAATAAGATATTTTGAAATAACACTGTAGAGTAGACATACCCTAAGTCTTCTCCTTTCCAAACCAAACAAGCCCAGTTCTTTCAGTCTTCCTTCATAGATCATGTTCTCTAGACCTTTAAACATTCTTGTTGCTCTTCTCTGGACCTTCTCCAATTTTTCCACATCTTTCTTGAAATGTAGTGCCCAGAACTGGACACAATACTCCATCTGAGGCCTGATCAGTGCAAAGTAGAGTGGAAGAATGACTTCTCGTGTCTTGCTCCAACACTCCTATTAATGCATCCCAGAATTATGTTTGCTTTTTTTGCAACAACGTCACACTGTTGACTCATATTTAGCTTGTGATCCACTATGACCCCTAGATCCCTTTCTGCAGTACTCCTTCCTAGACTTTCACTTCCCATTCTGTATGTGTGAAACTGAATGTTCCTTCCTAAGTGGAGTACTTTGTATTTGTCCTTATTAAACTTCATCCTGTTTATCTCAAACCATTTCTCCAGTTTGTCCAGATCATTTTGAATAATGACCCTATCCTCCAAAGCAGTGGCAACCCTTCCAGCTTGGTATCATGTGCAAACTTAGTAAGCGTACTCTCTATGCCACTATCTAAATCGTTGATTAAGATATTGAACAGAACTGGTCCCAAAACTGACCCCTGCGGAACCCCACTTGTTATGCCCTTCCATCAGGATTTTGAACCATTAATAACTACACTCCGAGGGTATGTCTACACTACCCTCCTAGTTCGAACTAGGAAGGTAATGTAGGCATACTGCACTTGCAAATGAAGACCGGGATTTGAATTTCCCGGGCTTCATTTGCATAAGCGGGGCGCCGCCATTTTTAAAACCCCGCTGGTTCGAACCCCGTGCAGCACGGCTACACGGGGCACGAACTAGGTAGTTCAAACTAGGCTTCCTAGTTCGAACTACCGTTACTCCTCGTGGAATGAGGAGTAACGGTAGTTCGAACTAGGAAGCCTAGTTCGAACTACCTAGTTCGTGCCCCGTGTAGCCGTGCTGCACGGGGTTCGAACCAGCGGGGTTTTAAAAATGGCAGCACCCCGCTTATGCAAATGAAGCCCATGAAATTCAAATCGCGGGCTTCATTTGCAAGTGCGGTACGCCTACATTACCCCACTAGTTCGAATTAGCGGGGTAGTGTAGACATACCCTGAGACTGGTTATCCTGCCAGTTATGCACCCACCTTATAATAGTCTCATATAAGTTGTATTTGCCTAAAATGTGGTAGTGCCTTACCCATAGTGTAGACAAGGCCTCCTCCAATGGAGATTTTTTCCATTGGTGTAGGAATCCAACCCATCTGAATGACAGTAACTGTGCTGAGAGAAGCATTCTTCTATCGACATAGCTGCACCTACACAAGGAGTTAGATCAGCATATTGGTCAAATTTGTGATTTTCTTACATCCCAGACTCACATAGCTATGTTAACCTAACTTGTAAGTGCAGACCAAGACCTAGTGTAAGAGTCTGAATCTATAGAAGTCTTAAGTTTCCCCATAATTTCTGTCTTATCCTCACTACTACGGAATTTTTTGGAGAATATTTCCTTCATGATGCATCTTTCATAACTATATTCCAACAGGCTCTTGGAAAATATTTTCCCTGTAATCTCTCCTTCCCCATAACATCATTACTATTTTTTTCTCAGTTCTGATGATGCTTAAGCCTTGCTTTCAAAATTCATCCCTCAAGCTCAGTAGACTTAAAAAAAAAAAAAAAAAAAAACCATGCAGCACTAGTACTGTGTGTCATTAATTCTATGCTGAGCCCTGTGTCTCATTAACATCTGCTGCAGGTTCCCATCTAAGATAATTATTGCATATAAATTATTAGTATAATCTCTTTACAATTTTTGCCACATTATGAAATAGCTATATAAAATATTTTAACAGGTCAAATTGGAGGAGGAAAAATGGAGGTATTCCTCCAAACTCAACCCACAAAATAAGCTCTACTCATGTGAATTGCCAGAATGAGAAACTGCGTATAGTAATCATGCTTTCTAAGCTCCAATTGGGATACTAGAGCATGATTCTCCCTTAGTGGGCTACAATAATACAATGGGCTCTATAGCTAGCTGGATGCAGCCCTCCTATTGGGATGTAGCTTGCTTGACACGACTCCCCTCTGTTTCTCCCTCTCAGCTACAGCTTGACTAGTTCCTGTTAAGCAAATGCAGTTTAGACCGTTCATATTAGCTGAGCAAATGTGGCTTACATAGTTCCTGTTATGTTGGAAAGTTCCTATAGTGTTAAATATTTGTTAAAATCATGACGCCTTAATAGGATTAATTGTATTCTACTTAAGAACATGTAACTTGTCAAAGTATGCATGAGAGAGAGTGAGTAAGAAACCAATCATGAGACAGCACAGCCTGTATTGCCTTTTATGGCGAAGGAAAACTACAAAGTGCTTAAATGGATGTAACAGGCAGCCAGGTGGGGCCCTTTGCCTTGGAAAGATGTAAAAGCATGCCAAGCTTGGGACCAGACCAGAAGTAGTAGAGACCTCCTGAGGATCTCAAGGGACCCCAGAGACCCCTCTGTTGCCTTACGGCTGATCTCTGGGAGAGCTGTCGCCCAGCCAGTCTCAGCCACTTGTGAAATCAAAACTAACTCTCCTTGTCTGCAGCCTGCCTCCAAACTCTTAGCGTGAATGTGATGTGTATTGCCATACCATTAAGAATCCGTACTAATAAACAAGCTTCAGTACTGCTCAAGTTCACCCTTTGTATGGACTTATTTCTTGGCTGATTCCAAGGGCAGGCAACAGGCTCTACTAACCTGTTCGGGCATGACACCTTTTTGATATGAGGAAAGAAGTGGTGGTATCACCCAAATCCCCCTTATTTATGTGTGAAATAAGATATTACTCATCGTAAATTGTACAGCTCTGAAATCCTGCCCCTCTTTTTACGCTGACTCTTCAAACAGCTATGATGCTCAATAATAATGGGACCTCACTAAGAAGAATGGGCCAGCCTGCATCTCTGCAGGCCCATGTAGACATCTGTGCATAATTTACACCTGATCCATATTTCTGAGCTGTTCTGCACAGCTGTAGTGCTACAGACTTGCCTATTAGAAAATTAAGGCTAAGGCCAAATCTATGCTATAGCTATATCTCAGTGCAGATGTACTGATATAGCATGTCTAGTCAAGATATGCTATATCAGTGGGAGAACACTCTCCTTTCAGCATAATTACTCCACGTCCATGAGAAGCTGAAGGTATGTCAGCAGGAGAACATCATTGTGCAGGTGTGGATAGTGTAAAACTTGCATCTCTTGGGTTAGGTTGTTTTTACACACCCTTGAGAGATGTAAATTATATCAACATAGGCCTTTGTATAGACCTGCCCTGAGATTGAGGATAATAAAAAAGAGGGTCCAAAATGCTGTGGAACTATCTATTAGATCTGTCTAAGCCCTTTGTTTAAAGTAGTAGTGGTTTAAGCTTAACTCTGACCTCAGCAATATTAGCGGTGGTGAAGTGAAGGGACTCAATCTGTATTGCAAGTCCACTCGAAAAGTGTAGAGGTTGTTAATGCAGACAGATTTGATTTCCGGTCAGACAATTCACTCCAACCTCGCTCTAATCATGTTGTAGGTGGCTACTTTTAGAAAAAATAACAGCAGTGTGGGTGATCAAATGATCACTGCTTCTCGTATTATGGATTGATATGTTTCTGAGTGATTGGTCAACCTATTTTTCTACAGAAGTCTGGTCAGCAGTAGAGCACGGATGTCTGAAAGAAGAATTAATGCACTTTACTACTGACAATTGGAAGTTAACCTCTTCACAACAGCACCTAACATTTTCCAGCATAAAATGATCTGCTGGAATGGTGTGCAGTCATTTAGGAGGTCAAATAAGAAAATAGGAAATTCAGAAAATTTTGAGTTGCACCACTGCTCATCTGATTCTTTGTCCAGTTTTGCTGAAACAAGGAGAGCACATTCCTGATATGGTTTAGTTAAACCAGAACTTTTATTTTAAGTGTCTTTTAATTGCCTGGGTGGGTGCCAAGGCTCGTAGGCATAGGCAATGAATGGGTGCTGAGAACCCACCAGCATGCCCCCTGATCCTCTCCAGCCCTCCCATCAGCAGTGGACCTACCAATCAGCTCATCCCCTCCCCCACATTTGCTGCCCATCTGCCACTGTCAGTTGATTGGTGGTATGCCATAGGCATTGGACTAAGGGGAGGAGTTGGGATTGGGAAGAGGCAGGGCAAAGTTCAGCCTGGGCGATGCATGGCCTAGATGTTAGAAGTAGAAGGGGTGGGAACAGCACCTTCTACAACTGAGAGGCTTCTCTGCAGCCCTGCCTGGTGGCTGCCTGAGAGAGCCTGGCTGAGGAGATGTCTTCTTCCTGACTGGGCTCAGGAGCCAGGGTCTCCTGCAACTGAGTCAGGAGGAGAGGGGAAGCGATTTTCTCCCCAGCCAGAGTCTCTCAGATAGCTGACAAGCAGGACTGAAGAGCAGTGTCTGAGAGGGTCCAGCATTAAAATTAGCTCTCTGGGCATACTAGGGAGGACATCAGAATGTGCTGGGAGGTGGCCCTGAGCTGGGCATGTGGAGGGGAAGGGAGAGAAGCAGTACATGACCTGCCCTTTAAAGGCACCATTTGTATATGGAGTGCCCTGAGGGGAAAAGGAAGAACAGGAGTGGAAAGAGGTGGGGTCCTAGGGAAAGGAGACTAGGACAGAGGAGGGGGTTGAGCACCTCCTGGGAAATCTGGTAGTCAGTGCCTGTGCTCCTAGGTGTGTGCGTGGGGTGGTACCAGTGGCAGCAAAGGCAGCCGAGTGTACATGTGGAATCCTTGGCCATGCTGAAAGAGCACTCCCAGCAAAGCATCCAGGAGCCCTTGACTATTGTACATTGGGGCCTGATTTTGCTTGGTATGAAATCTATTCATTTTCCCTCTTCCGGCCAACTAAGGGAGATGGGGTGAGAATGGCTGACCTGGTTTGCAGCTGCAGCAGAATGTCACTCCCTGGCTCCCTAGTCCGCGTGGGCCACACACTTTTTTAACTATCCAGATATTCACTTCCATCACTTAATCTGCGGTGAAGTCATTTGTATGAAAAAGGTGTTTTAGATCTTCTGGTCATCATTACTATAGCAGAATGACATATTACAGTGATGTAATATCTGGGTTTAAGATAAACATGAAAAACAAGGACCAAGGAACAAAAGAACAATTCTTTAGGTAAGAATTTAAGGTAGAAGACAGCTATTGGAAAACTGTATGTAAAAACAAACAGAAATGGTTGCTCTCAGGCACACAACAGGTCAAAAACCCTTTTGATAAACCTCATTTTCCCCTAACAGGACCACACTAGTTGTACTACTAATGCAAGCTCTGCAGCTACAAAAGCATGGACAGGACTTATCCTTTAGGGTACACTCCTAGTAATTCTCAGTGAAGTGGTTTGTTAATTCATGTGATTTTGCAATTTGCCTTTACTGATGATCTAGGTACATCTGCAAAATGAAAAAAAAATTTCCATCAGTTTTCAGTAAGGATGAGAATACAGAACATGTGCATGTAAGTAGTACAGATGATGGAAATAAGTGTTTGAACATGGAAATTACCACATCTGAAGTGGAAGAAAGATTTAAGTTCTTATTACATTCAAATCATGGGGACTGGATCCATCCCAGAATACTGAAAGAAGTGGCACATGTGATTTTCCAGTCTGGTAGCAAAGATTTTTAATGTATCTGTTTGGAGGCTATAGCACATCAGTAGAGAACAGTTAACATAGCACCTGTATTTAATAAAAAGAAAAAAAATTGCAGACCTGTTAATTTAACCTCAATAGTATGCAATGCTTTAGAACAAATTGTGAAGGAAATAATTGAATTCATGGAGGTAAATGAAATGTAGTGCAACATAGATTTGTTTCATGCTAGACTAACCTGATTTCCTTCTTTCAGAAAAGAAATGTGTTTTTTTTATAAGCAAAGTGCACTAAATAGCTGCAGCGGCACAGGAACCAAGCAAACAGAGTTGTAAACAGGGGAGTTTGAGTGGGAGTTTATAAGGGGAGTTTGGATTGTGGGACTTGTTTGGAGTTTGTTTTTGCTGTGGAGGGGGTGTTTTGGTTTGTTTTTGTGTTCACCGGACTAATAGGATTTTGGTGAGAGAGTAGATAAAACACAGAGGCATTAGTGGCCATGGCCCAAGTAGTAGAGAACACAAGGAGGATGATTGGATGTGGTAGCTGCTGTATGTACATGATTCTGGAGGGGGTACCTGAAAGGAGTTTTGTTTGCATGAAGTGCCGCCTGATCGAGCTGATGGAAGAAAAGATCCGAGGACTGGAGATGCAGGTGGAAACTCTGGTTGAGTTTAGAAGGGGGTTTGAGCAGATGATGGGGCAAAGGCATGACGTGGCTGAAGGGGAAAGTTTAGATATGCAGGTGGAAGCAGGATCAAGGGCCTCAGAGGGGGGACTGCTGGGCGAAGAAAATGGACAGTGGAAGCATGTGACTCAGAGAACCAGGCAGAGGAAAAGATGGGTCAGTGAAGGAAAAATAGAGCTCAAGAACAGGTATGTGGAGCTGGAGAATGAAGAAGGGGTACAGCAGGTAGATAATGAAGATGGAAGGGTGAGGAAGAAGAGAAGATAGATAAAGGGGAAGACTTAATGGAGACAACACCAAAAAATAGCATTAGGAGGCTACAGGATGGGTTAAAGAGGATTAGAAGGGAAAATAGGAATGGCAAGGACTTGCAGCCAGAGGAAGCTAGAGATAGACCAGAGAATTTCACTGTCCCTAGGAAAAGGCAGGTCTATGTGATTGGGGACTCCTTATTGAGAAGAATAGATAGGCCTGTTACCAGAGCTGATCCAGAAAACAGAAGGGTGTGCTGTCTGCCAGGTGCTAAGATACGAGATGTGGAACTGAGGTTGAAGAGGATTATTAAGGGAGCAGGAAGGAATCCATTGATCATCTTTCATGTAGGAACAAATGATACGGCTAGATTCTCGCTGGAATGAATTAAGGGAGATTATGCTAGGCTGGGGAGGATGCTCAAGGAAATTGAGGCTCAGGTGATCTTTAGTGGGATTCTGACTGTTCCTAGAGAAGGGCAACTAAGATGTGACAGGATTATGATGATCAATAGATGGCTTAGGCAGTGGTGCTATAAGGAGGGCTTTGGGATGTATGGTCACTGGGAGGCATTTATGGACAGAGGACTGTTCTCTAGGGATGGACTTCACCTAAGTAGGGAGGGAAATAGACTTCTAGGATGGAGGCTGGCTCAACTGATTAAGAGAGCTTTAAACTAGGAATTTGGGGGAGACGGTTGGGAGATGCCCAGGTAATCTCTACGCCAGATTTTAACACTGAGAGGGAGGAAAACGAAGTAAGAAGGGATATAGCTGGGGGTAGGAGAATGTACATGAGGAAGGGTGGGGTGGATACTAGTATAATAGGTCATATTGGAGGTATAACGTCCATGCCAAATTGGGTAAAGAATGTGAATGAGGCCAAACAGCAAAAATTAAGATGTTTGTACACCAATGCGAGGAGCCTAGGTAACAAAAAGGAGGAACTAGAGCTATTGGTCCAGGAAGTGAAACCAGATATTATAGGAATAACAGAAACATGGTGGAATACTAGGCATGACTGGAGTACAGGTATTGAAGGGTATGTGCTGTTTAGGAAAGACAGAAATAAGGGTAAAGGTGGTGGAGTCGCATTGTATATTAAAGATGAGGTAGATTGTAAAGAAATAAAAAGTGGTGGAATGGAGAAGACAGAGTCTGTTTGGGCAAAAATCACATTGGGGAAGAAAACTATCAGATCCTCCCCTGGGATAGTGCTTGGGGTGTGCTATAGACCACCAGGATCCAATTTGGATATGGATAGAGACCTCTTTAATGTTTTTAATGAAGGAAATCCTCATGGAAACTGCGTAATCATGGGAGATTTCAACTTTCCAGATATAGACTGGAGAACAAGTGTTAGTAATAATAATAGGGCTCAGATTTTCCTAGATGTGTTAGCTGATGAATTCCTTCATCAAGTAGTTGCTGAACCAACAAGGAGGGGATGCTATTTTAGATTTGGTTTTGGTGAGTAGCGAGGACCTCATAGATGAAATGGTTGTAGGAGACAACCTTGGTGAGAGTGATCATGAGCTAATTCAGTTCAAATTAAATGGAAGGATAAACAAAAATAAATCTGAGACTAGGGTTTTTGATTTCAAAATTGCTAACTTTAGTAAATTAAGGAAATTAGTTAGGGAAGTTGATTGGAATAAAGAAATTATGGATCTTAAAGTGGAGGAGGCCTGGAATTATTTTAAGTTAAAGTTGCAGAAGCTGTCAGAAGCCTGTATCCCTAGAAAAGGGAAAAAATTTATAGGCAGGTGTGTTAGACCAAGTTGGATGAGCAAGCATCTCAGAGAGGTGATTAAGAAAAAGCAGAAAGCATATAAGGAGTGGAAAATGGGAGGAATCAGTAAAAAAAGCTATCTTATTGAGGTTAGAGCATGTAGGGACAAAGTGAGAGAGGCTAAAAGTCAGGTAGAGTTGGACCTTGCAAAGGGAATTAAAACCAATAGTAAAAGGTTTTATAGCCATATAAATAGGAAAAAAACAAAAAAAGAAGTAGGACCGCTAATTACTAAGGATGGAGTGGAGGTTAAGGATAATCTAGGAATGGCCCAATATTTGAACAAATACTTTGCTTCAGTCTTTAATGAGGCTAATGAAGAGCTTAGGGATAATGGTAACTTAACAAATGGGACTAAAGATATGGAGGTAGATATTACCATATCAGAGGTAAAAGCCAAACTGGAACAGCTTAATGGGAGTAAATCTGGGGGCCCAGATAATCTTCATCCAAGAATATTGAAGGACCTTGCAAGTCCATTAGCAAAATTTTTTAATAAATCTCTAAACTCAGGGGTTGTATCATTTGACTGGAGAATTGCTAATATAGTTCCGATTTTTAAGAAAGGGGGAAAAAAACGACCCGGGTAACTATAGGCCTGTTAGTTTGACATCTGTAGTATGTAAAATCCTGGAAAAAATTTTGAAGGAGAAAGTAGTTAGAGACATTGAGGCTAATGGCAATCGGGACAAATTACAACATGGTTTTACAAAAGGTAGATCGTGCCAAACCAATCTGATCTCCTTTTTTGAGAAAGTAACAGATTTTTTAGATAAAGGAAATGCAGTGGATCTAATCTACCTCGACATTAGTAAGGCATTTGATACAGTACCACATGGGGAATTATTGGTTACATTGGAAATATAGGGATTAATATGAAAGTTGAGAGGTGGATAAGCAACTGGTTAAAGGGGAGACAACAGCGGGTCATATTGAAAGGTGAACTGTCAATACCTAGCGGAGTTCCTCAGGGATCAGTTTTGGGGCCAATTTTATTTAATCTTTTTATTGCTGACCTTGGCACCAAAAGTGGAAGTGTCCTAATAAAATTTGCGGGTGACACAAAGTTGGGAGCTATTGCCAATTCAGAAAAGGATCGGGATATCATACAGGGAGATCTGGATGATCTTGTAAATCGGAGTGATAGCAATAGGATGAAATTTAATAGTGAGAAGTGTAAGGTTATGCATTTAGGGATTAATAACAAGAATTTTAGTTATAAGCTGGGGACACATCAGTTGGAAGTAACGGAGGAAGAGAAGGACCTCGGAGTCCTGGTTGATTATAAAATGACTATGAGCCACCATTGTGACATGGCCGTGAAAAAGGCTAATATGGTCTTGGGATGTATTAGGCAAGGTATTTCCAGTAGGGATAAGGAGGTGTTAGTGCCATTATACAAGGCATTGGTGAGACCCCATTTGGAATACTGTGTGCAGTTCTGGTCTTCCATGTTTAAGAAGGATGAATTCAAACTGGAACAGGTACAAAGAAGGGCCACTAGGATGATCCGAGGAATGGAAAACCTGTCTTATGAAAGGAGACTCAAGGAGCTTGGCTTGTTTACCTTAACCAAAAGAAGGCTGAGAGGGGACATGATTGCACTTTTTAAATATATTAGAGGGATAAATACCAGGGAGGGAGAGGAATTATTTAAGCTTAATACCAATGTGGACACAAGAACAAATGGATATAAGCTGGCTAGTAGGAAGTTTAGACTTGAGATTAGACGAAGGTTTCTAACCATTAGAGGAGTGAGGTTCTGGAACGGCCTTCCAAGGGAAGTAGTGGGGGCAAAAGATCTATCTGGTTTCAAGATTAAACTAGATGGGTTTATGAAGGGGATGGTTTGAGATAACATGATCTTGGTAACTAATTGTCCATTCATTATCAGTGGGAAATAGGTCAATGGAGGGATGATAGGAGTTACTATAGAGAACTTTCTGGGTGTCTGGCTGATGAGTCTTGCCTACATGCTCAGGGTTTAGCTGATCGCCATATTTGGGGTCGGGAAGGAATTTTCCTCCAGGGTAGATTGGCAGAGGCCCTGGAGGTTTTTCGCCTTCCTCTGTAGCATGGGGTACAGATCACAGCTGGAGGATTCTCTGCATCTTGGGGTCTTCAAAGTATTTGAAGGCTTCAATATCTGAGATATAGGTGAGAGGATTATTCTGGGAGAGGTGGGTGAGATTCTGTGGCCTGCACTGTGCAGGGGGTCAGACTAGATGATCATAATGGTCCTTTCTGACCTTAAAGTCTATGAGTCTGAGTCTAGATCTAATGCACTTGGATTTCAGGAGAGCAGTTGACATAATACCTCATGGGATATTATTAGTTAAATTAGGGAGGGAGGACATTGATAGAAGAATTGCAAGGTGGGTAAGAAATTGACTGACTAAATGGAAGAAGGAACAGACTGTTGAAAGGTGAATTTTTGGACTGGAGGGAGATTACTAATGGCATTTCAAGGATTTGTCTTAGGAATCAATCTTTTATTCAATATTTTTATTAATGGCCTGGGCACAAAAATAGGAATGTATTAATGATATGTATTGATACAAAGTTTGGAGGCATTGTCAATCCAAAGGAAGATCAGAATATTATACAGGACGACCTTGAGGACAGAAGTGACAGAAATGGTATGAAATTCAATAACATGAAGTGCAATGTCATGCACTTAGGGGCTAATAAGAATTTCTGCTACACACTGGAAACTCATAATTTAGAAGCAACAGAGGAGGCCAGAGACTCTGGTATGTGAGTAGATTCCAGGATGGCTATAAGCTATGAATGTGAAGCAGCTGTGCAAAAAAGGCAAATTCAGTCCTAGGATTGCATCAGGCAAAGAAATTTCCAGTACAGGTTGGTCTTCCCTTTTCCAGCACCCTGGGGACCTCAGCAGTCCCAGACCAAGGGGTTTGCCAGACCAGAAGAGGTTAATGCTCCTCTGTTAGCTGCCTCACTGCTGGCTTCTCTCCCTGGGGCTCCCAAGGCTAGCACTCCCCACCCTGCCAATGCTGGCCTGGCTGGGACTCCTCACCGGGCTGCTTGCCCTCTGCCACCAGGGTAATCCCCAGGTTTCCTGGCCGAGACTGCCTAGCTACTGCCACCGGGGTTCCTTGCCAGGCAGCCCTGCTACCGCCAGCCCCACTGCTGCTGGGCCATTCCCCAGCTGCCTAGCCCCACTGGCCACCTGGTCCCACTAACACCGGGGTTCCCTGGTCCAGCTGCTGCTGGCCCAGCTGCGACTTCCTAGCCCTCAAGTTCTTCTGGCTGACTTGCCCTCCCGGCCTCTGGGGCTCCTTTGTCCAGCAACATCTGTGGACCTGCTAGACCAGAGAATCCTGGATTTGAAAGGCAGAGAGCTGTAGAGTTAAAGAAGTAGTAATGCCATCCAATTATAGTTACATACAGAAAAAGAATTCTAAACACCCAGGTGCCAAAACATAGCTACTTAGGTGAGTAGGGGAATGAAGGGCCTGTATATGAGAGGAGATCAAAAGATACTGACTTGTTTAACCCAGCGAAAAAGGGTTCTGAGAAGATATGATTGCTCTCTAATACATTAAATAGCTCTTTGCCTTCTCTAATCTAAAAAATAATGTTTGCACAAGAACAAATGGATATAAAGTTGTTATGAATAAATTTGGGCTGGAAAGTAGATGATTTCTGACCGTCAGAGGAGTGAGGCTCTAGAATAGCCCTCCAAAAGGAGTTGGGAGGGTAAATACCTTAATTAGATTTAAGAGAAATGGACAGATTTATAAGCTTAGTTTGATGCAGTTGCTTATGATCAGTTGCCCTAGGCCTCCGTTCCAGTTTCCGTCTTATGTTTTTAAAAGTTCCTGCTTCAGGATTTCAGCTGGCTCCTTTCAGCTTCAGATTCCTTCCTCTGAAGCATCAGGGATGGGTTCAGATGGAGATGGGATATAGTCTGGGGAGAGCCAGTGCTCTGAGATGGCACAGATCATTCTCTCGGGTGGTTGGCTGCTCATTTGCTAAGAGTCTGACTGATTGCCATATATGGAGTCAGGAAGGAATTTTTCCCCAGATCACACTGGCAATGATCTTGGTTTTTTTCCCCCACCATTTTCTGCAGCATGTAGGTGCTAGTCAATTATCTGGGTATATTTCACTCATTTCCCTATGTGGGCCTCGGGTGTTGATAAACCTCCATCCCTTCTATTCTCCTCCTGTGGCACATAATAGTATAATCTGTGGGCTGTGATAATTCAGTTTAATTTTGGTTGTTGAGTTCAGCTGCAGGTGCTGAGTGGTTTTGGTGGCTTGTGATATGGCCATGGCCAATAGGAGCTGCTCTTGCCCTTCCTTGCTGAGGCACAGGTAAGGTTTTCACAGCCAGCCAGCAGCTTGTCCTTATGAGCCATGACCCAGAGGTTGATAACCCTGGGACTAGATGATCTGGTCCTTTCTGGTCTTAAGCTCTATGACTACTTACTTGACATGCCCAGTCTTCTGGTTTTTCTGTTTGTTTAGGAGCCCTTTTTCCTATCTCTGCCTCCGGCAATTTTCATTTCTTCTTCCATTCTTTCATGTTTTTCCATTATTTCTGCCTTCCAAACCTATATTGCTAATCAGTGACTAGTTTGCAACTCCCTCTCTTTGGCAAGTAAAGTTCTCATCTTTCCTCTTCATTGTTCACCTAATCCTGAAAGGTGCTAAGCATCTGTATCTCCCATGGCTAGTCATTAGAAGCAGCAGGTGTTTAGCATTTCTTAGAGGTCAAGTTCCATTTGGAGCCTTTAGTCCCATGACTGTCTTCTCACTATCTATTTCATCACACACTTCCCAATCTACATAATTTTCTGCTAAATGATATAGATCTACTATAAACACGTTTGCCATCAAACTCATCTCTTTGAATCTCAGATTCAATTTTGCACACTCATCTTTTATTTCTAGCTGCTTTCAGATCACAGAATTAATAAAATATTTAAATTAGAGTATTATTTATTTGTCGTCTCTGTATTCTTTCACAGGTCTGATACCAGTCTGAATTGCATAGATGGAAACGGAATATAAACAAATTCATACGTTAAATAAGACACCCATTTTAACAGCGATGTTAATTAACCATTGGAACAATATACCTAAAGTTGTGATAGATTCTCCTCCACTTGCTGTTGATGCAGGAATTAAGGGATGAAGTTCAATGGTCTGGATTCTACAGACTGCCAGATAAAATTATCACAATGGCTCCCTCTTTGTTTAAAATCTAAAAGTTTAGGAATTTCTCAAATTTTAACATATATTTTGGGTAGTTTTCATGGTTCTTAAAGTGAAAACATTCAGGTGTTTTCTGGATTCAATCAGCTCGTGTTGGTAATGAGATATAGGTAGTTACCACTTAGCTGTTTAGTTATGTATAAAATGTTAGTGACTTCAGACAATTGTCCACATAATATGAAGAGGTTCCACATAACTGGAAAACCATGCCATGACTGGCAAAACTGCTCACATCTTTTTAGAGAGAATTCCAGATACACTTGCATCTTGAAAACTACATGGAGATGTGGTTGCCCTATCTCAAAAAAGATATATTGAAACTGGAAAAGGTTCAGAAAAGTGCAACAAAAATGATTGGGGTATGGAACAGCTTCCGTGTGAAGAGAGATTAATAAAACCAGGGCTTTTCAGCTTGGAAAAGGGATGATTAATGGGGGATAGGATAGAGGTCTATAAAATCATGACTGGAACAGAGGAAGTAAATAAGGAAATGTTATTTATGCCTCCTAACACAAGAACTATGGGTGTGTTATTGAAATTAACAAGCAGCAGTTTTAAAACAAGCAAACAAAAGGAAATTTTTCCCTCATGATGCTCAGTCAATCTGTGGAATTCTTTTCCAGATGAGGTTGTGAAGTCAAAGATCATAACAAGGCTAAAAAATAGCTTGCTCCACTCATCTGAAGAAGTGGGTTGTGCCCACCAAAGCTCATAATACAATACATTTTTTTGTTAGTCTCTAAGCTGCTACTGGGCCACTCATTCATTTGTGTGGGTTTTTTAAAATTAAGTTTAGGGACTTTTAAATTAAGTGTAGCACTGCTGACATGTTTATTAATCAACTTTAATTCAACAACTTAAACAAAAACAGTTAGGATCAAAGAATTTTAAAAATGTATGGCTCTCTGATAACTGACTTTTCTAATTGGTTAATTTTCCTTGGGTTTGCTATATTGACTTTTTTATTTAATATAGTATCCTGTAAGCTTTGGCTATTAGGCAGAGATGACAGTCAAAATTCCCCATATGTTTTAGTCACATAAAGCTGCCCTTTCTTTTCTTTTTTGTTAATTGTTTCTTAAGAATTTGTCAGGAGTTATGGCCAGATCATCACCCCTGCCTAGCTGCTTTAGCTTAATGAGGGATGTTGCCCTAGAGGGGCAACCAGAGATTCCCTTGACCATCCTTGAATGCCGTAACACCTGGCTGGCTGGCTCCTGGCCACTTCCCACTTTGAGTATAGGATGTATCTGGGTGAGGATCACCAGCTGGTGTACCAGTCCCTATGAGACTAATTTACAGTTGCCCTTAGGCAATTTTAAATTATTCTGGGGATCTTTTCAGCACCTGCCAGGTGCCTGATTGGGGAATGGAAGAGTGGCTTAGAGGCCACGTAGAAGCCTCAAAACTTTTCTCCCCCACATCTACAGTTATCTCTGCAATTTGGAGCCCGAGCCCTTACTGTTTGATGTGAGATTGATCAGAGTGAGAGAGATCAATTTAAGAGTCTTTCTGTTGATATATGCTTCTTACCTTGAGAGTTAGATTTAGTGTCCTTCTCACAGAAGGCATGGATGGCACCTACTATTAGTATACTAGTCAATTAGCCCGTCATAAGACGGGATTTTCAGGTCTCTCCTCCACGTCAGTCTTCTCTCCTGAGCCTCCGGTCTCTCTCTCCTCCTCCTACTGCCTCCCCCACCCCTCAGCTCTCCTCCACCTTCTGCCTCTCTCTCCGTCTCTCTCCTTCTCTTCTCCCCCTCTTGCCTCTCACTCTCTCTCTCTCTGCTCTCCTCTGTCTCCATCAGGGATGCGTGCTCGTCCACGCCCTGCCCCCTTTTGCCTCCCACCATAGCACTCGGTTGACTTCTGCACCACTCAGTCGGGCTGCCGCGTGAGAGCAAGCAGTGCAAGCAGCCGTTTGGGACCCGTGCTCCACAAGCAGCACCCCTATGCTGCATGGGGAGTGTGGACCCCAAACAGCTGCTTGCACCACTTGCTTCCATGTGGCGGCCTGGCTGAGCTGTGCAGAAGTCAGCCGAGTGCCATGGCGGGAGGCAACAGCGCTGCCCACAGTGAACAGCCAGCATTTCAGCATTAGAGTCACATACATTGGGCTACTATATATACAATTTTATGTCCTCAAGGAGTGGACCCTATGGTTCCCCTCAGGAGTGTACTTTTATTTTTCTCAAGTAGAGCAAAAACATAGTTTGAAGTACTTTTTCTGTTCTACTCTGTGAAGTGGTTAATATGCTTGCAGCAAATGGAAACCAACCCATTCTCTCTGCCTGTGCACATGACAAGCATAATCTTTTTGTTTGTTTCTAAAGCAGCACAAGTTTAGTTTGTTCACTGGTCTCAGTGATACTGATGGAACAGGATTTGTCAATTGTACTCCCTTTGCTTCCTGGCAATCTAGCTTTTTATTAGCAGGGCAAAAACAGTGCTAGATTAATGCATGTAGAAACATAGTTTGTCATTTTACAGTAAAATATTTAGGCAATAGAAATAATAGAAAATTAAATTTATCCAAAATACCAGGTTTTTTAAGTTAATGAAATTTTAGAACAAAGATATTGTAAATTACTCTGGTTTTAACAAAGTGTGCTCTCAGATTACTCTATCCTTTATTCCTCCACTCATGATAAGCTAATGCTCAATGTAAATGTTCACTACTAAAAATTCAGTTGGGTTAAAAGCATGTTTCCTGATGTTGTGATGATACATAAAAAGCAGCCCCTCGCTTTGAAGCACTTCTCTTTGTTATTGGTTGATCAGTATTGATTCTCCCCACTACTGAAACCCCATTATAGGAACTCTTTTCTCAGTATGCCTTTAAGGAGCGGGGCTTTTAAATTTGACAGAGTGGGACTTATAGCCCAACCATGGAGCCTTTAGATATGGGCAGACTTGTGTCCTCTCATCCCCAGATGCTTAAGAGACGCAGCTCTAATATGATCATTTGTGCGCTCACTGATGCTCCTCTGAACTTCCACCTCAATATATATATTGATAAATTAATAAATATTTGATAAATGTTAATAATTCCAGTTCTGTTTTTTCCCCAGTTTCTCCTATTTCATTCTTTGAGCAGTCTGCCATGTTCTAACACTCAACCTACCTCGTTCATTGGCTTCTCTTCTTCTTATGTAAATTACAGAAAATATGGATCCATAGGTGGCTGAGTACAAATTCTCCATATTAAAATTTAAAGAATCATAGGGTATGTCTACACAGCAAAGTTATTTCAGAAAAACAGCCCTTATTGAAATAACTTTACTAGCGTCTACACAGCCAAACTGCTATTTCGAAATAAATTTGAAATAGCGGAGCGCTTCTTTCAAATTTGGTGAACCTCATTCTATGAGTAATAATGCCAAATTCAAAATCGCTATTTTGAAATAAGTGCTATGTAGACACTTATTTCGAAATAGGGGTCCTCCAGCCTTCCCAGGGTGCCCTGGTGGCCACTCTGGGCACAACCAAGAACACTCCTCTTCCTCCCTTCCTCCCCTGAGCCCTTAAAGGGGTAGACTCTGGCCACAGTGCCTGTGCCAGCTCCAAACCTGCCAGCCCATAGCCAGCAGTGACTGCCGCGATCCAGTGGCCCCAAAACATGAGCCAGCAACCACTGGCAGCCAGCCCTCCACTGCTCCTCGGGAGCAGTCTGCCAGTTCCCAGGAGCTTGCCAGGACCCAGAGAAGGCGGGCACCTTCCTGGTCCAGGGCAGAGATCATGGACCTTATTCAAGTTTGGGGGGGGTGCCCCCAACACCCATGATCTCCGCACTAGACAGAGAAACACGGCCGTCAATGGCAGGATAGCTGCCAGCCTGGCCACAAAAGGTCACATGTGAACCCAGGAGCAGGTTCGCATGAAAATCAAGTTGATTCAGCGAGAACCTGAGCCCTGAGCTTCCCCTCCCCATTCTTCCCCTTGCTTCCCCCTTCCAGCACCCTCCTCAGGTTTCCCCCTCCCCGCTTCCACCCTCCTTCCTCCCCTCTCCCACCTCCTTTCCCGAGTCTCACCAGAGTTTCATAGCACCCCCCCCCCCCCCTTCGCAGTTTGGTTAAATAAAGACAGTTTGTGTTTATGAAAAAATGTGTGTTTTATTTTACATCAGGAACAGGGGTTCGGGGGGGGGGGGGGGATAAGTGGAAGGACGTGAGGGAGGAATGAGGCACAAGCCCCCAGTGGGGCAGATCAGGGAGACTGTTAGTGCTTCTCAGGGTGGAAGCTCTCCTGCAGGGCCTCCTGGATACTGATAGCCCCCCAATGGACCTCCCGGATGGCAGCCTGCAGAAAGTGCAGCCAGGCTTGCAGCAATGCATCCAAGAGAAGCACCAGAGTGCCAAGGGGCAGCTCTGGCTCCATGTTGCAGTGTGCTGTGGTGTCCCGAGTGAGGGCAATCAGAGCACGCAGAGACAAAATGCTTTGCTGTTTCCCATCGAGGTAGGCAAGCAAGCAGGGAAACCTGAGAATGGGCTGTCGGGGGTGGGGAGGTCCCTTTTAAGCATAGGCCTCAGATAACCTCAGGCAGCAACCACACAAAGTAAATCCCGACCTGATGCCCTGCCGGACTTGGTTCTGGCCGGCCTTAAATGTGATTCAGCATCCACTCAGTGTGGACGCTCTATTTCGAAATAGCAAAATGCTATTTCAAAATGCATTTTGTGAATAGACGCATTATTTCTAAATAAGCTATTTTGAATTAACTATTTTGAAATAGCTTATTTTGAAATAACGCAGTATTATAGACATACCCATACAGATCTTGGTAACATTTTGATTGGAGGTCAGCAAATGTCACTTGTATGTTAGTCTTTCATCCTTCAAAAAGTTGATGCAGTTATGGGAAATAGTAGGAAAAATTCGGTCTTAGAGAAGTCATTCTTGTTTTAGTGCATTTTTCCAAATGAGGTATTTGAAATATGACATGTCTTATCTTACTTTTTCTAATGTCTTTGACACAACCTCATCCCTGTTTGTTACATTTGCCAGCTAAGATAACAAAAAATATGTTTTGCTTTCATTAAAACCTTTGTATTTGTTATTAAAATGAAAGAGTAACACAGATTTTTTGCAATGTAAACCTAACATTTTTCACACACTACATTACCAAATGACAGGAGAACATCTGACAGACCTTTTAAAGGTGAAAGGAAAGGACGAGCTATTTGCTTTTTTCCTAAGAGCAAAATTTTTATGCTAATAATGCTTTGTACTACTAAATCACTGCCTATCAGGATCCTAGATTCTATTATTCCTTAGCCATTTGTCTGTAATGTGGGGAAAGAAATATTGTTGTGCTATGAGGGACTTGAATGTGATGGGGTATATATCCCACACAGGCTCCAAGAAAGGTTAATGTGGGCTTGAGAGGCCAGTTAATGAGCCAGGGTGCAATTGGAGGGAAAGCTATGCATAATTAAGGATGAAGAACAGATGGGAGAAGAACTGTATGTTGGCTATAAGGTAGCGGTCTGATACTCCCCACCTGTGGGCCAGTCCCGGGCAGAATGGTTGTGGGATGATGGCCGGAAGGGACGGAGCTTGGAGAGAGGTAATAGATAGTCATGTCACCCTGCCCCTCACCGACCAACCAGGAGTCCCAGATCACATTGCACAATGGCTTGGGCTGGGACTGGTCTGTGGGCCAGGAGTTTGCAGGACCTGCTATAAGTAAGGAACTGCAGAGCGGAAAATAGGTTTCAGGTAGTAAGTAAAGCAATGTAATCACTGTGACATTACATTTCAGGGAATCCAAGAGATGAGGTAGAAATAAGCCCTGACATGATCTTTGACTTACAAAAGTCTAGCAAAAGTCATGGTGAGAGATGAAGCACTCGTAGAGAGTGGAACAAGCTTCACTAGTAAGCCTTGATATAAGGACTTAAATGTTCAGGGGTAAGTACATCAGGATTACTGTAATAGAGGGAGCCAGGGACTGTATTCCCCCTCTTTATCAGCCATATGGGTGAGTGACACAGGAATGGGGCCCCAATTTTGATACTGGTGGTTCCCCAACTTTTGAAGGCCTTCTGTCATTCCTGAAGAGCACTGGGAGGTGTTCAGTGGAGGAACAGAGAAAGGGGAACATAAAAGGCCTGAGAGTGGATGGGTAGAAAGAAGCCTAGGGAGGCAGCAGCAGGTAGCTGTGCAGAGTACACTTTGACTGCTGGTTATTGGGTCCCTTGACCAGAGCTTAGTATAATGGGAAACTGAGTTCACCAATCAACGGCCAGAGAAGCTGGCAGGACAGGGGAAGCAATATGGCAAGAGGGAACAATGAGTGTGGAACCCAGAGTTGGAGCTAGAGAAAATATATAAGGACACTGGACTTCAATGTGTGGGACTCTGTTATCCTGGAAGGGAGGAACTTAAATCATTATCTGGCTGGAGGTCCAAGATATGGAGCAGTCATCTGCAGAGTGCACAGTATAGGGTGAGAGCTATTGTGCCATATCACGCCACAAGGAGGAATTTTAGTGGGGAGTGAACTTCACATGGAGGTCTCGCTCAGACAGAAGTAAAATGTTGACATTTTTAAATATAGTCTTGGAGGGGTAGCCATGTTAGTCTGTAACTTTAAAAAAAAAAAGCAACCTTAAAAGCAATGGTTCTGTAAAACCTTAGAGATTAACCAAAAAATATACAGCTAGTATCATGAGCTTTGGTGGGCACCACCCACTTAGTTGATATCTGACGAAGTGGCTTGTGTCCATGAAAGCTCTTGATACTATCTATATATTTTGGTTAGTCTTTAAGGTGCTATGGGATCATTGGTGTTTTTTTTTAAATATTATAGATCACTTTCTAACAGCTATTACAATATGCGAACTATCTGATATAGATGAATTAAACACTGTACTTGTAGTTGATGGTTTCCTAGGGATCAGTGATCATGAATTCACCATACTCCAAAGAAGGAATAGTCCCAACTAGTAACTATACATATATATGCACACTTGGCACTTCAAAAGGGCTAATTTTTCAAAGCTAAAGAAAACTGTGAGAGAGGCTATTTAGAAGGAAACTTTAGGCAAAAAAAAAAATGAAAATTGGTAATTCTTTAAGAAGAATTCTATTGGATAGTCAAATAGCCATTATTCCACAATTAAGCAAAAGGACATGTCTGAAAATTTGGCTAAAAGACCATTTTGGTTCAGCAGTGGAATGAAGACAGCAGTTAGAAAGGAAAATGTAATCTATTAAATGGGAGGGAGAAGCTGATTTAGAAAGCAATCAATATGATTTTGAAGTTATGACATGCAGAAAATTGATAAGGATAGGTAAAATAAGAAAATGTGTGGAAGGGCTGAGGCCTACAAGGAGGAGTTTAAGTGTATTAGGAGCAAAAGAAATCCCTGCAGTGTTATACAGCCATTACTAGGTGGAACTGGTAAGATTATTAATGATGTAGAAAAGGTGGAACTATCAATACATATTTCTATTCTGTTTTTGGAGAGAAACAGGATGGTGTAACAGTGTCATATATGAATGACATTCTTTCCAGTCAATTAGTAAAGCAGGAGGATGTTAACATGCATTAGAGGTAAACATTTTAAAATTAGCAAGCCTGGGTAACTTGTACCTTGGACTCGTACAAGATCGAGCTGAGGAAAGTGCTGGACCACTGGTGCTAATTTTTTTTAATAAACTTTGGAATACTGGGGACATTCCAAAAGATTGAAGAGTGATAATGCTGTGCCAAAGTGTGAAAAGGGCAAGAAAGTTTACTCTGGCAACTCTAGGCTAGTTAGCCTGACATCAGTTCCAGGCAAAATAATGGGAAAAGTTTTTATGAAACTCAATTGACCAACAATTAAGGACATCAGTATAATTAAGGTCAATCAACATGGTTTTATGGAAAATGGTTCTGGACAGATAAACTTGACTTTGTCTGAAGAGAAGAGTATAAGATTGGTTGATAAAGGTAATTGCATAATTCTAGTGTATTTAGACTTTTGTAAAGTGTTTGGCTTATTAATGCATGATGTAGTCCTATAGGATATCAACAAATCATGTGTTAAAAGGATTAAGGACTTACTAACTGACAAATCTAAAAAGTACAATTTTCAATAGTAAACATTTCTATGGATTCCCACATTTTTATGGTTGTGTACTGTCTGTCAACATTTTTATAAGAATGTAGAAAAATCAGAGTGCAGAAAAGAGCTATAAAATAATTTGAGGGCCAGCAAAAAAGTCTTCCAGTGAGAAACTTAAAGAGCTTGATCTATTCAGCTTATCAAAGAAGATTGAGCAGTGACTTAATTACAGTGTGCTAATACCTTCATGGGAAGAAAATACTGGGTACTAAAGGCATAACAAGAATTGATTGGCTGGAAGACGAAGTTAGACCAATTCAACTGGGTAATGAGGCACACATTTTTTAACGGTGAGGATGATTAACCATTGGATCAAACTTCCAAGGGAAATGGTAGATTCTCTGTTTCTTGATGTCTTTCTGGAAGATGTGCTGTATTCAGACACAAATTATTGGGGTTAATACAAGGCTATCTGAATAAAATTTAAAAGCTTGTAATATATTGAAGCTCATACTATGTGATCTAATGGTCCCATTTGGCCTTGAATGTTATGAATGAACCTTAATAAACTGGGCCTAAAGCAATTCTCACCTGTCCTGATCCATCCTGCAAACACTTTCCCAGGTGCTTAACATTAAGCACAGGTGATCCCAGTGACCTAACTGGGATATTTTACATACCTAATACTAAGCATATATCGAGCCAGAAATAGAGATCAAATCAGTTTGCTTTAGATCTTGTTCTTTAAATTTTCTAATATACTTCTTCCTCAAGCTTAGTATCAGAAATAGCATACAATGAATTGTTGCACATGAAAGGAAAAGTCTATGGCTTCCATAGTCTATCTTTCTCAACACCCTTCTCCACAGGTCATGAAGGAAGAGGGTTGCAGAAAGGACTTTTTTAAAACCACCTTTGTATCCCTGTAAGCCTGAAGTCATTGGGTGCATCTAGACTGGCAAGATTTTGCACAAAAGCACCTGCTTTTGCGCAAAAACTTGCCAGCTGTCTACACTGGCCACTTGAATTTGCACAAGAGCACTGATGTTCTAATGTAAGAATTCAGTGCTTCTTGCACAAATACTTTGACACTCCCACTCAGGGATAAGCCCTCTTGTGCAAGAAGACTTGCACAAGAGGGCCAGTGTAGACAGGCACCTTAATTTTTTGTGCAAGAAAGCCCAATGGCTAAAATGGCCATCAGAGCTTTCTTGCGCAAAAGCGCATCTATACTGGGCACGGATACTTTACAAAAGCATCCGTGCCAATCTAGATGCTCTTTTGCAGAAATACTTTTAACAGAAAAGTTTTATTTCCGCAAAATCATGCCAGTCTAGACGCAGCCATTCTGTTTGGGCTGATCATCTAATAATAAAGCTGACTGAAAACTACTGTATCTTATGATGATACAACTAGCGTTAAGGATCAGATGGGGATCACAGGTATGCTGTGGCCATGATGATCCCCCTCCTTATTGATTTCCATTGATAGCTAGGGGTATCTGCAGTGAAGTTGTGCTCACTTTTACCTGCAGTGAATCTGACCCCAGATTTCATTAAGTGCAAATAAAATACTCTGAAATATAAAAACAATTTATCCTTTAGCTTTTTGTTTACCCCTGTGTGTATCTCCTGAAACCAGGGGTCCAATATTGCCGTTGTTTCATGTACAGAACTCCCTTTGTTCTGTAATGAGAGCTTTTACTGGGTATCAATGGATCTGTAACCCTGTCAGAGAAAGGTAGTGTTTCATCTTAATAGCTTATCTGCTTTTGAATATAAGTGAAGCTGTTCACCTTGAGCAAAGAGAGTAAACATTAGAGGAAAGCATCTTGCTCTGATGTAGATGAAAAAGTGCAAAACTGAAAATTATAGTCACCTTCAAGCTAGAAGTTATATGGAAATAAAGAACAAAATAAAAGTTTTTTTTTTCTAGCTTGACTACTGTGATAATGACAATGGTAACTATAATGAGAGGGGGCAGCAGCGGTGGCAAAATAGCTTCTGCAGCATATCAGGACATAATGAAACTGAGAAATGGAGTCTATGTGTGTTGTTGATGACCACATCTGTTAATGGGCTATTGAGGAAAGCAATAAACTTGCAGGAGTCAGAGGAAAGGAGGAGATGAATGAGCAGCCAATGAAATTCATTAGCTCACAATGCTAAAGGATTACTGAATTTGGGGCTTTTAATTTCTCAGCCATGCTTCAGAAGTTTTCCCTGGGAAAGTGGCTTTAAAGCTGACTTACCCAGCTACTGAAGCATTCTCCTCTGTGTAGAGAAATACTCAAGAGGGACAGAGCCACTTCATTATTTTGCAGTAAGAATGATCTGTGTATATTTTCATTTTCTTACATCCAGTTGCATCTAAATGATTTTTCTAGGCTTTCAGTTGTTGCCCACTCTTCCTTAAGTAGATAAGTCTACTTGCTAGATATAGAAAGTGTCTAAACCAAAATTACAAACATATCCATCAGACTTTGAACTGAAGGCAGGATGTGGAATTTTTTTAAAAGAAGCATCACTGGTTCTTTTATATAATGCCAGGAAAATGGTTTAAAAAATGGATGCTAATATTCTTGCCATGTGTCAGCAGACTGCATGCTGGTTACAAATAGTTCTCTGAAGCATGTAATCACTTTTGAGACTATTTTAAGATTTACAGGTAAATAAAACTCAAAGGCAGCACTATTGTATTTCTCAACATCTGAGAATTACAAAACATCCTGAGAGAGATCTCTGGCTTACGCAGACATGTACATATTCTGTTTCACACATTCCTGAACTAACCAGAAATGATATAAATCAATCCCTAATCTTTCAAGTGCAATAAATCTGAATTTTAAATAAAGTCTGCTTTCAAAAGGCTTAGAATGATCAGAACTAAAGAATGAATTAGAATGAATAATCTGATTCAGATTTACATTTTTGGAAAATAAATGAACTAGTTATTAAAAGGAAGAAATTAATTTTAATAGAATCCTAACAAGTGTAATAGTGTAAGAATCAGATTATAAAATAGAAATGTCTCACAGAAAAGAGTGAAGCAGCAAGTATATGAAGACAATTTTTACCAAAGTTTTGCTTTGGTGAATCACTGTTTTGTAGGAAAAAGTTTTCACTTCAACCACTTAAGATGCAGTATAGAGAAGCCTGAAGTGCTAGCTCCACCAGTGTGCCTTAATGTTAATCTTCAAACATTTAAAACAAAACAAAACTTCAGGGCTGAGAAGTTAGTGCAGTCTTCCTGCTTGTTGGGGTGCTCTGCTGACAATGCTAACAAAGGCGTCTGTTTTTTGAGGAAGATGCATGCAAAGTGGTCCTCTGACCTTGGAACTATAACTCATTTTGCATAGCGCAAAGAGCCATTCAATAATGTATATGTATATGGAGTTGATATAAAAAGTTGAAGATCATATTAATACTCTGTGAAGGTGGGCATGGACCCTTTAGGGGTGTTGACAGCTCTGTGACATCCCTGATTCAGTTTCCATAATAAAGTGAAACATCATCCACCTAGATTTTGAGACGACAACTCCAGGGAAACTAGAACTCAGGCTTTTAATACTGCTATGAGCTCCTCGTAGTCAAAGAGGTATGCCTGCACAGAAGTACTACAGTGTTTGAGACCCAGGTTAGCATGATTCAGGGGTCAGAGAGAGACACCTGAATGGATTTAGGAGTTTGACATACTAAAACAAAGGTAGCTGTGCAACCTCACTAATGGAGAGGCTTCATATTTTCTGGCAGGCTTGGAGAATCAATAGGAGCAACATGGGAATTAAAACCTGCAACCTATTTAAGCTATTTTTGTGTAGCCAGCCCATTGGAACTAGGGAAGATATTCAGTCTAAAGTCCCTTTGTTTGTTGTAGTTCTAATAACTGAAGTTCTCTGAAAAAAGAGGTTTATTTCTTTTAAGCATAGGTACCCTTGGTGCTCTGGGAGACTGGAACTCTACCCTGACCATAGGCGGATGCTTGACTCCAAATATCACGTTGTTGAATTGATGCTGCACTCCAGACTTGTTTTTTAAGATGAGCTTTACAGAATGTTGTTTGGTTTCAGTCTCTCTGGGGAGGTTCCTATGGAAATATGAGCTAGAATTTTGGGGGGGACTTTTACTGTTGATTGGCATGAAAGTCCCTTGTTGTTTGTGGTGAACTATTAATGAGCTAATAAGGGATTAGAAAGAAAATGCCAGGCTATCATACATATGTTGTATCAGCTGAAGAAAAAGAACTGTTCTATCAATCCTATTTGTATGTAGAGTTCGTTTTTGCTAAAGGTTTACAGTTGGTATCAACACTAACTAATGAAGCCAACAGGGAGATTTTTTTTCAGTCTGTAGGGATAAGCATACAGCAAAAGACAAATATTTTCATATCCTTGAGGTAACTTTTCCCTTTTCAAAATCAGAGTTGGATATAAACTGTGAATAAATATTTGCTTTGAAATGCCAATTTTATTGTGACAAATGGTCTGGACCCTGTCTCTGATTCTCAGTTCATAGCTTGGAAAATGACCCTATTGGGACTAGTACCAGGGAAAATGCCAATCTAGCTATTGGCAATGGATGGGGCCAAAACATGCCTTTTCAGAATGGTCTATGACATGTGGTCATTAAGCCTTTAAAAGTTGACTAACAATCATCATTCGGGATCATCGTATCTTCAGTGGACCATATCTTAGAAAAGTAAGTGGGGCCAAAAGTCTATTGTGGGTATTTAGGTAACTGGAGAAAACTGATTTCAATGCGGAAGGCTGGCCTACCTCCAGGCAAATGCCTGGACAAATCAGGGCTTTGGTATCTGGACAGCAAGTGTTGCTGGTTGGTTGACCAAAGAGTGATAAGAGGAGAGGATTGAACTGATAAGATATTTTAGTCAGCTCTTTTTAAAAGGTAATTAATCAGATAGTACTGTTTTCTGGAATCTAGATATGTTAAGATCCATTTTTCTTTTCAGATCATTTTCTCTCTTGCTTTGCCTTCTCTTGTTTTTGTTAAGATTACCATTGTTGGGCTACTTTTACAGATGTTCCTGAGAGATAAAGAACCCAGTCACATCTAAAGAGAAACAATAAAAGGAAACAAGCCAAGTTGATAAAACCTTGTCTTTTTTAAGAGCCAAGTGAATTTTGGAAGTGCTAGCAGCACTGAATATTCTGAATATTTCCAATTTAAAAATTAATGTGGTGCTTTCTTTTTCACTTTTCTTACTGAGTGGCACTATTTGTAACTTTAATTAATGTGAGTTTTCAGTACTGAATTATAAATATCCTAATTTTCAATTGCTTTATAGTGGAGTGCAAAATACTTTTTAAATAGTAAATTCTATGAGACTTAGATACTGCATCTAGGATGGGTGCAGCAAATGTATCCCACATGCCTAATGAGGAGATATATCTTTAAGAGAGCTAAAGAGAAGGGAATTGTCTGGCTCATGGCAGCTATGCAGGTGCACAATTAGCATTCTATGCCCAGAAGTTTCTGGAATTGAATGTGATAGTTCTGGGCATGCCCCTTTTTCTGGGCTCATAGATCCCATTCAGGGCCAGTAGTCAGAGCAGCTGCTTTACAAAAGGCCATGGGGATGGGAAACGCATAGCAGCAGAAGCAGGTGGCTTTCCTCTAAATGGGAAACATTTTGCAGCAGGTTTGTGCTATTAACTTTCTAGCAAAGGGAGGCATTATTTATGTTTATATCATGGGTATAGTTCTCCCCTTTCCTTTTTCAAACTTTTCATGTTAATTGTATACCTCAAATGTCTTAAAGCCACACTGTTTTTAGTTAAATGGTTTTAACTGGTATTGATCAACTCTTATTTAAATGTGATGGTGGGGAAAGAGTCACTTATGTTGTGCTATTTTCAGGGTTTTTTTTTCTCTTCTACTTAGTAGTGCTTGGTTAGTTAGCTGACTCCATAGTCCAGCAAAGGAGTAGAAAAAGTGTCTGACTGTATTTCAACTAAAGATTTCTGCAATACAAACAAGAGGAGGAAAGATTATTTTGCTATGCTTTTAAAATGTATACAACCAGTGGGTAAAAACTCTAGCTGGAGCTCAGGTGAACTTTAGATACGCTTTTCAAAATTTGCATTACTTTTTCACTGCAAGTGGATTCACCTGTTTAGATTTGAAGTTTTCTTTGGTTTACATTCATGTACAACAGTGAAGATTATCTGGAGTAGCCTTCTGTAGTAAAAATGTATCTGTTTGTCATAAGAATTTATAGATTCGGAATGAAGTGAAGATTTAAGCACCTTTTTTGGAGTTGACTAAGAGGAGGTTGACTTTGCAGTCCCTGCCGAAAATCCCCAATGACTAAATTCTGGGTCTCCATAAGATTGCTTTTTTTTAATGGGATGTAGTGGTCCAACTATGTTCTAAAATCTACAATTAGTGTGACATCCAGGGACAACCTCCCTCCCCCTGCTTCTGCCTAGAAGACTGGGAAAATGGAGCTCATTACTTCTACCCTGCTGGGCTAGGGGCTTCTGCCAGAGACCAGTAATGCCTACTGAGAGTGGGTGTGTACAGATTAAAGGTTTCTCACCTCCTCCTCCGCACTCCTCCTTCTTACCTTCAGTGGTCCCATTCTGAAGCTCCCAGTTGTTAACTCCATGTGGGGAGGCAGAGGTGAGCTGTTAGGAGGAACCATTGCTTTATTTTCAAGGGAGAGGCAGCAGTAAAACTATTGACTCACTTTGCAGCCCCCAACTGTTTGCTACTGCCTCTTCACATGGTCGCAGTTCCATGCGTCACTTTTGGCTTCTGTTCAGTGGGGTGTGGTCTTGGGGTTTTGGTCCCATGGGCCACAATTGTGGGGGCTTCGGGCTTCAGCCTCAAGACCCCTCTCTACACAGTGCTGAAGCTTGGAGACTGCAGGAAGAGTGATGGCCTAGTAAATTGTAGCCTGCCAAAGATAATGCAAACATGCTCCATCACCCTCTCTGGGGACTCTGCTCTAAAAGTTGCTGAGTTAGATTGATGCTCTGTCTAATCCAGTAGCCAAGTCCAGATGTTTCAGAAGGAGCAACAAATCTCAAAAGGCATAATTGTCTTAGTAGGCAGGTTATTACACACATTTCTCTCTAACTCCTGCTCTGTTAGTCACCTGAGGTTTCAGAATTTGTTATTTATATATTCTCATTCTGGTAGATATTTTTACTCAATATATGTCTACTTTATTTAATCCTCTCTGAATGTTGACCCTGACAGTATCTTGTGACGGGTGAGTTCCAAAGACTCTTCGTTGTGTAAAATAGAATAGAATCTGTGTGTGTGTGTAAATAAATCATCTAGAGTGAGTGAGTGAGATCATTTCACTCTGGCATCCCACAGGCTCTGCCCTCCCACAGCTTCCCTACCCCAGACACTATTCAGGGACCAGCAAAGCCTCCTGGCAGCCCAGACTGAGCAGATTCTGCCTCCCAAAAGGCTGCTGCCAGAGCTGAGTGGGAAGGACCTGTAGGAGGCAGAATCTCTCCAGGTCGCGCTGCCAGGTGGCTTTGCCAGTCCCCAAACAGTGACCGGGGCAGGGAGCAATTCCATCTACAGTCTGCCTTTCTGGATAAGCCTACCAGAGGGAATAGGGCTGCAGCAGCGTGGTTGCCATTGCCTGCAAGGGAAACCCTAGGTAGAGGCTCTGGGGTGGCTGGACCTGGGGACACTGGGGGCCTTCCTGGCAGCAGGCCCACAGGGGAAGTGGTGTAGGGCCCGGTGGCCAAGGGAAGGTGCTGGCTGCACACTGGACTGGCCCTGGCAGCCTCCTGTTTGCACGAAGCAACCACAGTGCCATCTCCCCTTCTGGAAGCTGTCTCTGGTGCCCGACTGCATGTGTGGGGCGAGTGGAATTTTGGCTCATTGCCTGAGTCCGGCTTGTGCTTTGCTCCGGGAGACACCTGTGCTGTGGTTCTGCATTTTAAATGTAGTAAATGCCGATGGATTCTTACTACATTTCAAATGCAGAGGTGCAGTATCCTGGACCAGTGCGAACCAGAACTGCTTGGTCCCACCTCATGCTGAGTCCAGCAGCTCTAGTTTGTAGTGGTCAGCCCTGACTACATCGAACAGAGGCTGCTCTAGCACCAGTCCCGTTTTGTGGGGGACAGGGGCTGCCCTTGCTCGAGGCCAGCCCGGGCTGCCCTTGCTCGAGGCCAGCCCAGGCTGCCGCGAAAAGGGGCTGCTTGGTGGCAGCAGCAGCCCCTGTCTGTGTGGGGGTCCCAGCTGCCTTCTGGGACCCCCACAAACAGGAGCTGTTGCCAGAGCAGCCTCTGCCCATGACAAGCTTTGCCCCCATTGCAGGGTGGTAGGCAGGCATCTTCGCAGAGATGGTCCTGGGGGACCTGGCTTTTAAGCCAACTCCCCCCAGCACTGGCTCTTGTTCCCTGGCACTCAGAGGCAGTAAGAGGCGGGAGAGGGAAGTAAGTGGTCCATACTCCACTCAACTACCCAATAACCTTTTACTTATCCCTAGTCTGAAGAGGGTGAAATTGAAGATGGCACCCAAGGTACCAGGCTGGGTGACAGTTGAAGGCTGGAAAGGGTTGAAAGCAGTGGGACTAATCATGTGACTAAAGTTACTCCTTTGCTTAAATCTTTGCAGGTCCTCAAGCAGGTCAGCTAAATGCATAATATAACTCTTTTGCTGCTTTAAACTTAGGGCTTCTGTTTACAGTAAGCATAAATAATAGTTCAGTTTCCTACTGCTTTAAGTGATTTTCTCTGTCAAATGATTCACAGAAGCATTCTGCTTATTTCCACATATTTTGGATGTGGAACTTCATCACATCCGTATGAATCTATTCATTTGTGTCTTTACAATGATAGGTGTAAATGACTTGCTCAGCAGTCTGTGAATGTATGGGTTTTGTGTCTTGTGTAATTATTAAAAAGGCAATTAAAGAGCTCCTTGTGTGGTTTATAGCACTACTAAAGATTAAGAATAGCAGATACATTATTTACAAATATTTTAACACTGAATCAAGATGTGAAGATGGCTACAGAACTCTAAAATACTGAACCTTATTTAATATCTTTTGTTCTCAGTCACTTGAAAATTTGGTGTTCATTTGGTGCTCTTCATCCCTGTGCTATTACGTCTGTTCTATATGTTACTTTATATTTGCTTTTATGTGTTGGTATTGGGTAAATACAGCTGCTTTCCATAGTGCACCTATGCAAAAGCACTGTAGGTCATGCTCTTTCTTATTAAGAAGAGGTTGCAGTTAATGAATGTCATGGTGCACTACCAGGTCCAGCTAGACATGGTTAACTAACTGGCTTCAAAAAGCATGAAGTCCCACCAGCTTCCAAAACTAGGCAAGATGTCAATAACTCAAAACTTGATGTTCTGTATCACTTAGTTAAAACCAAAGCATGCTGTAAAATAGATTCCCCTCAAATAGTTTTAACACCAACCCCTGACAGTCCACTTTATGTACACCCACAATTGTCATTTTTCAAAAACAGCTTATACAGCATGTTATGTCTCTACAGGTGCACAGACTTTCCCAAATGACAGTTAATAAAACATTTAAAACAATATAAGACTAGATTGAGCCTGTGGTTTAGCAAATGATCAAGCTGTTCTCTCAATAGGATGCAATGCAAAGTAGCTTTTTAAATCTGGCTGAAAAGACTCGTGGAAGATCCCCACAATAGAGGAATCTCTGGGTGATATAGCACCATCATAGCCACTGATAAAATGGTCCTTTTGTTTTCTTTGCACTTCTTAACTATTTACTTCAAAGACTAAATACAAAGGATTAAAGATACAAATGTTTATTCATATCTAATAGTTTTGTTCTAGCCATTTTAAGATAGAATAACTGCAAGATTTCAAATTATTTTTATAGTTTAACAGCATTCTGTGTTGTGTGCATTCTCTATTTTTATGCAAATAAGAAAGTTTAACAGATACAGCTGGATTAACAGGAGTCTCCTAAAAGTGAATGACTAGCCTGTTGAATGTTCACCTTGAACATAAGGAGTGGCAGAGGGGCAACCTCTTCATAGAAGGGGAGAATTCTGCTTATTTGGTTTTTTTAACATTAGAAGTGCCAATTATTATAAGACGCTGAAATGCAGACGTGAGGTTTTAATATAAAAAAAAGCCTAACAGAATATATTTTATTATGGTGATACTGATTTGTCAAAATAGTAAAGGACAAATAGGCAAGAGTAATGTTGCCATTGATTTGCAGGGGCTGAGCTTGGGAGATCTGGGTTCAGTTTTCTCCTCTCTTGCAGACTTCCTGGGGCAAGGGGGGGGGGGTCACTTAACAACTTTGTGCTACAGATTCTCATCTATAAAATGGGGGAAGAGATAAAGGAAGAATTATCCATCTTTTGTCTGTTTTATCTAAATAAACAAACTCTTCATGCCAAAGGCTCTCTTAGTATGTGTGTACAATGGGTAGCTCAGTTTTGGTTGGGGCTTTCAGAAGTTAGCATAATAAAACAGTAATTAAAATTACTCTTTGCAATAAACTTTTAACATTTCCAGCAGCCGTGTTTTAATCTGTGGGCATAGATAGACTAACTCATATTATAATATAATCTCACCCACTTTATCTCTCTAATATGCATCCAAAATTACTTTTGTACCTTTTGCTGCTTTGCGTGCCCTGCATCAAAAGGTTGTGTTGTTGACACTAGTAGGTTTGCTCAGAATGGGATTGTAATTTGCCAGTGTTGGGTCTGTGACCTGTTTGTCTATTGATAAGGTGTCCTTGAAGAAAGTTTAGCATAAGCGGAACAACTTTAGAAAAGTACCTGGTTTGAGAAAAAGGGTGGATGATGGAAGGCTTTACAAACAACCCAGGGAAAGGTAGCCTGAAGAAAGTCCACATACGCAAAATCATTAAGACCTACAGCATTTCTGAAAAAGAACCAGTGAGGCTCTCAGGTGAATCCCTTTAAAGGGAAATTTGAGATTCCGCACAATGTTTTTTTTTCCTCCTAACCATTGACTTCAAGAAGAGCTAAGATGTCACCCTGCAGGCTTAGATTTGCTGCAGCTGCACTGTTGCTCATAGTGTTGTGATACAGCCCCAAGTTTTACTCATATACATGCATACTTAAGCTTAACTACAAAGGACTTTAGATTAACTAATGGTCTAAACTACACCATGAGTTGTATGCTTCATGTGACAATGCTAGTATAGTAAGGTCTAATAAAAATGGACCACTGTATGTCTTGCTATAGAAGCACTGTAACTCTCTTCCATGGGTAACTGATATTACATTGTTGCTGACCATTTTGAAAATATTTTGTATAGCTAATTCTCAAAGGTTGTTTTTCTTTACTAAAGCTTTGTTAGTGAACTTTTTCCCTTTTCATGCTCCCTTTATCTTTCTCTGTTTTAATTTCTTTAATTTCACAAATTTGTTCCTAAACCTCAAAAAAGATACAAGGGCATAATGGATCAGGCTTATACTTTGTATTTAAAAAAAAACCCCCAAAAATAAGTCTCTCTAAATTCCAGAAATAAAATAAAAATATACTTGGTAGGTACAGCTTTGAATTCAAAATCTTCAGGCTCTCTTTTTGACAAGAGAAAACTAAATGAAAAGTCATACCATATTCAGTCTTAAGCTACAATATTTGTCTACAATTTCCTTAGTTTATGGGAGACTATATAGTACTACGTTTCTGGAAACACAAATTTCAAGCCACTGTGATTTAATAATCCTCCTCCTGATTATTTCATGTTCCAATTCTTATTTAGATATGAGGCCTTTTTGTCCCTTAGTGTCCAATGTGAGTCCACGTATTAGTTAGCTTCTGTTACCTAGGCAACTGAATATCCACAACAATGCTACAGTACCAGCAGCACTGGCACAAGAAGCAGCATATTCCCAGATGTCTAGCTATCACTCTAGACACGTCATTTTTACAAGGGACATTTACACGGTGACCTCCTGGGTCCTTGGGTGATCGGCACTTTACTTCATGCATGACTGTCTTTCTGTGTAAGAGTGATAACAAGCAAACGGATAATCCTGACAGGCCTGAGTTTATCCGTCTGCCACTTCTGGCCTCTGTTAGTGTAGACAGGTTGTATTCTCTCTCTCTCTCTCTCTCTCTCTCCCCCTTCCCTTGCAGTAGCCTTCTTAATGTAGTTTAATGGCTTTACAAAGCCAGGCAGAAGAGCACTTTTCTCTGTGGCTGTGGTCGGACCATGACCTAACTCACCATGAACTTGGAAGGGCTTGAAATGATAGCAGTTTTGATCGTGATTGTGCTTTTTGTTAAAGTGTTGGAACAATTTGGGCTGATTGAAGCAGGTTTAGAAGGTAAGGGAGTATATTTCAGTGACTTCTAAAAAATTTTGTTATGACTGATCTCTTGTAACAATGCAAGGGGCACCTGTAAATCAGATGTAAGATATGACCTAAGTCACCCTGACATGCACAACAGAAGCTTTGTGGCTTAAACATTACAAGTTTTAGTGATTTATTTTTCTTTTAACAGCAAAAATGTCATTAAAATGCTTTCAAGTACTGCACACATATAAACTAAATGTTTAGCAAAGATGTTAAAATGTTAGCTCCTCATTGATCTATACTTATTGGAATCAGATTTTAAAATAGTTAACATGCAAATAGATTTGATCTATAGCTATGAGAACATGATATGGGCTGAGAGTGGTGCAATGAGCTATACATGTTAGAATATTTGCAAATCTGTTTATAGTATTAATTAAAGTTAAACAGTGGGTTTGGGGAAAATAACTGGAATCCTTATATTCTGATGAACAACTCTAACATTCATGTAAGGGCAGCCAATGTTATTTGCAAGTTTGTTTTGTTTGCTGTTTATCTTAGACAGTTGTCTTACCCTTATTAAAAATGAAATCTGTATATAAATCATTAAACATAGAAAATCAGGTGCTTGCATTTTTTCAGTATAGCTTTTCTGAGTGCAGTTTGATTTATTGTGATCTTGTTAAAGCGTAGTTATTCTTTTAAGTAGTTAATCTACCAAGGAAGCTGGCTGCAGTATAGAAGAAAATATACAGATATTGTTTTCTAAAGTTCTACAAGGTAGTAGGCTGAAATAATCTGTTTTGTAAATATTCCTGTAAGCCTGAATTTAAGATGATGTACATGTACTTATACATATACATTTGGGAACTCTGTCTATGAGCAGATTATGTTTTATAGGCTAACAAGTAAAAAAAAATCTCAGCAAAATACATTTGCCACTGTGACAAGGCTTACAGTAATCCTGTGTGTAACCCTTTAGAGAAATGCATTCTTTTCTTGAACTGATTTTTAAATGAGAGAGTTCATTGAGAGCTGGCTGTCTTTCTTTCTTTCTGTGTATATTTAGAAATGGGTAGACTTACAGCTCCTGAAAATATTAGTGTCTTCCAGAGAGACATTATCAGATGCATTCTTGTTAAAGCTTGTTTAGGATGGTTTGAGAGTGCATTAGAGTTCACTTGATTGCATATATAATGATTATTGAGATAGAGAACTGAGACCTTATGCTTTTTGAATGTATTATTAGAACCTGATTTTTGTCTTAAATTTCTGTTAGTTACATAACTGATATACTAATGCAGTGCAGTGTAGTGGTAAAAGTTACCTATAGTGATAGCCTCTAACAAAATACAATGTGTTGAACTGGCATATTTCTACATGATCTCTTTTAAGTATGACTTTCGGACTCAAGTGTTTCTATGGTAAAATCCACTGTTCGTGTATGTGTGTGTTGGGGTGATGGAAACTGGGAGACAGGTTATGGAGAATAGGTTTGCTTCTAAGGGTCTGTAAAATTCCTATAAGTTATGTACAGGTTTACAGAAGAACTGACTTTGTTTCAAAAATCCTGCTGTCTAAAGAGAACTGTCCATTTGCATGTATATACAGTCTTTCTACCACTTATTATACAGCTTTCCAGATTGCCAGCTGAATAAAATTATAAGAAGTATAAAACTTATTGCTTCATGGTATTCCAAGTAGTAAAGGAAACAATATGTATGAAATACATGCATATATGTTGAAACTGCTCATTAGATTTATTAATGATTAAATACACAAAAGGGGCTTACACAGAAAAGATAAATGGATGTCTTAGGTTTATTCTTGAAAAGCAGCTTTACTCCTTGCATGTTTCTTAGACATGGAAAATTAAGATTTTTGAATGATGCAAGAGAGAAACGTGTGTGTGTGTGTGTATGTGTGTGCGCGCGCGCGCAAATGTTACTGGGGGATATAAACAATTGTCTGAGATGTTTTAGATAAACTCTAATGAAGTAAACTCTCGCACATGCTACTTTGTGACACACACATTGCATGGGTAAGTACTCAAAAGTTTGTAGAACATTAAAAAATAAATTTGCACAATTACAAACTCATTCATGATGTTTGTATAGTTTTCTGAAAACACTGATAGTTTCTTTAAAATATTTTTATCGTGATATATTGTTTCAGCTTTCATTTTGACATTCCTTTCCATTTTCTATGCTCCAGAATTCATCTTTCGTAGTAAGATCTCCTTGCATATTACATGGAAAAAACAATAGCTCACCTTGACTGACATTGATTTGCTTTCTTTTCACAAGGGAAGAATTGTACTTATCCTTAGATATTTATTTGCAGATATGTGTGGGAAGTTAACTTTTAAAATTCAATAATCATTATGGATCCAAATTAGGATACCAAATAAAACATTTGTTTAACTCTGAAGTTCAGAGCCATGCTTAAACTTCAGAGTTTGTTCCTCCAGATGGAAAGAAAACAAAATCTTGGATTTACACATCATCAAATTTGGGGAAGCTTATATCTGGAGTTGAATTTTGTGATTTGGATACTTTGTCTAGAAGGCTCAAATACTTACCCTATTTAACAAAATCAAAATTCCATTTACTCAATTGAGATTCTGATTTAGATTTGTCTACATAAATATACACTATTCAGTATTTTTTCAGTATTGTGGCATGTAGTTACTGTGCGATATTTGAATACATGCCATTATGCATTACATTTAATTCAGCACTAAGGTACTTTTTATATGCAAAAATGAAGTATTATAATGGCAGAATCAGAACATTTATTTTACAATCTGTTGCACTCACCTAAATAACTATTTTTAATGAGCCTTCTCAATCATTCTCAGGTGCCAAAAGATACTGCTGTGATTATTGTATGTCTATACTAAAAGGAAAGATGTTTTTAAAAATGTATAGCAGATATTAAGGGAAGAAATAGTGTAATTATACATATTGCAAGATTTTATACTTGTAATTGCTCTTCAATTGCTTGTGAACTGAACAGGTGCCTATTGTCCTGCTTTAGTGTATCTCACTGGCATTTTTTTCAAAGGAGAGTATTTACAGTATGGATGAACTATTAATAGAAACATTTCAATGTTTTACTACAGTACAAAGTGAAGTTTGAGATGTTCTTCATAAACCGCACATAATTGTGTGGGAGAACAGGCTTGTTAGATACAAGAACAAGTAAATTAAAATGGGTAGAACAGTAGTCAGGATATCAATTTATATTTTGTAATTTTTGTAGTTTTCTTAATGAAAGTTGATGACATGTATACAAGTTAATCAAATTCACATGATACAGTTTTAAATATATATATTTCCCCTCTGAATCTGTGTCATTGTTGGCAAAGGTCAGGTAGTCTAATCTACCTTTTAAAACAAATATGTAAGAGTAAAAACTTTGAGGGTTGCTGTGTTAGTGGACTACTCATTGTATGTAAGAGTAAAGTTAAGGCACCCTATCAAGTTACAAACATTAAACTGGGTTTCTCTTAAAATTTTTAGAATTTGAATCTCATTACTAAAACTAAATGTATAATAAAGGGTTGTGAAATGACCTGGTCAGTCAATCTCAGAGAGATAGCTGTGTTAGTCTGTAACTTTAAAAGAGTAGTCCTGTAACATCTTAGGGTATGTCTACACTACCACCCTAGTTCGAACCGAAGTTGCAAATGAAGCCCGGGATTTGAATTTCCCGGGCTTCATTTGCATCTTGCCGGGCGCCGCCATTTTTAAATGTCCGCTAGTTCGGACTCCGTGCCCGCGGCTACACGCGGCACGGACTAGGTAGTTCGGATTAGGCTTCCTATTCCGAACTACTGGTACACCTCGTTCCACGAGGAGTAACGGTAGTTCGGAATAGGAAACCTAATACGAACTACCTAGTCCGTGCCGCGTGTAGCTGCGGGCACGGAGTCCGAACTAGCGGACATTTAAAAATGGCGGCGCCCGGCAAGATGCAAATGAAGCCCGGGAAATTCAAATCCCGGGCTTCATTTGCAACTTCTGTTGCCTACATTAACCACCCTAGTTCGAACTAGGGTGGTAGTGTAGATATACCCAAAAAGACTAGCTATATAATACCTATCATGAGCATTCTGAAGAAGTGGGTTTTGCCAATGAAAGCTCACGATACTAATATATAACATTTGTTAATCTCTAAGGTGGTACAGGACTATTCCGTTCACTCAACTAAGTAAGCCCTTATTACGAAATAACAAGTGGAGCATCCACACTACCAAGCCCAATATCACTAAATAATGGGCTGGTCATTTTGAAATAACATCTTCTGCTTTCCATGAGGAATAACTATCTTGAAATAAGCATTATTTAGAAATAGTGGTAGTGTGGACGCTCCGCTGCTGCAATTTCGAAATCATTATTCCCCATAGTCATTCAAAGTAATTACTCCCCAGTGCTTCGAGGGCTCTATGTCAAGGAAGTGCATCCACATTAAGAGATCCAGTCTCAGACTAATTTTGAAGCTTCCCTGTAATGTGGACATGCTATTTTGCAATAGTTATTTCAGGAATTATAGACACACAACTAGTAATAGATACTGCTCAAACAATAAGTTGCCACTAATAAAATTCAGCCAGGAATACAAAGCTGGCATAAAGGGTAGTTATTGTTACACTGAAAAATTGTTGGTTTGTTATACTATTCCTGAATTTAAAATGTTAATTTCATGATATCAATAATAATTTAAAAAACTTCCTTGTGGGGCCTGAGAGTGGCAGCAATAGTTTGCTCTAAACTTTACAGCTGAAATCATTATAATGGAAATAAGTCCACTGGATCACTGGCTTGCTGTAAAATGCCAAAGTTTCTAACACAATCTTAATGGTAGGTACTTCGATGACTTGCTTTCAGTTGGAAAACAGTGCATGACTATGGATATATAAAGAGTTGCTGAGTGATGTTGTAGTGCTTGTTAAAAAGAGAGCAGTATGTATGACTGATAATGACAGCCTCCCTTGTGTTACTTGTGGCTGCTCTTTTCATTCTGCTCTGAAAACAGGAGCTATTGAACCTGTTTGTGACCCAAACTGCAGTCTCAGGGGAACTTCAGAATAATCATGCTTCATTGTGATCTCCATGAAAGGAAGTGGTGGCGGGTGGGATCACATTGGCAATCACTAACCTGTAACAATCACCCAGGATTGTGTGCCATTCTGCCTTTCTTAGAAATGATATTGTACAGTTCTTCTCCTTGATGTCATAGGATGTTGAATGCATGGATGCTTAAAATACACTCATAAACTAGAATACGAGTACATCTAGCTGCATGTGTCAATAGGAAAGTGAGGGGAAATCTTGGACATTTTAAATGGCATTTTCAGTTACTTGCTTGGAAATAGTTGCTACATTATATTTTCAGATTTTTAGAAGAAATTGAAAGAACAGCCATAAAGCAGACCGTATAACAAGACAAAATAGCTGCAGTGCAAGCAACAGATGGTCATCTGTACATTTCAGATATTTACCACATTGGAATATAAGATTCTGGGTGCAATGTCTGAAAACTGGAAGTGTGTGAAGAGGGGTTAGCTAACTCAGGAAATTTAATAATGGGTTCCTTTAACTTTTGTTTCTCTTTGTTATGACTAACCTAATACCTGAGAGTCATTACCTTCTGACACCTGTTCAGCTGCCTTTGTGAAATGTGTATGTGGCCTTAGTTCAACATCCAGTGAAGAACTTCACTTGTGGGACTAATTGCTACTTTTTAAGATGATACTCTACATTTCTTTAGTGATCCTCATCCATGGATATTAAACATGGTAAAGTTATAGTTGATGGCTTTGGCAAATATTTCAAGGTTCTAAAAGGTATGTAGTAGGAGATTGCATCACCCAACATTGATTGGGCTGGCCAATCAGAAATCATGTACACTGATAAAATTACATACTTAGCCTTTGCCATGTAATTGATGGTAGACACAGAATATTAAATTGATGTTGTCAATGTGATACTTTTCACAAAGCTAAATACTCAAAATGAATCCCCAAAAAGCAATGGGAAAGTTTTAAAGACAGAGTTAAATATGAGCAGACATGTAGGCCGTAACTAAAAACTTAACTTGCACATAGGCATGTGACTTCTGGAATAATCTTCTTTTTCTGTCACTATTAGACTTGTTTCCTGGTTCAGTGACTCTCAGCTCCCCCTCTACACAAATTGGTCTAGCAACATTGATAGTGGCAAGCACTATTAATCAAACTATTCATAAATTCTCAGACCCAGAAAGGTCCATTTGATTCTCTAGCCTGTACAACACAGGCCATTGGGTTTCCCTGAATTCATTCTTGTTTGAACAACACATCTTTTAAAACCCATCCCATCATCTATTCCATTGATTAATTATCCTCACTGTAACAAATGTATTATCTCCTGTAGGAATGTATCTAGCTTCAATTCCTGTCATTCATTGGATCTTGTTATACCTTTTTGTCTGCTAAATTGAACAGCTCTTTTTTTTTGTCCATATAGGTACTTATAAATTGTCAAGTCATCCTTTAATCTTCTCCTTGTTAAGCTAATTAGATTGAAGTCCCTCCATCCTTTCACTGACACATTTTCCACTTTCTTAATCACTTTCATGTCTCTAAATTTTCCTCTGAACCCTCTCCAGTTCATCAACATCTTCTTTGAACTATGGAGACTAGAACTGTACATGCTATTCCATGTGGCACTAGTACCAGACAGAGGAAATATAGCCTCCATACTCTTTCCCCTTATCCCCTGTTTATACATCTAAGGATTGCATTGATCCTTTGAGCTCATGTCCCACTGATTATCCACTATGACCCTAAGATCTTTGTCACCTCAAGATAGAGATCTCCATCGTAAACTATGACATGCAGTTTTTCCTAGATGTTTTACTTCACAATGGACTGCACTGAATGCATATAGTTTGCAACTAGTTACAAAGTTATCCCGACTGCTTTGAATCCAGTGCCTGCTTATATTTTGAAGAGCAAATTAAAGTAGCCAATAGTTCAGAGACTGACTAGAAGTCCATAATACCAGAGGGTATGTCTACACTACAAAGTTAGTTCGAACTAACGGACGTTAGTTCGAACTAACTTTAATAGGTGCTACACTAGCGCTCCGCTAGTTCGAATTTGAATCGAACTAGCGGAGCGCTTAGTTCGAACTAGGTAAACCTCATTTTACGAGGACTAACGCCTAGTTCGAACTAGCTAGTTCGAACTAAGGGCTGTGTAGCCCTTTAGTTCGAACTAGTGGGAGGCTAGCCCTCCCCAGGTTTCCCTGGTGGCCACTCTGGGCACCACCAGGGAAACGCTATGCCCCCCTCCCGGCCCCGGACCCCTTAATGGGGCACGGGCTGGCTACGGTGCCCGTGCCAGGTGCAAGCCTGCCAGCACCCAGCTAGCAGACCCTGCACCTGGCACGGCACAGAGCCACCCACCCGATGCCCCCCAGCCCACCCCCTCTTGCCGGGACCAGGCTGGCGGCTCCTGGGAGCTTGCCCTGGACCGCAAGAGGCGGGCACCTTCCTGGGCTAGTGCGGACATCGTGGACCTCGTCCCCGATCTCCGCACTAGGCACAGGAAAGCGGCCATCTAGGGCAGGAGAGCTGCCAGCCTGGCCAGCCAGGAGCAGGTGTGCATGAAAATCAAGGGGGTCCACTGAGACCCCCGACCCTGAGCCCTGAGCTTACAATGGCCGTCCTGGGTCAGACCAAAGGTCCATCTAGCCCAGTAGCCTGTCTGCCGACAGCGGCCAACCCTAGGGACCCTGGAGGGGATGGACCGAAGACAGTGACCAAGCCATTTGTCTCGTGCCATCCCTCTCCAGCCTTCCACAAACCTTGGGCAGGGACACCACTCCTACCCCCTGGCTAATAGGACTCCATGGACCCAACCTCCATGACTTGATCTCACTTCCCTTTCAACTCTGTTCTAGTTCTAGCCTTCACAGCCTCCTGCAGCAAGGAGTTCCGCAGGTTAACTATTTGCTTTGGGAAGAAGAACAACTTTCTCTTACTAGTTTGAAGCCTGCTACCCATTCCTTTCCTTTGGTGTCCTCTAGTCCTTCTTTATGGGAACTCAGGAAGAACTTTTCTGAATGCACCCTCTCCACCCAACCCCTGCTTTTAGAGACCTCTATCCTGTCCCCCCTCCGTCTCTTCTTTTCTAAGCTGAACAGTCCCAGTCTCTGTAGCCTTTCTTCATCTGGGACCTGTTCCCAACCCCTGATCATGTTAGTTGCCCTCCCTTCTCCCAGCCTTTCTCTTCCCCTCTCCCACCTCCTTTTCCCAGTCTCCCCCAGTTTTGTTCAATAAAGACAGAGTCAATGTTGGAAGAAACGTTATCTTTATTTTGTACATCAATAAGAAGGGGGGCTAGGGAAGGGTAAGTGGAAGGAGGTGAGGGAGGAATGGGGTACGAGCCCCCGATGGGGAGGACTGGGCTGGCTCTGAGGGCTTCTGGGGGTGGAAGCTCTCCTGCAGCCCCCCAATTACTCCCTCTCCCCAGATGGCAGCCTGCGGCAAGTGCAGCCGGGCTGATGGCCGAGTGGTGTGATGTGCCCAGTGTGGGTACTCCGGGCACTCCAAGCCAGAACTTCTTTGCAAGCGGGGCACCCCTTAGAACTGTCTGTCCGGGGTGGGGGTCGGGACCCTTTAAGCGCAGCCCTCGGCTAGCCTGAGACAGCATCTCCATGCTCTAAGTCCTCCTTTTATGCCCTGCCGGCACTGCTTCCGGCCATCCTTAAGCCCTGTTCAGAGTCCACTCAATGTGGACTTGCTAGTTCGAATTAGCAAAACGCTAATTCCAACTAGTTTTTAGTTCTAGACGCGTTAGTTCGAATTAGCTTAGTTCGAATTAACTAATTCGAACTAAGTTAGTTCGAACTAGCGCTGTAGTGTAGACATACCCAGAGCTATTAAAAGGCGTCCAAATAGCCCTGTTTTGGGGGCACTTGCACCTTGAAAACTCTTCAGATATCTTTATAAAAATTGTATATGAAATCAATTTAACACCTGCCTATCTTGCTATTGTGAGCATTTTAAAACTGGTATTTTTTAAAATTATCCTTCAAAAATGTATTTGCCTTAACCTTCCAAAATTCCACTTAAGTTACAATATGTGGTACAGAGCACTGCTTTATATTGTTTACAATTATTAAAAGTTAGAGATGAAAATTAAATGTTTGATGTGGGTTAGAATTGTTGTTTTGGTATCTTCCAAAGTGAGGTATTATCTCTCTTCAGGGTGGATTCAGTTTTTAATGACAACTGCTATCCTCCCTGTTTCATTAACACTGAATGATGTAGCGAACACATACAATTGAAAAAAAGACTGCTTTGCTGAGCAGGATGAGAGGTTCTTCTGAATGTCTCCCACCCTCCACTCCCCAGTTTCTGGTCAGTGCTGACTCCTGATTCTCTTTCTCAAGGTTTGACTGAAGTAGTATATTCCTTGTGTGATCTTCTGGAGTGGGAGAGGGACTGCAAACTCTATGCTGTCCCACTGAAGACAGGAGTGTTCTGAGAGGGGAAGAGAGAGAGACATTTTGGGCTGGAGGAGCACCTGTATGCTGATGATATTTACAGTTCCTTCTAAAGTATCCAGTTAGACTGGAGACTGCAATCTTTCCTTTGATAGGACCATTTTTGTCTTCAAGATGCCGCATGTTAGGGACATCCTGAAGACAAAAATGGAAAGTCAACTATTCATTTCCCCCTTCCCTTGCTGCCTCTATCAGAGAGAGGCAATAAGAGGGCGGGAGGAGGAAAGAAGGGGTTCTTCAAAGCAACATTGCTGTGGGGTACTCCAGGCTCCATGCAGCATTGCTGCTTTGAAACGTTGCAGGGAGCACAGGGCCAGTGGGGGACTGCTTAAGTCTCCTGCTGGCCCCTTGCTCCCCGCAGTGCTTTGGCCTTTGAAGTGTAGCAACAGCCTTAGGTAGCCTTAGTGTTGCTACACTTCAAAGGCAAAAGCACAGCAGGGAGCAACTAATCGGATTGTTGATGCAAATTGCATTAACTATTCAGTTAGCCGAATAATCTAAATTTAACATCCCTATTCCAAACCAGACCACTCTCTAGCCAAGTTATTGAAAGGTGCTTTACTTGGGGATACTTGATAGTGGGAAGTTTCAGCTAATGAAGCTTTTAGCTATCCATCTCTTAAGCAAGGGAAATCTGTGTAATATATAACACCTGAATTACAATCTGCGGCCTGGTGTAATTGAAGGGGTTGGCTATCCTCTGAAATGGTATAGCTAGCCTGGGATATCAGTTAGCGGACAGGCCTCTTCCCCTGTTCTTACTAAAATTCTGCTGGAATTCTATTAAGAACATAAAACAGCCATACTGGGTCAGACCAACCATTTGTCTAGCCCAGAGGTGGGCAAGAGAGCCTCTATGGGCCAAATCTGGCCTGCAAAGTCAGTTGATCCACCCTGCCACTCCCCTATACCCAGACCAATCGAGACCTGATGGCAGGGGAGCTCACAGTCTTCTCCCCGGCCGGGGCATATGGCACCTAGAGTAAACTGCCAGCTGTTCAGTCTTGGGGCTGCGCACTCATTGCAAGATAGGGTCAGGGGCAAGAGACTTCACACTCTCCCATGCCCCCAGGCCCTGATTGGGTTGGGGGCAGGGTGAGCATGCGAAGTCTCCTGCCCTGCAAAGGGTGCACAGTGTTTAGAGTGAACCACCAGCTGTTCAGAACAGCTGGTGGTTCTTTCTTAGGCGCCCAAAGACAGGAGGTAAAGATTTCATGTGCGCCCCCAGGCCAGTCAGGGTCCATGGGCAGGGGAGCATGGGAAGTGTCCTGGCCGCACTCCTTTCTCCTGAGGTCTGGTGCATTCTGGGGTGGCATAGGGCAACTTCAAAATTTGTGAAGTGGCCTCCCTCTTAAAATTATTGCCCACCAGTGGTCTAGCCCAATCTCCTGTCTTCCAACAGTAATCAATGCCAGGAGCTTCAGAGTGAATGAACAGAATAGGAAATCATCAAGTGATTCAGCATCTGGCAAACAGGCTAGGGACACTTCAGAGCATGGTTTTGCATCCCTACCCTTTCTGGCTAATAGCCTTTGAACTTATCTAGTTCATTTTTGAACCCTGTTAGTCTTGGCCTTCAGAACATCCCCTAACAATGAGTTCCATAGGTTTACTGCACATTGTGTGAAGAAAGACTTCCTTATTTTAAAACCTGTTGCCTATTAATTTCCCCCTAGCTCTTGTGTTATGAGTCATAAATTACTGTTTACTTTTCCCCCCACCAGTCATAATTTCATAGACCTCTACCATAACCCTGAGTCATCTTTAAGCTGAAAGGTTCTAGTATTCTCTCTCCTTGCATGGAAGCTGTTTCTTATCCCTTATCATTTTTGTAACCCTTTTTTGTAACTTTTCTGATTTCAATAGATCTTTTTTTAATGGAGCAACCAGATCTGCACACAGCATAAAAGATATGGAAGTAGCATGGATTTATACAGAGGCAGTAATGATTATCCCTTTCCTAATGATTGCCAAATTGTTAGCTTTTTTTCTGCTGCTGCATATTGAGTAGATGTTTTCAGAGAACTGTCCACAGTGACTACAAGATCTTTCTTGAGTGGTAACAACTTTTTCTATTGTTCATTTTATACTTCTCCTTTCATCTCTTTTTGTGCAAGTATGAGAATATCTGCAGAAGTCTTATCATACCAGCAAAGAGGTGACTGCTGCTGCTTATACACTTGTCCATTACTTTTCTGCTCTGCTTCTTACCATAGTACTTTGTTTTGTCTTTTGGGGTTAAAAAATGTATTCCACCCAGCCACAAATGTTTTGCTTTCAAAGGTCACTGTAGGCAGAGGATGCCTCTTTGCCACCCGCTCCCTTTGTCACAGTTTTACTTTTGCTTCATATTTGCAAAATTGAATTCTATTCTGATGAAAATCTTCATGAGGCTTTCTATAATGCATTTCACTATTTTTTTTCTTAGTTTTGAGCTATAGCCAGTGGCTGCTTATTTTTCAATGCGTGTAGATAGTACAGGCTAACTTAGGATGGATTTGTACTCATTTGGGGGAAGGTATATTCCTCTTAAATACTAGTAGTTTAAATGGACCCAGTATAAATGTCTTGTTATAGAGACGAGAAATGGGTTATTAAGGATTTTTTTAATCAAATTTTTACCAAGTCATAATTCAGTTTCCAGCAGGAGTGTGGAACCTCAGGCCCGGGGCTGAGGAGGGGAGTGGGGTTGGAGGGAGCAGGGCTGGCCGGGGGAGATCGGGATGGGGGAGAACCAGCCAGCGGGAAACAGGACTGGTTGGGAGGGGGGTTGCAGGGAGAGGCACTGGCCGGAGGGAGGAGCGAGGGTGGAGGGGAACCGGCTGGTGGGGAGAGGGCTGGCCCGGGTGCATGCAGATCCCAGGGTGCTACCCGTCCCGCGCACAGTCCCGGCGGGGCACACAGGTGAGTCCGGCCCCAGAGATCCATCCCGCCTTGGCTCTGCCCTCCCCTCCCCCACTGTGTAGTTGCATACTGCCTGGCTCGTAGACACACTCACGTAGTGTGAGCGTGTCTACCTGCCAGGCAGTATGCAACCCCGTACATCAGTGGTTATTTATTACTCATGATAATAATAAAACTTACTTAATTAGAAAATACCGGACATTTATATGTCTGGTATTTTCTCAATTTGTTTCCCGAACAGAAAGTTCAAAACCGGACACCTGGCAACTCTGTAGGCTGGGCCCCTCTAGACTCTGGTACATGAAGGGAATGTGAAGAGTGTCTTTCTCCTTCTCAGTCAAGAGCCATGTCTGTGAGGGTTTGGTTTCGGTTTTTTGCTTCTCACCCTCAACCCAAAAAATGGTTTCCCATCCCTGGTTTACAGTATAGTGGATTAAATAGATCGGTAACTCTTTCATACTGTAAGAGTGTAGCTGAGTTATGGGATAATTTCTCTTCCAGCCCACCTTGCAATTAACAGGTTAAAATTAATCTGAGTAGTAAAATCTAGTTTTATTTCCAAAAAGCATTAGTACCTGTTACTATTACTGGTTCTTAGTGTGCTTTTTCATCTATAGATCTCACAGCACTTAACAAGGGAGGTAAATATCATTACCCCAATTTTTCAGGTGAGGAAACTGAAGCCCAGAGTACTAAAATAAATAACCAAAAGCCTATACAGATAAAATCAGAATGCCTAAGACACAAAAGGAGTTACATCACGTAAGAGAGAGAAGTCAGCAAGAGATTCTTTGAAGACAGTAGGAACAAGGGAAAGATGAATGCATGGATAGGCTCTCTACTTGTTGGCTCCCCTTCTCCACTGATGACACTGAAAAGCCTGAGGCAGTCGATTATTTTGCTTCAGCTTTCCATAAAAAAAGTTAATGCTGACAAACAATTAAGAAGGGTGAACGAATACAAGTTAAAATAAGGAAATAAAAAATTAAAGTAACTAGATAAATTAGATGCATTCAAGTTGGAATGGCCTGATGGAAATTCATCCTGGTGTACTTAAGGAACTAGTTGAAGCAATTTCAGACCTATTAGTGATTACTTCCAGAAAGAATGTATCCCAGTGGGATAGAGAAGAGTAAATATAGTACCTCTCTTTACATAGGGGGGAGGCAAAGAGGATTCAGGGAATTACAGGCTACTCAGCCTAACTTTGATGCCTGGAAAGATAATGGAATAAATTATTTAACAATCTGTAAGCACGTAGAATTAATAAGGATGTAAAGAATAGCCAGTATGGATTTGTCAAGAATAAACCATGTCATATCAACATAATCTTTTCTTGACAGTGTTCCTGAGCTAGTAGATGGAGGAGGGCAACCATAGAAATCATATCTTCGTTTTCAGTAAGGCTTTTGATACAATCCTACATGGCATTCATATAAGAAAAACAGGGAAATGTCATTTAGATGAAATTAGTGTACCAGTGCGCAGCCGGTTCAAAGATCAGAAACAATAGTTATCAGTGGCTTGATGTCAAAATAGGAAGGCATATCTAGTGGGGTCCTGCAGTGATCTGACCTGGGTCTGTTGCTGACCAATATTTTCAATATGAACTGGTTAATGAATAGGATAATATTCTTATATATCTTGAAGATGACACCAAGGTGAGGGGTTGAAGCCACTTTGGAAGACAAGTTAAGAATCCAAAACGACCTTAACAAATTGAGGAGTTGAACAGATGTCAGCAAGATGAAAATCAATAAAGTGTAAGTCGAAATAGCTTATTTAGACTTTTGGTGCTGTCTACACAGCAGTTATTTGAAAATAGATCAATTTTTCCCCAACTTCCCTTATTCTTCATACAATGAGGGTTACGGGAGTTGGAATAAGAACCCCATTATTCTGAATTTATTTTGAAATAATGGACCTCCTATATAGACGCACACTACATTATTTCGGAATAACAAACGTTATTCTGAAATAACGCTGCTGAGTAGAAGTAGCCTGAGTGCCAAGGGTCCAGAACCTCTGGGCAGCCCAAGTGTTTGGTAAGGGGGTGACCCACAGTGGAGAATAGAAGTGGAGTAATGCAATTCTGCTCCCCTAGCTCACGTCACTCATAGGAAAGGCAGAACCACCCCCCTGTGCTCACCAGTGATGTGGCTGACAAAGTGGCTGGCAACCAGAGGAGTGGGCTGGGGCTGCATCACTCCACTTCCTGCCATTGCTGGTGAGCATGGGTGAGAGAGACTCCTGCTGCTGCATCAGTCCCTCTGGTAGTCCCCTGGGGTGCGACGCTTGGAGCAGGGGATGAAAACAGGGGTGGATCATGGTATCTGTAATATTTGAATGCTTATAGATCAGTGTACTAATTTTAAAAAAGCCCAGGATAACATACAGGTGAGAGTCTGTTATACAGACCTGTAGCAGTGTCTCCTTCCATGCTTATGAGATCCATAATTCTAAATTAGATAATGGTGTCTTTAATATAGTGCCACACTTACACTTTCCTTTCCCTTTTGTGTCCTGACCAGGTTAAAACTGAAGATTTTCACATTATATCATGTGAACTATCCCACCAAGTTTGTTATGCCAATTACTGCACATTTCTTATTTGTAAGACTTTCTAGTCATGCTTGTTACTCAGACTCCTCACATTGCTACATAAGCAACTGAAAAAGTCTTTGCATTCTTTATCACACTGGTTTAATTTACTCATGATATGCTGAATTTCAGTTTGCACTACATTTTCTTTCCTGGTGTCTTCCTGTTCCTTTGTGTGATGTATTTCTGGTTTCTACAGGTAAGAAGTTTAGGACTTCTACCTATGAGAGAGGCTATTCTGGTTATGGAATATGGCCCTTGACCAACAAAATAAAAACCATCAGCTTCACACCCAGTCATATAGTCTCCATTCAACTCCCAGGGGCTACATCTACACTGAAAAGTTATTTTGGAATAAGCTATTCTGGAATAGTTATTCTGAAATAGCTTATTTCAAAATACCACGTCTACACGGCAGAGAAGGCCTCACAATTAGTCCAAGGCAGGCTTCCCTGATGTAGATGTGCTATCTTGATTTAGAGCCCCAGTAAGAGTAACTAAGAATGGCCCTAGTGAGGGCCAGTTTCGAAACAGCAGAATGGAGCATCTACACACATCTTATTTCGAAATAGCTATTTTGGAATAGGCATTATTCTTCGTAGAATGAGGTTTACAGAAGGAGGAATAAGCTGTCTGTTATTTCAAAATTATTTACTGTGTAGACATTTGCATAGTTGTTTTGGAATAATGGCTGTTGTTACCCTCACTGTCTTCTTCCTTCTCCGGCTTCTGGGACCAGAAGGATTTCTGATACTATCCCTTGAAGTTTCCTCTTTTTCTGTTCTCTTCCAAGGTCCCTACAGTAATCTATAGTGCTTGGACTTTTAAATTCTGCTGAACCATTGGATCCACTATATATCATCCTCACTGGAGACTTACCAGACTTCATAAACCTGTTCAAACTTGGGTCTTACATCTCATTTTTGCTGTGGGGATGCAACATCATCATTTTGTTCTCATGGCCCTTGATGAATCCTCTGTCCACTCTTCTTACTGTGGAATTAACAGTTGACCATTTGTTGCCTTTTTAAGAAGGTAAAACAGTGTGTTGTATAGCTGCTTGCTTCATACACCAAGGACAATCCAACAGATAAGTTCCCTTTAACTTTCTGCTCTGTGCTTTGAGTACAGTCTTTCAATAGCTGATTCACTGGTTGCCTGATAATGATTCAGTTAATCTACTCAGAATATTTTCCTCCTTGATCTTTTCCTCGCTTTGTTGCTCCTGTTCATCTAAGATCAGAAGTTCATTTGCCAACTATATAGCTCATAAGTCCAGAAGGAACTATTTTGATTGCCTAATCTGACTCCCTGAATGACATAGGACTAATTCTGGTTTGCACAACAGGTTATCTTTTAGGAAAATCTCAGCAGTTGACTTAAATACCAATAATGGATTTTTTTAAAGTACCCTACTTCCAGTTTGAATTTTTTCTCCAGCCTAAGGAAGCACAGAGAAGTACAGTGACTTGCTCAAGGTCACCTAGCAGACCAGTGGCAGAGCTAGGAAAAGAACTTAGGTCTCTTGAGTCCCAATCCGGTGCTATATCCAGAAGGTTGCATTGTGGTGGTGTTGTTTTTTGGTTGGTTGGGGGTTTTTTTTAGGATAAGGAGATAACTTCCGTTTTTCCATTAGTTCCTTGGGATTTCCAGTAGATAAATCTGATCAATCTATTCAGCCTTGATATGATTGTTCTCAGATAGCTTTAATTGAAAATAGCCTTTTACAGCTGTGTTAAATATTACTCAGCCATAGGGCATACCTCTTAAGTGTTTAAAAGAGCATTGAGGCCAGCACTTGTGTTGATTCCTTCCTTTAAAGTCTGAAACTTAATTTATATTTGAAAGATATGTTTTCTCTCACCTATTTTCCTCAGGACCTTTGTTAAATCTGCAGTGAAAAATATTTGTCAAAGGCCTGGTTTACTTTATTTTGTGACCTTAGGGAAAGGGAGGTGTGTTTAATTTAATACAGAATTTATTTCAAAAGGAGCGATTACAACAGCAGTATACCTAGTTCTTTTAATTAGCCTAAAGTGCTGGATGTCATCTTTATAGCTCAAGGGCCTGATAGTTCACCATGGAAGTTAACAGCAGATTTAGCTCTGACAAATGTCTGTAAAAATGACATTGTGTGCTTCTGTGCTTGTCAATGATTTCCATATCCAATTGTCTCCATTCATGGGGCTGTGCCGGGAATGGGAAATTAAGTGCTGCATTTGTCAAGTCCAGCTGCGATGTGAAGATGAAGCTGGGTTCTCTTGTCTCATTAAATATTTCTGGTAAGAAAAGCAGTAACTTCACCAATCTTCAGATTGTGGTCTTTTTAAAATGTGGGTAATCCTGAGGTAAATTAGTTAACAAAGGTGTAAATAACTGTCATGTTTGGGGTGATGTGTATTTGAGAGTGGATTATAGCCCTGCAAGTTTACTTACTGGTGCTGATTGAAAAGAAATAGAATACAACTCATTCTGTCACAGCTCTGTAGTGCTAAAACAAATCTCAATTTTTAACACTATCATGTGCAGAAGAGACTGAGTCCAACTGGGCAGAAAATCTGTTCAATGGATGGTTGCCATTTTATATCACTATTGAGTATATTTCTTCTGTTCAACTTATTGAAATATTAGGCTATGTCTAGACTATGGAGTTTTATCGGAAAAAGATGTGCAAATTGTGCACCACAATTTGCGTACCTTTCTGATAGTTTTGTCAGAAGAGTCTTTTCTGAAATTTGGCCTGCCTACACTAGGCCAAATGTCAGAAAAAACTCTTCTTTTGGAAGAGCCCTTTTTCCTCATGAAATCAGCAGACAGGTCTTCTGAAAGAGTGCATCTGCTCTTCTGCAAAAAATGTTGGAAGAGTAGATGTGTTCCATAGTCTAGACATAGCCTTAATTACTGTGTTTGGGAATTTTTTTTTGGCCTCTACATGACTCTCTTTGAAAACAAATTTAACTAATCTGAACAAGGAAAACAAAATGGTTTCTGGGTGTTAGTAATTCTTAGATTATAAAACTAGAGCATATCTCTTTCAAGACATATAACCTGGATTTAAAAACTCAAGTGATTATCCATCATGTTCCTTGATAAATTGATATAATTAATTACCTTTGCTGTTAATGTGAGCCATGTTTCAGTTGAAATTATTTTAGCTTAACTTTCTAGTCATATGATTCTACTATGTCTTTGCTAATTTTAAAATGCTCTGTGGCTCAGATGGTTTCTCTATGTAAGCCCTTGTTGCTTTTTTATCTGTTTTAAAGGATTTTAAATTACCTGTTAAAATATACACCATGAAGGGTGAAATACAACATTGCATTGAGAGAAGTGACTTAAAATACACTCCCATTCATGACTGGATTCTGAAACTACTTTTCAGAGAATCTTCTATGGGAATTTTGAATATAGGTGAGCAGGTTATTTTAACCTTGTTGGAATCCATACTTTTCTACACTTCTGTCTTTACAGAGATTTTTGAAAAGCGAGAGCAATATAACAACTTTCCCAGAGCTTAGTCCATCACCACCATTTCTAACTCAGCTGAGGCCAGTCTTTGCAGAAAGATGCACCAGATGCCTACCGTTTTCAAGGACATTTAAGTTCTGTAAAGCTGTGGGCTGACACAAAATGCATACTAGTAAACACAATAACTGTAAAGAAAGTGTACTCCCTGTGGTTTGGTGAGAAATATTAATTAGCAAGCTATGGTTAGGTAGTCTTGTTCAACATTGTAGTGAAGTAATAGGGTTATTTTGTTGTAGAGAGATATTAGCAGGGAAGTCTAGTTTTCATTGGAATAGAACAACGCTCTTCTAGCACCCTATTTTTTCAGAACAAAATACAACAGTTTGGAGGGAGAGGTGTTTTGTTCAGTGGCTTCCCAATACCATATAAGAAACTTGCTTTGATACCTAATCTCATGATCTATAGAAGGTCATCTGGGGCTAGGAGTATTGTGGAGACAGTACTTCTTCCTCTCCCCAAAGGCTTGTCTTCCACTTCTCTAGACTAGTGTAAGGAATCCATCTCCAAAAACACAGATGTGATGCATAAATTAAGTGATCTAAAGCACAGTCTCGCTCAGCATGGTCTTCCTTAGCTGTCATCAGTAAGAGCATTTATACCTTCTGGTGTCCATTTGGTTAAAATACTTCAGTTAGCCACCCTTTTTTTCAAGTTGCCATGAATAAATCTATATATTTTAAAGTTAGGTGTTGTGACCATAATTTTTGAGCAATGCAGCATAGTGGTTTCAATCCTTTTTTCTTATTAAAAATCAGTAGTGAGTCCTGCTTTGAAACTGATACCCATAATATAGCCACCCATTTCCTCTCTGAATGTGAAAGGTAAAAATATTGACATGAAAAATTAAGGGATCTCTGTATTCACAACAATGAACACCAAGCAAAAGAGCTACCTTCGTTTTAAACTATAGTACTTCACGATATAACAACACAAGGAAGGTTACAGCAAACCAGGTAGAACTTGATCAGGAAATTACAACTATGGACATATAGATGCTTACATAAGAATATTGCCACATAGTGAAAACAAGCTTTGATTATCATATATTGTTGGATCCTGAACTGTTAATTTCTAGTGAACAACAATTTTAACATTTGGTAGATTGCTGACTCCGGATGTAAGCGACTAGTTGAGTAATCAACTACCTGATAAGCTTAGTTGCTTCTCCCAAACTAGTCTCCCCTGTCCCCCAGAGGCAGGAAAGGGGGATAGCAGGAGCTGGTGCTGGGGAGAAGCCAGTTCCTCCCTCAGCTGGTTCCTCCCCCAGCACTATCTCCATGTAGAGGCACAGCGGAGGACCAGGCACAAGTTGGGATGCAGGTGTCCCAACTTGCATCCCATCCCAAACGCTGCAGCTCTGCCTTTTATACGTAGTAAGAGCCAACTGGCTCCTACTGCATGTAAAAGGTAGAACCACAGTAGCGTCCCACACTGTGCCTCTGCTTTCTAAATATAGTAAGAGCCAGGTGGCTCTTAATACATGTAAAAGGCAGAGCTGCAGTGAAGTTAGCTCCTGCCCCCAGAAGCTAGCCTTGCTGCAGCTCTGAAGTTCCCCCCATATTAACTAATCAAGTAGTTGATGGAAATTCCATTGACTACTCGATTAGTTGATTAAATGCAATTTAACATCCTCATTACTGACTACAATCTGCAGTCTCGTATAGCTGAGGAATGCTGAAGTGAAGAGGCACAATAAACAGAATATCTCATCCAAGACATTCACCACTGGCCTATGATATTGTTGTCTCTGCGTAAGACTTCAACTCATATATTATCAGCCAGGAGCTGACAAGACACAATTGTGATAAATTATAATCCCACTAGCATGCACTTTCTGAATGCTAACTTTAAAAAAAAAGATAAAATTATTTTCTATTTTTAAATTTTCAATTAGTTTAGTTTTAAAGCACCAATATGTGAAACTCGAGTTATATTAGCCATCTTCTTTTAGGTAAGCCATATATCTAAACACGATGCATCCTTGATTTGCAATAGTGAATAATGATGTCATCAAAAAGAGCTGACAGTTTCTGTTCCACTAGATGAACAGAAACAAGATATGTCAAACAGGAAAAAGAAAACAATAGTAAAGAGATGTCTTTTGTATGACAAACAATGAGGAAATCATGATGAGGAGGGAGAGGATGCTAAAGTGACTGCAACAATATTAGCTATATTAGCTAATACAATGTTTTCTACAATGCTGTCTTACTCTGACTCCTGTGACCCTAATTTTATGAAGAGTAAGGGAAGTCAGAAGAAGAATGATCTAACTCGGACTTCCTGCTATGTAAACAGCACCAAAAGTTGAAATAAGCTATTTCGACTTAAGCTACGCAATTGACGTAACTCAAGTCGCATAGCTTATTTAGGCTTTAGCTTTGCTGTGTAGCTGTGCCTGAGTTAATGCCTTACCCATATGTTCACACAGGTGCCCCCTCTCCCTTTTATGAGTAGCCGATGACTGCTTGTTGCTGTCATCAAAGGAAGTGTCATTCTTTGCAATATGATCTTTGCTGCTTTCCCCCACTTCAATACTGGCCTTGCTATAACACTATGGAAAGGGATGGATGCATGAAGACAAAAATGAGAATGTCAGTCGGTGTTTGATCTTGGGATATGTGGATCACGTGTCATCTTTATTAATTTAATTCCTGTCCATTAGTCTTTCTCTATAGAATTAGGTAGTTTTTACTCCTAAAAGGCATGCTACCAATACAGATTATACTTGATGTCTTGTATAATTTCTGCAAAGAAAAACATTTTAATACATTTTCTTACTTCTCATATTAGGAAACCAGCATGTCTGAAAGATTTATAGACATTTAACAGTTACTCAGAGGAAAACATTACTGAAAATGTTAGTTAGTACAACAAATCATATAAGTGTATGGTATTCATATACTGCAATAGAGTATATTAATATGGGAATATAACACATTTACTGTTGAATTTCTTATATGACATTTATTTTAAAAGTGTGAAGACATTTTCATAGTATCTCTACAGCATAAGATTTGTTTCTTTTCACAATATACAAACTACCATTTTGAAAATACATTTTGAAGCAAAACACTAGAAAATTGTTTACTCTAAATGACTGATTTTTATATTGCAAGTCGTGCTTGATTAATATTGGTTGTAAAATGCCATTGTCACAATTTGAGGGCAACTTCCCTCCTCCTCCAGGACACTTAAATGTTTCTGGCTCCCTGTTGTCATCTGTACTGGGCGGAGACGTGGCTCACTGCCTACCGACCAGGTTCTAAAGCAGAGGTAAAACTCCCAGCCCCCCGGCCATCTACAATCTGAACACTTCCCCTATCTGGCCTGCAAAAATAGTTTGAAAAAGTTATTTAATCTAGCCCATATTGCACCTACGTAGTCACGGCCACAAAGGGTGCTGCTCAGTCTGTGAAGTCATACTGACTGCCTCTTCCACAATGTGAGCCACACTGGACAGAGAGCTGACACACTTCTGGAGCTAGTGGGGGCTGAACCAGTAAGTTTCACTTCAGGTTACTCCAGTGGGTGATCCTAGTCTGGATTTATCTAGGGGAAAAAAAAGCCCCACTAACTTGGAGGCTTGTGATCAAATGAGGAGAGTTGGCATCACTGATATCTAGTCAGTTTTACAAAATGAATTAAGTTTCACAGCTTATACATATGGATAGAATGGCTCTGCATACTATGGATGTTAAATTTAGATTAATGGGCTAATCAAATAGTCGATGCAATTAGCATCGACTATTCAATTAGTCAATAAAGGCGCCTTTGCCTTCCCCTATGCTTCAAAGGTGAAAGCACTGCAGGAACACTGGGCCAGCAGGGAACTCAAGCAGTCTCCCGCTGGCTCTGTGCTCCCCCTGGCGTTTCAAAGTAGCAGCACCACATGGAGCCCGGGATCAGCTGAGGAGTCAGCGAGCCCCGGGCTCCACGCAGTGCTGACCCTTTGAAGCACCGTCTTTTCTTCTCCCCCCACCCCTTGCTGCTGCTTTCTGATAGAGGCAGCAATGTGGGGGGAAGCTATGATGAGCATGTTCCCAACAGTTACTAGCTACCATACAGCTCTTTCTGAGCAAAAGCTTTTATTCCTAGGTAAAAAGCATTGTAGAGAGACACACAAAAAAAAGTTCCACATTCCGGAAAAACTTCAAAAACACACTTCAGGGTGAAACCAAATTTGGAATTAATATGCAAACTTGACACTATCAGACTGACACTAACCCAGGCATGCAAGTTTGGAGTAAGGATGTAAATTAACAAGTAATTTATTAGTTGAGTAGTCAATGGAATTTCCATTGACTAGTTGATAGGCATTTCCGCATTCTTCCTTTACATTTCAAAGACTCTTGTACTTTTCAAAGAAAGAATGCGGAACTTCACGTTCAGCCCGGGGCCAGCAAGAAGTCCTGCTGACTTCAGGCTCCCGGAGGATGCTTACCCTTTGAAATGCACAAGAGCTCCTGGTGGCTTTTGTGCATTTCAAAGCAGAAGCACCTGTGTGGAGTCTGGAGTTAAGCGAGACTTGCCACTGGCTCCAGGCTGCACAAGGCGTGCCAACTTTGAAATGTACAAGAGTCTCCAGCAGGGGCTCTTGTGCATTTCAAAGTGGAAGCACCCTCATGGAGCCTGGGCTCAGCGGGGGACACAGTCCCCTGCTGACCCCGAGCTCCATACTGTGCTGCTGCTTTGAAATGCCACACAGAGCCTGGGGTCAGCTGGGCACTCCCTAGCTGACCCCAGGCTCTGTGTGTTTTGAAATGCCATGCTGGAGCCTGGGGTCAGCTGGGGAGTCCCCAGCTGATCCCGGGTTCCGTGGAAATGCTGCACGGAGCCCGGGGTCAGGTGGGGACTGAGCCTGGGCTCCACATGGCATTTCCCCAGAACCCAGAGTCAGCTGGGGACCCTCCCCCCAGCTGACCCCGGCTCTGCCGCAGGGCTGCGCTTGGCATTTCAAAGCAGCAGCACTGCATGGAGCCCAGGATCAACTAGGGACGCCCCAGATGACTCTGGGTTTATGGAAATGCCACAGGGAGCCTGGGGTCAGCTAGGGAATCCCCAGCTGACCCCAGGCTCCATGGATTGCTGCCCCTTTGAAATGCCACCGCAACGTTTCCAAGCAGCAACACTGCAGGAAGCCCAGGTATGGGATTCCTCCACTTCCCCCTTTTGCTGCCTCTATCTGATGAGGGGATTGACTAGTCGACTTGACTATCTGATAAGCATTTGCTTATCGGATAGTCAACTAATCCTTAACATCCTTAGTTTGGAGTGGCTAAGTCACTACAAAAAGTAACTTTCTCTTTTTTGGTAGCCACACCTTCTCATCAACTGTTGGGAATGGACCACATCCACCCTGATTGAAATTACCTTGATAGCACTGCTAATATACAAAGTGGTTTGCCCATCCTGTCACAGGAAGTTTGGGGCAGCAGAAGGAATGCAACCGGATCTTCTGAGTCTAAGGTTAGTATCTTAGTCACTGGAAGATCTTTTCTTTTTTGGGAAGGGTATCATGGTAAAAGTAAGCCTTAAGAAAGGCTTTTAAAGAGATCAGGATAGTGGCCATTCACAAGTGGATCAAACTGCAATGCTTGATATATTCATTTTTTGCAAAGTTAGGTATATCTGGATTTTATTTCAACCCAGAAAAGTGGAGGGAAGGTGGCAGCCACAGAGTTCAGCTCTGAATCTGAATTGTACCAAAGTTTGGTGCTGTTTGGATCAATGGCTTTTTGCAGACTCTTCTGCTAACCCTGAAAACTGGATATTTTTAATGTAGTGCTTTTGTGTGTTCAACAGTGTTTTCTGTCAAGTTCCTGTTTTTGTTGTTTTAAACCATGAGGAAATTTGGGTAGAATTTTTTATTTTTTATTTTTGGGTGGGCTGGGGAGTAGTAAAGTTTTTAATATGAAAGTTCAGAATTGTCATGTTCAATCATAATGCTTTTTGATGGAATGATCCACTTCAGTGCAACAATTTAATGCCATATTGAAATGACTGATGCAAAACAACCCAGTTCAGCGCATTACATAAAGGACATAAGCTATTTATTCTGAGTGCACAAATTTAGAGCCATATTTAAGAGTTAATATTTAAGTGACCCATTTGGTAACTTGAGAACCAGAAAGAGTATCAACAGTAGAAATAGGCAGTTATTCAGCTGCAGTTATGAAGTTAGAACTGTTTTAGAATCAATAGCTGACCTTTTATTCTGTGTGTGTATGTGATTTTTTTTTCTGAAAAACAATCCGCTGATGTGATAGGTTTAAATGGAGATTGCAAGTAATTTAAATTTCTTCCTAATTGATCTAAAATCTTTGTATTTGATTCTGGTTTATCAGAAGTAATGAGACCAGGGGTCTCAAATGAGATTTTTACAAGAAACAACATGGGAAAATGTATTCATTATTTATAAAATGTAGTATTTGTTTCTGGATTTTAACAACTTAAAAGTGAGCATCAGCTCTACACATCCAGCTTTGAACGTGTGTTTTAATCAAGCATTTGTGCCAAAGGTTGATTGTATGTTAATCAGTTCAAATAAACCAGAACTTGAGTGTCTTGTGACACATAAAAAGGCTATTTTTAGACCAAGTCAGTCAGCGTTGAGGAGGAATTAAAATTCTGTAGCTTACTGCTAGAAAACTGAACTGGAGACACATTTTCCTCTCCGTGGAATTATTTTTTTGGCTGAATATTATAAATAGAATCAATTCATAGTCAGTAACAAACAGCTGCTTTTGTATTCATCCTTCCTTTAACATTCACTGAGGTTAAAATTCATGATAGTATTTACTGAGAGATACAGTATCTGACAAAATTAAATTAAACATGTAATATTCATAATGAAGTGATTTTAGGTTATATTTATGAAGCAGCAACAAATTGGATGGATGAATAGGACTTCCTTTTGGTTTTTTTGAAAGCTGAATCTGGATCTGAACTTATTTCCTTTGAAGTTGATAGACTGAAATAACGCTACCTGATTCTTGGCAATAATTATCATCACTCTGTGTAAGTGCTTTTCTTTAAAAAGCCCAAAATTTCCCATTACCTGAAAAAGCCCTCTTGTACAGCATATTGCACAGATTTTTCCATGCTGAGTAGAAAATGTAATCCTGTGCAGGAAAACACGGTCACTAAAGAGTTATGTTGGTACACGGTCCCTGCAGTCATTTTGGCACTGATGACTGGGTTAAACTGTAGTTGTAACAACATTGGGGAATGAAAAATTCAGGATTCTCTTTATCTACCAAAATTTACCTAAATATTCTTGACTCCACCCAAACTCTATAGGTTGCATCTTTGACCCCCTTGCTCCCAGGCTTTCTCCCATAACTTTATTTTCTGTAAAACAATGTTGGTATTATTTAGTTCACTTTCAGGTGCTCAGTGCTGTTGACAATGCAGTGGTTCTGCACTGAGGTTTTACTATATCTCTATTCATGTTTGTGCTGTTGTGTTTTGATCTGCAAAAATAATTTCAATTATTTTCTGAGAAACATAAAAACAATCTTGAAAGCTGTAAATGTTTTTCTGCGCCAGTCTGGGTAATGTTGCCAAATTGGCAAGACACAAGCAGTCTGTCAGCTGTCAAGCCACTGAAAGTGGTGATCAGCAGTTCACTATTAACCATCTGTCTAAAGAATTCTCAAAACCTGTTGTTATAGTTGCTTCATGGATAATCTTTAAATCTGTTGTTAAAACATTGCACATTATTTCAGTAACTAATGGCTAAATAGATGAAACCATATGGTTTTGACACAGGACATATTTACAACTATGTCATGGATCCATTGAATATTCGTCTGAGGCTAATTAAGCAATGCTATTAACAAGAATTTCTCCTGAAAACACACATTAAATGATTTATAGAGTCTATAAAAATATGTATTAAAACATTCTAGTATGTCTGAATCAAGTACTCCAGAGTTACTTATACTTTCTTTGCCTGCATCGCTTGTGAGCTAGCCATTCATGTGCACAAACTCCCATGTTTGTGCATGCATGCAAATGCTTATGTGTAGAGTCCCATGAATCTGTGGATAGCTGAAGATAAGGATGCAGTTGTAATGCTCTTTACAGATTGGAGATCAGGTGTGGATTCATATTTTTGTATCCATCAAAGGCTGTAACAACGATACTGCTGGTGTGGGTGCAGATGCAGATGCAGATACTAGGGATGTAGTAGTATAGTCAATTAACCAATAAGCAAAAACGTACAGGTTAATGCTATAGACTACATGCATTCTTACCTCCACCCCACCCCCTCACCCCCCGCCAGTAAAAAATTTTTAGCAGGCTGGCTAGCCGGTCTGGGACCTACACGCACTGCGGCTCTGCATTTAAAGTATATTAGGAGCCAGGCAGGTAGGCAGCCTGGCTCAGTTCTCCCCAGACAGGGGCTGCTGCCACCCCATGCTGCTGCCTCTGTATCCAAGGCAGCAGCACAGGGCGACAGGCACTTGGTCTGTGAGGGGAGCTGGTTTTTAAACTGGCTCCCCTTGCAGACCAGCTCCCACCTGGCACCCCATGAATTATGGTTTTATTTTTAATACTGTGCCATGTAAAGATGTGCACAAATTGTGATCAGCTTCCAAACTTTCACAAGACTCAAGAGGTTTCTCTGCAGATGGCTCTTGGGTCAGGACTATCTCTGAGTACATTGTTGCGTGTTTGTTGAATATTGTGCACCTGTACCAAGCATATAAAGCCCTCCATAGGAGACTTGTTTGTAAGTCCTCTCACTAGTACTACATGAGAAACATTTATTTGAACCAGAAGCCAGTTGATACATAAAGTAACTTAATTATGGGGGATAAGGAAGGAAATAAATGGGGGTCTTGACTCAATTTTTGATCTGATACCCTGAAACTCGTGGCCAGATTTCCATTGTGTGTTTCCACAATAATTGTGGGCAATAATTGAAGAAATTCATATGAATAAAAGAGGACAGACAATAGAAATGCAAAATCATGTATGAAGAACTGACTGCTGCTTGAAATCAGATATTGGGAGTTTATTACACTATGGTATAGTCAGTGAAAGCCAGAGAGAACAAAAGTTAGACATTCCTGGCTGCCATTGTCATATTGATTAGGAAATAGATTGCTTTTTGTATATCACTTATAGTATATACTTTGGGTGACATTTAAAACATGAATATTCATCACTCACAGTACTTACATTCATTGTGGTTCTCCTATTACGTCCACTATTATGATTTGGTAAATACGTATTTTTACATAAATAACAGATGTTGGACTGACCTGATAATTAAAGAGTTAAATTAGCCATAGATAGTGACATTATGGTGGGAATGATACAATGGCATGTGGATCATTAGCAAGACTTAAATTCTGAGGGTACTCTACTCTTTCACATTGAGAACTTCGGGCTTCACTTGTGAGGCTTTTAGCTTTGGCCTCGTGTTTAAAAAATATTTACTGGAGTTCTGCTGCAGTGGGCTCCTGATGTATTTAAGCCCAGCCAATTGGTAACTGTCAATAGCAAAAAAACTCCAAAGGTCAGAGATGGGACACTAGTTGGGGAAAGCTGTGACATTCTTTCCTAGATATTTGCCTAATGTATCTTGTCCACATGTTCAAGATCTGTTTGCCATATTCAAGGTCAGGAAGAAATTTCCCCTTCAGATTGGATTGGCAGAAACCCTTACAAGTTTTTCTGCTTCCTCTGCAGCATGGAGCAGAGGTCATATGTAAGTTTAAATGTGTGTAAATGGTGAATTTTCTGTAACTTAGTCTTTAAACCTTGATTTGTGGATTTCAGTAACTTGTCTGGCAGTTAAGGGTTTATTACAGGAGTGGGTGAGTAAGTTTCTGTGACTTGCAGTCTGAAGGGAATTGACTAGGGCTATGTCTAGACTGCAAGCCTCTTTCGAAAGAGGCTAGACTGCACGTTTGCGTCTAGACTGCACGTTGAACTTTCGAAAAAGCGGCTTGCTTTTTCGAAAGAAAGCATCCAGCGAGTCTGGATGCTCTCTTTCGAAGAAGCCCTATTTACATTGAAGAACGCCTTCTTTCGAAAGAGGAACTTTCGAAAGAAGGCGTTCTTCCTCGTGAAATGAGGTTTACCGTCATCGAAAGAAAAGCCGCGTTCTTTCGATTTAATTTCGAAAGAATGCGGCTTGAGTCTGGACGCAGGGGAAGTTTTTTCGGAAAAAGGCTACTTTTCCCGAAAAAACCCCTGAGTCTGGACACATCCTAGATGATCAGGTTTATTCCTTCTGGCCGAAGCCTGAGTTGATTATTTCAAAACTAAGACACAATTCCTTCCCCCCTTTTAAATTAATTTTTTAAGATGAGTAGATCTAAATTCCTCACTTGGATCTAAATATTTCGGCACACCTCTCTGTGTGTGTTATGTGCATTAACATTGTGTATTCACTTATAAGTATTTTTGTGATCCTCCTGACCAGCGCATGAGCATTTAATGAGTTATTCTCAGGATCATCATCCATATCCCATTTTACAGTTAGTACAACTGAGACACAGGCAGATTAGATTATATGGTTTTCTAAGATCAAACAGTTTGAGGTACAGCTGAGAACAGAATCCAGAGACCCTGACTTCAGTCCTGTACATTTGATTAGGAAACCATCAATATTGTGTGTGACAAAGAGACAACATTGTTAAGTTATGTCTCTTATAAGGCAGCATCATTAACATTTACTGAAGTTTCAACATATGGAACTATTTTCTGTCTTATTTTCTTACAAAATCCACTGCTGTGGTTTTTTTTTAGAATCCACTTGAAAGAGCTTGTGCTGTAGGTGATTTTTAGGTGTTCATGATAAATTTTGTTAAAATGTTTGAGTATATAATGTCTTTTAGGTTCAATTTACCCCTTCTCATAAGTATTGTGAGCAAAATCTTGCCTTTTTGAAGTCAGTATGAGTTTTCTTATGATTTAAACAGCTTTAACACTTTAGCATGTAACAAAAAGACAGACAGACACTTGCTAGACATGATACTTTTTCACACTACGCAGAAATTACTTTGTGCTTTTTGTTTTTTGGATGTGCATGGTAAATGGAAAATGCAACCATTCTGATCTGATGCTATTTTGCTAGGACTGAGCAAAACTTGGAAATTCTGTTCTGTGGAAAATTCCAATATTTTGAAATCTGTTTTTATTCTGAATGGAGATAAAAACATAATATTGAAAATTTCTTGCAAAACTAAATTTTTGAAAATTTCATTTTAACTTGATTGAAACATTTTCTTCCAATTTTGACTTTTTAAAAATGTTCTATATTATAATGTAAACTTCAGAACAGAAAATCAGATTACTCCTTCTTGACAATATCAAGATAGAATAGATGGACCTCATCAAAATAGCATTTTCAGATTTTTCCTTAAAGAAAAACAAGTCAGCATTGACATGCTAAAACACATGGGCAGCTGGTATATTAGGCAGGGGAAGGCATTGCCTCCCCAAACCGCCAGCCTACTTCTGCCCACACTCCACCCCCAGGAAGCCTAGTGTAAGCATACTAGGGGCAGAATGTTGCTGCCCCTGAGCACCTGCCCTCACTATACTCTGGGGTCAGGGAGGCTGGAGCTGTGTGCCCTCCTTGCTCCCTGTGCTCTGGGGCCAGAGAGGCTAGGGCTACACACCCTCCTTGCTCCACATGTTCTGGGGTCAGGGAGGCTGTGTGTGTGTGGTGCGCTGCTCTGCCTCCCTGTGTTACAGGAGTGGGGGAAGGGGAGCTGGTTTGGCTCCCATGGGGAGCGGGGCTTCAGCAGAAAGGACAGGGCTTGGGGCTTGCCTCTCCTAGCACTACCTTCACCCATTGCTCATGTTCTTACAGAAAGCTTTGATTTCTAGAAAAAGCATTTTCTAATGGGAAAAAAATCCATCAGAAAATTTTCAATTTGCTCTACTTTTTGCAGCGATAGAAATAACTATTCAAATCACAAGGTGATAGACTCAAGCTCTCTTTAATGTTTGTGCACATAGAGGTATGTGAAACTGTGAGAGTACGTACTAGCAAATCCTGAGTTTCTACCGTTTCTTCTGACTTGTTCCATTTGGGGAGGGATTATTTCTCTCTCAGGAACAGTCTGGCATCCACCTTTATTTGTATATATCTTGGAGCAAGTGAAAAGGCAAATAACCAGCATCTCTGTGCTCTCTTGGGTTCCACCTTCTCATAGCTTCATGGTGATTGTGAAGACATAATGCACAATCCCATGTGCCTACTCTATCCCAAATTTTACAAAATAAGAAAAACACCGCTCAGGACTCTGCAAGAGTTGAAGGGGAAAGAGTATGGAAAGGGCCTTCTTCCCAACATCTGCTGAAACTCCAGTGCCAAGATCATCATCTTGCTGCTCTATGCAGGTTGCCCCACCAATTATTTAATTTTTGTATCATCTTCTCTTCCTCCACATCAAATTCAAGCTTCTCCTCTTCATGTTCAAATCCACTCTGTGATTAAAATCCTGAGACTGTTAAAGTCAATGTCCAAAATCCTATTAACTCAATGGGGCCAGTATTTCACCCTTTAACCTTGTCCCCGTCTATACAACTTCTACATGCTACCCAATTCCTCTCTCCTCTTTGCTCCCTTTGTCTGCCCCTTTCCTTCAAATTAGGCCTTAAACTTAGATTACCCTCCCAGTTCATAAATGCCAACCATCTCTTCCTCCTCTCTCATCTTATTCCAAAAATTAATTCACCTGAGCCATGACTCGTTCAGTTATTATGTCCATACTATCAGTATAGTTTTGGTGCTTTTACTTTGGCTGTATTGTTTTGTATTCCCATCTGTGAATAGACACTGTTTGCTATTTAGTGCTCGAAACTGTTTTGGTTTCAGCATAGTCCAGCAGTTGCACAGTACCTTGTAAAATCATAGTGCTTACACTGATTTTCCTGCTTACGCAGTAGTTTATCCGTATACATGGGGTTTTTATCTGGCCAAATCAGTGCAGCTGCTGTGCACAAACTTTTGCACAAAGTATTCTCCATATTACAATTACATGAACTTTATGATTAAAAAATGAACTAGATAGGTGGGTGACCGCTGAAAGCATATTAATTAACATTGTCACAGTGGCTCTCTTCAGTAATGAGTCTCGGCATGACTCTCAAATCAAAGATACTACTCCTTTGTTCTGACATTGATCTGTGCTTTGTCTGATTTTTTTTTCCCTATGTGTTTTAATTACATGTAAACATTCATTTGCTCTTCTTTGTGATAAAGTAAACAATTGAATTCTGTGAAGCTTAAATAAAAAGTCCCCATTCATCCCATGAGAGGTACCAAATAAGTTCGCCTTGCTGTGAAGTAGGGAGAAGACAAGATGTTTGATTAATCAGATAGGCCTGAAGATATTTATAATACTTGAAAATTTATCCAGCATTGTTCAGGTCCTTAACCTAAATACATTTTTAAAATTCATTTAGGTCATTGTTCTGGGGTGAGGTTGGTGGTGAAGGGTTCAGTATGTATGCTGACCTAGGGAGAAAGGACAACCCCAGCCCTCTCTCTCACATAGCAGCTTGGTGCCAGGTGAGAAGTACCTGTCCATAGCTGCTACAGCGGGTACAGCCAGGGAAGAGGTGAATGTCCCCCGGATGGACAGGCAACAGACACACTCTCTGAAGTATGTAGTAGATAGCTGTCCCTTTCTGTATTACTGCTCCCTGTTTTCCTAATATGGTTATAGCTGTTGCAGTCCCCATCTCTGGCTCTGCAATTTATCTGTGCCTCCTATCAGATCTTTCCCTTTCCATTTTATGAGATTGCATTTTGGGCACATCCCATTGTCCTGGCACAACTCAGCCTTTGCCTTCCTTTAAGTTATGATAAGAGAGAGCTGCATACCAAATTTCATGGTCTTACCACTTATCATTTAGGAGGAGTTCTTGAACAAACATACTCATGAATGGACAGACAGACCACTGCACATTTCTAAAATATATAGAAAACTTTGAGACCTCTCTCCGATCACCGTTGCACATAAATCCAATAGCAAAGTCCTTAGGAGACTTGGTGGAGTCCCTGGTACTTTTCCTCTTTGGGTCCAAATAAGAGCTGGAAAAAGAGCTTTGGTGAATAGAAAGGCTGAATAGACATGGCTGTATTTTTTTAAAACTGAGGGACAATTTACAAAAGGGCTAGTGGAGAAAGAGATGTGGGCCTTTTAACCCTTTGTCCGAAGGTTGGAACTAGGCATGTTAGATAGCAGGTAATAGAATAGTCAACTAACTGCATGAATTCTTAGCAGTTAGTCAACTATTTTATAATCCCCAGGGGTGGGGCTGGCAGTCAGTTCAATCTGGCTTCACTCCTGGGGAGCCCCTGCCACCCGCGCTGCTGCCTCTGTATCAGAAGCAGAAGCATGGGGTGCTAGACAGAAGCTGGTGTGAGGGGAGCTGGTTTAAAAACCAGCTCCCCTCATGGACTGGCTACCTGACATCCCATGATGCTGCCTCTGTAGCAGAGGCAGCAGCATGGGGTGGCAGCAGCCCCTGTCTGTGGAGGGTCTGAGCTCCCCACGGACAGAGGCTGATGGGGGAGGAGAAGCAGGGGAGGCTGCTGTGAAGCAGCCTCTGTCCACAGAGGCCTGGGCTGATAGCTGTCAGAGGCTGCTCCAGCAGCAGCTCCTGTCCATGGGGAGTTCTGACCCACCGCAGACAGGGGCTGTTTCATGGCAGCCACCTCTCCCCTTCCCCCACCCACCATGCTGCTGTCTCTAATAGAGACAGCATTGCGGGGGGCACAGATGACAATGCAGAGCTGGTGCTGAGGGGAACTGTCTTTGAAGATGGCTTCCCCCAGTACCGGCTCTTATTCCCTCCCCGCACCCTTGCTGCCTCTGAATGCAAGGGGGGAATGCAAGTATAAAGAAGATTAGGCCTAGGCTTAATGATTAATCGTCTAACTCAGCTACTCATTCACGTCCCTACTTGGAGCACTCTGCTTGTGGAGAGCAGAGGAACAAACATGGGTTTTGTTGCTCCCTTTAATGTGGAAAACACACATGAACTTAGATTTCCCATGTTGCAGGAAGAATGTGTCTAGATTATTGAATAGTCTAGGATGAATCTTGCTTAATCTTTCCTCTTGAAGCTCTTTTCCTTTCTATAAATACATAGTCACCTGGCTAAAGAGAGTGATTCTATATCCCAGTGGTTCAGGCACTCACCCGAGAACTAGGAGGCCTAAGTTTACATGTGTTGAAGTAGTTGATTATAGGCAATGAACTAGGGATGTTAGCATATAGTTGTTTAAATGATTAACTGATAAGCATAGGCTTATCAGTTAATACCGATGACTGCATGCACACACATCCTTGCTGCCGCTGTATCAGAGGCAGCAGTAGGAAAAGCAGGAACCAGGACCCATGGAGATCTGTCTTTTAAGCTGGTTCCCCCTGTATGCTGTGTGAGCTGTCTGCCCCCCCTTGTTGCCACCCACAGAGGCTGCAGTGTGGGTGACAGGCAGGGGGTGGTGGAACCCATTCCAGGGAAATTTAGGGGAAGGGGGTTTTATTCCCAGTACTTTCTCATTTCAAAGGGAGGTCTTCAACCCATTCTGGATCTCTGGGACCTCAATGAGTTCATAAAGAAAACAAGGGTCAGAATGGTCAATTTTTCAGGCCATATCAAGCATAGCAAAATGGTGTGCAGACCTTGAATTTCAGCAAAGAAAAAGTGAAGGATTTTCCAAAAATTTTAAGTGCTGTTTTGTTTTGCACTTTCTAGTGCTGTCAGCAGCACAGACTTGGGATTTTATTCATCTCCACTTTGGCACATTGTAAATGTGTTTAATGGAGCAGATGCACCCTAGAAAATGGTGGTAATAGTGGAAGTATTTTACCAGGAAACCACCTTTTAAATTGTGCCTCCAATTCCCATAGCACTTCCGCTAGAAGCTTCTTCTGCCTCGAGGATTCATTGAATCATCAGATCTTCCAAGTTGTCTGGTTATGACCCCACTATGGCCAGTAACCCATTGATTGAAGTGGCACTGGCTAGCTGTGGATCCTTTCATGCAGTGGGGATAGGAGCAGATGCTGAAGCATCCTTTTAGGTGAACTTTACACTAATAGCAGCTCTATGCTCTGGGTTATGTGGTCATAACCCAATGCTAGTGAGGGCAGATTAAGACCCGTACATTTCCCTTTCCTTATTCTCTTCCAAGAATAAGTATTTCTAAAGATGCATGATTTTGTAGTACTTTGGTTTTATCTCATCTTTTAAACTGATCTCTATTTACTTTGTATACACTTTGACCAGTTATGTGATATAATGATTTTATTTAAAGAGTTAGCCTTCACATTTTACACCCAGTCTTCTTACTGATTAGATAAACTTTCACTGAGTTTAGCAGGATCAGTACTTCAATCCGTTTCCATTAAACTGATATGTAGAAGTTAATGTATAATAAAATTATCTTCTTGTTTCTATGTCATATCCTTTAGCAATAAAGCAGCTTGAATAAAGAAGTGGTAAAATAATATATGGCAAAGATAGAGGGCAATGTATCAGGAAGGAAAATACTTAGTAGAGGGAAAGTTCTTGATATCTATCGGAGTTCCACAAGCAGAATGAATATAAAATAATCAGCAAGGCAAAAGCACAATTGGAATTGCAGCTAGCAAGGGATGTGATGGTAACAAGAAAGGTTTCTACAGGCATCTTAGCAATAAGAAGGTGACAGGGAGAGTGTGGGGCCCTTACTGGATGAGGGAGGTAACCTATTAAGAGATCATATGGAAAAAGCTGAAGTACTCCATGCTTTTTTTTCCCCTCTGTCTTTACAGACAAGGTCAGCTCTGACTACTGCATTAGGCAATGCAGTATGGGAAGGAGGTGGGCAGCTCTTGGTGAAGAAAGAACAGGTTAGGAACTATTTAGAAAAGCAAGATATACACAAATCCATGGGTCCAGATTTAATGCATCTACAGGTACTTGAAGGAGTTGGCAGATGTCATTGCAGAGCCTTTGGCCATTATCTTTGAAAACTTGTGGAGATCAGGAGAGGTGCCAGATGATTGGAAAAAGGCAGATGTAGTGCCCATTTTTAAAAAAGGGAAGAAGGACAATCCAGGGAACTATTGACTGGTCAGCTTCACCTCAGTCCCCGGAAAAAATCATGGAGAGGATGCTTATAGAATCCATTTTGAAGCACTTGGAAGAGGAGAAAGTGATCAGGAATAGTCAACATGGATTCACCAAGGGCAAGTCATGTGTGACTAATCTGATAAGCCTCTGTGATGAAGTAATTGGCTCTGTGGACATGGGGAAGTCAGTGGATGTGATATACCTTGACTTTAGCAAAGGTTTTTATATGGTCTCCACAATATTCTTGCCAGAATTTCAGGAAGTATGGATTGGATAAATGGATTGTAAGATGGCTTTTTTGGCTAGCTAGATTGTCAGGATCAATGGGTAGTGATCAATGGCTCAATGTCTGGCTGGTGGTCGGTTTTAAGCAGAGTTCCCCAGGGATTGGTTCTAGGGCTTGTTTTGTTCAACATCTTTATTAATGACCTTGATGAGGAGATGGATTGCACCTTGATGAGGGGATGGATTGTCCACCCACTGCTTGAATGGGGGCTGGGAGTACTCTAATCTACCACCCTGTGCTCCAGATGCTGATGCCCTATCCCTTGGGCCCCTCCAGAACCCACACCTCCTCCCTATTCTCAGGGCGTCCCTTATCCTGACTTCCTAATACAGGAGCCAGCTCCAACCCCGGCAACCTGTGTTGGCTGTCCAGCCACTGCCTGGGTGGGTGGAGAAGGGTGGGATCAAGCCCACCACTATGTGTTCCAGAGTCTGATGCTCTACCCCCGAGTTCACTGGAGATCCCACTCCCGCTCCTTCAGCAGGCCCCTTATCCTGTTTTACAAATGTGGTAGCCAGCTCCATCCCTGGGACAGTCTGTGTCATCTGTGCTATCACTAAGCTAGGGGGAGAGGTAGATAAATTGGAGGGTAGGGATAGGGTCCAGAGTGACCTACACAAATTAGAGGATTGGGCCAAAAGAAATCTGATGAGGTTCAACAAGAATCCCAAGCACTATTAGAGGCTGGGAATCGACTAGCTAAGTAGCAGCTCTGCAGAAAAAGACCTGGGAGTTACAGTGAATGAAAAGCTGGATACGAGTCAACAGTGTGCCCTTGTAGCCAAGAAGGCTAATGGCACATTAGGGTGTATTAAGAGGAGCATTACTAGCAAATCTAGAGAAGGGATTATTCCCCTTTATTCAGTACTGGTGAGGCCACATCTGGAGTATTGTCCAGTTGTGGACCCCTCACTATAGAAAGGATGTGGAGTCTTTGGAGAAGGTCCAGTAGAGGGCAATCAGAATGGTTAGGTGGATGGAGCACATGACCTACGAGGAGAGGCTGAAGGATTTAGTCTGCAGAAGAGAAGGGTGGGGGCGGGGCTTTGATAGCAGCCTTCAAGTTCCTGAAGGGAGGTTCCAAAGAGGATGGAGAGAGGCTGTTCTCAGTAGTGGCGAATGGCAGAACAAGGAGTAATGGTTTCAATTTACAGTGGGAGAGGCCTAGTTTGGCTATTAGGAAAAACTATTTCAGTAAGAGGGTGATGAAGCACTGGAATGGGTTACCTAGGGAGGTAATGGAATCTCCATCCCTAGAGGTTTTTTTAAGTCCCAGCGTGAAAAAGCTCTGGCTGATACGATTTAGTTAGAACTGGTCCTGCTTTGGGCAGTGGGCTGGACTCGATGACCTCCTGAGGTCTCTTCCAGTCCTAGGATTCTATGATTCTGTGATAAAATATGAGATCTAGAATAAGTACTGCAGAGGAAATTTTTGCTCAACTTGAATTGAAAATTTGACCTATGGGAATTTAATTGTAACAGAAGTATGGAAAGAAAAGTTCAAAGAGGATTAACCATCCTATTCTGCTGTGGTTACATTTCCCTTATGGATCATACACCTTCTGAACCATGTTTTCTAGCTCAGGCCTGTATGCAGCATGTCAGAATTTTTTACCTCTTTTAGTTCCTACTTTTAGTGCCAGTTTCAAGGCAGAAGTCTTTTTTTTTTTTTCAATTTACCTGCATTCCTGGAAAAAAAAATTATTCTGTGTCCTGGTATCAGATCCTCAGATGCCATAAATAGTTAAAGCTTTACTGAGGTCAGTGGACCTACACTTGTTTGCATCATCTGAGCACCTGATCCCTGAAATAATTAAAATATTTTCAAAATAGAAGGGGGCTTATTGTAGCAAAGGATGCAAGGGTTTGAACTAATCTTGTCTTTAGTTCACTCTGCCCTGAAATTGTATAATTCATGTAAATTTTGAAGCTGCACCAGCTACTGTCATCTTTGGGAAAGCCTGACTAATCTTCTGCATATAATAACATTTTAATCCTCTAGAATTTGTTTTCCCATTCTGCTACTGTCTGGCATCTTCTGTCTTTTTGTTGGTAACATGTTCTTTTAATACGTATCAACTGTGGGCCTTGGGGGAAACAGTTGCTAAGACTTTGCCCTGTCATCATTCACATCTTTCCAGAGGCATAGGAAGACAGTGACAGTGGTTGGTCACCAGCTGATAGGGTTACGAAAAGTTCATTCATCAAGCACTTACTGTAAAAATGAAAATAACTAATGAACCAAATGGAAAAAGAAACAGCTATATTTAGAAACAAAATACAGGACTATGTAGCACTTTAAAGACTAACAAGATGATTTATTAGATGATGAGCTTTCGTGGGCCAGACCCACTTCCTCAGATCAGTCTAGATCTCATATTTTATTTCGTGGGTCTGGCCCATGAAAGCTCATCATCTAATAAACCATCTTGTTAGTCTTTAAAGTGCTACATAGTCCTGTATTTTGTTTCAGCTACACAAGACTAACACGGCTACATTTCTATCAGGTATATTTAGGTGATTTTTAAAGTTAAATTCTTAAATATCTTTTTGCATGTTTGATTAAAAATAAATGCATCTTCAGTTCCCATTTCTCTCCCAAAAGATTTTAACTGTTACACAAAACAACACAAATTGTGCCTAAATCTCTGAGGGAACTTATCTACTGTGTGTTCAGCCAAATCTTCAAAAATGGCTTTTTAGTTTATCTGTAAAACTGCAGCTGATATTGCGAAATCCCACACTTCTGCATTTATAAAGCTGCAGAGCTCAGATTGTGTGCGCCAATCTGATACTGTAATAGAGGTATGCAGTTTCTGCACTCACTGATTGCAAACACAGGTTCTTATAGGTATTAGTAAAAATGTGATCCAATTTTGAAATAAATCATCTTCAAATACATAATTTTTACATGCTGAGGAAGGACACTATAAATTAAATCTTTAGAAAAGCTCCTTTAACTGTTCAACTTGTCCTATTTGGTTCTAGGATACCTAGTTCTTCCTTGCATGTGTGTAGGTAGGTTTTTCCAAAGATCTCTTCTCCTTGCCTGCTCTGCCTGTGGATTCTTCTCCAGGCAGAGTGTATGTGTCTGGTGTATGTGTATGTGTCCACATTCTGCTTTAATGTTGACTGCTATCCCAAGATCCAGGGAAATATTTTCCCACCTCCAGTTCACACATGTTGTTTCCAATGGCTATGTCCCAGTTCAAGGCAACTGCACCTGTATTCCCTCTCCCTGGTCTACGAAGCACCCCCCAGTTGTTTCCTCCTGTGTCTTGCTCTCTGCTTCACGAGGGTTTTTTCCAGGCTTCACAGTTCCCTGATTACACTGTCTGTACTTGGAGTGACATAGATTGCCTCCCATGCTGATCCTCAGAGACCATGAATAGTGTACGTATTCACAGTTATATAAAATTATCATGCAGTCCCCTTTAAGTCATCCCCTTCATTAGGATAAAAGCATTCCAAAGAAAAGTTACCAAAAACAATTGTAACCCCTCCTGTTGGCTAGCCCAGTGTGAGGTTATTCGGCATAGGGGAAGCTTGTGACTTCTTACACCACTGTGGGGGGAGGGCTAGGCCTGAGGCTGCTTGGTGTGCTCTGCGTTGTGTATGTGTGAGTGCACCTCAGACCAGACCCACTCTGACAAATCACCAGGAACAGGCTTTATTCTGTAAAAAACATAGAACAGGAAAACAGTTCAGCAGCCCCTTCTCTCAGCATGCAGCCTGTGTGCTGCTTCTAGCACAGTCCTTGCTGAGACCCTGCTGGGGGCAGAGGGCACATCCTTGCAGGAACCAGGAAGTTCTCCCAACATGCTGCAGTTTGTAGTCCACAACTTGTAGTTCCCAGGGCTGCTGCTGAAACACACTGGACCTTGGGCTACACAATGAAAGAATTCTCATATTCTCAAACAATGAATGTACATTCTCATAAGCTTACCCAGTATTGCTTACTGATTCAGGCAGGAGCTCTGGCAGATGAGCAGTCCCTCAGATCTCACCCAGGGGAATTTCTGTGGTCACAAATTCATAACAGCAATTGGCTCAGAACCAGTGCATCTATAAGTCTGACTCATTTTTCTATTTAGTTTGGGTCTCTTGTCTTCTTCTCATGTAACAGGCAATCAGCAGACAATGGGTTTCTCCTCCAAGCATAGCTTAAAAACGAGGGGTCCAGAGTTGGAAAGTTGCATTTCCATCCTCTGAAGTAATTCCTTGGCCCTGGCTAGAATTTTGTGTGGAAACCCCATTCCACCCTTTCCACCTGTGGTCTTACCCATGGTCTTATCCCATTCCGCCCTTTCCCCTGCAGCCCTGCCTCTTCCCCCAAGGTCCTCATCCCCACTTGATCCTCCACACCACCCCACCACTGTGGCCATGAGACCAGAAAATGGTCTGTGCCCTGGGTGGAACTAGAGGTTCTCTAGTCTTGGGGCTGTGAGGGGGGGAAATTCTTTTTTGGTGACCTGCATTCCCTACTGCCTGTCATGGCCGTGCAAGTTCTAGGAAGGTTTAATCTCCCACAGCCTACATTACACACTGTCTGTGAGTGAGCTTGTCATGATCATGAGGGTTAGCCAGCAGCCTGGGGACTAAGGGGTTAACTATGTCCCTTACCTAGCCAGGTGGAGTGGCCAATAGGAATGTAGGTAGAAATTTCAAACTGGGACAAAGGAATTTTTGGTTTTTCCCTCCTTTGTTCTGGGCAGTTCTATTCAGCTATTGAGGGGGACAGACACTATGTCTCCCTCCAAGAAAATACTCTTTCTTCACTTTCTGTAAGTAGGGTAAAGTTTAGATAAATCTGTTAGGTTTCATTGTTTTATGGTTTGGATATGGGATCTGCTGTCTGTGCACTTTTTAAAAGATGTTTGGCTTTTCTTCGTAACTAAGTTCTAGGCCCATGGAGTTTCTCCATGAGTATATTATTTTTTACTCTTCCATCTAGTTATTATGTTTGCAGCCCAATATCACAGGAATATTGTGATGATAATAAAAGTTTTCTCTTTTCTTTTAGTAACCTGGTATTGGTGAATGGTTGTGTCCTGCTTTGTACTTTAGGGCTGAGATTTCCCAAGTGATCTCTCCCCTGAATTTTCACATCAGTACTTGGGTGGTGAAAGTTTTATTCCCAAAATCTAGGGTTGTAAGATTTTGGGGGGAAGTTTTATACCAAGGCCTGGTAGATAAGGTTTTGGGGTACTTGCTGGCCCCCACTTCTGCATTTATCATGCCAAAGTGGGGAAGGAGCCATGACAGAGCTAAAATATTTCAGCTTAATTCAGAAAAGGTTATCTTAATAAAGTTTGTTCGGGATATGTCAAGGAACTCCACTCAGGAACTGCCAGTCATCTGTGATAAGAGCACCATCACTTGCTCTCTGACTGCTACTCGGTTCTGTCTGCATGCTGCTTCCACTGTACAATACCACTCTTCTTGCACTGCCATTTAAACAATTTCCTGAGTGAATAAGCAGTCACTCCAGCATCATAGTTAGTTTTAGCATCAGTTACTACAGAGAGCACACACAACTGCATGGGGGTGCCTCAAGAAGATTTAATCTGTTTTATGTAGCAATAGGGAAACTTCAGTACGTTCCTGGCTCACTCAAAAGTCTTGGCACTTAGTTGGGCTGCTTCACTCTCTCAAATCTGCAATATTGGGTGGGAATGATGCAAAGAGAGATGTTGTGGTGAGTTTTCTGCTTTCTGGTGCTTGGCCATAAGTATAGACTTTCTTGTATTTTGGCAAATCTACTTCTGAATCCAGCCAAATTCAAGAATTGTAGAGACCTATGAATATGGTGGGCAAAGAGAGTTTTTATGCCTCTTCCCCTAATAAACTTGCTCATCCATACTTAACACATTACTAAATTATCTAGATTTATGGATTCCAAGACAAAGGACCATAGTGATCATCCATTCTGACTTCTTGTATAGCACAGGTGATAGGAGTTTACCAAAATAATTCCTACAGCATATTTTTGTAGAAAACATCCAATCTTGATTTTAAAATGATCAGTGATATCATCACAAATTGTTTCAAAGGTTAATTACTCACAGTTAAAAAATTTTACATCTTTTGGCAACTGCGGAACACTTGGAGTTCACGTTCAGATGATTATCTAACAGGACTTGCAAATATTTTCAGTCACTGGTCCCCCATCCTGTAACTGGTGTAATGGCCTACATTCTTTGTCCCCAATATATACATTTGCATGTAGCCATATTAAAATGAATATTTTTCCTTGCACCTGTCCTCTTCATTATTTGCCACTCTTCCCCCATCTATGTCATTTGCAAACTTTATCATTGGGGGCATGTCTACACTACAGTGTTATTTCGAAATATCTTATTTCAAAATAGTTATTTTGAAATAACACGTCTACACACACAATGCATTTCAAAATAGCATTTTGCTATTTTGAAATAGCATGTTCACACTGAATGGGCTCTGAATCGCATTTAGGGCTGGCTGGGACCAGTTCCAGCAGGGCTCCAGTTCAGGACTTACTGCATGGGGCTGCTGCCCGAGGCTATCTGAGGACTGTGCGTAAAGAGACACCCCCCCCCCTTCCCCAGACAGCCAGTTCTCACGTTTCCCTGCTTGCCTGTCTACCTTGATGAGAGACAGCAATGCATTTTGTCTCTTCATACTCTGGTTGACCTCACTCGGGACACCACAGCGCTCTGCAACATGGAGCCAAAGCTGCCTCTGGGCACTCTGGTGCTTCTCCTGGATGCGTTGCTGTGAGCCTGGCTGCACTTTCTTCAAGCTGCCATCTGGGAGGTCCATTGGGGGGCTGTCAGTATCCAGGAGCCCCTGCAGGAGAGCTTCCACCCTGAGGAGCACTAAGAGCCTCCCTGGTCTGCCACACTGGAGGCTTGTGCCTCATTCCTTCCTCACATCCTTCCACTTACCCCTCCCTAACCTCCCTTCCTGATGTCAAATAAAATACATGTATTTTCATGAACACAAACTCTCTTTATTTAACAATATGGGGGGGGGGGGTGAGGAATGAAACTCTGGTGACACTGGGGAAAGGAGGCGGGAGAGGGGGGAAGAAAAGGTGGGAGAGGGGAGGGGGAAACCTGGGAAGTTCAGGTGTGGGGGTCTCACCAGACCAACTTGATTTTCATGCGAACCTGCTCCTGGGTTCTCATGTGGCCAGGCTGGCAGCTACCCTGCCATAGATGGCCGTGTTCCTCCATCTAGTGTGGAGATCATGAACGTTGGGGGCATCCCCCCCAAACCTGAATAAGGTCCATGATCTCCATCCTAGACTAGGAAGGTGCCCACCTTCTTCGGGCCCTGGCAGTCTCCTGGGAGCTGGCAGACTGCTCCTAGGGAGCGGTGGAGGGCTGGCTGCCAGTGGCTTTCTGGCTTATGTTTTGGGGCCACCGGGTCAGGGGCTGTGCCTGCTGGCTCTGGGCTGGCAGGCTAGGAGTTGGCACAAGGACTGTGGCCAGAGTCTACCCATTTAAGGGTTCCAGGGCAGGGCGGGAAGAGAAGAGTTCTTGGTTGAGGCTGGAGTGTACACATCATGGGCACAATGAATTCAAAAAAGAAAAAGGATACCTATTACTGAGCAGAACTCTTAGTTTTCTAACCATACCACTACTACTCTCCACTTGCAATACCTACTTCTAGCCACACTGTAGCTTGAGCCAATTCTCAGAGCTCTGTTAAGGTTGCATTATCAAACATAACATTAAAGTACTGCAGACTAACATATATGTGAGTGTCCTTGCAATGATGAGATTAGATACTCATTTAAGTGAGTTGGAGAGTCACTAGTTCAGTCCTTTTTGAAAAGACCATGAATAGTTAATTCATTGTTTAAGGTGTAGCTTCAAAAGGATAGCTTTGAAAGTGGGTCATTTTGCTTTTTTTCCTGACCAAATATTTCCTGTGAAACCCACTGAATGCTTGTTTTATGCTTGTTTTATCCCATAGTTTTAAGAATCCTCTGAAGCTCTTCTGTATGATCCCGCAATAAAACATAGATGTTTATATTTTTAATACAGTGAGTTCCAAAGCATCAAAGCTTACTGGTTAACTTAAAATCCATAAGGTTTGTCTAGGTTTGTTACATAGTCATCTGTCACACTCATACTTTTAAGAACAGAATGTTAACGAAATATGACCTAACTAACTCTCTCACATGAATCTCTTCCTCACTTGCTACCCACAATAACATTCCTCATAGTCCTCCCCTTACCTCTCCACTTCGCGTTTACACACATCTCTTCCCAACTCCTGGACTCACTTCATCTTGGTGTCTGTCACCCCTTCCCTCATCCTTTGCCTTGTTACATTGTCTAGAGTAGCTCATTACCATGAGTGCCTACTTCAAGACAAGTATCAGAGAGTTAGCCGTGTTAGTCTGAATCTGCAAAAGCAGCGAGGAGTCCTGTGGTACCTTATAGACTAACTGATGAAGTGGGTCTTTGCCCATGAAAGCTTATGGTCCAACACTTCAGTTAGTCTATACGGTGCCACAGGACTTCTCGCCACTACTTCAAGGCAGATAACCCAAATTGGTGCTATGTTCTATGTCTAGGTTTCAGATTAGATAACAGATGTGAATTCCTGGATCACTATAATAGTCTTATCATGGAGTCAGACAGTTTCCTATTGGCTCTCCAGTTTTATCTTGCCATCTAGACAAGCTGAACTTAGTGATAAATGGTCAGTTATGCCAAATATTGCATAATATTCAGGTTGTTTCTGCTCTTGTGACACCAGTCACCCCAGATCAACTGGTATCCTAGGTCTTCCACCAAAAGCAATGCCTGTTGCCAGTTCTGTAGTAAACTATCTAAAGGCTTATTAATAAGGAAAAAGAAAAACTTAAACAACAAAATAGTCTAGCAGTACCTTAAAGACTAACAAACCATGTAGGTGGTATCATGAGCTTTTGTGGGCACAACCCACTTCAGTCCATTCATCTAAAGAAGAGGGTTGTGCCCATGAAAGCTCATGATACTATCTGCATGTTTTGTTACTCTTTAAGGTGCTGCTAGACTATTCACTGTTTTTTTTTAAAGATTTTTCCACTTCCAGACTCACTCAGCTACACCTCTGAAGGAAAAAGAAGTTAGAGTTATTTACAGTTTCACATATCAAAGATGCAGTAGGGCTATTAACCAAACCTTTGTATTGTGATGTTTCATCTGATTTTGATAGTCCTCCTGGATGGCTGGAAGGATCAGCATCCAGGAACACAAATTCAGAGGATTCAATTTCAGTATTATAAAGCAAAATTCACATATTTTCTTATAGTATGTAATACTGATTTTACATGTAAGATTAATACATGCAGCAGCTAGCAAGCATGTTACAACATACACTCTGATAATACTACTTTTGTAAGCAAAACTAACATATGGGTGAACTGATCTTGTCTCCAGCTAGGAATCTGTTAGTTCTTAGCTAATGCCGTCAGTATAGTCAAGAGCTGGCATTTGGTTTGCCACCATCACATGCCTCATCGTCACATCCTCACTCTGCTGTAATTCCTTCTGTTCATAATAAAGGCATACTGTTTCTTCTAGGGATGTTAGATATTGAATAGTTGTGTAACCACATGAATTCTTATTGGTTAAATGAATGTTCAGTAGTCCCTGGGGGTAGGGCCTGCAGCCAGTGCACTCCAGCCCCACTCCTGGGGAGCCCCCTGCCAGCGCATGCTGCTGCCTTAGTATCAGAGGCAGAAGCGTGGGGTGCCAGGCGGGAGTTGGTCCACAAGAGGAGCTAGTTGAAAAACCAGCTCCCTATGCAGACCTGCTGCCCTGTGCTGCTGCTTCTGATACAGAGGCAGCAGCGCAGGGTTGCAGCAGCCCCTGTCAGCAGGGGTCCAAGTTCTCTGTGGACAGATGCTGCTCTGCCTCCCATGGAGCAGCCTCTGTCTGCAGGGAGCTCAGACTTCCCATGGACAGGGTCTGCTGCTTGGGACCAGCCTCTGTCCATGTCAGCTCTAGGCTCTGTCTACAGGGAGCTCACGCCGGTCATGGACAGGGCTGCTTCATAGCAGCCTCCCTTTCCCCCACCCCATGCTGCCTTTGATACAAAGTAAAACCATTTTAACATGAAAGACGGAGACTCCCACATCAGCAGAGTTAATAAGGCCAGGGTACTTAGCTAGGATATAGGAGAACTGAGTTTTAAGTCACTGCTACGAAATGGGTGTCCCCCATCTTAGGTAAGTGCACAAACCACAAGGATGTGGGCATAGGGAAGGTATCCCCACTGTTTTATGAATAACACTTAAATCTCCTTGTGAATCTACCTCAAACAAGTTGACAAAATTGTGAATTTGCAAAGCATTTCAGTTAACCTGAATCTTCAATTTTCAGTGGAAATTTTATTTTTAGCCAAAAATGTTTGCCCGTCTGTATTCAATAGTTTTTTTTGATTGGGCTTTTCATAAGCATGAACATATGCAAATTAAAGTCCATTTGTGAACATACCATCTGCTTATGTACAGGCAAGAAACAGTGTTAATTTACATACTTTAGATGCTTTTATTACATTTCTACATCCTATTAAGCAGAGGGTAATTCACCCATAGAGGAAATCTGTCACAGACTACATAAAGCCCTGTGGAGGGGCATGGAGACTCAGGGCTTTTTCTAAGTTTCTGGAGTGGAGACAGAAATGGTGCACACAGACTTTCTGAGCCAAGCTTCCACGATAGTCCCTGTGCTTGGCTGCTGCAGGAACAGCTAACCATCCTGGCACCATAGCTTCCCCTGCAGCACTGCAGCAGGGTTAGTTGGAATTTGTGATTCCAACCCCTCTCGGGGTGTTGAGATTCCAGGCTTCTGCCACACACCCGATGAAATTTAGTAGGGGCCAGAGCTTCTACCTCTGCTCTTCAGGGCCATCTCTCTCAATTCTTCTTTTTTGAAGCAGAGCTTTTGATTTGTTTCCCTAACAGTTAAATCAAATAGTTCTACACTGTGAACTGATATCAAATGTCAAGCTCTTAATGAATGAGTTGCCGTCTTTTGATTGACATCTGAAGATAATAAGATTGTGAACAAATCAAACAACCCCACTGAGTTTGTGTAAGTAGCTGATAGAACAGTGTGTTGGCAGATGTGTGTTGTTTTTCCCAGTTATACTTTTTGAATAATTAATCCTAACTTCCTCTGTCTGCAGCAAACTGTAGAGTTGTTTTGGGTTTTTTCCCTCCTTAAAAATAAAGGAAAGTTTTCCAAGTGAAGACTGAACAAAATAGTCAGGAATTAAGAATGTTTAAATTTACTATAATGTAAGAAAATATTTTTTTTCGCTTTGCAATGAGTTTTGGGGGCACTTACATCAAAGGTCCAGAAGTCTAATTGCAAAGTAAGTAACTTGTACACTGTTTACAAATATTAAAAGTATAACGTATCACATTCTGTCTGCATACATTCTATATTTTACATGTCTTGAAAGGTTCCTTAGTGAAGAGTTTTGCTGCTGAATGTAATAAATGGCACAAATAGAATGCATGTGGGACTCAAATTTAAAAATATTCTTGAAGATTGATTTATTGCAAATGCATTCATTCTTGTAAACTATGATCATTTTATATGCTAAAACTGAACTTGTTTTCTGTCTATGGGAGGATTATAGTGACAACCGAACACTGCTTTCTAAATATTTTATTTTCATTCATAGATACTATTTCAAACAAAGTAGATAACAGCAGTTTCCTCAATTGGTCTCTTCTAAATATAATTACATTTTTAATTTGTATAACATAAGAGGAGGTAGAAGAAAATGCAAACAAATGTCTCATGTATTAAAGGTCATTGATTTTTCAGTTTCTTAAAATAACTTCACATAACTTCCACACAATCTTGCCATTTTTTAGCTTCCATGATGGTAACATCACATGTGGACCCAAAACATAATATTGGGACAATACGATGGAAATGCTGTTTGTTTTCTTGAATGAAATACTTCGGGCGAAACTCCTCCACAATTTTACTGAAGATAGGCCACCAATTAATTTGGCTAACTTTTGTAAAGGCACCACTTTTCTTCTGTAATAGAATGAAATGTGTTCTTCCAGATTGCATCCATTATCTCTGGGGACTATCTTCCTGACATTCAGCTCTATTACTAAACAGTAGAATTCTGTGTGTTAAATATTAATATCACTAATTTGAATTAGGTCATCAGTTTTGCAGAGATACGCAAAACAAGTACATGGTGAGAAAATGATAAATCATTCATTTATTTAGCATACTAGATGTTGATTCCTGCCATTTCAGTTACTAGCTTTTTAATCATAATAAATCAATCACATTTTATTTTAATGATTTTAAGGGGTGGGTTGATTATTTTAGGTGATATTGTCAGCTCACTGTGATCGGATAGGCAGCTATGCATATAGTGTCTGTTTTCAGGGAGGGTTAAAATGTTCTTAGATTTACCATTTCACTTGTGCAAAAGGAAGTCCAGTTGCATTAGTGTGTTTTTAAGGTAGAATCATTATGAATGCGGATATAAGTGAAATGTATAGGTAGCATAAAAACAAACTACAAGTATGAAGTTTATTGGCTTTGACACATCTGTCTCTTGGAGCTTTATCTAAGTAAATGAGTTACTGTTTGCCATATTGCAGAAAGGAAGCTAAAACATATGAAAATGTTCATAGTGCCTAAAGCTCAACAGATGGAGTTTGGGAAAAAATTAGTGATGTACTTGTACACTGTTTAGTTGCTTATTTTTAAAAGCTAGTGTTTGGTTATACAAAGTAAACTTTCCTACTGCCCTTCACAATTTTAAGGGCAATTCCAAAGCTGTGTGGTGAAGATTAGAATGCTATTTGAATCTTTGTTGGGTTTAGAGATAGACGCACCTATCCCTATAACTGGCTGTTATGTAACAGTGGGTCTGATTTTGATCTTGCTCACAGATATAAATCAGGATTAACTTCACTCAGGTTAGAGGAATCTAAAGGATGTGTGTAAAACCAATATTGGTAAGAGGAGAAACAGTCCTGGAACCTTTTTGTTTCAGGAGAGCTGGAACAATTTTTTATGATGGGGGTGTTAAAAAACATAGATCCAAACTGTAACCCTTTATAGAATGGAAACGACACAAGACCAGGGAGGTTGAGAGAGGAAGGAAAGTTTGTTTTAAACCACCATGCATCCTCATCTCCAGCATGAAGCATAGTTGTTTGAGCTACTCTGACTTACACCCAGATATTTTCTAGGGGCACATTTATACTTTCTGGAAGATTGATGCTCTGGAGGACAATCTTCTGGGTTCAATTTAGTGGGTCTTGTATAGACCTGTAAATTGAATGCTAAGGGCAGCCCCTGCCAATGTCTTGTGGTACTCCTTTTGTGAGGACTAAGGAAAGCTGACGAGTGTTTTCTCCCATCAGCCTCCCACAGTGTGGACGTCATCAAGGCTCAACTTGTGGTATGCCATCTCCAGCTATTGGCTCAGGCCTAACAACCCTGACCTAGAAAAAGCTTTTGTTATGGAAACAGCAACAAAGAATTCCTTCTCAACTGTGTGTGGTGGCCTTCCAGAGTCACTTACAGTGATGTGTATAACTGCCAGTGGTGAAAACAGAAATGAAGCTACTGACATGAAGATGGAAGTCCTGAGTGCCAAGATTAAGACCAGAATTGGGTTCTGGAATGTACGTACCATGTATGAAATGATATGGCTACCATCGTTATGAAAAGAGGCTAGAGATGGATTGGGCACGTGCTCAGGAAAGATGGAAGCTCCATCACAAAGATTGCTGCGCACTGGACCCCTGAAGCGAAGCGGAAATGAGGATGACCCAAGACAACATAGTGCCGGACTGTTGAAGTAGAAATGAACAGCATGAATCACACTTGGGGTACTATTGAGAGGCTGGCCAAAGACAGAAGTGGAGGCTGCTGCCCTATACACCAGTGAGAGTGAAGGGCAATGATGATGATGACTCCAGCTATGCATTTTGCATAGCTGGATTTGAGTACCTTAAGCCGACCTTCCTAGTCTAGTGTAGAACAGATGTCAGAATCTTGTTGAGCTCTTGAGCTCTTGACTACATCTGGGTCCCAACTGTAGCAGCTCCCAAAATACATTTTGTCATCTTCAGTTGACTAGGTGGTTACAGCCTTTATTTTGGATATGACCCTCACTATGGTTAACCAGGTCTTTGTCATGTCTACTGAAAAGCTCTTTCTGTGGGGCTACTACATCAACCAGAAACCTTTGTCTACTGCTCTTTACTACTTTTGATTTATCTGTATTGCATGTCGCTTATGTTGCGTCTATACTGCATGCTTCTTGTGCAAGAAGCTTTTTGCAGAAGAGATCTTCCGCAAAAACTTCTTGAACAAGAGCGTGTCCACACTACAAGGCTGTGTCTAGACTGGCAAGCTTTTCTGCAGAAGCAGCTGCTTTTGTGGAAAAACTTGCCAGATGTCTACACTGGCCACTTGAATTTCCACAAGAACACTGACTTCCTACTGTCTGAAATCAGTGCTTCTTGTGAAAATGCTATGCTGCTCCCATTCGGGCAAAAGCCCTCTTGTGCAAATATTTTTGCGCAAGAGGGCCAGTGTAGACAGCGCGGTATTGTTTTCTGCGAAAATGGCGATTGGGGCTTTCTTGCGCAAAACTGCGTCTAGATTGGCACGGACGCTTTTCCGCAAAAAGTGCTTTTGCGGAAAAGCGTCTGTGCCAATCTAGATGCTCTTTTCCGCAAATGCTTTTAACGGAAAACTTTTCCGTTAAAAGCATTTGCGGAAAATCATGCCAGTCTAGACGTAGCCCAAAAGTGCATCGCAAAAGAGATGCGTTTTTGCACAAGAGAGCATCCAGATTCTCTCTTGAAAGAAAGCTCTGATTGCTATTCACAAAATAGCCACCAGAGCACTTGTGCTTTTCGATTGGCTCTTTTTGCGCAAAAAAATCCTGTTGCCCATCCACACACACCTTTTTGCACAAGAACTCTTGTGCAAAAAGGAGTTATTCCTCATAGAAAGAGAAATATCTACACCACAAAAATCCCTCTGTTCTTTTGATTTACTGTAAATGTACTTGTGCAAAAATGCTCTTGAGGTGTGGACAAACAGCCATTTTTGCTAAACCCCTGTAGCGTAGATGTAGCCTTAGAGTCCCCACTTACTAGAATTTCATTGTACTAGGAATTGTTCAAATCATAGCAAAACACAATCCTTGACCGAAAAATGTGAAGACTAAGAGTGCCATTGTAGTTTTGCTACAAACTCTGGTAAAGGAGCAGCTTGTAGCTGCAGTGCCCTGAAGCATAATGCGTATTGTTTTCTGGCCCACCTATTGCTCCATGGAGGAAGCAGTTCCATACCTACTGCAGTTTGCTTTCCCCTTCATGCCAGCTGAGCTGATTTGGTAGCCAGTAAGTCTGAGAGGGATTGAGCTATGGCTATGCCCACTCTTTGTGCTCTTGTATAGAAGGGAAAGTAGTAGCCACATAAAGACCACCCTTCAAGGGGACATCACTTTGTGCTGCTACTCAGGATATAGGAAGCCTGAATAAGGATGCAAGGAAGGTGGTTTGATGTCCCCTTACTGCCCTACACAAGCATGTCTGGCCTGCTTAAAGTGAGAGTTCTGTTCAAAGGGAAAACTAAAATGGAAGGCGTCATTCCAACTTGCATTGTTAAGTGCTGTTTGTAATGGTTCCCATTTGGAAGACTAATAGTCACACAGTGGGAAGTAAGAAAATGAGATTGGAAAGAAAAAGCTAGCCTGGGAAGGAAGAAGAAGAGTAGAGGTGGGGTGGGGAGGCAACTGGTTCTTTCAAAATGCCTAGGCGATACTTCCCCGATGTAGCTGGTAGAGAGTCAAGGAAATCCATTCCAAAGGAATTCAGGATAAATACATGTTCTAACAAGTGTTCTGTACTGAAAGGGAGACCCTGCCCAAGGAGGAGTTTCAGAGTCACTGTTGCAGTCATATTGAAGCATAGTTCTGCTCAGGTTCTTAAACTAGTGTCTTGGTGCTTATATATTGTGGTAGGGTCCGTCCCACTTCTAGGTCCCAGCCCTGTGTTCAGTCCACAATCTCCAATCTAGGTACTGCAGCACAGATTTTGCTTACCCCTTTCAATGTTTTTGAGGAGGGTTGTCCCTTGGCAAAATGGCTGTCAGGACAGATACTTCTAGTCAGCTTGGGCTGGGTTACCAGTCCTCTCAGTTACCAGCTCATCTCTCTGGTTGTTTGGGGGAAGGGAGCCCAAATATTACCTGTTGGAGCTCCTCACCTTCCTCCTACCTCGGCAAAGCAGTCATTCTTCTACTCTATTCATATCAGTAGTAACTCCTCTTCACCTCCTTCCAAGCTCCCCTTCTGCTCACCTCCCTCCCCTCCCCCACAGGAAAGGTTTTGAAAGAGCTCAGGTGGCAGCCTGAATCAGCTCATGTGGCCCTTAATTGATAGCAGCCATCTCACCTGCCCCTGATTAGCTAGAGCTGTTGCTGTTCCTTTTTTTTAAGAGCTGCTCTCTCCCCTTCTGTCAAGCCCTTTAACCTGCCCTGACACAATATATATTCTTCTGAGTTCCACTCCTTCATGCACATTTAGGAAAACTGCCTACATTTGGAAGGCTTTCTTCATAATCACACAATCATAGAGCTGGAAGAGACCTCAGAAGGTCATCAAGTCCAGCCCCCTGTTCTAGGCAGGACCAATCCCAACTAAATCAACCCGGCCAGGGCTTTGTCAAGCCGAGATTTAAACAGTAACAAGAAAGGGCAGACTTAATTTTTTTTAAATCACCTCTTCCTTACACCTGTTTTACATTACTGTAATTATGATTCTGCAAGCATTTCTGTGCAGAATCTTCTTCCAACAGTCATCTCACTTTCCAGTAACCCTCCAGACTACACCCTCCTACATTAATACCTTCTGGTCAGTTGTGGAAGTGACAGTGGCCTGCCCGCCTTCCTGCTTGATTCTCCTGAATCAAGCTGGCTCCTCTGCATTGGTCTCTGACTTTCTAGGTTTGTCAATGGTTTTTCTTACACCAAGAAGTCCTTTGAAGAGTTGCCAGCTGTGGGGCTCTTTCCCCAGTCATATTTTTTTCTCCTGGGATTAAGGACTACATGAAGATATGTGTGTTGCCATCTTACCACTAATAGTGCAATGGGAGTAGGAAATACACTTCTAACGGTGTCCCTCTGGGTGCTCCACACTAGATGTCAGTACATCCCAGTGCTGTTGATTGGAGACTTTTGACAGCAATGCCCAATCTGGAAATGCATAAGTAATTGGTGCTTGCAGAGTCAGATTCTGTTTGGTGTGCACGCTTTCTGAGCTCCTCTGTTCTTTTTCAACCATTTTTGACTGAACATGGAATTCAGAGCAGTGCTGCACCTCCTTCCAATGTGACGTGGGGGGAAACAAATAGACTGCTTCAGATGAGTGTATGCAAGTTTTTTACATTTTTAGAAATAGAAATTTAAGTACGGTATTACAAAAAAATTATTTTGTTGTTCCGCTTGCCCATTTTTTTTCTTTGGACTCAATTTACCAGCCTTCCATCATTCAAGGCTCTCCACGTTTTAAAAAATGTCTCTCTTCTAAGGACTCCACGCCACAATCAGACAGACATTCCAACTGTGTCAAATATCTAAGTAAGATGTGCATTCCTTCTAAAGTGCATACAACCTGCAACAACCAGGACTCATCATTACTGGGACCTGCACTTAAAGATGATTCTTGTGGAGAAATCTCTACAACCTACTATAGATATGTGTGGCCCTAAACCCTCTTTTAGATGCTCTCCCTTATGGTCAGAACCAACCAAGAGCACAATTTCATCCTTTACTGAGAAGAAGAAAAGCACCTTGACCTCTCCTCATAGGTTTCAGGAGGTAGCTATGTTAGTCTGTAAGGGCGCACCTACACAATAGGGCTTAACTAGAAATAAGCCATATCAATTGCATAGCTTATTTCAAAATAGCTTATTTTGAAATTGGGAGCCTCTATAGAGCACTTACTTTGAAATAGAGCACTCTTCCTCCGACTTCCAGTAGTTTCAGGAGTTATTCAAGAGAGTGGCAATTGACTAAGACATCTCTCTAGAGGAGATCCAGGAGACTCAACATAAACTTCTGAAGATTCTCCAACCTTCCACGCCATCTAAGATCACTCTCCCTATTAATGAGTCTATACTAGAATGAATGATAATTTTGTGAAACTGCTCTACTTCGTTTCTGCAAAATGCAGGACAATGTAGCACTTTAAAGACTAACAAGATGGTTTATTAGATGATGAGCTTTCGTGGGCCAGACCCACTTCCTCAGACTATTTGATCTGAGGAAGTGGGTCTGGCCCACGAAAGCTCATCATCTAATAAACCATCTTGTTAGTCTTTAAAGTGCTACATTGTCCTGCATTTTGCTTCAACTACCCCAGACTAACACGGCTACATTTCTATCACTATTCTACTTCGTTTCTGTTCTTCCTGGCAACAAACGTGCAGATTTCAAATTAGCCCACATAGAGGGGCAGCTGGAGGTAGAGGACTTGTCTTTTGCCAAAAAAACAAACCAACCAACCCTTTTAAAATCTAAAACAGATGAAGTCCGCCACACTATGAAAGACTCCATAGTCACTCTATGCATACCGGAAATCGATACTGCCCCATCCAACAGGAAACCATACCAGCTGTAACAGTCCTCCTGCCCACCATAATATGCTCTGCTCACCCATGATCCAGAGCATACGAGTCTCCTAGTAACCCTAACAGTCTGAACAGATGCAGACAACCATGGGAAGACATAGTCATCCCAGTTATTGGGAACCACGCCATAATTTTGTATGAATGGTTGAGTGTCTGCATGACTGCTGCTTAATACCAGTGCCAACCTGCCATTTGGCCACTACCTCCACCTTTCCCTCTATGCTTGGCAACAGATAGTACAGAGCTGCTCTAGAAATAGTTTAGTCAGGTTACTGACTTTACTTCATGCCCCCTTTCTCTGTTCCTCTTCAGGGACCCTTCATGAGCATCTACTTCAAGCAGAGGTTACTCACTTTTTCAGCTTAGTGCTGTGTGATCTATTCCACCACAACACAGAGGAAATGTGTGTAATTCCCACTACTTCCTAATCCAGAAGAAAAGTGGAAATCTGTGACAACTCAACAAATACTTCTGCTCCCAGCAATTCAGGATGACTACATTGGAGACAATCATACTTGTGCTGGACCAAAAAGACTGGTTCTCAGCCCTCGATCTTCAAGACACTTATTTCCACATCTCAATACATTCAACACAAAAATGATCCTCACATTTACAATGGAGCAAATAATTTTTAATACAGAGACTTCCCTTTTGGACTCTCCACAGTGCCCAGAGTGTTTTTCAAAAATCTCATGTAGTTACCCTCCTCTGCAAACAAGGGGTCATGGTTTTCCCATACCTTATCAAAAGGCAGTCTTATGATGTGAACCTATTCAGCATGATGTCTTACGATGTGTACCTGCCATGAGGGCAGGGGACTGGACACGATGACCTCTCAAGGTCCCTTCCAGTGTTAGTCTCCTATGATTCTAAGAGCCACCATCTCTTCCTATCCCGCTTCTCTCCCCCCCCCCCCCCCCCCCCCAAGCTCTGGCTTCCAAATCAACGTCCAAAAATCCATTCTCATTCTAACGCAACAAACAGAATTCACTGGGGATTCTCTAGACTCAGTGTCATTCAAAGTCTCCCTGCCTCATGACAGATTCCGCACCATCACACATCTTATATTGACAATGTCTACCTGCCCTATGATCAAAGCCAGAATGTGCCTAATAACTTCTAGGACACGTTGCCGCCACCACTTATGAAGGGCGATTTGAGAGAACACATGCGATGCCTTCAGGCTGGCTAAGCTCAGTATAAAAACACTTCAAGCACAGCCTGCATATGGTAACTCTGCCAAAAAACATTTTATTCTCCCTGTAGTGGTGGACAAAGAGGGAGAACATATGCATGGGCATGCCATTTCACCGAAGACCCATCAATGATACTCACCACAGACACCTCCCTCCTAGGCATCGACGTGGCTACACAGCACAAGGCAGCTGGTCTCCAATAGAGGCCCAACTGCCTGTCAGCATCCTAGAGTTCAGAACAGCCAGGTGTGCCTTCACTTCCTCCCGCTCATGAGACACACCATCATTCAGGACCTCAGGGAAAACATTGCATGCATGTTCTACATCAACAGACGAGAAGGAGTATGCTCATGCTCCCTGTGCATAGAGCCAATCAGACTACGAAGTTGGTGCATCAAGCAGCACATAGACATCTCTGCTGCTTATCTCCTGGAAAATTGTAACATGACTTATAGTCTTAGCAGACATTTCTCATGTGAACATTAATGGGAGCTCAAACTCTCAGTAGTGTGCTGCCTGTTTTTTCTGTGGAGCATTCCAGATATAAAATTCTTCACAATGCCAAGGAACCACAAATGCCATCCTCTTTTTTGCTTGGGGATGGGAATTGGGACCAAATCCAAGGGGGAGATAAGTTCCAAATTTTATGGAACGTTTATGCCTTTCCAGCATTTCCACTTATGGATCATCTGCTAGATCAAGGACAACAAAGCCAAGATCTTACTAACTGCCCCACTATGTCTTAAACAGACATGGTTTAATTATCACCTTTGCACATCTATTCACCCTCCCATAACTCTCCTGCTGAGACCAGATCTCCTCAGGACAACAGTCGCATCTTTCATCTTCAACCTCAGAAACTCCATCTGTAAGCATGGCTCATCTATGTTTCCAGGTGCTCAAGCAGAGCTGTTAAGAACAAGTCATGCATGTCTTACTGCACAACAGATGAATATCCACCCACAGGACTTTCCTACATAAATGGAAACTGTTCACCATGTGGTGCTCATTGCAAACACCCTACCACAAAATGCTTTCTGATTGGACTCCAAAACATGTATCAGGAGCACCCATGTGGGATCTGATTATAGTTTTTTGAGGCCTCACTAGATCTCCCTTTGAACTTCTAGCCATCTGTTCCCTCCTTCATAGATCCATGAAGGTGGCTTTATTTGTGGCTATCACATCAGCCAGTAGAATAGGAGAACTTAGTGTTCCAATGGCTGACCTTCCCTACACTATATTCCTCAAAAACAAGGTCACTATGTGACCCCATCTTAAATTTCTTCCAAAGGTGGCATCCATTTCCACCTTAATTAACCTATACATCTTCCTGCATTTTATCCCACATCCCATAAAAGCCACAAGAGGTGACACTTCACAACATCAACATCAAATGGGCATCTGCCCCTGCTTGGACAGAACTAAGCCATTCTACAAATCCCAAAACTTTTTTTCTGTCCATTACCAAGTGCTCCAAAGACTTTCCCTTATCTGTTGATGTCTCTAAGCAGCAACTGTCCAAGTGGATATTAAGCTGTAATAGGTCCTGCTACCAATACATGCGCTCAAATTCCCTAAGGAAATCTGCACTCATTCCAACTGGAGCTATCTGTTTTCACAGGCTTTCTGTACAATATTTTTATTAACAGGGCTTGACAAATGGCAGCAAAGGCCGCTTGCCAGCCCTGTACTGCTCATGCACAAGAGCCACATTGCGCATGCACATGCCGCTGGTAAACGGGGCGTGTGTCGAGCCCTGTTTATTAATGATATATGCAAAGCCACACTATACAATTGCTGAAAGTTCTGCAGTCATCCAGGATGCTAGATCAGACACCCTACTAACCCACAGGTTGTTGTCTGCTTCTAGTAATCTTGAACCTCCAAAGCAATCTCACCATTAGGGGCACTGTGTTAGCACCTAAGAGGAACAACTCAATCCATAGGGATGTTACTCAGAGAAGAAGAGTTACTCATCTTTTTACAGTAACTGAGGTTCTATGAGATGAGTTTCCCTCTGGGTGCTCCACTTCCCACCTTTTCCCCCTCTAGTTTAGAGGTCACCTTCATAACTCTATGGTAGAGAAGGAATTCAGGGTCTCAGAAAACATGCACACCAATGCCACAAGACACCAATTGTGCGTCTCCAATCAACTGTATAAGGACATGTCAATTCTTAGAGTGTAACACAGGGGGACACATCTTGAAAAACCTTGGTAAATGCACAAGGTGAGTAAACTTCTTTTCTGCTGTCAACTGTCTTTTCTGAGCTGTATATAAAAGGAGTCCCATGATTCTTAGATAAGGAACTGTATTGCTTTCTCATCAACTGCACATCATAGTTAATGTTTCTCTCCTATGTTCAGGTGTTTTTTAGCTACCAAATAATAGAGCTATTGTCGTCCTCTGCTCCAAAGAGCTAGCTAGTATTGCGAGTGGGGATCGGAGATGGTTTGGGAAGAGTTTGTGCAAGTCTTGTATGACTGGGAAGCAACCGTGGAGAGAAATGTGTAAATATGCATGATGCCATCGTTGTCCTTGGTAAGATGCTTTAAGGAAAGAATAATCTAACTTGAATCATCTCATGAATCTGCAAGCAGTTTGTTTCCTTCAGAAGTAAACTCTGTAGAGTTTGCACAGCTCTGTTATTAACTAATAAATCAGAAACTGGAAACAAATGCAAACATGAATAAACCAACTTTTAATCATTTTGCAGTTGCCAGTGCTTGAGCTAATAGTATGCTGTACATTTTGGCCACTCGTTTTAGACTATTTGTTTTAGCTCCCATATCATCAGAAATGGTCTCGCACCAATGATTTGTGATATTTTGTGCTTTTTGAGGAATAATTGAACATTTAATTTAGAGTGCCTAAGAATTTAAGTGAATAGTTAAGTCAATATTGCAGGTCTTAGGAATTGGGGGTAAGGGTACAACGTAGCACTTAAAGCTCTTTATATATTCACAGAGATTTGCAAATGCTAAGTGGTGGATTTCTGAAAAAAAACCACACACAAAAAACCCATCCTTCACTGACTATTTATTCATTTCTTTTTAAAAGCAAGTTCTGCAGTCATGTTTGTGTGTCTCTTGTGTTCTGTAGCCAATGTGCCATTAAAGTTTTCCTGGCATGAATGTTCACGTAAGCTGAATGTCAACATTGCATGCACATTCATTTGAGGAAACAATGTGTTTCTAAAATTTGCATTAATGAGTATTCATGCTACAAGTGTTTGTGTGCTCATGTAACCAGTACCATGTGTCTCATTTGATCCATTATAAGCAGCCCTCACAATATCATGATTAGTATTTTTGAGTGATAATGCACAAAAGCCCTAGTTGGGAATATTTCTGATTTACAGAGAAATAGCCACAATCAACACACAAATCACAAACAAACAATTGAATGCTATTTATATTTGGGGCAATTGCCTCCTGTTTACAGAAAGCCCCTCTTCCATACTGTCCTCTCCCTTTTAGCTGTTTCCTCAAAATTCTGTGGAAGCACAGAGGGTATGTCTACATTGTGTTCCTCTTACAAGAGAGGAATGCAAATGCAGCTTAGCAAAATTACAAATGAAGCACGGATTTGAATTTTCCACGCTTAATTTGCAGAATCTTGTCTGGGCACTATTTCGAAATCCCCTATTTCGAAAAAAGAAATGATGTCTAGACGCAGTTATTTTGAAAGAAAACCTTTCTTTCAAAATTGATCCTTACTCCTTATAAAATGGGGTTTAAGGGTAATTTCGAAAGAAGGGTTTTCTTTTGAAATACCTGCATCTAGACAGCATTTCTTTTTTTGAAATAGCGCCTGGATGCGATTATACAAATGAAGTGTGAGAAATTCAAATCCGTGCTTCATTTGCAATTTCATTCAGCTTCATTTGCATTCCTCTCTCAAAAGAGGAATGCAATGTAGACATACCTAGAGATGTGGAGAAGCCCATCTAGACAACCAGCCTTTTTAAAAAGGAACAAACCATGCCACATAGCTGTCACTCATTCCATTTCTTATGTGATCCTTTGCCACATGTATCTCTTTGCATACATTTCTTTCTTTCCACACAGGACCTTGAAAGAGTTAGCACATCTCTCATAACATTGAATTTCTACATTATCTTTCTTTAGATGCATTAAGTGCTCATTTGTTTTCTTTCATAATATTTCCTAGATTATTCATGTAAAATTACTGAATGCAACCCAGATTAAAGTGCTTCTCATGCAACCTCTTTACATGTCACGCTTCAGCCTCCCATTGCAATTCCAGAATACATGTTTTAACTAGCAAAAGGTTAAAGGTGGATAGGTTAAAAAGTGAGGTGTAATTATCAGTCTGCTGGATAGAACCATTTGTTAATTTAATCCCCATTTGGATAAAAAAAAATCTCATGTATATACAAATAATGAAACCGACAGCTTGGTTAATGCGTCTCGAAAGTAAACTCCAGATAATCTCATTTCACCAGCCCTATCAGGTATCAAGTCATGAGCAGGGACATTATCTCTGGGATAACTGGGTACCAGATTATTAGGGCTCTAGAGATAATGAGCAATAGCCTGGTTTGCACTCAGAAGTGAACTGGCGGCTGATGAAGTTACAGTGTAGTGGTATGCCATCTCTTCATTGGCCTAGTAGAAGGGTGGGCAATAAAATGATGGTGGTTCTCCAGGGTTAGCCCCAGCTGGGCTACCACTGCTATAGTTACCTGAACCTCCACAGGTACTGGAGATTGCAGGTCCCATTGGCCGCAGATCGCCATTCCCAGCCAATGGGAGCTGCAGGAAATGGTGCAGACTAGTATTGGTATTTGTCCACCACTGGTCTAGTTTATATAGAAGGTGGGATGCAGCTTCCTGGTGGGCCTTCAGGATAATATCAAGTGTAATATGCTGCAGTATTTTGAAAATGACTAAGGAACAAATAAACACGGTAAAGAGAACTTTGAGAAGAAGCGGTGGAATCACTTTGACCAGCTGTAATCAAAATATTCTGTGGTATCTTTTTTTTCTGCTTATATTAAAGGCAACTGAACTGGAACTGAACCACAAAGTGAGATGCACTGGTCTCTGCAGGAAGTGGTTATAAGATCTCTGCTGATCACAATTGTCAATCACAAGCCCATCTGTTAAAGCTAAACTCAGCCACTTTTATTTTTGCGTTTTCATGGCCAATTATCCTTATGTTGCGTTGAGATACTTGAGTTACATTTGCACTGTATTGCACTTTGTTTTTAGAGAAGAGGAGTTATGGAATCTATTATAATACTGGACTAGGAGTTAAGAGGATTCTTGATTTCCATTCCAGCTTTGGCATTGACATTTTATCTCTAGCCAGGGGTAGGTCACTTTGGCTGATGCTTTCAAAGGGGGCACTTATTTGGGGTTAATTTTAGATACGAGGGCAAAAAAAGAGATAATGGAAAGACAAAGGTGATAGAAGCTTGTTCGCTGACTTAGTTTGAAATTAACTTGCTTAATGATATGGCAACTAGTGTGTGCTGGTAAAAATTATTCAGAGCTCCTCTATGGGAAGCTGCTGGTCCCATCAAGTACTTCTGTTAATTAAGAAAGACCTGAGCTGTAACTTTTTAATCCATATTATGAAGGCTTCAGATGTCTGTGGTGGTGAGATCCACAGTTTTAGTTCTTTACCTGCAGAGCTGGGCACAGCTTTTTGGACTCAGATACTGTTTAGACTTTGAATCCTTCACATATCAAAATTCAGAAATGTTTGGATAAGGGATAACCGGTTAACCAGTTCCATGGTAAGCAACACCTTTACCAGGTGATGCTTATTGGGTAACAGTTAACTGGGTTTTTAGGGGCAGCATCTTCCCCTCCCCATGGAAGGATGGCTAGAGCTGGGGAGCAATGTGGTCTGGGGGCTGCTTCAGCCAGGCTTGAGTGTACCTCACTTCCCCCTCCAATCCCCCAGGGATCTTGCTTATTCAGTTAAACAGTAAACATTAGATTAACCTAATGTTTAACAGGGTAACTGATAATTGCTATTTTACATCCCTAGTTTGGATTAGGGATGTTAAATATTGGTTAATTGAATAGTCAAATAACCTCATGAATTCTTACCAGTTAGTCAACTATGCTTTAGTCTCTGGGGGCGGGGGCGGTAGCCAGTACACTTCGGCTTCATTCCCGAGGAGCCCCTGCCACTCTGCACTACTGCCTCTGTGTCAGAGGCAGCAGCGTGGGGTACCAGGTGGGAGCTGGTCTGTGAGGGGAGCTAATTTAAAAACCATAGATAGAGGCAGCAGTGTGGGGTGGTGTCAGCCTCTGTCTAGCGGGGATCTGAGCTCCCGGGTCTGGCATGCCCAGAACTGAGCTGGGCTGCCTGCCCACCTGTCTCCTAATGCACTTTAAATGCAGAGCCTTGGCCAGGATAGGTCCTGGACCCAGTCTGAGCCAGGACTGAGCTGGGCTGCTAGCCAGCCTGCTAAAAAAATGTACTGGTGAGGGTGGAGGAATGTGTGCAGTCTATAGCATTAACCTATATGCTTTTGCTTATCTGTTAATTGATTAATTGACTACACTATTACATCCCTAGCTTGGATGTGTTTTGATCCTTATATTAAATTTTAAAATAACTAACAGGCAGTTTTCAGGAAACACGTTTTGAAATAGTGATTCCGTGTCTTGAAATAACACCAAAACTTGATTGCAAGTAAAAAATGTAAATCAGTTATTCACTCTAGACTTTTATTCACTCTAGATAAGCATGTTTTAATAATATTAATGATCTGTACAGCTGAGTGAACTCGAGTTTGTTTTATAATATAAAATATGGACATTTTCCATTATCACAATGCATTAGCCACTATCAGAGATATTCCAGTGTCTTTTTATAATCTCCTTTATCTCACATGGCGTTTAAGAAAATAGAGGCACAGAAATCACAAAATGTTTTTTTGCATGCTATTTTGATTGTCATAAAGTGGTTTGCTGTGACCTCAAGTAAAGCTCTTTAAGCCATTTGGTAATTTATTCTTTAGCTGACAATTCTTTGAATGCTACATGCTTAAAGCCAGATCAATTCAAATACTCCCAGACTGTATCTAGATGAGTCATTCTATATGGGCTGAAATTTTCCATTGAGGGAAAATATGGTTTGGACCCAGACATAAATTATTCATATTTCTGTACCTTGCTAAATAAAATGATTTTATTAATTAAACAAATAGAACTGAGAAGCTGAGTTTCCTGCGAGGTACAGATTTTGTATTTGATGTGACTTGTCAAAGGAACTCTGTCTAATCTTTTTTAAAATACTGATTTTTGGGAATATTTGAATGTAAATTTTGCCCACTTTGCAGACTAATGCTTTGGTGAAAATACATTGTTTTCACCATGTGGTAATTTGCCTCATTTGGGTCCTTATTTTGGACTTTAACTGATTCTGAGTAACACCTGTCTATTAGGCAGTCCTTAATTGAATAATCCTAATTTAGGATTCCATAAATTAGCCTTTTATATAAAAGGAGAATTAAAATTAAAGGCAAATATACCAGGGGTTTAAAGATGATTGAATTTGGAAATGATCAAGGTTCTGTGTATGTAGAAAGTTTTCTGACCAGTATTAGCTGATGAGAGGCTCTCTGATTTGGAGAAATGAAAGTCATATGCTTGGAAATGTGTTATGCTCATGCTGAACTTGAAGAGGGCAGGATGTTCAATAGCCAAAAGGAATGGGTACTGTGGTGAAATGGGTGTTACTTCTCACAAGAGCCAGACTTGCTCTTCTGTCACAGAGTAATTTGGCCAAAATTATAATTAAATTGCATTTCAGTGACCAAATATTAACACAATAATAATAGTAATCAAATTATTGAAATGTGTCACGTTTGACCCAACAGAGTTTTTCAGCTTCTCCTGCACCCTACGCTTATCCCTGGCCCTATGCCAGAGCTCTTACTCCCAGCCAGAGCCCTCATTCTCTTCTGAACTCAGTCACATGCCCCAGGCCAGATCCTCCTCTCATACCCTGAACCAGTCATTTCTGGCCCCACTCCAGAGGTCCTCTCCCTCCCGCTCCAGTACAGAGTCTATACCCCCTTCCACACTCCATCCTTTTTTCTCAGTCCAGAGCTCCCTCCCATATTCCAAACTCTTACTTAACCAGAATATTTGACTAACCTGTCACCCCTGTTCTCCAACATGACAGATAACAAATCTTTTACTGCACTGTACTCCCCCCCCCCTACCCCATCCCCCCATCTGAATACCCTCTTCTAAGCTTAAGAGAATGGAATAATCCTTTTGACCAGCAGAGAGCAGCAATGATGCACTATATAATGACCTTGCACTGAGCCTGCCCTTACAAAACTTTTCAGCAATCTGTCCTATTCCAGCTGCTATACTGGGTATAAATATATTGTACAGTTACCATAAATGTGTTTACTGGTCACTTTGTATTATAATTTAATCATTAGCTGCCAAAATTTGGGTCCTGTTAATCATTTGTACTTATGCTTTATTTGAAAATTTGATTTGTCTCTCCTTTAGTATCTTTCACTGTGAGAATACTAAAGATGAGCTAGCTTTTTTTTAAGTGCTTCTTACATCATCCTCATTTCTTATGGATGGTAGTATTCCCACTAAGCAAAAACATTCCCTATGGAGGTTTCCTGTTTTTTGTTTAGCAATACTTTAGATGTTTAGAGTAAAATCATGACACAGCTGGCAGTTTTGTTATTGACTTCAGCAGGGCCAGGATTTCACCTTTGATGTATCATATGGAATTATAGGTGAGACTGCCTGTTATTAAGGTTACTCAACATTTCCCTTAAGATTTGTTTTCAGTCATTTATAACTCTGCGTACTTAGCCATTTCAGCTGAAATTTTCTCTGTTGGGTTTAATACCTGAGGCTGCTTGCTTTTTTTAAAGAAATCTTCATACAGAACTATGTGGCATTTCCCAGCTTTTGAGTGCTTTACATTGCAACCTTAATGTTTAACTGTTATTTTTTGTGTAATGCAGGCACAAAATATGTAATTATTTGCTCATTTGTATTAGGGTGACATCTAGGGCCACCAATCAAACCCAGGACCTTACTGCATAAAATTATCAGTAGGAAACAGTCACTGCCCGAAAAGATTACATTCCAAATAAATAGAACAGCTAAGAGTGGGGAAGAGCCGATATAACTCACAAGAATGTAGAATAATGTGGTAATCTGAAAATGTCATATTGTTTCCAGGACAGAGATTTTGGAATAATTCATATAGTCAGGGTACTACAAGCAATTGAAATGTACAATAAGCCCTGAATATAATGGAAATCACTTCATGTCAAGGGTGTGTGATAGCACTCCCAGTATCCCTAGTTTCAACACCAATGTTCTGTATATATGGGAGGGGGCTTTTAAAATTTATTTTTAAAGTGGAGTTTTGTTCTGAGGAGATTAGCAAAAAAGAGATGAGGGGCTAGAAATAGGGTAGAGGATATATAAGGGAGTAATGAGATGGAAGAAGAGCATGATGGGGAAAGCAAAATAATGCAAAGTCACAGTTTTATCACAGGGGACAAGTTGGGGGAGGCAAGTACAGGGAGAGCAAAACTGTAGAAACCAATAGAGCATGTTATAGCATCCCTGTTGTCATGTTCTTCTGCATCTCCCACTAGTTTCAGCTTCTCTGGTTCTTCCCAAGGGTTCCTTTATTTCTTGGGCAGCGTTATGTACAATCACATTAATAATTTTAGAACTGAGTATATAATGCTATCTGCTAATACTTTAATAAGGGTAACATGCTCATGTTTTGCAGCAGTCTGTTTACAGTGCTTATTTTGTACATGCTGTAGTGCAGCTCTAAATATCAGTATGATGACTTCATAGACTGTCAAGCAGATTTATAGCCTTTTTTCTGAATTTTGTTACTTTTTGACATCCAAGACCATTTTACTATAGCACTATTGTACTTTAGGTTTTGCCTTTAAAGGATTCCAAAGCTCTGTAATTGCTGACATTTTAAAAATCTAGTCGTGCAATGGATGTGATATATCCAAACTGATCTCTGGGAAGAATGATAGGGTTGACAGCCCCTGAGCTCAATGTTTTGAAAGGTTTGCACTGGCTGGGGACCTCACCATTCTCTGCCCTCACACTGTAAGGAGACCTCATGCAGCTTGATACAAATGTTCTGTGGACCTTTGCAACTAGAGTGTGTGCACCAGCAGAGATCCTTTTAGACTGAGTAAATGGGTCCATTTTAAATGGGGTTATCAAGAGTCAAAGCACAAATTGTAGAGAGACCATAAACAGGAATTAGCAAAAGTGGCTCAGGAAGAAACTAAATATCTCTGTCATATTACTTCTCAGAGGACTCCAACAGATGTAGGGAAAGCACTTTGGGTAAAATAAAAATCATGTTGAATTGAATCAAAAATAAGGTTTTATTCCATTTAGTTTTACTTTGAATTTATTTGAATTTTCATACAGCTGCACACTTTTGAGGTATAACTAGAAATGGGAATGTCAAACTACCGTAAAATAGTATTATTATTTTTTTTTGCTTCCAGCTGGGTTGGCAATACTCTGAAAAATCTCAGAAATGTCTTTCATGAGAAGATTTCCATACCAATTTTGCTGACCCAAGAGGTCTTTGTATTTTGAATAACTATCTGAGGCTTTAGAGTGAGGTGTGGGAAATTATCACTGTCTTACACAAAGCTGACGCTTGAGTAGTTTACCCATCACTGCTTGCTAGTTTGTACCTTCTTTTGAAGAGAAACTTTTATTAATTATGATATTAATTTCTAATTGCAGAGTTTCAGAACTAGGTATAATTCTGTTTTAAGAATCCATTATGGTATTCTAGTCAGTCAATAACCACCACTTGTCCAAGTGTGTAAAGTGAGTTTTGGCCATTTAGTATTATTACACCTGATATGGCATCACCCATAAGTGTTTAGTGGTACACTATCAAATATAAGATTAATGTAAAGTTTCTGGCTTTCTTTTTTATTCAGTCAAGGTGCCCACTTGTATATTTCTTAATGGCATGAACATGTGATGGCTTAACTTTTGGCACTATTATAAACTGATAAAAGCAGCCAAATTTATACTAATATTTTTTCTGAGTTGTAAATTTATTAGAACAAATATTAAAGTTGGTTTAATAGTTTTGATAACTTCCGAATGTGAAACTCGACATTTTAAAGTACAGTTTGAGATAAATCCTAGAAAGCAAGAAGACAGAGTTTAACTAAATTATAAAACCCCTTGGAAAATACATAATAAGAAAAGCTTAAGGTTATCAAATAAATAGAATCACTCGGTACATCTGCCAAATGCAGAGAATGTGTATAGCATGCTCGTATGCTCAATTTTTGTCCTGGTCTTTTATAATGCTGTCATAAAGCAACACCCCAACAGAAGGTCTAATAATAGTAGTATATGAAGTGGACTGGCCTTAGTCATCCATTAAGTTACAGTATTCATATTTTACCGCACAAGTTTAGTTTGTCTTTAACCTGGAAATAGCATATTTTAATATGATTATCAGATAAAAACAGTCCCAAATAACTGTCAAAATAAACATACTGCTTTTCACAGCAGAAGAATCATACTGAGTATTGAAACTATAATGTGTTCACCAATTGCTCCTACTTTTCATAAGTTTGAGAGATACTGTTGAACTTGAAATGAGCAAAAGGAAATCATATGGAAAAAAATATAATTACAGAAACATAAGCATACATAAAATATTTCATATTAAACTGATGAAATATTTGTGACTGTTCTCAAACATTACCATACAAGAAATTATTGAATAGCTATTTTCATTTATCTAAGATGACTGAGAATTCTAATAAAAAAATAGCTTGACAGTTGCTTTTCTCGGCAGTTTTGCATGTTTTTGCTTGTTGAGTGAGTTAGTGAAACTACCTGAAAGTTTCACTTTCTGGAGTCTTACAGTTTTGTATCATTTAATGTTTGTGCTTAATTTTTCAAAATAGTGTGAAGATGGAGGCAGCTTTGCACATTCTAATTAGGCCTGCAGTCATGGCTGTTGGTTTATTTTTACATCTTCTAAATGTACATGTGTACTACAAACATGAGCAATAACATAGGCATCTTAAGTGCCTGCTAATTCAAACATCTGTAGGATTTGTTTTTGTTTTTTGAAGTGATATTATAGTTGTATGTTCCCAGGATATGAAAGACACACAAAGTAGGTGAGGTAATCTAATATATAAAGGAGAATGTTTGTATGCTTGTGCTCTAATAACTTGGACACTATAAGAGCTACCACAACCAAACTTTGCATGGGATAACCTTTCATCCAGGAGAAGGTTTTAAGGTACTTTTGGATCCAAGTGGGCCTGAGCTCAAGCTGTAAAAATAAAGTAACCCACTGTGCTGCGCTGCAGGGGCCACCCGGCCCACCCTAGGTCCCGTGCCCGCCGCCTGTGGCCCCCCAACGCTGTCCAGGACACTCCTCCTCCCACCTGCGATGTTACATAAGTGATCCTCTTCCCCCTCCCCCATGCCGGCACACAGTGTTCCAACCCCCATGCTCACAACGGCTCGGGCGGCTGCCCTGCCCCCCGCTGCACCTGCAGCCCCAGGCGCAAGCTGGGGTACCCCTCCCGCGTGTAACCTCCCCTCCACCCGGGGTCGCGCCCCCCCCCCCCCGGGGATGATGCGGACCTATATTTTAATGCCTATAAAAATCAGTGCAACTTTTCTACCATTCAAAAAAAGATAATGGACTACTGTTTTTCTACATTTTGTTCCTGATAGGCTGAAATCTTTCGAACCTTTGAAGAGCATTGGAGGCCCTAGGACAAAAGTTCATGTCCATTTGTTGGATCAGAAGAAGGCCTAAGCTTTTTTTGTTTAGGAAGGCAAGCTTCAAAGCTGTCTTGGAAGATCATAGTAATCACCCCTAGTGATCCCAGATTATGCAGAAAACACTCTCTCTAGTGAGACAGAACACACAAATACTCATCACCTCTATTCATAAAGGCTTCAAACTAGAGATAAAAGGGGTTAACCAGTTACCTGGTAAGCATGCCCCCACTTGCCCGTGCTATGGTGTGGCAGGTTTGACCTAGTCTGGTTGGAGCAGCCCCCCTCATGCACCAACCACACCATGCTGTGCCGCAGGAGCTGGGGCACTCTGACCCACCCATGCTTGCCACCTTGCACCATGGCTGGAGTGCTGCTCTAGCCTGGCCAGGCTGAAGTGCTCCCTTTCCAAGGTGTGGTGGGCCTGGCCTGAATGAAACAGCCCTCCACCCACAGTGTGGTGCAGCAGGCTCTGCCCAGCTGGTGTGGCAGGCCCAACTGGACTGGAATAGTCACCCCGTATTCCCACTGTGGGCAGGGGGCTGCTCCAGCCCTGCTTGCTTTTACAAGTTAAACATTTTAACAATCTTCTAACTGAGATTTTTACATCCCTGCTTTGAATGTTCTATAGATCTTGCTGTCTGGACCATCTCAGTATAAAATGTTTTGAAATTCAAACATACCATACAGTTTGATACCCCTAAGATGGTGAATGTGGTTGCAATATCTCCCTCACAATGAAGTGGATGAAACTAGGATGACTGCAAAGTTGTAGCTGTGTTGGTCCCAGGATATTTGAGACACAAACATCTTTTATTGAAGGTAAAAAAAGACAACCTTTTAAACTACACAGAGTTCTTCAAGCATGAAAGCTAGTCTGTTTCAGGAATAGAAGTTGGTCCAATGAAAGACATTACTTCCCCACTTTGTTTGTAGGGCTGTGTCTAAACTACATCCTTTTTCTCAAAAACGGGATTTAATTAGACACGTTGATATTGCAAATGAAGCAGAGATTTAAATTTCCCACGCTTCATTTGTATAATGGTGGTCGCGGGGGGGGTTTCGAAATGTGGCTGTTTTCGAAAGAATAATGGCTGTTTAGATGGGGATCTATCGAAAATTAAACCCTTTTTTGAAAGATCCTGTACTCTCAGCCGATGGTCAGGACAGTGAGTGGTGTGTGTGTGTGTGCTATATACCTGAGACTTCAACTGCTGAGACCGGGGTCCCTTGCAGCGGGCAACCTGGAGGAGGTTGACGAGCGCCCCAATAAGTTTACAGGGAGAGCTTATTACACTTCAGATTTTAGCTGCTAGAATCTGTGATTCCTTCGCAGCGGGCAGCCTGGGGGAGGTGAGAAGTGCCCCCAACGGGTCTGCCACCTGGGAGTGACACAAATCCAAACGCCCAAGCTCTCCCTATATCTGTCCCTTAAGACCAGCTGAAGTTATTTTAAATTGTGCCTGGTTCTGTTACAGCAACTGAAGAAGTCAGGTTAAAGCTTAAACAGTTACAGGTTTATTGAGGAAGCTTATAAATCATATGGTTGCAATGGCTATTGTTCTATTTCTTAACTGCTAGCAAAATATAGATCTTAAAAATGGTTACAAAGAAGATAAAGATAGGAAAACAGAAATAATAGTACCAAGTAACAGCTTAATCTTTAAAGAGCTCTAAGTCTGTGTACACTTAAGACAGAGGACCACATCCAGGTACAATTTTTACCCCCTTCTGTGCCTCTCGACTCCAGTGTGTCAGGCCAGGGCCGGTCCCTCAATTCCTAGGAAAGACGAAAATACGAGGTGGGCGTCCCCATAGAACCTCGGGAGGTGAAACACCTAACCCGACCAGCAGGTAGAGGGTAGATTAACACTCAAAGTGAGTGTGCTGCTGTACCCATCTTTATACCCATGGGGTCACGTATTTCTCTTTCTTATCTGTGATGCCAAATAGTGCTGGTCTGCCTTTTGTGAGACCAGTTCTTACAAGGGAGTTGTGAACTTAATTTACACTTGTAAGAGAGAGTTGAGAGGATTAAATTGGAAATACTGGGCATTCTTTTTTCAGTGGGGTATTCCTCTCCCAGGGACGGCTGTGTGTGTTCCTATCAACATGGGTGCCAGCTGGGCACTTCTTGCAGCCTCGAGCTCAGCTTATTGCCTTAATCGTTCTCTCCTCATATCCATGTTTTCAGCTTACTCAGAGTCAGAGAAAACTTGCATATCCTGATCTCGCATCAAAGCAGATCAAAGCTTAATGGCTATGCTGATTTTCCTTATTGTTCCTTCTCTGCCCTGTATACAGACATCTCAGAGGGCAAGCAAGATTGATGAGATGGGGGGACGGGGCTGTCTGGCTACATGTACTCCTGAAAAAATGAAGAGTACAGGATCTTTCGAAAAAGGGTTTGATTTTCAATTGATCCCTTTCGAAACAGACGCTTTTCTTTCGAAAAGCCCCGTTTTGAAAAAAAACATGGCCGCTATTATGCAAATGAAGTGTGGGAAATTTAAATCCCAGATTCATTTGCAATTTCGAAGTGTCTAATTTACATCCCTTTTTCGAGAAAAGGGATGTAGTTTAGACACAGCCTAGGTTCTCTGTGCTCAGATAAAGTGCATGGTAAGGAATTAAGAAAAGTCAGAACAGATAAACTTTATCAAAGGTGGTAGACTGGCAGCAGTAGCTGTGTCAATATAATTACCACATACCGTGATGGTTAACCTTGACAAAGGGCTTCTGGCCTAAGGCCTTAATCAATTTCTACTGTATCTTGTGTTTTTCCATTGATTTCAAAATGAGCAATGCCATATCCACTTCCTATAAAAATTGGCACTTTACAGCAAGATGGTTAGCATCCTAAATTCAGAGAAACCAACTATAATTGTAAAAACTGATATTATTCAAAGTTTGTTTTATAGTAAGAATAACTATTTGCACTAAATACATGAGCTGACCAAATCTGAATATGAAACTGTACATTAGTGTCCATTTTTTGGGGAAATGCAATTGTCTGTCCTCATTATGTAAATTCAGAGCACAAAACTGTTTTTTCACCTTTGATTTTGAGGTTGTAATGTCCATGTGCAAGATCTAAGAGCTTTTAAAATTATTTAAAATTACAAAAACTAAATATAGTTGGAACCAGTCACCCTTTCTGCAGGAATTGCACATAACAATACTAATATCCCATTTCATCAGCCTGCACCACCCTCTGTCTATACTTCTCTTCAAAAACCAACTGAAACAAATGGGCTCTTGCAGCAAGCTCTGAAAGTTAGCAAATCTGGGATGTTAGACCTGGCTTGGGAGGACACTTCAGAATCCTGGGCCTTTATAGAGAATGCTGCCCCCTCTCCACTATATCAGTGCCCTTCTTATATTAACAGCAATCTAGCATCAGCACTTCCAGTGATCACAGCTCTGTCAGTGTGTTATAGACTGAGAGGCACTCTAATGTATGCTCGGATGTAAAACATAATAGATAAGGCTGGATCTCCCTGCTGAAACAAGTTGCTTAAAATCAGCAAAGAGCTGGCAGTTTGCATAGTTTTGGTGGTGTCATTTGCTTGCATTGTATGCAAATATATCCTAATTCCCCTAAACAATGATTTTGATGCACAACACAGAAAAGGTGTAAAAATCTCTTAAAATCTTTTGATGCATGTTTCTTTTTCTAACTTTTTCTCGTTCACAGACACACTTTATCTCTCTTATAGACTACTTTTGCCTTTGGCTTTATTTTATATTGTTTCAGTTCCTCCTTGTAGTTCTTTCTAACCTAGATGAATGAACAAGCCACAGTGATTAACTTTAATCCCCAGGCTATTAAACCTTACACTTGAAGGTCAAATTTAAGCAGAGGCAAATCTATGCTACTTTTAGTAAACTTTGGTTCTTCAAATAAAGCATGATTGATACTGAATGGGAACGGAATTTCATTTTAGGAAATTTCTTGTTCTTCTGGTAAATATTGGTTTAAGGAGCATAATGAGAATCTAAAGTTACTTGTCCCCCCAGAGTGGAGGCATCGTTTTCATATGGCTTTGCTGGAATGTTATGAGATTTACTATTTTTACCAGGTACAAACCATGAGTTCATAGTAGAAATGGAAAAACTTCAGAGAAAGTTAACAGAAATTGATGGTATGGAAAAGTTTTCAGTATGAGGACAAATAGAAAAGGACATCTTGCTCCTTTCCATAATACAAGTCCAAGAGCAATGGTTTGAGTAGCTATATACCCAATCATCTTGCTTGCTAGTAGTTTCTGCAGCCAACAAGAAGGATGAGCAGGAGCAAATCAATTCAACCACCAAAACTAGAAAGGCCAAAAGATTGGACCTTTTCTTAAGGAATCACTTATTCACAGCCAGCCTGTGATTCCAGGTGGCAAACTATCAGGCTGTCATGGGCAGGTACAGTTTTGCTTATGGGATTCCTTTTATAATTTCAAGGAGTTCCTTCCCCAATATTTGAACCAAGAATTTGGCACCTGGGTAGAAAAGGGAACTGCAGCAGCAAGGTGCTGTCTTTTAGTGGCATGGGACTCAGTTGACTTGGTGGGTAGGGCGATCATATTGGTAGTAGTCATAAGGGCAGCTCCTGGTGTCAGACTGCTGGTCTGTCTCAAGATGTGAGTAGGCTCTTTGCAGAGGAGACAGATGCAAGGCAGCATGGTTGAAGGATACTCACGCCTTTTTGGCTCATTTGGTATGCACACACCATAGTCTTCACAGCCTTGATGGGGTCTGCAAGAAGGGATAGTAACACAAGCTTTAGCTGTTGCCACCCTTCCTCCTCCTCAACCATGCAGTGCAGTCTGGCAAAGCATTCGGGGTCCAGAAGTACTCATTCTCAAGGAGCACTCAAGAGCAATGCCCCAGTTATCTCCTGGATTCACTAGATTCTTTCTTCAACCCAATCTCAACTTCTTCACAATGTCATACCTCTTTTCAGTCACTTAAAGTGTGAAGAAAAGCAGAACATCATGCATGGTGCTTTCTTGGTGTGGAAAATAGGACTGTCAAAGGATTAAAAATTAATTGCAAGATTAAAAATTAATCACGACTCACTGCAATTTTAATTCCACTATTAATAATAGAATAGTAATTTAAATTAATATTTGGATGTTTTTCTACGTTTGTTATAATGCAGAAATGCTAGTGTACAGTGTTTATATTATTTTTATTACATATATTTGCACTGTAAAAAAGATATAAGTACATCCACAAGTTGAAGCATGAAGAGACATCAAATGTTTAGCCCAGCTGGCACATAAATGGTTTGCAGCATTGGATACAAGGGTGCCATGTGAATGCCTGTTTTCACTTTCAAGTGATATTTCTAAATAAGAAGAGGGCAGCATTATCTCCTGTAAATGTAAACAAACTTGCTTGTCATAACAATTGGCTTAACAAAAGTAGGACTGAGTAGATTTTACATTTTTTTGGAGAGGGTGCTGCTATGTAAAAACAAAAAAACCCCAACATTTGTAAGTTACACTTTCACAATGAAGACTGTGCTACAGAATGAAAAATCAATTTATGTTGCTAATATTTTTATAATGCAGATATTTAAAATCGAAAATTCACAATGAGCACTGTGTGCTTTCTATTATGTGTTATATTGAAATCAACATATTTGCAAATGTAGAAAAACATCCAAAACATTTATAATAACTTTAAATTGTTGTTCTATTATTTAACAGTGTGATTAGCACTGCAATTTTTAATCATTAATTTATTATGATTTAATTGCTTGAGTTAACAGTGATTAATTGACAGGTCTAATGGAAAACATATCATATTTGGCTACCTCTTATAACTAACTCTGTGGGCTTGTTAAACCCTGTATATTGTGTGACATTATCTGATTTAAATGTGACCATATAGAATGTTGTTGCAACCCCTTTATATATTGCAACAAATTTTGTACAAAGCATGCCAATTAAGGTGTCTATGTAAAGCTATAGTCTTCTGGTTATGATTGTACTATTTGTATGCATATGTCACTTTGGTTTTAAAGTTATGTGTATTGGCTTTGTATTTGTATTTCAAATGATAGTTCCTGGAAAAATACCCACAGAACAGCTAGCCAGCATATTTGGGAAAGAAAGACTATTCATGTTTATTGGCCCATCAAGAAACATTCAATGAACAGTGAAGTATGGGAGGCACTCAGTGCACTGACTGAACTTTAGTGCAAACCTTCAATCTGGAATGTGGGCCATGGTGTCCACCTACAAAGAATGGAGTCATGCATGGACATATGACATGCTCATAAAACTCCAAACTAAATATTGGGAAATACTTTTCCACAGCAAGAACAATGTGACTCCCTTCACAAAGGATATATAAAAGGCCATGGAAATTTTTCCATTGTCTTCAATCCTGCTTCTTACTTCTGGAGGAGCTTTGCTATGAACAGAAGCTATGAACAAAGGACTGAATGACCCATACAATGCAGATCTACTCCAGAAACTTGACTTAAGACAACAGATTATCCTAGAACTGCTGCAAGCCTGAATCAAGAACATTACACATGTTGTATGTATCTGATTCTTTTAACAATTTTAAATCTCACCCTTCCTTTCAATAAACCTTTAGATTCTAAAAGATTGGCTACAGCATGCTTTTTAGGTAAGAGTCTAAGTTATAAATTGATGTGGGAAGTGGGTAGTCCTTTGGGATTGGAAGAATCTTTTTGAGTTGGGTTTTCGTAACTTCTCTTCTATACAAGGAGTGGCATTGGTAGTGATATGAGAGAACTAGAGTGTCTGAGGGAATAGCTTGTATGACTTCTTGTTAGCCACTTTGGAGAACGGAAGTTTTCTTTTTGACTGTTTTGGTGGGCTTTATAGTGGAGAACCCCCAGGCTTGGGCTGTAAGTAGCCATGTCTCTAAGCAGTTTGCCCTGAATAGATATTTTCAGCGATGTCCCTCAAGTTCCCCCTTGTTACAGCTTGGCCATCTTATCTCTGTGACATGAGAAATCGTGATGAATTTTTGATCCTATTGAAATAAAAAGGCAAAACTCCCATTTCACACCTTAAATTCAGAGAACTCAGACTGCTCATATTGTCCTTATGCTCCATATCCTCAGACAGGTTTTGCCATTGAAATAGTTTTTGGTATTATGATTCTTTTCTTGGGCACATCACCAACTTATTCACACAAAGCATTTTGGGCCTTGAGCCATCACCTCTCTCAGAATGGCATCAAGGGGTTCTCCCATTCTCAGGCTACTACCTAGGTTGCAGTCTCCTGGAACTAATTTAGTTTGCCTCATAAAATCTGACTTCAACAAGCCCAGTCAGAATTATAGGATTAGAAGAGACCACGGAAGGTCATTGAATCCAATCCCGTGCTAAATGCATGACCAGTCCCAACTAACCAGTCCCAACCAGCTCTCTTCCATATGAGGCATTGACAGTGGCTAAAGCCTGCTGAAAGCAAAATATTTGTGTATACAGGCAGTCCCCGACTTACGCGGATCCGACTTATGTCGGATCCGCACTTACGAACGGGGCTTTTCTCGCCCCGGAGCTCACGGGCGAAGGGACTGCCCAGAGCGCAGCGGTCCCACCACCGCGTCCTCCGGGGCGAGAAAAGCTGCTCCGGGTCTCCCTGGTGTGCTGGGGGGGACTCCCCAGCACAGCAGGGAGACCCGAGCAAAGCCGCACAGGCGGCGGGACCCCGCTGCCCGTGCGGCTTTGCTGCTTTGCTCCGAGGTAAAGGAGCAAAGCCGCACGGGCAGTGGGGTCCCGCCGCCTGTACGGCTTTGCTCAGATCTCCCTGCTGTTCTGGGGGGGACTCCCCCCCCCCCCCCCCAGCACAGCAGGGAGACGGGAGCAAAGCCGCAGAGGCGGGGGACCCCGCCGCCTGTGCAGCTTTGCTCGGGTCTCCCTGGTCTGCTGGGGGGGGAGGGGGCGCAGCTAGTGCACCCCCCCCCCAGCAGACCAGGCTTTTGTTGCGGGATGCCTGGGGTAGAGCAGCTGGGGTGCTGCCGGGTTGGTCCTGTGGAGACCTACCCGGCAGTGCCCCAGCTGTTCTGTCCCAGGAGTCCAGATTCAGCCACTGTTGAAACTGATCAGCGGCTGATTCCAGGAAGCTGGGGGCAGAGCAACTCTGCCTAGGGCTTCCTGAAGTCAGCCGCTGATCAGTTTCAGCAACGGCTGAATCTGGAGCCAGTTCTGACTTACATACAAATTCAATTTAAGAACAAACCTACAGTCCCTATCTTGTACATAACCCGGGGACTGCCTGTATAGCAAAAGTGCTTCAGCAGAAACATATCTTACAAAAACAGTAAGGATATGTCTACACTACAAAGTTAATTCGAACTAACAGCTCGAATAGGGGCTACACATACAAACCGCTAGTTCGAATATAAATTGAACTAGCGGAGCGCTTAATTTGAACTAGGTAAACCTCATTCTACGAGGACTAACGCCTAGTTCGAATTAAGTAGTTCGAATTAAGGGCTGTGTAGCCACTTAATTCGAACTAGTTGGAGGCTAGCCCTTCCCAGCTTGCCGTGGTGGCGACTCTGGGCCAAACCAGGGAAATTCTTCTGCCCCCCTCCTAGCCCCGGAGCCCTTAAAGGGGCACGGTCTGGCTCCAGTGCTCATGCCAGTTGCAAGCCTCTCAGCACCCAGCCAGCAGACCCTGCTGCCACCTCGCCCTCCGCCTCTTCCCAGGACCAGGCTGGCAGCTCCCACGAGCCTGCCCGGGGCTGCAAGAGGTGGGCACCTGCCTGGTCTAGTGCGGAGATCTTGGACCTCATTGAGGTTTGAGGGGAGGCCTCCAACGTCCACGATCTCTGCACTAGGCACAGGAATGCGGCCGTCTAAGGCAGGATAGCTGCCAGCCTGGCCACCAAAGGCCACATGCGAACCCAGGAGCAGGTTTGCATGAAAATCAAGTTGGTCCAGTGAGAACCCCCAACCCTGAGCCCTGAGCTTAGAACATAAGAATGGCCGTACTGGGTCAGACCAAAGGTCCATCTAGCCCAGTAGCCTGTCGGTCGACAGTGGCCAGCACCAGGTACCCTGGAGGGGATGGACCAAAGACAATGACCAAGCAATCTGTCTCATGCCATCCATCTCCAGCCTTCCACAAACAGAGGCCAGGGACGCCATTCCTACCCCCTGGCTAATAGCACTCCATGGACCCAACCTCTGTGAATTTATCTAACTTCTCTTTAAACTCTGTTATAGTTCTAGCCTTTACAGCCTCCTGCGGCAAGGAGTTCCACAGGTTGACTATGTGCTGTGTGAAGAACTTTTGGTTATTAGTTTTAAACCTGCTGACTATTAATTTCATTTGGTGTCCTCTAGTCCTTATATTATGGGACCTAATGAAGAACTTTTCTTTATTCACCCTCTCCACGCCACCTATGATTTTATATACCTCTATCGTATCCCCCCTCAGTCTCCTCTTTTCTAAGCTGAAAAGTCCCAGTCTTTTTAGCCTCTCTTCATATGGGACCTGTTCCAAACCCCTACTCATTTTAGTTTCCCTTTTCTGAACCCTTTCCAAGGCCAAAATATCTTTTTTGAGATGAGGAGACCACATCTGTACACAGTACTGAAGATATGGCGTACCATAGTTTTATACTTCCCCTCCTCCTTCTTCCCCTTGCTTCCCCCTTTCAGTTCCCTCCTCCCAAGTTTCCCCCTTCCCTCTCCCACCATCTCTCTTCCCCTTTCCCACCTCCTTTTCCCAGTTTCCCCAGAGGTTATTCTCCCTACCCCCCCCCCCCCCCATTTTTGTTAAATAAAGAGAGTTTCTATTTTTGAACACGTGTCCTTTATTTTTTACATCAGGAAGGGGGGTTAGGGAGGGGTAAGTGGAAGGAGGTGAGGGAGGAATGGGGCACGAGCCCCTGATGGGGAGGATTGGGGTGGCTCTGCGGGCTCCTCGGGGTGGAAGCTCTCCTGCAGGGCCTCCTGGATCCTGACAGCCCCCCCGATTGACCCCCTGGATGGCAGCCTGCGGCAAGTGCAGCCGGGCTGATGGGAGAGTGCTGTGATGTGCCAAGTGTGGGCACTCAGGGCACTCCAAGACAGGACTGCTTTGCTGTCCCTCATCGAGGTAGACAAGCAAGCGGGGAACCCTGAGAACTGTCTGTCTGGGGTGGGGGTCGGGTCCCTTTAAGCACGGCCCTCGGCTAGCCTGAGGCAGCAGCTCCACACTCTAAGTCCTAACCTGATGCCTTGCCAGCACTGGTTCCAGCCAGCCTTAACTTCGGTTCAGGGTCCACTCAATGTGGACATGCTATTTTGAATTAGCAAAACACTAATTTGAATTAGTTTTTAGGTCTAGATGCACTAATTCGAATTAGCTTAGTTCGAATTAACTAATTCGAATTAAGTTAGTTCGAATTAGTGCTGTAGTGTAAACATACCCTAAGATAGCTTAGAGTCTGACACTTCCTAGATCTGTGAAGGCCTAAATTCTTTAAATCAGGTTGGCAGTCTAAACCATATTTAACAAAGATATTTGCTAATAAGAAGAGATAACTTAACCTTGTCCTAGAGAAATAAAAACAGCCCAAAATTGAAACCTGATTGAATCTTATTACAGTGGAAATTTTTCTCCCTCCTCTTTGCAACACCTTTTTAGATACTTGAAAACTGCTATCGTGTCCCCTCTGTCTTCTCCATTCCAAACTAAACAAGCCCAATTTTTTTCAGTCTTCCTTCATAAGTCAAGTTTTCTAGATCTTTAATCATTTTATGTTGCTCTTTTCTGGGCCTTCTCTAAATCTGTCTTGAAATGTTGTGCCCAGAACTGAACACAATACTCCAATTGAGGCCTAATCAGCACAGAGTATAGCAGAAGAATGACTTCTCGTGTCTTGCTCACAACACTTCTGTTAATGCATCCCAGAATCATGTTTGCTTTTTTTGCAACAGCGTCACACTGTTGACTCTCATTTAGCTTGTGGTCCACTATGACTCCTAAACCCCTTTTAGCAGTACTCCTTCCTAGACAATCACTTCCCATTTTGTATGTGTGAAACTGATTATTCCTTCCTAAGAGGAGTACTTTGCATTTGTCCTTATTAAACTTCATCTTATTTACCTCAGACCATTTCTCATGTTTGTCCAGATCATTTTGAATTGTGACCCTATCCTCCAAAGCATTTGCAACTCCTCCCAGCTTGGTATCATCTGCAAACTTAATAATTGTACTCTCTATGCTATCATCTAAATCCTTGATGAAGATATTGAACAGAACTGGTCCCAAAACAGAGCCTTGTGGAACCCCACTTGTTATGTCCTTCCAGCATGATTGTGAACCATTAACGACTACTCTCAGAGTAGTTAAGTACTTGTGTGGTAAAAAAGGAGGATGTAGTGGATTATGGGACACCTTATAGAGATATGAAGAGATATTCCTCCAAAGTTATATCAGGAGAATTTGATAGTTGTGGAAAGAGATTTATTGTGTTTTAGCTTATTTATAAGAACACCAGGAGAGGAAATGCTAGAGATAGATGGGGTCAGGAAAATCAGAATAATGGAGTTGAAAGATCTGATTGACTTGGGAGGCAGGAGGATTCGTCAGATTCTGAAAAGCTTCATATACGTTATAGAATACTTAGCTGATCCATACTGAATTTTGAACTATTTGAAGTGTACCCATAACCAACAAATAAAGTTCAATTTGCCTTGATCCTTCTAAATATTTTAATTGCCTTTGTTCTGGGTGTTGAGATGACTTTCCTTTTGTCCTGTGTTAGGAATACTGTTAAAATCACATTTGTTAAAATCTTATTTTAGTCCTGTACTACATTTGTTAATCATGGCTTTTAAGTTTGTCCTTTGCCAGCAGTGATATTCCCATATTCCATAATCTGGAAATTGTAGCCAGTGGAAGTTGCAGAGGGTGGCACCTGTGGATGGGTGTGTCACATGAAGCCTCCTGGCTATGCCTCCATCTAGGAGAAAAAAGGCATGTTTTCCTTCTCTTCCTCCATCTGAATCTCCTGCGCCAGCCCAGTGAAAATGAACAAGTGAGTGAAAGTGGCGGGAGAGTGAGCAACAGGGATAGATATGGAGTAAGCAGAGAGTGGGGCCTTAAAGAAGGATCGGGGCATAGGTAGGGTCTTGGGCAGGGAAAAGGTGGTCTGTTTTCTGTGATTAGAAAGTTGGCAACCCTAGGAGATGCTATTACAAAAGAATCTTAAATGAATAGTTTGTCTTGCATTTAGAGTATAACAATCACTTATAGAGAAGTGAGTGTGTTCATGTTCTCTTAAAGCCATAGCCTGGCTTTAGAATCTGACCTCTTCTCCACAATCTAATTCATGGCCTGTAGAACACAGATTTTTTTTTTAAGTTGCTTATGTATAGATGGATATTACTGATTGAGATCTGGCTTTCTTTCCCCTTGAATCAGTTTGATGTCTGTAAGTTAAGTCATTTTAAAAAGCTTCCATTAATTTAAATCTGAGTGATTCTGGCCAAACTGCTTGATAATGTCTCCTGGGACTTGGAGAGGTAACATGCTATTGGTTATCTATATATATTTGTCTATTTCTGAGCAGGCATGATAAAGTCTCTGATTTTGTCAGAAGATAACCCATTTTAGTATAACCTATGCAGTGTAAATAGTTTAAACTTATTTGTTGGCTGTCTGCAGTTGGATATATTAATTTTTCCAAGTTCACAGTAATTGAAGGATTCAGAAAACTGATCTTTTTCTCTTACATTTTCCATTTTGATTCTGAAGGTTGAATAGAAATTGTTGAAAGCTTTATGAGACTTGTTTAATTTTCATCATGGTCTATCCAGATAAGGGTGATATCTACTTTGAATGGATAGTATATCAAAGGAGTGGTAGTGCATGGTATTAATTTGTTCTGCTTTATTGTCTATCATGAGTGAATTTCATTGACTCTTATTTCACATAATTAAAGCCTAAAATATGCTTTCTTCCTTTAATTGAAAATCATGTTAAAATCACTTATATCCTTTTTAAATGATGCTCTGTCATTCCAAGTACACAAAAAAGGCAGTAATATATTCAGCCCGATGAGTTGTGCCTCGGGCTTAGAAGTGTGACAAGTGCTGTAAAAATCAACTTCAGATAACACATAACCCAATATAATTTGTCACTTTGTTTTCACACTGATAGCTGCTTTTGTTTTGTTGTCGTCCTTAAATGCCAGTATAAAGGAAATTGTTGCTTGGATTTCTGATCAACATAGGTTTCAGTAGATGAATGTTTTTCTCAGCTGGTGAGTTTATAGAAATATCTGGAGATTTAAATGCACAATTCCCAGCGTCATAAAGGGATGTTATGCAGCTAACTTCCCACTCAGTCCTTTGAAAAAAAGGACTTCTCACATTCACTTCCTGAGCTCATGATTTATTTGTGACCTTCTCAGAAGGCAGGAAGAAAAGCAAATATATCATAGATGAATATGAGGTAAATAATGTGCTGTCATATTGCAATTTATTTTTGTTAAGTTTGGGGTCAGTTTTGTGCCTGTAAGGTAGAACCTCAGTGGGAATGTCTGTTGGATGTTGTGCTTCAGAGAACAGTTCCTCAAAGTATTATGTGCTTTCAACACAGACGCTGCGCTACAGGTTGTTAGCATGCAGCTTTCAATATTGTATTGCTTCCTGAGAGAGGAAGAGATATGTTCCAGCTCCTCCTGATTCCTCTGTTTCCCATGCTTCAGGAAGTTCAAGGACTGCAACTGCCTGACCTGTGAACAAATGTAGACATGAGAGGAAGACTGTTCCTTATGTCCACCTAATCTGTGTACAATCTTGCTTTTTGGATATAACTTCTCCTTATATACATAGATTCTTTGTTCATTCAGACTATTGTCCACACATGCTATACTTCAACTATTTTCTAGTTGTTTATTTTAAAGGGATTCATAATTATAATAGTTGCAGAGATCTTCATTAACATTTCCATTAAGTGTTGCCAAGCATTCGGTTTTCAACAGCAATACCTGGTCGAAAAGGGACCAAGGCAGCTCTAGTTAGTACTACTGGCCAGGCCATTAAAAGTTTGATTGGTGGTGCAGTTAGCTAAGGCAGGCTTCCTGCCTGCCCAGGCTCTGCAGATCTCCCAGAAGTGACTGGTATGTCCCAATTCCCTTCAGCCCTTAAGCATAAGGGTGACCAGGAAAACACCACATGCTGCCTCATCTTAAGCGCCATCTATACAGCTTTTGTTGGCAACGAACTATAACCAGGGATTATACAGGGGTGGAGCCTGCAGGCACAGGCAGCCTGTACTTTGGAGAGCTCCCTGATTTTGCCTCCCCTAGGAGTCAAACATACCAGCTGCTTGTGGGAGAAGCTCAGAGCCCGGGGCAGCTTCCTGATAGGGATGTTAGATATCTTATAATTGAATAGTCGTGTAACTGCATAAAATCTTTGTGGTTACATGACTATTTGATAGTCTCTGGGAGTGGGGACACCAGTCAGTGTGCTCTTGCCGCACTTCCAGGGAGCCCCCTGGCACACTGCGCTGCTGCCTATCAGCTGAAAACCAGCTCCCCGCGCAGACCGGCTGCCTGCTGCCCTGCACTGCTGCCTCTGATATAGAGGCAGCAGTATGAGATGGCTGCAGCCCCTGTCCATAAGGAGTCCAAGCTCCTTGCAGACTGGGGCAGCTGCTGCAAAGCAGCCTCTGCTAATGACAGGGTTTCACACTATTTTAGATCTGCAAAACCTCAGAATGAAGAAGCTGAACTTCTGCATGGTCTCTGGCTCACATTATTCCCTCTCTGGATCCAGAGGTCTGCTACACTACCCTCAATTTGGACATATAGTTCTACATGTCTAATCACATCAAATTTCCCTTGATTCTTGGTCAACCACGTCCATTATTAGTTGACAATCCTCCTCTTTGGCCTTTCTGTTGGCCTAGATTGTTCATGAAATGCGTGGATGTCATGTTCACCTACATGCCAAAGTGGCTGGTACAAGATTTCCATATCTAGATGACTGGCTTATGAAGGGCCAATCTCAGACCCAAGTGTAGGACCATGTGAATTTCTTGTTCATGATGTTCTTCAGGCTTGGTCTCATTCCAAATGTGGCAAAGTGAGCAATTAACCATTCACAAAGTCTAGAGTTCATCAGAGTCTTCCTGGACTCCACCCATGCCAGGGCTTTTCTCCTGGAAGCATTCATATGGTACAGTATGTCAGGTTTTGGCTATGTCTCTTTCAGGTCTGGCTAGCCCATGAGTTCACAGGCTGAACTGAGACCATATGGACAAACTGGTCACTCTTATTCTTTGGGTTCTCAAACTCCTCTGATGATGGCTTGACCCACAAGCAGTATATGAGGGAATAAGCTTCTCCACATCCCAGCCATTGATGTTTGTAGTCACAGATGTGTTGGCAATGAGATGGGGAGCCCATGTTGGCAAATCTAGGATGCAATGCTTTTGGTCCCAGGTGGAATTTTCACTGCATGTTGTCAGGGATCTGCAGACCATTTGTCTTGCTTGCCAGATATTTTAAAACCATCCTCAGGGCAGATGTGTATTGAAGGCAATGTTACAGGGATGTTCTATGTCAACAAACAAAGTGGTGCTCTCTCTTAGCCCTATCCCAGGAAGCCCTCAAATGTGGGACTTCTCCATTGCTCACTGAATAAAATTAGAAGCCTTGTTTTGTGAACCTGGAATGTACAAACTTGCCAATCACCTCAGGACGTGTTTTCAGGCCGTGAGTAGTCCTTTCACACAGAGGTTACCATTAACATGTTCCTAACATGGGGATCTCCCCAGATAGACCCATTTGTGGCATGATACAACAGGAAGTGTCATCAGTTCTGCTCCTTCCTGAATTACATGACACCTTGATCTTACCTTGTAAAGAGCACCTATATGCATTCCCGCCTTTCCTGTGCATCCACAGGGTTCTCCTTAAGGTCTGATGAAAGTGTTATTGATCTTAATACCACCACCATGGCCAAATCAGCAGTGGGTCAGTGCACAGTAAGTGGACTGCTCATGCCCATGACTTTGCCCCTTGATCATGCAGGACCATGGCCACGTCCAGCACTTAAACTGAGTTTCTCTCCATTTCACAGCATGGACACTCTACGGCTGAACTCCCCTCTAGAACTTATCTGCTGAGACTCTGTTATGGGAGGTTCTGTTAGACAGCAGGAAACCTTCTACTTCTGCCACTAATCTGGCTAAGTGGAAAAGATTTTTCATTTGATCCTTCTTGAAATGTACTCTTCCATTGCAGTTCTTTATTTCCTTTATTCTGAATGACTTGCTGCACTTGAAACAGCAGGGGTGAGCAGTCTCACCAATAAAGATGCACCTGGCAACAGTTTTGGAATTCCATCCTGGCTCAGCAGGCCAGTCAGTGTTCGCTAACCCTAGGGTTGTAAGTATCTGAGGGGTAGCCGTGTTAGTCTGAATCTGCAAAAGCGATGAGGAGTCCTGTGGCACCTTATAGACTCATGGATTTATTGGAGCATAATCTTTCATGGGCAAAGACCCACTTTGTCAGATGCATGTAGTGGTAATTTCAGAGGCAGGTATAAATATACAGGCATAAGAAAAGAGTACCAATCAAGAGTAAGGCTAGAGATAACGAGGTCAATTCAGTGAAGGAGGATGAGGCCCACTTCTGGCAGCTGATGTGAAGGTGTGAACACCAAGGGCTCATCTAGACTATGGGGAACAGTCTAAAGAAAATATGCAAATTACGCAGGAATTTACATATCTTCTTCCAATCGCACTTTTTCAGTGACACCCCACTCCCTTTGTCGAAAAGCCACGTAAACCTCTTTTTTTGAGGAAAAGCGGCTTTTCGACGAAGGGGGCCGTTTGCCAAAAAAGCCGCGTATTAATTAATTTCACTTTTGAAAGCTAAGCTTTCGAAAGTGCAATTGGAAGAAGATATGCAAATTCCCATGGCATTTGTATATCCTCTGACCATTCCAAGTAGTCTAGATACTCCCCAAGAAAGGAGAAACTGCTTTTGTAGTTTCCATTCAGTCTGTTTAATCCTAAACTGATGGTGTCAAATCTTGGTGACAACTCTGCCCACATATCTACACCAGTGATACCATCACAGGACCTAACCAGATCAGCCACACCATCATGGGTTCATTTACCTACACATCTATCAATGTAATATATGCTATCGTGTGCCAGCAATGCCCCTCTGCTATATACATTGGCCAAACTGGACAGCTCCTACGTAAAAGAATAAACGGACACAAATAAGATATCAGGAATGGTAACATACAAAACCATGTAGGAGAACACTTCAATCTCCCTGGACACACAGTAGCAAATGTAAAGGTAGCCATCCTGCAACAAAAAACTTCAAAAACAGACTTTAAAGAGAAACTGCTGAGCTACAGTTCATCTGCAAATTTGACATCATCAGTTTAGGATTAAACAAAGACTGTGAATGGCTAGCCAACTACAAAAGCAGTTTCTCCTCTCTTGATGTTCACACCTCTACATTGGCTGCTAGAAGTGGGTCTTTGCCCACAAAAGCTTATGCTCCAATAAATCTGTTAGTCTACAAGGTGCCACTGGACTCCCCCTAGGGTTGTAAGTTTCCCCAAGTGGCGGCACAGACGATATCCCCAAGTCAAATAGCTGATGCCTCCATGGGATCTTAACCTGGTGCTCTCAAGGGCCCTTTCTTGAAAAGTGGTGTACCTAGTGACTATAACATCAGCTAGGAGGGTGTCTGAGCTCAAGGCTTTGATGTCCAAGTCCCCTTATGCCATGTTTTATAAGGACACACCAAGTAGCCTCCCAGAGGCAGATTAGCAATTTCACATGAGTCAAGGCACCTTTCTGCCACTGTTCTACCCTAAACCTCATACTAACAGAAAAACACATGCTCCATTCCCTGGATGTCGGACAGGCATAAGCCTTTTCCATTGAGTGAACAAATCCAATTAGGAAGTTGACACAGCTCATTGCTACCACCAAAAGAGTGAAGGATCTTTGTTTCATCCCAAAGAATTTCCTCTTCGATCACGGCCTACATCAGAACATATTATGACCTAGCAAAAATTTTAGTCCCAGAAAAGACTGCACTCCAGAAGGGTGCAGCATTTCTGGCACAGGTCCCCATTCAGGGCATCTGCAAGGCAGTGATGTGATTGTCTATCCGCACCTTTGTCGCAATATGCCATCACACAGCAAACCATAGATGACGCCATGTTTTGTAGAGCTGTGCAGCAGTATGCAACTGTGTCAACTCTTACCTCTCTTCTGGAGAACTGTGTGAGAGTCACTTGCTAGGAAATTATGTGAGCAAGAGCGCAAAGAAAAATGTTACCTATCTTTTGTAATTGTTCCTTGAAATGTGGTTTTAATCCCCATTTCAAGACCCACCCACGTCTCCTCTATCAAAGTAACTAGCAAAAAGGAACTGAAAAGTCAGTGGGTCAGCAGAGATTTATATACACCAAATCTAGGGGGCTCTACCGTCGACCTAATGGGTATTGCTCTACCGTCTAGGGGGCTCTACCGTCGACCTAATGGGTATTGCTAGGGGAAAAACCTTCTGACTGTCATGCACATGATGCACACACATCTTCTTGGAATGGACCTTAGCTACACCTTTTAAAGAACAATATTCTAAAATGTAGGTAACCTTTTTTTTTTTAGTGCTCAAAACTCTGCAGATCTTGGAGCCACTGGAACATAAGAGCACCTACTCCTTATGGCTGTATTGCCTTTGGTGGAAATTCTACTAGATGCTGATGGGACAGCAAACATCTTCCCTCCCCTACCTCATAGTGCAAAATGCCAAACTTTTCAGAGTTGTACATTGGATATAGGGATGTAAGTCACTAGTCAACTATCTGATAAGGAAAAGCTTATCGGATAGTTGACTAATCCCTCGACTAGTTGCTTCCCCTCTTGCTACCCTCTTACTATCAGAGGCAGCAAGGAGTAGGAGTTGATTAAGGGGGAGAGCTGATTATAGGGGGAGGAGCAGGGAGGTTGTGGGACTGAGTGTGAACCAGGAATCAGCTGTCCCAGCTCATGCAGGATCCCCTTTGCTGTGTTTCAGCCTTTTAAATGGATTAAGAACCTCTTAATCTATTTAAAAGTCAGAGCCGCAGTGGGGTTGGTTCCTGGCCCATTGTAGTTCCCCCGCTTATTGACTAATTAACTAGTTGATGGAAAATCCATCAACTAGTTGATTAGTTGATTAAATGAAATTTTAGCATCCCTAATTGGATATGGTGCCACAGAGGTAGAAAACCCCACTCTGCATAGGAGGGATAACCTATCTAGAGTTACTTCTCTTTGTTATTGTACTTGTTTTTTTGTACTGCACTAGGAGTCCAAACCTGAAATGTCTTCTTTTTGTCACATATATTAATGCATATGATCATCAATAAATACAAATGTATATAGATGATTGTGTAAAAGAGGAAATAGTTTAACTGAATGATTCAACTGTTTGTATTAAGAGACAATCAGCAATCCTTTCAAGAGCAGGGGGTTGCTAGAGTGAAAGATGGCTATGGTGGATGTTTGGCTTGAGGAAGATGTGCAATTTTTCTGCACAAAGACCTATTTCTCAAAAGGCCTACACACTTCATATAAATCCAAAGCATCTCTTCAATGCTCCTTATTTTTTTAAGTGTGTCCTGCTAAAGGTCATTCTTTATATAGGCTGTGTCTAGACTACACCTCTCTGTCGACAGAGAGATGTAGATTAGGCATGTCAAAATTGCTAATGAGGCAGGGATTTAAATATCCCATGCTTCATTAGCATAAACATACCCGCTGCTTTTTTCAACATGGCACTTTTTCGGAAAAAAAACAAACCGGCAGTCAAGATGGAGATCTTTCGAAAAATAAACCCATTTTCAACAGATCCTGTAAACAGCATTTTTTGAGGAATACAGGATCTGTTGAAAATGAATTTATTTTTCGACAGATCCCCATCTAGACTGCTGTTTTTTTCCCGAAAAAGCTCCATATTGAAAAAAAGTGGCGGCCATGCTTATGCTAATGAAGCATGGGATATTTAAATCCCTGGTTCATTAGCAATTTCAACGTGCCTAATCTACATCTCTCTGTTGACAGAGAGATGTAATCTAGACATACCCTTAGAGACCAAATTTAAGTCTTTTCTTCCCAATCAGTATGGAATTGTTCTTTATGGAAGCGCTCAGTTCTTTTATTTCTTTTCATTCCCTGCAACTTTGTCAGTATCTCTGGTCATTGCTATACAGAACTATTCTATTAATAGAATCATAGGACTGGAAGAGACCTCAGGAGGTCATCAAGTCCAACACCCTGCTAAAAGCAGGACTAATCCCAACTAAATCATCCCATCCAGGGCTTTGCCAGGCCGAGACTTAAAATCGTCTAGGGATAGAGATTCCACCTCCCTAGATAGTCCATTCCAGTGCTTCACCACCCTCCTAGTGAAATAGTTTTTCCTAACATTCAACTTGGACCTCTTCCACTGCAACGTCAGCTCATTGCTCCTCCTTCTGTCATCTGAGAGAATATCTTCTCTCCATCCTCTTTGGGACCCCCCCCCAAATCCCTTCAGGAAGTTGATGGCTGCTATCAAATCTCCACTCACTCTTCTCTTTTGCAGACTAAATAAGCCCAAATCTTATTCCATACTTTGTCCTTCTTTGTTAAGATTGCTTTGATGCTTCACTTTCTAAAGGGTTAGCTGTGTTTGGAGACCTTTTGCAGAAATGTTTCTAAATATCAGTAGATTCTGGCTGAGGGGGGAGTCAACAAATCAAATAAGGAAAAGAACATCAAAATCAGACTTCTAAAACAGATCAGAAATTAAAGACCCATCACCATTTCCCCATACTTCAATATTTTGAGAAACATTGTCTCTGACATGATTTATTCAGGAGGTCCCTGTCATTTCTGCATAAACAGCAGCATCAGGATTATTGAGTTAGGAAGATAAATAGCTAAGTTTTCATTGAGTTAGGAAGATAAATAGCTAAGTTTTCGTTCTCATTTGCTTTTCTAGTGACTCTGATATTGTTTTGCATGGAAAGTAGGCAGATAACTTAGTATCTGTTTATGTATACTATGAAAACAGGATGTTTACATTATGTATTAGGATTGTTGCACTTAATTTCTGAATTATCTGTTTTTCATTATCTGTATTGGATTTTGTTTTTCACTGTGTGCACCAAAACTCTTCTTTCTGAGAGCCATGTATCCTGATAAGCCCTCTTGTATGAATTCAAGCAATAACATAGTCTGCAAAATCTTACAACTGACATTTTATAAATTTTGTTCACGTTGTAAATTTGAGATGTTCTCTTGACTTTTGATGCTGAGTGCTAAATAAAGCCTCACATTTTTATTCCAAAAAGTCTTGGATTTGTGTGTATTTATATTTGTTTAATATAAAGGATCAGATCCAAGAGAATGTAAATTGTTGTCACTCCCTTAATCTGATTTTATTTTAGATAGGCGTTTTTTTGCACACAGATGTATTACTGCTTTATAAATTACTTCACTATTGAAAATCCTATATCTAAAAGCAAATTCATTGAAATCATATGTTCAGAAAAGCAAAAAATACATTATAGCATTTTTAATAAACTGCATATGGTGACTAAGGTTGCCAGCCTAACCAGTTTTGCCAGGAGTCTCCCAGAATCAAGATCTATCTCCCAGAGGCTACTGAAGCAAAGCTGGAGATTTTAGGTTGCTAAATGTCTGGTGATGCTGTAGGACTAAAGCAGGATCCATCTCTACCCTGGACCTGTTTTGCTTCTAGAAGTGCCTGGCACATCCTTGAGGCGGCTTGCACAGGGCAAGGGGTTTTTGTGTGTTGCCTGTGCTCCCAGTGCCGACTCTGAAGTTTCCTTTGGACAGGAAATACAGCCAGTGGAAACTGCAGAGGTGGTACCTGCAGGCCATGGCAGTATGTGAAGACCTCCATGTCCCACAAGAGCTGCAGGGATATGCCTTTCTCTTTCAGGAGTGGCTCGGGCTAGAGAAGGTTAGGAGCCTGTGTTGGCCCTTTTGTGTTGTTGCCTGGGAGCCACCTGAAATAAGTGACACCAGCCCTCAGTCTGTACCCCTTATCCTCTCCTGCACCCCAATCCGTTGCCCCAGCCCTGAGCCACACCTAGAGCAAGCACTCCAAGCCCCCTCCTGAATCCAAACCTCCATTGCAATCCTCTCCCTCTCTTGCATCCCACCTCCCTGGGGAGGGGCAAGAGATATGGCAAGGTTGTTTGGATTTGTGTGATTAGCTAGCTGGCAACCTTGATGGAGATACTTTGCAGTTGGCAGTGATCTGTCATGTCCGCTGGCCTTGCTAACAGCATTGTGGAGAGCACAGCCCTATTCTGTTATGATGCCTTTTCAGGCTAGTCTGTTCTGACACGGCTTTGTATGTCAATTAGCAAAATGGAGCTTAGATCAAAAACAGTGGAGAGGGATACGTTTGGTGGTTCCATTGAGCCCTGCGTGGCTTGTGCCCTGCGGTATTTACCACCATGACTGTTAAGATCTGGTCTTCAGGTTTAAAAACCAGGGTGTTACCACAATACAATTATAATAACTAGTAATACAGAACTGTTGTTTTATAAAACCTTTCTTGGTGATTGTCACCACTGTAGGTAGTAACTCATTAGAAACTGGGTTGGAAGCCTTTTAATAAATGTGTGACTCTGACAAGCAATCTCACTATGTGTATGAAATATTGTCTGTCCGAACATGAGGTACTGAGGTAGGAAAAGTGAAATGAAGAAATTTAAAACTTTTTTGGGGGACTTTTCTTTCCTACTTTCTTCCTTGGCATTAGTGCCATGACGAAGCTCTTGTAATAAAACTAGAGGTACTTTGTTTATGCAAACTCATAGTTTAACTAAAATACTTAGGGGATCTTTACACATTTCAATGGTTTGAGCTATCCTATTTGTTTTTTTGTTTATTTACTATAGATACTTAACAGTCAGCACCAGGAAAAACATAATTACAGTTCCTTGTTCTAATATACCCATAAGAAATGTGGCTCAAAATACAAGTCTCAAAATATCCAGAACACAGGAGAAAATGTTTTAAGATGCAGACTGAGGAATGGTGACAAAATAAATTGTACTTTTCTAAATGTGCATTTTTTAAAACATAGTAAATTGCTATGATACATAGTTTTAAAAAGTTAATCCCTAATCATAAATCAGTTTTTGTTTTTTCATCAAACAGAATGGGATGTATCCATTTTGTTGCTTTAGTTAATGAAATGCATTTTTTTTCCCAGAGTATAGCAGAATACTCAGTAATTCTTGTCATGTTAATTCTGTGTTACTATTTAGAAATGTGGAAAAGTTTCCATTTGCCCTTCACAACTCCAGTGAGCTGTAAATTCTGAAATAAATGAGCCACCCACATTCTGGTCTACAGGTGATATGAGCGATACTTCATATTAGCATGTAATTAAATTGCAAATATTATGCTAAAATGTGAAAGTGCTGGCAAAAGTTGAATAACTGGATTAAATTACACTCTTATTTAAGGCCAATAAATTAAAAGGTTAACTAATCTGGAAAAAATGAAATCTTTTAACTCTGTCAGCAATTAACCTGTGCTCTGCTGCTAAAAAGTTGTCTTCATCCACCAACAATTGTACTGAAACGCATGATGGCTTTGAACACTAATTTCACAGCCTTTTAGTTTAGGTTAATGGCATTTGACTACAACAATGAAGATTAATTGGGTTTCATTCATTCCAAAGTAGTAAGGAGATACTATACTCTTGGAACCATCACAGATGTTTGATGTCTACAAGTAAATTTTAGATTAGTGTAATAGGAGTCTCATTCCAAAGGGTATATGAATTGCAATTTATTAAAAAATTGATCCTATGTCAGTTTGATTGCAGAACATTGAATGACTCTGTGATAGGATGAATTCATGGAAAACCCCTTTTGGGTGTCTCCCAGAGTGCTGACAAAGCCACTGTCACTCATCTTCCTGATCTCTGAGGCTTCTTACTACCCTATCCTGCTGGGCCAGCTCTGCTGGTCTTCCCAGCCAAGGCACCAAGCTGAGATCAAGGCCTGTTTCCTTAAGGAAAAAAATATAAACTGATCAAAGGTATGCATTTCCCTCATTTTAAAATGTTTTTTAAGAAATTGGTGACAATTACATGTTTCTATAATTTTTTAATTTTGAAACTTTTGGAAAAATAAATGTATTTGGTCAAACAAGATCTTTTGCAAAAAAAAAAGTGTAACATTATTTTTTATTATATACTTTATCCAAAAAAAACCCAATTAGGTCTAGTTAGCTGAGGCCAAGATTAAAAAATGATTACCTAAAGTAACGCTGTTAGGATGAGATTTTACAAGATGCTATGCAAACACAGAACAAAAAGATGATCCCTGCCCCCACAGACGTTACAATCTAAAAATAGTACAAGAGACAACTGATGGATACTGACTGGGGAGGTGGGGTAAAAGGAAACAGTGAGACAATACTGTTGAGCATGATAGATGTGGTTTGTTTGTAGATATCATGTCAAGGGAAAACTTAGAGGAGAGTTTTGAAGGCAGATGAAGCATATGGCTCCACTGTAATTAATAAGAATTGTATGTTTGAATATACTAGTAGATTGAAAAATCTCAGCTCTAAATCTTCCTTTTGAAAATCATGCCAACTGTTCAGATGACTAAAGTGCTTAGACTGCTAGATGCAAACTTTTTGATGCCTCACTATTTGATTGCTATTTGCTGTGGTGGGGGAATAATAGGTTTTAATGGTTTAGTTTTGATTTTTTTTTTTTAATTGGAACCCCTGGTAAACTTCCTCCCATTAACTACTTGAATACTGAATATTCCCATTGCATCAAGATAGAAAGCATCATTTGTGTGTGATGTACCTTAATAGCCATTGCTTTTGAATGAGTATTAATAGATGAAGAAAGTATGAGAGATGTGGAAGAGGGTTGTAGCAAAAGGGTTAACTTTTCTTATAGCATAATAAACATTTCATGTTTCAGAGTAACTTAATTACCTATTTTCCTCTCAAAGTCTTCAGTCCTCACTTTTAACAGTAAAAGTTTGAACGTGATAATCATGGTGATGATTTTACATTTATATAACACCTTTTATCCAAATGTGAAACTTGACAGCTGTGTAGCATTGCACAGCAACATTTACTCAGCTGTAGAGGGTAAGAAATGAAAAGTACTTAACTGTGGTGCTACCAGGGAACTATTGGTGTAATAACTATATTCTAAAGAGATTTACTGAATTTATACCCTCAGGTGCCACAAATTTTGCAGTGTAAACCACTTTTGTATGTTAAGAAAATGAATTATTATATCCAAAATGTCCAATATGGCATTCTTGAAGATGAAATCTTCTATCTTTTAAATGGTTAAAGACAGAGAGGACATTTCCCTTTCTTTCAATGTTCTTCAGAACTGACTTTGAAGAGCCAACTGTGATTTGAAGGAACAGCTCAGACTATACGATCCAGCCAGAGACATAGCCATGAGTGGGCCCCACCCCCATCCCAGCTCTGCTCCTGCCCCATCACTTGCCCTGTTCAGTCTGTCCAGTAGGTTTGGGGTGTAAAGGCTTGCCTTGCTCTAGCACTTCCACAGGGGAGAGGTGGTCGGGATGTGGGGCTCGCACTGTTCTGTACACCTGGTACTCCTGCTAGGGTCAGGGCATGGGGCTTGCCTTGTTCAGGCCATCAGATGCTCCAGCTATGGAGCTGGGTTGGGGACTTGCCCTTCTCCTCCTGCCTGTCACTCTTCTTGGGAAGTGGGCTTGGGTCATGGGGGCTTGCAAGCCACTGACCTCCACTCCCTTGCTAGTGCACTGGAACAGGGCAAGTGCCTGTGCCCTGATTCCACTTCCTGGCAGAAGCATTGAGTAGGAGAAACAGGGCAAGCCCCTACAGCCCAACCCCCTCTCTCCAGCTAGAGCTGGGCAAGCCGCTGTGCCCCAATCCCACTGGAGTATGCCTGGTGTGCCGAGTGCAGGGTGGGTAGTGCAAATGGGGTGCACTTTTCTTCAGCCCCCCCCTCCATTTTTGCAAGCCCTTCAGCGCATATGTAACCCTCTGTGACGGGTCGTGCCGCCCGCACACCCCACCCGGCGGCCCACCCCGCACTCAGCCCGCGGTCGCGCTGTCTCTCCTGGGCGCCACCCAGGGAGCGCAGCGGCACTGCGGAGCCTGCTCCCTTGCCGCGGCCCGGATGACAGGCGGCGCAGCGGGGGCGGGGCTACGCCTGGACGACGCACGATGGGGGCGGAGCCTCAGCGACGTGGCGTCTGTCACCGGACACGGACGCGTGGCAAGGGAGGAGCCTGGTGACGTGGCGCACTGCGTCACCTGGACCGGATGCCGGCGGGGAATTCAAAAAGGGGGGGGAACGGAAGAAGAGGGAGGAGGACGGAGGAGCAAGGAGGGGTAGGAGGGAGACGGAGAGCGAGCAGAGGAGGAAGGAACGGAGAAGGAGGAGAGAGCGGAGGAGGAGGAAAGAGCAGAGGAGGAGGGGAGAACAGAGGAGGAAGGAGGCACAGGGCACTGAAGGAGAGGCACGCAGCACGAGGAGGAGGGAAGTGGAGGAGCACAAGTGGTGAGGGGGACGGTAAAAGGGGAGCAAGCAGAGGCGGCGGGGAGCAGGACGGGCTCTCGCGTTACACCCCCCTAGGAACTGGAGGAGGGAAGAGGTGACTATGATGGCTCCTGCCCCTACCCTCCTGTCATTGCCTATCCATCCTAATTTGGAACTCACCCAAGTTTCCCAGTCTGCCTACGCTACTGTCTGAAGCCCATTGAGATCATCAGAAAGATATTCTTAGGTTTTGGATCAGGTCCAGAGTTAGAAGGCGGTTTGGTGTCCAATCACCTCTGTGATTGCTAGTAGGAATAATCAATGGAAGCGTTCTGTGGGGATGTAAACACTGATCCATTAGAAACTGCATAGAGATCAGCAATTAACTTCATGTAAACCATGGAACAGCCCTCAGGCAGTAATAATTTTTCTCTCTACTTGAGCTGGGCTAACTACAATAGAATATTAAAATTTACAGTCCTAGCACTATGACATTGGCAAGTTGAAACCAGTTTTTAGTTACCATATATATGTTTACCCAAAATTTTGGATTAAGTATTTTTACTATTATCTACTATTATCAAAGAAGGTTGTTTTGTGCAAAATAAACTGCCATGTGGTTTTATCATCCTAAAAGTTTGGATTAAAAGTTCACAATGTTCTTACTATGTAAACATTACTTTTTTAGATTTTTGTGATGTTTTAGTGATGTATTTTGGTAAGAATTCCTACAAGGATTAACTCTTTTGGATCAGCCTAGCTATTTGAAAATATATAAATATAAATTTAATTTAATTATATTTAAATAGAGTTGAAAACAAGGTTTTTCATTACAACTGATATTTCTATGCCTGTTACTGAATGCTAAAAACATTTTGTGTTACTTTGGAAAGTCCAGGATTGCAGGCAAGAAAACTGAAATGGCAATGACTTTGGATGCTGGATTCTGAACCCTTTCAAACTTTAAAGTAGTTTAAATCCATATCCAAACTTTGTTCCTCATGCTTTTCCGAAAATGAGCTAAATTAGAACACCAAATCAAGTGGCCTGTGAACATCAGGGAACTTTGGATTTGCATCTGAACTCAAAACCAAATGTTAAAGTTTAGGCTTCTCTCTTCTATAAACTAATTTCAATCCTACTTTGCTGCTGCTTTTACACCCAGAAGAAAAACTATGTTAATGTTCAAAGTCTTCAGGGAACTGTCATGGTTTATGGGTTAATGAGATGTTATTTAGTGTACCCCAAGGCTAGTGCTAAAAACTTTTCTCTACATTTTATTTAAACAGGCAGAAAAATTGCAAATTACAAAACCTGTTTTAACTCTTTTGTTTTGTGATTAAAAGTATTAATTGGGTTATAACTAAAAAAAAATCTTACACTTTAAAACTGCTGTTTTTTCAAATCAGTTTCCCCAAAAGCAAACTAACACTATTAAACAAAGGAGCAGATAGGAGAGTGGAGGATGTGTTAAGAGAAAATACTTGTTTATAGTCAAAAGATTCATAGATGGTGGCTATTGTTATTACCTCTAGGTAGGCAGTCTGTCGTTTTATGATTCCCTTAGATTCTCAATGTCTGGATGATGAGAAAAGGTCTGATTCCAAATGATACATAGTATTTCCGTTTACAAGTGAATAGACAAGGACCACATGTAAAGATGTTGTTACATTCAATATGTCCATATGCTTGGTTTACTTGAATGTTATTCTGGCTAACAATGATGTGTCTTCTCCAGGCTTTCTGTTGTAGAGTGCGTAAGTCATGAGATGGTAGCTACTGCAATAATCTCTTCAATATAGGTATACCAAGTCTGTCAGTTACACTAGAATGATATCTTCAGAAGGAGGTTCAGAAGTGCAAATTGAAATCACATTTGTGTCTTACCTTTTTAAATCTTCAGTTTCTCAGAACTAATAAAATGAGCAGGATTTGTTTATATACTTCATACTAAAAAGAAAGAAGTAACAGAGTAAATATATAGGAAAATTATGTCCTTGATTACTCAAAAAACAGCTTAAGTGTTGGGTTGAAATTTCATTGACTACAATTTATATATTCTTCTCTCTGGAAATAAGTGGTGTTCTCCTAATGTAATCTCTCTTCACTTGCATTTTATTGACTGTAACAAGGCACTTAGGAATGAGCAATCAGACATGGTCAATAAGCCCAGCATGATGTTTAGATATTATGGCCTGTCAGAAAGCTAATGTATTTAGTTAAGCTCTGTGTTTACATACCATACTGCAGGCAGTGGGGTTCTGTTGCTTGGGAAATGATAGCACTTTTATTGGGTCAGATGGCAACTAATTTCCACATTCTGGGCTATATCCCCCTCATGTGAGTAAAGGAGGAGTCAGTGGTTTTTAAAAGAGCTCTGTTAGTTTTATACATTACTGGTTTGTATATTCAAAGGGGATCTTAAAATAAATTAAGGAAATAAGGAACAGGCTCATCTAATGCCCACTAATTTATCACAGAAGGACCCAATCTTGTCATTGCTTTTTCTTGTTGTTTCTTCCAATAACTGAGGGATTTTTTTCTATCACTTAAATGTTGTAAGAACCAGACAAGACATAATCTTCAACACATCTTATTGGACTGCTGAGAGGCACCAGCTGGTATCACTGTAGATAGGAAATGCTGGAGATGCTAGTCTGCAAACATAGCACATATATGATGACACTGCATAATGAATTATAACCACATTTTAAAAGTAAAGACTAATTGGATGGATAAAGGCAAAAACATTGTTCTAGTCATGGATAGTGCCTTTCTCATCCTATGTTTGCCAGCCTCTGTTTACTTATGTAACTTCCTGACACAACTGAGTATCAGCAGAGGGGATCACATTTGGAAATCTCTGGATCTTAAGTGAGGAACTTCTTCTAGTACCTGAGCTAGAAGACCCAGCTCTGTTAGTCAAAGCTGTTGAGATTTCTCAATCTCTAGTTTCAGACACCACTAGAGAGGGATGGAGTTCCAACAGCAAGTAGGCATATCTTATGCTTATCTGAGGGACTAAAATCATAGACTCATAGACTTTAAGGTCAGAAGGGACCATTATGATCATCTAGTCTGACCCCTTGCACAGTGCTGGCCATAGAATCTCACACCCCTCTCCCAGAATAATCCTCTCACCTATATCTCAGATATTGAAGCCTTCAAATACTTTGAAGACCCCAAGATGCAGAGAATCCTCTAGCTGTGATCTGTACCCCATGCTACAGAGGAAGGCGAAAAACCTCCAGGGCCTCTGCCAATCTACCCTGGAGGAAACTTCCTTTCCGACCACAAAAATGGCGTTCAGCTAAACCCTGAGCATGTGGGCAAGACTCATCAGCCAGACACCCAGAAAGTTCTCTATAGTAACTCCTATCATCCCTCCATTGACTCCTATCATCCCCTCCCACTGATAATGAATGGTCAATTAGTTACCAAGATCATGTTATCTCATCAAACCATCCCCTTCATAAACCCATCTAGTTTAATCTTGAACCCAGATAGATCTTTTGCCCCCACTACTTCCCTTGGAAGGCCGTTCCAGAACCTCACTCCTCTAATGGTTAGAAACCTTCGTCTAATCTCACGTCTAAACTTGCTACTAGCCAGCTTATATCCATTTGTTCTTGTGTCCACATTGGTATTAAGCTTAAATAATTCCTCTCCCTCCCTGGGATTTATCCCTCTAATATATTAAAAAAGTGCAATCATGTCCCCCCTCAGCCTTCTTTTGGTTAAGGTAAACAAGCCAAGCTCCTTAAGTCATAAGACAGGTTTTCCATTCCTCGGATCATCCTAGTGGCCCTTCTTTGTACCTGTTCCAGTTTGAATTCATCCTTCTTAAACATGGGAAACCAGAACTGCACACAGTATTCCAAATGGGGTCTCACCAATGCCTTGTATAATGGCACTAACACCTCCTTATCCCTACTGGAAATACCTCGCCTAATACATCCCAAGATCATATTAGCCTTTTTTACGGCCATGTCACAATGGCGGCTCATAGTCATTCTATAATCAACCAGGACTCCGAGGTCCTTCTCCTCCTCTGTTACTTCCAACTGATGTGTCCCCAGCTTATAACTAAAATTCTTGTTATTAATCTCTAAATGCATAACCTTACACTTCTCTCTATTAAATTTCATCCTATTGCTATCACTCCAATTTACAAGATCATCCAGATCTTCCTGTATGATATCCCGATCCTTTTCTGAATTGGCAATAGCTCCCAACTTTGTGTCATCCGCAAATTTTATTGGGACACTTCCACTTTTGGTGCCAAGATCAGCAATAAAAAGATTAAATAAAATTGGCCCCAAAACTGATCCCTGAGGATCTCCACTAGTAACCTTCCTCCAACCTGACAGTTCACCTTTCAGTATGACCCGCTGTAGTCTCCCCTTTAACCAGTTGCTTATCCACCTCTCAACTTTCATATTAATCCCTATCATTTCCAATTTAACCAATAATTCCCCATGTGGTACTGTATCAAATGCCTTACTAAAGTCGAGGTAGATTAGATCCACTGCATTTCCTTTATCTAAAAAATCTGTTACTTTCTCAAAAAAGGAGATCATGTTGGTTTGGCACGATCTACCTTTTGTAAAACCATGTTGTAATTTGTCCCAATTGCCATTAGCCTCAATGTCTCTAACTACTTTCTCCTTCAAAATTTTTTCCAGGATCGTACATACTACAGATGTCAAACTAACAGGCCTATAGTTATCCGGGTCGCTTTTTTCCCTTTCTTAAAAATCGGAACTATATTAGCAATTCTCCAGTGAAATGGTACAACCCCTGAGTTTAGAGATTTATTAAAAAATTTTGCTAATGGACTTGCAAGTTCATGTGCCAGTTCCTTTAATATTCTTGGATGAAGATTATCTGGGCCCCCGATTTACTCCCATTAAGCTGTTCCAGTTTGGCTTTTACCTCGGATATGGTAATATCTACCTCCTTGTCTTTAGTCCCATTTGTTAAGTTACCATTATCCCTAAGCTCTTTATTAGCCTCATTAAAGACTGAAGCAAAGTATTTGTTCAAATATTGGGCCATTCCTAGATTATCCTTAACCTCCACTCCATCCTTAGTAATTAGCGGTCCTACTTCTTCTTTTTTTGTTTTTTTCCTATTTATATGGTTATAAAACCTTTTAATTCCCTTTGCAAGGTCCAACTCTACCTGACTTTTAGCCTCTCTCACTTTGTCCCTACATGCTCTAACCTCAATAAGGTAGCTTTCTTTACTGATCCCTCCCATTTTCCACTCCTTATATGCTTTCTGCTTTTTCTTAATCACCTCTCTGAGATGCTTGCTCATCCAGCTTGGTCTAACACACCTGCCTATAAATTTTTTCCCTTTTCTAGGGATACAGGCTTCTGACAGCTTCTGCAACTTTAACTTAAAATAATTCCAGGCCTCCTCCACTTTAAGATCCATAATTTCTTTAGTCCAATCAACTTCCCTAACTAATTTCCTTAATTTATTAAAGTTAGCCCTTTTGAAATCAAAAACCGTAGTCTCAGATTTATTTTTGTTTATCCTTCCATTTAATTTGAACTGAATTAGCTCATGATCACTCAAGCCAAGGTTGTCCCCTACAATCATTTCATCTATGAGGTCCTCGCTACTCACCAAAACCAAATCTAAAATAGCATCCCCCCCCTTGTTGGTTCAGCAACTACTTGAGGAAGGAATTCATCAGCTATCACATCTAGGAAAATCTGAGCCCTATTATTATTACTAGCACTTGTTCTCCAGTCTATATCTGGAAAGTTGAAATCTCCCATGATTACGCATGGAGCGTAATCCCTCCAAGGGACCTCCAAATTATTTTCCACTGGCATGACAGTATTGGAACTGCCATAGTGGGTGAGAGCAGTGGTACAGCTAGCCTAGTGTCTTGTCTCTGATAATGACCAGTACCACATGCTTTCAAGGGGAGAAACTTGGATAACTGTGACAAAAGAGCCCATTGGGAAAATGTGAAATCACCACCTCATAGTACTAGAAATGTTGGTTTGTCTTTCTAAGAATATCTTGGTTAAATCACAGTGCTTCTGTATAGAAGATTTTCGAATTAATGAGTCTTTATAGTCTTTGGTAGGGTGACTTATGCTGTATCTACATTAATCAGGGAAACTATGGTAGAGACTTCATAGCAATAATCTGGGATCTATTATAGCACTGTTTCTATAATGTGGTAAACTGGACCTCAAATGAATATTTTGTCATATAATTTGCAAAGCAGATACGGTAAGTGCCAAGTGTCAGTTCATGGTAACTGCATCTGTGGGTCCCGTGAGTCATTCAGCAAACAGTTACAGTTCCCTAGTTGTTGGCTTTTTGGATGGAGATATGTGTTTCTCACTTTTTAATGAGGCATTTCCAAGCTGCACTGTGTGTTCACTGTGTTATTTCAGCTTGCCTAAGGATACCTACTTGCATTCCCTTCAGAGACAGTTAACAGATGTAAATGCTACTGTTATAAGTATATGTGACAGGGTGTACTGATCCTGTAGGGGTTAACTGCATATTACAGGCTGAGGAAGCCATGCCCCATGCCACTGCTGGGCATGCTGAGTCTGGAAGCCAACCACTTCAACACCGTTGGTACACAGTACATTGACTTTGGTGGGGCGAGACTTCAGCACCGTGCCCTGAAGAGTGGTATCAGCACTGCTCTCTGGCACAGATGTCTGGCTCATTCTCTGGGCACCCATCCCATTCCCCGGTGCAGCACAAGAAGATGACAGATAGGGACTGATCCCCCTCCTGGAGGTTTAGTAAGGCCCTGAAGTTGGCCCACACCACACGCAGGCTCCCAGGTCCAAGTGTCTCAGCCCTAGTACCATTGACTTTGGCCCCAGGGATGGGTCCATCAAGTCTGGAGTTGCTGGACTCCTCAGTGCCAGTGGTAGTGCAGGAGGACTTCGACCTTTTCTCAATGCTAAATGCATTTGAAGTCATGTGGGATTTCATTGAACTGATGGCAGTGGCACCATTCAAGGCGCAGCACCTTCCATCGAGCGCACCAGTGAAACTGGTCTTCAAAGTGTTTACGGCACCAACATCTGCATCAATAGCATCAACGAACAAACCAGGTAATTATAGGCCTGTCAGCCTGATCGCAATCCTGGATGAGATAACTAATAATAAACTAAAGGAGAGGGTAATGTAACTAATAGAGATCAGCATGGGTTTATGGAAAATAGAGCCTGTGAAATTAACTTGACATTTCTTTATAATTTAATTTTTTTTAAAGTTGGCTGATAAAGGTTATAATATTGGCATAATATACTTAGACTTCTGTAAGGCTTTGACTTGGTGCTGTACAGCATTTTGATTAAAAAATACTAGAACGATGTAAAATTAAAATTCCACACATTAAATGAACTAAAAACTTGCTAACTGGTAGGCCTCTAAATTTAACTGTAAGCAGGGAATCGTGCATGGTCACATTTCCAATGGGATCCCTCTGGGATTGGTTCTTTGTCCTACTCTATTTAACACTTTTGGTCAATGCCTCGAAAGAAAACACAAAATAGGGGTCGTACACAGCTCAAGAAGACTGGTCACTGATACAGAGCAATGTGGATCACTTGACAATCCAGTTATATGCAAATACTGTGCCCTTTAATGTGCCTAATGTAAATATATATAAAATATCTAGGAATAAAGAATGTAGGCCATATTTAGACAGTGGGGGATTCTCTATCCTGGAAAACAAATGACTCTGATGAAGCCACTACTGGAGTTCTGTGTTCAGGTCTGGTGCCCATAGTTCGAGATAGATGTGAATATGCTGGAGAGGGGTTCAGACAAGAGCTACAAGAACGATTAAAGGATTAGAAAACATGGCATAGAGCTGACATGAATCACAACTTTATAAAAAAATATGTAATAAGAGAATTCTTCAACTTATCAAGTAAAAATATGGAAAGATCGAATGGATGGAAGATTAAACAAAAACTTCAAAATTGAAATAAGGGCCTGTCAAGCTTATCAAGAGAAGTAATAGAATCTCTATTAAATAGAGTTCAGTTGCTTTTCTAGACAAAGTACTATAATTCAATCAAAAGTTATTGGAATCAACACAGGATTTACATTGTGAAGTCCTATGGACCACTTTGTGCAAGTGATTGGACTAAATGACTATAAGAAGTCTTTTTTTGGCCTTAAATTCTGTGATTTAGCAATCCTGGCTTCCGATTCCGTGTTCCACCTGTACGCCTACAAAACACATCATCACTCTTAATGTCCACAAAGCACAGACATGAGTTTCAGTTATTTAAGTATGTTCTGAAAAAATTCTCCTGATAAGTGGCATGAGACACAGTTTTTCATCCAAGAGATGGGTTCTGTCTTTCAATCTATATGTAGCTTTTCATCTGTCACTCTAGGGAGGTTAAATTTTAAATTTGATATTTAGATCACTGAGCCATTCCTTCCTGTGGAAGATTCAAGACTCTGTCTCCTGTTCATTGCTTTCATTTTCCTTTTAACTCTACTTTTCTCCCTGCAGAAAATGCTTCTTCTAAATAGCCTGAAAAACTCCAGGCTTCCCACTAAACCCTGGAAGGAAAGACCTAGTATACAGGGAGGGATATTTCTTATCCCCTTATCTCTGCTCTTCCAAGCTTCAGAGGACACTGGATGATGATACCACAGCACTTTACATTTGACTAGATATTTCTCACCCTTTCAAATATTACAACTTTGTCTATAGAAAAACTGCTAATTAAAGGAAAAAACCTCTCATACATTACTGACTAATAACCAATTTTGTTATTTCTTAGTAAGTGTCATACTGTGTGTGTCACACTTGACTTCATAGTTGATAAGTCTGCAGAGAAAATTCATCTAACAAAGATGATGAAATTAAAGTACAAAACTACAGGAAAAGTTAGTAACCATGACTATAATGGTGCCACATGCTATTTCCTTGAGGCCAGAACTGTTGGAGGGAGTCCAGCGAGCAGGCTGATGATGATACTAACATCTCTTATGCTGTATAATTTTTTTTTCTTCCTGAAAGAGATGCAGCATCACCTAGACTGTATAATGTACACTTGTTCCTCAAAATGCTATTATAATAAAGGAATGATGCTTGAAGGCCCTGCAGCAACCAAATGTTTTAATATTAACAAATAGCACAGTGTTTAACTACTATTAATTATATCTAGATTGGAGTTTTGATTTTCATGCTAGCTTTACCATTTTAAAATTTGAGACACAGCTGTTGCCCTGTAGAGGAATTAATTCCTTGTTTTGGTTGTAAACTTTAATACAAAAATGTGTTTAAAGAAAAAAGACTAGATAATATCTAATTGCAGTTTTTATTTCCATCAGAGACAACATAGTCTTTTTTGTTAAGAATATATGACTGGGAGTTACTGACAGATAGCAGGTATGGATTCTGTTCCCAATCAGTGGCACTTCCATGCTATTTGACCATGGAAAAGCCTCATAATTTGTGCCTTGGATCCCTTTATATATATGAGGGATGAAGACTCTTACTTGGTGCTGTTCGCTCCTCAGATGAAAGATGCTATGTAAGTGCTGTCATTTGTCTGGAGTGGCTCATAACTATGAGCGTGAGCCTCAGGGCAGGCTGTCAAAAAGCAGGGCAGACATGCCAAACTGGATGTGGGTTCTATAATTAGATTTCATCAATCCAGTAACAGATGTGAACTCCTGAAGCACCATAACAGTCTTAAAATGGAATAACAGGCAGACCTCTTGAACATTCCAGTTTATCTTGCTGCCCATGTAAGCTGGACTTAGTGATAGTTGATTGCCATACATCAAAGATCACAAAAGATTCAGGTTCCTTCTAGTCCCATGAAATCAGTTATTAACCCAGGTCAATTTGTTCCTCAAATCTCACACCTAAGACTCTTGTAGCCAATTCTGTACTAAACTAACTAAGGATGTGTTGAATAGGGAGAAGAAATGAGTCTTTCTGATGGTGTCAAATTGAAATTTGAATTCCTATTCAGAATAGATCAGAATAGGAACTAGGAATGGCTAGTAATTTTCCACTTTAGGTATTTTCACCTTTTTAACACATCTACTCTGATTTGAATTAGCTCTGATGCAAGACACCTATGTCTGTATCCCTACTATCTGTTTCTTTATCTTTCACTTCATGCATCTGACAAAGTTGTTGCAATTTACTAATGCTTATGCCATAGTGCAATTGATAGTCTTTAAGGTAGGTGCCACTGGACTCTCTGATGTTTTTGTTGAAACAAACTAACATAGCTACCTCTGAAACCTGTCAGTGTCCTAAGACTGGTTGAAAAATCCTATTTTTTAAATAAGCCCTGTAAATTTTCAAAAAATAAAAAATTAGCTAGTTTTTTCTATCATGACAAAACTAAATATAAACATAAAGTATATTCATGTGACAATTAGCTATACTAACAAAAAATAATGTAACGTGACATGCTTCAGGTTTTATCTATGAGGTTTTATGTCTGGTGTAACAAGCAGTGTATTTAATTTACAGAAATCTCACACAAAGAAACATCATAGCTGTGACTTTCATAATATGACCTTTATTCATGGTTGAATTCTCTGCCATTGTAATGCTCAGAATGTGTGAGTGATCGCATCTTTTCTCCCTATTGGTATAATCTGAAACACTCAAAAAAAGCTGACAGACAAGTTAACACACCTTACTCATTAGACCAAAAGACAAAAATGGATACTCCAGCCAAATGAATGCAGATATTTTATGTGGAAGTTACATGGATGTACAGGCTGAACCTCTCTAGCCTAGCACCTGACCAGTGCCAAACAGCCCCTCAGCACCAGATCGGTGCCAAACAAGAGAATTTGCCAGATCAGGGAAGCCAGTATTGTTTAGTAGCAATATCAACACTTTCACTGCTTACTGGGCTCTTAGAAGACATTTAGGGATAAATTAGAGCTAAATAATATCACAGAACACTGACAGCTAGGACTGGTGGCTATAAATAAATGTTATGGGTCTGCTGGAAACTTGGCCAGTCAGGTTGCAAGGATGCTGGACCACGGAGGTCCACCCTGTATTAGATAATGCCTGAGGTCATTGTTTCTTCACATGCTAACATATAAAGGGTATGTCTACACTACGGCATTATTTTGAAATAGCTTATTTCGAAATGTGTCCAGACACAAAATGCATTTCGAAATAGCGTTTTGCTATTTTGAAATAGTGTGTCCACACTGATAGGATGCTGAATCGCATTTAAGGCCGTCCGGAAGTGGTTCTGGCAGGGCATCAGGTCAGGAGTTACCTTGTGTGGCTGCTGCCTGAGGCTGAGACCTGTATTTAAAGGGTTCTCCCCCCCCCCCCCCCTCCTGCCCCCGGATAGCCAGTACTAAGGTTTCCCTGCTTGCTTGCCTACGTCGCTGAGGGACAGCAAAGCATTTTTTCTCTCTGCATGCTGTGGTTGCCTTCACTCAGGACACCACAGTATTCTGCAACATGGAGCCGGAGCTGCCCCTGGGCACTCTGGTGCTTCTCCTGGATGTGTTGCTGCGAGCCTGGCAACATGTTCTGCAGACAGTAACAGTCTCCCTGGTGTGCCCCACTTGTACCTCATTCCTTCCTCTTGTCCTTCCATTTGCCCCTTCCTACTGTACAATAAAAGACACGTGTTCAGTACAACAAAGCCTCTTTATTGAACAAAACTGCGGTGGGGGGAGAATGAAACTGAGGTGAGACTGGGGAAAGAAGGTGGGAGGCGGGAGGGAGGGAGAGGAGAGGGGGAAACCTGGGAGGAGGGAGCTATCAGGGAGAGGCAAAGAGAGGAAGGGGGAGGAAAAGCTCAGGCCTCAGGGTTGGAGGTCTCATCGACCCAACTGTCTCCCAGAACTGCAGGTGTGGGGGCCTTGGCATCCCTGGGGGTGTAGGGAAGGTGGGGAGGAAGAAGTGGGAAGGGGAGAAGAAGTGGGAGAAGGAGCGGTAGCTGGGGAGGCAGCATGGGCTGGAGCAGCAGGAGGCAGCTAACTCTGCCGCAGGTTCGATGACCACCTGCGGGGGGCACAGACCACCTTGACCCCCAGGATACGGTCCACAACATCAAAATAGGGGTAGGAGTCTGGGTCTGCCCCTGGTTGGGAGCTGCCCTCTGTGGCCTTGGCATGCTGCAGCTCCTTTATTTTCATGTGAACCTGCTCCTGCATTCGCATGTGGCCTTTGGTGGCCAGGCTGGCAGCTATCCACCTGTAGATGGTTGCATTCCTCCATTTAGTGTGGAGATCATGGATGTTGGAGCCATCTCTCCAAACCTGAATTATGTCCCTGATCTCTGCACTGAACCAAGCAGGTGCCCACCTTTTCCGGCCCCTGGCAGGCTCCTGGGAGTTGGCAGACTGGTCCTGGGTCATGGTGGAAGGCTGGCTGGCACTGGCTGCCTGGCTCATGCTGGGGCCACTGAGTCAGGTGCAACAACTGCTGGCTCTGGGTTGGCAGGCTTGGAGCTGGCACAGGCACTGTGGCCAGAGTCTATCTCTTTACGGGCTCCAGGGAGCAAAGGAGTGAGAGGAATTTTCTTGGTTGTGCCCAGAGTGGCCACCAGGGCACTCAGGGAAGGGCTGGAGGCCCCCTATGTCAAAATAAGCATCTACACCATGCTTATTTTGAAATAGCAACTTCATAATTGGCGCTATTCCTCATGGAATTAAGTTTACCAATTTCGAAATAATCCCTCTGCTATTTCGATTTAATTTTGAAATAGTAATTTGGCTGTGTAGATGCTGGTAATTTTATTTCAAAATAATGGCTGTTATTTCAAAATAAGTTTGCTGTGGAGACATACCCTAACAGATCAAGTCTATTGATTTGACTTGTGTATCTTTCTTAAGACAGAAATGGAGTTTGTAAACTCAGAGGCTACGTCTACACTGGCATGATTTTGTGCAAGAACTCTTTTGTGGAAGAGTTCTTGTGCAAAAACTCTTCCAGAAGAGAGCGTCTACACTGGCATGTGCCTTTGCACAAGAGCATCCTTGCCAGTATAGACGCTCTCTTGCGCAAAAAGGCTCTGATGGCCATTTTAACCATAGGGCTTTCTTGCGCAAGAAATTCATGTTGTCTATCTACACTGGCCTCTTGCACAAGAACAGTTGCTCAAGAGGGCTTATTCCTGAGCAGGATTATCATAGTTCTTGTGCAAGAAGCACTGATTTCGTACATTAGAACGTCAGTGTTCTTGTGCAAGAACTCGCGGCCAATGTAGACAGGCAGCAAGTCTTGGCGCAAAAGCGACTGCTTTTGCGCAAGATCACACCAATGCAGACACAGCTAGATTGTAAAGAACATAACTGATTCATTAGGCACACAGCAAATTGCCTTACACTTACAATTTCTTTGGCTATGTACTCTGTGTTCCTGCTATTGATGTATTTATCATGCATTTATGTACATAGTATATAGATACATTTTAGGTTAGAATCATCTTTGGATAACTTCTTTTAAGTCACTAGAGACACACCTGTAAGGAATTGGCCCACTATATTTGATTTAAGTTTAAAAACTGAGTCCATTTTTGTTTCATCTTGGTTATATGCTACATTAATTTAGCTAATTCAGCTAATTTGTGTCACATCAAAATGTTCTGATTTTCAATTAAAACTCTTTTCCACTTTTGCTACATTTTGTTACAGTTTAATAAAGGTTACACTGGGAATGAAAGATAAGGGCTTGTGAATTCACCATTTGGTTTGAAATAGCTTGAATAGGTTGATCTTCAGGGCCTATTTCTCAGCTCCTCTCTCTTCTCAGAGATGTATTTTTGGGATGTTTTGTGTGGCTGGGGCAAGTGGTTGAGTGGGGAATTTTTGTCTGGGAGAATTACTGCACTTGATTGATTTATATAGTTTTGAATTTTAGTGTCCGCCTGAAGTGCATTTGAGCTTTTCTACAAAAGTGCATTTGTAGATGTATATTTAAAAAATCCATGTAAATATTGCAAGCAGGTTAGCATTCAAATTGAATTTGCCTCCTGTACATTGACTTGAAATGTCATTTGTTAATATGTTGGCTAGATATCTAGAGACAGACTAATACTAGTGTTGCATTCTGTAAACAGAGGCCTGTTAATCTTTAATTATTTATACAGTTTAGGGCTTGCTCCAAATCCCAAATGTTCATTCATTTCAATTAGTTTTACTCTTAGGGTTATTGGATTAGACCCAAAAGATTTAAAAAAGAATTATCCAAATATGAGGCTCTTTTTAACTTCACAGTTTATTTTACCAAATATTATAAAAATGATATGGCAGTAGAGATATTGCTAAGCTGAACTCTAATTCTAATTACAGTAAAACCTGTTATCTGGCACGCTTGGGGATTAGGGCATTCCGATTATCTAAAAATTCCAGTTATCTGGGGGTCCCATCAACCTAGGAAAAACCAATGGACAATAATAGTAATACTCAAGGTTTTAATGTTGATAATTTTGTATTGTGAGGCAGTTGGTCTCTCATTCCTATTTTGTTAAAGATGATTAGTACTTCTTAAATAAAAAAAAAACGTTAAGCCAATCATGGTAAACCAAGCCAGGCCTGTGCAACTGAAGATGTGATTGTATTGTGGCTGGGGGCAATGCCGGTTAGCAACATTTTCGGGTTAACAGAGTGCCAGATAACAAAGGTTTCACTGTATTTCAATTCAAATTCCTTCCCAGTAAGAGGGCCCACACACAAATCTATGCACTATATAAACACTATTTAAGCCTTTTACCTGGGTATGAAAACTCACTCTTTCCCCCAGTGAATTAAGTTGTGATACTGGTAATATAGGCTCTAATTCAGCAAAGTACTTAAGATCATTTTAATGTTAAACATATATGTAGTACTCTCAGTGAAGTAAATGTGACTATAGGCAGTCCCCGGGTTACGTACAAGATAGGGACTGTAGATTTGTTCTTAAGTTGAATCTGTATGTAAGTCGGAACTGGCGTCCAGATTCAGACACTGCTGAAACTGACCGCCAGTTCTGACTTACATACAGAATCAACTTAAGAACCCCAGGCGTCCCCAAGTCAGCTGCTGCTGAAACTGATCAGCAGCTGATTCCAGGAAGCCCGGGGCAGAGCAACTCTGCCTGGGGCTTCCTGTAGTCAGCGCTGGTTAGTTTCAGCAGAAGCTGACTTGGGGACGCCTGGGGCAGAGCAGCTGGGGTGCTGCCCGGTTGGTCCAGTAGTGCCCAGAGCGGGCGCTGCAGGACCAATCGGCAGCGCCCCAGCTGCTCTGCCCCAGAGTCCAAAACAAAAGCCTGGTCTGCTGGGGGGGGGGAGCACACTAGCTGCGCCACCCCCCCCAGCAGACCAGGGACACGGGGAGCAGAGCCGCAGCGGCAGCGGGGTGCCGCGCCTCTGAGGCTTTGCTCTGGCAAAGCCTCAGACGCGAGGGACCCCGCCGCGGCTGCGGCTGCGGCTTCAGTCTGGGTGCCTGTGGTCTGCTGGGGACCATCCCCAGCAGACCACAGGCACCCAGACTGAAGCGGCAGCAGCGGCGGTTCCCCGCGCCTCTGAGGCTTTGCTCTGGCCTAAATTTAAGCACAGGCCTAAATTTAAGCACTTTAAGTACAGGCAGTCACCGACTTACGCGGATCCGACTTACATCGGATCTGCACTTACGAAAGGGGCTTTCTCGCCCCGGAGGTTGGGGCGAGAAAGCCCCGTTCGTAAGCTGCTCCGGTGCCCCTGGTCTGCTGGAGACCGTCTCCAGCAAACCAGGGGCACCGGGCGGGTTCCCGCGCTTCTGAGGCTTTGCCAGAGCAAAGCCTCAGAGGCGCGGGACCCCCCCGCGGCTGCGGCTTCAGTCCGGGTGCCTGTGGTCTGCTGGGGACCGTCCCCAGCAGACCACAGGCACCCAGACTGAAGCAGCAGCAGTGGCGGTTCCCCGCGCCTCTGAGGCTTTGCTCTGGCAAAGCCTCAGAAGCGCGGGAACCCGCCCGGTGCCCCTGGTCTGCTGGAGACGGTCTCCAGCAGACCAGGGGCACCGGAGCAGCTTACGAATGGGGCTTTCTCGCCCCGACCTCCGGGGCGAGAAAGCCCCGTTCGTAAGTGCGTATCCGACGTAAGTCGGATCCGCGTAAGTCGGGGACTGCCTGTACTTAAAGTGCTTAAATTTAGGCCTGTGATTAAGAGTCTTGCCTAATTTTGACCATAATACCTACTCTAGTTGCTGATATTTATGGCCATAGCTGTCATATTTTACAACAAACATGTAAGGGAGGAAATAAAAAAAAATAACCTTGAGAGCGGTGTATATAGATATACTTTTAAATGTATTTTGAAAACATCAATAAATTGTGAATATAAATAACACAGGAAAAAAAAGCTTCCTTAAATTGCCGCAACCTGAACAAAAATATTAGACAAAATTCCAATCACAAATCCAATCCTGCATTGGTGCATATCAGTGAATGCAAAAAAAAGTTACATATGAAGAAATTGTAGGCTTCGGTCTTAAGATAACAGAGAATAACTTCAGAATTGCAATTTAAAGTCTTAAGACACTAAATGAATATCATCTTGTACATCTTCCAAACTGGAAAACTGAAATGTAGTTTGCTAAAAAATTCTTGCAGTAATGATCTTTATAGATATTAGAATAAAAGCTATAATATTGTAGCATCAGCAACATTACAATAATTACTTGTTTTAATTTAAAACATTAATATCATTTGTGTTGGAAATTGAATTTCATGTCATCATAACTTTTGCCTTCAGCCAGAAAGCATGTATACAAAGTCTATGAAATTGTAATGGAATTATAAGCCATATTGAATGAGATGTTGGCAGCAGGGTTTGGCACTGTTGTGGCTTAGCCAGGAGCAAAAATTACTGCTTTAGAAATAGTTCTTATAGCAAGCCATAATAATGAAGTGAAAATTCTATATTTCCTAATGAACTAGAGAAATTCTGTCAATCTTTTTCTTTTGGGTTTGCAAATATAAAACTGATGTAATCATGCACATTCCTTGTGCAAATACTGGAGACAACGCTTCTTACAATGAACAGGATTGTAGGTCAATGTTGGAAGGAAAAACATTTTCTGGGCAATTCAAGCTGTCACACCTAGACTCATAGACTCATAGGGCTGGAAGACACCTCAGGAGGTCATTGAGTCCAACTTTCTGCCCAAAGCAGGAGCAATCCCAACTAAATCAACCCATTCAGGGCTTTGCCAAGCCGACTTAAAAACCTCTAGCGATAGAGATTTCACCACCTCCCTAGGTAACCCATTCCAGTGCTTCACCACCCTCCGAGTGAAATAGTTTTTCCTGATATCCAACATAGACCTCCCCCACTGTAACTTGAGACCATTACTCCTTGTTCTGCCATTCATCACTACTGAGAACATCCTCTCTCCATCCTCTTTGGAACCGCCCTTCAGGAAGTTGAAGGTTGCTATCAAATCCATTGGGCCCGACATTCTAGCAGCTTTATATCCTTCTTAAGTCTATTTGTCCAATCCATACTTCCTTAACTTGCTGTCAAGAATATTGTGGGAGACAGTATCAAAAGCTTTGCTAAAGTCAAGGTATATCCACCGACATTCCCATGTCCATAGAGCCAGTTACTTCATCATAGAAGCTAATCAGATTGATCAGGCATGACTTGCCCTCTTTTGGTTTAAATAGTGAGGGGGCTAGAGAGCTGATGGCACCACTTTCTCAGGGCTTCCCTTACATGGATGTGCAGTTAGAGAGAGGAAGGAGACAAGGCTTCACCCCATCTGGTGCAGAGCAACTATCAGCTCTGTGCTCAGGGTACTCTGAGCCTGCTTCTTTCTTGTGCCCCAATAGGTGGAAATTTGAGATTGTCTTTTAGTTTTAAAAAAATTGCAAGAATGATCCAATTTGAATATAAACTCTTTGAAATTATGCAGTTTTTACGCAAAAAGAAATAGCAGACTATCCCCCATGAAAGAAAAATGGGATGAAGAGGTCTGTATGGCTCTATCAGGATCATTTGGTGAAGGGGTTTTACCCACAAAAGCTCATGATACTATATATATATATATATATATATATATATATATATATATATAATTAGTCTTTAAAGTGCCACAGGATGATGAGTTCTTAAAATTACAGACTAATATGGCTACCCCTCTGGGACTAAAAATAAAAAATTAACCTTAGAGAAATTGGAAATGTGGACCAAATTGCAAAGGGTGAATGCAGTAGTGTAGCACAAGCATGTAGGACAAATTCAGAAAGGCTGATACAAAATGAGTTACATTTAGCAAAGGCAATCAAAGACAATTAAAAACAAATCCATAATTACTCTATGAGCAAGAGAAAAACAAAGGAAAATGTAGGTTCTCTGTCATAGGGAAGGAGAGTTAACAAGGTTAATATTTAGATAATTTTGATACATTCAAGTCAGGAGGGCCCACTGAAATTCATCCAAAGGGACAAAAGAAACTAGCTGAAGCAATCTCGGAACCATTGTTGGTTATCTTTGAGAACTCAATGTAGATGGGATGAGATCCCAGAGGACAGGAGAAGAGCAAACATAATTCTTCCTTTTAAAATGGGAACAAAGAGCATCTGAAGAAATGTAGACTAGTCAGTATAACTGTATTATGTATTATGTATTGTTGCTTAATACCAGAACAAATTATTAAGCAATCACTTTGTAAGCACTTAGAGCATAATATGGTAGTAAGTAATAGCTGACATAGATTTGTTAAGAAGAAATCATGCCAAATCTACCTAATTTCCTTTTGTGATAGGTTTCTGGCCTTTTGGATAGGAGGATGCTGTGCATGTGATGTATCTTGATTTTTTTTTTAATAAGGCTTTTTGCACAGTCCCATATAATGTTCTTGTGTACAAACTAGGGAAATGTGGCCTACTTCAAGATGGCTGTATAACTGATTAAAAGAGCATAGAAAAAGTAGTTATTAATAATTTACTGCCAAACTGGGGGAGGGGCATGTCCTGGTTCTGTTTTATTCTCATTTATGACTTGCTTAATTGAGTGGAGACTGGTAGGAATATTTTGGAGGATGGGATTTAGAATTCAAAACAACTTAGACAAATTGGACAATTGGTCTCAAATCACCAGGATAAAAGTCAATAAAGACAAGTACAGAGCACCACAATTGATAGAGAAATCAAATGCAAAGCTACAAAGTGGTGAATAACTGTCAAGGTGGTAGTACTGCTGGAAAGGAGTTACAGTGGATAACAAATTGAGTATGATGTACCAATATGATGTAGTTGTAAAAATGGTTCATAAGCATTTTAGGGTATATTAACAGGAGTATTCTGTGTAACACACAGGAACTAATTATACCTCTTTATATGGTAAAGGTACAGCCTCAGCTGCAGTACTGTGCTCACTTCTGAGAAGATCAGCAAATATGTACAGTAAATTGACTTTTAAAAAAGCCACACAACAACAAAATTTAAACCAAATTAATTATCTGCAGTATTTTGAATAAGTAAAATTTGTCTGATAGCACTATTCTGAACTTAGCAATCAAATGAAAAGTTCTGTTCTTTAATGTATATTCTCTTCCAATAATTTTTCATTTTTATCAAACATTATTACTGGAGGAATTGTTTGAACTTGCATCTCCAGATACACTCAAAAGTAACTCCCATCCTTCTGTGTTTAATTTCAAGCCATTTTTTAAAAATAATGTGACTAGTTGGTACCCTTCAAAGCTTGATGAAAATATACAACTATCTTCCTTCATGATATTTGCCTTTGATTGCAATCTGTTCGTGGTCACTACCCTCCTTTGATTTACATTTGTAAAATCCCATGGGATATATCTGCTGATTTTTGGTGCCTTTGAGAAGAAGGAACTGACATTTTTTTCTGTCAGCCACTGATGTAATTTGCTACTTAATAAATTACTTGCCATTTACTGGAATAAAAATTATGCATGTGCCCATCTGTTTCAAGATGCCACAGTAAAAAGGAAAAATACTGCTTAAAAAATTGTCATATTATTTTTCATACATTTGATTTTATCCAAAACATTTATATAATGAATTTTTTAACAATATTTTGATGGATTAAATATGATTAGATAGTCTACCACTTGAATATGAATATAGCTATTTAAAGAGTAAATAAGTGTCACATAAGGAGGAAGACATTGAAAAAAACCTATTTTTCTCTAAGTATATTTTAGGAAGATTATGTTAAGATACTTTCAGTTTTATTAAATAAATCTTAAAACACTACAATACATTTTTACAGTAAAATATGTCATTCTGAATGAGTTGCATTTAGTTTAGAAAAGAACAATTTTTGTTAAGATTGAATTAAAAATACTGAGCTAGATCCTTAGATGGTATAGATGTTCATAGCGCCATTGATTGCAAGGGGACTACTAAATTTATACCAGCTGACTTAGTCCTATATTTTATTACGTTTTTTTTCCGTGCACAAAAGTATCTGTAGTATAATCATAGTCCTGAACCTGCATCTACAGCTGTACCATAATTTAGAAATTCATTGGAGGTAACTGCAGATGGTTACATACGTGTAAAAGAAAGAGCAAGAATTTTAATAAGAATAACAAATAGTGTAAAGATTCTGTAGCCTCAAACTTCTTCTGCGTACATAAGGATGCCTTACATTGCATCTCATGATGTATGAAATGAAAAAAATGCAGATCAAAACTCATTACTCAACTGATACCAAGACATCTGCACCAAAAAACTTGGCTAAAGCATGTTGAGGCAAAGGTTAGACACTACCAGCCTACTCTGTTTTGAGGAGTGATATTAAGTTTTAAACTATGCTCCCCATCTTGCAATTGCATCACCTCAGGCAGACTGTCACCCATATGGAGCTCTGCTGGGCTTTAGGCAAGAGCTAGTAATCTGCCATACAAAGATAGGATGAGGACTATAACTGTACTTATCACCATTTTTTAAAAACTATTACTACGATAGTACCTCAGGGTTTCGAACGCCAGAGTTCTGAATCCACCAGTCTAACTACATTTCTAATTTAGAACCAGAAGTATGCAGTCGGCAAGAAGAGACTTCTCATTACTCTCCCACACACACAGCAAATACTGTACAGTGCTGACTAAAATTGAGAAAAAGAAAATTAAAAAACACATATGACAAAAGAAGGAAACTGTGTTTGTGCTTGTTTTATTTAAATTAAGGTGTTAAAAGAAGCATTTTGTATATATAGTAAAGTTTCAAAAGTGTGTTAAGTCAATGTCCAATTGTTAACCTTTGAAAGCAATATTAGAACATTTTGGTTAGAGTTCTGAATGTGTCAGAGTTCCTTCCGTTCCTGAAGTGTTTGTAAACCTGAGGTGCTACTGTATACTGCGGTGAGGAGAGATACCTCTCCCAAAGTGCTAGACCTGCTGCAGTGCAGAGAGACACTCCTTGCCTCCTGGACTCAGTGCAGAGCTGCTGTGGCCAGGGGAGAACACTTCTCACCTGGGCCAGAGCTTCTGCAGTGAGAGAGGGCTGGGGTAGCCTTTCTACCTGAGGTAGCCTTCACCCCTCCAAATATCTCATTCCCTAGAGCCCACACCACCAACTGACGCATTCAATTCCCTCTCATGCAGTGTTCTCAGCACTCCACACTTATCCTCTGCCTCAGCCCTGAGACCCCACCTGCACTCTTAAACCAGTAGGTCTACCCCTACCACACACTGTCCATGTGCAGAATGAATTGTGTGATGTACACCAATATGGATGTTATGCTTTATACATTTCCATATTGGTGCACATCACAAGATTCATTTTGCACTTGCACATAACAATTAAAGGGAACACTGCTGGATACACTGCTGGATACCTGTATAACTTTCTTTGATTTCAGTGGTATTCAGTTCTTATCATTTGTATTGGAAGGTAGGATTTGGCCCATAATTTGTTAGAAATAATGTGTCTAGAAATCGTAACCAGAGCAATCAGACATTACAGGGTCTGAATGAACTTGGTTTGCACAAACATGTGCAACGTGGATTTGAAAGTTTTATGCTTGAACTTGAATTTTGTTGGGTTTATATTCTAAATATGGCAGTGGGATGGGGAGTAAAAATTGAATATTATTGTGTTGACTGCCAACAACCTACCTTCTGAAAATCATCTGAAAGTCATCCCAAACGCATCAAATACAATTCTTCTCCATGATCATTCAAAGACCCACTTTGTAACAGCCAAGTTTTGCTTTTTGAGCTCCTCTATGACAAGTTTCACTGTAATCACTGAATCCCGTTGGGTGCTGTGGTCACCACAACAGGAAACATATGATTAGCCTATCATGTGCCCCACTGCTACACCTCTCTCTCTGTCTCTGTAATGTGGATGTGCCTAAGGGGAAATTAATAATTTATTTCTTGATTCAGGTCATATGGCATGAGTCAGGGGGTACAAAAGCATATACTCTATCCTCTAGCCTTGCTTACTCACCAACTCTAGAGGTAGTGTTATAAATGCAAAAGAAAAAAAAGGATTAACATCAACAACAAAAAAATCTTCCTTCCCCCACCCCACACACAGACTGCTCCCTAGAATTCTTGGCTTCTTCTTCGGCTTCTCTTCACAGCTCAGGGGGTTTCTGCTTTTTTCCCCCCATCCATCTTTTTTATGTGTCTATGTGCAGCAATGTACACATATTCTCACTTGAAGAAGCACATGAATTCATGCAATCCTATGTGCATAGTAAGCTAAGCAGAGGGCTGATCAATGCTGCTTCTCCAAAGCCAGTTTTTCTGCCCTATAAGCTTCTGGCTAAATAACTAGGTGTGGAAAGGTAAAAGGATAGATGCTATTGGAAAATGGCCTGCTGAGAGCTCAGAGAGTAAGCAGCAAATAGCAGTGGAAGGAGAAAGGACAGCAACAGGAGTCATCAGCAGAGCTTTTGCTTAGCCCAGTGGTAAAACACCATAGGGTCTGGCAAGATTTGCCAATAATGGCAGCACCTAGACCCTTGCATCCATGCATCTATATGTCACCCTAGCAGTTGGGTCATTGGGTTTCCTAGGACCGGTAGAACCTCTCTCATCCAGCATCTTTGGGACCTTACCAGTGCCAAACCAGAAAATGTGCCTAACCACAGGAGGTGTCAATATTGTCTAGAACCATTACCAACCCTTGCACTGGTTACTGGGCTCTTAGAAGACATTTAGAGGTAAATTACAGTTAAATAACTGCACTGGACACTGAGAGCCAGGACTGGTGAATGTCAACAAACTTTATGGAACCATGGGAAATTTGGTCACACCATGATAAGTGGACATCTGGCTAACTAAAATCATGCTGGACCAGAGAGAGCTGTACTAGAGATGTTCAACCTATAGCTTTTATCTGAGCCATACTTGAGTTTGAATTATAAGCAGGGAGAAGCAGCCCATGAACTGATGCTTGTTCTTCATAAACAAAGATTATTTTGAGATGCTGGCAAGCTTCAGCTGAATATGACATGCACTTCCTTACTTTTTATACTGTATTCTGCAAAGAGTGCTGTTTCAGAAGTGTGCAAGTGTCAAGGCAGAGCAAAATATAATGAAGACTGAGATATAACGAGCAGATAAGCCTATTTCAATTTTACTATCATTAATTTCTTTTAAGCTAATCAGGCAGACTATTTGTTCAAAAGAAGGAATGCAGAATCAGAATGTGTTTTATAAACAAGCTTTATAATTGTCTGAGATCTGTGGCTAGCATAGATGCTTTCTTACCACCATGTGAATCTGGGCAAAATAATGAAATCCTCATTCTATTAACAGTCACAGAAAAATGGCAAAACAAAGTATTTTGTAATCTGGGCTCATATATTCCTTTGACAACCTAATTATTATAGAAGGGATCATTATGAAAATAATATTTGTCCTTATTTCACTGTATTACATTTAGAGGGTATGCCTGCTTTCATTTTGCAGAAAAATAGTGCTGTCTGATTTTGCCTTTACATTTGGTTGAACTCCTGCACCAGTGAGTTCCATTATCAATGTTGTTTTTTTCCCAAAAAAGATCAAATAATTGTTTGCGATGGTTAGAAATATGGATGCAAAATCCTGTTTAGTTTAGTTAATCAGTTAAACACTAAGTTTAACTGGTTATCTGATTAAACTGGAGGCAGGTGGGGTGGGGTGTGTTCCAGCCAAGCCCCTGGCCTGTGGTGGGCCCCATTGAGGATGAGGCTTACTATTAACCATTCACAGAGAAAACATACTCTATGAATTTAACTTACTTCTGACATTTTCTTTTCATTTTTCTATACACTTATTTGTATTAGATTTTCATCTCAGTTGCACCAGTGTTGATGAACTTTCTGGTGTGAGGGGTAGATTTAGGGAAGAGGCTATTCAGCCTGTACAGATTTGAGGGCTGAGTCTGTGAGGTTTTTTATTTGATAAGAGGGCTTGAAATTAAAAAACAAAACAGCTAATCCTGTTAGAAACTGTTCCTCTGGATTCTGTGAGAGAGCTTCAGACACAATTACCACAGGGTTAGGCTCAACGAAAGCAAAACCTGGGCTGACAGGAGGTTGGTCGTGTTCCTGATGAGCCTCAGTATAAATGATTATAAATGCTAATAAACGATAATTCTAACATAGCCACCAATGACTTGAATTATTGTAAAACAGCTTGTATTATCCTTAGATTGAATTCACTTTTAACTCATCAACAATAGACGTTTGTTATCCTGGGGGGTACATTCCAAGGTCGTCAAATGGGCTTTGGTCTGCCACTCCTAAACAGAGAAATTGAGCTTTAATAAAATCAATAACTCCTCACCACTTTGAATTCCTATTCAGCAAGTTTTACTGCCATGGGCATGATTAAATAAAATGAACTATGGAAAATTGCTACTGTGGTGTGTAACCCCAGAAGACCACAGCATTGGCTTGAACATCAGCCATGTCTTCAGGATTTTGTCAAGGAGAACTGCAAAATAGGGTTACATAACAACTGCACAGAAACAAGAGCTCAGTATGTTAGTTGTCCAAAATCCTCATGAATGTTAACTCTTTGTATTAGAGTAGTGTTGGGCACCATTGTGCTGAGTACTGTGTGGACATATAGTAAAGTGATTGTGAAAAGTTATTTAAGGGAATGTTGGAGATGGGAAATTTGAGTGAACTCTGAGCATGGAAAAGAATTTGATAAGGATCCTTTTTCCTGTTACATTTTAGCTATGGGCAATATATATTACCCATGTTTTTTGATAATGCACATCCTGTGACCTGGCACTGAGTAGGAGAAGTGAATTTAATAACTAGCTTCCCACAAAACAACATTGTTATCAAAATGCTAAAACAAATTGAATATTCTCCAGATAATCTAATCTACTTTAAACATGTGCCAGGTATTAAACTGATATAATTGTCTGATAGCAGTAGGTGAATTCAGTGTTGAAATTTTAATGAAAAATAATCCCATTTTTATGCAAAGAGTACTAGCAGCATTTTTTACTGCAGTAAGAATCCATAAAAAGCATTCCCCTTCGATATTTATATAGGTATGATACTGCTAACTGTTCTTTGATTTTGAAAATTTTTGGTGGATGGTCAAGGACTCTTTTTTTAGATACAAATTTTGCTGAACCATTGGTACAGTGATATCAGAAGAACTAGTGGTTGCTGAATCAGAAATGTGCTTTTTTGAACATAAATAGTAGTCGTCTGAGAAATATTTATAGACTATGGTCTGTTTATTCCCTTAGAGCTTTTGGAAGTTGGGGCGGGAGGGGAGTTCAGTATCATAAGATGTAGTAGGCTTGCATTTTTTTGTTCAAACTCCTCTCTATTTGGCTGGAATTAATTTTTGGTTAGCTGGAGGCATACAAAACCTCTGAATAAAATGCATGATCACTTGCCTGCTTGGTGCCCTGTTTTTTTCTTTTTATTAATGTTTCTCCACTGTTATATGAGTTGTCAGAGAAACCGATGTTGAATATTTATAACTTTTCCCCCGTTACTCTGTTTTAGATATGTTTTACACAGACATTAAGTTTGGTGAATCCAATTCATTCCATTTTAGCTAAACATTTTATTGAACTTTGTCCAGTTTACAAAATAGCCTCATTGTACATCCATTGTGCTGTGATTTTAAATAATTGGTCAGTGATCATAGGCTGTGGTAATGAGTTTTACATTCCAATCCCTTTTAAACTATATTCTCAAAACTGCTTGCTGCAATCAAAACACTAATTGTTTCCCAAGTTCAGTCAAAAGAGAATTCTGGTTTTGGTAAATCTTAACTCTGTGAGAAGTATTGGCTGAAATATTACCTGTGTTCTTTATAAGTCATCTTTGCTAAATATGCTTGTCTTATGTTGTTTAAAAATAAATCTGTCTCATGAGGAAATAATTAATTGACAGGTATGATACTTCGTATATGAAACAATATGATAATGAGACCAGGTACAGATTAAATATAATATACAACTCTGTAATACGTTCATCTAATTTGTCTGAAATCAGTTATTCAAGTGTCATTTCCTATATAAATTACATAAGAGGATTTGCTGTAATAGTAATAAGAATACTGCCATCATCTTAATTAGCTGGGTGTTTTCAGTTGGTTAGAATGGAACTAGGAGACAGAATGCCTGGCTTCACTATTTTCTTTAGCCAATGATTTCTTATGCAATCTTTGACAAGTCACTTAACATCTGCTTATTTCTGTCTTATCCCCTCCTTAAGGTGAATACCTAACTTAGGGATAGTAATTCTTAATAAACATTTGGGAAGTCTTTTAAAATGATTACACTAAAAGTGCTCAGTAGGTAGCTGTTATAAAACACAAATAAAACTTCAGCAATTCTGGTTCACAACTCTTATCTTTGGACCCTGGTACTTGTCCACAATACAATATAGATGCCTGAGCTGGAGAAGAAGTAGAAAAAGTCTTGGTTGATTCTTAGATCTACTTGTACTCTCTGGTGGGCTCTTTCAGACTTTGAAGATTTGGGAAAAAAGTGGAAAACATTCTTCTAGTTGGTCGTCCATCTTTGCCTGCTTTATAGGTAACAAATAATACATTATGGGTGCGTCTGGACTGGCAAGATTTTGTGCAAAAGTGGCCGCTTTTGTGCAAAAACTTGCCAGCTGTTCACACTGGCCGCTTGAATTTGTGCAAGAGCACTGACTTTGTTATGTACAAAATCAGTGCTTCTTGCGCAAATACTTTCACGCTCCCACTCAGGAATAAGCCCTCTTGCACAAGAATACTTGCGCAAGAGGGCGAGTATAGACAGGCACCTTAATTTTTTGCGCAAGAAAGCCCGATGGCTAAAATGGCCATCAGAGCTTTCTTGCGCAAAAGCGCGTCTAGATTGGCACGGATGCTTTTGCCAAAAGCACTTTTTGCGCAAAAGCATCCTTGCCAATCTAGATGCTCTTTTGCTGAATTACTTTTAACGGAAAAACTGTTCCATTAAAAGTATTTCTGCAAAATCATGCCAGTCTAGACGTAGCCTATAGGTTTCTGAACTACATTCTTAATATTATTCAACAGATGAAAAACATGGTACAGATATGCTTGTGTTTGCAGTTGTGATTATAAAAATAGTTATGTTTAATTATATTTTTAATAAAAAATGTCAATTCATTTTATTTTAGTCATGGACATTCCTCATAGATAGAATTTTACCTCTTACCTTGTTTTATTGTAATATGGCTCAGTTAGCTAAAATAATAGCTTTCCAATATTGTAAAACTACTTTAGATTACTCTGGAGTTCTTTTTGATTTGATTAATAAGTTTTGGAAGACTGCATTCTACTTACTAGATTTAAACAAATTAAAAGTATTTTAAAATCAGGAAGACTATTTTAAAACTTTCTATTTTTTTTTTCCAGAGAGTTCTGCTTTCCATCCACTGACTCTCTGGATTTTCAGGACACACTCTGAAGTGAATTAACATTCTTGGTATCTTTTCAGTTGGTAGCACAGGAAACAGCAACTCTGCAGAGAATGCTTTGGATGTATCTCTTGTATTGGTATTATGTCAGTCTGGAAAGCACAGAATGCTTAACTAGAACAAGAATAACTTAGATTGAAAAGAAGTGGAAGGTTCTTCAAGTTTCTGTTGGTTTGTTAGGAGTTACATATTGATTGACAAAAGAAGCAGTAATGAGGCTGTACCAATTCTGAATTAAGGGATATTTATTAAGAATAATTCTCATAATAATAGATATTGCTGCAAATACACTGAAGGAAAATAAGGGATTTTAAAGAACTTGGTATACATATAGGGAAGAGTCACGGAAAAGTCAACATTTATCAACAGAGAAATTAACTATAGTGATTGGTTGTCTCCCAACTGCTTGTGAAATGGATAAGGGGGAGATATCATGGTTATGGTCATGGTATATAAACGTAAATACTGTAGTCTAGAGATTAGTATCCAAGGGTATGTCTACACTACCCCGCTAGTTCGAACTAGCGGGGTAATGTATGCATACCGAACTTGCTAATGAAGCCCGGGATTTGAATTTCCCGGGCTTCATTAGCATAAAGCCGGCGCCGCCATTTTTAAAAGCCGGCTAGTGTGAACCCCGTGCCGCGCGGCTACACGCGGCACGGGCTAGATAGTTCGAACTACGTAGCCATTCCGAACTATCTGTACTCCTCGTTCCACAGAGTACAGATAGTTCGGAATGGCTACGTAGTTCGAAATATCTAGCCCGTGCCGCGTGTAGCCGCGCGGCACGGGGTTCGCACTAGCCGGCTTTTAAAAATGGCGGCGCCGGCTTTATGCTAATGAAGCCCGGGAAATTCAAATCCCGGGCTTCATTAGCAAGTTCGGTATGCATACATTACCCCGCTAGTTCGAACTAGTGGGGTAGTGTAGACATACCCCAATTGTTGTTTGAAAGGCTTCATGAAAACTTTGCATCTCCATTATTCCCTGGCAGGATGACTGAGCAACAGGTAGTGGCTGTCCCCGGGACTCCCTTTAAATAAGATTACCACATGCAGTAGTGGGAACCACGGAAAAATTATTCAGTTTAGGGGAGAATTAACTTTAAGTGTGGTAGAGAGGGAGGGAAATGGTATTTCCCTGGCCCACTGAAGAAATAATATTTCCCTTCCCCTCATTACGTGGGTTTCTCTCAACTCAAAATTCTGGCAAGGTGATTCAGAAAATAAATCAAAGGAGACATGGACATCTGACCAATAAATGCCTGGCACAAATGGGACTACAAGAGTGCTTTCTTATATGCTAAAAATGTTGTTGCTGACAGAACAAAGGTAACATGTTTTAGAATCATAGAAGATTAGAGTTGGAAGAGACCTCAGGAGGTCATCTAATCCAACCCCCTTCTCAAAGCAGGACCTATCCCAACTAAATCATTCTTAATAGGTGCCATCAGCCATTTGTTTGATATACAGACAATTTCAGAGGTGCTTGAGGCTGACAGTGGCTAATAGTGACTCCATGCATCCTTCATTTTCTCTCTCTCAATGTTCTGATTTCCCTTAAAATCAACATGATTCTGGCTATTGATGACTGGAAAAATTCCAGGAATTCTGGAATTTTTTGGCTACTGCATTCAACAGTTACAGTGTTACAGAAAGAGGTTGAGTGCAAGACCTTCACACGTTCATCCAATAATTGTTGCTGCAAGTTAGTTGGAATCACATCTCTGTTATTTTAGAGATTCGAGAAAAAATTAAAAGTGTATTGGGTCACAGCGAATGGGTCAGACTCTAGTGTACAAGGCCTATGTTTCTGGTACCGATAATAACAGATCTTGCTTAAGCACATTCAAAATTCCTCTCTTGTTTGTGTAAATAAAGTATAAAATGCTAATAAATGTTATTAAAAGTATTTTCCACAAAATGCATGAACTTTTTCTCTGTCAGAATGCAGGTTATTGTTTAGAGTTTGTTGATATTTGCTCAAATGGAAATACCATTTTTCACTAGTTGTATGGTTACTACTTTTCTGGGTAAGTCCTGCAATTATTTTGCGCCTGGAACACCCATGATAGTCAATGGGAGGCTTTATGTGTGGCTGTGACAGAGTGGGCCCATTAAATGAAGCTGAGCTCAGCTTTCCTGTTCCAGTTCAGTTGCTCCTAGATTGGTCAATTAAGAGGGCTTAGCATCATCTGGGAGGCTATAAAATGTCAGCCAGGAGTCAGTAAGGACTGAGCAAGTCAGGAGAAGGGAATGAGAGCTATGAGAGAGCAGAAGAGCAGAAATGGATGTGTTCCCAAGCTAGGGCTGAAGGAGGGAGTAGAGGGAGCTGACTCCAGAGAGGAGAGGCTGAAAAAAGGAGGAGCTGAAGAGGGGCTTTACCTGCTCAAGTCGTCTTTCTGGAAATGTGAGACCTAAGGAACAGTGAAAGAGGGCTCAATATAGTAGCACAATAGGGTTAACATGGGAGGAAATAATTTTGTGATTTAATGTGTGTACCTGTGTGGCGGGAAATCTGGCATGGGCCTTCTTACTTGACTTGTTCTGTGCTCATTTTCCATTTGTTCTCTACCTCACAGAGACACTGAAACTTGAGGGGAAATTCTCTTATTTTGTGGAGTTCTGTAAATGTCAGTAGATTTTAGAACCAGATAATGTATGCCATATGCAGACTAGCACACTCTTGTTGAATGATACCTTTGTCTTCATTAAGATTACTTGTGTGAACACATGATATTCAGCATAAGGGTTACGCAAAATTGATTCTTAATGCCTGTGCTGAGCTTAAATACTGTGGGTACTAAGGATGGTGGGATACTATGAGTTCCATAAGTTCTCCAATAAATTAGTCTGATTTACTCACTGCAAGGCCAAGTAACTCTTTTTGGTTTGAGTGGAAGTTACTAATTTCTTGCAAATGGGGCACATAACTGGGGGCTGGGGGCTCTGTGCACTGCTGTTCCTCTTCCCTTCAAGCTGAGTTGCTGTGATGAGCACTGCACCAGGAAGCTCTTTCCTGGCGCCGTCTTCACCTACAGGTGCTGCCCCCCTCAGATCCCATTGGCTGTGATTCCCACCCAATGAAAGCTGCATGAGGCAGTACCTGCCAGTGAGAGTGGGCCATACAGAGCAACTTTCTGATCCCCCACCCCCACACACACACACACACACACACACACACACACACACACCCCAAATGGGAGCTGCCCCAGGTAAGTGCCCACACCTTGTGCCCTTCCTACATCCTAAATTTCTTCCAGACCCTGCACCTCAAATCCCTCTCACACCCTAACTCTCTCCAAGATCCTACCTCCAACACCTGAGCCTCCTCTCATATTCAGACCCCACACTCCCAGCCCAGCCTCCTGCCTTGACCCTGCTTGTGCACTCCAAATCACTTGACCCCAGCCTGGAGCCCCTGCACCCAAATGCCTCAGTCTAACCTGAGTCTGTACTCCAAGTTGGCATCCTTACCCCCTGCTGCACTGCACCTATCTTCTTGCATCAACCCACAGACCCCTCCTGCCCACTGATCGCCTAATTTTGATTCCACCCCACAGCCTAGATGGTCCCATAAAATCTCGTATCTCTGGGTCTCCAGAAGAATTAATTTGGCCTGGGGCTACATGAGTAGCAATTGTTTGCATTAGTAAGGGTTTGCTGAATCAGACCTCAGTTTTAAAGAATATTTTGTTGTCATAGAAAATATTGGTGTTTTTCTTTGTTTTTCTCAAGGAGAATGACAGAAATATAGCAAACTTCCTGAATCTCTGAGATTGAGACAAATGGCATCTAAAATACTTCATCAGTTTACTAGTTTTGTTGCTCAATAATTTGAGTTAATGGATAGTTTCAAAAAGGCTTAGTAGAACATGTTGTGTATTATACTTTTATCATATCCAGTCCAGCTTTTAACTTTTGTGACATTCAGTAAAACAGAATTATGTTGATTTATATTGTCCAAAGGTCTGGTGTATATATACAGAATACTATATCTTACTGTTCAAGCATTTTATTTAAAAAGCTAGCATGAAACAGCCCATGGAGCACTATTCAAGATTAGTTTTATGTGTAACCGCTGTGACTATTACCTGTTATATTTGAGAAATTGTTGCACAAACAAGGGAATAATAAAATCTTTAATAATTTCCTTTCCTTTCTAGATATTTTCATTCCAAGAATATTTCTACTTATAACTATCAGTCATGTTCCTGCCAGTGATATCTGAAATGATTTTCAAGCAGAACCTTAGGGAATGCTATGTTTTGAATGGCTAAAGAAAAAAGTTAAAACACTACTGTTTTCCCTTTTTTGTTAGTATTATTTTTATTTCTATTTGCAGTAGCATTGAGATAAGTCTCATTGTGGTAGACCGTGTATAGTCACATGGTAAGGGATAGGATCTGTCCCAAATTACTTAATCAGAACTTAGGATGCAGGCAGTTTTCCTATAGACTTCTGTATATAAGACATGCATGGGATTGGAATGTGAAGCAGAGGTGAAATCATTTGTCCAAGGCCATAGAGCAGGTTAGCATCAGAATCCACAATATAATACCTAATTTATGCTTTTCATCCATAGATCTCAAAACACTTTAAAAATGAGTTAGTCACTATCCCTATTTTACAGCTAGAGAAACTGATTCATGGAGAGAAGGGAGAGAGCTCTTGGCTAAGGGCACTCAGCAGGTTGGTGGCAGAGCTGGAAATAGAATCCAAATCTCCTGAATACCATCCGAGTGCTTGATTTACTAGACTGTGCTCCCTATAATGTTTGTTGTTGACTGCAGTGTTTCCATGGCAAAGGATGAAAGTAGAGTAGCTTAGGCTGGTGAAAACTGCTCTTCTTAGTGCAAACTTTTCCTCTTAGGCAATTCATCAACAGTTAGAGGCTGAATTCTTAGTGGGGCAACTTCACTTTACTGGTATGCAATCCTGCAGAGATAGTAGCAGACTCCATGAGAATTTAGTAGGGAGTGTTTATATCCACACTTCTAATATGCTTCCAGACCCAGCATCCTCTAGCACTTCTAATACTTCTGTAAAGAGATTATTTAATCTTGTGTGTTTTTCACCAGTTTACTAAGTGAAATGTAATAACTGAGTGCAGCTACTGTATTTAAATACTTGTTCACTTATGTAAACAGTCATTTTCTCTATCTCAAAAAAAAAAAAGATAAAAAACCGACTTCTTTAGCTTTTGGGAAGGTGCAAATACCCCAATCCTGAAGGCTTTATACTGTAGCCAGGTTCATGCCTTATGTATCATTCTATGCACTGGAATCATTCACAGGAGGTTTTTATTTGCCACAGGAGGAAATCTGTCCAACTCTTTTACCATTGCACATTTGAAGTTCAGTGCATGGAAATTCTTCTGGAGAGTGGTTGCTTTGTTTGAGTCCACTCTGTGTCAAATCTCTGTCGTGATGACAAATTTTCCAGGTAATTCACAGATTAGATTGATTTAGATCAGACTGCCTGCTTTTGTATTAGTAGATGACTGCTGGTTCTTTGTGGATTAATGCCCCTCAATGGTAGTAAAATTGAGTGCGGTAACACTGATCCATGGCTTAGTGCAGATGTTAATGCTTCCCTATGGAGGGGAGGTTGCAAACTTCTATTATATTAAAAGTTTTAGGGCCTTGCCTAAGAAGCCACTGTGTCTTTTTTTTGGTGAATATTGAGATGGATTTGGCAAAGCCACTGTGGCAAAGTTTGCTTCCTTGAATCTTTTTATTACAGTTTTAGGCCTTGTATGGTATCTACACAAGTTAGCTAGGTTTATCTTTCTCCTATTATAGAGTAACATTTGTCCTGCTGTGAGGGCAGGGGACTGGACTTGATGACCTCTTGAGGCCCCTTCCAGTTCTAGTATTCTATTATTCTGATTTTTATTTTTTGCTTCCTTTTAGGCACAGACATGTCCAAAGCAAATGATTTTCTGTTTTATTTTGTACTCCTGTAAGTTAAAATGACCTCTTTAAATTTTTCTATCAATTTTTTCCACTGAAAGTTTTTGATCCCTTGCTATATCTTGTATGCCATTCTTCAGACTACAGGAAGCTATATAGATGAGTCATAAAGCTCTAAATTGGGGGGTTAACATGAAATTGCCAATAGTCCTTTAGTAAACAGCCAAGTCTGAAAGCTTGGATTGTTCCAAAGAATAGTGCATCAACCATGTAATATTTATTTGTTCTACTTGCTTTCGAACAGCCTGCCAACAGTGATTCCTTTTCTCCAGCTTCACAGCTCAGCATGGGACTTTTCTTGTCAAGCATCATCCAGAGAGATATGATACGTGTGAGATAGGGCTGAAAATTATTTATTTATTATGAATGTGTATATGTCAGTGCATTGTGAGATTCAAATCAGTTCTCTTGCAACAGCTGAATTTAGTAATACACTGTAGCCAAGGGGCTGCAGAGGGACTCAGAAAAGTAATTTGTTAGTTCATCTGATTTTCTGTCAATAAGAATGTAATATTTCAGTCATGTTAAATTTATTTGCAAACATGGGCTTTGACATATAAGGTACAGTGTGAATATGTAGGATATAATGTATTATACCAAACATGTATACTCATTTTGCTGAATTTGTCTTGATTCTGAGGGTGAAATAGTGAAAACTGTTGGAAAAGTGTGTTATTGATTAAAATCCAAAACATTTGCTGCAGCATAGGTGTCTGCATTTAGACTCTTTATCTAATCAGATGATGTTACAGTTGCTATTTCAGATTAAGGTACATAATGATTAATGTACTAAAATGGTCTCAGGTAAAATAGCAATAGGGATACAGAGTAGTGAAAAAGGACAATTGACTAGGCAGTTAAAATTCTGTTCACTACATTGTGAAGTGTTGGATGGAATTTCTGTCCCAGCTGCCTCAATACATCATTTATTCACATAATGCATTCTGGTAGCTTAATGGACATTGTTATCTGCTTGCTGATAATTTGCAAATGTGGGGGAAGCACCTTAACTCCCTCAAATAATTGTTTTGAGTATTCTGTTCAGTTGTATTGGTCACTCTGGATTCTACGTTAAATAACTGGAAAAGAGACAGAAATGGCATCTGATTAAGTGTACTGGTATGTACACACAATCCTTCAGTGTATTGGAGGGACAGTTAATGGATGGACCCCAAATCCCAGCTTCTTACAGAATTATTTCTTGATGATTAATTTTTATTATATATACTAACTGTGCCCAGACTTCCTCAGGAATCCTTTGAATGTGAAGCAGAGGATGATGCATGGACAAATATCTCCGTTTATGTAAATTAAATGTGGGTGAAGAAGGCACCGAATCATCTCATTGGTTGCTTATTCCAAAATTCTGACAATGCATTTCTATGTAATGTCTTAGTAATGGTGGACAGTTGGATAAGTTTGCAGAGGTGAGGAATTGCTTCATGCCCTGAAAGACCAGGCCATAATGTACACACACACCAAAAGGAAGAAATCCTTATACAACAGTAGTTTGTCTCCACTGTTTCTCCTTTGTTTATTGGCACTGAAATGCTTTAGCCAGCATGCTAAATGCATTTCTGTATTTAAAATACACTGTGTGAGGAGGGGAATATAATTTCTTCACGGATCATATTAGGGATGTGAACAAGTAGATGACCAGACAATTAACTGATAAGCTTAGGCTTATTGGTTCATCTAGTTGACTACTCATATCCCCCCCCCTTGCTGCCTCTATATCAGAGGCAGCATGGAGGGTGCAGAAAGCAGGAGCTGATGCTGGGAGTAGTTAGCTTTAAAGCTGAATCCCCCTGCACTGAATCTGTGGTACTGCCTGCAGGCCCCCCCCCCCCCCCCCCCCCCCGCTGCTGCCTTTATCAGAGTCAGCAGCATGGGGGGGAGGGGGAAGGGGAGGCTGCCACAAAGCAGCCTCTGCCCGTGGTGGGCTCTGACTTGCTGCAGGCAAAGGGTCCTTCATGGCAGCGGGATCTGTCCACGGTGGGCCCAGGCTTGCCACATACAGAGGCTGCTCCTTGGGATGCAGAGCAGCCTCTGTCCATGGTGAGCCTGGGCCCATCACAGGTACAGGCTGCTTTGCCACTTCAACCTTAACAGGGTTCAGAAAAGAGCTAGATAAATTTATGGTGGTTAGGTCTTCAATGGCTATTAGCCAGGATGGTTAGGAATTGTGTCCCTAGCCTGTTCGTCAGAGGCTGGAAATGGATGATAGGAGAGAAATCATGTGGTGATTACCTGTTCTGTTCACTCCTGGGACACCTGGCATTGGCCACTGTGGGAAGACAGGATACTGGGTTAGATAGACTTTTGGTCTGACTCAGTATGGCTGTTCCTATGTTCTTATATACAAGAAATAGATGGGGCCAGTGGTGAAAGGAGGATAGCCCTATTATCAAAGAAGTGGTACTTGCCAAGGGACAATTGGTCGTTCCTCCTTTGGCAGTCTCTAGAAACCATTAGCTAGCTGAGAGGGGTTCTGATTGGGTTCCAGAATTTGGACCAATATAGGGTCCATGTGGAATTCTTTCAACTCTGTGTTCAAGCAACTCATTTTACCCACCCAAACTAGAAGTGGAACCCAACCCGACAGGTGCTGTAAGGTCTAGCTTATCAACTACTTAAGGAATCAAGAACAGATTTTTTTTCCTCATTGGCCAGTTGACAGAGGACAAGGGAGTGTTTTGCTTTCCTTGCATATATGCTAGCTATTGCGGGTTAAAGCAAGACTCTGCATGGTATCGTACCAAGATACTGGGCTGGGGTTGCTTATCACAGCCATCAAGCGGATTCCAAGGTGGTTAAGATAATTTAATGAATGGTTTCCATATATAAAATATATTGGATTTTGTTGATGGCTCTTGGCTCATGTGACAGTGTGAGACCTGGGCCAAGATCCCTTTCTTACTGCACCCTCCGTGTTTCTCATGGAGGGAGGGTGCTAGGACTCAGGGCTGAGCCCTGGTGGTAGGGAAGGTTTGGTTGAAGAGATCTTACCCCATGTTATGGGTTATATTTTGAAGAACCCTGTGATCCCTGCGATAAAACTCGCTAAATACTTGGAATAGGAAAGTATGAGTGATGGACAGGCAGCGTCCTTCCCTCATGTTAAAGATATAATAAAAGTTGCAGTCTCTTGTTTAATTCCATGCATGTATCTGCTCTCATTTCAATGAAGTACAATTACAAATAAAATAAAATCCAGTGGAAATGCTGTTAATAGAATCACTAGGTTGACTGGAGAAAAATATTCTGTAGCTCCGCCTATTAACCCTACTCATAAGAGGGAGAAAATTAAAGTGGGATTAGGAAGGAACTTCCATTTGAGAGTCTGTTTCAGTTATTCTGAATGCTTATGTTCCACTTCACTGCACATAGGTTGGTTCAATTCCATGAAAAGATTGTGGTTTGCGCTTCCCCAGAGGAAATATACTGATCTTTAGTCAGAAAGAGACTTGCATGCTGTTTCATTGGATTTGTACAACATTTTCTCTTCAACCAATGCAAGAGCAGAAGCCTTAAAGTGACAAATCAATACATTGCATGCACAGTGTTCACCTATCAGTAATTTATTCAGGTTGTAATAAATATTGAACAACCTTTGATTTGCAGTCAAGATATTTTATAGACCACATTTTAAGCCCAATGAAAGTTATTATGCCAGTCTTGTATTCAACTGCAGTAGTTATATCATCTACATTCTGGTGTTTATGTTGATTCTTTTTTTAAAAAAGCTTAACAATACATGAGGTGATGAGGGAGGGAAGGGCTTCAACTATTATTTATTATTTTTGCTTGTAACAGATGGACATAGCACCCAAAGACCCAGTCAATCAAAGACCCATTTAATATTGAGAGTTCATTTGTATTATGCTCTGTACAAATAAATAGATACAAGAATAAGCCCTGAAGAGCTTACAGTCTAACTTGAAACAAAGTGCTTCAAGTGAATGTGACAAACAGTAGGAGGGAAGATAAGAATATGGCAAAAAGATCACACATCCATGTAGGTTAGCTGTTGTTCAGCTGGATGGCTTCAGATCATTCTAAATTATTGTGTGGGTCTGTCACATAACATTTATATACAAGCACTATTTTGGCAAAATATTTTTCTGATGCTTTGGTTGACTGTAGAAAAATATAACTTGTATAATTAGTTTACGTACAGTATAGTTGTCAGATGGATTTAAAAGTTTGAGTGGTAGAAGAATATCTTTAAAGATTACCAAAAAGTGTGTCTGTTTGACGACCTACTGACAGTGCAAAGTATCTAGCAGGAGGTCCAGAGTGAGGGATTGATCTTTATTCCAGAGCCTTACAGGGTGAGGGTAACATTGTGAAAGCCACACATCCTGATGTCAATTAGGACAGCTTCACCTAACATTATTTCTATGGACAATCAGGGCTAGCAACAGACTTCTGGGTTCTGGTCAAGGGTGAGGGTGAGGGTGAGCTCAGCTCTGGGCCCCAAAAGGGGTGGGGCCTCAGCCAGAGGATGTGGAGTTTGAGACTAGCTCCCCGCCCCACATGCCCAGCCCTTAGTGCTCTCTGTGGCTTGAGCAGCAACTTAAAAAGCCTGCAACTCTAGTTGCCACAGCTGCCATGTGGAGCCCCTCAGTCTTTTAAATCACCAGGTCCTGGGACAGCTGCTCCCCTTTGCCTGCCTCCCTGCCAGTAGCCCTGTAAACAACTTTGGTTTCCAGTCAGTTGTAAAGACTATATCTTTGATTGGTTTTTAACATTCCATAGTAGAGAAATGTAAATGAGGAGAAAAAAGCTGGATAATGAAAAACACTTCTCATAAGTTGAATAAAACAAATTCAGAGAAAATAATTGCATATAGTTTCTCTACAGTGTACACAATGCACTGATGTTGCATCCTATTGTCTAGAAAACTTAAATAATTGTTACTATAAACAAGGAATAAATTAATCAGTGTCAAATGAAAAGGCTACTCATAGATTTCGATAGTTCATTAACTCCCTTACTATATATACTTTTTTTCCTAAGCTTATAATTTATTGTGGGTTTAAAAAAGTCATGACAATAAAACTCCAGTTAATGGCTCTTGGTTTAAATATAGACCCCATTGTACTGAACACAATAGATGGAATCATAGTTCCAAGTGCGGTGTTTGGCAACTTGACATTCAGTGACTGCTCAACTGATAAGGTAACACTGAGATTTCTCACAAATAATACAAGAAACATCTTGCTTCTTCAATTATAATTTGACTTTATATATTAATAATTTTTACTGTTGCAAAGGTTTTTCAGGGATAAAAGGATAATATTTTTATGTTCTGTATGTATCAACCCTTGAAATCATTTTTTTCTAGAGAATATGTACAGGATTGTAAGCAGTGCATATTATAGGTGAAATATAGACCCTATTGTAAAAAAGTCTGATGGGTAGCCGTGTTAGTCTGTAATTTTAAACACAATGAGTAGTCCTGTGGCATCTTAGTCTAACAAAAATACATAGGATCATGAGCTTTCATAGGTAAACCCCCCTTATCAGATAAATTGGGGTAGAAATAACAGAAAACAAGATCTATATCTATATATAAAAACAGTAGAAGTAGTAGCTGTCAATAGTAGTACCTGTGTTAATGAAGCTAATTGAGAGGGCTGGATGTGTCCCATTCATAGCTTTTGATGTGAAAATGTACATGTCAGAGGCAGGAGAAATTGGCTTTGTAATGCACCAACCAGTTAATGTCTTTATTCAAGCCTAGATTTACTAGGTCAAATTTCAAGGTGAATTCCATTTCTGCAGACACTCTCTGTAACTAGAATAGTGATAGAGATGCAGTCGTGTTAGTCTGGTGTAGCTGAAACAAAAGATAGAACTATGTAGCACTTTAAAGACTAACAAGGTGGTTTATTAGGTGATGAGCTTTCGTGGGCCAGACCCACTTATTGATCTGAGGAAGCTCATCACCTAATAAACCATGTTGTTAATCTTTAAAGTGCTACATAGTTCTGTCTTTTGTCTCTGTAACTAGTTAGTGAAATTCCTTTGTAGAAAAATGGCTACTTTTAAATCTGTGATTGAGTCATCAGGCAGGTTAAAATATTCCCCTGTAGGTTTATGTGTGTTACCATTTCAGATGTCTGATTCGTGTCCATTTAGCCTTACTGAACTGTTTGGCCAGTATACATAGCCGAAAGGCATTGCTGACATTTGATGGCGTATATCGCATTAGAGGATGTTGTATGAGCTCCTGATGTTGTGACTTATGTGATTAGTGCCCATGATGGTATCACTTGTATAGATATTGTAGTCAACATGAGTTTTGCCATTGACCTTATAAAATTAATTAGTTATGAAGTTAATAGAATATGAAATAAAATATGAATGGGCCACAATTTTAGAATATATAATAGATGTGTTCCACTGATTTGATTAAATACTTTAAACTGATTTTTTTCAAACTACTCTTTCTAGAATTGGCAAAAATGAAGGCTTCGTTAAATAAATGAATTTCTATTGCTCTTTTAAAAACAGTTTCAAGAGTACTCTGATTTACATGCCTTCGTGAAATTCAAAATCATATGGGAGTCATGAAAACTGTATGTCAAATGCTTATAATTAAATCACCAGCCTCCTATTTGATTCATGAAACAGTGTTGGGAAAAAATTAATTAATCCAGTAAGGTAATGTTAATTTTGTGTTTTGTGCTAGGTCATGTCCACTTAACCTTTTGTTAGTCTTTTTGCTGCTGATTTAATGAATCCACTACAATACTGTTGATTTCATGAATATGATAAATGTCTCAATAAATTCAGGATTCTTATAAAGGACTGTTAATTTCATGTAATTATTTAAATTTGGGACACATTTTAATTGTTTAAAAATTCAATAGCACTTTAATGTTTTTGTGAAAGATTAATTTAATCCATCAACTATAATATGAATTTACAAATGAAAGATAGAAATTTCTTTTGAAGACCAGAATGTGATCAGTTATAAAATTAATAGAATATGAAATAAAATATGCTACAAATAAACACTTTATCATAAAAGAACAAAATCACCATAATATGCACTTGCTTTCCACTTAATTCACTCAGTTAATTAGATCATTCGTTTAATATAAGAAAACAAAACAAACTTGTATTAAACCAGTTTGACTTCTGCTCTTTTGGTTAATCACTTTAGGCAGGCACAAGATAACACTTAATAAAGAAAGAGAAAGTCTAGATGATATTAATCAATAAAAGAGCCCCAGTATAACTCAACATAAAAGTAGGCTTGAAATAAAACTTATTTAGACTGCATTGGAACTGGAATTATAAACATTAGTAAGTAGTGTTCTTCTTTAAGTGTTTACTCATGTCCATTCCAGTTAGGTGTGTGCATGCTGCATGCACAGATTGTCGGAGAGTTTTCCCTTAGCAGTACCTGTTGGGCCAGCAGCGGATCCCCCTGGAGTGGTGCCACTATATCAGTGCATATATATCCCCGCTGATCCTCCACCGCCTCATTTCCTTCTTGCTGTCTGTGACGGTTGTTGGAGCTCTTTTCTCACTTGCTTGCAAGCGTGCGCTCAGCGGTATCCACAAGCTTTTAGAACAGGTAGCACCTAGTTGAATCCCTTTGCTCTTTCCAAATTGTTTTCCCTGTTAAGTACCAGTTTAAATAGTATTAGGTAAGTTTTTTGGGGGGGTTGGGGCTCATCTGTTGCATCCCCTTCCCCTGCACCGTCCTTGATACCAGCACCCCATGCGGTGCTGTGCTCCCCGGTACTCACATCTATACCAGCACCGATGGGTCCTTTGGTACTAGTGGTCTTGCTATCTCAGGAGTCCAGAGAGAACTCGGCATCTAGCAGGCTCATCCCGGTGGCCCAGTCCACGGCACCAGAGCACCTGATGCCCCCACTGACGTTGCGACAGGGGCCAAGCCAGTGTCCATGGTTCGGCATGGGGAGTGGCACTGATCCCCGGGTCCGGCCTCAGCCCTGCCTTGGTCGGAGTCTGACTACTCATTGGATCCTGATGCGGAATTGGTGCGGTCCAAGGTCTTGCTCTCTCGCTTCCACTCCCAGTGCCACTCAGATTCCCAGCACTGATCCCAGTCGAGCACCATGATAGTGTCTCAGACCAATCGCAGACCTAGCCTCCACAGTGACAGCATCTGGGTCAGTGGCTGTTTTGGAACCCCTGGGCATACCATTAGGCCTAAGAGAGTGCTCCCTCCATGGCAGGATCCTTGCATTTGGAGATCCTGGCCCCACCATTGGCCACCCCACTACCTAGTGCCCCGACACTGCAGGCCTCGGCAGTGTGGGATGAATCCCTTTGCCCCTGTTGGACGGTGGCGGTGACCAAGGTCTGTTGGGGCAGTCTGCCCCTTCTCAGGCATCAGAACAGCTGCATGGACTGGATGACTCGATGGTATGCAAGTACTCATCATCCTCCCCTGAAGAGGCCCCAGGGTTGGCCTCTTCATCAATGCCGGACATGGACTCCTGGGCCCATGAAGAACTCCTCCGGAGACTGGCCCAAAGCCTCAGGGTCCATCTTGAATGGGCCTCTGAGGACTCTGACCCAACAATCAACATCCTCAATGCAAAGGTGCCATTTTGTGTAGCCTTTCCTTTGAATAAGACGTTGGGCAAAATCACCAAGATGCTCTGGCAGATGTCAGCATCTATTCAGCCTACGGACAAAAGGGCAGAACAGCGGTACTTTGTCCTCCAGGCAGGCCATGAGGACCTGTTCTCACATGTGCTGCTGGGCTCCATAGTGGTACCGATTGCTAACCACCACAAGTGCCAGGACCAACCTGCCCCTACCCCCAAGAACAGGGAGGCCAAGCTATCAGACCTGTTGGGGCACAAGGCCCACGTCTCAGGGGGCGTCTCCTATTCAGGATTTGCTAACCAGCAAGTCCTCCTAAGTAGGAATGCTTTCAACTCGTGGGCAGCTATAGATTAATTTGAGTCGCTGCCCCAAGACTTGAGGCAGGAGTTTAGGGCCTTGTCCGAGAAGGGCAAGGTAGTGTCCTGGGTGGCACTCCAGGCAGCCCTGGACTCCACACATGTGACAGCCCATACCATGGCAACAGGTCTGGTCCCGTGCAGGGACACATGGCTTCATATGTCTGGCATCTCAGCAGAAGTCCAGAACACCATTCAGGACCTGCCCTTTGAGGATGGGGGCTTGTTTTTGGAATGGACCAATACTAGCTTCTAAGGATTCTAAGGCAACTCTCAGGTCCTTAGGCATCCATGTTACTGCCCCAAAGAGGTGCTCCCTCCCAAGTGTTCCATCCCGCTCTTTCCAGGTCAGATTTTTCTAGATGCAGGGGCTGCAATAATAATAATTGAAGCAGCAGGTGTCCTTCCCACTTGTCTTCTGACTTGGGGGTGTGCCATTCCTGCAAGTCCCAGGGCCCTGGGCCAAATCTTTGAAGGTGCAAGTGAGGACAGTGCACCAGTCTCAGACCAGAGTCCTTTTACCAATCGCCTTTTCCTCTTCCACAGTGCCTGGTTGCTCACTGTGATGGATCGCTGGGTTCTGGCCACAGTGAGAAGGGGTTATTTCATCCCCTTCATTCCCACCCCCATTCCCAGCCCCTTCCCCATCCCTCTTCAGGGACCCCTTTCACTAGAATGAGGCTGCTAGGGCTCATGGCGGCCTGCACTTAGATGGTACAGCATGCCAGGCTCAGGTTACGGCCACTCCAACTACGGCTGATACAGACCCACAACCTAGCATTCCAGCATATGAACGTAGTAACAGTGTCTGCAGATGTATTGAGATCCCTCACCTGGTGGCTTTGCAAGGATATGGAGTCTATGAAGGAATGCCATTCCTCAGTCCTTTCCCGTCCATTCAGTTGATGACTGATGCTTCCAATACAGGCTGAGGAGCCCACCTCGGGAAGCTATGGACACAAGGTATGTAGGGCCCCACGGATCTCTCCCTTCATATTCATGTCAGGGAGTTGAGAGCTATTCACCTCGCATGTGGTGTTTTCCTGCCATAGCTTCAAAACAGGGGCATTTCGATTTTTATCGACATCGTGGCAGCAATGTTTCATTTAAAGAGACGGGGTAGTGCTCATTCCTGTCCCCTGTGCAGGGAGGCTTTCCTTCTCTGGGAGTTCTGCATGGCTCACAGTATTCACCTCTCTGGGGCCCAGAATGGGTTGGTGGATAGCCTCAACATCTCCTTCAAGGGCCAGGAGTGGTCCCTCAGAGTACATGTAACCCTGTCTATTTTCTGCATGTGGGGGTTTCCCCACCTGGATCTGTTCACGACCTACTGCAACAGGAAGTGTCCCCATTTTTGCTCCCTGTTCAACCCAGGGCCTCTGGGGGATGCTCTCATGATCCTTTGGTTTTGGGGCCTGCTGTACACCTTTCTCCCCTTCTGCTGATCCACAAAGTAATTCTCAGGGTCAGGGAATTTCAGGCCTCCATAATCCTGGTAGCCCCAGTGTGGCCTTGTCAGCTTCTTGCACTCTTGATGGAATGGTCTCTAGCCCTCCTCCTGGGCCCGGACCTAATCTCCCAGGAGTTCAGCAGGCTGTGACACTCAAACCTAAGCTTCCTGCACTTCATGGCATGGAAGCTTCATGGCTAATGGCCATGGAGAGGCAGTATTTGAAGCAAGTCCAGGCAGTTATCTTGGGAAGCCGTAAGTCTTCTACAAGGTCCTCTTACCTGGCAAAGTGAAAACCCTTCACTCTCTGGTCAGAAGATAAGGGGTTCTCTCCTATGGAGGCCCCTATGCCTGCTATCTTGGAATTATCTCCTGGGACTCAGGTTCCAGGGTCTGGCTCCTACCTCTGTACATGGGCACCTAGCAGTCATCTCAGCCTTTCATTCAGGCTCAGGTGGCAGGACTTTTTTCTCAGATCCTATGGTGCACCATTTTCTTAAGGGGTTGGATAGGGTCTACCCCTAAGCCCTCTCTTGAGCCATTGGCAATGTGCTCCTTTCTGCAACTTTCCTGGAAGGTGTCCTTCCTGGTGACATTACTTCAGCCAGGTGAGTGTAGGAACTGAGGGCCCTATCAGTGGACCCCTCCCCCGTACATGGTCTTTTTTAAAGATAAGGTCAGGTTGCGCCCCCACTCTGCTTTTTTGCTCAAGATGGTTTCTTTCTTTCATGTTCACAAGGATATTTTTCTTCCTGTTTTTTACCCTAAGCCTCACAGTTCTGGGACAGAATAGGCTTTACACACGCTTGATGTGAAGTGTGCTTTAGCTTTTTATTGAGAGAGGACCAGGCCCTTCCGTAAGTCCCTTCAATTGTTTGCGTCTATAGCAGACAGGATGAGAGGCCAGCCTGTGTCAGCCCAGCATATCTCGTCCTGGATCACAGCTTATATCAAAGCATGCTACGAGTTGATGCAGGTTCTGGCTCTGCCCATTATGGCTCATTCCACAAGAGCACAGGGATCTTCCATGGCCTTTGTAGTCCAGGTTCCCATCATAGGGTACGTCTACACTGCATCCCTAGTTCGAACTAGGGATGCAAATGGAGACAATCGAAGTAGTTAATGAAGCGGGGATTTAAATATCCCGCGCTCCATTAACATGATCTCGCCGGCGCGCTAGTTCGAATCACAGCTGATTCGAACCAGGAAGTGCGCGCCGGGACGCGTTAGTTCGAACTAAAGCCCTTAGTCCGAACTAATGTTACTAATGGCTTTTACTAAAGTAACATTAGTTCGGACTAAGGGCTTTAGTTCGAACTAACGCGTCCCGGCGCGCACTTCCTGGTTCGAATCAGCTGTGATTCGAACTAGCGCGCCGGCGAGATCATGTTAATGGAGCGCGGGATATTTAAATCCCCGCTTCATTAACTACTTCGATTGTCTCCATTTGCATCCCTAGTTCGAACTAGGGATGCAGTGTAGACGTACCCATAGAGATTTGCAGGGAAGCTACCTGGTGATTGGTGCACACCTTTACAAATCACAATGCTATTACGCAACATGCCAGGGAGATTGCTGCTGTGGGTAGGGCTGAGTTGCAGTCCATCTTGGTAGGTTCCGACCCTGCCTCCTGGGGTTTTAGCTTTGGTGTCACCTAAGTGGAATGGACATGAGAAAGAACTCAAAGAAGAAAAAAAATTACTTACTTTTATAACTGTTGTTCTTCAAGATATGTTGCTCATGTCCATACCATATTACACCCGGCACCCCCCCTTCATCGGAGCATTCCGGCAAGAAGGAACTGAGTGGGTGGATGGCCATCGCTGATGTGCACTGATATAGTGGCGCCACTGCAGGGGGCACCACTGGAGGGGGCTCCCCTGCTGGCCTGATGGATACCGCTAAGGGAAAACTCTCTGACAATCCATGCACGTGGCATATGCACACATAAGTGGAATAGACATGAGCAACACATCTCAAAAAACAAGTTACCAAAGTAAGTAACCATTTTATATGGATGGCAGATACTAATAGTTTACATTTCTGTAGCTTCTATGAGAGAATCTTAATGAATTAAGCCTTACCATTCTTCTGTCAAATATGTAAATACCAGTAGACTTAACCAGCATTGCTTAGGTCCTCCAGGCAAGGCAGATGGGTGTGTGGGGATTGCAGGGCAAGGAGAGACTCAAGGCAGGGGTGGGAGGTGCAGAAGTCAAGGAAGGGGAAGAGAGGTGCAGGACAGGGGTGACAGAGCACAGAGGCACACCTACCAGCTGCTCCCCAGGGCTATCCTGGGGCCATATTGCTAGATACCAGCTACTCCCAAGGAATGGGTGTTTGCTGCCTCTCTGTGGTCATCCATGAGTATAACTGTCTCTGCTATCATACCTTCTCCCTTTCCAATGATGAGAAACAATCACATTCTACACACATCCCACTGCCTTGGCATAACTAACCCCTGACCTTGTTTTAAGTTATGATAAGAGGAAGCTGCGCACCAAATTTGGTGGTCCTAGTTCTTACTATTGAGATGTTCTTGAACAAACGGACCCACAGATGGAAAGGCATACACAGAGACAGAGGCACAAACTCTCTGATATATAGTAGATTATTTTATTCCACTTTTTGCTTTGAAGGAAGTAGAATAGGCAACTTCCCCAAGGTTTGGGAGTCTTTGGTAGATTTGGCAATGCTACAACAATACTCCTGACTTCTTATCCTGCATAGTTTAAAAATTTGTGACTCAGACTTAAGCCACCAGCCTGCCCAACATTGGTGGAAGGGAGGTATACAGGGCACAGGATAAGTGGTATTCTCTTTCCAGAATAAATTACTAAAGCCTGCTGCAATAAAATGAAAGCAGGAAAATAGCTGGGACTAGCTAACTAGATTGCTCCCTCAGGCAAATAACTCAACAACTGTAGCTAATTACAGCCAGTGGAGTTGCTTTAAAAGGCCTCCCCTAGGTAAGGAGAGGGGGAAGACAAAGAGGGATGGACTGGAAGAAGAAAGGAAGAAACAAGAAGAAGCTGAGTGTGAGCTGGGAGCTGGTAAACAGGTACCAGAGGGAGACATTTTGGAGGGGTTGTTTGGGGAATTGGCCCAGGGAAAAAGCTGCCAAGTCAGAAGGAAAAAGCAACCCTGGACTGGAACCCAGAGTAGTGGGTGGACCAGAACTCCCCCCAAACCTTCCTCAAGAAGGGAGACGAGGCCTATCAAGGGGTTTTCACCCCAAAACCATGAATGAGCCTGTGATGAGTATGGCTCAGTAAGCTGTGCACTCTGCCTTCTGTTAGGAGAAAGGGGTTGTATATAGGACCACAGCGAGTCTCTAAGGCTAATGTTAATCTGCTAGTAGCGCAAGACCCATGGGGCACAGCCAGAACTCTGCCACATTGGGGAAAGATTATATTTTAAAAAAATACTTCACAGATTACATCTTTTTATGAGCATTTGTACACCTAACTCTTGCATGTATATGTGATCCATATATGGTTGGTTAACCTATATCATATCATATATAGGTTTTTATTGGCTAACATGGATGTTGCATATAAAGCCAGAGAGATTCTGCACATGTTGGTGAAGATTCTTCTCTTTTAATGAGTTGGGTGGTCTATTGGATAGAGTACCTTTTTGACTTTAGTCTTTTGATTTAAATCATGGCAGGATGAAGTGTTTCCCACCCAATCTTGTGAGGAGTCTTTAAATGCATAGTTCTTCAGACAGGAGTGGGACTGAAGCCCTGAGACCTAGCAGACACTTCCCATGGGGCTGAAGCTCCAAGACTCCCTCTCCACCATAGAATGGAAGCACCGAGCCCTCACACACCAGCTCTTGAGATTCTGAAGATTGTTGTATGTAACTCAGAGCATCAAGAATTTGAGCTACCCCTGAACTATATGGTCTGAAAAAGAGGGTTTGGATACTCTCTCCTCCACTACACAAACTCAGAAGGTCCTACTTATTTAGACAACGAAGAGTGCTTTAACCAATAAAATACCCTTACAACTCTCTCTAGACAGTTATCACCTAACATCTTTGACTGAAAAGTTTCATTATGAATGCTTATACATCAGAGACCCTTAATATGCAAGCCATTAGCACTTTGCCATAACAATAGACATGTTTTTAATATCCAATGCTAGTTTTTCCCCTCTGAATCTGAATGTTTGTAATACATTGACTTGTCATTTGCCAACCAGTATACACTGTATCTCAGGGGAGGAGGAGAGGAGGAGGAATGAATATGTGCACGTGTACTGGAGTCAGAGATTTGGATTTTATTCTCAGCACTTCCAAAGATACTGAGAGCTTGGGCCAGTCTCACTTAAACTCTCTGTAGTACCATTTCCTCATCTGCAAAACTAGTGATTTGGAATAACTAACTATTTTTAAACACTTATGAAGCTTAATTTGCTAGTGTTCGTAAAGTGCTCAGATATGGAGGTGACAAATACCAAAGAAATCTTACTCACTGATTAAAATGGTTATAAATTATGAGACACATTTGCCTATCATGTTGGTTTGTGTTAAACTGTCAGATTTTGTACAACTGAACTGTCTGGATACAGGTGTCAGAACATAAGAACAGCCATACTGGGTCAGACCAAAGGTCCATCTAGCCCAGTATTCGGTCTGCTGACTGTAGCCAATACTAGATGCCCCAGAGGGAGGGAACACAACATATAATCACCATGTGATCCATGTGTCTCTTATCATCCATTTCCAGACACAGAGTCTAGGGACAGCATTCCTACCCATTCTGGCTAATTGCCATTGATGTACCTAACCTCCATGAGTCTATCTAGCTCTTTTTTGAACCCTTGTTACAGTCATAATCTTTACAACATCCTCTGGCAAGAAGTTCTACATGTTGGCTTTGTGCTGAGTGAAGAAAAACTTCCTTTTGTTTGTTTTGAACCTGCTGCCTATTTATTTCATCAACTGTGACCCCTCATTTTTATATTGTGGGAATAAGTAAATAACTTTTCCTTATTCACTTTTTTCATACTAGTCATGATTTTATAGACCTATATCATATCCCCCCTTCATTTCCTGTTGTCTATTTAATCTCTCTTCGTATGAGACCCATTTCAAACCTTTAATCATTTTTGTAGCCCTTTTCTGAACCTTTTCCAATGCCAATATATCTTTTTTGAGATGAGGCAACCACATCTGTACACAGTATTCAAGACATGGGAGTAGCATGGTTTTATATAGAAGCAATAAGATATTCTGTCTTTTATTCTCTATCCCTTTTTTAATGATTCCTAACATTCTATTTGCTTGAGTAGCTAAATTAGTCCCCGTCATAAAGTATATATAGTTGGGATTATTTTTTCCAGTGTGTATTACTTTACATTTATCAACATTACATTTCATTTGCCATTTTTTTGAACAATCACTTAGTTTGGTGAGATCTTTTAGAAGCTCTTCACAGTCTGCTTTGGTCTTAACTGTCTTGAACAGTTTGCCCCCTCACTGTTTACCCCTTTCTCTAAATCATTTATAAATAAGTTGAAATAGGATGGGTCCCAGGACAGACCCTTGTGGGACCCCACTAGTTACCTCTCTCCACTCTGAAAACTTACCATTTATTCCTACTTTTTGTTTCCTGTCTTTTAACCAGTTATCAGTCCACGAAAAAACCTTCCCTCTTATCCCATAACAACTTACTTTACTTTAAAAGCCTTTGGTGAGTGACATTGTCAAAGGGTCTCTGGAAATCCAAGTATATAGTAGCCGCTGGATCCTTCTTGCCGTCATGTTTGTTTTCCTCCTCAAAGAACTTTAGTAAGGCATGATTTCCCTTTACAGAAACAATGTTAAGTTTCCCTCAACAAATTATGTTAATTTAGGTGTCTGACAATTTTATTCTTTACTATAGTTTCAACTCATTTGCCCGGTACTGACATTAGACATACTGGTCTGTAATTGCCAGAATCACCTCTAGATGCCCTTTTTAAATATTGGTGTTGCGTTAGTTATCTTCTAGTCATTAGTTACCAATGCCGACTTAAGGATAGGTTACAAACCACAGTTAATAGTTCCTCAGTTTCATAGTTTAGTTCTTTCAGAACTCTTGGGTGAATGTCATCTGCTCCCAATGACTTCTTACTGTTAAGTTTATCATTTTGTTACAAACCTCCTCTAATGATACCTCAAACTGGGATAATTCTTCAGCTTTGTCACCTAAAAATAATGGCTTAGGGTTGGAGATCTCCCCAATATCCACAGCAATTAAGACTGATGCAAAGAATTCATTTAGCTTCTCCGCAATAACTTTATCATCTTTGAGTGCTTTTTTAGCATCTCGATCATCCAAGGTCCCCACTGTTGTTTAACAGACTTGCTGATTCTGATGTACTTACAGAACGTAGTACTATTACTTTTTGAGGTTTGGCTAGCTGTTCTTCAAACTCCTTTTTGGCTTTTCCTCTTATATTTTTACACTTAATTTGAAAAAATTATGCTTCTTTCTATTTTCCTCAATAGGAATTTACTTGCACTTTTAAAAAGATGCTTTTTTCTCTCTTACTGCTTCTTTTACTTAGTTGTTAAGCCATAGTGTCACTTTTTTAGTTCTCTTGTTGTGTTTTTCATTTGGAGTATATATTTAAGTTGGGCCTCTATTGTTGTGTCTTTGAAAAGTTTCCATGCAGCTTGCAGAGATTTTACTTTTTTCAGTGTGCTTTTTAATTTCTGTTTGTTTAACCTCTTCATTTTCATGTAGTTCCCCTTTCTAAAATTAAATGCCTCAGTGTTGGACTGCTGAGGTGTTTTCTCCAACACAGGGATGTTAAATTTTATTACATTATAGTCACTGTTTCCAAATGATCCAGTTGTATTTACTTCTTGGACAAGATCCTGTGCTCCACTTAGGACTAAAACTATCTTTTTTCTCTCTCTCTTTTGTGATCAGTTTTATTGTGCAGCTTCTCTTTTTTATGCTGTGCTAGCAAATGATGGAATTAAACATGGTGAGGAATAAATGGAACTGCTGATTGCATCCACTGGAGCAGCCTGCTTGTCTGGTGATACTGTAGCAGTGCAGAATGGAATACAAGTGTACTCTTCCAAGTTAGCAAGAAAAGTTTAATTGGATTGATGATTATTGGCTAATAGACAAAAATATGGAGAGGAAAATAATCAGCCAATGTAATGCAGGTTGAATGTCTGTTGACTCCAGAAGTTAAGATCTGTACATAGAATTCCTTATGAGTAGATTTGCAAATTGGCAAAAAGACAAATTTAAGAAGTTACATGGTGCAACTGCAAAACAGTAAAAGGTGCTATAGCGGGACTGATAGTTTGCTATTATTTCTAAAAGAAAGTATAAAGAGCAGATATAAGACAACAGACTAGTGAAAGTGGTATTTTATTGCCAATTGCTTATGGATGTAGATTCTGAAAGCATTTTCAATTAAATTAAAATTTATATCTTGTTTGGCTTTTTGTTCTCCAATAGGGTTATATTCCAGAAACTAGAATACATCTTCAGCTTGGTCTGTTGTAACTTATGCAAACACATCTTCAGTGAAGTTTAACAGATGTTTTTATTATATGTCATGCAAAAAAATCACAGGTTCATATGAATTATTCTTCTGTTGTTGTAAACTAGATTGCTAGTGTTGATTAATAAATGTAAATATTTAATATTCCTTTGCTTCATTAAGAATGATCATACAGTAAAAAAAAACCTTTCCTTTGTTTTCCCTGCTATATTTAACAGCACTCCACATGCAATCTTTAGTACATTAATGATTTATCTTATCTATTAAATATTCTACTGTAAAACCAGTTTTGAGATCACAAATTCCTATAAAATTATGAATTTTTTGCATGTGAACTATACGTCCATGAATCTGAGGTAATGACTAAGGCCAACATACAAAATTGGTCTAAAAGATTTCTGTGCTCCTTAACACATCATTTCTCTGGAGTATTGTATATTAATAACAATTTTTTGTCATTTTTAATTCATGATTCACGTTGCCTGCTCTTATGTATTACATACATACTCTGTGGGAGAAAAACGTTTGATTATTATTTATTACCAGGGTGGCAGCAGTCTGAATGACATATTCTACAATATCTTTGTCACATCTTTGCAAGATTAAAAGAAAGTACTTTAGACAAAGACAGTTAAATGTATTCAGTCACGGATCACAATCCTGCTAAAAAGGAGTAACAAGTGGGGTTCCACAGTGGTCTGTTTTGGGACCAGTTCTGTTCAATATCTTCATCAACGATTTAGATATCAGCATTCAGAGTACGCCTATTAAGTTTGCAGATGATACCAAGCTTGGAGGGGTTGCAACTGCTTTGGAGGATAGGATCATAATTCAAAATGATCTGGACATATTGGAGAAATGGTTTGAGGTAAACAGGATGAAGTTTAATAAGGACAAATGCAAAGTGCTCTACCTATGAAGGAACAATCAGTTTCACGCATACAGAATGGGAAGCGACTGTCTGGGAAGGAATATGGCAGAAAGGGATCTAGGGGTTATAGTGGGCCACAAGCTAAATATGAGTCAATAATGTGACTCTGTTGCAAAAAAAGCCAACATGATTCTAGGATGCATTAACAGATGTGTTGTGAGCAAGACACAAGAAGTCATTCTTCCGATCTACTCTGCGCTGATTAGGCCTCAGTTGGAGTATTGTGTCCAGTTCTGGGTGCCACATTTCAAGAAAGATGTGGAGAAATTGGAGAAGGTCCACAGAAGAGCAACAAGAACGATTAAAGGTCTAGAGAACATGACCTATGAAGGAAGGCTGAAAGAATTGAGCTTATTTAGTTTGGAAAAGAGAAGATTGAGAGGGGACATGATGTAAACGGGACCGACACATGGCCGGATTACCGAATATTTCAGATGATAGGGACTGCTGCCGGGGAAGAAGCGGCCCCGGCAGGAGCCCCATCAGCTACTCCTAGAAAGCACGGGGACAGCTGCTGCTGCCGGGGCTGCATCTTCCCTGGCAGCAGCAGCAGCTGTCCCCGTGCTCTCTAGGAGCAGCTGATGTGCTGCTGCCGAGGAAGAAGCAGCCCCGGCAGCAGCAGCTGTCCCCATGCTCTCTAGGAGCAGCTGATGGGGCTCCTGCCGGGGCTGCGTCTTCCCCAGCAGCAGCGCAGCAGCTGCTCCTAGAGAGCACGGGGACGGCGGCTGCTGCTGCTGCCGCCGCCATCGCTGCCACCGGGGAAGAAGCGGCCCCGGGGCACGAGCTGGGAGAACGGTCCTACTCGCTGCCCCGTTGTCCCGGGCAGGAGCGGCAGCAGTTGCTCCAAGAGACCGACGGGGCAGCAAGCGGGGCCGTTGTTCCCGCCTGCGCTGTATCCGACCCTGCAGCTCCCAGGGACAAAGTTCCCAGGAGCTTCAGGATCGGATAAAGCAGCGTCTCGGATTACCGGGAGTTGGATAATCCAGACTCCACTGTATCTAAAAGGGTGTCACAAGGAAGAGGGAGAAAACTTGTTCTTCCTGGCCTCTGAGGATAGAACAAGAAGCAATGGGCTTAAACTGCAGCAAGGGAAGTTTAGGTTAGAAAAAGTTCCTAATTGTCAGGGTGATTAAACACTAGAATAAATTGCCTAGGGTGGTTGTGGAATTTCCATCTCCACAGATATTTAAGAGTAGGTTAGATAAATGTCTATTGGGGTGGTCTAGACAGTATTTGGTCCTGCCCTGAGGGCAGGGGACTGGACTTGATGACCTCTCAAGGTCCCTTCCCGTCCTAGTATTCTATGATAACCTTACCATACTTTAAATGTAATAAGGTCTCGATTATAAATATCCAAGTTGATTTTGCTTGGTTTGTGTAGTATTGCATCTAATAAAAAGTTAGATTACAAAATTAAGCAGTTGAACGTTAGGAAATATTTATTCTAAGTGTCCTTGTGTCATCTGAATTCTGTCCTCTTGAGTTTCTATTCGAAATGAGGCAGGGGTGTTTGCTGGGAGAAAAAGTCTATGATGATATTGGCAAGCTATCCTACAGTGATTCGGGGTCACAAGTATCAATGTCAGGGTAGACTAACATGAAGCAGGACATAAACTCCAGTCACCTGTGAGTTCTATGCTTAGATTTCACCAATCAGTTATCAAGTGTAAACTCCTCAAGCACAATCGCAGCCTTAACGTGGAGTCACAGACAGTCACTTGGGCACTCTGTTTTATCTTTGGGATAGATAATCCTTTACACCAGAAAAATCACAATAATATTCAGTACACTCTTAATGTCAAAGGACCAATTACTTGCCCCAGGTTATCACATCAAAGACAATGCTTCTAGCCAATCCTAATAATGTGTGTAAAAAATTCTTACTGGTAAACAGAAAATAGAGTTATTTACAAGTGTGGGGGTCCTGTTGCTCCCCCTTCCCTTTTTGCAGCCCTCCCGAGCTGTGTGACTATAGCTATTAACAGTTTCTCGATTCCGCTGCACTTCGGGTGCGCAGGGTGGGGGGTCTGGGCCCACCCTCGCTCCCAGACCCCAGCCCAGGGCCCTAAGGACAGAGTCTCTCGGACCTGTCCCACCGGAGGGGTTTAGCCCCTTAACCACCGGTGCGCCGGCTCCGTGCCCTGCCCTGGGCTACTTCCACCCTCCCTGCTTCCATTCCCCCTACCCCTCGTCCCGTGCGCCTCGCTCCTTTCCCCAATCGCCCCCCCCCCTCCCAGTGCTCTCCAGGGGAGCTTTATACCACCCGGATCCCCTTCCCCAGGCGTCTGATGTCACCCCTCCCCCCCGCTCGCCGTCACTTCCGGTCACCATGACTCTCCCCGCGCACGGGGCGCGTTGCTTAGCAACGCCATCTGTCCTGTTGCCCAGCTGATGCAGGGCGGCGCTGCACTGCTCGCAACTCCTCAGCTCCCGCTGTGCCGTCCCCAACAGTGAGAGCGTGATCGCGGGGTCCGTGCGGGGTGGGCCTCCTTCAGGGAAGTAGGCGGGCCCCACCCTGTCACACACCTCCCCCCTTACGTTCTCTTCTTGTCCCACTTGATCTTTTCGATCCTCCACCATATTTCTTGAAAAAAAAATCCGCGTTCCCGTTGGCCTTCCCGGCTCGGTGACTTACTTTGAACCGGTATGGCTGTAACTCTAGATACCAACGCATGATTCGTGCGTTGGAGTCTTTCATGGCTAGAAGCCATCGCAGCGGGGCATGGTCAGTCTCCACCGTGAACGGGTTGCCTGACCATATGAGCAGTCCATATACGGACAGTCCCGTTTGAAGTGCCCCTCTTGCCCACACTGATAACACCCACCAGTTGGTCCTCGGGGCTGGGTAGGATTGTCCGGGCGCACCTCCCGCAATAAGGGCCGGGGCGTAGGCTCCGTGGTCACCGGTCGACTCCACACAGGCGCCAGACGTCTTCCACTGTTCCTGTTAGGACTGGGGGGGTGGTCCCCCTCCCCCTCTCTCTCCAAGCCACGGTGGGGCTTGGCTCCCTCCTCTCCCGCCCCCTACATGCGGGTCCTTTCGTCCCCCGCTAACCCCATCCCCCCCTTCCGCGGCCATATAATCCTCCATTAACGTAACCTCCTCGCCTAACAATGTGGGATGATGGCGGCGCACCCACCGCTGACTCTTCCCCGGCAAAATGTTAATAAATTGTTCTAACACAACCTTTTCGGCCACTTGCGGCCCAGTCAGTTGGTCCGGCTCTAGCCATCGCCATCCCGCCTCCCTTAACCTCTGGGCTACGGCCCTGGGTCTGGCCCCAGGAGGGTATTTCTCCTGTCTAAACTTCTGTCGGTAGGACTCTGGGGTGACCCCCAGTTGGTCGAGTATTGCTTCCTTTACTTTAAAATAATGTGGGCTTTCCGCGGGTCTAAACTCCGATAGGCCAACTGAGCAGGGCCCGTAAGATACGGAGCTAGAATTGTGGCCCAATGCTGTTCTGGCCACCTAGCGGCAGTGGCCACCCTTTCAAAGGTGACCAGAAATGCCTCTGGGTCATCTAGGGGCCCCATCTTCGCTAACCTCACGGGTAGCTGGGCGAGGGCTCCTCCCTCTGCCATATCGCCCCCATGTCCTATGGGTTGCCCCCTGCCCAGGCCTCCCCACTGTCTTACCCAATGCTCCTGGTTTGCTTTATACTGCTCGGCCACCTCATGGAGGAGCTGCCTCTGTTGGTCCTGTTGCTGGGCTGCGAGCTGCTGCAGAAGGGCCGTCTGTTGTTGGTGCTGCTGCCTCTGATTCTCAGTCAACCATTTCAGCATCTCAGCTGTCTCTATGCTCTGCGCCGCCGGGGGGGCCGATAGCACCCCTTCTCCTCCTTCCACCGAGTCCGCCTTTCCCAGTCTCTTTCTTTTCTTCTTTTACAGGGTGGGGTGCTCCCTACCCCTTGACTCGTGTTCAACAACCCCAGCCGACGAGGGATTTCCCTGCACCCCTATCTCCCTAGAACACCCTCCAAAGAAAAACCACCCCCCGCGCCACCTCTCCTCTTTTTTATATATATATATATATATATATATATATATATATATATATATAAAATAATAATATCCCAACTACCCTTCGGGGTTCAGTCTACCCACATTCTCCACCACGCGTGGGGGTCCCATTGCTCCCCCTTCCCTTTTTGCAGCCCTCCCGAGCTGCGTGACTATAGCTATTAACGGTTTCTCGATTCCGCTGCACTTCGGGTGCGCAGGGTGGGGGGTCTGGGCCCACCCTCGCTCCCAGACCCCAGCCCAGGGCCCTAAGGACAGAGTCTCTCGGACCTGTCCCACCGGAGGGGTTTAGCCCCTTAACCACCGGTGTGCCGGCTCCGTGCCCTGCCCTGGGCTACTTCCACCCTACCTGCTTCCATTCCCCCTACCCCTCGTCCCGTGCTCCTCGCTCCTTTCCCCAATCGCCCCCCCTCCCAGTGCTCTCCGGGGGAGCTTTATACCACCCGGATCCCCTTCCCCAGGCGTCTGACGTCACCCCTCCCCCCCACTCGCCGTCACTTCTGGTCGCCATGACTCTCCCCGCGCACGGGGCGCATTGCTTAGCAACGCCAGCTGTCCCGTTGCCCAGCTGATGCAGGGCGGCGCTGCACTGCTCGCAACTCCTCAGCTCCCGCTGTGCCGTCCCCAACAGTGAGAGCACGATCGCCGGGTCCGTGTGGGGTGGGCCTGCTTCGGGGAAGTAGGCGGGCCCCACCCCGTCACAACAAGGTTAAAGCAGGTATATATACACACCCAAATAAATTGAAGTCAAATTTAAAAAGGTAGCATAATAAGCAAGCTCCACCTGTTCCATAAGGCTAACCCCGGCAGATCTCTTGCTTATGCCTAGAAAGTCTTGTCCTTGGGAATCTAAGCAGCACAGAGCTAAACTACAGTTCCTCTTTGGACTTTTTATTCATTTCCCCCTTCTCTGAGCTGCTAGCTCAGTTGATGGAAGGAATTCACTTGCATGTCTTCCCTTTATGAGTGGAGGTAACAGAGAGCAATAAACAAAGTCTTTTTGTCTTCTGATGTTCCACAAGAACTTTTGTTGATGGGCATTTTCTGTTGGGTAGGACCCAGCATCTATCGGAAGCAATGATTTATGTGTCTGCTCTATGTAAATTACCAGATAGGAGTTGGAGTGCAGATACTCAAATACTGTTTTACAATGTGAGATATACAAAAGTTATAAATGAGATTAATGTATACCGCAATTTACAGGTAGTAAATGAAGATTGTTACAAGGTGTATTTTATAACTCTGAAACCTATTTGAACAATACTAACACAAAGGGTGAGCCAGACTAATTCCATCTATTTATTTGTGAGTATCTAAGTGAAGCATCAGGGTTTCAGCATAACGTGACTTGGTTTTACAGTATTTCAAATGTGATCAAAAACTGTATCCTAATGCACATACAGAGTGATGGAGAACTAAGGTTGCAGAGACGAGTTCTTATTTCTAAACTCTTTAGTTTTTCACATTACAACGCACACGCGCACACACATTATAGTCTACTGTAAAAAGTCTGCCCTATTAGCCTGATCCTTTGATACTGTAGTACGGATTGCTACCACTTGAATTACATGACTGTTAGCTGGCAGCAAAAGGACATTACTATTGTCTGTACCAGTTCAATAAAAAAGGAAAGTTTTGATCATTTTTTTGCTCGTGCTTACCTTTTCCTTTTCAACTCTGCTACGCTGTTGTTGGTAGTGGAAGTCCCTTCCTTTCCCCATCTCCCAAGATTTTATGGGATTATCTTCAAATTCAGTCCCACTTTAAAAAGGGCAATAGCTCTGCCTCATTTTCATTTGTTCAGGAAATCAACACTTAACATGCTGTTTCCCTAATCTGCATTTTTAACAACTCTATTGTATGCAGGTTAAAAAAACTGCATTAGGCTAGATTCCCCCCCCCCCCCCCCCTTCTTTCTGCCTGCTTGTTCAGGTGTAGGTTTTGTGTAAGAGCAGAGCAGTATCTTGTAAAGGGTTCCCAGAGTAGAATGCTGAAAAAATTTAAACAACAAATAGTTCTGCAGCACTTTTGAGACTAACAAAATGGTGTAGATGGTATCAAATAAAGAAATGGGTTGTGCCCATGAAAGTTCATGATGCCATTTACATGTTTGTTAGTCTCTAAGATGCTGCAAAACTATTCATTGTGTTTACGCTTTTTCAGTTACAGACTAACGTGGCTACCCCTCTGAATAGAGTATGTTTATCCATTTCTAACCTACTTCACAGAGAGGCTATAGAACCTGTTACAACCAAAGTAGAAAGTGTCTTGAATGTTTTAAGGGTAATATAGGAAAGTCCAAGCTAAATAGATACTTGTTATGAGGAAAGATTGAACTGTAGGGTAGAAAACCTTTCCAGATGTTGTGTGTGGAGGTTTGGGATGAGGAGAAGACTATTCAGTGATGGATTTTGGTTCCCTCTGCAGACAGAGGGACACTCAGATGTGATTTGTGAATACTATAGAGCATCCTTCTTTGGAAATGTTGAGATTTCTCACATACAGCTAAATGGAAGGCTAAATGCAACTGACAAGAATAAAAAAGATTGTAAGCGTAGCTTGGTTTTTACTGTAGTGGCACTCTCCTGTCCCAAAGAATTAAAATTGAATTCAGCAGTGTGCCAGTGGTGCAGAAAGAAAGATTTAGTTCTCTGAACACTCAAAATAGGTAGTATCACCCACCATCTTTGTTGTTGTTGTATGAAACCTGTAAGTATAACAAAAAAAGATAATGCACTTATTATCTAACTCTCAGGGTGGGTTAGAACTCTGTCAGCTGAACAGGACATGAGAGGCACAAATATGCCCCAGTACCCAGACATGGAATAGCAAGTAACTGTTGCACACCCCACTTCTGAATCCATGGATCCACAGAAAGCCCTTGCTGCTGAGTGTCTTCTCTGCAGGCTGAGAGCATGAACTGGCTCTGAGTTCTACATTCAGGAAGGCTGAGATCAGGTTTAACCCTAACGTTTTTGTTCTAAAAAAGTAAACATTTCTACAGCATGTTTTCAGATTTACAGCATGTAAGCCAGATCTGCTTAAAATGTCGTACTCAGGAAAGAAGGCTTTGAAGATTCTGTGTCACTGAAAAGAGTATAAATGAGGTTGGGTATAAAATGGAGAGTGGTGTATTGGTTAGCATTTGTTAATAAATCAAATAAATATCAGACCATACAGGAGACACTACAGAGCACTTCTGAATATTATATTCTTATGGATGATTATTGCATAATTTAAATCTCTCTTGTCAAATGAATATTGCTGTTAAATACATCCCTAAGTAAGATGGGCTCAGGTAAACATCTTTTTTTCCCTATTTGAACTCATTTGGGATTTTCAACACTTGCACTGTCCACAAAAAGGTACCTGTTAAGATGAGTGGTAGAGAATCCATGCATATATTCCTAATTCAGCTTTGCAGTTCAGTGTGGAGTTAAATATTCTCCTCTCTCCTGCCAACCTTTTCCTGTAGATATGCTTTGAACTCCTGCATAGGTAAGGAACTTAAGTGATGATAAATGTCAGCTAACTCAAAAGGATATTTACAAAACTAGCTCCCATTGTTGCTTTGGGAGTTCAGGCAGTATTGTGTACTCTGGTCATGCCTGAATGCCAGAAGTTGGAGAAAGAGAGCAGAAAAATAGTAGAGGGATAATACTGATGAGAGGGAGAGGCCTAGCTGGCTATTCAAATAACATCTTGGCTGCTTCTAGACTGGCATGATTTTCCACAAATGCTTTTAACAGAAAAGTTTTTCCGTTAAAAGCATTTATGGAAAAGAGCATCTAGATTGGCATGGATGCTTTTCCGCAAAAGCACTTTTTGCGGAAAAGCGTCCATGCCAATCTAGACGCGGTTTTGCGCAAGAAAGCCCCGATTGCCATTTTCGCCATTGGGGCTTTTTTGCGCAAAACAGTTTTTAGCTGTCTACACTGGCCCTCTTGTGCAAAAAAAAGGGGGGGGGGGGGGTTTGCCTGAACGGGAATGTCAAAGCATTTGCGCAAGAAGCACTGATTTCAGACCGTAGAACGGCAGTGCTTTTGCGCAAAATCAAGCGGCCAGTGTAGACAGCTGGCAAGTTTTTGCACAAAAGCGCCGGTTTTGTGGGAAAACTTGCCAGTCTAGACGCAGCCCTTGAGAGAAGAAGCTGAAAAAGAAATGTGCTGATAAATAAGCCTGAGTTGAGCTGTCGTGAATAGGAGCTGCTAAGGAGATTCTGACTTACCTGGAGAGTGAGGAAAGGGTTAAGCAACTCTGGAGATGCACCTGAGGGAGGGGGCTTTGGGCAGTAAGCCAATGAAATGCAGATAAAGAATTTCAAACTGAGAGGGGGGTTCCCTTTTTTGGGGTGGGGGAGGCAGAGCAGTTTTTCCCCAGGTAGCAGGACAGATGAGCTCTCCCAGGAACAGACTCCTTGAAATGTGTAAGTAGGGAAAAGTGTAGATAGTCTGTCAGGTTTTTATAGTTTGGGGGTTTGGAAATCACGTCTGAGCTGGTTAATTGTTTTCCTCTTTAGTTACTGAGGATTACAGCCCAGGGATTTTCCCTGAATCTATTTAAATCCATGGCTTTTAACACCCAGTCATTTACTATGCTTGCAACAGTAATCTTGTGTTAATAATAAAAGTGCTTTCTTTTTGTTTTGGTTAACTGTTATTGGTGTTTTTTTTTTTTTTGTGTGTGTGTGTGTGTCCTTAAATCTACATGCCTAAGTTTTCCCAGGAGAAGCAGACCCCCATTGTTCTCTGTGGATTACCTCTGTTTGTTTTCCCAATTCCAAGAAAAACGGAGAGTGGGGAAGGGGAGAGCTTTGCCTCAGGGAGGGGATTCCAACTGATCTCTTCCCTGGAAAAAGGCTTATTTTATATTGTTTATTTGCACTTGATGGTGGCAGCAAACTGGTTGTATTTCTTTTTGGGTCTCAGGGAAACTGAGACCGGACAATTTTGTCTCTGGGAGTTAGAGACAGGTTCTTACTGAGTTTATTCTGCTAGCCAGTCCCCATATCTACACCTGAAGTGCCAGATTGGGGAATTGAGCTGTGACATGAGCTTTTGTTGGAATTTTGTGTTTGTTTTCATTTGAAGAAGTCCTAGTCATGGACAAGTGCAATATTGGACTAGATGCTGTACAAACACATAGCAAAAGATGGCTCCTGCTCCAAACCACTTACAATATAAGAAAGTTTAAGACTAGAGACACGTATATAAGATAGTATCGGTTAGCCTGCTGGGTAGTAGTTTCAGCACACTATAAGCCAAGTACGTATATTAATAGTTCACTAGTTACAGTTAATTGTTGGGGGCTGGAGCAGCTCCCTGCCTGCTACAGGGCTGGCCACAGGCAGAGGGTCTAGCCAGAACACCGTGGGCAAGGTTGCTACAGCCTGGCCAGGGCAGCCCCTGTCTGGCGGGGGGGGAGGGGGGAAGGAGAAGGCATGCCAATCTGGCTGCAGCAGGCATGGGGAGGGGTGCCGCTCACCCTGTTTAATTGGTTAAGAGGTAACACTTAACTTTTAATCAATTAACTAATGAAACAGGACTTAACATTCTTAATTCCAGGGTGTTTCTAGCTTTTGGTAATGCTCTGGGCAAAGGAGAGTGTTTGGGAAGGGATTTGTAGGATGACAATGAGAAAACTTTTGGATGTTCATGGGGTATTCCCACCAAATGAACAATAGCATTGGAAGAAGAATGAAGTTGCTTGTTTGAATATTTAACCAGTGGGCCAGGGAAGCTTACTTGGTCTGATTAGTGACAAGTGCAATCATCTCAATAGCACATGAGAGATAAAAGGCTATTAGCCAGGGGATAAAATGGTGTCCCTGGCCTCTGTTTGTCAGAGGCTGGAGAGGGATGGCAGGAGACAAATCGCTTGATCATTGTCTTCGGTCCACCCTCTCTGGGGCACCTGGTGCTGGCCACTGTCGGTAGACAGGATACTGGGCTAGATGGACCTTTGGTCTGACCTAGTACGGCCGTTCTTATGTTCTTATGTTATGTTCTTAAGTAGAGGGAGGATTGGCCTTGAAGCTCATGTTTGTTGTGAAAATGAAGGAGTAAGTGGAAGGATACAAAGAGAGTGGTGATATGGGCAAAGAGATGGACTATGAGACTTTGTGACAACATCATATGAGGGGAAAATCTAAATTTGTCAAGGCTAGAGAGAAAGATGTTGAGGTGCTAGTTGAATGTTAGCTGAACGAATTGATGCAAAAAGCTATATCTTTGAGATACTATGTAAAACATTGAAAACATTTAAACTTAGCCTGGATCTGAGGACCCAGAGAGGAATCCAAGTTGAAGATGATGCATAGGTTATATCTTTAGTAACAAGCAGGATGGTGGTGTTGTCCACTGTGATGAAGGAAGTAGACAATAGGAAGGCCTTGTAGGGGAAGATTAGGAACTCTGGTTATCCATGTTGAGCTTGATCTAGCAACTATCCATCCATGAAGGGATGCTGGAGAGACAGGCTAAGAATTTGGTTCAGATAAAAGGAGACATTTCTGTAGCAGAGGACTTGGATCTGTGAGTTGTCAGCATAGAGATAGTAGTTGAAATTGTTTGCATATGAGATAAAATTTGGAGAAGAGGACCAAGGACAGATACCTGTAGGAACCTCCCTTCCTTCCTCCCCTACCCTCCTAAAGTTGGAGGGCCACCGAAGACAATCCTCTGGAAAACAAACTGAAGGAGTGATTAGAGAGAGATGAGGAGAACCAGGAGATGATATTGAGACAGAATGCAAAGATTTCAGGAAGAGAAATATGGTTGATGCTGGTAAAAGTAGCTTGATAGATCAAGGAAGATGAGAATGGAGTACTGGGTTTTGTGCTTTAGCTAGGAAGAGGTCATTCAAGACTTTGGCAAGAGTAGTTGCAATTGAGTACCAGGAGTGCAAACTGGATAGGAGTGAGTCTCAGATGGAATTGTTTGTATTTTGAGGGGGAAAGTGCTGGGGGAAGAGGTTGAGGAGAAAAGTAAGAAAGGATGTGAGCACAAGTGCAAGGGAGATCAGGAGATGGGATTAAAGGAAGAGAGCAGACAAAATAGGAATCAAAAGTTATGCAGGTGAAGGGAGAAGAGAAGGCAAGCTGAGAGGAAATAGAAGGTTGTATATTATTTTGTCACGTTTCTGTAGGAAGAATTTGGTGAGATCCTAGTCTGAGAACAAAATGAATGCATGAGGAGTGAAAAGTTTGAATGAGTCCACGGTGGCAAAAAGGCAGCTGAGATTGTAGATCTGGGATTCAAATGAGTTTGAGAAGTAAAGTTGTTTAAGCAAGGAAGAACTGAAGGAAGAGAGAATAATTTGTTCTGGAGGAAGTCAGCCTAGCTAGAGAATATGTCCAGTTTCTTTCTTCAACACATGAGTTAAGTGGAGGAAGCAGATATTGTGGGTGAACCAGGGCTGGGGATTGGGAAGGCAAACTAGCTAAATGGACTCTGTAAAGGGAGAAAGAGTCAGAGGAATCACATGGAGAATCATGCTGTTGTCCATTTAGAGTACTAAATATCTTCAGAGGGAGAATTTGAGCCTATTTTTTATATCTGCATTCACATAGTTCAAACACAATCCAGAGTAAGCTGTGTAGCAAGTTTTATTCTTACAACTTTCATAACAGTATTTCCTTGTACTGCAAGACCTAGTTTCATTTGATTTTGAAGGGCGGGAGAGTAAGGTTTGTGTGCTATAACCCACAGCCCTGTAACTTTAGTAGTTTTACCAGAAGTGACTGTTTAATTTGCCAACCAAGTGGGATTTCTAGTAAATAAACTACAATTTGATTACTAGCTGCTGCTGCTGCTACAACATAAAACTAATACTTTGTATTAGCCTTGTAAAGTGCAAACTTCACTTCTGTTTCTTGAGTGAGGAAGTTTAATTTGCAAACCACTTTGTGTCTTGTCCACAATTTTAAACATAACTGTATAAAACCAGTATTCATTTTTTAAATATGTGGTAACAATACCTCAAACAACCCATAAAGGGTATTCTGGGGGAGATGATTGAAGAAACAACCAAACCCTGAATCAGCCTTACTCAGCAGATTAGTACAGCAGGATTTGGGCCAAGTGAAAGTCAAAACATCTATCTATTACACACTGAGGAAAATGAGGAATGTACACTTAGCAATGTAAATATCCATAGGTGTTTTGTCAGAAATATGAAACATTTCTGTAACTTCTAGAAACTCTGACAAGCTTTCTTATGAAAGAAGTTCTCTTGTAAATTAGAGCAATAACTAGAATTGATGCCCCAGATACTGGATGCAAATATAAGTGAGTGGCTCAAGGGTAGATGCTTTTCTCCCCTATCAAGCTATTTTTGCTTGACCTGACGGTAGACATGCATGGAATGTATTCAGGGACAAAGTCATAATGAGCATCCAACAACAGCAGACAGCTTTAATGGAGGACACTGTGTATGATCAGATTTAGGTTGCAAACCAGATGAATGTTCATCCTTTATACTTGTAGTCATTAGAATTTTTACATAAACTTGAAGTAGATTACTATACTGTTGCATTTCTAAATCATGATCTCAGACCAGTGGTGTCTGTGGAAATTTAATGTACGGTCAAGGAAGATAAAAACATATAAGAACAACTAAGAGTCAGACATATCAGAAAAAAAAGAATAAAAATAAAAATTCTGATACAAAAGCTCAGAAGATGCAGAGGAAATAAATATATTTATAGAAACAAATCCACAACAGTATTTCAACATAATTTATTTTAAAAAATAATACCACAGCATAGAAACTGAGAGAAACCATGTTTTCTTGTTTCCAGCTCTGGTAATTGCATTCTACCAGTTAAAGACTGCTGGCAATTCTGATTGAATAAATAATACAGATTGAAATTCTCCAGTCTGGTACCCTCAGTACATGATCAATGCTAAACCAGAGAATATGCCAAACTGTGGGAGGTCAATATTGTCTAGTAGCATTATCAAAACTTCCACTGCTTACTAGGCTCTTAGAGGTATTAAAGGGTAAATTAAAGCTAAATATCAGAACACGGAGAGCCAGGACTGGTGGCTGTAAACAAACTTTATAGGATCGCAGGAAGCTTGGCCACACCTATGATGAGTGGACATCCCTCTAACTGAATTGTGCCAGAGCATGGATGTTGCCAGATCAGACAGTGCTGAGGTAAAGAGGTTCAACCTGTATGGTATTCTGCTGTTAAATTGTTATCATGTTACTGAGATGAACAAAGGATCCTATGTATTGGTTTCTTATTTTTTTAAGCATGTGGGATTAATGTATATTATTTTACAATTATCTGTAGCCGAATACACAGAGAATGTAGTATTCAGAAACATGAATTCATTTCCTCTATGGATAATCTTTGTCTGGACCTTCATAAATTAAAAAAGCTACTTCTCTGTGTTTCAGCCATGCTTTCTACTGAACAAGATTTTCTGCTGCAGAGCTAAGATTCCCTAATCAGTTTCCTATGTGCATAAAACTATGGGTTATTATTGATGAATGAAATCTTTAACAGATATCTAACAAGAAGGCTAAGCTCATTATCAGCTCCAGAACTTCTGTAATACAGCTTGGTCTGGCATTCAAAACAAATACAAGAAACAGTTCAGTATGCATTATGCTTAAGTTTGTCTGTATTTACTTAAAAAGTCTTTCTTTTCTGGCTGACTGACATTTCCCTATGGAAAAACAGAGTGCAAAAAGAAGGGCAGCTAATTAAATTCCTCCAGACTTTGTCTCGCTTTCTAACTCATCATCAAGTTCCTTTTTTAGCAATGTTTGGGGAGAAAATCAAATAGCCAGTTTTTAATGAAGTACTGTTCCTTACTAGTCAGTTATGTCTCTTCCTTAAATTAGTTATAATGCTAAGCAGATTCCATCATTTAGTAAAATATTATGTCTTTGTATAAATTGATAGCACGCTCTGATCTTGAAAGATGCATTCAGTTTTGGTTACCCCCATCTCGAAAAAAGATGTAGCAAAAATACAAGGTGTCCAGAGAAGAGCAAAGAAAATGATTAGTGATTGATTACAGGCATGGTCAAACATCTGTTTCAGAAAAGACTGAAGAGGCTGGAACTATTTAGTTAATAGAGGAGATGAATTAAAATATATATGATAGAGATATATAAAATGATACAGAAATGAACACTTGAGTATTCCTATTTATCTTTTCTTAAGAAAGAACAAGGGGTAACTAAAAAGCAGCAAATTTTATTTTGGATTATAAGGCCTTTGGGGAGAGCACCATCTTTTTGTTGTTATTGTTGTCTGTCCTCTATTGACTGGTATTGCCTCACATACCCACCTTAGGTTCCTTTGTGGTATGCTGGTGGTCGTAATAATAACTAATCATATATTTTAAAACTGAGAGAAGAAAATAATTTGTAAAATATTTAATATGTGTAACTTACTGCTGAAAGCTGAAATTGAAGTCAAGAATTTAGTAGGATCCAAAAACTGATTTAGATATTTATATGGCTAATGAGAATGTTCAGTTACATCAAGATACAATTTTCAAATAAATTCCATGGTTTTTTTAAACTCTGAGAGAATAAACAGCCACTAACTGATCAGGATCAATAGAAGTTACTTTCTATCAGCTGTTTATTGCATATGTAAGCGGGGGAATGGTCCCGCTCTTGTGGGGAACTTTCCTGGCTTCTATACACCCCGGTGAAATGAACCAGCGAAAGGATCTGAGTCCCCGCTCCCACTTCCTTTACCCCACGGCTCCCTGATCCTGAGGGCTCCCCCTCCACTCTCCTGAGTAGCAGAGCCCTTGAAACCCCAACAAGGCTGGGCCCAGGTTTCCTGGGGCTTAATCCCTGACCTTGTAGTCACTAGGGGCAGGAGTTAGGGTGTCCCCACTCCGAGGTGCTCTCTTTACACTGCAGGCCTTCTTGGCCCAGTGATCACTTCATAAGGTTCAAAGCAAATACAATTTATTAAACATCAACTGATTAAAGAGAATAGAATAAGAAACAATGAGAATGGTTAAATGAGAACACACAGCCCTGCTCTGTAGCACAGGGACATCAACATAGCAGTCTGCAGAGTGTAAGGACAGTTCACAGTCTCTTCCTTAGAAGCCCTGGATGTGCTGCAAGGGGCTGCAGGCTGGACACGCTTGCACTGGCAGTGACCACACAGCCTCAGTCTCTAAGTGGCCAGACCCCTCTCCCAGTCCAGAGCCTTTCCCCACACTTTGCAGGTCCCAGTAGCTCACCACATCCAGCTGCAGGCTGTGCTGCTTGGCCAGTTCCAGCTCCTTGTGTTGTTTCTCTGTTCCTTTTGGCTTTCTGAGCCCTGCCAGTCTGCTGCTCAACACAGGGTCTGCACTGCTTGGCCTGTCTGTGTCTGGTTCTGTCGCTGCAGGACTTCTTCTTGTACTCCTCTTTCAGCTCTCTGTCTTTGCAGGACCTCTTCTGCACACAGCTTGTTTGTTCAGAGACAGAGCCAGAACAATCCCCACTTACAACCTGTCAGTCAGGCTGATCTGGAGTGTTGACTGCTTTCCATTGTCTCTGGGGTCTGACAGTCTCATGAACCCTTCCCCTTCTGAAGCTGGTAAACCAAAAACTCCCACAGAGTTTTAGTAAGGGGTAACAGTCCCCTTACACATATTTATCTCCTTCAGGGTTTCTTACACCTTCCTCTGCAGCATTCAGCACCATTCACTCTTTCAAAGAGGATGGTTGACTAGTTGGAGTACTGCTGTGATTCAGTATAGTGATTTCTGTCTTCTTCAGTCCTGGATTTTTATTTCCAAACTGTACAGAAAATGTGCTCGGGAGCCAAAATCTTACCTAACATCATGTTAATATTTGTGGATGGTGTGACTGTTACCCACACACCTAGGCTATTCTGCAACGTGTGTGGGTAACAGTAACACTATACTTCTACAATTCTAGGGGAAAAAATGAAACCAACCCCCTGAGAATGGGTCTCAGCATCTGGCTTGGGCTTACTATGGACCTATCATTAGCAGTTAGATGGTGCTGCTTGGACTGGAGCACAGTCTCTGATAGTAGTGAGGGATTTTAGCTCCATAGCACAAGCCCAAGTTCATTGACATGGAGTCTATGCTGCTGGGGACTTCTTTGCAAACATACCTTGAAAGAGCAGGTAAAGGTATGGGGTCCATTTCATGAATTATCATAGATGTGTGCACACAACAAAGATTGAAGTGCTTGCACTCTATGTGTAGTCAAAGCTAATATCTAATATACCCTGTTTTGCGCAAGACATAAATGTTTGTTGTAATATGTACAGGAATAATTAGTATATTGCAAAAGAAGCATATTTTTCTGTGGAAAAAAATTGCATGTAATAGTACGTGGGCTGATACAACAGACACTGGGTCTACCGAGGAAGGTACAGATCCACAACACTGCTTGGGAGCTCCAGGAGGAGTGTGTGCCTCAAAAAAGCTGCTGCTGCTGCTGCTGCTTCCAGGACTTTGTCATATAGGTACCTCCGTAGCACTATTAAGAGGGAAAAACTTGTATTTCCTGTGCAACCATTCAACTGCTCTGGCCTACAGGAAGGGAGGAGGGTCAGGCAGGGCGAGGGCCTCAATCACCTCCTCTCAACCTTTTGTGTGTTTCTGAGTCTAACTCCACACAGCCCTGGTGCTTGGCATTTACATGCAGTCTTCCTACCCTCCCTCCTTGCATAAAGGAGAAAAAACAGTTTAGTCCTGTGCTTCTTTTAGTGTGCATAAGCTGCTTTAAGAGAAATCTGGAAGGATATTAATAGGATGTTTTCAAAATGGAGTGGACTTTTAAAGACTCCCACACCACCTTATGAAACCCATATCAGGCTGGTATTCGGTATCCCCATTCACAGTGCTTAGTAGTAATTTCAATTGCTTTAAAAGTGATCCTTGAATGCATAGGCAGTAGACTCAAATGTAAGAGTAAAGTACTAATTTTACCTCCTTATTTGGCACCTGCAATAATATGCCTAGTTCTGTTGCCAACAATTCAAGAACGATGCTGATAAATCAGAGAAAGGGTTCAATGAAGAGCCACAAGAATGATTAAAGGATTAGAAAATATGGCTTGCAGTGATACTCAAGGAGCCTAATCCATTATCTTAACAAAGCAAACGCTCCCATCGGCTTCCCTTATTCCGCACAAGAGCAGGAGGACTGGTGGGAGCACCTTCTGTATTTTGAAATACCCTGGTAGTGTAGACATAGGCCAAAGCTATGTCTATACTGCAGGCTTTTTGTGCAAGAATTTTTTGCGCAAGAGTTCTTTTTGCCATGTGCTTTGCGCAAAAGCACATCTCCTGCGCAAAGAGCGTCCATGGCAGTGTGGACGCTCACTTGCGCAAGAAAGCTCTGATGGCCATTTTAGCCATAGGGGTTTCTTGCACACAAAAACCCTGTTCCTGTCCACACTAGCCTTTTTGTGCAAGAGCTCTTTCGCAGAAAAGGCTTATTCCTTGTGCGGAGAGAAATAACTCTTGTGCAAGAAGCCCTCTCTTCTGACGATCTACTGTAAACTTTCTTGCACAAGAATGGGCTTGTATTATGAACACTCCGCAAGTTTTTGCGCAAGAAGCCTGCAGTGTAGACTTATCCAAAGAATGCTGAAAATATGAACAATGGTTGCATTTGAATGATAACCTTGCCCAAATTCTACTTTGTTTTCAAATGCTATATGAGAGGACATTTTCAGGAAGCATTCAGCATATTGTAAATGCTATGAGATAAAAGTAATGCATGATGCATTAAATAAAATGCTGCTGCTTTTCACCTGCATGAACTTTTGAGTCGTGTCCCTATTGCATTAATTTGCAGAACAGGGATTTTGAGGCTAACCAAATCCATGGCTAGAGGTCCTTTTCTTTGAGAATATCAGTGATAAGTGCAACTTTTAAAATAATCAAAAACCGTGTCAGCCTCTTTTACTGTGACGATCACCATGGAACTATAAAATGATATTTTTAGGACTGCATACTTGAAATGTAGGATTAGAAGGCACCTCATAGGTCATGCAACCCAGTCCCCTGCACTCAAGGTACAACTATATAATAACTAGACCTTTCCTGGCAGGTCTACCCTGTTCTTAAAAATCTCCAATGATGGAGATTCCACAGCTTCCATAAGCAATTTATTCCAGTGCTTACCTACCCCAAAAGGAAGCTTTTCCTAATGACCAACCTAAGCCCCTCCCCTTGCTGCAATTTCAGCCCATTCCTCTTCCTCCTCTCCTCAGGGGTTAACAAGTACAATTGGTCATATTTTCTGGATCTTTAATCATTTTTATTGTTCTTCAGACTTTCTCCAGTTTGTCTGTGTATTTCCTGAACCGTGCCCAGAACTGAACCCAATACTCCTGGTGAGGCCTTCTCAATGTGTGGTAGAGTAGTAAAATTATTTCTCGTGTCTTACGTGTATTGTGACATTCCTGATAATACATCCCAGAATGAGTTTGCGCTTTTTTTTTTTGCAACTATGTTATGCTGTTGACTCTCATTTACCTTGTGATCAACTATAATCCCTAGATCCCTTACTCTTCCCTAGGCAGTGATTTCCCATTTTGTATGTGTGCAAGTGATTGTTCCTCCCTAATTGGGGTATTTTGCATTTCTTCTCACTCTTTTCAGACTATTTCTCCAGTTTGCTCATCTCCTTCTGAATTTTAGTCCTGTCCTCCAAAGTCCTTGCTGCTCCTCCCAGAGTGGAATAATTCACAAATGTTGTAGGCGTATTCTCTATGCCATCATCTAATCAAGGTCTTAAACTCCTGCCTTGTGAGCCATCTACAGCTTGAACAGTTCCACAACACAGCCCCAGGAGAGTGTTTCCATACCCTTCCTCTAAGCCCAGCCCCTGCTCTGCTTTTGCTCTGTCCTCTCTCCCCCATGGTACCTGTTTTCCTCAGGCCTCTCCCCTGAGGGACATAGTTTCAGTCTCAGGGCAGCAGCAGGGTCAGCTTTTCCACACTTACTGCAGGGGTGGGAGCCAATGCAGTAGCCTCTGCTCTGCTTCCATCTCTTAGGCCGACTGATCGCTCTGCTTCTCCACTCTGCACAAAACTCACCTGGGCCACAGGGACATGCTGGCAGCAGCATGGAGGTGGCAGTTGGAAACTGCTCTAGCCCCACTATGCTGCAAGTGGTGGCATTGAGGGCCACCAAGGGATTTTAAATCCCTCTTCAAGGACCCCCTTCCTCATCCCACCAGCCCCTGAATCCTGCCAGGGGGGATTCCTGTTGGTCCACTAAGAGGATTTGAGGACTTGCACTGTCTCTAAGGTAAATTGAGTTTCAGACCCCTGATCTAAATAATTTATGAAGATATTGAAGAGAACGGGGTGCAGGACCAGCCCCTGTAGAACTTGCTGGGTATGCTCTTCCAGATTAACTTTGAACCACTGATGACTACTCTCTGACTACCCATTTTATGCTAGCTTCATCTAGGTTGTTTATGAGAGAGTCATGCGAGTCTTTGTAAAGTCAAGCTAGACATCACCAACAACTTCTCCTCTATCCATGCAACTTGTTACCTGTCAAAGAAAGCTGTTCGGTTGGCTTGACAAAATTTGTTCTTTATGAATACATACTGACTGTTTCTTTTCACCTAATTATCTTCTACATGTTTACAAATTGATTACTTGTTTGCTCCATTATTTTTCAGGATTCTGAAGTTAAACTGGCTCATTTATAATTCCCTGGATTGTCCTGATTTCCCTTTCTATATATGGACAATTACATTTGCCCTTTTCCAATTCACTGGAATCTCTCTTGGCTTTGATGGGTTTTCAAAGATAATTGCTAATGGCATGCTGTGAAGAGCTTCAAAAGGATCTCACAAAAGTAGAGGACTGGGCAACAAAATGGCAGATGAATTTCAATGTTGATAAATGCATAGTAATACATTTTGTTAAACATAATCCCAGGTACAGAAGGCCCCCAACTTGCAATGTAATTGGTTCTGGGGGAAGTGTCACAAATCAGGGGCATCATAACTCGAACCTGCATTTACGATAGGCGTTCTACACCATCGTAAATGAGGGTTGAGGGTGTAAATTGGGGGGTTTTGGCCCCTTCTGCACTTACAAAAATGGTTGTAAGTGCAGGGGGTCAGAACTCGGGCGGTCGCAAGTCGAGCCTCCTGCATACATACAAAACGATGGGGATTAATTTAGCTATTTCCACTCAAGACAGTGATCTTGGAGTCATTGTGGATAGATCTCTGAAAACATCCACTCAATGTGCAGCAGCAGTTAAAAAAAAAAGGTTAGGAATCATTAAAAAAGGAGGTAGAGAATAAGACTGAGAATTTCTTATTGACTCTATAAAAATCCATGATATGCCCACATCTTGAATACTACGTACAGATGTGATCACCTCATCTCAAAAAAGATATCTTTGTATTGGAAAAAGTTCCAAAAATGGCAAAAAAATAATTAGGTGTTTGGAATGGCTGCCATCTGAGCAGAGATTAAAAAAATTTGGACTTTTCATCTTAGAAGAGAGGAGATTAAGGGGGGATATGATAGAAGTCTATAAAATCCTGACTGGAGTGGAGAAAGTAGATAAGGAAAAATTATTTACTTGCTCCCATAACACAAGAACTAGGGGGGTCACCAAATGAAATCTATAGGCAGCAGGTTTAAAACAAACATAAGGGAGTATTTCTTCATACAAAGCATGGTAAACCTGTGGAACTCCATGCCAGAGGATGTTGTGAAGGCTAGGACTTTAACAGGGTTCAAAACAGAGCTAGATAAATTTCATGTAGGCTATTAGCCAGGATGGGTAGGAATAGTGTCTATAGTTTGTCAGAAGCTGGAAATGGGTGCCAGGGGAGATCACTTGATAATTACCAGTTCTGTTCTCTTCCTTTGGGGTACATGGCATTGGCCACTGTCAGAAGACAGGATACTGGGCTAGATGGACCCAATATGGCCATTCTTATGTTCTTATGAGAAGAAAATAAGGTGTGAGAATCTGACTGACCAGAGAATGGGCTACAATGTGAAATGAGAGAAAGCAAAGTGGGGTGAGTAGAAAAATGAGAAAAAGTAGAAAAAAGAACAGAAAGCTGGAGAATAAAAGCAGTGCACAGAAATGAGAGAGAATAGAAAATTAATTTGAAGATGGATCGATTCAATCACATAAGGACAATGAGAAATAAAGGAGTTAAATACCTGGAAGATTAGAATAAGCAAGAAGATGCACACCACATATTAATGAATTTAGTTTATGTATCATCTGTTTTATTGTGCTGCTTCTGCAGCTATCTATGGTGATGGGAGGGGGGACTGAAAAGATGCTATTTTGAACATTTACCTGAATATGGCTGAAGATTCTGGATTAGTTAAATTACGGGAAGGAAACACCCACAACAAAACCAAAGAAGCTAAGTTTAAATTAACTTGAATGCACACAATTCTTCAATGAATGAACCTTTTAGCTCATAAACAGCTGTTTTAGAATGGGGAAATGTTTATTTTGTTATTTTCAATGCTGTGGAGGGTTAAATCTGAGATGATAGACTCCTTTCTGCAGCAGCAAAAGAGGCTGATGGTATCCTGAAGACTATCGGCCCTCCGTACTTCTATTGTCAGTGGCTTCCTGCAAACAGTAGAGGTATCAAAATTTCTCAAAAAAAAGTTAGCAAGAATCACTTCCAGTGAATGTTCTTAGACAATCTAAATATAGGGATAACTACTAAATGCTAATAATTTTATTACATAATTATAAAGTTATTATTGAGGATAGTTCAAGGTCCATCTTATGGTTCTTCCTTTCATGATTCTTATTCTATTGTCTGCCTAGTATCCCATTGGATAAGACTTAGTTAAATTTGGAGGGAATAGGAGTAATTGCTTCACAGGTCCTGCCTTAAAATTCAAGAAGGCTGTTACTGCATAAACAATTCTTACAGCATGCACTCTATATGTTGAGTATCTTTAAATGCAGTTAAAAACAATAGAAGTTCAGGCTCTAGCCATTAGTCAAAAAAGAAGCACTTCTGGTTTCTAAAGATATGTAGCAAAAATTGGGGACAGGATGACATGCCCCTTGTACAACATTATATTTTGTTAAGCAGGGACACTATGTTAAGTCAACATGTTATCCATTATTTTCATTAGAAATTCTAACTAGACTTTGCTGTTGTTCAAGAAGAAGGGATACGGCATTTGCAAATACCACGCACTAAAATGCAGAAGGTAGTATTTTTCTGACATGAAGAGTTTGACACGTGAAAACAGATGTCTTCACTAAACTGGCATTTGCCAAGTTTAATCAACCCCCCTCCAAAAGGAGAAAGGAAAAAAAAAAAAACAAGCGTGTATTAAAATGAGTGCATGGGTAGAATTGGAAAGCATGAGTCTAGGAGAATTATAATATACAGTGCTGGTTGCAGTGTGCTCCCTAGTGCAAGTTTCCTGGGAGTGGTTTTTTTTTTTTTTTTTTTTTTTTTTTTGAACTGACACAGCAAAGTCTCGAGTTTTGAAACAGATGTTCTTCCAGCAGCTCTGAAGTAACATTATTTGCAGGATACAATGTCATATCAAGGGGTTAGTGGTCCACTTCAGTATTCTAAGAGGACTCACTGCTAATGAAATCAAATGCTTAGAGAAGCATGAGATGCAGGGCTTTAGCTTGTATTTTGGCTCAACTAAGGTGGTCAGTTAATTTCCACAGTATAGCACAACGTTGCATTTCACCATTGCAACTTTTTTCAAAACAAAATATTGGCAAAATCCTCTGATTTCCCTTTAATTACAACCTGGCTTGAAGACTGGAATGATTTGTTTGTTTGAAGAATGTTGACGTTAGAGTGGGAGTCAGAGGGACTGCAAACAGTGGGTATTGTTGTGATTATATTTGCGTCTCTGAAGCTGCTTCATTTGCTGGGACTGATTGATTTTTCAGAAGGTAAAGTGGTCAATCACGGTTTGTACTGTTCATAGTACTGTATCTAGTCTGCTTAGAGACTGTCTCTGTAAAACAGACTGCTAGTCTCTGGTTTAAAACCTGTAACGTGAAAATGCTTGAAAAGTGAGAATAACCTGTGGACTGTGAAATCTTGGTTTTGTTTCTGTTGCATTTATGTACTATTTTAAAATGAAACTAGAATCTGCCATAGGATTTATTATATACAGTGCATCACTTTTTACATCATGTCTGCATTGAAATACGTTGGAAAGGTTGAAAACACATGCATCTATCAGTTATAGTAACCTTTGAGAGCTGCTCACTAGTAGAAAACTTAATTCATACAGATTTATCTCTGCTGTATATAACTGGGTGCTCTTTGGCTTTGATATATGCTCTAAAATAATTATTCTGGGGAGACAGAGAGAGAGAGAGAGAGTGTAACAATTTTTTTATTAGACTGTTCCTTATGTATATAGGGCCATAACATGCCATTTGTTAATAAGAACAACTTCCCCTTAATTTTAGTACCAAGTTCTGTTTAAAATTCAGTGGCACAATGCAGACCATTATACAGATACTAAGCATTGTTGCATGATATTGAATATGCTAACTTCACATTTGCTAATTAAATTTAGTTCTAAAATCAAATTATGCTATCATCAACTCCAATTTCTGTCTGAATGCTGAAGTAAACAAAAGTCATTTACAGCCTAAAGCTTGATTATGTTGTTGTACAAATACCAAATATTTACTGTCACTTCGGCACTATGATTGATTTCTGGTTGCTGTCAGCTAAAGAGAATATATTAATTTTCTGACGCATACATTTTTTTCATAGTGGGAAAAGATCTTTGACTGATAGAGGCTTGAAAAGTGACTTCATAAAACTGTTCAATGTACTGATGAAATGTGAAATATTTAACCTAGTACTTTTACAGTTACTGAATTATTAAATAATTCATCCTTACAACTTCATGTGAGAATTTATCACATTTAGCAACAATAAAGCTTGATACTAAATACTTTTTTATGGAATTGTGAAATTGTTTTTCAAAGTTTTAAACTACAGGTTAATCTGTCCCTCATAATATTCACATTTTTTCTTTTAAACTCTAGGTTATGTAGACTTGCACATAAACATTCAGTGTCTTCAAAGTTTCATCTTACTTAATTGCATGAAAACATCAACTTGATAACTAATGGCAATGAAGTATTTATAGAAAAAGTCTAAAATACAGCATTCATCCATTTAGCAATTATGAGTTTATCCCTTTTCTTGATTCCTCACAAAATCATATTGTAATTAAGTCCGAGAAAACATTCTATATGTTACAGCAAAAGCAGTACATCATGCCCCTAAAAAAAATCTGCTAGTAACAAACCAACCGTGTAAGAAACAGACAGTGCAGTGTGATATAGAATAGAAAGCATAACTATTTACAGTTAAGATTAACATTATGCAATTAATTGCAACTGTGATATTTCATCACATAATATAATAATTGTATTTATGATCACCCAGCAACATGGAATTGAGAAATCTGTGCAGTAGAAAAATAACATTATAAAATACAGTAAAAACATTATAGCATTAGTAGTTTGATTTAAAATAGCAGGAGTAGTTAGCAGGATTTCTTGCTCAATTGAGGCCTGTTTAATGCTTATCTCTTATCTCTTACTCAGCACCCTCCACCTGCTAAAGTTAACAACAATATTTGCCCATGTAAGAAATGGATAAGGAATAATTCATGACATTCACTGCAGCTTTGCCACTGGCTTCAGTGGGAAAAGGATCAGGTCCTGTTGGTCAAATGCTGATGTTTTACACAAAAAAGACTGTTAGGAATCATTAAAAAGGGATAGAGTATAAGACAGAATATCTTTCTGCCTCTGTATAAATCCATGGTACGCCCACATCTTGCATACTGCATGCAAATGGGATTGCCTCATCTCAAAGAGATATCCTTGGCATTGGAAAAAGTTCAGAAAAGGTCAACAAAACTGATCAGGGGTCTGGAATGGGTTCTATAATAAGAAAGATGAAAAAGACTGGGGATTTTCAGTTTAGGAAAGAGAAGACTAAAGGGGTATAATAGAGGTTATAAAATCATGACAGGTTTGGAGAAAGTGAATAAGGAAAATATATTTACTTGTTCCCATAACATAAGAACTAGGGATCACCAAATGAAATTAATAGGTAGCAGGTTTGAAACAAACAAAAGGATTCTTTTTTCATGCAGTGCACAGTCAATCTGTGGAACTCCTTGACAGAGGGTGTTGTAAAGACCAGGACTTTGACAGGGTACAATAAAGAACTAGATACATTCATGGAGATTAGGTTAATCAATACTTATTACCCAGTCCCTACACTGTGTTTGTCAGAGGCTGAAAATGGCTGACAGAAGAGGGATCACTTGATGATTACCTGTTTCTGTTCTCTCCCTCTGAGGCATCTGGTATTGGCCAATGTCAGAAGACAGAATACTGAGGTAGATGGACCGACTCACTATGGCTGTACTTATGTTCTTATAGAAAATAAGATAAAAAGGGTTGTGTATTTAGATCAAAATGAAAGATAAAGGATTATCTCAGATCCCACAACCAGAAGGCAGAGCATGAGGCACCTGTACAAGCAGGCCAATGCAGCAACCTTGTGTTTGTTTATAAGTGTAGGCTTTTATGTGGTACTCTTCAATGATATTCCATCTACACTAATGAATTTGTCTTGCCAACACTACTGGAGGATAGGATAGTATTTTAATCAAACACAGAGGGTGAAAGGATAAAACTTCATTGGGCCCAAATTGTCAGAACTCCACTGAGCTCAGTAAAATTATAACATTGATGCATGGCAGTTTACACCAGCTAAGGATCTTCCCCAAAGAGATGTGGCTATGCTCAGTCAGAAAGTCTGTAGCACAGGTGAGAGCAGAAATCAGATCTCCTCAGTCTCAGACCCAGTCCAAAGGTTTACTCACAAAATTACCCTTTCTTCCTATTTGAGATCAGGAAAATACCCTTGACATTTCCCTACGCTTACTCTCTTCCCTCTCCTCTGTCTGCATGTAGCTGAAAAGGGCTTTGCTGTCCCTTTACTTGCCTCACTGCTTCTTAATCTATCCACACTATGGAACTGTAGCACTTTATTGTTTATTTAATTACGATCATTTACAATAAAATAAAAAGGCCCCCATCTACTATTCTAGGCCCAGTAGACAGTGTCAAATAATTTTACAACACAAACACAGCCACAGAATTCTCCTAAAATACTCCACCAAGAAGAAACATGAGACTAGCCATATGGGTCAGACAAATGGTCCATTTAGAGCAGTATACTGTCTTCTGGCCGATGCCAGAGCTTCTGAGGGAATTAATAGAACATGGCAATTATTGACTGAGCCCTGTTATCCCATCCCAGCTTCCTGACCATCTTTGCCAATAACCATCCATGGACAATGAACTTATCTCTCTCCCTTTTTTTAAACCCAGTTCCACGTTTGGCTTCCACAATATCCACTGGCAATAAATTCACCTGGTTGACTGTGAATTGTGGGAAGAAGAACTTCCTTATGTTTTTATTTTTAAAACTGCAGCCTATTAATTTCATTACGTGACTTCTGGTTCTTGTGTTATGTGAAAAAGTAAATAACTGTTCTGTAACCCTGTCCAACCTCCACTGTAGTCCCCTTTACTTGTCTCTTTTCCAAGATGAAAAGCCCCAAGCTTTTTAATTGCTTCTCATATGGAAGTTATGTCATACCCCTAATCATTTTTTGTTGCCCTTCCACTCCAGTTCTAGTGTATCTTTTCTGATCTATTAGAATTTGACTCTAATACTCTGTGTGTATTGTGATATATATGCTGCATATAGTATTCAATATTTGGGCATGCTGTAGATTTATATAGCAGCATTATGATTTTATTAAATTCATTATCTAGCCTCTTTTTTAGTGGTTCCTAATATTCAGTAAGTTTATTTTACCAGTGCTGAACACGAAGTACATTTTCAGAATTCTGTCCAGGGAGACTCTAGGATTTTTTTTGTTAAGTGTTGTCAACTGACTTAGACCTCACCATTTTGTTTGTAAAGTTGGGATTATGTTTTCCAATGTGTGTTGTATTGCATTTATCAACAATGACTCTCATCTGCAGCTTTGTTGCCCAGTCATCCAGTTTAGTGAGATACCTTTGTAACTCACTCTAGTCACAAATGAGTAGGCAGTATTTTCCCCAAAAAACTTCTATGCACAGTCACCCCATAAGGAAACATTCTCTTCAGCCAGCCAGACAAGAAGATGAGCCTTTTAGTATGCCCTGATGGGTAATAGTGCCTGAATGAAAGCCTGGTATAAAGATCGCCCTGTAGAGAAAAGTTCCACTGCTAGTTCCCTCTCTCTTAAATGAAGAGTAGCCAGCCAGCCCCTTCAGATGTATTGCAGTATGTCAGTTTTATTTATATAGGTATCTGGAAAGGTGTGCATTTCTGTGGTGTTTGTAGATTTGTATTTGAGCTTCAGGAGTGGGCCTTTAATGTACTCCTTGCAGCTGGGATAATGCGTGGTCCTAATTCCACACATACATTTAAAATAATTCTACTGGAGAAAAAAGATTGAGTTGATTACAAAAATGGGGAAGGGAAAGAATCATGAAAGCTTTGTGAAATATTTAAGAAAAAATACCCTTTTTTACTTTTTTATTGACAGCTGTGGTGTCCTGTAACAAATAAAACCTGAACTTAGCATAATAACGTGCCCAAAATAAATACAGTGAAAATGAGCATTTGAGAGAGGATGGGAGAGAGCAAGCAATGGGGAGATGGGGACAGGGTCTCAGGGAAGGGGCAGTGCAATGGGCAGGGGGTCTCAGGGAAGAGATGGGCAGTGGGTGAGGCAAGGGTTTTGGTTTTCTGGAATTAGAAAGTTGGCAAACATATCTGTAGAGCAGATGGTGCCAGCCTTCTCTTTGTCCCATTTATTCTACTCCTTCCTATAAGCAGCAGAGAAAGCAGCAGCTCCAGCATAGGGATTGCCCAGGCAGCAGTAACTACGGTTGAAGAAAGCAGCATGAATAGTGCATATATATGAGGAAAGAGCGTGGCATTGTATGTGTATTTCAGGGCTGGGATATGAATTCTGTAGGCAGCATTTTGTGTAGAGAGTTACACAGGAAGGTTAATGGAGAGCTGGGCAGCAACATATATGTATGAGTGCATTGACTTTGAGTCCTACAAAGCCAAAATAGGTGCCTCCTGTTTGGTGTAGGGCTATAATTTACAGAATATAATGTTTTTAAATACGGAGTATGTTTTTTTAATCTTAACTGTGTACATCAATCAAGTCAAACACTTCTGCAATCAATTAGGAGATGTTCTTCTCTGCCACCTTTCCCTCCATTTCCTAGTGCAACAAAGAAAGTCCTTAAATGAGTTTTTTTAATCTGTCAGACTGACCCACTGTGCAGTGAAACGTGGAGTCATATATTTCAATCATTTATCACCCAGTTTGATGGCTTGTGTCATGCATTTGCAAGTTGAAACATTGAGAGGCATGATCCAACATAAGTGCTTCCAATAACCTCAGCTGGGGAAGCTTGGAGAGAGTATTCTTTCAAGCAGGCATGTCTCAAGCCACATCCAGCCAATATAGATCCCAAAGTATTGGTGTCAGATGCTGCAGGTAAAATATTCCATATACCAACTGAGTTTCTGCATTCTGCACCAAATGCAGTTTCAGAATGCTATGAGTGTCTAGCCTTGTATAACAAAATCTGTCCTTGAGATGACAAGGCTAACAGAAGAAAAGTGTGCTTCTGAAGAATGGTCACAATCTGACTGGAAGCAGATGGTGAAAAAAGCATTTCAGTCACATGATTTTTGGGCCTATCGTGGCCACCTTGAACCTAAAAGGATTTGTGCCTTAAAACTGTAACAGCATTATGCAGAAGTATATATAGAAATGTTTAAAATGGAATTGTGTATAATTAAATATGCGCAATGGTGAAATGACTGATCATAAAAGATTTCCGTATTATTAGTCCCCTCTAGTCTTGACTTCTTATTTAATTAGTATAGTGATAGAGATGTAGCCGTATTAGTCTGGTCTAGCTGAAACATAGTTCTGTCTTTTGTTTTATTTAATTAGTGTGATTGACAAAGTTGTTGTCCACAGGAGTATTTGGGATATGTGATTTTTAAAGAGGACAAAGATGCTGCTCAGCATGTGGATTATATAGGTGCTAGTGTGCCTGAATTGGTCATGTATAGATCTATAAATAAATGTGAAGGTTTGTAAATCAGTTGAATCAGTTCCATCCAAGAACCATAACAGATTTTTAAAAATCCATTATATCATTCCATTATCTGACATGATCCTTTAGTACATATTAAAAATCATTTCAAAATTAGATTAAAAAGCATTGCACAGCAGCCATAAAGCTAGTTTAGCTGGGCAGTTAAAAGTAGGTATACAACTGCTTTGTGTCACTAGAGAGGTATAAAGCAGCCAGAGCAAACCAGCTAAATCTGGAGTGAAGTCACTTTCAGTTGTAGAAACACACAATCTCTTCTAAAATCAGAAACCTATGAGCTTTTGTGTGCTATCATAACTAATGTGTGAGAGTAGGGGAGGGAGAGATATTTGTTTTTAATATGTTTGAAGGAATAAAATGTTCTAAAGATAAGACCATGTGTTCCACGTTTGAATCTGTATTTTCAAGATAAAAGAAGCAAGCAAATTGAATATGTAATGGAAACAAGTGATGTATTTTAACTATTGTAGTTCTAAATAAGTCACTTATAATATTTAAAAATCTTTATAATTACTCCATTGGTGGTTGTTTCTCAAAAAAGTAACTGCTGAGTAAGAGTCTAGTACTGTCTTATTAAAAAGGTAATCTATTCAACACATTAAAATTTTATTTGGTTGTAAATGGGTTATTTGCATATGTGTATTTGTTTATGAATAAGTAAAAATAAACAAACATGCATATTTGAAGTATATAGCTGACTGTGTTGTATATATATTTTATTTTCAACCTTGCATTATTCAATTTTAGAAGTGATATCTTATAAAATAATTAATGGTGCATGCAAACTGGCTTTAAAACATTATAAGTAACATTATAAGGAACTTTACAGTAATAATCTAAGCTTACCTGAAAATCTGACAATTGAGTTAATTTTTTTGGAGCTCCTGGAGTTGATGTGACCATTTCAGATATGATTATCTTGCATGGGGATCAGGAATTTAAAAGAGTCTAGTTTGTGCCATGATAGTGTTGACATTTGGTGTTTTAACGAGTTATACTAGGTTAACAGCCAGTGTAAGCTAATGAGGTACCCTATCCTGATACAACTGTGGGAATTTATGACAGAAACTCAGAGAATTATTTATATAATTCCCATGAATTATGTTGTCTAGGATTATATGAAATCATGTGTCACTGGGAATGGGGCAGCTGGAGAATGTGGCATCCTATGGTAGAAAAAGAGACACCTTTCAGCTGACTAGGAATAGTTTACACTGGAATTTGGAAGAGGCAGCAACTGCAAGTTCATTAAAACTGGATTTGGGCCTTACACTTTCTAACTTCAGAATTGACAGATAAATGTAGAAAATCTTTCCCATACGTTTTAAACTAAAACCAATGCATTACACATTTGTGGAAGCCTGTAATTTGATGATTCGGTGAAATCCTGAGTTTTTAACTGTTCAGCCTGTAACCATATCACCTTGCTGGGGCTATGATCTCCTGTGGTTTGATGAGCTAAGCAACACTGGGCAGTGGTAGGCCAATATTTGGATACGGTAAGGGGGGGGTGTCAAAAGGAACTGGGTTTGTGTATCAATAGTCAGGATTCTTGCCTCTGAATCAGTAGTGTAAAGAAGGTGGCCATGATGTGAGAAGCTACTGTTTTACTGGATATGTTATCTTTAGGATGAGATATAAAATGCTGCTACTGATGACTTATGATCACTATGGTACCTCTAAACTATAGCTCTCTGTCGGTAGAGGGATGTAAATTAGACATATTGAAAGTGCAAATGAAGCCAGGATTAAAATATCTCACACTTCATTTGCATAATGGCAGCAGCCACTTTTTTTTCGAAACAGGGCTTTTCTAAAATAAAACGGCAGTTTAGACAGGCCATTTTTGACAGAAAAACCCTGTTTTGAAAGATCTTTGAAGGAGTACAGGATCTTTCAAAACAGGGAGTTTCTGTCCAAAAATGGCCTGTCTAAACTGCCGTTTTTTTTTATAAAAGCCCCGTTTAGGGGGGGGAAGCGGCAGCCGCCATTATGCAAATGAAGCGCAGGATATTTAAATCCCGGCTTCATTTGCACTTTCGATAGGTCTAATTTACAATCCTCCGCTGATAGGGGTGTTGTTTAGACGTACGCTTAGGGTAATTCTACACAGCAACATTATTTTGAAATAACTTAGTCCGCGTCTATACAGGGCTGGCCCACAATATTTTGGCACCTGAGGTGGGGAGCTCAAATGACACCTCCATACCCTATTGCTTGGGCCAAAACTTCGGAAAGTATCAATTCTGCCTTCTTCCTGTGCTACTCCTCTCATGGCACTCCACCATCTCTGTGCATCTAGAGCAGAGAAGACTACATATGCACCAGCATCAGACACAATTTTCTACACGCTGGGTCCTAGTGGCACCCCTCTCTTCTCCCCAGTCTGGCACCTGAGGTGGCTGCCTCAGTTCGCTTCATGGTAAGGCCAGCCCTGTCGAAATACTGTCAAGCTGGAGGACTTCTTACTCTGACTCCTGTAACACTCATTGTACAAGGAGTAAGGGAAGTCAGAGGAAGAGTGCTCTATTTCAAAATAAGTGCTGTGTAGACACTCCCAATTTAGAAATAAACTATGTCAAAATAAAGTATGCAATGAACGTAGCTCAATTTGCATATCTTATTTTGAGTTAATCCCTGCTGTGTAGACACACTCTCAAAGTCGAATAACAGTTATAAGAGTAGGGATAATCCAAGCATCCTAAACAACTTCTGTTTTGGATAGTTACATTCAGCTTCCCTAAATTCCAGCTGTAGTTTTAACTGACTATAGTGGCCCTTATTCTCCTCTCAGTTTCACAGGTATAATTTATGTAATTCCATTTAGCAGGCAGAAAAAGATGAAAATGATCCAGTATTTGGGGGTAGGGAGATGGTGGCTGGGATTTCAGAGACCTGGGTTTGATTCCCTTTCTTTGTGATTTTGTGTAATTCTGTGTCTTAATCATTCGTACATACAAAGGGAATGATAATACATCTGTATTTCAGAGGGGTCTTGTGAGGATAAACCCACTAAAGATTGTGAGGTGCTCAGGTAACAGGGCTTATGTACCTAAGAAATATGGATTCCCATTTAAAACATTCATGGAAACCAGGAGTTTACTAGCTTAAGCATTTCATCTAATCTCAACAGGGAGAGAGATGTATCTCCTGTAGCCAGGATCTGTGTGTGTGTGTGTGTGTGTGTGATATATATATATGAGAGAGAGAGAGAGAGAGAGACAGACAGGCACTGGGGATAACATATGTTCAGCTGTCCATGTAACAGTGCTTCAGACATGCATATAATTAGTATGTTACAATACCAAAGTATTGTAGCTTGTGCTAAGTTCAGATATAGTAACCAATGGGGGGAAAAGCTGATAAATACTAGTATAATTTACTATGATTATGATTCTGCATATCTTCCTTAGTTGGTGCATCATGGATTATATTGACTACTATTGTAAACTAGCCAATAGCCCATCATAAGATGGGATTTTCAGGTCTCTCCTTCACGTTCTATTCCCTTTCTATCTCACACTTCTCTCCTGAGCCTCCAGTCTCTCTCTCTCTCGCTCTCTCTCTCTCCTCCCACTGCCTCCCCCCCCCAGCTCTCCTGCTCCTCCTGTCTCTTTCTCTTCTCCCCCTCCTGTCTCTCACTTTCTCTTTCTCTTTTCCTCCTCCTCGTGCATTGAAAGGGCAGAGCCCAAACGGCCACTTGTGCCACTTGCTCCTGCACGGCGGCCTGGCTGAGCAGTGCAGAAGTCAGCCAAGCACCATGGTGGGAGGTGAAGGACATGACGGCAGTGAAGTACATGGCCAGGCCCCACCCCGCCCTGCCCCCCTTCATCTTCCGCCATGGTGCTCAGCTGACTTCTGTGCCGCTCAGCTGGGCCGCTGCGGGGGAGGAATTAGCCAATTAGCTCCTCCACGTCAGTCTTCTCTCCTGAGCCTCCGGTCTCTCTCTCTCTCTCTCTCTCTCTCCTGCTCCTACTTCCTCCCCCCCCCCCCCAGCTCTCCTCCGCCTCCTGCCTCTCTCTCTCTCTGTCTCTCTCTTTCACTTCTCTTCCCCCTCCTGCCTCTCACTCAGGGGATTGTAGAGCCCAAATGTCCATTTGGGCTCCGCACTCCCCATGCTGCATGGGGGCGCGGAGCCCAAACGGTCGCTTGCGCCGCTTGCTCCCACGCAGCAGCATGGCTGAGCAGCGCAAAAGTCAGCCCAGCGCCACGGTGGGAGGTGAAGGGGGGAGAGGCGATGATGTTCACGGCCAGGGGGCGGGGCCTGGAGCTGCTGTCAAGCCGCACGTCACTGCCCCACCCTCCCTTCGCCTCCCACCGTAGCACTCGGCTGACTTCTGCACTGCTCAGCCAGGCCACCACAGGGGAGCAAGTGGCTGTTTGGGCCCCGCACTCCTCATGCAGCACAGGCTGCTCAGAGGGAACAGCCAACATTTCAGGCAACAGCGCCCCCTCCCCCCCCAGAGGGAACAGCCAGCATTTCAGCGTTACAGACTCACAGACACTAGGCTACTATATATATGGTTTGCGAGGGTTTTAAATTTTTTACCTGCAATGTTTTGGCTGCTGCAGAGAAAGTGTGTATGCTGTATTTTAGGATCTTACAAAAAGGTGCTGTCAAGTAGATCAAATACTAATAGGTTTGTTGTCTTTTGTAACCTAACCTTCATTTCCCATTGTATTTCCTCTAGCCATAGATGCCCTCTATTTAGCCATTGTATTCAGCTTTCATTAGACTTTGATCTATGTTTTCTTCATTGCATAGTTGCTATGACCAATCTGCCAATTATTCCTAAGTATAACATAATTAGTGGGACAGAGCATTCTCTTCTGTCTGAACAATGTACTGAACACATGGACAGATATTGCAAATAAAAATTCCACAAGCTATCTGTATTTCCTTTTTAAATGCCTCTCAACATAGGCCCTAATTCTGTAGTCATGTGAATAGTCTTATTGATTCCAATGGGGCTGTCATGAAGATAAAATTACTCATCTCTGTATGTCTAGAATCTGGGCATTAATTTCCTTGAAAAACACAAAGCCTTTAAACATTCCTGAAACTTAACTCTGTTAAATATAGTTTCTACTTCTTCAGCTGCAAATTGGAAATGGTGCTATTTATTTTATTTTATTGTTTGCACATATGCATAGGTACTAGCCTCAATTTGACCCTTCACTGTTCTCCACTGTCACACTCCTTCATTTTTATTTATTTTTTATTGCTGGCTCAGTATTTAAGAATACTGAAGAAGCCACTAAAAAGTAAATATTTGCCATGTCTTTCCACAGTTACCATAAAAACCTCTTCCATTAAGTATAGGGAAAACTAGTGAGATATTGGTAATTGTTGACAAATGCTGACTTTATAATAACCATTGGGAAAAAAAATCTTGTTGAATTCATAGATTCTTAGGCTAAAAGGAACCCTTGTGATAACCTAGTCTGGCCTTCTGTAAAACACTGCCAGAGAAGTTTTCCCAAATTATTCTTAGAACAGATCCTTTAAATAACTATTGGATCTTTTTCTAAAAGTTGTCATCAATGGAGAATCCACTATCACCCTTGGTAAGATGTTCCAATGGTTAATTACGCTCATGGTTAACAGTGTATGTCTTATTTCCGGTCTGAATTTGTGTAGCTTCAACTTCCAGCCATTTGATTGTGTTATACCTTTATCTGCCAGATTGAACAGCCTAGTATCAAATATTTGTTCCTCATGTAAATATGTAAACTGCAGTACAAGGCAGAAAGATAGTAATTCAACGGATTGTTGGATCTGTAAAACTGTGGTATCAAAGGTAACTTTGTTTCATTCATCCGTTGGTATGCCTTATCCCTTTCCATGGCTGTGGTATGAGTTTTTTCTCCTTTCTGTGGAGTTGGTTGGGGTGTTTTTTTGGGAGGGGGAAAGGTTTAGTTAGCAAATACAAACCCATTTTACTATACACAGGCTAAGAACAGTTTTTCAAATGATGTGCAACTTGCATAAATTATATATATACATCATATCATATATTATTCATATATATATATATATGATGTATGAATCTAAATTTTTGAGAAATATCCTACTTATTCTTTATTTTAAATAATATTTTCAAAAAATAATTCCACAATAAAATGTTTTATACAGTATATTGATTCTCTATATACATTTCTGAGTGTATCCTTTGCATAATGGTCATCTGACTTAAGTTGCAGCAGTTTTTGTTCCCAGCGTTTCCTCTCTTTCTTAGGCAACCTTTTGTCCTCCTTACTTAAAAACATTAAATAGAGCAAAGTCAATTAATTCACAGTAATCATTTTGGGATTTGGGTTCCACCCTGATTCTCACATACTGTACAATGATAGAATTTCAACTTCTCAGATGAGTAAGATCAATGAGCTACACTGTACAAAAGCAAAGCTAATTTCTTCAGAGGTTATACATGCCAACCAGTTTAATCCCTTAGCAGGATATTGTATACAAGATGGCAATATTCATAGTAAAGTAAGCAACCCATGCACAAGCATAGATTTATTTCTATGAAAGAAGCAGCACCTCAAGTGCTAACAATAAATGGATATTTCTACATATACTCTTATATTATCAGTTTGTACTGTTATGCTACTAGCTTTTGACATCTATACGTATCCTGTTTAAAGTATGAATGGGGATGAAACTATTAAAATACTGTTATAAGACTTTCATTTCAATTTTTTCATCAGATCAAACATGTGCTCATGGAAAAATGTTTCAATAAAAGTGGCTGAAAATGATGATTAATTAAATCAAATCCTTGCTTTCATGGGCTTCATTCAATTGCTGTTGTCTCAGTTTCAGGATAACTTCACCTGTATTCTTCCCTGGTCCCTCAAGATCCCCATTTAAAGGATTCTGATTCCCAGCTCTTACCTCTCTTTGGCAGAGAGCTGCGTCTCACACTCTCCTGGTTTTAAGGTTGCATAGGTACCTGGATTCACGCTGTGATGTCCTGCCTAAGCAGACCAATTTCTCTTTGAAGGCTAAGACCCATGTTATTGCCCACAGTTATAAGTTACCATCTTTATCCTTCTAATCAAGCATATACATTCTTAAGACAAAAGAATTACAGACACACCATTAAATCAATTGGGGTATGTCTACACAGCAAAGTTATTTTGGGATACCCCTAGTATCCCGAAATAACAACCCTGCATCTTTTGAATATGTCCTCTATTCCAAAATATAGTGGATACGCTATTTTGCCATCCCTATAAACCTCATTATATGAAGAGTAAGGGATGGCTCGAAATAGCACTGTATTTCAAAATTTGGCGCTGTGTAGACAGCGCCAAATGATGAAATGAGCTATTTCGAAATAGACTTGAAATAAGCTACGCAATTTGTGCCACACAAATTGCATATCTTATTTCGAGTTCCAGGTGTTGTGTAGACGCACCCTAAAAGAACCTACATACATACTAGAAAGCCTACCAGAGACTATCCCCAGCTCTAACCTAGGACTCTGATGACTTTCAGTCCTTCAAAGATCCACAACTGGGTTTTCCCCATGGTTACAAACTCATCCCTATTAAATCCAGAACAAAAACTGGGCTGGTCAGCAGTTTCTTTGTGCAACTCACGCCTTAGATCTTGGACTTCTCTAACAGGTAATCTACAAACAGGGCATTGCTTCAAAAGACTGAATTTGCATATAATGGAAGTTAGGGAATTTGCATTAACATCTTAGGGATTCCATTGAGAATCCACTTAAGACATATTTTCACCAAAATTGATGCTCATCTGGCATATTTTCAATGCATTCTATTGAACTTTCAGGCCTCACATCTGTCACATTTTCCCCTTAGAGAGTTGCAAGGATATAATCCAATGTTTCACCATTGTTACATTGTAATATTCATATAACAGTAATACCCAGAGATTCTAATCGGGCCTTTTTTTTATAGTAGGTGGCAGAAACATACCATTTGTAGAAACATATAGAAAGACACAAAGTCCTGCCTCAAACAATTTGTAGCTCATGCTATATCTTTAGGTCATATTATCATTGTTGCATTGTTCTTGAATCATTCCATGATGGAGTTTATAATTCTGAGAGTCACAATCTCCCTCTTGTTCTCCTGGTGGCTCCAAAATTATAAGACAATATCATAGGAGATTAGGGTTGAAAGAGACTTCAGGAGGTAACCTAGTCCAATCCCCTGCTCAAAGTGGGACCAACCCCAACAAAATCATCCCAGCTAGGGCCTTGTCAACTTGAGTCTTGAAATCCTCCAACGATGGAAATGTTGTCTAGAAATGCCAGCATGGGTAGGAATGGTGTCCCTAGCCTCTGTTTGTCAGAGGTGGGGAATGGATAACAGGAGATTACCTGTTGTGTTCCCTCCCTCTGGGGCATTTGATATTGGCCACTGTCAGCAGTCAGGATACTGGGTTAGATGGACCTTTAATCTGACCCAATATGGCCGTTCTTATTCCACTACCTTTTTAGGAAGTCCATTTCAGTGCTTCACTACCCTCCTGGATAGCCAACCTAGATTTCCCCCACTGCAAATTCACATCATTCCTTCTTGTTCTGTCACTGAGAACAGTCTAGCTCCTGAAGCCTTTCGTCAGGAAGTTGAAGGCTGCTATCAATTCTCCCTTCTCCTCTACAGACTAAATAAGCCCAATTTCTGCAGCTTCTCCTCATAAGTCATTCACTCCAGGCCTCTAATCATTTTAGTTGGCTTCCCCTGGACTCTCTCCAATTTGTCAACATCTGTTCCATATCGGGGGGGCCAAAATTGGATACAATACTCCAGATGTTTTCTCACCAGTGCCAAATAGAAGGGAATAATCACTTCCTTCAATCTGCTGGCAAAGTTTACATTAGTGCAGCCCAATATGCTGCTAATGTGTGAACAGCGGTAGCATCATATGATCTCTGACAATGTCTACATAACCACAACATTGGGAGCACTGAAGTTGGAGGGACAATTTAAAGGCAGAGCCTTTTCCCATCACCATGCTTAAGGAGGAGTATTGAGGTTCTATAAAGCCAGCTTTCTCCTACATCACCAGTACAACGGAGCATGGGAGTACCTTACATGCAAGATGGACTACAGTCAATCTCTAAAATGATAAATGAGGGGCATGGGAACAATCAGACAGAATTTTATTTACTGGATCTGAAGTCCTAAGACAGTCTATACTCTCTTTATAAGAATTACTGATATAAGAATCTACTGCATATGGTAATCAAAATCATGCCTATATTAACCACATTAAACTACTCTCCTGGTAAGAATCATTTCAGGGCAAACTGACTACATGTAATAAAATACTCAATTAGGTGCAATAACATGTGTTAACCCGATAAAGCTGATTTGAATTTGGTCATATCTCATGTAATCAGGCATGTATCATGTATAAAGTATAATCCCTTTGTGAAATAAACAAATAGTGTTGTTTATGTGTGAGTCAACATAGCAGGAAAAAAAAGACACTTCCTGCAGATGAAATTTGCCACCTTCTGGAGTGCTAAGGTAGCCTGCCCTGGACCAGGCAAAAAGATGCAGCTCAGAAATAGGACATTCCACAACCTTCAGTATCTAAAATTCTCAGAGACAGGGAGAGCATCATACAAAATGAAAACAGAAAAAGAATGTGGTTAGGAAGGTCATCTAAGTTCAAAGTGGTATTTATGAAGTAAATAAAAAATGCCAGAAAGATATCCCTCCCCTCATTCCCAACGGACCTCTGGTGATGCAGAAGGTGGAAGGACTGGAGGTGGTCCTAGATGTTACTGACTTTCAAAACCAGTACTGGCTAGTATGAGCTCTCTATAAATGAGAGTGGACTGTTTTTAAGAAAATGCACGGAGAAGCCTAAGATGCAGACATTAGGTCATATGAAGAATTGTTAGAGAACAAGTGGAGTGAAATGAGACATGAATTCACTGAAGAATACTTTTGGAATGCAGATAAAACTGGAATTTACTTTTAAGTCCTGCTTGATGGCACTCTCACCTTTAAATCACATAATTAAAAAGGGGGTAAAAGAAATCTAAAGAAAGAATTACTGCTCTATTCATCTGTTCCATAACAGGTAAGAAAAAGGACCTTTTCATCTTCAGGAAATGTCAAAATCCTACAGTGTTTTAAAAATGTGAGACATCTTCCAGTCCATTACATTGCTACTGTATCTGCCCAGAAGAGAGGAATCTATTTGGTTAATGGCTGAAGGACTGGGATTTAAATTTGGGCCAGAAAAAGAGAGATTTTGCTTCTTGTGGACAACTGCAAAGCCCACGTGATGAAAGATGCAGTACTGGAGTATATTTGTCTAAATTCCCCCCAATGAACACAACTTCTGTCTTTCAGTGACATGATCAGGAAATTATCAGAACTGCCAGTGTGTACTTTTGCATGCAAAAGGCTCAAATGTGCCACATTGATAAGACCAACAACTCTCCTCTTGTGGAAACTCTGATGTGAACATTGTGACTGATATTAAAGACCACTTTGAAGTGAAACTCAAAAATGATACAGAGGTACTTGTCCCATCCTGAACCCAAATAAAGGATGACACAAAAACTTTGAGCAATGGTTTATGATACAGGGGGCTTCTATGATTTTAACTTCCTACTTCAGCCTGAAAAGGAGGTTGATAATGTTGTGGATTGTGCAGTAACCCAGGGAACACTGGACAAGTTTGTAATCAAACAGTGACTGCACTACTGCATTTTGAATTCAGTGACAGACATACAACTCGTGATAGTTGGTGACACACTGAAATATTCATTAATTTCAGGGAGGTAGCCGAGTTAGTCTATAACTAGAACAACTTAACCAATGAAGAGTCTAACAGCATTTGTATTTATGCTACAAAAGTCAGGGTAATGCACTTTCATATGCTATGTTTGTTGCAGTTTAAGAGAGTTTTGAAATTTTTATCTTTATATCCTTAAGAGGCAAATAGCACCACTAACATACTTTATACAAAGTTGTGACATTCTGTACAATATTGTCTTGAATAAAAGCACCAGCCAAATAATTGCATATTGCTCATTTTAGAATATTGGTATGATTTTTATTCCATATTGATTATATGTAAAGTTTAAAAAATTTAGTAATAGTAAATGAGATGCTTCTAAAATAAAAACAGTGTAAAACTGTTATTGGGTTGTAGATATAGATCTTATTGTAATGGTAACTGAGTAGGTCACTGGGGTCAGGCCAGCTAGTCTGGGCTTGTTCTAGTGAGTTCTGTACTATGCAATAGAATGGACACTTGCACCTACTCAAGCTCTCTGCCTTTCCCCTGATTTCTTCCTATACTGTGAAACTTCCCACGACAGAACAAGTGGCGACGAGGATGGGATACCTGTGCTGCCTCCAACAACAAAAGAAGTAGAAGTCAATGTAAGAAAACAAACTCTTTTTGGCTGTTCTGGAAGGTGAGGGTAAGAAATGACTGCTACACAGTGCAAACTGAAACTAAGATCAAGGAGCCCAGAGACTGGAACAGAAAAAAATGGGGGGGGGGGGGAGTGCAACAGCCATGGCTACACTTACAGGGCCACTGGGACCTTTTGAGGAGACTTTAGAGCAATGGCAGGTATATACTGAGCGTTTTGAACTTTTTGTTATTGCAAATGACATTAAAGAAGAGAAGAAGGTGCCAATATTTTTAAGTGTTGTAGGGGCTAAGACCTATTCTCTGCTACGCAGTTTGCTGCTCCCTGTTAAGCCAGAGACCAAATCTTATAGTGACGTTGTGGAAATCCTGGAGTCACATTATATTCCAAAACCACTGGTAATTGCAGAAAGGTACAGGTTCCATAGCAGAGACCAAAAAGAAAGTGAAACAATTGTACAATTTGTAGCCAATTTGAAAAAGCTTGCTGAATACTGTGAATTTAAGGAGATGTTAAATTATGCCATACGTGACAGGTTAGTGTGTGGCCTACACAGTGAAGCTATACGGAGGCATCTGTTAACAGAAGCTCAGCTCACCCTACAGAAGGCCATTGATATTGCCGTCTCCATGGAACTGGCCACACAGGAGGTACAATACCTTAGTGCACCCCCTGGGGTGCATAAAATGTCCCAAGAACCTACTCACAGAACAGTGGGGAGCCAGGAATTCTACCGCTGTGGTAAGACAGGTCACCATGCATCAGAATGCTAGGGTCAGAACCGAGTGTGTTGACAGTGTGGGAAAAAAAGGACACATTGAGTGTGCCTGCAAACAAAAGAAAAAGAGGCCTGTGGTCTGGCGGAACAAAAAGGAAAATCTGCATACCATCCAGCAGATGCCTGATGATCACAGTGACACCCTGTCTGAAGAAGAAGTGCCATGCTATGTTTTGTCTTTGGAAGGGTGCTCCCATGAATACTGGGTAACCCACTGTTGGATGGCAAACCGGTACGCATGGAAGTGGACATTGGTGCAGCAGTTTCATTGGTCTCAGACACGGTGTATAAGGAAAAGTTAAAGCATCTTCCACTTAAGGCAATAAAGATCATTCTGAAGACACATACAGGAGAAGCAGTACCCCTATTGGGCACTACTGATGTTAAGGTGGAACTAAATGGACAGACTGCAGAATTTCCACTGTTTTTGGTGAAATGCCATTACCCAACCTTAATGGGGAGATCGTGGCTTAGGAAGAACCAACTGGACTGGGCAGAAGTGCACCAGATGACTAAAGAAGAAACAGGTCTGACTGATATATTAAAGAAACATGCTGCTGTTTTTGGAGAGGATCTAGGAAGTATGAGGGGAATCACTGTGAAACTGAACATTAAACCTGGTAGCCAACCAAAATATCTGAAGGCCAGAACTGTGCCATATGCTATCAGGCCAAAAGTTGAAGCAGACCTGGAGTGCCTAGTCAAAAATGGAGTCCTAATACCAGTTACTCATAGTCCATGGGCAACTTCAATAGTTCCAATATTGAAGAAAGATGGTTCTATTCGGATTTGTGGGTATTTTAAGGTCACTGTTAACCCTGTTTTATGTGCAGAGCAATACCCCCTTCCTCGCATTGATGACATTTTTGCGGGCCTGCTGGGGGACGAAAGTTCAGCAAGATTGATCTGAGTCAAGCATATTTACAGATGCAAGTTGATGAGGAATCCCAAGAGCTGTTGACTATTGTGACTCATAAAGGGCTTTAGCGTCACTGCCGCTTACCCTTTGGAATAACTTCTGCCCCAGCTTTGTTCCAGAGAGCTATGGACCAGATCTTGTGTGGCTTGCCAGGAATTCAGTGCTATCTTCACGACATTCTGATCATGGGCGAGAATGAGGAGGATCACCTTAAGAACTTAGAGGCTACCCTACAAAGACTGGAAGAGTATGGCCTACAAGTCCGAAAAGATAAGTGTGCATTCTTTCAGCCCTCTGTTGAATATTTGGGACACATCATTGATGCTACTGGTCTTCATAAGTCCCCTTCAAAAGTTAAGGCTATTGTGGAAGCTCCACCCCCTCAAAATGTTAGTCAACTTCGCTCATTTCTAGGACTATTGAACTATTATGGAAGGTTTATTTCACAGCTAGCCACACTATTAAAACCACTTCATGAGCTCCTTGGCCAGAACAAGGCCTGGAAGTGGACTGATGCTGTGATGTTGCATTTAACAAGGCTAAATGTGCATTGCTAAACGCAGAGGTCCTGATGCATTTTGATCCATCCTTACCTTTACAGTTGGCTTGTGATGCCTCCCCATATGGAGTGGGAGCGGTCTTGTCATATGTTATGCCTACAGGAGAGGAGAAACCAATTGCTTTTGCTTCACGCACCTTAAGCACGGCTGAAACTAACTATGTGCAAATTGAACATGAAGCATTGGGAATCGTTTTCGGAATTCGGAAATTTTACCAGTACCTGTTTGGATGGAAGTTTACACTTCTCACTGACTATCGACCTCTGACGGCAATTTTTGGTCCACACTCAGGTATTCCACCAATGGCTGCTAGTCCTATGCAACGATGGGCATTGTGGCTTTCAGGAAACACATATGAGATCAGATATCGGAAAGCCACTCTACATGGCAATGCAGATGGTCTCTCCAGGCTGCCTTTGCCAGTCAAGCATCAAGATAGTGGCCAGAAGGAAATCTTTTACTTTGAACAGGTGGAGAACATGCCCATCACTGCTGCACAAGTTAAGAGAGCAACTTGTGTTGACCCAGTACTCTCCCAAGTAATGGAACTAGTGATGCATGGAACATCTCTATGGAACTCTCAGGTCTCATCTGACCTTGTCCTCTACATGTCCAGGAGAACGGAGTTATCGACCCATTTGGGGTGCTTGTTGTGGGGAATGTGTGTCATTATTCCAAAAATACTGAGACAACAGATGTTAGAGCAGCTGCATTCAGGTCAGTGTGGAATGGTGCGCATGAAAGAAATTGCTATTTTTGGTGGCCTGGCTTGGACAGTGACATTGAAGAGAAGGCAAGAGCTTGTATTTCTTGCCAGGGTGTGAGGAATGCACCTCAATTGGCACCTCTACACCCATGAGACTGGCCTGAAAAACCATGGCAACGTATTCATGTTGATTTTGCTGGCCCATTTGAAGGTAGCATGTTATTGGTGATGGTAGATACTCATTCCAAATGGCCAGAAGTCTGTATAATGCCTTCCACTACTGCTGAGAATACTATCCAAAAATTACGGGGAATCTTCTGTCATTTGAGTATTCCTGAACAACTTGTGAGTGACAACGGTCCACAGTTTGTGTCTCAGGAGTTTGGAAATTTTATGAAAGCAAATGGGATCCATCACATCACTTCAGCACCGTATCACCCAGCCACAAATGGATTGACTGTAAGGTTTGTCCAGACAATGAAACAAGCTTTGAAATCGGTTAGAGGACATTCACTCGTACAAAAGAGTCTGGACACCTTCTTACTATCCTACAGAAACACTCTTCATGCTACAACCAAAGTGTCCACAGCTTTTCTAATGATGGGACGTCAGCTACGCATGTGCTTTGATTTGCTGAAACCTTCAGAACCGCGACAAATTGTGCAACATTAGCAGCAAGGTCAAGTCATCAGGTGTGCATCCAGAGCAAAAGACCGAACCTTTAGTCCTGGACAGCCAGTTTTGGCTCTGAACTATGCTCCTGGAGCTAAATGGGTACCTGCCACTATTATTGCTCAAACAGAACCTATTTCCTATACTGTCCAGACTGCGAAGGATCTCATCTGGCAGCGGCATGTAGATCAGTTATTGACAGGTTATTCCTGCCCCCAAGGCACATCTCCAGTTGAGTTGCCCATCCTTCCCACTGCTGGTGAGCTACCGTGTCAAGAATCACCTGCTCCTGACTCTCCTTCTCCATCACCACCAGTGGCGAACAATAACTCCCTCCCTGAGCAGGCTGATCCAACAGCCCCACCTGTTCATACTTCAAGTTCCCAGCCCCATGTCAGGCCTGCACCCATAACATCTTCGGGTGTGAGAACACCAGATGTCCGCCATAATCCACCTAGAGAAAGGAGGCCTTCTCAACGGCAGGACCTTTAGTTGAGATTAACTCACAGATGGGGCAAAATAATCTCCAGGGTTAGCTGGGAACTTGAGGCATTCTACCCTCATTTCATAGTTAGTTTTTGTTTTCTTAAAGGGACATTTTAATTAAGGGGGGGAGGAATATGTTGTATATTGGGTTGTAGATATAGATCTTGTTGTTATGGTAACTGAGTAAGTCACTGGGGTCAGCCCAGCTATTCTGGGCTTGTTCTAGTGAGTTCTGTGCTATGCAATAAAATGGACACTTGCACCTTCTCAAGCTCTCTGCCTTTCCACTGATTTCTTCCTATACTGTGAAACTCCCTATGACAGAACAAAAACATAATGGTAAATTTCGTATGTTCTTTGTAATTCTGCTGGTAAGACACAACAATTTATAAGAATCAAATTTCTATGATGGATTTAATTCTTACAAAAGAATAACACTGTATAAGTATTTCCCCTTATAGAGCAGTGTTTCCCAAACTATGGACTATGGCCTGGTACCGGTCCGTGGGGATAAAAATACCGGGCCTCAGCGTGGCTGCCGGGGTGTTCCGGGCTTCCAGAGTGCCCATGCAGTGCCAGGTCCCCCAAGCCCTGGGCCAGGCTGGGCGGAGGATGCAGCTGGATGTTCTGGGCTCCCGGCAGAGGTGTAGCAAAGGGGGAGCAGGAGGGGCAGTTGCCCCGGGTGCCATGCTAGGGGGGCACCAGACTGGGCTGCAGGGGGGATGCGGGGCACTGGGCTCACCTGGGCTGCAGGAGGAGGGAGGTGCTGGGAACCCAGCACTGGACTCAAGGGGGGGTAGGGAGGGAGGGAGGAGTAGGGAATCAGCGCTGGGCTCAGCATATCTGCACAGCTTGGAAGAAGGTGCAGGGAAACGGAGCTCAGTTGGGCTGCGAAAGTGAAGAGGTGTGGGGTGCTGAGCTGAGCTGGGCTGGGCTGGGCTGTGGGGGGTGGGGAGGTGCGGAGCTCAGAGATCAGTTTGGCTGCAGGAGGAGGGAGGTGCCCGGAACCCAGGACTAGACTCAAGGACAGACAGGAAAGGAGGGGCAGGAAATCAGATCTGGGGCCAGCAGTTCTGCAGGGCTTGGAGGGAGGTACAGGGAAATGGGGATCAGCTGTGCTGTATGGGAGGCATGCAGGGAACTAGTGCGGGGCTCAACTGGGCTGAGGTGGATGGGGGAAGGCATAGAGAATAGAATGGCAACTCAGCTGGGCTGTGAGGGGCTGCAGGAACTGGAGCTTCACTCCGTTGGATTGTGGAGGATAGTTTTGGGGGGTGCAGGGAACCAGTGGGGGTGGACAGCTCAGTTGGGCTGCAAGGGAGGGATGGAACCAGGAGCCCTGAAATGACCTCCCCTGGTCCAAAAAATCCCTCATCTGAGACCAGTCAGGTCCAGAGGGTGCCAGACCAGGGGGGGTCCAACTCCTACCCAAGTCCCCTTCTTGCACCCTGCCTCCTTGGCAGATACCCTACTCCCTATCTGCTGCTGCTCCTGCCTCCCGGAGTGCCCGTGTGGCGCCAGGTCCCCCAAGGCCTGGCCTGGGCTGGGCGGAGGATGCAGCCAGGTGAAACAGTGAAAATTTATTCATTTGTCACTGGTCCCCATGTCAAAAAGTTTGGGAACTTCTGTTATAGAGCATAAAAGAGTAAGTTTTGAGTGTTCTATTTGTTGGTTGATTCCTTTATACGTGTTGCAACAGAGGTGTCTTGGATAAATTTGCGGTGAGTGTTCTGTGGTGTACGGAGCAGCAAAGAAGAAGGCAGAGTAATGTTTATGGGGAACAATGATTAAATGGGAGCCCCACTGGTGATAGGAACTAAGTAAGTGGCCTGATTTCCACATGGAGCATTTCTGAAAATAAGGCCACTTTGATTTACATGTCCAAATCTAGGTAACCAGGTTCACTATGTTTCTTCTCTTTGTGTTGCCATTTTAAAATGCCTGGTTCCAGTGCGATAAATATTTTGGCTTCTCTTTACTTATTCAATTCAGATATTTACCAGGCAGTGTTCTTAATTGTCAGAATTAATTATTCTATGTACAGGTTTAACAGGGACTTTCTGGTTCTGGAACACCACTGGAGGTTTGGCACCTGGGGTCTTCCCAGCAGGGCACTGGGAGCCCCACGTGTGGCAGTGGGAGCACAGTACAGGAGCTGCCCATAGGGGCAGTGGGAGCCAGGCTTTGCAGTGGGAACCTAGCATGCAGAGTCAGCGGGCCTGTTGGGTGCTGGAGCAGAAGCCTGGTGCATGCACAGGTGGTGGGACTACCTGGTGCATCAGTGGGAACCCATGAAGCAGAGGCAGCAGGCCTGCATGGTAGCACAGTGGCAACTAACAGAGGGATGTAAGTGACTAGTCAACTATCCGATAAGCATAAGCTGATCAGATAGTCAAGTAGTGACTTGACTAGTTGCTTCCCCAGACTGTACTGTTCTCCAAGGAAAAAAATCTCTCTTCTGATTAGTTTAAAATGTTTTATTTAAATGTTTATTATTGTTAAATATTAATTTAGATTTCATTCCAGTTATGATGGTCATGTTTTCTAGGCATAATCCAAGATTTAAAAATACATAATAACTTTTACAAAAGAGAGAGAGAGAATAGAACTACTGACACTTTACCCAGTCTTTAAAAAGGTTACTCACCAATCTATCCCTTCCTTGACCCCCATTTCAGAAAAAACCAGGAATAGCACGTGAGTATTTTCAGCATGCTCTGAAAATCTTCTGATACTAGCTTTGGCAAATCCGTTGGGAAGATAAACTTGCAGCCAAAGACATTGGGCCCTCCAATTAAAACATAGGAAGCTTTTGCCTCTGGCTCATCAAGAAGCTCAACTACCCTTCTATTCAGAGGGAGGAAAGTGGACTCAGGTATCCAGGACCATGTTTTAAGCCACTTCATGCAGAAAGAACAACTTTCATACTCTTGCCTCTTGAATAAATTTTCACTCTTATTCCAATAAAACCAAAGCTTTGCCCTGCAGGTACTTACAGGATGCATTTAACACAAAATGATTCATACTGTACTATTACTAGATTAAAGTTGTACATTTATGAGGAAAAAATGACCTAATAATGGCTTTATTACTTTCTTCCTATTATAATTAAAATAATAAAATAGGGCATCACTCTCTGCCTAAAAATGATTGCAAGGCAATGAAGAGAGTTTAATTCTACAAGTGAATATAAAAATGGTATTTTCTCTGATGTTTAGAATTCGAGGGGGAAGTAAAGAAAAAGTAATAGCAATAATATTGCTTATATTGGAGCCATTTTGAAATGGGATGAAATAGGTTATATTATATTTTTCATGTTTTAGATAGTGTGAGCATCACTTTGCCCCGAAGTTCCCCACCCCACAAATATACAAACATATATATACAGGGCTCGACAAATTATACAACCTACTCGCCCGTGGCAAGTAGAGCCGGGTTCCGGCAATCTGCACATGCTCAGATCATCGGACAGCGTGGCTGGCGAGCGGGGCTTGCTGCGGTTCGGCGAGCCCTGTGTGTGTGTGTGTGTGTGTGTGTGTGTGTGTGTGTGTGTGTGTATATATATATATATCCAAAGTTTATATAGGGAAAATAGTTTCAGAATTATGGAAATCAGCAGTCTGTAGAAGAAAAATCGTGAATTTGGGAAATATGAACTAATTTACTCTCTCTTAAAATTGTTCATTAATAAATATTTTGCATCTATAGAGTACTTTTTATATAAAAATTTTATAGCTCATTGAAGGGTGGCTAAGTAATAATATTTAAATGTACAAATGAGTTAGCTAATGGAAATAAATTCATGTCCCCCCAGTACCTTTCTCTGTTATAACATAAATGAATGATGTTAGCCCACATAAATATCATATAATATTAGAACTTCAAGGAACCTCGAGAGGTCATCAAATCCAGTCCTCTGCACTCATGATAGGACCAAGCATCATCTAAACCAGCGTTTCCCAAACTATGGGCCGTGGCCCAGTACCGATCCATGGGAAAAAAATACTGGGACTCGAGTGGCTGCCGGGATGTTGTGGGCTCCTGGAGTGACCGTGCGGGGCTGGGTTGTGCTGAGGATGCAGCTGAATGTTCTGGGCTCCCGGCAGAGGTGTAGCGAGGGAGAAAACGGGGGCAGTAGCCCCCGGGCACCACGCTAGGGGGGCACCAGGCTGAGTTGCAGGGGAGGTGCAGGGTACTGGGCTCACCTGGGCTGCAGGAGGGAAATGCTGGGAACCCGGCAATGGACTCGGAGGGGAGGGAGGGAGGGAGGGAAGGAGGAGCAGGGAATCAGCGCTGGGCTCAGCATGTCTGCATGGCTTGGGGGCAGTGCAGGGAAATTGAGCTCACCTGGGATGCAAGAGTGAAGAGGTACGGGGTGCTGGGCTGAGCTGGGCTGCAGGAATGGGAAGGTGTGGGGGGCTGGGCTGGGCTGGGCTGGGCTGCGCTGCGGGGGTGGGGCAGAAGGTGCGGGGCTCAGTTTGGCTGCTGGAGGAGGGAGGTGCCGGGAACCTGGGGCGAGACTCAAGGGAAGAAAGGGAAGGGGAGAGGGAGGGGCAGGAAATCACAGCTGGGCTCAGCAGTTCTGTGCGGCTTGGGGGGGAGGTGCCGTGAAACGGGGCTCAGCTGTGCTGTGGTGGGAGGCATGCAGGCAACCAGTGCGGGGCTCAACTGGGTTGAGCTGGATGGGGGAAGGCATAGGGAACAGAAGGGCAGCAGTACAACTGGGCTGTGAGGGGCTTCAGGGAACTGGTGCTGTACTCCTTTGGATTGTGGGGGATGGTTTTGGGAAAGGTGCAGGGAACTAGCGGGGGTGGGCAGCTCAGTTGGGTTGCAGGGGAGGGAGGTGCAAAGAAGCCTAGTGGGTAGGGAGAGAACCAGGAGCCCTGAAATGACCTCCCTTGGTCCAAAAAAATCCCTCATCTGGTACCAGGGAGGTCCAACTCTTACCCAATTCCCCTTTTTGCATCCTCCCTCCTAGCCAGATACCTTACCCCCAATCTGCTGCTGCTCCTGCCTCCCGGAGTGCCCGTGCGGTGCTGGGTCCCCCAAGCCTTGGCCCAGGCTGGGCAGAGGATGCAGCTGGCTGAAAGTGAAAAATTATTCATTTTTCATTTTTTTTTTAATATGCGTTTATATTTTTGGGCTGCAAAAAACAGTACTGAAAAAAAACGGGTTCCAACTAAAGTAAAAAGTTTGGGAAACCCTCATCTAGCCAGCTTTCTATCCATCTTACAATCCATTTATCCAATCCATAGTCACTTAATTTGCTGGCAAGAATATTGTGGGTAAGCGTATCAAAAGCTCTGCTAAAGCTGGCACTGGGGGCTTTGGGAGGAAAAGAAACGCCTTATTTGCATATTCATCATTTGGTTAATGAATATGTAAATATGCAAATGAATGTTACCTGTCCTCCAAAAGCTCGTGAATGGATTTACTGGTCCCTGTGTCAAAAAGTTTGGGAACCCCTGATCTAAACCATCTCTGAAAGGTGCTTTTGTCTAACGAATTATGGAGATTCCACAATCTCCCTAGGCAATTCATTCCAGTGGTTAATGACCAAGCTAAATCTCCCTTGCTTCAATGTAAGCCCATTGCTTCTTGCCCTATCATCACGTTAAGGAATGTATTGTTTCTCCATCTTCTTTGAAGCAACCTTTTAGGTACTTGAAAGTTGTTATTCTATCTCAGTCATCTTTTTTCCAGACTAAACAAATCCACTTCTTCCAATAGCCCCTTACAGGTCACGTTTTCTAGATCTTTCATTATTTTGTTGCCCTTCTCTGGACTTTTTCCAATTTGTTCATAGCTTTTCTGAAATGTGGTGCCCAGAACTAGACACAATACCTTAAATGAGGCCTAATCAGTGCAAAGTAGAGCAGAATAACTTGCTTACAATGCTCCTGTTAATATATCCCAGAATATTTCCTTTTATCCCCAGTCACTATCAAACTGTTGACTCATATGTAGCCCTAGATCCCTTTCTACAGTACTCCTTCCTAGAAAGTAATTTCCAGGTAGTGTGGCTGAAACTGATTGTTCCTTCCTAAATGGAATATTTCACATTGATCTTTACTGTATTGTATGTCATCCTATTTATCTCAGATCATTTGTTCAGTCTCTCCAGGTCATACTGAATTTTATTCTTCCCCTCCAAAGCACTTGCAGCCACTTTCTGCTTGGTATCATGCACTATATAAGTGTACTTCATATGCTATATGTAAATAATTGATGAAGATATTGAACAGAACCAATCCCAAAACTGATCCCTGTGGAATCCCACTTGTTATGCCCTTCCAGTAGAACTGTGAACCATTGATAACTACTCTCTGGGAATGGTTATCCAACCAGTTATGCACCCCTCTTATATATAGTAGCTTCATCTACTTTGTATCATCTAGTCTTATTGATAAGAAAGTCATATGAGACTATATCATCTGCTTTACTAAAGTTTAGGTACGCATGATTAGCATGCTTTACAATTGTGTCCAACTTTATTATCAAGTGTTTAGCCTTCCCAAATGGTAATTCTTTTTAAAAGCACTTATCACCTGGTAGTTCCCATTAGAGAAGCTTTAGGTGGGATCTGAGCTCTTTTGAAATTATCTCCATTTATTTATCTCCCTAAATGGAAGTTACTGAGTGATGAGCTCTTTTGAAAATATGAGGTCTAAATTTATAATGGGTGAAATTCTGCCCTCTAGAGAAGGCCTGCAAAAAAACAGATGCACAATTTAAATCCCATTTATGACCTCATAACAGTGCTTAACTGTTGCATAGACCAGTGTTTCCCAACCAGAGGTACGAATACCCTTAAGGATACTTGAGAGAAGTCTGGAGGTACGTCAACACAACTGAAATTTGGAGAAAACTGAATTTTTGTTTTAAGTTTTACAACGCTTTTTTATGTTTGTATTTTTGACACCCAAAAATTTCATCACCCACCCGGCTACAATTAAGTTGATTAAACAAATGTGTTGCAATGGTAAAAAAAAAAAAAATTGTGTGCCTGAAAACTGTAGGTACTACGAGTACTTTTTTTTTTAAGGGGTACTTTATTAAAAAAAAAAAGGTTGAGAAACACTGGCATAGACCTTGTGCAGGCCTTCTTGCACAGCTGAATTTAACCCATTTAGGCCTTGCATAAGGCAGAGTGTGCCCATAATGTCTTTCATTGTGAAGTTGTTTCTGTCCTTAAAAGAAGGGGTTTTTTTTCACTCCAGTAACACCGTTATGTGGTGATAGCAGAAAACAACTTTGATAATTTGCATAACTGCATATAAAGTGGTTTCAAGACAATTCAAAAGAGTTTCTAGTGTGTACAGTTTAGAGAAATCATTAACCTTCCTCTTATTAACAAATTTCTTAATCCCCATAAGGCAGTTCATATATTTAACAGACTAGAGAGAACATATATTTATACTGTGATGCAGAATTTGATTCTGTGATTGTGCTCTTTGGATCTACGAGGAAAATATCAAATAACTTATGTGCAGTCGATTTTAAAGTTGTTTTATTTGTAAAAATTTAACTTCAAAAGGTTAAAAGATTCTGTAACCATTTTAGCTAGTAATGAGGTGCTATGGATTATCTTGTGGGAGGAAATAATTACTGAATATCCAATAATTGTATTCTGTCTCATGTCTATCAAAACAACTGTGTGTTATTGAATAGTGAGATTCATGGAGAAAAAATACATAATTTAATTCATAACTAAAAATCTGATTAAAAGGTTATAACTCTTGTTGGTTTAAAATCACAAATGTTCTGCACCAGTAGTTTTCAAGCTTTTTTTCATTTGTGGACTACTACATGTCAAATGGAAGTGTGGACCCCTTTGGAAATCTTAGACATAGTCTGAGGACACCCAAGCGTTTGTAGATCAGAGATTGAAAACCACTCTTTTATAGCTTTCAGAAAAGCAATGTCTGTGAATCACAGGAGAGATAGGGAGGAGAAGCACCATAGAACCATAGAGCTGGAAGAGACCTTAGAAGGCCATCAAGTCCAGCCACATGCCCAAGGCAGGACCAATCCCAATTAAATCAACCCAGCCAGGGCTTTGTCAAGCCGGGACTTAAACATCATCACATAAGCTTTTATTAGTGTTCTTTATTGTGTAAATTAGCATATTAAGTTTAATTCTTGGTGTTATGGCAGCAGGGAGGACTTTATATGTAATTAACAAATAAAAATAGCAGTTCCGATAAACCTCCATTCTGAGATCAGTTTCCCTTCATTCCTAAATTATTAGGCTATTACAAAATACAACACTGCAAAAGGTGAAGATGAATTCAATGTTTACGTTCTACATTGAGAGACAGTGGTGCCCCCTCTGGTCAGCCATGGCACAGCCCTTTGACTTTCAGCCTCACAAGGCTGTTAATTTATTCCTGGTGCATGGGAGTCTGAAAACCCTTTCTTTACTCCCAAGTCCATCAGGAACCCAGGTCTACCTAGTCCACTGAGTTTCAGCTCAAGGTATCAATGTTCTTTGATTCTGACTGTACATTGAGCTGCTTCCTACCATCCCATGGATCTCTTCAGGCTTTCCCGCCTATTGATCAGTTTGTCCTTTCCTAGGCTCTAGTCTCTGAGCAACATTTTAGTACATTGTAAGCATGGTGTTCCTTTCTCCAGCCTGCTCATTCCTGACTGCCTTTTATGTCCCTTGCTAAGTGCAACAAGTTTTGCGTCTTCTCTGATTTTGTCCATATGTGCTTGTAGCTTTCTCTCGATCTCATAATTAGCCTATGCTTCTGTTTTCTGTAGGATTTCATTCTGATTTTCAAAAAAGGGAAGCCACAGGGAATGCTCTAATTGAGCTCAGCTCCACTGTAACCTTTGCCAGCAAGGTCACTGTGGCAATCCTGCAGTGAAATCGTAGGAAAGCATCTAAATGAAGGGTGGGCCCTTCCAACTCCCTGAACTAATGATGGTGGATACATTTAAATCACTTTGAAAAAGAGAGAAAGACATTAAAAGTAGATGAGATGTATAATCAATGAAGAAAGGAAGTTAAAACAGCAGTTGCATGCCTATCAAAATCACTGCAACCACGGCATAACAGTTTAGCAAGGGAAAACCTATGCTTTACCTCAGAAGGGGTAGCTGTGTTAGTCTGTAACTGGGAAAAAAAACCCTCAAAAAACTGGTGACTTGTTTACGTTTTTTCTAGGCTTTACCTGTGATTTTTTTAAAGTACATCGGTGTTGCTAGGTAAGCATGTATTAAGAGTGGGTTAATTCGGGGTGATCCCTACTAGCTTTCCATAGTGAGCTAGGCTGTTGTATACTATAACACAAGGGGAAAAAAGCTTTCCAGATCATGTATCTTCCTTCAGGGGAATACTTTAAATATTTAAAGCATGCATCTCAAGCATAATACTTGCCTACAAATCTTACAACCCCACTAGGGACTTTAATTAAGCACCATGCAACAAAGATGCCAAAACCTATGACTAATTATTTATCTCTAGGGCTAAACTCACTTAAACGAAGAATAAAGGTCATTGTCAAAGCTGACTGAAAAGAACAATTTCTGTCAATATTTATTGAATTACATGTGTCTGTGTTCTCTAGGATTCATATATTGCACCATGTTGCAGAGACTTCTTACATTTCCTCATTAGTTTGTCTGTAAGATGCCATGGCGCTCATTTAAGAGCCAAAGAGAGAGTATGTTATCACACACATAGGCTGTGTCTACATTGGCATCCCTTTCCGGAAAAGGGATGCTAATGAGACACTTTGGAATAGCAAAATCCGTGGGGGATATTTAAATCCCCCGCGGCATTTGCATTAACATGGCTGCCGCTATTTTCCGGCTTGGGGATAAGCCGGAGAAAAGCGGCAGTCTAGACGTGATTCTCCGGAAAATAAACCCTTTTCCGGAGGATCTTTTATTCCTACTTTCAACCAGACTTTTTGGGGTCTGGTCTAGTCTTTTTGTTTTTTGTTCTTTCTTTTTGCCTATCTTAGTTTATTTAAGGTGAAATTCAATCCAACTACTTAGAGCGCCATTATGTGGTCTCTCTTGTCAAGGAGATGCAATCCATCACTGTCTAGCTCGGGCTAGGATGTATGGCTCTTGGGCTACTCTTCCAGCTGGTGAATTTGAGTAGTGGTCACAATCTCTTCTTATTGGCTGCATATGATAACAGGGCTATGTAAGCTTGCATAGGTAGCAAGCTTCTCTGACCTGCTGCAATGGCTTATGGGAATTTGGCATAGTGACAATGTCATGTGTGAGGGGCCAACTCACCGCCACGGTGCCATCAGCTGGCTGTCCTGGGAATTAGCTCTTCATGCTTCACTGGATGCCTTTCTCTAGGTAGTGTCGCCCCATGTTTCTCTTCACGTGATGGCATCCTCTTCCAGACACTGCCCTCTGGCAGTGCCCACTCGGGTCTCTCTGCGTCCCCTTCCGGCATGGGGTGGGGGAAGTTGTGGTGTGGTGTGGACCTGCTGCCACACCTGGAAGCCTCCTGCTTCCCCAGTCAGGCCCCTGCTGCTCTCTGTCTAGAGCCACAGTCAGTTCCCCCACTCCCTCAGGAGTCCTTCATTATATAGCCCCCAGCTGGGACCTAGTTAGCAAGACCTGCCTCAGCTGGGGCTTTACTCTCAGCCTTTGCTCAGGGCTGGGGTTTTCCCTTAAAAGGCCGGTGCAGGGCAAGCGCCTTGTCACAGCATGCACAGGATTTATTACCAGGAGATGGGACCTCCACTTCTGTTAATTCCCAATGCATAGCTTTTGTGATGCACACGGCTGTGCTTTAGTCTGAGCACTAGAGTAAATATCACCCAACAAACACTTCAGTCAACATACTGTTAAAATAATATTTACATTATATTTGAAGGAACATTAGATTTTGTAAACCTATCTTGTACAATTTCTGCCATAATATTATTTTAAATTAGGTAAATACACAATGGGGCATTTTACCTGTCATATTTAAACAGGTGCCGTGAACCTTTATGCTGCTTATTCTGAATAACTATTTCATTTTAAAGCTATTTTTTACTGGAAAATAATTGGGATAGCTGAGATTTGCATTCATAATATAGGGCTAGTTGGGGCCCATCCTGTATTTTTCTCCTATACAGAGATCCCTATGAACTTGATATGTAACTCATTTTTAAAGTCAGTAGGATTTGGGGGTGCAAGAAATGAAGAATCAAATCTTTTCATTATTGTTGGAAAAACAATCACCCTTCATTTTATACAAAACAAATTACAGTTTTACCCGTTTGGAAAGGTCCTCTTTTATCTACCTTATTTCATGCTAAAATTGCTCTCTTATTGCTAAGAATTAGTCCAATGGTTCAAGATCCATCTCTGATAAGGCAACTTAGCAGGAGGAGCAGGAAAGAGACTCTGAAAAGTCAATGACATTTTTACTTTTGTTGTGTCCAGTGACATGAAAAATTCATGCTTCCCAAGATTAAGTTTTGGAAATGGAACTTTTAATCAGGGTAAAATATTAATGGCTTGTTTTTCTAGCAGGACTAATAATATGAAATCATCTTTATTTTAGGAAATCTTTCTTCAAGTAAGCTGTGGTGGGAGTACATCTACACAGCAATATTATTTTAAAATAACTAGCATTATTTTGAAAAACTTGGTCTGTGTTTACACAGCAGGCAGTTATTTTGAAATCATGTTGAAATACAGTAATTCCTCATTTAACACGTGCCTGCTTAACACATTTTCATGATAGCACGATTTTTTTTTAGGGAACATTTTTTGAATTACACAACCGTCCCAAGAATAACACGATTTCCCCAGCCGGCCCATTGCCGGCGGCTGCACGGGGCTTCCCCCACCTCCCTGCAAAGTGGCGGAGGGTTTGCCACTTGCCGCGCTGTTCCCCGCTGACTCCCTCTCGCTGGACTTCTTGCCCTCTTTCCTCCGTCCCCGCTTGCAGGCCAGTCGCTGGGTTTCCGCAGCCGGCCCGTCGCCAGTGGCTACGCAGAGCTTCTCCCACCTCCCTGCAAAGCAGCGGAGGGTTTGCCGCTCACCGTGCCGTTCCCCGGTGACCCCCCCTCGCCTGACGCAATGCAGGTACCCGCAGACCCATCACAGGGGCATACTCCCAACCCAATCCCCCTCCCGTCTCCTCCTCTTCTCTTCCCCAGAGCCAAACACCTCCCATCCCTGCTATAATGCAGTCCCTTTTCTCCCCCAACCTTATGTCCCGGTCTCAACAGACTCCACCACTTGAAATGCAACCCCCACCTTTTCCATTATTTTCAATGGGAAAATTGACCCCACGTAACACATTTTCACTTAACACGATCATTTTCTGAAATATATCTATAGTGTTAAATGAGGAATTACTGTACTGTCAAGTGAGAGGGCTTCTTACTCCAACTCCTGTAACCCTCATTGTATGAGGAGTAAGGGAAGTAGGAGGAAGAATGCTCTCTTCTGAAATAAGTGCTGTGTAGATGCTCCCAATTTCAAAATAAGCTATTTCAAAATAAGCTGCACAATTGACATAGCTCAATTTGCATAGTTTATTTCGAGTTAAGCCCTGATGTGTAGACACACCCTGTCTGATCAGTGTGGGAAGTAATGGTTTGAAAGGAAACATATCCTTTTTAGCTATAGATGGGCTGCTTTCCCCCTCTTTGGATAAAAGCTTTGGTCTTTAAACATCAGTGGAGAATGAGAGAAATACCAATTTTTATAGCTATCATGTACCTCAGTTTACCAATTTGATATTAACTTATCTACCTGCATAAATCAAACGAGGCTATAAGGGAGAAACAGAGAGTAAACAGAACAATAGAAAATATAAAGTATATCTAATACCAAGAGTCCTTGGTGAAACAATTGGGATGCTATTGATTGGTCCTCTGCCCTGGCTTCACCTAGGCTATCAAGGCTTATTCATCCCAAGCCAAACATAGGGGTAAAGGGAATACCGAAACCTGAAAGAGCCCAGCTGAGCGAGGAAGTGGGGAGGGGATTGAGCAGTGAGCAATAACAGTTAGAAGAGATTATCTGTCATATTGCACACACAGCATGCTGCAGAAGGGCAGTTGGCTTTGTCTAGTCTTGAGGTGCAGGTCAATTTACTGAATGGAACTTAACTGAACATAACCGTCTGTGAGAGCTTTCCTTTGAGTCACTTTAAGCAGTTCCTGGACACAACCTCCTGGAGGAAAAATTAGACTTGTCATATTAACATTCGGAAAGAGCTGGAGGGAAGGGTGCTGCAACTCTGAGAACCAGCCCAAAAGTGACCATGCCACAAGATTCCGTCCTTTGAGAGAGGTCAAGTCTTTCACCTGAACAATACACTGGAGAGGGACCAAAATGTAGAGCTCTGATGGTACACATTTTGTGAAGGGCAATGCCAGTGGATCAACAAAGAGTCTTTCCCAGACCCACTCTGCCCTCTTCACTTCCGTATACTGGGAGGTTCTGCAGAGTTGGGCCATACATGAGTTGTGCACCTACACTGACTCTCTTACTTTCTTGTATTTCTCCTTCAACAGAGGACTTGAACTGGAACTACAGTTCTGCGGTACACCCTGGGTCCTCTTGGCCAATAGATTGAAGGAAGTAGGATTTGCCTCCTTATGCATTTCCTGAAAGCAAAAGGTTAATCTAGCAAGGAATAATGAGTAATCTAATTTTAGTGTCTGCTTCTCTGTGGAAGAGAGAACTCAATTTTCCATCAAACTTTGCTACAAATTTAAACGTTCAATTGATTTTTACTCCCTATTGACCAATCAATGTCTTATAATCATTTCCTGGTAGCCTGCTAGTCATCTTGAATAAAGCTAACAGGATTGTGTTTTAACATCTTTAACATCTGTTTCTCATCTTATGAAAGTACAGCTGAATTTTCATCAGCATTTTCACCATTCTCTTTATCCTTTTAAAAATCAACATTAAAGATGTGGCATGATTGCTTCTAAAAACATGCACCACTGAATGCTTCATAGCAAGTCAATATGGCATATGCCATTTCACAGAACTGGACTGCTAATCTGTATCATAGCTGTAAAAACGTTTAGGGAAAAACTTTCTACAGTATCAAAGCTTGTCCAAATCATTTTCCGGGAGGAACCTGTTTAGGACTACTTCAGACCTTTCTGATGGATGAAAATGCCTTACTTGCCCCTTTGGAACAATGTGATTGTAAAAGACTACAATGAACCCCAGCCATTCATGACAAATAATCCAAGAGATTGGAGGACTTTGGTATTTGATTTCACAAAGATGTAATTATTATGTCTGAGAATTCTTCTCAAATCGGTGAACTATATGAGTTGCTGCTAAAGACCTTAGAACTGAATGACTCTAAACAAATTGATTTGGGTTTTAATTATGCCCAGAACGTTTTAATGTGGTCAAAATGATTTTCCCTAAACTTGTTTTTTTAAACAATTGAACTATTTTGGGTGAAATTTTCCAAAAAAGGCAGATATCCAGCATATAAAAATCAAACTCAAAAGGTTAAACTTTGGTAGTTATGAGCAACTTAAAACAGGGTTTTATAGTAAGACGTATTTCGCAACATCAGCAATATGTTATCAGAGCCACCTTACATAAAGAAAATGTTATTAAAGCTTCTATTTTTATATATAATGCGGCAATTAAAATAAGAGCCCAAGAACAATTTCAGAAGAAAGTTCACTTTTCATTTTTCCCCTCTTATCTGACATGGTGACATAGATATTATTATATATGGAGAATTTTAAAATGCTTGCTATAATCTGAGTGCCAGACACCCAGAATTGATTGCAATATATCCCAAAGTAAGTGGATGAGCAATAGTTGTCACATATCAGAGGGGTGCTTCATATCTCACAAAGACTGTTAAGTATGTGGATTGTGTGGCAGAACTCTATGAATATGCTTGTCAATGGCATATTGGATCATTTACCATTTAGGGAGCTACTGTGTCCAGCTGTAGATTTTATTGAACTAAAACCTTTCATTTATAAGATTTACATTTTTTCCCCACGCTAAATCTTGTATTTTATATTTTTTTTCCCCTCTCTTATAAAACATGAATATGGAAAATTACTGCCAATTTCTATTACGGAAGCAACTGGTCTAGTGACAAGAGAAACTATGTAGGAATCTTTAAAATTTTCACATTGATTTTAAGAAAGTATAATTTCTTACCAAAGCATCATTGAAGAAAGAAAACTCTGTGACTACATGATTTAATAAGGTTGTAAAATAATTAATGTGATAGTAATATGTCGTGTAAATGTTATAATTTCCAGAATTTCATAAGAGCTACAAACTGATGAGCAGCTGATGGAACATACATGGCAGCTTGTTCCAAAGTAATGCCGTACTCACTTCAGAGTCATGGCCATAACAAGGGTGGGGCAAGTGGGCCACTCGCCCCAGGTACATCATAATCGGGCACAAACATGCAATAGGTAAAAATAATAACCTGCAAAAGTAAAGAGTGTGACATGTGCTAACCTAAGGAGAGGTGGTGCATAATTAATATTGCACCCCAGGCGCAAAAATACATAGTTACTGCACTGTTCTGAATATTCCCCAGCTTTGTAATGAAGAAGACCATAGAAAACTGTCTATTCAAATGTTTGGTTGATTCAGCAAGAAATCAGCTTTCCCATAGACTCTATTCCTGCTTTTTTTTTTTTTTTTTTTTTTTTTTTTAAGGATGCTTCTAAAGCTTCACAAAAGTGTATAGAGGGAAGGCATATTAAATCTTCCTCTGCAGCAGTTCACAGCTACATTTTTCAGGCTTGGAGATGACCCTATCTTGGGCCACAGAAGTAGAATGGTCTTGATTGTCCAACTACAGATCTATATAAAAAAAAGATTCTATCAGTTGTAGTTGTCAGTGAGCCAGGGAACACTCATCCATCAAAAGAGAGATGAGTTACCTTCATTCAAGGTCACCCAAATGTTACAACTTGTGAAGTGTTTAAGGTCAAAACCTAAATTACTTAAACCTTTTTAATCAAAGATAAGTAGACAAAACCATAACAACCGCCTGTATATACATCCATCTTCCCCGATAAATACAAATTGCCTATTAGACTTCAGTAGCACTGGAGACCTGAAATTTTATAGTGGCCATGTACTCTAAACCCCAAAGAGGGTACAGATTAAAAGAGTTAGGTTTTTATTGATTTACATCTGTTTATCAATCCACTCAACATTTTTCTCAGGTACTTATTTTTCTTTGATCTATGTGATTGTTGTCCTGCAGCTCTGAGACTGAAGCAGTTCTGCAGTATAAAAATTGGAACATACACATGGTGAAGAGTGGAACATCAAACCACATTAATAGAGTGCTTTAATTGGCTAAAAAAATATGCTGTCTGCCTATTTCTTTGACGCTGTATTTAAACAATCAGTCCCTCACAAAAAAATAAAAAGGTAAACTTTGGATGAAAACATTTATGCCTGACTACCAACAAGAAAAACCATGCTTTGAAATTTTCAAGAAAAGTAAAGATTAGAATGAAGAGGATGCAGTTTGCCGCAAGTACTGCAGCATTAAGGTCAGTACTCATGCTGACAGAATAAAGGAGCATGCTGAAAACAAGTGACACAAGCTTCAGGAAAAAAAAGAGCTTTGGAATAAACAGTCAAAATCAGGAGCTTTCACCAGGTCTTTAATGAAAGAGGACACAGCACAGTTGAATCAATGAATTTGTGTGTGTTCTTTGTTTCACAGGACAACCACTGTTAATTGCAGAGGGGCCTTTTGGTGACTTTGTGCAACGATAATGTCCAGCAGTTAAAACCCTTCCTAGTGCAGACAACCTCACTGGTAAGTATCTGAAGGAAAATGCCAATGCTTAATACATAAACTGATGGAACAAACTGAAGAAAATACAGTGTCTTGTCTGATTTTTTTTTTTTTTACAAGTCTCCAAATGCTTTGGATCCTCTAATTCTTAGTCTTCTGTTTTCATTTCTTAATTTCAAAGTGAATAAACCTGCATCATTTTGTGCTAATGTGACATTCATCCCCTCTGCTACACCTGTTTTGTTGACACAGCAATAGCTCACATATTTAAGATGTACCAAGTTAGCTTGGGGAAAATATGGCTACAACTAACACAGAATCTGCTTCCTACATGGCTAAATTTGCATGGTAGATTAAACTCAATCAGAGGCTGGAGCTGCTAAGTTTTACCTATCCTGCTCATCTGACGAACATTGCTGTGTCAGCAGCCGCAGCTAGAGAAGAAATGGAAGATGAGAATTCATTCATCTTTGGATTCAAGGCCGTTTTCAAGCATATGAACACGTTGAAGTCTTTGTTTCATACAGTGCAATACAAGTGCAGAACCAACTGCACATTTCCTCTCCCTTTTGTGGAAGAGCTTGTACTTCACTCCCTGTCATGTAAATAACCTGTGAACTGTGCTAATCTGTTAATTTGATCATCCTGAGATTGTTGGTTGTAAGGCAGAATCTCTGAAGAAACTGGCAAATAATGAAAATGGTCACCAGATTCAGTGCACCAAAGTAATTTTCACTGATGAAAACTTGGAATTGCTCTGTAGCACACAGAAAATGCTGAAATTTTCTCTGACTGTTACTAACACACTTGTCAATATCAGATCCTGACAACCAAAATCTCACCTGAAACAAACACACAATCTGCAGGAGAAACATATAGAGAGAAAACCCAACTACTTCTGGAAATCCTTCTGACTCCACAATACAGAAAAACAAAACAAAAATACTTTCAACACAATCCTCAGCAGGAAATGGATGGTGATGGTGGCCTGTAATCTGAACCCCAAAGTGAATGACATTCAGGTGTTACACCTTTTCCTGAAGGTGAATTTTGCAGCAGAATTTTAAGCCAGAGTGTTTCAATCATTTGCAGGGTTTGATGCCACATATCATTGTACAAACATTGAAGAAGCAATATTTGCTCCCAAAGCTTACAGTCTAAATTGAAAAAAAAAAAAACCAAGGGCTAAGTGAAAGCAAGTATTGTTATTTTATAGAGGTTAAATGACTTGCCAAGGTCACATAGGAAGTCTGACAGTGCCAAGAAATGAACCTATATCTTTAAAGACTTGGGTCATGAGTGTTCTAGAAGGCTACTTCTTACTGGTGTCTAATGAACCCGGGAGCACTTAGTAGAATGCTTGCAGGTGGTATCCCTGGTATTATTCCTGTCTCTGTGCCAGAAGCAAGAATAATTTTCTTACGCCAATTTTCTTTCTTCTCTCCACCAAATATATCAATGTAGGTGATTCTTTGCCATCGAAATCTGCCTGTTGGGAAAAGGCCATGGACTACCCAGAGACATTGTTACCCTAATTGTATGGATAGGGTGCTGAAGAGCTTTCATTTCAAAACCTTACAGCATGCTGAAAATTAAAATAAAAAGAGAGATAGTATAAAACTAATTAAATTTAGTATCACAATGAGCAACATAGAACTTTGATAATCCAATTGAAGGGGGCAATGGAGGGGAAACCATTTGGGGAGCAAGAGTGCATATTTCTTGGGTCGCTGATGTATAATTATGGATTCCTTGATGCATTATTTAGGTGTAATTTGCCACATATACAATTATGCTTTGAGTGTAAGCATATTCTGTATACCTCTTCACCTTTAGCCAATATGGCTTTGTGGGCATGGGTAGAGTAAAGGAGTTCTTATAGCCTATATATAGCCTGGCTCCCTTTGCTTTGTTTCATTTTATTTGTATAATTCCTGCAAAAATGTGGATATGAATTGCAGGTAAAAAGATTTGTGGATTTGAATTACATTTGTGAACTCTGCAAATAATTCATGATGGCCTTATTCTCTAAGAGGTTGACCTATCAATAAGCGAAACTACATGTTTATAGAGTAAATCAAAAGTGTTCTCTTTCTGAATGCCTAAAGTAAATTCACTTACCTGATGTGTTGTTTAAGGCACAATAATTTTTTCAGCACTGAATACAGCTGAAAAAAAACCTGTGATGCCATTAAATATGGTGTGAAATAGAAACCTTCCTGTTACTGTCTGCAACAGGCTTAGTGTTATAGTTGCCAGTCTTAGCTGTCAAGAACAGAAAGTGTTAGATAACTGGCACTTTGTCTTGACACAAGGAAGCAGAGGTTGGATAAACCCTCTATCAATAATACCTGGTATCCTAAAACTCCAAATGACAGTTTCCCTGTACAAAATAGCCAGATAATTCCTTTGTTTTTCAACATAAAGCACAAATTCAGTTACAAGTGAATAAAAATCAAGATTTTGCAGATGGTGCATGAATAGTTTGAACGCAAATGTAGTCATGGTGTATGTGCATATGAGGAAACTGTCTGTATCAGTCAGAGAGATCAATACAGTTGTACCAGGGATTAATGTGGCTCACTTTAGTTTATTCCTAACAAGGATTAGATGGCTTGAGGAAAGTTTGTTGATATATCTTTTCTCAAGTCATCTGTAACTTTGTGTGTAATATGTATGTTCACACTGTATATAAATAAGTCTAAAAACTTGTCTAATTCGAGGTTTTGGTGTGGGTTTTTTTTTTTACAATATCTTTCCAGATTTCCAAGTACCTCCTCAGATTTAAATACAGCAAATTTTAAATATTTCATTATAGTATTTTGATCCATCAAGTTCCTGGTTACTTTTTTTTCAAATTAGTAAACTCTCTTACAAAACTAACAATATTTTACTCTGCTGTATCATACACCCTCTCTCAAACTCCAGCTACTCCATATCATGTCATGATGGAAGTTGCAGTATCTGGTTGGTTACTAAGCCCTCATGAACCTAGAAAGCAGTATTTCAGATAAAAAGTCCCCTCATAAAGAATGTCCTATCAAAAATATTTTCTTGGGCAATGTCTACTTGGGCCTCTTTTTAACAGAAGACCCAGTATTAGGTGTATTATAATCATATGGTGAGGTTTTGTTCCAGTTACCCTCTTTAACACAATGTAGAAATGTTTGTTCTTTGAGTGGTTGCTCATGTCCATTCACCATCCGAATTACAGAGAGAGACTGCAGAACTGGAATTCATCTACAAATTTGACACCGAGTTTGAATAAAGACATTAACTGATCAATGCACTACAAAGCCAATTTCCCCTGCCTTTGACATCCGTATTTTTTACGTCAAAAACTATGAATGGGATACATCTAATCCACTTAATTAACTTCGTTAATTAATATGGGTCTTACAATTGACAGGTACTTCTTTTGCTGATATACAGGCAGTCCCTAGGTTACGTACAAGATAGGGACTGTAGGTTTGTTCTTAAGTTGAATTTGTATGTAAGTCGGAACTGGTACATATTGTAGGGGAAACTCTAGCCAAACATTTCTCCAGAGCTCAGTTTTATTCTCCCACACCTCATTTCCCTCAGTCCTTTATTCTCAAGCTGAGGTGTCTGCTGAGAAAAGCCGCTCTGCATCTCCCTGGTCTGCTGGCGGGGGCGCTAGCTTCGCATCTCCCTGATCTGCTGGGGGGAAGCAGCTAGTGCGGGGTTGCCTCACCCCGTTTGTAAGTAGGGATCCGATGTAAGTCGGATCCATGTAACCCAGGGACTGCCTGTATACATATATCTGGGATTTTGTTATTTTCACACCTACTCATCTAATGAAATGGGTCTTACCCATGACAGCTCATGTCCTATATATTTTTGTTAGACTTAAAGGGCTACTCATTGTTTTCATTTTAATACAGCCCACATTTCACAGCCCACAAAATAACCAATGTATGAGCCCTTGTGGGGAGATTTCCTTTGTAAGAGGTGATTAAAATCACTGCCTCACCAAAAAAAAAAAAAAAGATTTGCCTCTGATGGAACAGGCAAGTCCCTGAGTCATCTGTGGAGAAACCTAAATACCTCTATGCCAGCATTAGGGTCTCCTGAACTCTGTTGGATAATGTGCATTCCTTGAAGCATCATATCAACTCCCTTCCCACTCTACATGCAGTTTTGGTCTCCCCTAAGAGGGATCTTTGTGGGAAGGGGGAGATAATGCTGGATAGGTAGCTGCCCTGAAATGCAAACCTTCAGCATAGGAAGGAGCAGTTGGGTGAAGAGGGTTCCTTCCAAGCACTGGTGACAAGAAGATCTGTCAGGAAGTTCTGCTATTTTAGTTGTAGATTTTGACTGCAAACTACCAAGGGAATAGCTCTGTTGAGGTGCTGTTTTCATGGTCTGCTTTCATCTTTATATCACCAAGTTTTGTTTTCCTTTCTTTTCCCTTTTTCTGGTTTCCATAGCAACATTCACTAGCAATGTTACAGCAGGTTTCCTTGCTGCAGAACTTTTCAGGGCTGTAGAATGACCAATCCCAGACTCCTGTAGCTGTTTCACTTATATTTAAATAATTTCTATTTTCTAACTTCAGAGGGAGAAATGGATAAAAGGTTTAGATGTTTAATGCGAACCTCTTGCTCAAATGTCAGTGTGCCTACTAAGCCCAAACAACATGTTGATTAGTTATTTCAGTCTTTGGGTGCATCTATACAGCACCCTAAACTCAAAATAAAATACACAATTTGTGTAGTATAAATTGTGCATCTTACTTTGATTGAATTCGAAATAGGATATTTTGAAATTTCGCACATCTACACTGCACCAAATTTCAAAATAACACGCTATTTCGAGACATCGTTTAACCCTTAGGAAAGAGGGATACTGGCGTGCCAAAATAGTACACCCATTATTTCAAAAAATATTTTGAAATAACGGGCAGCTTGTGAAGTTGCAGGGTAGCTATTTCAGGATACTTGTGGTATTCCGAAATAGCTGTGCAGCGTAGACGTATCCTTTGAAACCACACAAGCTAAATTAAATATTTATTACATTTCTTCACTGTTAGTTGCCTGTTTTCTAGTTAGATTAATGATTTCTGAGCTGCAGATTATAAACCTGTAAAGTCAGGATGATAATATGAATGTTAAAAGGGTTAACTAGTTAAAAATAGCACTTAACCAGTTAACCATATTAAACTAAGTCCCATTGCCTGGCCACCACTGGAACTGACTGGTAAAGGGCAGTTAACCGGTCAGATGATGATGATAATAATTACCTAAATGCCTCCACTTGCAGTGACCTTAAATCCTATGTATTTTCAGATTTAACCTGGAGAAAATAATTCTCACATTTTATATATAGATAAACTGAGGTCCTGAGGACACAGCCAACATTTTCAGTGTCTTTCGATATTGAGTCTCCTATGTTTGGGTGAGCAAATTTGAAAGGCATGCTAAGAGACTGATTTTCAGTGTTGTTGAACAAATGCAGCCCCTACTAAAATAAATTGGAAATGCAATCGCTCAAAATTTTTGCTCCCAGAGCACAGCCAGCCTGAGCACTAAATGAGGCAGGATGCTGTGCAAATCAGTATATAATAATGTAATTAAAGACTATCATAATGCAGACAAACAAGAGCAGAGGCAACCTAAATTATGCCATTTCCTAACTTTTGAACGCTTGACTTTGCAGCCTTAATGTTCTTTTAATATAGGGTTTGTATGTCTAATTTTGGGATATGTTATAGAATTTTGTTCCCTAAATCTCTCTCTCCAGTCTCCCTCTCACCCCCCACACTCCTGCCCCATTAAAGGAGCTAGCTCATATTTTGGATTTAGTTAGGGAATGAAAAAGTATCTTTAGCTATCTGCACTTCATACCCTCAGGAAAAGTACATGAAGCCCTAGAAGAATCTGTCAAATTATTAGGTGGTGAGGGGTAGGGGAAAGACTTTCAGAAGTGCCTTAGATGTACAGATGCCTTTGACTTGTAATGTTTTATATGGAGGGACTTTTGAAAATCTCCCCCTATGTTTCTTAAGGCATTTTTTAACCACAGCCATGAAATCACAATGATTAGTGTTAGTTAAATCTAATGGGTGATGCAACTCCCTTCTCTCCAAATTGCTGCTAGAAAATTGTTATACGTTTTGACAGTTTATAAAAGAGTTATTTTAATAAGCTAGTGTATTCTACTGTATTCTGGTATTTTAAATGTTTGTTTTAGGGTTGTTAAAATAATTAAGTAGTTAAACAATGGCACATAACTAGTTAACCACTTAAACATATGCCCTGACACTCAGTCACCGCCTAGTCCTGCTGCTGGCCCCACCATTGCTTTGGGGGCCCTGTTGACAGTCCTGCTGTGGCCATGAGGTTCTGCAGCAGCTATGGGGTCCTCCACAGCTGGGGCTGCTGGCCACTGGCAGAGTTCACTGGCAAGGGCCAGTTAACCAGTAAGCTTATCTGTTAACTATTTAACATCTCCACTTTATTTTTGTTTTGAAAATTGAGAATTCCCATTTATTATATCAGCAAGAAATTAGTTGCCTTTGAGTGTGATGAAGATTTTAAGAATCTGAGCACATTCTTTGATACTTTGGTGGAGTTTAGGCTAGTTATTTTTACTGACTCAAATTTCATGAATTCTACATGTTTCCCTTTCTAACCTACATTTCCTGTAGCTTTAATTTCTTTATTCAACTTCTATGACATGGCTACTGTCAGAACAAGAATACAATTAATTGTATGTATTGCTATCTAGAGGCTTACAGGTATAACATATTGTATCATGAGTCTTTGCCATATGTTTTTTGAGTGAATATTATACATTTTTGGAAGTCCATTTTGTAGATTTAATTTGCTGTGGAACTTGAAAACCTGTTGATACTAACTTAAATTGGGTTGGATCAAATCCATTTGGTTCTTTTACAATTTTTAAACTTCTAAATTTTGCTGGTACAATTAAAATAATTTGATGGCATAAATATTTGAATTTCCTTGTCTAACCACCAGACTTGATCTTGCCACTCACATAAAGTAATAAGATATTGAAATGCTAATATTGATGCCTTTCACTGGCTCCTCATCTAGAACTGATTTTGTAGATTTACACATCTGGTGTCAGTCCTTTAACTATTTGGCCTTATAAGGCCGAATAGCTGGATAACTTGGAATCCAATTATCAGCTTCTGGGGTGGTTAGAATACATCACTCCATTTGCTGGTGTTATTAACAAACTGAGATTAATACAGTGGCAATGCTGGAACTACACCCCAAGATATTTTTAGTATTACATAAAGACCTTTCATGAAAGTAAGAAGAGGATTAAGAAAAAACAGCTATGTATTACTGTTATATATTAACACATACTATTTGATTAGTGTGTATCTGATTAGGGTGCAAGCATCTGTTGCTACATACTGTAGCATTACACCACAGTTGTCCTATCAGGCCAAGCTGTTATGAGCAATATCACTAAGGATCCAGCACAAAAGGGATGTGATGGATGATAACACAGATCCTGTTTAGAGGAAATTAGATTTTCAGAGCGCTAAAGAGAAACATTAAACTCAGACACGGTAGTAAATAATGGCTTTCCATCCTTTACTCTGAAGGAAGTTGACATTTATTTTTTTCTAAGTCACAAAAGAATGTAATTTTAATAACTGACATCATACTCTCAGTTTTACATAAGAATATGTGCTATTTAATTAATTAGCCTGGAAGGTAGTTGGAAATTCTGAGTTTTGCTTTTATTATTTTTCTCTATGTTCAGAAATTCATATTAAGGGGAATTATGGTATTTGTTCGTTGGTAAGGGCTTTTGGGAAGCGTGTGGGGGGGGGAGTCTGCCCAAATGTATCATCTTGTGGAGATCTGCATTACTGTCATTACAAACATACATCACTGGAAAAGATCAAGGTACATAGCAACACCTCTCATAGCAGACAACAGGGGCCCTTATTCTGCAGTTGGCTCTTAGTGCCCAGACCCCTGAGCAAACATGAATCAGTTGCCAGCTCAGGGCCTATATTGTCATGTTCAGGGACTGTTATTTGTGCTGTGTGGATGTGTAACAGAATTCTTGTTTAGAACTTTGTCTATCACTTGGAATGTATGCCTGAACTTGAAAATTATGATGATTGGTACTGACTTATTGAATCCAGTTTACCTACTCAGAAGCCAGGTGTCAGAAGAAGCAATTCAACATTGGTAAGTACCTATCATGCAACGATGTACTCCCATTTCAAACAGTACATTGTTGATGCACACTTGGAATGTTTTAGTGTGTGTCAGCAGGGTCTACACTGGGCAGTTAGAGTATGTCTAGACTACATCCCTCTGTCGCCAGAGGGATGTAAATTAGACATACCAACATTGCAAATGAAGCAGGGATTTAAATCTCCCGCATGTCATTTGAATAAAAATGGCTGCCACCTTTTGCCGAGTCAGCAGTTTGTCGGCAAAAAGCGGCTGTCAAGACAGGGATCGGGTGACAAAGAAAGCCTTTGTCGGCCGATCCCTTATGCCTCATAAAACGAAGTTTACAGGATCAGCCGATTTAAATCCCCGCTTCATTTGCAATGTTGGTATGTATAATTTACATCCCTCTGGCAACAGAGGGATGTAGTCTAGACATACCCTTAGAGCGCAACACCTTAGAACATTCTAAAGTTTACTAGTGTCAGATGGTGTAGAAAAGCCCTAAAGAACTAAATATGCAGAAGGACACAAGGTCAGATCATAGATATTAATAGCTTCTTCTGTTGATACCTGGCTATGGAGTAGGGATGTAAGCCACTAGTCGATTAACCCAGTAATGATATTCAGCAGGGGGGGGAAACAGGAGCTGGTGCTGGGGGGAGCCAGCTTAAAAGCCAGTTTCCCTCAGCAGCATCTCTGCGGGGAGGCAGGGAGGCGACGCAGAAGTACAAAGGGGAAATGGCACGAGCAGGCACTCAAGATCATGGGGCTCTTGTTATAGTTCTCTATGCCTCTCCGTCAGTTTCTGTCCATATGATTTAGTGTTTGGTATGCTTAGATAAATTCACTTGTTCTGATTCTTGACGAGACAATTTCAGTTGCTACCAGTATTATAGATTTACCACTACTCCTAAGTTGTTTTTTTTCCAGAATTACAACCTTTTAATAAAATATTCCTAGTGGCACATTATCATTCCAGACATGCTGTTATGCTTATTAAAATACCAAGTTCAAAAAGAGATAAGGTAATTGTGAAAATAACCCAGTGAATGATGAGCTGGGAAAATTTCATAGATGGTACAAAGGCATATTACTTTCTTAATTTACAAAATTAAAAAATCTTGATAGCCTTAAACTCTTTCTGTCAAAAGGGACAATATTTATTAATAGGGCGCTTTGCATCGCCAGAGAAAATCCTACAAAAATCTACTAACTCTACGCATATTTTATCACCCGTTATTGCCTATAATGAACTTACTAAATTGATCACTACCCATTTAAGTAAAGGTAGTGATTTGCCTTGGCCAGGTAAGTTTTGTTCTATGGACCAAGTATATAGACTGTTTTTAATATGAGTTTTACGTATATGTTTGGAATTGAAAGATGCAATTATTCTAATAGCCGCTATAAAACTTCTTGTTACCAGTGCCTTTGTTAGAACGGAATGGAATTTTTTACTATACATCCACTCCATTGCTTTTTGCCTTCAATTGTATAATACACGAACCACAACTAGAATCTTTAATATTAGGTGCATGTCTTTGTCTATAAACTCTTATACAGGCAAAGATGTTTTGTTTGCTTATCCTTGCAACTGGTATCAAACTTGTTCAAGAACAGCTTTGAGAATTTGAAAATTCCCATAAAATCTGTTTCTGTAGAGGACTTTCTCTTTGTTGTTAAAGTCCCCCTATCTCTAATGGTAAATTTTCTGCAAATAACGATGAGCTTTAATAAAATATGGGTAGAGCCAGGTGCAAATAAAAAATAGATATATGCAGATATGGATATCTGTGGCTATAAAGCTGATATCCAGGGAGTTGCAGAGCTCCATGAGGAACAGCAGCATGTCAGACTGCTGCTGATAGGAGCCAGTGCCCAGCCCAGACAGCAACTACAGCGTGCCCTCAGCCTTGCCCATTGGGGTGGGACCATGCTCACAGGAAGCTGTCCTTGGTTATGCAGGTATGTGCACTGCAGGGAAGAGAGTCCCGTCAGTGGAGTAGCTGCCCGGGCTGTGTGTAGGCTCCTGCAAGCGGTGGCCTGACATGCTGCTGTTTTCACCACTGTGGTTCCTGATAGAGCCCTATAGCTCCCCAGATAAATGCTTTATATCAGTGGGTATCTACATTTGAGGATATAAATATTGTACCTCTGCAGGGCTCTAAATATAGGATTATAAAATTAATTAGGTATGATACTCCTCATCATAGGTGCCGACTCCATGGGTGCTCTGGGGCTCCAGCACCCCTGGAGAAAAAGATGGGTGCTCTGCACCCACCATCCAGAGCTGCTTGTTGGCTCCAGTGCAGGCTGCCAATCAATTGTTTAACAGCGAGGGGAGGAGGCAAAGCAGGGGCTTGAAGAGGCAGAACAGGGGTGTGGATTTGGGGAAGGATGGAACATTTCAGGAAGAGATGGAGAGAGGTTGAGGCCTCAGGGCAGACAGGAGGTAGGATGCTCCCTGGGAAAATAAGTCAGCACTCATGCCCTCTGTATCCAATATTTAATCTATTTTTTTCATCCATGTGCAGAATAAATTTTGTTATGTGAACCAAAGCATGTGCAGTGTGCTCCCCCAAAAGCAATACATGCTGCCAGATGTAGGGGTTGTGGACGCTCTGCTAATCAACTGAGTGATATTTGAATCTCTCTTCGGTGGCCACACAAGTCCCTAGCTTACAGGGAACACTTCCCATATCTCAAACATCTCAGAACCCCCTTCAATTTGTGGAAGATAAAAATTAAAAATCTGCTTGGCATGGTGATTTATCTGAGCATGAATAATAGGTACTAGAAATTCAAAGTCAATTTATTTGCCAACTCAGGATTGTTTCCAGAGTATATTTCTAGAAATATTGCCACTATGCAATTCCTTTCTGGTCTTAAAACTCTTAAACTTTAAGCTTCCTTACTTCCCTGTGATGCAGAGAATTATTATAATCCACATTTTACAAATGGGGCCAAATATTAGAAATAGAGATACATTTAAAGACCCGATTATGCAACCTGTATATCAAATAGCATTTGTACGCAAGGACTTAATCTTGTAAAGGCTTCAGGAGATGAATAAGTCCATTGATTTCTGATAAACACAGGTTTTAGTGTTTTAGTGGATTGAGTCCAGAATGCAAAACCGAAGCCCAAGTGATATGTTTGTTCTGATTAAATCATCTTTTTTAATGCATCATGTGTCTCTGAGTTTTCAGATCAGTGGTTTTCAAACTTTTCCATTGGTGGACCCCTAAACATTTTTCTTGATGTGGACTCCTTTAAAAATCTTAGACATCATTTGTGGATCCCCAGACGTACACGAGCCATATGTTGAAAATCACTATTTTAGATCATATTATTTGATTACACCATATTTTTTCCATTCTGCAGTGAAGGCTGTAACACTGCAGAGGTGATTCATTCTTTCTCTGAGGCTGCTACCTATTGAATGCAAAGGTAGATCAGCAAGTTCTTAGGCATTTGGCCAATGGAGCAAGAAGCATGTCAGGAGGAGGAGACTATAATCTTTACAGCTCTAAAACCTGCATTGCAGTTAGCTGCTTTGAATATATCCTTTGGATACACTTGCAACCAGAAACTAGCCCATTATGTGAGGAAGGGGCAGCATAAAATAAATATCAGCCATTTAAAAAAGAATTCTGCATATTTATGTTGGGTACTAGACAACGACAGAATTGGATTGGAACCTAAGGGTATGTCTACACTACCCCGCTAGTTCGAACTAGCGGGGTAATGTAGGCATACCGCACTTGCAAATGAAGCCCGGGATTTGAATTTCCCGGGCTTCATTTGCATAAGCGGGGAGCCGCCATTTTTAAATCCCCGCTGCTTCGACACGGGGTTCGAAGCAGCAGGGATTTAAAAATGGCGGCTCCCCGCTTATGCAAATGAAGCCCGGGAAATTCAAATCCCGGGCTTCATTTGCAAGTGCGGTATGCCTACATTACCCTCCTAGTTCGAACTAGGAGGGTAGTGTAGACATACCCTAACTGTTATCACAATAGTTGCCTAGGTTAGAAATAATTATGAACAGATACCTTATACCATATACCACCATATGGAAAAATAACAGTGTGTTATTAGTGGCGACCACTAATCTTTTTGGGAGGAAACCCATATGTTGGGTGGGTCTCTGGTGCTATTTTTTTTCCTATTAGCAATTACAGAATATAAGATGAGTATGTTCTAAAGAAATATATATTGTGCTTTTCATCAAAAGAAATCCAACTTTTGTCATTCAGACATAAACTATTAAATTATCATGGGGCTACTAATTTGGCCACATTTTAAAATCTGTGGCTTTTCCAGTATGTTTAGCTATAAATTGCAGCACTGTATAATTCTAGATTCTCTTTCTGCTGTGTGCATACATGAATTAACAAAGTGCAATGGCTTGTTTACTTAACCAAAAGAGAAAGTATAATCCTGATTTCTTCCCCCTGTAAATAATTTTTGCAAGTTTCATATGAAGTATCACCCTGATAATACCACATTGTTCTTGACCTACATATCTTCATTATCTCCATCTATTTTAAATCTCTAGATTGTTAATTTCATGCACCCTGCAGCATACTTGCTTGTGCATGTTACTTCACTCTGTGGAACAGTTTACATTGCAGTAACATTGTGTGAAATTTTCAACCCAAAAGTGAAAAGCCCTTCAAAATTTTCTCAAGCTGCTTCCATGTAAGGGACTCATTAGAAAAATTCTTGCTTTGGCACAATTTTTGCCCAAATTGAATAGTATGGGCTTCATTCTGATCTTACAGTGTTTAACAATCTAAATCTTTTAACTTAGTGGAGTTATTCCTTGTTTTCCCTTTTGTGAAAGAATATTATCAATTTTCAGACTATTTAAATGTGTTCTTTAAGATTTTAATTAAAAAGATAAGTCAGAAAAAATTAACTGTTCCATGTCTGTCTCAAACTTTGTCAAAGGCAGTAGCTTAGCACTCTACATTTTTCTAATTTCTTCCGTTAGTAAGAAAATTTTAGTTTATTTTATATTACTCTTGTCTTATTTTACAAGTGTCCTCTGAAAGGAAATCAGAGTAGTTTCTGTGTGTTTGTAGGCAGAGATTTACACTTGCTTATGTTTGGTGTCCTGTCTTTTCTCAGACATTATTGAGTAGGAACTGTCCTGCAAACTCTAACTATTTGAGATATCTAAACCTCAGATTCTTACAGCTTTGCAAGAGGATATCAGAAAAAGATCTGAGTTCTTCTTTAAGAATGGTTAGCACATGCTCCTGGCAGAGACCCATGCATAGTCCCCTAGACTAGAATGCTCTCATTATTACTGCCTGGAAAGTGAACTGTTTAATAATCTTAGATCTTTTAGGGTCATTATGATCATTTGGGAGATTTTTGCAAGGAAACGTGTCCCCTGATAAGAATTACTCCTTTTATACCATTACATGGTATATCCAGCAATGGAGATTTTAACTAAAAATCATGGTTAGCATTTTATTTGTTTTGTGACAATGTGTTCCATACTTTACAAGACACTATTAAGCAAAGGAATTCTTTTTCCCAAGAATTCACCCACACAGATACTAAGCAGGTTTATTAGCAATGCATTGGGGAGGGCTCAACAGCAGCTTCCAAAGAATTATTTAACAAAACAGCTTCTTGTAAACCTGTGAGAATTAAGGAGGATGTAATAATTTTAACAAACTCAGTGAAGTTTCAACAATGCTCAAGGTCCTGTTGAAGTTGTGCTTTTATCTTAGTCAGGCTTTGAAGCTCAGCACAGGAAAACAAGGCTTTGTCCTAACAACACAAAGATAAAGAAAGCCATTGACACCAAGAGGTTATAGTAAAAAAAAAAAGTAGACCCTAAACAGTCTCTAGGATAGAAAAATTTATGGGTTGTTATGATCTCAGAATTTGGGGGCACTGTGGAATAAATGAAGTTTTAGTATGGTTTTGAATAATGAGGAAGGTGGATTTGCAAACATTGCTGGGAAGAGCGTTCCCTGTATGCAGAGGAATTAAGAAAAAGCATTAAATGGCATTAAGAGAGAGAAGGAAACTCATGCCAAACAGAATCACTGGGAGGAGTAGAGAAGAACAGGGAGATGGACATGAAAGAGTGTCACATATTTTGGCAAAGCAGAATTGTATTCCACTTGAAAGACTCACAAATTATTGAATTATGATGGGTCAGAATCTTCCATTATTCACATATAATGTGAAAATTTATAATTTGCATGTTTTTATTATGAAGAGAACCATTTTGAAGAACTTTAATATAAATGCAGTGAAATCTTCAGCTGCATATTATTTCCTGAAGAAAATACGAGAGCAAAACTGTCAGTGGATAATTTTGTCATACAATCCCAACACTTTCAAATCACTTTATTCATGGACCTTCCATGCTGCCAGCATTAAACCAGGTGGTTGCCAACAGCATTTGATTCTGAATTCTAGAGCCAAGAGTAGATTATCTATATGCAAAAGTAATTTCCTGTATTTAACTGATTAAAGATGTTTAAAAGATCAGTAACTTTAACTGTGACTATCAGTATAATCCGTTCACGTGTAATTTTGAAATTACTGTCAGCAGACTAGTATCATTCCTTGAATAGTATGTATGGTCCACCATATCACATATTAAAAGACACAAAGGCACTAAGGCAGAAAATGAGCTCAAATTGTCAAGAGACAAAAAAGGTGAAAAGGAAACATTCTAAAATATATTGGAAACAAGAGGAAGACCAAAGATAGGATAGGCCTATTATTCAATGAAGAGGGAAAAACAATAACAGAAAAAGTGAAAATAGCAGTGGTGCTAAATGACTTTTTTGTTCAGTTTTCATCAAGAAGGGAACTGGTGATTGGACGCCTAACATAGTGAATTCTGGTGAAAATGAGGTAGGTTCACAATTTAAAATAGAAAAAGAACAAATTAAAGATTACAAAGACAATTTAGATTTCTTCAGTTCCCCAGAACCTAAATACTCAAGAACCAGGTTGAGGAGATACTTGAGCCATTAGATATTATCTATTAAAAGTCTATGAAGAAGGGAGAGACTCCAGAAGACTGGAAAAGGGCAAATATAAAAAGGGAAATAATAACAAATGAAGAAACTACAGACCAGTCAGCTTAATTTCTGTACCAGGAAAGATAAGGCACAAATAATTAAGGAATCCATTCCCAGTAAATCCATTGAAATTAAAGTGGAAAAGGGCAAATATAAAAAGGGAAATAAGAACAAATGAAGAAACTACAGACCAGTCAGCTTAATTTCTGTACCAGGAAAGATAAAGGCACAAATAATTAAGGAATCCATTCCCAGTAAATCCATTGAAATTAAAGTGAAATAAACTTTACATAAAGGCTACATCTACATTGGCAAGATTTTGCACAAATACTTTTAACGCAAGAGTTTTTCCATTAAAGTATTTGCGCAAGAGAGCGTCTACACTGGCATGTGCTTTTGCGCAAGAGATGTGCTTTTGTGCAAAAGCATCCAAGCCAGTGTAGACACTCTCTTGTGCAAGAAAGCTCCAATGGCCCTTTTAGCCATCAGGCTTTCTTGCGCAAGAAATTCATGTTGCCTGTCTACACTGGCCTCTTGCGCAAGAAAAGTTGCACAAGAGGGCTTATTCCTGAGCGGGAGCATCATAGCTCTTGCGCAAGAAGTCCCCACCAGTGTAAACAGGCAGCATGTTTTTGTGGAAAAGCAGGTGCTTTTGCACAAAAATCATGCCAATGTAGACACAGCCAAACTGTGTGGTTTGGGTGCCTGAATCCCTTTCTAGATCTGGGCCAAAAAAATGCCTTTTAAGTTAGTTGCTAACAATATGATAGAAGCCTAATTCCAAATTGTTGTGTGGTCTGTATCAGCTCAAAATTGAGTTTTATTTTATTCACAAAGGGAGCTCAACATGAAACCCAAACATCGAGCCCAATTTTTCTCCGCGGGCATGACCACTCACAGGGATGATGCCCTAGGATTTTTTAGGATATGCTCTGTAGAGAGAAAGATAAAATGGATTCCTGCTACCTTTACATATAGTTTGGGTAATCAGCAACACAAGTAGGTGGCATTTTCCAGCAGTTCCTTGTCTACTAACAGGCTGAGATTTTCAGGTAACACTGTTAACATAATACACTAATGTTAAAGCAACATTATCACTTAAAAATCACATTTATGCTTGAAAAATAACTGCTTACCATGATTATAAATACAATTTTAATTGTTTCGGTATGTTTACTTTTGTTGGTAATTTTTTATATTTTATCAATTTTCTTTTTTTAATGTTTGAGATGGTATCTCACTAAACAAAAGAGAAGAGGAAAAACTTTATGGAATAGGAAAATATGGATTCTATGTAACAAAAATTGGAAGGGAGATTTGAAGGCAGCTGTGGTACCTAAAACTACATTGTATTCCTTTTCAAACTGACAATTTTGAGTTGCTGGTTGTAATAGCTCTTGCCAACATGTTGTTGTTAGAAGAGATATGAGAAACACTTCCCTTAACTTGTTGCTGAGAACTGTACAGACAGGTGTTCCATCCTTCACTTGGCTCCAACTGCTAGCAGTGAATATGTGCTTTTGCTGATAAGGGTCACTAAAGGTACATCTAGACTACGGGTTTTTTTCAAAATGAGATATAAAAATTTTGTGCTAATTTGCATATCTATCAATTGCTTTTTCAAAAGCAGGTTTTTCAAAAGTGAAAGTAGTCTGGACATGTTTTTTTTCGGAGAAAAAACCCTTTTTCAAAAAACCGTGTAAACCTCCTTTCTTTTAGAAAGATTGTTTTTTTCGAAAAAAGGGATTTTTTCCGGAAAAAACACGTCCATACTACTTTCACTTTAAAAAAACCTGCTTTCAAAATGGCAATTGGGAGAAGATATGCAAATTCTTGCAGAATTTGCATATCTTCTTTCGAAATATGTATTATCTAGATGTAAGATGATTACCCACATACAACACTATGGGGAATTTTGTTTCCTACTATCATTACATCTCCTTTTAAAAATACAGTTAATCTAAATTTGAATTTTTTTATTTCCTTGGTCCAGTTAGCATCCACAACTCTGAACTCCTATGAGTCTAGAAAAATTTGTCCTGAGCCTAGCACGATGTCTTTTAAGATAGACAAAGGAGTATAAATATCCTTTTCCATTAAAAATGGAAAGTAGGACAAATTACAAAGGATGAATATAGGCAATCAACACAGGAATGCAGGGTAAGATTAGAAAGGCAAAGGCACAAAATGAGCTCAAACTAGCTACAGGAATAAAGGGAAACAAGAAGACTTTTTATAAATACATTAGAAGCAAGAGAAAGACCAAGGACAGGATAGGCCCACAGCTCGGTGAGGAGGGAGAAACAGCAACAGGAAACTTGGAAACGGCAGAGATGCTTAATGACTTCTTTGTTTCAGTCTTCACCGAGAAGTCTGAAGGAATGACTAACATAGTGAATGCTAGTGGGAAGGGGGTAGGTTTAGAACAGTGGTCCCCAACCATTTGAGGTTGCTGGGTGCCAGGGGGCATGGCCGTTTGCCTGCCGGGCGCCAGAGGGCGGGGACCCCCATAGCCACATGCCCGGGGCCAGTGCCCCCTCCAAGGGCCGGGGCCGGCATCCCCTCCAAGCGCCGTGCGCCCAGTTCTGGCGCTCCCCTCCCCAAGTGCCGCATGCCTTGGGCCTGTGCTCCCCTCCCCCAAGCGCCACGTGCCCAGGGCCAGTGCTCCCCCCATGCACTGCACTCCCAGAGTGCGGGTGGCCAATCTGCGGTGCTCCCGGGGCCGGCGCTCACCGTGCACCATGCGCCCGGGGCCGGCTCCGGCACCTTGCATGCGCCACGTGCCCGGGGCCAGGCCAGCCCCGAGCACTTGGCAGGCGCACACAAATGCCCCCGTGAGCGCCATGGCACCGTGTTGGGAACCACTGGTTTAAAAGATAAAATAGAAAATAGACTAAAAAAAGAACAAGTTAAGAATCACCTAGAAAATTTAGATGCCTGCAAGTCACCAGGGCCTGATGAAATGCATCCTAGAATACTCAAGGAGCTGATAGAGGAGGTATCTGCGCCTCTAGCTATCATCTTTGGAAAATCATGGGAGAAAGGAGAGATTCCAGAAGACTGGAAAAGGGCAAATTTAGTGCCCATTTATAAAAAGGGAAATAAGAGCAACCCAGGAAACTACAGACCAATTAGTTTAACTTCTGTGCCAGGGAAGATAATGGAGCAAGTAATTAAGGAAATCCTCTATAAACACTTGTAAGGTGGCAAGGTGATAGGGAACAGCCAGCATAGATTTGTAAAGAACAAATCATGTCAAACCAATCTGATAGCTTTCTTTGATAGGATAATGAGTCTTGTGGATAAGGGCGGAGCGGTGGATGTGGTATACCTAGACTTTAGTAAGGCATTTGATACGGTCTCGCATGATATTCTTATCAATAAACGAGGCAAATACAACTTAGACGGGGCTACTATAAGGTGGGTGCGTAACTGGCTGGATAACCATACTCAGAGAGTACAGGCAGTCCCCGGGTTACATACAAGATAGGGACTGTAGGTTTGTTCTTAAGTTGAATCTGTATGTAAGTCAGAACTGGCCAGTTCTGACTTACATACAGAATCAACTTAAGAACCCCAGGCGTCCCCAAGTCAGCTGCTGCTGAAACTGATCAGCAGCTGATTCCAGGAAGCCCGGGGCAGAGCAACTCTGCCTGGGGCTTCCTGTAGTCAGCGCTGGTCAGTTTCAGCAGAAGCTGACTTGGGGACGCCTGGGGCAGAGCAGCTGGGGTGCTACTGGACCAACCCAGCAGCACCCCATCTGCTCTGCCCCAGACGTCCTGATTCAGCCGCTGCTGAAACTGACCAGCAGCGGCTGAATCAGGACCTGGGGCAGAGCAGCTGGGGTGCTGCCGGGTTGGTCCAGTAGTGCCCACGGGCGCTGCAGGACCAATCGGCAGCGCCCCAGCTGCTCTGCCCCAGAGTCCAAAACAAAAGCCTGGTCTGCTGGGGGGGGGGAGGGAGCACACTAGCTGCGCCCCCTCCCCCCAGCAGACCAGGGACACGGGGAGCAGAGCCGCAGCGGCAGCGGGGTGCCGCGCCTCTGAGGCTTTGCTCTGGCAAAGCCTCAGAGGCACGGGACCCCCCCCGCGGCTGCGGCTTCAGTCAGGGTGCCTGTGGTCTGCTGGGGACCGTCCCCAGCAGACCACAGGCACCGGGTCTCATGCGGCAGCAGCGGGGGTTCCCGCGCTTCTGAGGCTTTGCTCTGGCAAAGCCTCAGAAGCGCAGGAACCCGCCCGCTGCTGCCGCTTGGGTCCCGGTGCCTGTGGTCTGCTGGGGACGGTCCCCAGCAGACCACAGGCACCGGGACCCAAGCGGCAGCAGCGGGCGGGTTCCTGCGCTTCTGAGGCTTTGCCAGAGCAAAGCCTCAGAAGCGCGGGAACCCCCGCTGCTGCCGCATGAGACCCGGTGCCTGTGGTCTGCTGGGGACGGTCCCCAGCAGACCACAGGCACCCTGACTGAAGCCGCAGCCGCGGGGGGGTCCCGCGCCTCAGAGGCTTTGCCAGAGCAAAGCCTCAGAGGCGCGGGGAACTGCCGCTGCTGCCGCTCCAGTCTGGATGCCTGTGGTCTGCTGGGGACGGTCCCCAGCAGACCACAGGCACCGGCACCCAAGTGGCAGCAGCAGCGGTTCCCGCGCTTCCGAGGCTTTGCTCTGGCAAAGCCTCAGAAGCGTGGGAACCCGCCCGGTGCCCCTGGTCTGCTGGAGACGGTCTCCAGCAGACCAGGGGCACCGGAGCAGCTTACGAAAAGGGGCTTTCTCGCCCCGACTTCCGGGATGAGAAAGCTCTGTTCGTAAGTGCGGATCCGACGTAAGTCGGATCCGCGTAAGTCGGGGACTGCCTGTAGTTATTAATGGTTCACAATCCTGCTGGAAAGGTATAACAAGTGGGGTTCCGCAGGGGTCTGTTTTGGGACTGGCTCTCTTCAATATCTTAATCAACTATTTAGATATTTGACATTGAAAGTACACTTATTAAGTTTGCAGATAATATCTCTGGAGATATTTAAGAGTAGGTTAGATAAATGTCTGTTAGGGATGGTCTAGACAGTGTTTGTCTTGCCATGAAGGCAGGGGACTCGACTCTATGACCTCTTGAAGTCCCTTACAGTCCTAGTATTCTATGATTCTCCTCTATATTCAGACCCGGACTCAGAATGTTCAGTAGATGTATCTGTGGTGGTGTTTGCATTTGAGTTGGATGCTGATACAGTTGCTGTGTGTTCTATGTTTTCTTTCCTCTGTTGCACAATTTTTTTAGTGCTCATCAAATCTTTTCTGTTTCTTCTGTAGATCTTTCCTTCCTGTGTCTCACCATTCAATATCTTTGATCAACAAACTGCCCCAGACTTGAATGGAAGTCTCATTGCTTTGCAAAAATTTAAATGTTTCTGAAACAAAAACTTGTCCATTGTCTCCACAGAGTTCTTCAGCTATGTCATACATTGGAAGTGTAGACTTGTGATATCTGATAACAGACACGCTTTGAGTGTTATAAAGCAAACAGACTAAGTATTCCAATTAATCATCAGACAGAGTAAGCTCATCTGCACCATAGAACTCAGACAGGTCCATGTCTAATTTCTGCCAATGTCTGTTTGGGACCTCATGTGGTACTATTGTTTCCTTTTCAGTTTTCTTTCTGAGTGTTTGACATGTAAGACTGTGAAGTATCTTCAACTTGATTATATATGCTTGGCCAATAGACACATCTTAACATCTCAAGTCTGCTCCCACTTGACTCTCAAGAAAAATAGTCAAGATCTCTTTTCTCCAGCCCTGCCCCTTCCACCCAAGGCCCTGCCCCTTCTGGAGTCCTCACTTAACCAGGGGCCCAGCATTTCTGTCAACAGCTCTGCCCTCAGGTCCGTCCTTTTATCATACTGACTCTTTGCCCCAAATGTAAGTTTGTCACAGCCTGTAAGCCCAATATTGCTCCTGAATCCACCACTTTATACCAGGAATGGTTTCTTATCTTGATACTTTCAGTCTAAGTTGAATTCACCATACACTTGGGCTACGTCTACACTGGCCCCTTTTCTGGAAGGGGCATGTTAATTTCAACTATCGTAGTAGGGAAATCCGCGGGGGATTTAAATATCCCCCGCGGCATTTAAATAAAAATGTCCGCCGCTTTTTTCCGGCTTTTAGAAAAGCCGGAAAAGAGCGTCTACACTGGCCCCAATCCTCCGGAAAAAGCGCCCTTTTCCGGAGGCTCTTATTCCTACTTCAAAGGGCCCTTTTCCAGAGGATCGGAGCCAGTGTAGACGCTCTTTTCCGGCTTTTCTAAAAGCTGGAAAAAAGCGGCGGACATTTTATTTAAATGCCGCGGGGGATATTTAAATCCCCCGCGGATTTCCCTACTACAATAGTTGAAATTAACATGCCCCTTCCAGAAAAGGGGCCAGTGTAGACGAGCCCTTGCAGATTTATCCCTGAATAAATTATCAGCTGGATATTTGAGCTGTGAAGTGGTTTGGCCCTTAGAGTGTTATATATAATTTTACAGTCATCACATTGTAATGCTTGTAAGATAATGATAAAGCATGATAATGCTTGTATTCCATTATCAATTTGAAAATTCATGTTAATGAGCAAATCCATATAACACTTGTTCTTGGGGAGTTTAGTATGCAGCATGCTGAGGAGATATCTTTTGAAGGAGATATCTCTTTTGAAGGAGATATCTCTTCTTCTGAGAGTAAACATGTGTTTACCTGAGAGTTTCTTTCCAAAGTTCCACATTTTAGAAAAGTGATTGTTTGCCATATCTTTTGAACTCTTGCACCTATTCAGGATAATTCGTTATGCATAGCTATGTCCATGTTTATAACTGCTCTTAGTTGCCTCTGATAGCTCTTTTTCACTTCATCTGCTCACAAGACTTTATTAACACCGAATACCCTGCTTGTCTGAGTGCTTACCAAACACAGACTTATGCTGCAATTTGTGCACATGGTTTTCTGGTTCGCCCGGTACTTTCAGTTATTTGCACCCATTTAATTTGCCTGAGATAATGCCCATAGCTTGTTCAAGGGTAAGTCCTCCTCAACAACTTAGCTTACAGAGTCTGATATAGTACCACAGCTGATAGTTCTTTTAAAAGGGATTCTCACAGTTCTCCATAATTATAAGATTGTGCTGTCAGATTTAAATCAGTTACAAATTGGTCTGTATTCTCCTCATCTGTCTGACTTCTGATTAAAAATAGTGTTTCTCATATATGGTGGACAGTTTGTCTTAAACTTACTCTTTAAGACCTGTATTTTTTTTCTTTATCTGGTGCATCATCAAATTGAAAAATAATGCTGCTTTAAGCCACTCATCTTTTTTTCTTACGCTATCTGCATTGTTGTATAGCTCAAATCCTTGCTTTGTCTTTGTCTGTTTTTCTGCTGAATTTTCTTCACACAACAGCTTTCTTGGGGGGTTTAGTTGGTATATGTGTTTTCTTTTATTTTTTCTAATCTTTTCTTTCTTTTAGTTTTATTCTGACACCATGTAAGAGCTATTGCCAACTAACAAGAACTCATAAGAAAAGGAAATGGAGACATTTAAAGTAACCGTAAACTGTTTACTAAACTTGTTGCTGAGAATTGTGCAGATGGGTATTGCTGGCTTGCCTGCCTGGCTCCCCAAAGCTATCAATGTGCTTCAGCTAATAAGGCTCGCAACTATGAGTAACATTGGTTCCTACTCCAAACTTTCTGTGATCATTACAATGGTATCCCTCTAATGTCCCATCAGTGTATTCATTAAGAATTTCATAGTGGACCTTTGAAACCTCTTGAATTAAGCGTTCTGTAGAAAAATCAGAAGTCTTTATGTCTGGTATAAATAAGAATTTTTGAATTTAAAAAAGCCTCCTAGTCATGTTGTTTTCATTAAAATTGATAAGGCAGAGAATGTAAAAATATACATCTGTCATAAGTCACCTGAAGTTGAAACCCAATTTCTTGTAGCCTGCTACAAATGCCTGTCATGAATATCTGTCATTGATGCAATAAACAGAATGAATATAAAACAAATTATTGAAGTTCTAGGTGAAGAACTTCCCTCCATAGTATTCATGATAAATTCTAATTAATACTTTATTTCTCTGTCAAGTTTGTATTGTCTGTGAATAATACTTGAGGAGCTACAGATAAAAGATGGATTTGCAATCAGATCCTCGACTGGCTGAAGTCTGGCTGAACATGATACACTGCATATGTCACATCTATTCTTTTTTATTTCCTGCAAAAGAATAAGGCCCTATCTTATAGCACTCACCTCCTATCAGATATGGCTTAGATCTTGCTGAGTCAGCTCATTCCCTGGGCTAATTCTGTCTGACCTCTCTCAAGGAATCTGGGAAAGCATTTTCTAGCAGGATGGTTTGTTTTATTTGAGTCTTCTTACCAAAAAAACCTTGCAGACTTTTCCATCAAAATATGTTCAGGGCTGAGCAGTCCCTTTCACAAGCCTATTGGTTAACTCTAATAACGAAAACTTACTGGCTCTTCCCTCAGCCTCTCAGCAATAAAGGATCTACACAATTTCCATGTAGTCTGTCTGATTGCTAGAGCAGTGCCTCTCTGCAGTAGCTCCAGTAGCAGCCCATTGAGAACACTGTCTGCTGTCCTCTTTCACAAGGGTCAGTTCTCTCTCAGGTGCATAGAGTGGTGCTAATCACTAGCCAGCCAGCTGCAGGCATCTGACTCCAGAGGAAGAATAAAAGACAAAAGAAGCATTTTTGGCGAGTTTGGCCACAGAGATCCCCCAGATTAGAAACTGTCACTTCGGCTATGGCTACACTGCTGGGGGTTTTTTAGAAGAGATGCAAATCATGCTCGCATTTGCATATCTTCTTCCAATTCTTTTTGCGGAAGAGGTTTTGCCGATATTTGGCCCCGGGTAGACGGGCCAAATGATGGGAAAAAAAACCTCTTTTGCAAGACCCCTTAGTCCTCCTAAATAGAGGTTTACAGGGTCTTGTGAAAGAGGTTTTTTTTTCCCAACATTTGGCCCCGTCTACACGGGGCCAAATATCAACAAAACGTCGTCCACAAAAAGAATTGGAAGATATGCAAATGCGAGTGCGATTTGCATATCTTCTTCTGAAAAAACCCAGCAGTGTAGCCATAGCCTTCATGTGGTGAAATACCTTCCTCCCTGCTCTTTGGATTGTTCCACCAGCCTATTCTGCTGAGCCAGACCCTCTGGTCTTCTCCAGTGTTGACACAGAGTTGAGGTCACAGCCCTATGCAGAGTAATATAGACACTGAAGTCAGCTCTGGGGAAGCTCAGTCAAAGGGACTTGCCACAGCACCCAGGCACACCCCCCCAATGGGACCAGCACCTCAGATAAATCCATCTTATTCTGTATAATGTTTTCTACAGAGCAAGATCATAAAATGTTTGCCTTCTTTATCAATGAAAGAGAGAGATGTACAGTTATGTCCTCACCTCATACCAGTTATTTACACTGGGTTTATTAATAAAGAAAAGTGATTTTACTATAAATAAAAAGTAGGATTTAAGTGATCATAAGAAATAACAGATAGAACAGTGGAGGTTACTAAGCAAAATAAAAAAAACAATTAAGCCCAATACACTAAGAAACTTGTTACATGCAAAATCTTACTGTAACAGTAGTTCTGATTTTTTTTTAAAGCCTGAAAAGCCTCCCAGTGTGGGTTCAATCCTTCTTCCTCTTCAGTCATAGTTGTTTCCAGCAGTCAATTTGGGTAGTAAGCAGGTCTTGGCATCTGGCAGAGCCCCTAGTATTTTGGTTTCCCATCTTTATATAGATTTTGCCCAAGATATGATTCCTTTGTGTTGAGTTTAAACTTTTTTTGACCTTCAGTGGAAAAGGAAAAGGACCAAGATGGATTACAGTATCAGATGGTCACATATGTTTGTAGCACCCCAGAATCTCTGGGTAGCAGCGCAGCATGTCAGTAGGAAGACAATTCTCCCCTACTCAATTGTCTCTTGCTAATGAGCTATTAGCTGTGTGTCTTGCTTCTTCATTGTTGTTCCTGATTGACTGGCAATAGGTTTTTCCCAATATGAACACATTAATAAATTTAAGGTCAGTATTCCTAATTTCAGATACAGAAATGGTACATGCATACAAATAGAGTATACACACTCAGTAGATTACAAGCTTTCCAATGATACCTTACAAGAATTACTTTGCATAAAGTATTTTTCAGTTTGCTTATTCATAAGCATATTTTCATAAAGCATAGGGAATATCCCATCACAGCATTATTGATATTTGTAAATGTCTTGGTAGTAAGATGTACAACAGTAATTGGGACCAGTGTTGTACCAGCTTTGAAATGAGATGGTCTTTGACCTGCAAGGAATTTGCCAATATAGTTTCTTGTTACGGCAGCCCCACTCCTCCGCTATGTCCATGATATGAGCTTTGGTGCGCCTTGTGTCAGTTTCCTCCAAATCATCAGCATTCTTCCACTCGACTCTGCATTGATTAGGCCTCAGTTGGAGTATTGTGTCCAGTTCTGGGCACCACATTTCAAGAAAGATGTTGAAAAAGTGGAGAAGGTCCTGAGAAGAGCAACAAGATTGATTATAGGTCTAGAGAACATGACCTATGAAGGAAGGCTGAAAGAATTGGTCTTGTTTAATTTAGAAAAGAGAAAACTGAGAGGGGACATGGTAGCATTTTTCAAGTATCAAAGAGGGTGTTACAAGGAGGAGGGAGAAAAATTGTTCTCCTTGGCCTCTGATGATAGGACAAGAAGCAATGGGCTTAAATGGCAGCAAGGGAGGTTTAGGTTGGACATTAGGAAAACTTCCTCATTGTCAGGGTGGTTAAATACTGGAATAAGTTGCCTGGGGAGGTTGTAGAATCTCCATCACTGGAGATATTTAAGAGCAGTTTGGATAGATGTCTATCAGGGGTGATCTAGACAGTGCTTGGTTCTGCCGTGAGGGCAGGGGACTGGGCTTGATGATATCTTGAGGTCTCTTCCAGTTCTAGTATTCTATGATTCTATGATTTGTAGTGGAAAAAGCTTTTCCTACTCTAGTTTGCAATACCATTTCCTTCCCCCATTCCCAGTGCTTCGGTGGGGGCAGGGAGGGTGACAGCTCTGCAGCCTCCAACCTCCCTGGTGCTCGGGGGTGTGTGAGCAGGGCCATGTGGCCTCCCTGGTCCTCCGGAGGGGAGAGAGAGCCATGCAGCTTCCTCCCTCTCAGGGGGAAATGGCGGGAACTGTGTGGACTCTCCCCTTCCCAGTGCTTCAGGTGGGTGGGAACCACTTAGCTTTCCCTTTCCCCCGCCCCCGCTGCTCTGGGAAGGTGGGAGGGGAGTGTAGCGAGAAGGGGGCAGCGCCCCCATGTTGACATTGATTGGTTAGCTTATATTGATATAAGACTTGAGTGTATTGTTTGAGAAAGAAAGACGTTTACATGAATACCTATTATGAGCTAGATATTTTTAGGACTGTTCCTGCTACGTATATGTCTGTCCTCTCATCTGATTGCTCAGCTTTAAATTGTAAGATATTTAGGTATGTATATGGAACTTGTAATTAATCACTCTGAACAATAGCAAGATCTGTTCTATGGGTTTTATTAACCCCTAGGGTGTGTCTAGACTACATGGCTCCGTTGATGGAGCCATGTAGATGAGTTTACTCGGCAAAGGGAAATGAAGCGGCAATTTAAATAATCGCCGCTTCATTTACATAAAAATGGCCACCGTGCAGTGCCGATCAGCTGATTGTTGGCACAGCACGGTAGTCTAGACGGGGATCTGCCGCTTTGTCATCAGATCCTTTATGCCTCATGAAACGAGGCTTACAGGATCTGACGACAAAGCATTCTGGGGTCGGCAGATCCCTGTCTAGACTACCACGCTGTGCTGGCAATCAGCTGATCAGCACAGCGCGGTAGCCATTTTGATGTAAATGAAGCAGCAATTATTTAAATTGCCACTTCATTTCCCTTTGCCGAGTAAACTTATCTACATGGCTCCATCAACAGAGCCATGTAGTCTAAACTCACCCCCTAGAGACCAGTAATGTGAGTAGTTATCTGTCCATTTTTATTGTGGCTGCCTTCTTTCCCTGGTTTTGGACTTACTGCTAAATCTGAATATTTTATGTGTAAAGGGAGTTAACAGTGGATCTTGTGCAAAAATAGTGAAGACTGCTGCACAGGACTCTAATGAAACAAAGTACAATTGCTGATTTCTTCATCACATAATCTCTTCATATTTTGATATAGAAATAAAGGATTATAAAAAAGCAACAGATAAATAAGTAGATTACCTTGGATACAGTTTCCAAATATAGTTAAAAGTATTAGTATCTCTTGAGTGGCTGAGCTACCACAAGATCAATTGGGTCAGTGATTCCCAAGTTTGGGGCTATGGGCCCTTTTGGTTACAATGGTGAAGTTGTAATCATATTCTAGGCAGTGAAGCTTGTCCGTATAGCTCAATCTTAGCCTTTTCAGTGGTCTTTTGATCCAGTCAAATATCAGATGTGTCTCTGTCTGTCTCTGCTCAGTGGCTGCTTTAAAGGTTTTTTAATCAGTTTTTTTGTTTTGTTTTTTTGTTTAGGGAGTATTTTTGGTTTAAGTTTGAATGTGATCAAATTATTAAATATGCATAAGGAATGATTGCCAAAAGCCATAGCTAGGTTTGTCCCTTCAAAAATATATTAAATGATAGTCTATCTCACAAAGATTTGCAATCTATTAATAAGATGTAACCAGTGGATGAGATTTAAAAATGGATGTGAGTAGGTGCACAAATCTTAAGTGATTATTCATCGTAATCATAGTTCTTCACCTTACTAGTCATAATCAGGTTGTGCTTCCTGTGTGAACTGCACAAAAGGAGAGATTTAAAGAATAGAATGTGGTGGTTTCTGGGATTTTGATTGGGAGTTCTTCTCATCCATGAGGGACAAATATTATGTTTAAAGTATTTCAGTGCTTTGTCTAGTCCAGTTCTGAAAATCTTTTAAAGGCAGATCTCATTTCCTGTGCAAGTAATACTTCTCTTAACTGTAATAGGAGTTTTATTTGCTGTAAAGGTATAGGTCTGGGCCTTAGAGGCTGTAGAATTGTATTAACTATGCCAACAATTATTTTACTGAATAGTGAAAATAGCGGCAAATACATTAATGGAATTTCTTCCTTAGCGCACGTATATGTTGGGTGAATCAGATCTTGCTTTTATTATGGTTTATAATTTAACACTTTTTATTCTACCATTAATGAATATTTTCATGCATCTGTGATGGATTCACAACCAGCTAATTGAAATAAATAAGATGGTTTTCAAAACAGTTGTGAATAATCCCAACTTTACAAGAAATTGCTACATCTAAGGAAATGGTTTGAAGAAATTATTTCCTAGTATGTTTAAATGTTAAAAAAGAAAATACTTTCAAAGGAGGGGGGACCTTGCAATCCTATGATTTGCTTATGAGGAATTCAGTATGAGTTTTTCATTTTCCTTTTGCCTAAAGGGAAAGATTAGAGATGCAGAACGGATCCTCATAAACTATAAAAGGAATATTTCTCTTGATTAACACCTTTTAGATAACTCTGAGTTATCCTGCCCATCCCCCTGCCACTTCAAGGTTGATTATTTAGAGTGAAATCTCAAGCTTTTTATAGATTTTAATTTAGAATTTATTGTTTCAAAATTACTTCTCTAATGCTGACTTGGAAAAAGAAAATTGAAAAGGGAACAAAGTTACACCTGAAATACACAGCAATATTTCCATCTTGTTCTTATCTACTTTCCACAGTGACAATGACAGACAGTATTACCTCATAAAGTTGTTTGTGGTTACTTATTAGACTCAGACAGTAACATTAAGATGGGCAGACTAGAAGCTTCTAAATTGAAGCTCCACATGTAACATGGGGTCATCAACAGACTAATTAATCACATTTTTGGTTCTTTCATAGGGAGGGATATGCCACAATGTGTTTAACGTACTTGCAAGATGTAATTGAAAAACTGTCATTCTTAGCCATAATTTTTAATATGCTAATTCATCTTTTATTAACAGAATAGGAGTTCAGGCTGTGGTGTATAACATAATTAACAGTTGGTTCTCAGATTGCAATCTACCACTTATTTGCTGTAAGAGCTGCAAAATATAGATGCATGTTTGTAGAATCGGGTATGTTTTTTCAAATCACCAGAATATTATTGTATTGGGTAAGAAAAATACTCTCAATATTTTTATGCTATTATGAATGGTACACTGTCTATTTCAGGGGTGACCAACAAGTGGCCTGCAGACGAGACATGGTTTGCCAGGGTTAGCCCCTGGCAGGGCCTAACCCTGACAAACTGCGTCCAGCTCACAGGCCACTTTTTGCCCACCCCTGGTCTATTTGCTATTGTAAGTTAATTATCTATGATCACCTAGCTCTTTAATGATGGAAAATTAAGCACTATCCACACTCAGTATTCCCTCTAAGGTGTGTGCTTGCACTGCCGCACACAAAAAATTCTATACCCACCCACCTCCTTCCCAGAACTGCACAGCAGCATTCACCTTCCTGCTTTATCTGCTCCCACAGCTGGGAGATGGCTGCTCCCACAGCAGGGGCCGCGTGGCCAGGGTTGTAGCTGGGGCTGCATGACCAGCACCAGTGGCTGCTACTCTGACAGCTGGGGCTGTGTTGAGGGATGGCTGTTCCAGCTGCTGCCATGGTTTCAGCCATGTGACAGGCCAGCAGGTGTCTGCCACTGGGCTGTGGGGCTGTGGGTGGGTGTCTGCCGCTGGGTTTTAAGGCTGTGGGCAGGTGGGTGGCTGCCACCGGTGTTTGGGGCTGCAGGCTGCCATCAGGGTTTGCAGCCACTTGGCGGGCAGGTGGATGCCACCGGGGTTTAGGGCCATGAGCAAGCATGCGGGTGACTACCACTGGAGTTTGCAGCCACATGACGTGAGGATTGCTGCCGCCGGGCTCTGGGGCTAGGGCAAACTGGCACCTGCTGCAGAGGTTTGGGGCTGTAGGCGAGTGGCTGCCGCAGAGGTTTGGGACTGTGGAAGGGTGGGCAGCTGCCACTGAGGTTTGGGGCCATGAGTGAGTGGGGTGTTGCTCCTGGAGGCTGAGGCAATAGGAGGGCTGCTGCCCAGGGCTTGAGGCAGAGGCCACATAGCGAGTGGGCAGCTGCTCTGTGGCTGAGACTCTGTGGCTCAAACTGGAACACAAGTGGCAGGGAATAGAAAATACAGAATCAGGTACAATGAAAGCAAAAATCAGCATTTCATCTGTCTTGAGTGAGACTGACTCTGCTCTCCACAGCTGTTAATCCACAATAGTGAGAAAACAGGTATGCAAATAAATATTTATACTTTTTAAAAAAACAGATGAACACAAAATAACATTTTGGGAGCTGTTTTACTTCAGGACTAGTTTTGGAGCTTACTCTGTTTGTAAATTTATACATTAGAAATGGACTCACTCGGTTTTGAATGGTCCTTTTTTTATTGCTACCATAGTTTAAAATTCTTACTTATTTTCCTTAGCTCTATTGGCCATAGTTTTCCATTTGTGCTCCTTGACTTCCCTTATACATTTGCTACAATTCCTAACTTTATTTATAGTCATTACTATCAACTTGCCCTTTCTTTCCTTTGTTATATATTTGCTTTTTTTCATCTGCCTTCACTTCCTTGCTAAACTAAATAATTTATCTTCCCCCCCCCCCCCCCCCAACCCACATGTGCAGTCTTCTTTCTCAGTTTGTGTAATTGTGGATTTTGGAAATCTCTTAAGGTATTCTTGCCTGATTCCTCATTAGTCACATTTTTTGCTTTAATTCTTCCTGCCAGGTGAATTGGCTCATAACAGTTTTCAGCTTTGTAAAATTGGCCTTGTAAAGGGACCAGCTGTATATATTGTATATATTACTGTTGATGACTTTTTCTGCATTATAAATGTGATGTCATGTTCATTTGTACCTAAGCGAACATTAAGTTTTAGTTCTGTGATCAATTCATCTTAATTAGTTAGATGTAGAGAGTCTAATATACGCACATGTTAGATGCAACACTTTTTGAATTAGGAAATTGTTTATAATTTTAGAAATTCCAAGGATGATGATACATTGCAGGTCTTATGCTGCTGATATATCTCACTTAAATTGAAGTCACCCATATTCCATATGGGATTTTTTTTTCTAAACAAACCCAATTCTTTCAGCCTTCCTTCATAGGTCATGTTCTCTAGACCTTTAATCATTCTTGTTGCTCTTCTCTGGACCCTCTCCAATTTCTTCACATCTTTCTTGCCATTGATGGCAAGATTGTGTGGCAGGATGGAAGTGAATAGAGGGAATGGAGATTTCTGTGAAGCAAGCTGCACAAATTCTATGGCAAGTTTAAAAACCAAGAAGTCGTATGTGGTCCCTACCCATTTTGAAAAACAAGGACTGATGCTTATCTATATAGCCTCCACCGGTTGCTTAGGAACTCTCTGACTAGAGTCTAGCAATGAAAATGCTATTAAAACAGTTATATATTGAACTACAATATCTTTAATGAATCAGATTGTGATTTGGCAAATGACCCATTGTATTCATCTATATTTATCTGTATCTGCCTCATACATTATTTCTGTAAATTGCTGAAGTGCAGGAATAAAGTTATCACAGCCCTTTTCTAGGAATGGAGGCATTCAGAATATGAAAAAAAACTATCAGATACTGTTGGTATTAGGGAATCCTGCTTCTACCAGACATTTGTATTCACTAGTACATCTTTCAAATAAAGTCCTCTTGTAAATATTTTCATTTCAGAAATACAATCATATCCCAGTTATATTGATAAATATGCTGTGCAACTGTTTCCCCTCCTGAGTCTAACATGTATAGTGTACTTTTACAGGCTATTGAAAGACAGCACCATATTCAATCTGTATTGGCTATTAAGTACTTTAGTTCAGTATTTGAGGATTTTTTCCTCAGAATGCCTTTGAGCAATCCAAGATTGAAAATAAAAAATTTAGATTACTTTGAATAGGAGAAGCTACAGAAAAGAAACCGGCCCTGTTTACAGTTCTTAAAATTGCATGCGTACCCTTTGCTATCTCAGGATTACTCTCAGGAGTTTTCAGGATGGTCACGTTAGCAATTATCCTAGTGTTAGAAAAGGGAGATTGGTTCTCAGCCCTAGACCTTCAAGCACTTACTTCCATGTAAAAGCGGCGAGGAGTCCTGTGGCACCTTATAGACTAACTGAAGTGTAGGAGCATAAGCTTTCGTGGGCAAAGACCCACTTCATCAGATGCATGTCATCTGACGAAGTGGGTCTTTGCCCATGAAAGCTTATGCTCCTACACTTCAGTTAGTCTGTAAGGTGCCACAGGACTCCTTGCCGCTTTTACATGGAAGTAAGTGCTTGAAGGTCTAGGGCTAAGACCCACTTCGTCAGATGCATGTCATCTGACGAAGTGGGTCTTTGCCCATGAAAGCTTATGCTCCTACACTTCAGTTAGTCTATAAGGTGCCACAGGACTCCTCGCTGCTTTTTCAGATTCAGACTAACACGGCTACCCCTCTGATACTTACTTCCATGTGTCAGTCATATTGAGTCACAGATGATACTTGGCCAAGACCACTATCAGTACAGAGTACTCTTGTGGACTCTCGTTGACCCTCAGAGTATTCTCCAAGTTCCATGATTTCCCTTACCTGAATGAAATAACACTTCTGTCTGTAGACATAGCCTTAGAGTGCAATCCAGCCCCCAAATCCAGCCAGATATTGCCTTCAGCTTCTGGGGTACATGGCCATGGGCACATCAATGATACCTTATGGCAGACTGTGCATGAGATGCTTCCAATCATGGTTCAGTTTGCTTTACAAACTGAATCGGGACAACATAGACAAACTTCTGTCAATGCCTATCAAAAGGAAACAATTTCTGAGTTGGTGGAAAGTCCCAGAGAACTCTTGCACTGGAATTCCATTTGCTCAACCTCTCCCATCACTATTCCTCAATGCTGATGCATCCCTCAGACGATGGGGTGTACATCTCAATGATCTCCCAGTGCAGGGTAAATGGTCTCATCCAAGATGTGTCTTCGTATCAGTTTATTCAAATTCAAAACAGTCAAGAGCATGTGCTCACTTTTTGCTGATGATCAGAGGCACAAACGCAAAGGTTTTGATGGACAATATAGACTACACATATTATAAAACATCAAGGAGGTGACAAATTGCCCTCGCTTTGTATGGAATTACTAAAGCTATGGAACTGGTGCATTTACCACAGTGTTACAGTATCAGCAGCTTATCTACCATGAGTAACTAGCATCGCAGCAAACAGTCTCTGCCACAAATTCCTCCATGACCATGAGGGGGTGATACTCATTGGTACTCCACAACATATTCTGCTGCGGGGGCACTGATAATAGGATTGTTTACTTCTTACTAGAACAAGAAATGTCCACTGTACTGCTCCAGAGCAGTTATGAACCAGTGTTCCATGAGGGATGTTCTCCTCCACTCATGGGACAAGGGCTTCCTTTATGCCTTTCTCCCATTACCTCCATTGCTGAAAGTCCTGTTGAAAGTTTAAAAAAAATAGGAAAAACCAAATGTCCGGCTGAGTGCTCCCATCTGGCCCAGACAGAAATGGTACCCTTACGTGTCACAACTAGTGCTGTGTCCACCAATGAATCTTCCAGTTAATTAGCCTTGTGATAGAGTGGAGGTGTCATGATTATGAGGGTTAGCCAGCAGCCTGGGGATTAAGGGGTTAACTACACCTAGCCAGGTGGAGTGACCAATAGGAATGTAGGTGGGACTTTTCAAACTGGGACAAAGGAATTTGGTTTTTTTTCCTTTCTCCCTTTTGTCTTTCTGGGAGTTCTCTGCAGTTACAGAGAGGGACAAGCATGTCTCTCTCTCTCTCTCTCTCTCGCTCTCCCCAAGATGCCATTCTTCATTTTCTGTAAGTAGGGTAAAGTTTAGGTAGTTTCGTTAGGTTTTATTGTTTTAAGGATTGGGTATGGGATCTGAGATCTGGCACTGCTTAAAAGATGTTTTGGCTTTTCTTTGTAACTAAGTTCTAGGCCCATGGAGTTTCTCCATGAGTATATTTTGTTACCTCCCTATCTAGTCATGTTTGCAACAGGAATATTGTTGTAATAATAAAAGTTCTTTCTTTTCTTTTTTTAACCTGGCAGTGGTTAATTGTGTGCCTTGATTTTTATCTTAGGGGTGAGATTTCCCAAATGATCTTCCCCCTGATTTCTTTATCAACATTTGGGTGGTGGCAGAGGAAGTTTTGTTCCCAAGATCTAGGTTTTTAAGATTTTGGGGGAAGTTTTATACCAAAGCCTGGTAGATAAGGCTTTGGGGTACACTTGCTGGCCCCCACTTCTGCATTTAATAGGCCAGAGTGGGGAAGGAGCAATGACAGGAGGGAGTAGGGCAAGTTATATGTAGGCCATTGTTACTGTCCCCTCCATCCCTATTAGAAAAACAAATACTTGTCCCTCATCACAGTCAGTAGTAACATTGTGCAGCTGTGCTGCATGTGCCTTTTCTTAAGCCATGCCCAGAGTCATAGACTCCATAGACTTCTAGAGGGCTGATTGGATGTGGGTGCACACAGAGACAGATTTCATGGATGAGACAGCAACAGCATTGTTTTATGACCAGTTTGTGCAACAGTCCCTAAAATGCCCTTATTGATATTAGTTTCATCATTCCAATTGCTTAGCCACTCCTTTACGTGACAGATTTGCTGAGGTTTATACGTCTCTCTGTTCCATGAAGCTGAAGGTAATGGTGATAATTTGCAGGCCTGGCCAAAAAATGCTTAGGCTGGCTCTTGATTGTAAAGAGCAGGTGGCTGGCTGATCTAGGAGCTCTTTATTTGGCTAGGTGTGATAATAATGTTGTAAACAATTATATTGCCTGGCCAAGTTGGTTACATAAGTACTCCCTTGAGAGGATTCTGCCTTGGCTACCGGCACAAGTCATGAACCTATGAGAATAAAATTTTGTCCCCATCTCCTTTCCATCTAAGCTGACAATATATTGAGACTACCAGCTGGGAAAAAATGAATTGAACAGCTGAAATTGGGCCCACCATAGGGTGCCTACAAGAGATACTGCTAGTAAAATATTAAATTTAGAAATGTGACCTCCGTGACTAGGCATAGCCCATTAACAGCTTTGTTTTATGGGCCTTGTACTAAGCATCCTCCAAAAAAATTCCCATGAGGGACTAGTAGAGCATAGGGATTTTTCCCCATTCACAATGATAAATGACCCAATCATTGGTACAAAAGGGGATATACCCAGAGCGTCATTGCCTCCATCAAACATCATGATTTTGTGATATTTATTGATCCAGAGGAGCAGTGTTCCATGTAAGCTGTGCACTTGCATGGCCACTTAGGGAAATTCAAATGCTGCCCAGCCGACTAAGCACAGCACCCACAGCAAGGTTTTTTTTATTCCACTTTTGGCGCACATTTGCACGTCTCAGTGCATGTAAAATCATTTATTCCACACATGGATGGAAAAATCCACAAACAGATGAAAAAAGATGAGGGAACATTGCAGAGGAGACATACTGTCTAAGGAAAATATTATTTGCTATTTTATTCACTGACCATCTGTAGACTTGCATGCCAGAAAAACACTAACTATAGTTCAAAAGCATGACTTGTGAACTAAACAGGGCTGTAAATTATAAAACAGTATTCTGCTTGATTTCTCTGTCCAGTAATATTTGGTACAATGCTTTTCCAGACTGAAACTGAGAGAAATAAAAGCAAAAAAGGACCATAATTATCATTTAGATAAATGTTTTTGCTGAGAAAAAAATATTATCACCATCAATACTCACTTCACCCATAATTCATGTCTCTTCTGCTGCTGCTGCTGCTGACATTTATATGTAATAGCATCCTTGGTATATGAGAGAGAATGTGTCACAAGAGAAAAATAGCTACATGCTTGTAACACTATTCTCTTCTGGAGGGTCTAAACAGGAGAAGTTCAGATGTATGAACCCATGATATATTTTCAAGGTTATTTCAAGGTTTCTAAAGAGGAAATTTATTCTTGATGTTTTGAAACAATGTGTTTTCTGTCAGTCTTTCCACTATTTGTTGTCATTTAAGTTGATTTTGTGTGACTGTTTTCTCATTATTTGCTTTTGTGTTTGTTTTCTTGTATTTACTTAACCTGTAATTAGCATGTTAAACTAGGCTAGTAATGCATTGGTAATGGCAACTTGTTTGTCAGGTAGGTGTCTAAAACCTGTGAAGTAGACAGAAATAGAGGGCAGCTTAGCTGTTCTGACAATATAATGGATTTGGTCACAGAAAGTTGAGAACATTGCCCTCACCAGCTGGTGACAGCAACTACTGCCAAGTGAAAAATTGAACAGAATTGTAATTGGGAGCTGCTCACCTGCAGCCTTTGCCAATATTAAGATGGTAAATGAAGCCTAGAAAATAGGATTGGTGAAGAAAGTCAAAGAAGAAAGAATGTAGAAAACACTGTTGATGCTGCTAGGTTCAGTTCTTTATTCTAGTGATTTTCAAACTTTTTTCCTCACAACCCAGTTGAAATCGCTGGTGCCTATGATCGAACATAATGATATCTTTTGACTAGCGTGAAGGCTATGGCGTCAGGATGGTAGTGGTTTGTGGAGGGAGGAGAGGGCACACCCATGTGTGTGTGCAGGCTCTAGAGTGGGGGGTAGGAAGAAGGTTTTGGAGTATAAGAGGGATTCTAGGCTGGGGACAGGGTTCAGGGTGAGAGAAGAAGCTCTGGGCTGGGGTGGGGTGAGTTTCAGGGTGGGTGCAGGCCCCATTGGGGCTGCAGGTTCTGGGGTGGAACAGAGATGAGTTTTTTGAAATGTAGGAGGGGACTCTGGGTTTGGAGAGGCTCAGGGCTGGGGCAGGTGGCTGATGCTCAGTTTTCTTTGCTCTCCCAGCTGCCAGTTAGCAGGGAAACAGGGGGGCAAGGTAAGCTTCCTGCCTGTCCTGGCATTATGGTCTGCAATACCCCCTGAGAGTGGCCAGCAAGAGATCTTATTCAGAGGCGCATAAGTGACCCTGCACGTTGCTTTCACCCACTGGCACCAGTCCCCAGAGCCAATGCTCAGAGTGGAGACAGGTGCAGGGAGTCCCATTCAGCCCTGCCTAGAAGATGGACCAGCACTGTTCGTATATTAGCAGAACATGAATCTTGTTCTTGCCAACTTCTACATGTACAAGGAACAGAGGTCACACACAGTTTATCTACAGTATGATTTGCAAAGCATACTGGGAGTATGCAGTCTATTAAGGATAAGTATAGTGTAACTTTTAGAAGATACAGAAGAACCAGGGCTGGATTACCCGATAAACAGACTAAGCATATGCTTAGGGTACCTGCAAAGCAGGGGCACCAACAACAACAAAAAGAGATTTTATGGTGTACTATTGTTTTAATTTTGAATTACATATGAGAGGCACCATAATCTTTTCAGTGCTTATGGCCTCTAAAGGTCTTAATCCGGCCCTGAGCAGAACCCTGTTTATCTGATCTGACTAGGACCAGATTGGATAATCAAATATCCAGATAAACTGGAGAATAGGAAAGTGCTATCGTACATCACCATAAAATGGTCACAGGATAGTTTTCCTCTTCTGGATCTGTGTTCCACTGGTTGTCTGGTTAGCACAGAGGGTTGGATAAATGGGGTTCTACTGTATATGATATTGGCTAATTATGTGACTATATTCTCAAGGACCTGTAATTAACTTGCCACCACCACCACAAAAGGGAGAACCTTCTGGGCTTTTAATTTTGTTTCTTACATTACTGCTATCTTCCATTACATGTCATCTGATGTGCTGGCATTGAGCTGGATTATAAATTTGATTATAGACACTTTACAGAAAACAGATGAGATCCTGCTCCTGATGATAATGGTAAAACTCCCAATGACTTCAGGCATTATCTGTAATCCTCTTTCTTATTCACCAGTGTTGCCCAATAAATTTCCCTGTCTGCTAATGAAGTCCAAAAAAAAAGTTGGATGGTAGTGTTTCACACACAAAAGCTACAGGTGTTTTAAAGATAATGATGCACTGAATGGTAAAGGTCCAATTAGTCTTTTGAAGTCAGTGGCCATTTTACATTTCAATCAATGGGAACATGAACAAGTTCATAATATTCACCAATAGTTAGATTCTACCTAATCTAGTGAGATGGAGAAGGAATACATTTCCTCTTCTCCTAGCACACTCTGTGTAAGTGCCAGGTAGATCTGTAGTTGCTGAATACAGGAGAGTGAGGGAACTGTTCCTTAATTCTCCAGCAAGGTGGGGGCAAGGGACTAGCAATACCAGGATGCAAGAGGGGACAGAATAGATGAAAACACACTGAGGGAATTGTACAGTGAAGCTTGGTGGATATATAAAATCTTGTTGATATTGGTGTTTTCCTTAAAGTGTCAGTTTCTAGAGTCAAGATATTATCTCAGAATCTTTCGTTTTTAAAAAATATATAAATATCAAGCCCACATTGTTGCAGAGAAAAAATTAAGAACATGAAAAATTAGAAAGCAAAGCAAAAGAACTCCTAATGCAATTTTTTGAGACCTCGAGACTTTTCAACCAATCTCATGATTTAGTGATTGTGTGGAGTTACCAGTACTTTGTATTCTTTAGCAGGGGATTTAGCAGCTTGTGTGATTCCTTGAAAGCCATGCACTTCCCTAAGGTAGATGGTCTCTGAGCAGAATGGCACGATTCCTCACTAGGAGCTATGGCATTTTGCGCTGTCAAGCGTGTTGCAATTAAACAATACCTCTAAAAGATAATGAATATGAATCTATCACATATGTTTTATTGTAATTAGTCTGTTTTAATTTAATTTAATAATAATTTGTGTATGTGCACTGGCATTATGTTCTTTTATGAGCACAGTCACAGTGATTGTTTTAATTTGGAGAATAACAGCTATTCTGCTTGCTTGCATATTCCATTTGAGCTCTGTCTAGAGTTTTTATTTATATTATTATTACAAGTGACTGTGCTACACTTAAAAAAACATAAAGCTTGGACAAAGCCCAGACATCTTTTAAAAAGGAATAAAAGACCAAAATTTAGCATTAACATTTTTATTGGCTGTTTACATGAACTGTATTGTACATATGTATGTATGCTTATAGGGCCAAAGTCTGCCCCTACATGGTGTAAATCTAGAGTAATTCCATTGTCCTTAGTGGAGTTATGCCATTATAACAGGATATGATTTATATCAAATAACAAAAGCCACACTTAGGGCATGCCTTCACAGGAAAGTTAACCTTAGGTGATCAGCAGATGGATTAGCCTTTCTTAGATCTGGCCAGAGACTGCAAAGCCATTTGAATTAATGAGCCCACATTGGTATTGTACTTACTGTTGTGAGGCATTGGGACTTCTGGAGTTATATCATATGATTTGCTACTGCTTCAGTAAGCTGAACTGCTCAATAGGTCAGTAAATTGTGTAAGAAGTTGTGTGTCCTACTGGGCACATGGGAAGAATTGTGGGAAGGCAGTTGGGGACAATCAGCACTCAAGTGGTTTAGCTTGACTCCTCACTACAAATTGCGAGAATCACCAGCCCAACTGTAAGCAGCCCTTGAATTAGAACCTAACTCTAGGAAAGGATGAAAAGCAACATCCCAAGAAGGCCAGAGGTTTTGTATATATATGGACACCAAATTGGGGCAACAACTGAGGAAGTGTCCAAGTTAACTTTGCATTGACAACAAGGCCTTAAATAATCCAAACCAATATGAGGTCTATAAATCATTACAGATATGCTAAGAATTACTGTACTATTATTATGCTCTAGCACTGTGATAGAAGCAGCTTTTTATCTGCTTAATAGTACTTCCTGGAATATCAGCATTCTACAAACAATAATTTGAAAATTGGCTAGGAGGCCTTGTAATGAGATATTGAGCCTTTCACCGGTAAATTACAAATTTTAATCTGTCTCAGGTTGGTAATGACCGAATGTTGCTATCTCATAGCACTTCTGTTTTCCCTGTATTTCACAGTGGGTAGATATCTACAGAGGTACACAACAAAATGCTACAATATTTGGTGTTAACTGTTTTCACAGTCTCAGCAGAGATTAAAAACTGAGCAAGCATATGATTTAGTGTTGAGTAGTACTTTCCTCTGTGAAATCCATGGAGTAAGGTGAATGAGTGAGATTCATAATCTGACCAATAGTGATTCTACTGTGCTTTTCAAAGCAGAATTGAAGCATGTAGTAGGGCAGTGAACAATCTGCTCTGTCCTCTTCTAGATTCCAACAGGTTATGTTTGAGACACATTGGCTGGGCAGTGTGAGGAATTTGTACTGTAGCAATCTCTGGTGTATTTTTTCTGTAGAACAAGAACGGCCACTCTGCCAACTTTCATTAGTATTAAATTCACTTTTAAAAAATTACTGAGATGCTTTACATTTTCCTCTAAAATACTAAGAATGATTACCATTTTGTCTATCAGATTTATTGAATTTCAACATAACATTAATGTAATTTTGGAATTTCAGTGCAAAAATAGTTTGTTTTTAATCATTTAAATTTTACATGGCTGAATATTTTGGTTGAAAATAAAAAAGTTAGAATGTGTTGACATAGCCTTTAACTATAGTAATGCAAATGCTATGATTATGATGGTATAATATACCCTACAATCAAATGTGCAGGCCTGAGTTCTCACATGTATACAACTTCTACTATCACAGATGATATCTCACCTTATCCCCATTTTTATTCATCATCTTCACTGACCTCTAGTTACAGGAAAATGTAGGTGTCCAGTTCTATATGTGGGGTCCTCATCCCACCACTCTATTTGGTATGTCATCTCAATGCCTCAGAGAAGCAGAGCATTCACAATATGTGGGCTGATACTCTGTGGAGGTTGTGAGGATTGTGGTGGGTGGCTATAGCATGAATGAACTCATTACAGATATCAAAAAATGTAAGATTGCTTGCTGATTCACTATGCTGTGAAAAGGTTGGCCAGCCACTTTACCTCATACCCCTTCGTAGTGTAAAGTCTTTACAAAGTTTTTATAAATCATCTTTGTAACCATCAAGGCAGATTCAGTAGTCTTCAAAGTGAGAGCCTGTCCTATCTCTTGTTTACCCTTCTTTGTGTTGTCATTAGTTCCAGATTTTCTCAGTTTACCTATGGTCTTGATGATGCAAATAGATGAGTTACCTTAAGTCCACATAAACGCCATTGAATTCTTTGGGATCCATGGTGGCGAGTCCAGGGTCATTAGGAGAAGGAATACATTTCTTATTGTGTTTGTAAAGTATCATGAACATCTGCAGAATTGTATAGAAACTAGTGATGTTAAATTGTATTTAATCAACTAATCGAGTAGTCAATGAAATTTCCACCGACTACTCAATTAGTCAATAAGAGGGGAAACTGCAGGGGGGCAACCCTGCTGCAACTGCCTTTTAAATGTACTAAGAGCAGCATTTGTTGCTAAATAGTTTCCAAAATAGATTCCCTAAGAGTTAGTTCAGACTTCCTTAAGCCTGTGCTGATACTGGGGCCTCCCAGCCACTTACGAAGTCTGCCATTGCCTTAAATTTTCTCCCCATGCTGCTCTCCCTTCAGGACTGGTGCTTTCATCTTCTCCGTCCCTCCTTTCTCCCCAAAATAAAAAGTGTGCTTCTTTCAACTTTTAAAAAACATTTCCCAAACTTTTTTCTTTGTTTTTAATTTAATTTTTAAAATCTTTTAAAAGCACTTTCACATCCCCAGTAGCACTGCAGGCTCCACAGACTGTTTCACCTGCAGCTAGTGGTTGGATGGATAGTCTGGATTATAGTTACTCACTTTCAGGAGATGAGAGAAAAATATCTTTTCTTCCATAACACTTTCCACTCCAGTATTCAGCACAAACCCCGGAACTCTGCTGGAACACCCCAAAATTATTCAGGCCACTAGAGTACGTCCAGAGCCACCTCTGGGTTCCACCATGCCTCATTTCTTCCCCTCTCATTCTTCAACCCGTCTACCAGAGTAGGAACTCTTGGAAAAGTGCTGTCAGCATAATGCTATAGGTGATAGAAATGAGAAGTGTGGGAATTGTGTGATACGCAGATCAAGCACTACCTTGTGCAGAAAGATAAATACATGATTTGCTTTATACTGATTAACTCTGTCACAGGCATCTATTATCACCATTCCTTTTCCACTAATGCAGGCTAATACTGGTGCCAATAAAAATCTGCCTCGTTTCTTAATTTACTTTAGATAAAAATAAGCTTAATAGCTTCATTTCTTACAATTTATATATGAAAAATAAATAATTGGTAGTTATAATTCTCTATACATCAAATGACGGAGAATGAAGGAAAGGCTGTGTATTGAGTAGCATCGTAATCTTCAGGAAAGGCAAAAAGCACCAGCTGGTGGTCACAGTTGCTAAATAAATTATATATAGTCAAACTCTCTGGAGCTGGAGAACTGTCATGTGGGACAACAAAACTGTTTTTTTTTTTTCATATTTAAATCACATGGCAATTAAAATAACTACAAAAGTGTTTGTAAATATTTTGTAACTTAAATCTTTAAAAATACCCACTCATCCTGTTTTCTTTTAAAGACATGAGTTAATGTCTACATTTTGCACCTTATTATAGTAAACATAGCACTGTTAAAGATGCGTACTCATAGGAAAACGTTGCTGATAGAAAATATGCAAAGACAAAGCAACTTTGTTGTCCTGCTCAATATTTCTGATTGCCTTTTGCAAGCTGGGATTGTCACACTGCTGCCTGTCAGAATTACCCATCAGAATTTTAGTATGATGAGTTTTGCAGCATGCACATAAGACCATGTTAACAGTCCTGATAATGTATCTTCTAGGTTTCCTCTACACTCAGAACAGTACCAAACGCAGCATTAAAGAGCGACTTATGAAGCTCTTGCCCTGCTCGGGTGCCAAAACGACATCTCCTGATATTCAAAGCAAGTGTTATTTTTCACTTGATTTTGTTTTTAGGTTTGAATGTGTCACAATCTCTACTCTTAAATGATTTTATTAACTGTCCATTTGGCAAACAAAGTATCTTCTAAATACTCACATGGTTTGCTGATGTTGGAGGTAACTCGGGAAGGGTGTATTGACTCCCAGAATTTTTGACCTTGCTCACTCTGATGTCAGAGTGTCATTGCTGTAAGCAGGTGTTGACTGAGATGCTGGTTTAGGGGGGTTTCTGTTTACAAGCTAATTTAGAATTAGAGACTCAAGGTTGGTGAGCTAATAACTATTCTTCTTCGAGTGCTTGCTCATATGCATTCCAATCAGGTGCTTTTTTCACTAGCAAATAGCTGTAGGGTCAGCCTGGGTGTCTCCCGGAGTGTCGCTGATATGGTACCTAATATAGGCCCTGCCTATCCTCCCTCTCCTCAGTTCCTTCATACTGCCAGTGACAGTAGCTGGGACTAGTCCTTGCTCATTTTTTGCCTCACAAGCAGATAAACATTCTCTCAATTTTGTATATACAGGCAGTCCCCGGGTTACATGGATCCGACTTACATCGGATCCCTACTTACAAACGGGGTGAGGCAACCCCGCACTAGCTGCTTCCCCCCAGCAGACCAGGGAGACGCGAAGCTAGCGCCTCCCCCAGCAGACCAGGGAGACGCGGAGAGGCTTTTCTCAGCAGACACCTCAGCTTGAGAATAAAGGACTGAGGGAAGTGAGGTGTGGGAGAATAAAACTGAGCTCTGGAGAAATGTTTGGCTAGAGTTTCCCCTACAATATGTACCAGTTCCGACTTACATACAAATTCAACTTAAGAACAAACCTACAGTCCCTATCTTGTACGTAACCCAGGGACTGCCTGTAGTTAGCAGTTAATTCATAGTTCTAGTAGTTCTTAGAGTTGACGTTAAGATAAGTTTGTTAGGGGCATTCCTCTCCTCATCTTGTCAAACCTGTTCCCAGGGCATGCCTCATTCCCTGGGTTTAAAGGCTTGTCAGTCATGTGCCAAGTGCATGCCAAAGAGTGACCCTCATTCCACCTGCCTAAAGTGACTTAGTGAGGGTCACCAAAAGAACTGCCACAAAGTTTTCAGGAGTTTGGACCTAGAACTATAAGTGAGAAGGAACAACAACTCTGAATTTTACTTATGGAGTCAGCTCTGAAACCACAATGCCTAGTCTGTCTTTGTTCATCCAGATTTGTGCCCTGCACCGGAACCTGCATAGTTCTGCATAGTTTACTTGATCTGTTATTCTGTCATTGGATCTGGCAGACAGGTATGCCATCCTCAACTTAATGGACAAAGATTTTCTTATAGCAATTGCCCAAGCACACAGGAAATAGTGAGTACCATTCACCACATAACTTAACTGTCAGTTCATGGTACTTCCATGTGGCCTATCTGTAGTTCATCAGGGGCTCACCAAATGTATGGTGGTGGTAGCATCTTACCTTCAGAGACATCAAATTCAAGTGTTTCCACACCTTGCCAATTGACTGATCAAGACACACTCCAGCACTCAGCTAGAGGCTCAGCTTGCACTCATCATATCCACCTTTGACAACCCAGGTCTCCTTGTGAATGAAGCAAAGTCCATTCTGAAACCAGTTCAGAGATTAGAGTTTATAGGGGCAATCCGGCATTCAGCACAGGCCCAAATGTTCCTGCCACAATTGAGGCTTAAGCTCCTATCCAATGTCATTCAAAGTTTTTGATGGTTTCCCACTAACATAGGAAAGAACAGCCGCAAGCTACTTGGCCATATGTCCAGTACGGCATGTCAGGCTCAGACTCAAATCACTGCAGTTGTGGCTGGTGTCAGTCTATGCTTTAGACATGATAGTGACTCTACCACATGAATTGAATTTCTTGATTCCCTGATCTGGTGGATTTGACTCACAGGATGTCTGATCAGAGGCTCCCTTTGGGACACCACAACCTCCTATGTCACTGGTCATAGACGCCTCAAATTTGGGATGGGGCACTCACCTGGGGGACCTCAAAACACAGGGTGTTTGGTCTCTAGCCAATCTAATGCTCCAAATCAACATCAGGGAGCTAAGGGAAGTTTGCCTAGCTTGTCAAGCTTTCCAGCCATACCTGTCAGGACATTGTGTGCCAGCAATGATAGACAATACAATGACAATGTTCTGTATCTGCAAGTAGGGGTGCATACTCCTCTCCCTTGTGCCAAGTAGCCTTCCTTCTCTGGGACTTCTGTGTAGAACATTGGATTATTCTTCAAGCTTCATACCTTTCAGGGGTGCAGAAAAAGCCGGCGGACTGCCTCAGCAAATAGTTTCAAGGTCACTAATGGTCTCTTCACCCAGATATTGTGAGCTCAATCTTCCAGCACCGGGGCTTTCCCCAAATGGACCTATTTGCCATGAGATACAACAGGAAGTGCCAGCAGTTCTTCTCTTTCCAGAGCCACAGCCCTGGATCAGCCACAGATGTGTTCCTCCTCTTGTGGAAAGGCTGACTGCTATATGCCTTCCCACCCATACTGCTCATTTCCTCAAACAGGAGGGAACAATCTCACATTATATTGATGCACCAGTTTGAGTGCATCAACACTAGAACACATCTCTTCTGGACATGATTCTGGACCTGATCACCCTACTACTCTATACAGACCGTCTGACACAGGACCATAGGCATCTTCACCATCTAGACCTTGAGTCACTGCACCTTATGGCCTGGAAACTCCATGTCTGAACCCAGAAGAGCTGTGTTGCTCAGACCAGGTCAGGCAAGTCTCCTCAGTAGTAGGAAGCCCTCCACAAGGACTATGTATCTTTCCAAGTGGAAGAGATTCTCCATCTGGTCAACTTAGCATGGAGTGTACCCAACTCTTGTGCCTAATCCTTTCATCTGGAACTATCATCTCAACTTTAAATAGCCAGGGCCAATTTGGTGGCCAAATTGGTGTTCTATCCGGGAGCACAAGGTCAATCGGTGTCCTCCAATCCTTTAGTTAGTCAAGTCCTAAAGGGGCTGATTTCACTATGAGATCCACCAACCATTCCCTTGCTGGGACCTTAACATAATTCTGTCTAATCATGGCGGCCAACCTTTAGCCACTTGCTCATAAGGTAGTTTTTCTGTGAGGAGAGTGTCTGATCTGATAGCCCAAAAGGATAAGGTGCAACTCCACTCACATCTGACCTTCCTACCAAAGGTGGTCTCCAGTATCCATATGAGTCAAGACCTCTTTCTGTTGGTGTTTTACCCCAAACTGCATTCTAGTGCTAGAGAGCAGAGTCTCCATCCCCTTGATGTGCAAAGAGAGCTGGCTTTTTACATTGATAGAACAAGACCATTCAAGAAGTAACCTCAGTTATTTGGAGTCATGGTTGACAGAATGAACGGCCAGCCAGTATCATCTCACTCTATTACAGTCCAGACTCTATTTCGCATCCAGATTACCATCCAGGCCCACAAACTGTTCCTCAATACATACCTTTGCTGCGCATTATGCAATTATACAATAGTCAAGAGACAACCCAATCTTTGGGCAGACAGTGCTCCAATCAATGCAGAACTCTGTCCCAACCTCCTAGATTTGGGCTTGTGAGTCACCTGTTGGAATGCACATGAACAAGCACTTGAAGGAAAAACAATAATTACTCCCTTTGATAACTCTTATTCTTTGAAATGTATTGTTCATGTCCATTTCAATACGGACTTTCCTTTCCATCTGTCTGAGTAGCTGGCAAGAAGGAAATGAGAAACAGGAAGGTCAGCATGCCCTATCTTGGGCACAGTATTGGCGTGACTAGAGGGGTTGTCTAGGCCAACCCTTCCACTAGCTTCTAGGGGAAACGTCTTCCAGCTGTTGTGAACATGCCTGATTGGAATGGACATGAACAATACATCTTAAACAACAGTTATGAAAGTTGAGTGACCGTTTTTTGAGTCCGCTTCTGTTAGTGAAAAAGACAAGCTTTTGAGCTTGCAAGTTTGAAACTGTCCCTCTTTCACCATCAGAAGTTGGTCCAATAGAAGATATCACCTTATACACCTTGTCTCTGTATACTTGGGACTAATGTAGCCACATCAACACTGTAAACAATTAATAATTAGTTCACTGAATAAGTGAAATGCTCAGTCTGTGTGTAGGACAAAGGTGTTATGGTTTTTAAATGGCCATTTATGGACAGCCTATAGAACACTACCAGTATAACTGGTTCTGGGGGAAAGCAATTGCTCTGCCATTTGTAACTACTTATACAAATTATTAGTATTTCAGGAAGATTACTCATGTTTTGTAGTTTCACTGAGTAACAATTTACAGTATATGTATGAGAAAAAAATGGGGGAAAGAAAAAGAAAGGCATACATGCAGCCTTTCAATAGTCTGATTCTATCTGTGAAAGACTAGATTGCTCAGAATCATTTAATATAGGCTAAACTGAAGAGAAGTTTGTTCTCCCCCTATAAATTGGTCAACATAATAGTTGGATTAAAAGTGATTTCTGGCCCCAGCTATGAGCTGGGAGTCCCCTTATCCAAGCCCAGAATTTGACAGACACACAGGGTATGTCTAGACTACATGGCTTTGTCAACGGAGCCATGTAGATGAGTTTACTAGATATAGGAAAATGAACATCAAAATGGCCATTTACATCAAAATGGCCACTGTGCTATGCCAGTCAGCTGTTTGGTGGCACAGCGGGGCAGTCTGGACACGCCACAGTCGACAAGGGAAGCTTTTGTCGACCGCTCCGGTATGCCTCGTGAAATGAGGTTTACCAGAGCGGTCGACAAAGGCTTCCCTTGTCGACCGCGGCACGTCCAGACTGCCCCACTGTGCCACCAAACAGCTGATCGGCATAGCACGGTGGCCATTTTGTTGTAAATGAAGCGGTGATTATTTAAATCGCTGCTTCATTTTCCTATGTCTAGTAAACTCATCTACATAGCTCCGTCGACAGAGCCATGTAGTCAAGACATACCCATAGAGTCTTTGTTGGCCCTGGTGTAACTAAGCAGTTTAAGCTATTTTTTTAAAGTAGGGGCTATTCTAATTTATAATGGATTTTCAGAGGCACCAATGAGCTATTCTAACAGCTCAAAATAGCAGGAGCACAGGGCAGTCTCTATGTACTTTCTCCTACACAAAGGACTTTCCCCTAAACTGGGGAAGTGCACTATGATAGGTGCACTGTAATGCCATTATGCCAGTCCTGAAGAATGCATTCCCAGCTCACCAACTCCAGATTCTATAGGCTTCTCTCTTCTGACCCCACTAAAGTATACCCAAAACAAACAAACAAACTCTAAACTACCTACAACTCAGGACCAAATCTACACATAAACACCACCAAATACCCAACCAGGAGTTTTCTATGTGCTACCCAAGATCCATAAACCTGCAAATCCTGGATGTTTCATCATCTCAGGCATTGGCACACTTACAGCAGGATTATCTCATTATATTAACTCTCCCCTCACACCCTATGCTACCAGCACTCCTAACTATCTTCGAGATACCACCAACATCCGAGGAAACTACAAAACATGAGTAATCTTCCTGAAAACACCATCCTGGCCACCATGGACATGGAAGCTCTTTACACCAACATTCCACATAATGATGGATTACTGGCTATCAGGAACACTATCCCTGCTGGTTACTGGTTACACTGCACATCTGGTTACTGAGCTCTATGACTTTGTCCTCACCCACAACTATTTCCAATTTGGGGACAATTTATATCTTCAAGCTAGCAGCACAGCTATGGGCACCCGCATGGCCCCACAATATGCCAACATCTTTTGGCCAACCTCGAACAATGTCCTAACAGCCTTACTCTACTTGTGCTACATTGTCAAAATCTTCATCATGTGGACTCGCAGGAAAGAGACCCTTGAAGAATTCCACAGGGATTTCAACAATTTCCATCCCACTATCAACCTTAGCCTGAACCAGTCCACACAAAAGAGATCCCCTTCCTTGACACTACAGTATAGTCAAACGACAGCCGCATTTCCACCACCTTATACTGGAAACCTACCGACTATTACACTTACCTACATGCCTCCATCCAAGACTCATTTCCCAATCAATTATTTACAGTTGGACCCTAAGATACAGCCAGATTTACTCCAATCCCAAAGACAGAGACAAACACCTACAGGATCTCTATCAGACATTCCCACAACTTACCCACCCAGGGAAATGAAAAAACAAATCGATAGAGCCAGACGAGTCTCCAAGCATCAGCTTCTTGAAGATAGGCCCAACAAAGAAAACAACAGAACACCGCAGGTCATCACCTACAGCACCCAACTTAAACCATTCCAACGCATTATTAACAGTCTCACCTTCAGACAACCCCCTAACCTTAAACAAATTGTTTCCAGTAATCACACGACATACCTCCATCATACTCACCCAGGAACCCACCTCTGCAATCAACTCTGGTGCCCACTTTCTCCACACATCTATACAAGCAACATCATCACAGGACCTAACCACATAAGCCATCACATCAGAGGCTCATATAACTGCACGTCCACCAGTGTGATCTGTCATCAAGTGCCAGCAATGCCTCTCTGCCATGTATATTGGCCAAACAGGACAGTCTCTATGATACAGAAATAATGGACACAAATCAAATATTCAAAATGGTATCACACAGAAACCTGATGGGAAACATTTTAACTTGCCCGGGCACTCACTAATGGATCTAAAAGTGACTATGCTATTGCAAAGCAATTTCAAAAAACAGCTTGAGACAGAAGCTGCAGCACTTGGTTTCATTTACAAGTTTGGCACCTGTAATCAAGGTCTGAACAAAGACCTGACCTGCATGTACCACTACATTCCACACCCTGATGACATAAAAAGCTAAGTATGAGGTACTTACAGCCCACTCCATTAGCCTCATTTAGCACAGACACTCTAAATGACAATATGTTTTCTCCATTTTTTCCCTTCTCTTTCCCGTCCTACTCCCTCTCGTTCTCTGCTATTTATTTGGATCCTGGGCCATTTAACTCCATTCATTGGAAGAAGTCAATTTTGCCCATGAAAATTCATGATGCCATCTACATTTTTGTTAGTCTCTAAGCTGCTACAGAACTATTTGTTGTTTTTTAGGCATTCCCAGCTGGAGAGTCCTTTATACCATAGAACTGTTAGTAAGTTTCTGGGATGCAACACAGAATCAGAGGCTGTGACTGCTATATGGGGCTTGGCGAAGAAATGTAAGAATCAACATAGTAAAGAAAGTTTGAGACCCGCATTGTAAAGAGGACAATCATTGGCATTTTAAATAGTATAATGGGAGATGGGAGAAGGTTTATAAAGAAACTGGAGGAAATAAGAGACAACAGGAAAGAGAAAATAAAATCAAGTAAAAATAAAGATTAAAAACTATACTAAAAGAAAAAAAAAGAGAACAGAATATGGATGAAAATAATAAATAAAATGAGACAATCAAAAACAAAGGAGTAAATAGTTGGAGGTTTACAAAGAAAAGGAAAAATGGGTAGAGGTTAAGAGAAAGTAAGACTGGAAATTAGGTTTGGAAATGAGTGAAGTGTGACAGAAAAACTCTTACATTGTGTTGCTTTATAAGTTGTCTCACTATGAACTGATTCAAAAGAGTATTCTTCATTTGATTGGTTCCATTTAAATCAAAAGAGATTATATGGTTCAATGGATAGGGCACTAATCTGAGTACTCAGAGAGTTGGTTTTAGTATTGGGTCTGTCATTGTCTTGCTATGTGATCTTGGACAATTCACGTCTATATTTCTGGGTGCATCCCACTACAACCCCAGATGTGACAGCAGCATGTGTAGATGCTTTGATATAACAATTAACTTTGATATAGCTAGCCCTGGTACCAATGGCAGTGAAGCTGCAGCATGGGCTGACTGCCTGAGTAAAAACCTTACAGGGAGCCTGGGTATGTCTTCTAGTGGCAGCTAGGCAATAGTTTTGCTATTTCATGGCTATTGGTTAGGTCAAAGCTGACCTTGGTGCAATTACACCTTTAAGTGCAGGGTAGACTTTACCTTCGGTGCCTAAGTCACCTTTGTCTTTATAATGAGGACTGTAGCATTTGCCCAGCTTTACAAGTATGCTTTGTCACAGAAAGCTGAAAAGCACTGACTTTTAGTATTAGTCATGTCTCGTGACTATAGGTTTGTATAACTGCAGTTTAAATTGTTTGGAGAGCAACCTTTCTTTCTGCATGCTCGTTAAGAGTCTAGCACATTTTTAACTGCTATATAAGTCTTCTGTTTTTCAGGGTTTGTTAATTTTCATTTTTCAGGACTTATTTTTAGTAATTGTTGAGGTTCTTATAAATGTCCATAAATCAGGGAATTTGGGGGCTTTCTCTTTCTATATGCTGTAATTAATAATCTCTTTGTAATGTTCCCTAGTGTGCTTTAACAAGTACTATTTCAAACAGCAGTCTTAATCTTTAGTGTGCACCTGCAGGGTCTACATAGTGAGTATGCTTATGTTAGCATGCTTCAGAAATCACACTCCCCTAGTTCACATTACTGCTCCATGGAGACAAGCCCTTAGATTCACAGAATGATTTCCAGTGTTTTTCTGGAGTTCATTAGATAAATATCAATCTGGGAGTGGAGGCATTGGATATGATTTTTTTCAATGTTAAACCTAAAATTACAAGCCCTATATACAAATAATAATATTCTGCCCTCCCCCAATAAAATAGATTGTTTCACAAATGATTAAACAAGTCCTTATAAACAAGTCTTTAGCACAAACAAGTCTTTAGCACAGGAGTTGTACTTGCTTGCTAATAAGTGGTTTTCTACACCAAATAAAGCAAGTTGAAGAAAAATGTGCATAACTTAACTGTAAGTACACTTAACTGTATTGGGGAACAAAATATAAAAAGCGAACATGGAGTCAGTATCTTTCTTTGTACTCTAGCCAGTTATATAGCACTAATTTTAAATTTCTCTGCACTCGATAACACTCCTCACCACTATCTACTATCACCCTTTTGACACAACTATTGCTTGGTTTGGCCGCACAACATTCTAAAGTAGTAGAAAGGAAATGAGCATCACCCAAACATACTTTGGTTTGTGCATTGTGAATTCTTACATGACTGTAAGAGGTATATTTTCGGAAGCAGTGCTTGATAACAGTAAAAATAGGCCCACATACAATTATGTCCACTACATCTTAATTTCTTCACTCAGCTCAAATAATATTGCATGGAAATGAATAGATACTAGCATTCATGAAGGCCCTAATTCAGCATTTATTCCTGTTCAGAAAAACATTTAAACATGTGCTTAATTTTAGCCATTAATTTCCCATTACCTTTAATTCAGTTTAAGACCAGGTTTAAAGTGACATACATATCCTTGCCAGCTCCCACAATTTTTATATTAGTGACATGTTTTTGGAGCAGGAGCCATTCTTTCAATGAGCCAAGAACTTCCAGTGCTTTGATAGACTGTTTCACCATTGTTGGCCTTTTAGGGCAGAGTGACAAGTCAGAGATGCAGCAGGAAGAGCTCTCTCCCTCCCGGTAGCAACCAAAAGCCATTGTCATAGGAGCAGGGAGGGGAGGAGGGAGTAAAAACAACCAACCAATTCTCCCCTCCTGTGAGTCACAGGAGCTGCTGCTCTGTTCCTCTTTCTCTTTCTCCTCCTTGCAGCACCTGGCCTGAGAAGTGGCAGAGTGGGGTGAAGAGCTGGGGCAGCTGCCTGGAAGAAGGAGAAGAGATCCCATTGCAGCACTCCAAGACATGGGAGACCAGCAGAAATGAGGCTGAGGGAATGGAACACATGTGTGTAGGGGGAGGAGGTTTCAATTACTATGGGTGGGTGAAATGATAGGGCAAAGGCCAGATAGGAGACAGATTCATGTTGGAGTTACTGCTTCTGGAGCAGGAACCAAAACCACCTGAACCAGTACATTTGGGAGAGAGGGCAATGTCAGTTGTCACACACTGGGGATAGGTAAGGAAGTTTAAAATCAAAACACAAATAGTTTTTCTTTAGAAATCTAATGAATTTTGGAGGGTCTTGAGGTTGGCAGTACTTAAGTGCTTTGCTGAATAAAGCTGGACTTATGCACATACATAAGTACTTTACTAAACTGGGACCAAGTTGAGAGCTGATATACAGAAAATAGGGTAGTTTTGAACATGCTGTCTTACTGATTACTAGCCTTGGGGCAGACTGTCAAGAAGCAGGGCACAAACCCCACAAACTGGCGGTGTGTTCTGTACTTAGATTTATCCAACCAAGTAACAATTGTAAACTCTTCTGACACTGTACAGCCTTAACACTGAGTCACAGACAGTCCTCTTTGGCATTCTGATGTATCACCCAGGCAAGCTTGACTCTGTGACAAGCAGGGGCAGATTACGGTTTTGCGGGGCCCGGGAAGCATACTTCCGTGGGGCCCCCCCTTTGCCACGGCGCATGTGCAGGGGCCTGGGGCGCATGTGCAGGGGTCTGAAGTGCAGGGCCTGGGGCAGCTGCCCCATTCGCCCTGCCATATATCCGCCCCTGGTGACAAAAGTGGTCATAGTATACCAAAGATCACAAAATATTCAGGTTTCTCCCAGTCCCAAGGGTTCAGTCACTTACCCAGGTCAATTTGTACCTTTGATCACACATCAAAAACAATGTTTGTAGCCAATCCTGTAACACATGAAATAACGGTTTACTAACTAGGAAAAATAAATGAGATATTTACAAGGTTAAAACAAGTAACACACATACAAATGATAACAGAACTTCTATAATCAGCAACTTTATATGTGTTTTAGGGCTGAGCTAAAATGTTGGGGATTCCTTGCTTATGCTTATAAATCCTCTCCTCTCAGAGTTCAAGCAGCATAATACAGGTTGCACCTCTATAAACCAGGATTCTCTGGTTCAGCAATATCTGCGGTCCAGCAGGCACACTGGTGGTGGTGGGGAGAGGACAGGGAGCCCAACATGATGCAGGAGGGAGGGGCGGAGCTCCTGACCTAATGGAGGGGGGGGACAGGAGCCCAGGCCAATGCTGGGGGGGGGGAAGCTAGACATGGGAGGGGGCTAATCCAGTCTATGGGCTTGTGGTAGGGCATATGGACTTCTTGGCTGGGCATGCAGAAATACAGCACAGGCTATAAGCAAGCCTTTCTGATCTTTGTTGAAAATCTGGCTTACAGTCCAGTTGGCATGGGGTGGGCAGGTTCCTTATTGGGCTTCACGTGGCTTCCTGGAAGCAGTGACATATCCCTGCTGCTTCTAGATGAGGGAGGGGCTATGGAGGCTCATTACTGTTCATTTCCCTTCATAGACCCTGTTAAGTAATGGCTTGGCGAAATCTAAAATGTAGATTCCTGAAACCCAGGCACACTATTCTCATGATCCAGTTATGAAATGTGGTAGCTGCTTTGAAACAGACTGTACCTGCTGTTTTAACTAGTCATGTTTTATTGTGCCACCTGATGATTACAAAAATCCTGTTTCTGTGGAACTTATTATGTGATCCTTAGGCATATTCACAACCCCTTTAACATCCACTGAAGTCAGTGGTTGTTCAGCACTTCTGACAACCAGCCCCTTAATAACCAACTGATGATGATTTCCATGCAAGCAGAATGAAGCCCTATAAATTCCGGTATAGAATTAATTCCTATGGAAAATCTTTATACCGCAAACCAGTGTAAAACAAATTTGACTTCTAAAAAATGTACCACCTTGGCTTAGACCTTGCACTACAAGTTCCAGCAAATTTTGCAGGCCATTTATCAAGAAAATTAGGGTTTGTAAAGGAAATGCCTACAAAGTCCTAAATACTAAATTACAGAGCTAACTGGTTCTTGTATTGTAAGAATAAAAAGATTTCATTTTCAAATGCAAATTAAAATATTTGAATTGTATCAGGAAGAAAAAAGCTTTTAATTTTTAATTCAGAATAGTCTAATAGTGTGCCATGCATAATCTTTGTCATAAACCAGGGTAGCATGTAAATGCACTAACTGGATATAATGGTACCTGTAAATAAGTGACCTAAGTAGAAAAGTTCTTTGCTTCTTAGCATACTAAGCCTTTCTGCAGACAGTGAGAGCTGAAACATTTTTGATAGGGTTATCTTCTGTATGTAAAGTCAGTGTACTAGAGAATAGAGACAGGAAAACATCTAGATGAAGAAGTAGGCTGCAGTGAAGTTACAAACTTAGAATCAATTTTTGACAGCCCGTATAATTTCATTTACTTCTCACTCATAATTGCAACTATTAAAATAATTACTGCTAATTTGAAAAAGATTAAAATAAAAGTCTGTATTTACTTACCAGTCACAGGGCCTGAATTGTTCCACACCTCATTTTCTTGTGGTGTGTACTCCACATTCAGAGAAGGGATAACGAGGCACGTCCATCATGAGAGACAATGGTAATGGTGTAGACGGAAGAGAAGTAGAGACAGAAGAGAACAAACGTGCTTGCTTCTCAGAAAGTTACACTCACTGATCTAAAAAATACTGCAAATATGATGCAAGAAAATTTTTAGAATAATATATCTTAGTGCATATATCTTGATTTCAGTTACCTGTTGGTACTGATTCATGCTGACGAAATTTAAATATGTTCTGGAGAAGGAAAAAAAATTAGTCACACTAATTAAAGCTACCTCTATTGGCTTCCAGAGAGAAACTGTACACAGGTGATGAACTGTTACCACATCCTATTAAACTGGGCAAATTTTGGAATGTTCAGCCTTGCATTTTATAAACATCAGTGTTTAAAATGTATAATGCTGTTCATAGAATATTAGGACTGGAAGGGACCTCGAGAGGTCATTGACTCCAGTCCCCTGCCCTCATGGCAGGACCAAGTACTGTCTAGACCATCCCTGATAGACATTTATCTAACTTACCCTTAAATATCTCCAGAGATGGAGATTCCACAACCTCCCTGGGCAATTTATTCCAGTGTTTAACCACCCTGAACTTTTTCCTAATGTCCAACCTGAACCTCCCTTGCTTCAGTTTAAGCCCATTGCTTCTTGTTTTATCCTCAGAGGCCAAGATTAACAGGTTTTCTCCCACCTCCTTATGACACCCTTTTAGATACCTGAAAACTGCTATCATGTCCCCCCTCAATCTTCTCTTTTCTAAACTAAACTAAACTAACCCAATTCTTTCAGGCTTCCTTCATAGGTCATGTTCTCTAGACCTTTAATCATTCTTGTTGCTCTTCTCTGGACCCTCTCCAATTTCTCCACATCTTTCTTGAAATGCAGTGCCCAGAACTGGACACAATATTCCAACTGAGGCCTAACCAGCACAGAGTAGAGCGGAAAAATGACTTCCCGTGTCTTACTCACAACACACCCATTAATGCATCCCAGAATCATGTTTGCTTTCTTTGCAGAAGAATCACACTGCTGACTCTTATTCAGCTTGTGGTCCACTATAACCCCTATATCCCTTTCTGCTGTACTCCTTCCTAGATAGTCGCTTCCCATTCTCTGTGTGAGAAACTGATTGCTCCTTCCTAAGTGGAGCATTTGCATTTGTCTTTATTAAACTTCATCCTGTTTACCTCAGACCATTTCTCCGATTTGTCCAGATCATTTTGAATTATGACCCTGTCCTCCACAGCAGTCGCAACCCCTCCCAGCTTGGTATCATCTGCAAACTTAATAAGGGTACTTTCAATGCCAATATCTAATCGTTGAAGATACTGAACAGAGCCAGTCCCAGAACAGACCACCTGCGGAACCCCACTTGTTATACCTTTCCAGCAGGATTGAGAACCATTAATAACTATTCTCTGAGTGTGGTTATCCAGTCAGTTATGCACTCACCTTATAGTAGCCCCATCTAAGTTGTATTTGCCTTGTTTATTGATAAGAATATCATGTGAGACCATATAAAATGCCTTACTAAAGTCTAGGTATACCACATCCACCGCTTCTCCCTTATCCACAAGACTCGTTATCCAATCAAAAAAAGCTATCAGATAGGTTTGACAGGATTTGTTCTTTACAAATCCATGCTGGCTGTTCCATATCACCTTACCACCTAACAAGTGTTTGCAGATGATTTCCTTAATTACTTGCTCCATTATCTTTCCTGGCACAGAAGTTAAACTAACTGGTCTGTAATTTCCTGGGTTGTTCTTATTTCTCTTTTTATAGATGGGCACTATATTTGCCCTTTTCCAGTTTTCTGGAATCTTTCCTGTCTCCTATGATTTTCCAAAGATGATAGCTAGAGGCTCAAATACCTCCTCTATCAGCTCCTTCAGTATTCTAGGATGCATTTCATCAGGCCCTGGTGACTTGCAGGCATCTAACTTTTCTAAGTGATTTTTAACTTGTTCTTTTTTTATTGTATCTTCTAAACCTACCCCTTTCCACTAGCATTCACTATGTTAGGCATTCCTTCATCAGATTTCTCGGTGAAGACCGAAACAAAGAAGTCATTAAGCATCTCTGCCATTTCCAAGTTTCCTGTTGCTGTTTCTCCCTCCTCACCGAGCTGTGGGCCTATCCTGTCCTTGGTCTTTCTCTTGCTTCTAATGTATTTATAAAAAGTCTTCTTGTTTCCCTTTATTCCTGTAGCTAGTTTGAGCTCATTTTGTGCCTTTGCCTTTCTAATCTTACCCTGCATTCCTGTGTTGATTGCCTATATTCATCCTTTGTAATTTGTCCTACTTTCCATTTTTTATATGACTCCTTTTTTATTTTTAGATCATGCAAGATCTCGTGGTTAAGCCAAGGTGGTTTTTTGCCATATTTTCTATCTTTCCTATGCAGCAGAATAGCTTGCTTTTGGGCCCTTAATAATGTTCCTTTGAAAAACTGCCAACTCTTCTCAGTTGTTTTTCCCCTCAGTCTTGATTCCCATGGGACCTTACCTATCAGCTCTCTGAGCTTACCAAAATCCGCCTTCCTGAAATCTATTGTCTCTATTTTGCTGTTCTCCCTTCTACCCTTCCTTAGGGTGTGTCTAGACTACCTAGTTTTGTTGACAAAAGTGGACTTTTGTCGACAAAACAATACCAGCGTCTACACTACCGCTGAGTTCTGTTGACATAACGTCGACAGAACTCCGCGGTTTTGTCGACGCTGATATACCTCATTTTACGAGGCAAAACACCTTCTGTCGACAGAGTTCTGTCGACAGAAGGTGTTATTGCCTGTAACACTGCGGCTTGCTTTGTCGACAGAACTCCATGTGTCTGGACGCTCTTTGTCGACGGAAGTTTTGTCGACAGTATCTGTCGACAAAACTTCCGTTGACAAAACGCGGTAGTCTAGACGTACCCTTAGAATTGTGAACTCTATGATTTCATGATCACTTGCACTCAAGCTGCCGTCCACTTTCAAATTCTCAACCAGTTCCTCCCTATTTGTTAAAAGCAAATCTAGAACACCTTCCCCCCAGTAGCTTTTTCATAAACTGTAGTCAGATAAAATGGCAGCATTTAGCAGAGTTGAGGAAACTGACTTAGATGGACTTAGTAGTGGCCTAAAGCTTTGCCCTAAAAGAATATTTAACTAAACTTAATCTATATCTTTACTGAACCTTCAGAAAGTTCACAGGAGTTGAGTTTTTACTTTTAAGCACCTTGCTTATGTACTTCACAGATTCTGCAAAAAATTGAAGTATTGAAAACCTGTGACCAAAAATTACTTTCACTATAGGAAGATGTGGTCTAAGGTAAAGCCTTGGGGAATCAGGATTCCTGTATTTTCCTCTTTGCTCTATCACACTTGTCTGAGGTTGGGCAAATCACTTTGGCCCTTCTTCTCCCACAAAATCTTTTCTCGGGTGTAGGAATCTTCCTATTTGGATCATATTGCAGGATTTTATTCTCTTATCCTCAGTTCTCCCATCTCTAAAGTGGGAATAACATTTACCTATCTTATGGAATGTTATTTTAGCTCTTAAATGTTTGTACAGTGCTTTGAGTTCCTTGTATGGAAAGCTAGATTAAAATGTCTTTGGGACAGCAAAGTGTTGTTCTAGCTATATGTTTGTACAGCATCTAGCAAAATGGGACCCCAGATCTTCATTACAAATAGTAATAACAATAAGAACAAAGAATAGTTATTTCTGTCTTGGCAGGAATCAACATGGCCCAAAGATTTAATAGCAGACCATATTCCTAAAGATTTCCAGATAAAGGAAAAATATAGATTTGCCTCCAAATTTATGCAAGTGGGCGAAACTATGACAATTTACCCATCACTTGTAATTAATGTACACACATAGGTTTTTTCCCGCCGGTATTGCTAAAGTGACACGCATGTAAAGCAAGGGCATGTTAAGTGAGCTGTGTGCCGATTACACACAACAGTGAGAGCTGTGCCTTCTCTCTGTATCCAATCAAAGTACTGTTACGGTTCAATCAGAATTCCCCACAGCATCTAATTATGCAAGCATTGTTAGCAAAAGTATCTTATCTTGGGAAACTGTCTTGGTTACGAAAATCTTGCAGCCTGCTGAGATTAAGGAGGCCCATTTGTGTGGCCAACTCAATAGCCTAGGTTACCCATCACTTAGCTATAACCAACAGCTTGCAAAGAGTCTGTGCACAATTAAGTTGCTTAAAATTGAGCTAACTACAGTCCTCCTCCTCTTTAGTACTGGATATGAGGTGTGCAGAGACACTACAGATTCCGGCATACGAAAGGTCCATCTTAATTTGAACAGAGGATGCTCATTATGGTATATATCATTGCCTCCTGGAAGCTTTAGTTAGTCTGTGTTTCAATTCAGTATTTCAGATGTTGATGGCTACATAGTACATGGCATATTTTGGCTGGATTTGGGCTTGGAACTTGCCTTTCAGCCGCCCTTACCATAAGTCTTGCTTCCGAGGCATCACCAAATGAGTTTCTCTGATGTTACAATTTTTTAAAATCTCTTTGAGGCAGCAAATCTGAAAATGACACCAAAAGCCAAGCGGCACAAATGAGATGGGGGAGGGGAGGGAGGAAGCTTGACCTAGTAAAGGTCACTCTTGTGAATTATTGTTGACAGGATTTTAATTTTTGTGAATTCATTCTTTTCTGTAGGTAGTCACTAAAGACTTCAGATATTACCATTTAAATGAAATAACACTGTTGTTATTTCATGACTGGCTGACTGAAACTTTTAAGATGAAGAATAATATTGAACAGTGAATAATGAATATTCTTGTCTACACAGGAATACCCTTATTTACATGATAATGCTGGTGTTTATATGAAGAATTGCCATTCTCCTAAGTATAGTAAATGATTTTTTTCAATGTGAGTGTTCCAGAATGCTGCCAAAAAAGAGGGCATAGCTGAAATAATCAGCTGTTTAAAATGTGAACTCATGTTTGTGAATGGTGTTACTACAGTGTTCTACCTGCTCTAGCTAAGGATACCATAGCACCTGAGCACCTCACAGTAATCAATGCATTTACCTTTATAATATCCCTTCAAAGTATTCACATTTTGCATATGGATTCTGAAGCACAGACGTGACTTGCCTGAGGTTACATAGAAGGGTCTGCAATGAACTGAGCCCTCATCTCCCAAGATCCAGGCTAGTGCCTTATCCATTGGACCATCTTTTCTCTTGTGGACACCAAAGCTATTTACATTTTTTTACTTTCTTCTGTAAAAGTTAGATCTTCTGTCTTTTGCCAGAAAACTAGGCAAAACTGTGTGATTATGTTTATGTATTGGGGGGGGCTGTTTTTTTAAACTGGGGTTTCATTTTTATTGGTGTTGAAATCAACTTCCTGAAGCCAGATTTCACACTGGCAGCTGGAAGTCACTATTGTAGCAAATGTCAGAACAAAAAAAAATGGCTTGTCGGGGAGAGATTCCTTAAGTGTAATACTATTTAAGGAATATAGTTTGATCATGGAAAAAATAGATGTAATAATGTTTCCTAGGAAGACTGAATGGGCACTGAGCCTTCTGAAACAATGTTTCTGCATTTTGTGTTTTGTATGATCTAAGAAGTGTTATGTATGTTTGTGTTTTGTTTTTTTGGCTCAGATTACATATCTATAGAGGGATCAACTATTACTCTAGAACAAGGTAGTGAATTTAATATATTTGTCCCTGGAGCACTACAGAAGTTTCACTCTGTGCTATGACTCTCAAAATACTGTGAAACAATTTAAAGATACCACCAACCACAGGTCTATTGCTGGCATCAGAGGCATGGAACAACGTTACGACTCTCGACTCAGTATTTGTCACATAAAGGCCATTGCCACAACTTTATTGAACTTTTTTTTAATTGTCAAACTTTAACTCAAACACATAAATCCAACCGTTATCTGGGAGAGTTCACTCCTTGTAAGCTCATGCTCTGTTGCAACCATTGAAGGTCTACATGTTCTCAAATTGGCAAATCCCCCATCTAGTTTCCCAACCACAAAAAGATAGGATTACCCAGGAGGCTGTTTTGTACCTGTATACAGCAATAAAGCTTACCCTCAGAAATGAAACACCGATCCTGTTATGTCTTACAGAATTCCCAATGCCACCTTCATCTTTAGGGCAACATTTACATGCTCCAGCCAAAAGTTGCAACACCCATTCGTTAACTAATCAGTGGGTCAGCAGAAGATTCCTGGAGTCAGTGCTACTTTGTGAAACTTGGGTTATTTTGGCTTTCATAAAATCATTAGCATTAGAGGTGGTGAAGACCTATTAAGGAGGTTGTGCATAACCATGCAGGATTTTTCCTTGACATGTCTTGATGTTGTTTAATATTTATATTTTGGTGGTGTTTGGATCTGGTCATTAGGATTGGGTCCATATAGTGCTATCCAGCCATAGAAGTAAACACAATCCTTGCCCTGTTAGCTCACAATCCCATTACACTTCAATGTTGTAAATGGCTTTTTCCTAAAGAGTTTGTTGGGGGGTTTTTTGTATTTATAAAATGAACAAATATTTCTATGTCACATATATTCTTCTTGAACTTTCTTTCTGTTCTGTAGACAGCGTAGAAGATGAAATGGAAATGGCCACCGTGCGGCATCGGCCTGAGACTCTTGAATTGCTGGAAGCACAGAGCAAATTCACAAAGAAGGAACTTCAGATCCTGTATAGAGGATTCAAGAATGTAAGCACTTTCTTTCTGACTTTATTTCACTTAAATAGCATGTGTAACCCTCAACAAAATCAGAAATGGTATATGATTGGAATGCAAAATGAAAGTGTTCGTGATGTAAGTAACAAGATACTATCAGCTGGTCAATTTAGCAAAAAGCAAAACAAATCCCAAACAAACAAAAACTACATTTGTCATAAACAAGATAAGATGTTCAAGGAACACATAAGCTTGACTGTTCAATGTGAAAGAGGGTTTTATTGTTTGTGGTTAAGTTCTGAGAGACATGCACTAACATCATATACAAAAGTTTGCTTACTGAGAAATAAAGTCTATGCCAAACTCTAGACCAAAAAACATCAACACTTGGTAGAAGTTCTGATCCAAAATGGGCTCAGGCACCAGGTTATGATCCTTCTTCAAACTGTGTGAAAGTTTGGATATGGATTGGGATCTAAACTTTGCAGCCCATCTCAAAATTTAGTAGATGTACTGTTTTAGAGACTAAAATGGATAAATGAAAAGAAGTGTCGTTAGCCCTCAGAACTCATATTCTTGTTCTCTTAACTGTGCTGCTGATTTGCAGTGTCATTTTCAGCAAGTTACTTAATCTCTGTTTGGATCATTTTACTCATCAGGATTATATCATCTACCTCAGGGTATGTCTACACTAGCCCCCTAGCTCGAACTAGGGAGGCTAATGTAGGCATTCGAAGTTGCAAAGGAAGCCCGGGATTTAAATATCCTGGGCTTTATTTGCATCTTCCCGTCTGGGCACCATTTTTAAGTCCCCTTAGTCCAAACTAACTGCCTGCGGCTACATGTGGCAGTCAAACGTTAACTCAAACTAAGTCCTTAGTTCGAGTTAACTGTTACACCTTGTGGATGTTACGCCCTGCTTCTCTCCTACTTATTTTGGGTCTGCACATCCTAAACTCAAAACTCCGGTCATCTGAAGAAGTGGGTTGTGCCCATGAAAGCTCACGATACCATCTACATATTTTGTTAGTCTATAAAGTGCTACCAGACCATTTGTTGTTTTTTCTGTACAGACTAACTTGGCTATGCCCTGAAGTTTCTGTCCTTATACTAGTTATTTTAACATGCATAAATTAGTCATCTTTAACCAAAGACATGAGTCTTGTTTCTTCACTATCTTCTTGTACCTTATTATATTATTTACACTTGTGAAAAGTGGTTATCAAACATCAAATCAAGATGATAGTATTTTGCACAAGCTAAATCAGATGGCGTAACATGCATCTGAAAATAGTTATTGCGTCACTGAGTGGAATTAAGCTATTTCTGAGTCTGGGTGACATCTAAATCCACCTTAAAGTATCAAGAGGTGTATTTTTTATGTTTTTGTTATGCATTATTTCCATTTGGTTCCACCATTAAAGGAATGTTTTATATGGCATTATATACAACTAACTTTGAGCCAAGATGCTTGATTTTGAATGAGCTTTAATAATATGAATTTGAGTTGCTCACCAGTTCAGATGAATGCAAAAATGATTCAACTTTCATTTATGGCCTTTTTGATTTAGTTTTTCTTTTGACCTTCACTTGGCATTTATTATAAAAATGAAATTCAAGAAGTTAGATGCATTGCCACTAATAGCATACTGATAGCACAATGACAAAATGTAGCATTAAAAATACTTTTTAGTGGTAGGCACTCAGAAGAAATAGCAAGTCTTACAGCTTTCATATAATCTGTAATGAAAGAAGTGCAGTAGAAATTTCTTTTAAACAAAAAGTTTTCAGTGAAAAATCCAAATGCAAATAAAATGCAGCCAGACCCTGAGGGCATCCTGACCAAATATCATTCCTGACATCAGTAGATATCTGCCATTGGTGTGGTTGTGATTAATAGTGATAGCTCTTAAAAGCTTTCCAGCTTCTTTAGATAACTAGAGAACATTGTCTTGTTCTTCACAGTATTCTCTAGCTATTACAAATCCTGAGGTGATGTTCTCTAATTATCTAAGGCATAATTGGAAAGGTTTTAAGAGCTACCACTCTAAGGTGAGCAAATTGAGGCTTCCTATATGTTTCCAAAAGAGCAATTTCTAGTTCTTTGAGTATTTCTGGACCTGAATATTTTTTTCAACACAGAACCATTTATGTAAAAAAATCTCAGCTATCAGGAAATAGTACGAGTATTATCAATATAGCCTAAAATGGGAATTCCTTCTCTAATACTTATTTTCCCCATTTACATCAAGATACATCAAATATGTTTTATCACAGTAATATATCTCCTGGTTCCTTCCTCAGATGTTTCATTCTCTTGCCATTCATGATAATCCAAGAAATGCAAGTTGTGAATATCCTGAGTTAATGAGCATGAGCTGTAGTTTTTCTTCATACATGGTGAAATTATCAGTGTCTCCAAAACTACTGCAATGGATGTCTCAGGCTTACAGACTGTTAGAGAAGTGAGCAAAGCAACAGATGCTAGCCCAAGTCACAGAATTCAGAACTGGATTCTTTCCAAAGTTCACAGTTGCATCTGGGGTCTTGTTTAATCTATTCTAGTAATAAATTTTAGCTGCAAAGTGCTGAGGCCCCTGATCCCCACCTTCCTCATCACATGAGTGGGTTAAGTGCACCTCCAATACAGAAAAACAATGAGTGTGTCTCTACACTGCACTGTTATTTTGAGATAACTAGTGTTATTTTGAAGTAACAATGTGAGCATCTACACAACCATTCCCGTATTTCAAAATTATTTTGAAATAATGGACATCTTATTCCGAATCTGTAAACCTCATTCTACGTGGAATAATGCCTATTTTGAAATAAGGCATGTGCAGACGCTGTACTGATGCTATTTCGAAGTAGCCCCTCACCAGGGCCATTCTAAGTTATTCATCCCCAATGCCTCCTGGGGCTCTAAATCAAGATAGCATATCTACATTAGGGAAGCCTGTGTCGGACTAATTTTGACGCTTTCCTGGAGTATAAATGTGCTATTTCTAAATAAGCCATTTTGGAACAACTGTTCCAGAATAGTTTATTTAGAAATAGTCATGCAGTGTAGACATGCCCTTAGAAACTAACAAATATATTAGATCATGAGCTTTTAGGGGGCACTTTATCTGATGAGTTGGAGTAGAAATTACAGAATCCAAGGTATGTATATAATACAAAAGCAATTACCTGTCAACTATAGGACCAGTGTTAATGAAGCCCATTAAGATAGGCATTTGATGAGGAAAAGCGAATGTCAAAGGCTGGGGAATTGCCTTTGTAGTGTGTTAACCAGTTCATATCTTTCTTCAAGCCCAAGTTGATTTTCACATCAAATGCTATCTATCACATCAAATTTCCATTTGTCAAATGGAATACCTAGAAACCATCTACTTCAAGACAGACCCAAGAAAACCAACAATAGAACACCACTTGTCATCACCTACAACCCCCAACTTAAACCTGTCCAACACATTATCAAGAAACTACAGCCTATATTGGAACAGGATACCATACTCAAAGAGGCTCTGGGAGACAGACCCATAGTCTCCTATAGACAACCACCTAACCTCAAGATGATTCTTACCAACCACCACAGGACATACCACACTAATACCAACCCTGGTACCTTCCCTTGCAACAAACCCCGTTGCCAGCTTTGTCCACATATTCATTCTGCTGATACCATTATTGGACCTAACCAAGTGAGTTATAAGATCAAGAACACATATTCCTGCGCATCCAGAAATATAATCTACGCTATCATGTGCCGAAAGTGTCCGTCTGCTATGTACATTGGACAAACATCTCAGACACTTCGCCAAAGGATTAATGCCCACAAAACAGATATTAGACAAGATCACAAAGAGAAAACAGTTTCTTGCCACTTTAACCAGAAAGGACACTCTCTAAATGACTTAGCCACCTGCATTCTGCTACAAAGACCTTTTACATCTGCACTTGAAAGGGAATCCTCTGAACTGTCATTCATGTTAAAATTCGACACTTACCAACAAGGACTTAACAAGTCTTTGAACTTTCTCACCCATTATCAAGACAGTTTCCCCAATTATCACCTGTAATACCATTAACTCACAAACATCCCACTCTCCCTACCTTTAATATCAGCAATTCACAGACACTTACCTTCCTTCCTCCCCCTTCCCACCCCCCCGCATCCTCCTTCTGTTCTGCAATGTGATTTGTCCTTTTCATATTTGTTCATTTTTTTTAAATTGTATCCTTTGGTATATATGGTTGTGACTACTTTCTTCCACTATTTGATCTGAGGAAGTGGGTCTGGCCCACGAAAGCTCATCATCTAATAAACCATCTTGTTAGTCTTTAAAGTGCTACATTGTCCTGCATTTTGCTTCAACTACCCCAGACTAACACGGCTACATTTCTATCACCATTTGTCAAATGGAATTCAAGCAGCTTTAGTGCATACTGAAACAAAAAACAGGACTATGTAGCACTTTAAAGACTAACAAGATGGTTTATTAGGTGATGAGCTTTCGTGGGCCAGACTCACTTCCTCAGATCAAACAGTGGAAGAAAATTGGCACAACCATATATTTGTGCCAAAATTGTGCCAATTGTCTTCCACTATTTGATCTGAGGAAGTGGGTCTGGACCAGGAAAGCTCATCACCTAATAAACCATCTTGTTAGTCTTTAAAGTGCTACATAGTCCTGTTTTTTGCTTCAGCTACACTAGACTAACACAGCTACATTTCTATTAGTGCATACTGGACACTGATGCTATCATCAGAATGCTCTCTACAGATTTGACTCTGGATGTTCTTGCCCCTGTGCTCATTGGCTGTTTGCTCCAACCACACCCCACATAATGTATCTTTCTCTCCTCCTGCCTTCTATGTTCTTCTCCTTCCTTGTCTCCCTCTTCTCCCCTGCCCCATCCCCCTTGCCTATCTCCCTGCAGTCCCCACCTGCTTTCTTTGTGTTTCCCTTTACCAAATCTCCCCCTAACAAAACTGCTCACACATGAGGCACTAACATGACATTTGCAAACCATAGCTTTGCTTCTTTCCATTTCTCCATACCTTGTCTGTTGTGTAAACTCAGGGTTTGTTGAATGGAAAAGTTGTATTGGCATAAGCTAAATTGTGAATTTAAATCAACATAATTATACTAATGTAACACATGCACACCTGGTCTTGGAAATTGTTATTCTTATAAAAAGGAAACAATGTTTTTTTCAGTTTAACTTATGTTGCTATATAGACGGGAGGTAAGTCAATTTACTTACTGTACTACAGAATCCCCCTATCTGACTTGGAGTATTTGCAGAGACCATGAATTGCTATCTTTGCAAGAGCTTGATTTAGTACAGAAATCCTCTAAATGCTAAAAGTTGACATTGTAATAGGATTCACTTTCTTTTGCTTCTTAGGAATCCAGTACCAGTCTTTACCATAAGATAGGTATGCACAGAGACAATTAATAATTTAAAATACCTTTTTACTAGTAACTCTTAGTTACTCTTATCCAAAGATAAACTCTTATAGTACAGCAGTTTTAATGTACTCTAGTGAGACTAACATCACTAACTAAAGATTTCTTATTTTCCGTTAGTGTGAAAAATGCAACACAGGATCTAATCCCTTCCAATCCCTGTATTTATTTTGTGACTTCTGACAATCAGAAATTTTCTGTTTCCACATAGGCCCACCGTGGATATTACATTTACAGTTAAATAAAACATTTAGTTGTACCACATAACCTGATATTTCAGCATCCTCCTGTATAACATCAAATAAGAAAGGGAAAAAATCTTGACAATAACTGTAACTGTGGAATCACACACTCTCTCTCATTCAATGATGTAATATACCTCCCAGAGACATTTTGCCTCCAGTCTGCAATTCCTCGTCTATGCTGTTTTCTCAGTTTCAATCCCACTAACATCTGTAAAATTATAGAAAGCTATATTGAGATCCAGCTCACTTTTCAGTCTGGTTCACCCTGAACAGTTCTATTTCTCCTTGCACAGCTAGGCTGGATCTGACTGGTGCTCACACTGTCTGCTAATTTTGTAACTCTGCTAGAACTGACAAGTGATTGAGCAGGAGCTTACAGTTTCTAATTAAGGGAATGTGTGTATACATGCCTGAATGTCTGCCCTTAATGCAGCCTTCCACCTTAGTTTTAAAACAGCAACTGAGTATGGTTAACAGCTTTTTGCACTCCCTCTAACATGCTAAAATAGCAGCTACTTCTTTGCAATTACTCAAGGCTCTATACTGCCACCTTGATGGGAATGTTTCTGTATCAACTTAGTGCAAGTTGAAATAGCTGTTTTAATTACAGAAATAGATTTTTCAGGTTGAACACCATGAAATAAGAAAAAAATGGATTATATTTAGGAATTGTTTTAAGGTAAATCCAAAATAACCACTCTTAGATCAGAATAAAAGTGTTCAGTTTAACCCTGGTATGGTAGAACAATAACAGTTTTACCATCTATACTGGTTTAGCTAAACTTTCCTGTAAACAAGTCTCAGAGGGGTAACAGTGGTAGTCTGTAACTTTAAAAATGAGTAGTCTTATAGCACCTTAGGGTATGTCTACACTGCCACCCTAGTTCGAACTAGGGTGGCTAATGTAAGCATTCAAACTTGCAAATGAAGCCTGGGATTTAAATATCCCGGGCTTCATTTGCATGTTCCCGGGCGGGTGCCATTTTAAAATGCCCGTAATTCGAACTATCTGCCCGCGGCTACACACGGCATGGACTAGGGAGTTCGAATTAAAGCTCCTAATTCCACATGTTGTGGCCTCCCCAGACGAACTACCGTTATTCCTCCTGCATGGGGGGCCTGTCAGTATCCAGGAGGCCCTGTGGGAGAGCATCCACCCCGAGGAGCACTCGGGCCTCTCTGGTCTACCCACTGGGGGTTTGTGCTTCATTCCTCCCTCACGTCCTTCCACTTACCCCTCCATAACCCCCCTTCCTGATGTCTGGTGAGACTGGGGAAAGGAGGCGGGAGGAGGAGGAGAGAAAGTGGGAGAAGGGAGGGGGAAAACTGGGAGGAGGGAGCTGGAATGGGGAAGCAAGGGGAACAAGGGGAAGGGGAAGCTCAGAGCTCAGGGGTTGGGGTCTCTCTGGGCCAACTGTCTCCCAGCACAGCACGGATGGGGAGGAGGGTGTGGAGGTTGAAGTGGGGGGTGGGGATTGAGGAGGGGGGTGTGGAGGTTGAGAGGCAGGAGGGGGAGAAGGAGTGGCCGGAGGGGGAAAAGGAGTGGAAGGAGGAGTGGGAGCTGGGGAGGCAGCAGGCATTGGAATGGCACGAGGCAGCATGTGCTGCACCAGGGTCTGCAGATGGGCACAGATGGCACGACCCTGGGCAAGCAGCTCCCGCCAGAACGCTGGGTAATCCTGCACCCACTGCTCCTTGGTGTGGTGCAGGGCTCACAGGGCCCCCAAGTGCTGGTCTCAGTACCCCTACAGTGTTGCGGTGGACCTGCTGAACCCTCGGGTGTGGGAGGATGTCCCAAGAAGGGTGGTGCACCCTTCTTGCGCAGCTGGTGCAGCTGTGGAGTAAGAAGAGAAGTGGTCAGTTCTCCCTGGGGACACAGTGGATGAAGCCCAGTCCCCCTCTGCGAGGTGAGGATGACTGTGCCCTGCACCATCAGAGCCGCTATCCTCGGGAGTGGGAGCTGCCCCAAGACCGCACCCATGCCCCTGTGCTGTGTATAGTGCGGCCGAGGTGGGGGCAAAATGTCCCCTGCCTCTGTGTAGAGGGGGCTTGTGAAAGGAGGGTATCCTGCTGTGTCCCGCCCCGGGGTCAGGTGCGTATAAGGTCTCTTCACACACATGTGGCTATCAGGCAATGGCCCGTGTGTGGCATGCAGCTGGAGCCACCTGCCCAGGGGTGGCACGGCATGTGCACAGGTTGCTGCATGATCCATGGTAAGCAAGGCCCACATGCGCAGTCCGTGGTCTGTCTCCCCACCCCCCGTCCTCAGGAAGGGGACAGTGATGGCACTCACATGTTGTGGCCTCCCCAGATGACCCTGGTGACTCAGCTTCTGGGACAGCTCAGGGGTCCTGTCGGCGTGGCACCCTCTCTGGTGGCTCCTGCGATGGCTCCTCTGCACCCTGGTCAGGGCCCTCTGCTCCCAGATTGGTGCCCCCCCCGGGGAGGCACGGACTGTCCCACCCCCCATTATGCAGTCTGGGGCATCAAAATGGAGACAAGTGTCTGCCCCTGTATGGAAGCTACCCCGTGTAGCCCTAGCATACGCCTGCCACAGCTCTTTAATTTTCATGCGCATCTGCTCCTGGGTACGCATGTGTCCTTTGGTGGCCATGGAGGCAGCTATGCGGCCCTACACAGCGGCGTTCCTCCATCTAGTGTGGAGATCATGGACATTGGAGGCCTCATCCCAAACCTCAATGAGGTCCATGATCTCCGCACTAGTCCAGGAGGGTGCCTGCTGGCTCCTGGGAGCTGGGGGAGTGGGCGGTGGACAGCTGGCTGGCACTGGCTGCCTGGATCATTGTGCGGCCACTGTGTCAGGGGCAGCGACTGCTAGCAGGCCTGGCTCTGGCATGTGCAGGTGGCCAGAGTCTACCTCTTTAAGGGCTCCAGGGCTGAGGGAGAGGAGAGGAGTTTTCCTGGTTTGGCCCAGAGTGGCCACCAGGGGAAACTGGGAAGGGCTGGAGGCCCTCTTTCGAAATAAGCATCTACACAGTACTTATTTCGATTTAGCTATTTCGAATTTGGCCTTATTCCTCGTAGAATGAGGTATACCAAATTTGAAATAAACGCTCCTCTATTTTGAATTTATTTCGAAATAGCGGTTTGCATGTGTAGACACTATTGAAGTTAATTCAAAATTAAGGTGTTACAGGACTACTCATTATTTTTCCTGTACAGTCAAACTTTAGATTGTAAGCACTTTAAGAAAGGGATTATCTACTACTTTGTCTTTCTACTGTGCCTCAAATGACCATATCCAATCATCGCTTGGCCTCCAGACATTATCATAATACAACTTATAATAGTATAACATCAAAGCTGGGAAGAAGTATAAGGGTATGATACTAAACAACCACAATGCATTTCTATTATGGTAATATATATAACATGAAAAATTTCAATATAATCCTCTTGAAATCCATATCTGAATAGAATTTTTAATTGTAAATGCCTTTTGTGCATCAAAAATTATGTACTGTTCATGTAAAGTATAATTGTTGTCTATGAATTTTTAAGTGCATTTTTACTTTATACAATGCAGTTCTCAGTTTATCCCAATACTGAAGGAGGGACTAAGGTATTGGATTCCAGTCATGATAGAAATAAAATGTAATGTGCTGTATAATAATGCCCACTGTGTGCTTGCAAGCTACTTCCATATTTCGGCTTGAGTGTATCTGAGCAAAATATTATCTGAATCCAGTGTTTCTGTAATGTGCATGACATTTAAAAGTTTTGGGCAATTACTTTGTTGTTGTTGTTTAATTAAAAATTAAGTAAGCCTTCAAAGACTTTTTAATCAATTGGATTTCCTTATGCAAGCAAATTACAGTAAGCTGTACAATGATCGTCCCAGTTGAGATTCACAACATCACAGCACCCATCATAGAATAATTCATGTAGTAGAAGCAGAAAGTCAAGGAATGAGTCTTTAGGACTTTATATGGATGCTTTGATTGCTTGAGAGAGAATTACTCTGGTAGAACATCACCTCTGCTGCAATGTTAGAGAGAGAGAGAGAGAGAAGTAGAGGATGATTATACAAAAAGGGCCAGACGCCCTCATATAATGTTCTAGGAAGGGGTTGTTTGGGTCATGGCCATGGCCACTAGGACGGGCGAGAGATGAAAGGAAATGTGAGGGAGAGGGTGATGATCCCTCAGATGGGATAACAGCTGTGAGAAGGATATGTACTGTGGGAGGACTTAGGCCTATGTTCAGTAATTTAGAAATTTTAAAGATTTTACATTATCACTGAAAAATTAGCTTAATGGAAGTCTCAGGCCTCTCCAGGCTCCAAAGATTTTCCCCAGCATTCTGGATTCACAATCTTCCTGGAGTGTTGTTGATGAATTGTTGCTCAGCTACCATCACAGTGGGACCTCTCCATTTTCTATTTGGCTTCCTGTCTTCCCATTTGTTGTAAATTGAAATTGTGATTGCTGCAATCATTAACCTTTCAAACCAATGGCTCTGTGGCATTCCTAGTACAAATGGCACTTCACAGTAAATTGCCTGGTCTATCAAGCATGTACTCAGCATGTGAACATTCTTTTTCTTTTGTCTATTAATAAGTCTCTCACAGCTTTCAGCCACTGCATATTTCTATGTAAAAAATACTTAGAGCTGGTCTCTGCTGGAAATTTACATCTGCACAGTTGTCTCTCTGAGGTGAGACAAATCCATACCCCTAAAAAAGAGAGAAACAGTTATCCTAACCAAATCGTCAGTGTAGACAGCATTGTGTCTGTTGTACTAATAAATATATCAGAAAGCTACCAGAGGGTCAGGGAAATATAGATAGCTTTTTAATGTGTGTCAGTAGTGAAACATATGCAACATAGGGTCTTTTTAGGGGAAAAGGTGAAACGTTGCGTTTATTAAAAACATTTATTAAGAATGCGATAGTACAGCCACTAACTAGGATATGTTCACATACACACACACACAATAGTTTCCAGTCTGCTGTTTAAATCAGCCTACTGGCCAGATAGGCAGAGCAAGGGAGGAGTGGGGCTCTATCAGTCCACACCTATGCTCCAGGACTTTGGCAGGATGGAACCCAAAAACTATGGCAAAGCAGCCCCCTTTTATGTCAGTTCTCCTTCATTGGAATCACTAAGGGTACGTCTAGACTATATGCCTCTGTCACCAGAGGCATGTAGATTAGGCTACCAGACACAGTAAAATGAAGCGGCGATTTAAATAATCGCCGCTTCATTTAAATTTACATGGCTGCCGCGCTGAGCCGACAAACAGCTGATCAGCAAGGGGTACGGGGCCGGGAGGGGGGCAATAGAGTTTCCCTGGTGTTGGCCAGAGTGGCCACCAGGGAAAGCTGAGGAGGGCTAGCCTCCCACTAGTTCAGCAAAAAAACTTCAGGACCAGACTTCAAAGAGAAACTGCTGAGCTACGGTTCATCTTCAGCTGCTAGAAGTGGGCCTCATCCTCCTTGATTGGATCCACCTTGTCATCTCCAGCCTGATCCTGGCCTGCATATTTATACCTGCCTCTGGATATTTCCACTACATGCATCTGACGAAGTAGGTCTTTGCCCACGAAAGCTTATGCTCCTACACTTCAGTTAGTCTATAAGGTGCCACAGGACTCCTCATCGCTTTTGCAGATTCAGACTAACACGGCTACCCCTCTGATAAATTAAAGTATGTTACAGTTATAAAAACAGCAACAAACAAACCTTCTACAAAATGAGACAAAAATACTATGGTCAGGTGAGGGCTCTTATGGTTGGAAAGGGGATTCCAGATTCTAGCCATGTACCTCAGCACAAATACCAAACCACCCTCCTTGGGGGGGAGGAGGACTCAGAGTTAACCCCCTAGAAAAATAATTACCAGACTTATATCTGATCCAGGTCAGAATCTCTAGCAAGGGGTACACAAATTCTCTCACTCCCAGAATAGCATTCAGCAAAACAGCTCTTCACTATCCCATGCCTGGCCAGGCACACACCTACACTCTGCCCCACACCAGTGCAATCCCCTTCATCCTTCAGATGAAGGAAGAAATCCCCATACCCCAAACATCACCATCTGCTTAGCAGACTGATGTGATGTTCTATCTTAAAAGCTGAAGTAAATGTCAGCCTTTATTTCTTGTTCCATCTGTCATAGGCTGCAATTATTTGTGGGTCAATGGAAAGCCTTGAGGAACAGAAAATTTGTAGTTTTTGCTAAATTTTGATCTCATTAGACTTTTACTGATGATTGAACAATGTAATCCTTTAAGGAACCTCCTGAGGGCTGGCACAGTTCTGAGAAATTAAATACTCTGCTTATTGCAGGGCCACCAAGTATGGTGCAATTCTTCTCTGGAAATGTGAGAATTCCCTCTTGTCATGATTTTTAACACTCTTGTCATCTGTTCTATTCACAAAAAGCCTTCATTTGGCTTTTATCTGACTTTCAGTCCTTGTGTTTCCAATAATATATTAAAATCAGAATAACCAGATAAATAGTTCTGTTTTATTATTCAGTTTCAATAACTATTACTGTTTGATAAAGTATGAAAGCACTGCCAAAATTAATACGCCAAGTATCTGTATGTAGAACAGAGGAAGCTTCAAGCAGTGATATGGGAGGTTGGTTTTATGAGATATAAATGCTGTAGACGTAACTTCAATAAAATTTCAAAATATATTTTTCTTTCATTTAACCCTGGAAACATCTGACACTTATGGAGATGTGGATGTATCATAAGATCTTCCATTATCTGCTAAAGTCATTCACTCCTCTTTTCCAGAGCAGATGAACAGTATGATCTAAACCCATTGGCTACGTCTACACTGGCCCCTTCTTCGGAAGGGGCATGCTAATTTTGAACTGGGAATAGGGAAATCCGCGGGGGATTTAAATATCCCCTGCGGGATTTAAATAAACATGGCCGCCGCCTTTTTTCCGGCTTGGGGAAATGCCGGAAAAAAGCATCTAGACTGGCGCGATCCTCCGGAATAAAGCCCTTTTCCGGAGGATCTCTTATTCCTACTTTGAAAGGGCTTTATTCCGGAGGATCGCGCCAGTCTAGACGCTTTTTTCCGGCATTTCCCCAAGCCGGAAAAAAGGCGGCAGCCATGTTTATTTAAATCCCGCGGGGGATATTTAAATCCCCCGCGGATTTCCCTATTCCCAAATTCAAAATTAGCATGCCCCTTCTGAAGAAGGGGCCAGTGTAGACGTAGCCATTGTGTCCAACATGCTAGCCACTAGCCACATGTGACTATTTGGCCTATTGAATATGGCTAGTTTGCTATAGCAGTAGCGAACTATAGTATCTACTGCTTCAGAACTGGTTGGACACTACGGATCTAAAGTTTTGGCTCGTAATGTCCTTAGAGCTCTAACATGACTGTATGGCATAGGGTCTAAATGACAGCCATGTAATTCTATCGTCCACAGTGAAACCAGGTTGCAGAGTTGTATAGAACTCACATGCTCTTGGTGAAAAAACAGAGGAGGCGTGGATGTGATCTGTGTTGGTATGGCCTATGGATTCATGACTAAACAGGATTACTTAGAAAAAGACTATAGGGAACAATCCTGCATGGAATAAGAAGAGAAATTGTGTCAAATTAAAATTCCAGCCATAAGGTGCTAAGCAACCCAAGGACAATTTTTTTTTCTCTTACATGTTGCATGTAGAGAAAAGTTTTGCTTCTGTGTGCCTGGTTCATTCTTATATGAGTTTTACACCAGTGTATCTTCATTCTTATATGAGTTTTACACCAGTGTATCTTCACTGACTTGAGTATTTTTTAGTTGCTTCTAGTTTACACCTATACAAGCTAATTCCTACCCAGCTCTGTAACTCATGTGTTTAAAGTCATACACGTTCATATGGATTTGCAGAATTAGGTCCTTGCTCTTCAAAGTATATGTTTCTAGGAACTCAGTGGCATAGTTTTAACTTTGTTTCTCATTTCTTCCCAAAGGGATACTTTTTATTCTTTTCATTTCTGCACGTTGACAATATTTTCTAACAGCTGGACTTCTTAACTGTATTTGTTCATGTTTAGTATTTAACTAAATATTTTCTTTTTCTCCTCTACCAATGAACTTCTTTGAGAAACAATAAATGAGTACTCTTTGAAAAGTTTTGAAATAACATGAGGCTGATAATAGCCAGATGCAGTCACAGGCACAATTTCAAAACAAACATTTTGTAAATATAGATGTGTTCATTAAATCTGAATTGCCAATTCACTGTACTGTATTTCATGACTGACATGATACAATTTCAATTCAGTGTTGCTACTCCAGCTACTAGCATACGTTTGATTGCCAGATACAAAAAGCTTAAACAGTTTGGAGTGTATACAACAGTTTCAGTTTATTTCTGTTTTCAGTCCTAATAAACAAGCCAGAATATCTGAATCTGTCTAGTACCCAGTATACAGCTGTCTAGATCCCAAACCACCATTGTTATTGATACTAAGTGGATCATTGTTGGCACTCTGGCAAATATATTTTACTGATTTGGAAAGTTATTTTTAAAATATGAATAAGAATTTGTGCTCATAACAAAAAGTGCCCATTCGACCGTTCTAGAAAATGAAGCTCCCTTGACACAATTTCTCATTCTGTTCCATGCTGGATTTTTCCCTATAGTCCTGTCTTCAGGGAATTGTCCATTCTCATTTTAAATTATGCAAGAAATAGAGCCAGTCAAACTAAAATAAAAACAGCAAATAACTCTCAACCTAGAGATCAATTTTCTAATAAAAGAATAACAGGAAACATTCAAGCTAAGGGCTATGTCTGAACAGAAAGCCACAGAAACATAGAATCATTGGATGGTTACCTAGGTCATCCCTGGCATGGGTTTGTATAACCTGCTCTTAAAGATCTCCAATTATATAGATTTCCATGTACAATTTATTACAATGCTTAACCACCCTGATGAGAAGTTTTTTCCTAAGGTCCAATCTAAACCTCCCTTGCTACAATTTAAGTCCATTGCTTCTTGTCCTATCCTTGGAGGTTAAGGAATGTTTTTTTCTTCCTCCTTGTCCTTGTAACAACATTTTATGTACTTGAAAACTATTATCATGTCTCCTCTCAGTCTTGTCATCTCTAGACTAAACAAACACATTTTTCAATCATTCCTCATAAAATATCATTTGCGTTGCTTTTCTCTGAATTATCTCCAATTTGTCCACTTCCTTCCTGTATTGTGATGCTGAGAATTGGACACAATATTTCATTTGAAGACTAATCAGCATGGAACAGAGGGGAAGAATTACTTTTTGTGTTCTGCTTACAACACTTCTGCTAATACATTACCGAATGAAGTTTGCTTTTTTTTCCAATAGTGTGCATGGTTGACTGATAGTTAGTTTGTGATACACTATGCTTCTCCAGATCCCATTCAGTATTATTCCCTCCTAGATAGTCATTTCCCATTTTGTATCTGTGCAATTGATTGTTCTTCCTAAGTAGAGTATTTTGCATTTGTCCTTATTGAATTTCATCCTCTTTCCTTCAGAGCATTTCTCCAGTTTGTCCAGGTGATTTTGAATTTTAATCCTATTCTCCAAACCATTTGCAACCCCTCCCATCTTGGAATTGTCTGCATACTTTATAAGTGTCCTCTCTAATCTAAACCAGTGATGAAGATACTGCACAGAACTAGACCCAGAACTGATCCTTGTGGGACCCCACTCAATATGCCCTTCCATCTTGACTGTGAACTACTGATAGCTACTCTCTGGAATGGTTTTCAAGACAGTGATACACCCATCTTATCATAGCTCCATCTGGATTGTATTACCCTAGCTTGTTTATGAGAACATCACGTGAAACAGTATCAAAAGCTTTACAAAAGTGAAGATATACTGTATCTACCACTTCCCACTCAACCCATAAAAGAAAACTTTCAGGTGGGGTTGCCGTGATTTGTTATTGGTGAATCCATGCTCTCGCTTATCACTTTATTATCTTTCTAGCTGTGTACATTGATAGCATCACATATACATTTCACTTGAGCCCATGTGGCTTGTGACTACCAAAATGTTCACAGAAGCAGCAATCACATAATTCATTTGGAGCCTTATTTTTTGCCTACCTGTCTTTCTGTTCTTAAAGTCAGTGCCATGGAATCTCCTTTCACTTTTGCTGAGCAATCACAGAAACGGTAAGCACCATTTGGATTGCATAGATTTGCCCACAAAATTTGGCAAGCTTGGCTTTTTTTTTGTTTTACACTCAGTTTATAAGCCCAATTTATTATAGTTGTTTCAGTGCCATCACTAATAATAGGTAACTAAAATTGTTAGCTGGCTGGCATTGCTGTGTAAAAAAACAACAGATTAAAATGTTGCTGTAACCAGTAGCCAATTTCTTAATTGTTGCTTAGTTTATCAAGTCACATAGGATGGATGTGAACCAGTCCTATTTATGTTGGTTTGAAATTATATAAGATGGTTGTAGTCATTAGCAGTTGGGAGCAGGTTGGTATATATTAAATAATGCAGTGCATAAGAAAGCTTAAAACCCCATACTAATATTAAATGCATTTTGACCATATCACAGGACATATTATTATATCTGTTTCACAAAGAGATAAAATGAGCCATAGAGAATTTTGAAGCTTAGCCAGTAGACAGAGAGCCTGAACAAAATTCTTAAAAAAATATTTTGCAGCTGGATAGTAATCAGAGAAGAAAGATGTTTATTTACACCAGTATAACTCCATTGACTTCAGTTAAGTTACTGCTGATTTATACTGTTGTCAGAGTAGTATAATTTATTTGAGCTCAAATTTTAAATTGTAGAGCTGAGAATTTAGCAGCTCTGTTTCTCTATTGACCAGCTCCTAAAACAATTGGAAACTGCAGTGCAAAGTGCATATAAAATGCTACTATTTGGATTTTGTAATGTTTAGTACTCATTTTCCATTGATGTAAATGAATACGTAAAAGGTGCAAGGCAATTTAAATGCCAATTTCCTTCAGCTTATATCTGGACTAACCAGTTATTCTGCTACTTTCTCTTTAGATTTATTTTTCTTTTCTTGGTCATTCTCTTCTGTGTCTGTTTACTTTCCTGTTTTGAGAAATAAGCAGAAATAAACTCTTGCCTAAGGTTTTGGCTACCCTGGCAATTGAGCGACAAAGCTTTTGTCATTCATAGGTGCTTAATGCCTCCATCCTTGAACCACAAAAGCTTTACTCCAGCAAGTACTAGTGTAAACAGTGTTTTGACAACCCGAGTATTTTTCTGCTAACAAAGCAAATACTGCTCTTAGGGTGTGGAAGTTTTTTGTCAGCAAAAGCACCAACAAACAATATTTTCACTGCCTGACTTGAAGGACATGGCTGTGTGGACAGTTGTCGTTAAAAGCTATGTAGTACAGATATATCCTAAGAAAAATTTGGCAGTGTGTTGCGGAAGGTTCAATTGCAGTAGAATAAGAGCCCTCACAAAATAATTCTTCCAATTTTCTGAAGCAAGAGATGGAGTGAAACAAGTCATAGAATCCTACCATTTCTTTACATATGATTGACATCTCTCATTATTATTTATTATTAACGTAGTGCTTCAAGATATACATTTAATTCCCTGTGCTGAAGAGTTATGGTCTAAGGCCCAGGAGGATCCATTACTTCATCTGTGCAGGGACACTGGGTATGGTGACCATATATTCTGAACCAAAAATAGGGACACATTAGCCACGCTCCCTGAAACCACTAGCTTGACCCTTTAGACACCGCCCGCCTGCCACAGGAAGTCCCACCTCATGGGTAGTAATTCTAGGGTCAAGATGAACACATGACTGGAAGTAAAGGGTGTCATGTAACCCCCTCTAAGAACTTTTCCCACCATCCTCTACCAATAGGGATGGTTTGGGCCCCGTAGGAACCCCCCATATAACTATACTGCAATTGAATTAACACAGGGTCTAGGCCTAGGGTCCCATGATACTGCAGTACTAGGGGTCCAATGTCGACTCAAGATGAAAACCAGGATCCAAGACCTGTTACTTTGCAGTGTAGATGCAGCCTCATTTGACCCAGGCCCTGGGAATTATCCAAAACTATCCCACAATTTCATGGGACAACTGCCTTAGTCCTCTTAATGGATAATGCTTACCAGTTCCAATTAACTGGTAATCAAAGGAGCTTGGAGCAGCTGGGCTGCTCCAGCCCCACAGATGGCCCATGGCAGACAGGGGTTGCTCTTGTCCAGAGCAGCACCCATCTCCGGGGAACCCAGGGGCCCCATAGGCAGGGACTGCACAAGTGTCTGGAGCATACTCTCTCCTTGGGGAGTACAGTTTTCTATGGACGGGATAGTCTGTAGAGGGCTGGGAGCTGGCAGCAGCCCCAGTGGGACCAAACATTAACTGGTTAACTGCATGGGAATTTACATCCTTAATGAGATGTACTGCAACTGCATTTCTTGAAGTTACTGCAAAACTATCATGTGCCCTCAAACCAGAATGCCAATTACAAGGTGGAGAAGACCATGTCACTAACCCTCACCACCACTGCTTGAAAGGTACATTTCCTATGGAGATCAATGGGGTTGGGCTGTTTTATATGTAAATCAACTACCAAGAAAAGTATATGTAAATATCACGATGGCAATGCCTATATTATGTAAATAATACCTAATAATTGCCAAATGAGACCACTTCCCAACGTGCTTGCAAAGGGCTTGATCAAAATTAAGTTTTAAGATAGGAGTGGGCCCAAAGCCCAAAGATAGGAGACTTTGATATTACACAAGAAGATCCAGTTAACAGTTAGTCACCCTTCAAAAATATAAGGGACCAGTCAGTAAAAGCCCCACTGCCTGATAGAGGTGATCTTTGAAGAACATTGAAGAGACTTTGAATTTACTTCTTTTGACAGCAGCACTTTCTTTCACTGGAGGTGGGGTCTTTAGCACAGGTTTCACTTTGTGTGTCAGAATAACTCAGACATGCATTGTCACCGCTAACTCCATTCAGGTCTAGAGAATGTGCAGCCCTAAAGACAGAAGAACAAATCCCTTGAAACTTCAAGTCAAAACATCTCATCTCTTCACAGAGCTCACAAAGGACTTGTTTACTCAGACACACAATTTATGACAACCCTCTCTGGAGAGAGACGATACAAGTGTTTTTACGTGGCATCTTAACACGTTGTTCAAATCATCAACTGATTAGATGAGGAAGACTCACAAAGCGTCTGTCCATCATCCACAATGGAGTGATGCAGTGATTTCACCACCATGGGAACAGATCTGATTTCTCGGTGGGCTCATGTGGAGCAGCAGGGAGCCTGTGGTGTTCTCTTGGTAAGAGAGGCCCAGGATGCCTCTGTTTCAGTGGTTCTCAAACTTTTTGGCCCATGGACCACCTGGCTTAATGTAAACCTTTCCACAGACCACCAGTTGCTAATGGAAAGTCACCTTTAATTACACAATTACGCCCAAGCCTTTTTGCTAGTACTACAGCTAGAGCGAATTGTTTAATTTAAATTATTAAACAAATTAAGCATTTTAAATTTCTCATGTTAGTTTATTAAACTTCATTTTAAATAAAATAAAATATTAATTTATGCCCAACACAAAAGGGTTCAATGTTTTCTTTATTTATGGCAGGGGTAGGCAATCTTTTTCTGGGTTGGAGCTACTGATACACAGAAATATCAGTTGGGGATCACACAAGTGAGAAACAAAAAAAATTCCTCCCAAAGCCTGAAGTGGCCCCCAATCCTTGGGGCTGTTGGTACACTTCAAAGGTGACAGCGCCCTTATCGACTAATTGAATAGTTAATTCAATTTGCATTGACTATTCTATTTGCACAATGATTGAAATTTTACATCCCTAGAAGGACAGGGACGACTGAGGTTCAGGGCTTCCCATAGGCCAGATTTTTTTTTCTGGAGTTCCAGACTTAATGGTTTTTATAGGCCCCCTTAGGCTCCAAGACAAAAATTAGGGGTTCAATGTGTGGGACAGAGCTGCTGGGTGGGACAGCAATGGGGTGCAGTATCTGAGAGGAAGGTGAGGTGCAGAAGGGGGAAAGGTTGCGAGGTCTGGGTAGGAGGTAGGATGCAGAAGCGGGCTAAGAGTATAGTGTCTGGCCAGGTGGAGGGAACAGGAGCAAGGGAGGGTGAAGTGTGTGGCCATGAAGGAGGGTTCAGGAGCAACAGTTGATGAAGGAACAGGATGAGGGTAGGTGTCTGGCCAGGGGCGAGGGTGCAGGATCAAGAGGGTGTCAGAGCAAGTTGGAGATGCAGGGTCTTGGCAAGTGAGAGTGGAGTGAGTGAGAGCATGAGTGGAATGCTTACCTGGCTTCATGCGCCTTGGCAATGGGGAAAGGTTCTAGACAGCGTACTGCCCTTCCCCCAGCAGGATGGGGAGGGAACTCAGCTCTCCACTCCCCCACACTGTGGGCAGCCCATGCAGCCATGGCTTCCTGGAAGGAGACAGGGGTAGTGTATGTGAAGAAAGTCCCCACCCTTCCAGGCCCGGCTCAGGAAGAATGGCAGAGTGAGCAGCTTTGTGCACTGCTGCTCCCTCAATGGGGTGGGTAGGGTTGCCAGAAAAAAAAAAAAAAATGGGGGACCAAAGTTGTTGAGCAAAAAAAATGGCACAAAAAAAAGTCACTGTGCCTTTAAATCCCCATGCTCCTTCCTCCTCTGCCCCCTCCCCGCACCAGACATAGCAGGGGCAGAATGTCCCAAGCGGCCTTCCATCCGAGAAAAACAGAAAATACCAGACATATTACATGTCCGGTATTTTCTGGGTTTTTTTTACTGGACAGAGGCCACAAATACCAAACTGTCTGGGCCAATACCAGACACCTGGCAACCCTAAGGGTGGGAGAAGAAAGAGTGGCAATGCACAGAGTGCACTGGCTGAGCCCGAACGTGTCCCGCCCTGCAGCATCTGAGCTGGGCTCCATGCAGTCCCTGCCATGGCAGCTCCAAGGAGCAGCTCGCTGGGTTTATCTTCAGATTGGAGCCTCCCGCCCAGCAGTGGTGACAGCCACTGTCCCAAGAACAAGCAGCCAGCTACAGCTGGAGGAGGTGGCATGGATGAACTGGCAGTTCCTCACAGTGGAAGCAGTCCTGCAGGGAGAGGGAAGGGGCCATGCAAGGGTGGAGGCTTGCTGGGCATTGTTGTATACTGCACAGGAGCTTGGAGCTCTGGAAACCGCATGCCACTGGAAGCACCGGCAAAGCACCAAGGGAGCCACTTACGTACTGGGGGAGGGAGAGTATTGGTGCTGGGTTGTGCTAGGGCTGAGTGTCTGCAAAGGTGTCCCAGTAGGGGAGGCAAATGGCAGTGCCATTTCTAGCCAGATCCCGATGGACTTTCTGGGACATTTCCGTCTTTGATGGGATAGAGCATTTAAATTTGGGACTGTGGCAGAAAACACAGGAAGGATGGTCAGCGTAAGACTGGGGCATATCCTTCACAGGCATAAATGGACATAGCTGAGACTCTGCTCCAGTGACTTTCAGCAGAGCTCTGCAGAGGCACAAAGGAATGCACTTACTGAACTAGCAATCCAATTCCAGGGTCCAGGAGCCACATTAGAGATTGAGTAATGAGGGGAGAAAATCACAAACAAGGAGGAAGAGGAAGAAAGGATTAAGATGAAAACAGTGAAATGTCTATGCTTAGGTGTAGTATGGAAAAATATTGTGGGTTCCCCATTTTAAGGGTTTTTTATGGTATGTTTGTGTTCTCTAGGTAAAGGGGATGCAGGTTCTCTTGTAGCGAAGGAAGAATATCAGAGCAGCAAGAAATGGATGGAGAATGGAGGGAGGAAAGCTGAGATGAAGGTGTTATGCTTAAACAAAGCACACGAGATCTTTTATATGGGAAAAGGCAGTACTCAGCATTTATTGAGAATACAATAGTTGCATATGCTTTTCAATCATTCACACACAAACACCATACACACACACACATAGTTACCAGTCCAGATTCTGTATCAGTCTAGTGGCCAGCTAGATTGAACACAGAGGGAGAGCAGGGCCTTTGTTGGTCGATCGATCTGATGCTCCTCTGGAGTTGGTGGCAAGATGAACCCAAAGTTCCATAGCAAAGCACCCTGCTTTTATTATCCTTTTGTCTGTTGAAATCAATGGATGCTGCTGTGTAAGCCGGTGACCGGAATGTTATCTTGTTGATCTCAATCGTTCCCAAACATCTCTTGAAGGCTAATCCTGTAATCAATCATCTTTTGGGGGTGCCAGCTTTGCTTCAAGGCTTGCCAAGCTGCCAAAAGTCCAATCACTCCTTATTATGGCTATGCATCTTTGACACTGGGTAGTCTGGTTTTCACCCACACACAGCCTCCTTCTTCAGCCATCTGATTCTGAGCAATAACTTTTGCACCTTATCTTGACAAGTTCATACCCTTTTTCACACACATAAGCAATGTTACAAGGGTCCTCAAGGTTATGTGACACAACATCAACATCTGCATTGGCAAAGCAAAAAGGCATTGTAAATCAAGCAATTAAGGCCTCAGCCTTCAACATCCCTTTAATCTCATTAACACAAACACAATACCAAAACTATATTTTTACTTAGGCCCATTTACTAAACTCACTAAACTTTAGGACAAGGAAATAGACATTTAACTAAAAGGGGTTAATTTAATATTACATTATTAAACTATATTATTATATTACTAAACCTAAAATACAAATATAAAAAGCATAAAACTTTCAGTTCCAACAAAAGTGAGGAATGCTTGTTCTTGGATCGACATAGACAAGGCTAGTAGAGAGAGAATGACAATAAAGAGAATGGGAGCACCAATGGAGGTGTGGAGTTTGGACAAGGAATGCTAATTCATTCAAATAGGTGATGAAGTAAAAGGCTGTCCAAGTGAATAGAGCTGGTTCCATCACAAGTTGATCAGGCTTTTCACAGCCCTTCAGGAAGAATGGAGGCTTCTAAAGGTAGCCTGAAAAAGATATTGTCTTGCATGGGGAGAGGCCTACCTGGATGACGGGGCTAGTGGTGCTCAGGCAGCTCTGTGATGATCTCTTGGAGGCCCTTTTTAATGGCAGTGTGCTGAAGAAGAACAGATGACTTCCCTTGAGGATTAAACGGTTGGCAAGGTTATGGGAAGGCACAGACTTTCATTAATTTCAGGCTATTGCTAGCTACCTCACTTGCAAATTCTCTGTGTTTTGGTATTCAAGCAATAGTACTATGGGAAATAAGCACTGGTATGAGATAAAAATGATCTTGTAGATATTAGGTCATGGGCAGGCAAGATACAGCCCGTGAGCTGCACCCGGCCCACCAAACCTTTTAATATGTCCCATTGTCCACTCCACCAAAACCCTCAGGCACAGATCAGCTCCATGCAGCTCAAAATCAGATGGCTGCTCCACGTGGCTCTCTGCACTATGTGCTAGGGATAGCGGCGGAGGAGGGGGGGGAGGCTTTCCTTATGGCCCACGTCCCTAACACAATCCGGCCAATGGGAGCTGAGAGATTGTGCTGGGAGCAGGGGCATCCTGTGAAACCTCCTTTCCCCCTCACACCTAGTGCACAGAGCCACATAGCTCAGCCAGCCACTCTGAGTGGTCTGGGGCTGTTGGCAGGCAGGGAGTCTGCCTGAGGGTCCTACTGGGTTGCTGGCCAGGAGCCATCTACATAATCACCTCCCAGCCAGAGTCTGCTTCTGGCACCCCACTCTTATGCTTAAAAGAAGCACACAGGATCTTTTTCAGGGGGATAAGGCAACATGCCACATTTATTGATAATATAACAAAGTATCATACACACACACACACACACACACACACACACACACACACACACACACACACACACACACACACACACACACACATATCCTGCTGATGGAATAGTTACCAGTCTGTTGTTCCACCCAACTTATTGGCCAGATAAGTTGAGTACGAGGGAGGAGCCGGGTTCTTCTCAGTCTGCACTTATGCTCCATGGTGGTAGCAGGACGGAACCCAAAGAACCATACAAGATACCCCATCCTTTATAGGATTTTCCTTCCATGTGAGTCTATGCATTTTGCCCTGTTAGGCCGTAATCAGTCATTCAGCATCACAATCAGTCTTTCTGAGACATGTTAATCTGGAGGTTGTTCTTGCAGTCATCTGGTATCAGTATGCTGACGACCCCTTGGGGGTGTTGTCTTCTGGTGAAAATTGTTATTGGTTCCCTATCAAGGGGTGCTTGCTAGTAACTTCAGGGTTCATCAATCTGCCTTGGTCCCGTTTGCATCTTCAGTGTGATTAACTTAGTTGATAATTATTTGGTGCTTCTGAGTCTCCGGCCCCTCCTCTGACCATCTGGGCATGCAGTGGCCTTCACACTTATCTCTCTTAAAACATTCTCTCCCTCATTCATACAAACAACACATTTATATAATTGCAACATAGACCAAAGGATACTTCTAGTCACTTTAACAAAGTTACATTAAACTTATGTCCATCTATTACAAGGCTTTACCTAATAGTAACATCACTGTGCATTACAATATTCCATCCTTTCACTTTAACATCAGAATATACTAGCATCAAACAGAGCTGGAGCTAAGTTAACAAAGCTGCCTGGGCTGTCTGAGACCTACATCTTGTGTTTAAGTCTCTTAAAATATAATCCAAACCTTATGCTATAACATACATTCATTATAACTAACTTATTACTTACAAGGCTACACCACCCTCTCCCTCACCCCAACTCTTTGCCTTAGGTCACCACTTAGGGTACATCTAGACTACATGCCTCTGTCACCAGAGGCATGTAGATTAGGCTACCCGACATAGGAAAATGAAGCGGCAATTTAAATAATCGCTGCTTCATTTAAATTTACATGGCTGCTGCGCTGAGCCGACAAACAGCTAATCAGCTGTTTGTCGGCTCAGCGCGGTAGTCTGGATACGTGGGGATCGACATCAAAGGCATCTGTCAACCACCCAGGTATGCCTCCTGGGATGAGGTTTACCTGGGTGGTCGACAAATGCCTTTGATGTCAACCCCCGCGCGTCCAGACTACAGCGCTGAGCCGACAAACAGCTGATCAGCTGTTTGTCGGCTCAGCGTGGCAGCCATGTAAATTTAAATGAAGCTGCGATTATTTAAATCGACGCTTCATTTTCCTATGTCGGGTAGCCTAATCTACATGCCTCTGACGACAGAGGCATGTAGTCTAGATGTACCCTTACTCCTGTCCCAGATCACCACCCAAATCCTATGCACCCTGATGCCCCAGTTCACAAATCCCTACTAGACCCTGCTCCCATTCCAACACTCCTCCAGCACTACTCCTTCAGGCCAGAATCTCTGCTGCATTCATATTTTCCTCTCAACCCTACATCCCAATCCCCTGCCCCAGGTCTCAAACTCCTCCACAGACTCCACACCCTCTCATGCACCACAGTCCCTATCCTGAGCTCCCTTCTACAGCCAACCTCCATCACAGACCCCACATCTCTCTATAGAAAAATATGGCCTTTGGCCATGTACCAAAATCTTGAAGTGCCCCCTCCCCCCCCCCAGCAAAAATTATTGCCCACCCTTGTGTTAAGAGGATAGGAAAGATTTGAATTCTGAATAAATATGGAGCATCTCTGGAGGGAAACCCATAATTAACATATAATATTTGAAATTGAATCTGGACTATTGGAAAATATGTAAAAGGCACTCTTTGAATTATGGTCTCGATCCTGTACCCATTGAAGACACTGAGAAATCTTTTTTTGGGTTGAAATCCTGGCCTACTGAAGTTAAGAGGCACCTGGACATAATCCAGGTGTATTGGTTCAAACTATGTGTGTCTGACTAGCAAAACGTTTTTTTGTGATTTCATGATTTCATTGCTTGTTAGGGTTAGCAATAAGGCATCATTCCAAATAACTGCACAGAGTTCATTTAAAAAAGAAATAAAAATAAGAACTGTTTGGCAAAGGAAAGTTACTGGTAAAGCTTTTCTTAGATCCCAGACTTGGCATAGATAACATGAAAGAGGAAAACAAAAAATAAATCAGTTTAAACGGGAGATGAATTTAAATAGCACTACCACTCCCAATAATAGTCTGAGTAAAACTGATCATTAAAATTAAAAAAAACCACTGGTTTGCAATATAATTGAATTAAACACAGGTTATTCAATAGAGAAAATTAGAGAAAATCCATCTATATAAAGCTAGATCATTATAAGCACAATCATATATAATGTATATACTTGTACATAGCAGGGATAATATCCCACCGAGCGAGAGAATATTAATTCTGGTTTTATAATTACAAATTTTAGGAGAGTTATTTAAAGCAACATAGTAATAAAAAGTAGTATTTTCCACTTACATAATTCCTTATTCAGACCTTAATGTATTTGATGCATGTTAATGAACTTTAACAAATATTAATGTATCATAACAGTGAAGCACGGAAGCTCTAGCAATATGAAATTCAATGAAATCTCTTCAACTGTAACTACAGTTTAATTGCTAGTCTTCGGATATTTTTTTCTTTAACTAGACTCGTTAGTGTAATTGGGGTCATGAATTATGGTATCATGTATGTGTGTATACATGATAAAAACAGGGTGAAAATATAAATATACATGCCTATCAGATGATTTACACTAGGTGAAGACCTACTCACCTATGAGTATTCTTAACTGTGATATTAGCACTGTTGCACTTGAATTAAAGTCCAGTCCACTGAGGCCCAAGCGCTGCATACTGTGGACATCAAAAACTACCAGCTATTAGCTTTGCAGAGAATTCTGTGTATGCATCAGCCAGTGAGAATAATCTCATTGAGCATTTGTTTACCAACCTCATGAGGTTAGAAGGTGTATAATTAAATGAAATGTAGAAAATAATTTAAATATAAGATAGGGAAATTAGAACAAGCACAGACAATTATGTAAGGAAATCTGATCAGTACAGAGGAAATATATGGAATTTCTGCCCTGCCTTCCCTTGCTGAGAAAACCAACTGGCACATTCTAAGGATGGTTCAGTGGTGGCAAACATGGAGCTGTTTCCATTGATTGCAGTAGATTGAAACAGTAGGCAGACCACTCACAGCAACAATAAAGGAGGAGGTGAAGCTGTAGAAGATATTGCTTATTCAAGCTAGGGTAAAGACAGGGAGCTCTCTGTCTTTACAGAGGGGAAGCTGAGCTCACCCCTATTTACATTATTTGTTTTGTGTGTTTCTATTGAAGAGTAGGAAAAGCTTTGCAAAATAGTAAGCCTGAAAAAATGAGACTTCATAAAATATACAGTTACTCTTGGGTCTCAAAAATGTAGCCTCAACTGTTGAATCCTTGTCTATGAGGATCCTATTTTTTGTGTGAATATTTGCAATGTCAGATTTTTCTAGTAAGAAACATTCAGTGATGCTACAGTCAGGCCTTGCACATCCGTGCACCCTGACCGAGCTGAGGACATAAAGGGTCACGCAGACCCAAGAAACTTGCAGTTCCCTCATAACAACCATAGCAGTGAGTTGGAACTACTGTGTCCTCTCTGCTTCTCACTTGTGACAGTCACACACAGTTTTTTTTTTAATTAGTGATTGTGTATAGGTTTAGATTAACAGGTTTTTATAGTGAGTTCACAGTGGCAGCTTGCTGTTTCCCTTTCTGTCCTGGGGAATGTCCTCAGGCATTTGCACCTCATCATCCTAAGGCAGACTTCCAGTTCTGCCTTGCAGTAACAGGCTGACCCTTTTAATTGATGAACAGGACAGGTGCTTTTTCTGCTTGAAGGAATCCCATATCTCCAATCTTTGTTCAGTCTGCAGGTCCTTTACTTCTTGGATCAAAAATTCAAGGGAATCTCACCTAAAGCTGCACCTGTAGAACAGTCTTTGAGGGATACCTCAGAGCCTGAGTGACCTTCCCTGGTCTCCAAACAGTCTTCCCAAGCCAAAGTCCCCCAGTGTTCCTGTGAGTAGAGAGTCCATTATACTCCTTAACCTCTGATTCCCCATACCCGTAAAAGGTCTCAAGATTGACACTGCTCTGGGGACCTCATTCCAGTGCTGCTTGCAGCTGTCACATGGGACCCTGGTGCTGACCCCTGTCCTCCTTGATACCACTCTCCCCAGCACCAATCCCATCAGTACTTCCTTTGCAGCCCTTCTTTCTCCTCAGCTTCTAATAGAGAGCACTTCCTTGCTATTAAAAGTCCAAGTAAAGTTATCAGCCAAGCCTGCCCTAGGGAAAGGGAGCCTTCCCTCCATATTTACAGGATTGAAAAACCTTGGAACACTGCTTCCTGCATCCTCCCCCACACTTCCAGTCTTTCTACCTTCTGTGGCTTTATTAGGCATGCTAGAGGCATACCTGGTGCACATCAGGGTCTCATTCCCCTGCAGCTTCAACTAGAAGGAGATCAAGATCCTCTTCATTGCAAATGCGAGACTCTCTCAAGCATACACAGACTTGTAGTGAAAGTTAGAATGAGGTGACAGAGCAAACAGTGGCTTATCTTTCATCATGGTCTAATGAAACAGTCTCACCAGTACCAATTTCACTGTCAGATGTTTGTAGGGCTTTTCAAGACTTGGTTGGCAGACTATTATCTGAGACACTCAAAATACAGATTTCAGTAACCTAAGAAAAGACCCCTAATGTCTTCAATGTTCTCCACTTTTAGATGCTAACCAAGACTGGTTTTGCCAGTCTATACAGGCTGCTTAGAACTAGTGAATAACTTATAGTAGACTCAGTCCTCAATCCCTACAAACTCAGAAAGGGTCAACAGGGGGTAGTAAGCAGTTAAAGTCAGTCTATCCACATTCAGTTCATCTCTAAGGCTGTGTCCAGACTCAGGGGTTTTTTCGAAAAAAGTAGCCTTTTTTCGAAAAAACTTCCCCTGCGTCCAGACTCAAGCCGCGTTCTTTCGAAATTAATTCGAAAGAACACGGCTTTTCTTTCGATGGCGGTAAACCTCAATTTACGAGGAAGAACGCCTTCTTTTGAAAGTTCCTCTTTCGAAAGAAGGCGTTCTTCAATGTAAATAGGGCGTCTTCGAAAGAGAGCATCCAGACTCACTGGATGCTTTCTTTCGAAAAAGCAAGCCGCTTTTTCGAAATTTCTCCGTGCAGTCTAGACGCTCTCTTTCGAAAGAGGCTCTTTCGAAAGAAGCCTGCAGTCTAGACATAGCCTAAGTGGGTTACACACTGCATATCTGTTTGTTACAAACTGACAGATATTCCTCTTCTCCTGAGAATTACAGCTCATTCAACCAGGGCTCAGGCAACCATCCTTAGCTTTCTGAATAAACATTCCCATGTCAGAGATTTGTAAGATAGCTACATGTAGCTCCCCACGTATATTTTTCTTTAAACACTCCCTTTTGACCTGGCTGCCAGAGCTGATTCCTGGGGTTAGAAAGGCTGTTTTCAGTTCTTCTTTTGACTAATTAGTTTTTGGTCATTTTTAAGATAAGACTTTAGTTCACCCTCCATCATGGTGAGTAACAAGTAGTAATATAATAGAGGGATCCACATACACAAAGACTCAAAGTAAAAAGAATGGTTACTTTCCTTGCAGTGAGATACTTCTAGCTGTCTTTCCAAGTACAGCCCACATCTCATTGTCCATCACCAGTCCTGTTCCTTTGGAGTCCTCATTCTGGGATTCCAAATTAATGAGGGAACTGAAGGTTGGTTGAGTCCTTTATGGCTTTCTCACAGGGAGGGCGTGGATGTGCAGGACACAGGCATTGCCCCAACCCTTGCTGCTTTCTAAAAGTTTCTAAAAACACACAGATAAGCTATCTCAAAGCACCATGTTTACTATAAGGTAAATATTAAAAAAAGGTTACTCATCTTTTGTAACTGTTGTTCTTTGAGATGTGTTGTTTATGTCCATTTCAATCAGCTGTGTAAGCATGTACATACACGGTAGCTGGAAAATTTTTGCCCTAGCAGCTAGCTGTAGGGCGAGTCTGGGCACACCCTGGAGTGGCACCTTTATGGCATCCAATATAGAGCCCTACCAACCCGCTCCTCACCCAGTTCCTTCTTGCTGGCCACAGTGACAAGGGAAAGGAGAGTGGGTATTGGAATGGACAGGTATGTCTACACTGTATTCCTCTTTAGAGAGAGGAATGCAAATACAGCTGAGCGAAATTGCAAATGAAGCACGGATTTGAACTTCATTTGCATAATCGCGTCCGGCCACTTTTTTGAAATACTCTATTTCAAAAAAAGTAACGCTGTCTAGACACAGTTATTTTGAAAGAAAACCCTTCTTTCGAAATTACCCTTACTCCTTATAAAATGAGGTTTAAGGGTAATTTTGAAAGAAGGGTTTTCTTTCGAAATAATCGCATCTAGACAGCATTTCTTTTTTTGAAATAGGGTATTTCGAAAAAGCGGCCAGAAGCAATTATGCAAACGAAGCACAGGTAACTCAAATACGTGCTTCATTTGCAATTTCACTCAGCTGCATTTGCATTCCTCTCTTGAAAGAGGAATGCAGTGTAGACATATCCGACATGAGCAACACATCTCAAAGAGCAACAGTTATGAAAGGTGAGTAACCGTTCTTCTTGTCTGAGTGCTTGTTCATGTGCATTCCAAGCAGTTGATTCACAAGCCCTTGTTAGGTGGTGGGGTTGGAGTTCTGCACTGATTGGAGCACTGCTCATCCAAAGGACACATCATCCTTAGTGTGTGTGTTAATAATGTAGTGTTTATAGAAGATGTGTATAGAAGACCAGGTCACTGCCCTGCAGACCTCTTGTGTGGGAATCTATTTTTTCTGTTTACCAAAATAAATATCTAGATCAACCCCTTCTCTATCACCTTCTCCCCAAAAACTCAATAATTTTGAATTAAAAGCCCTATTTTGATTTTAACCATACCATTTAACTCCTTTAAAAAAATACTGAAGCAATCCCTGTAGTCAGTTCAAGTCCCAGAACTTTTAATAATTTTACAAGCATGAATGTCACTATGTAGGCAACTATATTTTTCTTGAGAAGAAAGTACCACTTCTTCTATAGTGCTCTCTTGTAACTTTGTGAAGGATCACTTTCTACACTGGTGGTAAATAGGAAGGTATAGGATTGTTTTCATGATGGCTTAAATTAACATGCTGATTTTCCATCATCTAAGACACCTTTGTCAAGTGTAGATGAATCTTAAATAATCAAGAAAACCAATTTACTTGGGCAGTAGATGAAACAACTAATTTTACGAACTTGCAACCAAGTAAAGAGATTTTTGGAAAGCTTTGTTCTAACAGTTGCGTTGGTAAATTGGAATGGTGTATGCACTAGCAGGAATTTCTCATCCTTGACACATTAATCATTACTTGAATATAGTACTACTTGAATTTACTTAGAAGCACAAGATATTCATTTAATAACCTCTATGACAGTTAAGAAATGCAGCATTCTGCTGTGAATAAATGGCCTGAATTTTTAGTTGCCCAGTGACTTTGGAACTGGATAACTCAGTATGGGCACCCAAAAGGGGCCTGGTCTCATAAATTACTCAGCAACTGCTCTCTGAAAATCAGGTTCCTTTAAGGTCTCTCACATTAAGCATCCAAAAATTGAGGCTAATCACTATACACATTTGAAAAGTTGGGCCAGATATGTCTGAAGGCAGTGGGTCAGATTCATTCCATAATGTCTGATTCTTTAGGTGTAAATGCATTACACAGACCTCTAAGAGGAGACTCCATCAAAAGAGATACTACAGTAAGTTAAAGGAGCCATAGTCTTGTTACTTGCTAGCATTCAAAGCTGCCTCAAAACTAAAGCTATTTTCCTGACATGGAATCTCCAGGGGAGAGCTGTAAATGAAACATCACCTGCCCCTAAACATGTATTAGTTGGGTGAATCTGGACCTACTTTCAAAAGAGCAAAGGTTAAAAAAATGGAGAACATGGATGAGCACAATTGTTTTTCCTCTTCTAGAAGTGAAAAGTGTGTTGACCTCCTCCTCTCTTTTGACTTGAAAGAACTCAGTTCCCCAGAAATCTTGCTCATCCATAGCTGGTACAGTGAGGACTCAATAAGAAGGGAATCATAAACCGGAACAGACAAGCTGTTTCTGGAGTTCCCAATACAGTAATTCCTTCTAGTAGATGGAAAACAGCAGCACCTAATGGGAGGAGTGTCCAACCTGGTATTAACCTATTCATCTTGTCTTTGGAGGATGGAGGTCAGCTCTTCCTTCAACACAGGAATTCAAACCACCTGCGGGAGAGAGGAAGAATAGCATCCCCTTCTTCCCAGCATCCTACTTCTGTCTCGGAAGTGTGATGGTGAGAAGCTAAATTATGAAACATTTCTTTTGTATTGTATTTCAAAAATTGTAGAAGGGGGGAATACAACTTTAAAGACCTCACAATTGTATTTTTTCCATTAATACAAATTCCTAATCCTGTTCAATTTTTTAATCCTAGAACAAATTTGAATGTGGGGAGGGATAACCAGGGATTTTTCTGCATGTGCTTTTACTTGTACCTGGCATTCTTGACTTTTTTTCTTTATTCTTGTTTTTTTTTCCCTTTTTACTGAACCGTTTTCAAGACTGTATGCATAACCTTATAAGGTCAAACCTGTGTTGACAGATGCAAAAACTCCCCCTCCTATCTTGATGTTCTTTCACTTCTCTGAAAGAACATTTTACCATAAAACGTTCACCGTGAGAGTTCCACTTGTTGAAAAACTTCATTATTCATCCTATAAATCTGTAACAAGAGCTGGAATTAAGTGTTGGAAGGCCATTGAACAGTGTATTTTTCAAATAAATCATAATTAGAAGTCTGAATTAGGCGTGATTAGACACCTATGCCAAAGAACTTTGCATTTATCTAGTGTGAATATTGACAGCCCTTCAAGTATCTCATTTTTTATCTGCACTTAGGAGGTCAGGGATTCCAGCGTAAAATATGAAATCACACGAGTGGTCAGCCATTCCAAATACATCAGTGTCAGTCATGGTACTGGCTGCTTTTTCCAACAATGGTACTTAATGAGACTCAAGACCTTTCACAGTTCTAATTGGAAAGAGGAGGGGGGATTAGAGAGATTGTGAGTGGGTTGGAGGGAAGAGGTTGAGTGTGCGTTTGTACAATGATGAAATTCAATAGTTGGTAAAACATATAGACAATAGAACTGTTGTTTTCAGTATCCCCAATTAAATGCAAAAGCAGGTGAGTTGTGAGTGAACACAACAGCAGAGTGTTGAACCAGGCACTACTGGGAAAAGTATTTGCTGTTGGAAATTTGTGATTAGGCTTAACAACTGTGAGTTAGGATCAGTTCAGATGCAGAGGGAGGAGGTATGGTGGTTGTAAGTGATGCATATTGTGATGGATCCATATACCTCTGTTCCTACCTTTGAGTCCTTCTCCATCTCTCCTTTATACCAACCCCACCTGGAGTGACTATGATTCTCACTCTGTGTCTGGCACCAATTCAACATAGAATCATAGAACACTAGAACTGGAAGGGACCTTGAGAGGTCATAGAGTCCAGTCCGCTGCCCTCATGGCAGAATCCCGTACCATCTAGACCATCCCTAATAGATGCCTGTCTAGCCCAGGGTTTCCCAACCTATGGGTCTCAGCCCAATTATGAGTCACCATTACATTTCAAAAGGGTTTCCAAGTGTCTCCCCAGGTGGCTCTTAAGGAGCCATTCACACATTTGAAAAGAAAAGGCTGGCTTCCTCTTAAGGAGCAGTTCACCTGAAGTGGTACTCAACTTAATTGGTTTAACAACCTTCAGGCAGTTAAACCAATCAACTGAATTGAATACCATTTCAGTGACTCAGAGCAGAGTAGGGAAATATTCCTGGAGATGGGCTAGGGAACCCAGAGAAGAAGCAGCGCCCAGCTCAGGTAGGTGCGGGTGGGAGGCCAGGTGTCAGGGCATCTGGTTGAGATGTTTCCAGCCGCCCTGGCTAGTGTTCCCGTGGCCAGCATTGGCTGCCCAGGACTCTGCCCTGGTCAGTTTGCAGCCACAGGGGAGGCCGGGGTCCCCCCGCTACCCCAGCTGGGTTTCTCGTGTCTGGCAAAATTAACTACGCCATTGCGCGCTGTGTAAATCAGGGCTACTCAACACATGGATGGTGCCCAGTGGGGAGTGGTCTTGTTTGCAGCTGCCCAGGGGCTGCCTCCGTGCCAGTGAGCTCTGTATGCCGGGCCTGGGCGGGGAGGCAGCTCAGGCCTTGTGGCGGAGCCTGGGGAAAGGGGTAAGTGCTGGGACTGTTCTGGGGGCACTGTTGCTAGGGTAGGCTCTGGGATTGTGCTGGGGAGTGCTGAGGTAGGTGTTGGGACTGTGTTCAGAGTCTGGGGGTAGGGGCTGAGACTGTGTTCTGCGGGAGTGCTAAGGTAGACGCTGGGACTGTGTTTGGAGCCTGTGGGGAGGGGCTGGGACTGTGCTGGGGGGGTGCTGAGGTAGGTGTTGGGACTGTGTTTGGGAGCCTGGGAGGAGGGTCTGGGACTGTTGGGGAAAATGCAGGAGTAGGGTCTGGGACTGTGTTTGGAAGCCTGGGGGGAGGAGCCAGGACTGTGCTGGGGGGCTGCTGGGGTATGGTCTGGGATTATATTTGGAGGGGGGGATTAGGTTGCAGTGGGAGGGTCCCTGGTTCTGGGGGAGGGGTGGGTGCATTGGAATAAAGCAGTGGGCTGGGGTGCCTGGCTCTGGGAGAGGAGAGGGCATTGGGTTGGAGCAGGGGACTGGGGAGTACCTGGTTCTAGTGGAGGGGAAGAGGATTGGGTTGGAGCAGGGAAGCTGGAGGGTGCCTGGCTCTGGGGTAGGAGAGGGGCTATTTTGGTAAATTTTGTGATCTGCATATATTTGCATAGTTGTGGCCCTCAGCATGTGCTGTGGGTATCATTGTGGCCCCTGGGGCTTCCAAAGTTGAGTAGCCCTGGTGTAAATAACAGCCAGTCATATAGGCCATCTCAGACTTATCATGTTGTACAATCATAATGCGTGTTAAGTGCTTTTGTTAGTAAAGCAGCAATCTGGTGTTTGCTTGGCGCAATGTTACAGTGTGCATGTGTTTTTGTTATTAATACAGCAGGGAATTGTAAATTTCATTTTGCCCTTTATTTGAAAAAATAACTTCAGCAAAAAGAAAGTATGTTGAAGAATACATCAAGTTTGGATTTACTTCAATAATTACAGCAGGAGTGGAAAGGCCACAATGTGTCATATGCATGGAAGTTCTTTCCAATGAATCACTGAAACCAAATGAATTGCAACATCATTTAAATACTAAACTCCATCAATTTAAGAGCAGAGATGTGGATTTTTTTTAAACAAAAAGCAGAAGGTGTCAAGAAATGCCGACTTGATGTTGGTGGGTCTTAGCAACAAAAATTAGCTGTCATAGAAGCCTCATACGTTGTAGCATTGAAAATTGTGAAAGCTAAGAAAGTGCATACCATAGCGAAGGATCTAGTTCCCTTTACCAAGAAGATTGTCTGCTTTTTGGTAGGTGCAGATGCTTTGAAAAAGCTGCAACCTTTGTCCATGTCCAATAATACAATGAAGAGTAGGATTACCGACATGTCTAACAACATCAAACCTCAAGTCATTGAAGAAATTAAAAATTCTCCTGGAGTATGCAGCTTGATAAGACAATTGATGTGTATAATCTTGCACAACTGATGGTATATGTTCAGTATATTAAAAATGATGTGTAAAAAGAATTTTTGTTCTGCAAACCATTGGAAACTATGACCACTGCACAAGATGTGTTCAATATCTTTGGGTACGTCTACACTACAGCGCTAATTCGAACTAAGCTAATTCGAACTAACGCATCTAGAACTAAAAACTAGTTCAAATTAGCATTTTGCTAATTCGAACTAGCGCGTCCACACTGATTGGACGCACGGGCGCATTTAAGGGCGGCTGAAACTGGTTCTGGCAGGGCATCAGGTCAGTAGTTGCTTTGTGTGGCTGCTGTCTGAGGCTATCTGAGGCTCGTGCTTAAAGGGACCCCCCCGGACAGCCGGTTCTCAGCTTTTCCTGCTTGCTTGCCAACTTCGCCGAGGGACAGCAAAGCATTGGTCTCTGTGCCCGTCTGTGTCGGTGCTTCCCTTCGGGGACGCCGCCGCAGGTGGCAACATGGAGCCAGAGCTCGCCCTGCACCTTCTGGTGCACTTTCTGGACTTGCTGCTGCAAGCCTGCCAGCAATGGCTCGAGGCTGCCTGGCACCACCTGGGGAACGTCAGCCCCCTGCCTCTCCGCCTGGCCGCCCTGGGGGCCGTGGAGGAGCCACGGCGGCGCCCCGGCACCTGCGTGCCCCGCCGCATCTGGCGTCTGGACACCAGCAGTGACTGGTGGGACCGCATTGTCCTGGAGCGCTGGGAAGACCGACAGTGGACCCAGAACTTCAGGATGAGGAGGGACACCTTCCTGGAGCTCTGCGAGTGGCTCGCCCCTGCTCTGCACAGAAGGGACACTCGCATGAGGCCTGCCATCCCCCTCCAGAAGCGGGTGGCCATCGCCCTCTGGAAGCTCTCCACGCCGGACAGCTACCGATCCGTCGGGAACCAGTTCGGCGTGGGGAGATCCACTGTTGGAGCGGTGCTCATGCAGGTATGGCACTCGTTGGCCACTGCGCCAGAGGGGGAAGGGGGCTGCAAGGAGGGGATGGGCCGCCCCAGGGACAAAGGGGGGGGAAGGAGGAGGCGAAAGAGCCCCGCACCAGAGGGGTCGGTCTGTCCCGGCCGTACTACACGCCACCAGGGGGGTTGCTTCCGGGAATGGGGCGCGGGGCACTGTCAGGGCACGAATGCTCCCAGCCACCCGGGCGCCCCACTGATTGGCGCTTTGCTGTGTCTCTCTCCGCAGGTGGTCAAGGCCATCAACTGGATGCTGCTCCGAAGGGTGGTCCACCTCGCCGACCCGGACGCCGTCATCCGGGGATTCGGCGCCCTCGGCTTCCCCAACTGCGGGGGGGCCATCGACGGGACGCAAATCCCCATCTGTGCCCCGGAACACCAGGTGTCCCGGTACGTGAACCACAAGGGGTACTTCTCCATCCTCCTGCAGGCCGTGTGTGACCACCGGGGCCAGTTCACAGACATTAATGTGGGCTGGTCCGGCAAAGCACACGACGCCCGGGTGTACCGCAACTCCTCCATGTGCCAGCGGCTGCAGGACGGGACCTTTGTCCCCGACCGCCACATCAGGGTCGGGGACGTGGACATGCCCGTGTGCCTGGTGGGGGATGCCGCCTACCCACTGCAGCCATGGCTGATGAAGCCCTACACGGGGCACCTCAATCCCTCCCGCCAGGCCTTCAATGCCAGGCTGACCAGGGCCCGCATCGTGGTGGAGGGGGCCTTCAGGCGACTGAAAGCCCGCTTTCGATGCCTCCTCACCCGTCTGCACCTGGCCGAGCACAACATCCCTCCCGTGGTGGCAGCATGTTGTGTGCTCCACAATTTATGTGAGAGAAAGGGGGAGGCTTTCCTGCCAGCCTGGATGGCTGAGGCTGACCACATAGCTGGCCACTACGGTCAGCCCCGCACCGCACCGCCGCTGTCCGGGAAGCCCAGCGGGGGGCCGTCCGGATCCGGGAAGCCCTGCGGGAGAGCTTCCTGGTGGAGGAGGAGGACTGACCTCTCCCTGCATGCCCCACTAGGGCCTTCTTCCACCCTACCCCCTTCCCCTTTCCCCTCCCTACCTACTGTCAAATAAAGACACCTGTTTTTCAAACAAAAACGTCTTTTTATTTTACATAACTGGGGTGGGGGGAGGGAGGAAGGATGGTGGGAGAGGGGAGGGAAAAACCTGGGATGAGGGAGCTGGAAGGGGAGGGAAGGGAGGAAGGGAAAGGAAAGCTCAGGGGTGGGGGTCCGGCTGCCTCTCCTGTCTCGCAACGCTGCGGGTCTGGGGGCGTTGGTGGGGAATGGTTGTGGAGGATGGGGCAGGAGGGACGGGGGGTGTGGAGGGAACAGAAGGGGGAGCAGGGGGAGGAGGAGGAGGAGCAGGGGGAGCAGGAGGGGGAGCAGGAGGAATTGGGAAGCGGTCGAGCAGGCTCTGGAGGTGGCCTCGCAGGGCACGGCCCTGCTCCTCCAGTGCCTCCAAGCTCCTCCGGCACTGCCTGAGGTCCTCCTGGACCCAGTGGTCCTGGAGACGGAGCTGTTGCTCCAGGAACCGGAGGTGCCGCCTCTGGTACTCCTCCTGGTTCCTGGCTCTCCTGCTTGCCCGGGCGTGGGCGGCTGCTGCAGGCGGAGTGGTGCGCCCTGCAGTCCCAGGTGCTGCGGCTGTGGTGAAACAAGAACAGCGGTCAGTTACCCCAGGGGCCCAGGTGTGTGAAACCCAGCTCCCCTCTGCAAGGCCAGGGCCCCTGCAGGATCCCCAGCTGCTGCTCCGTGGTGGGCAAGGCCCAGGCGCACGGTCCCCGGGGCTCCACATAAGGGGAGCACGATGGTACTCACATGTGGACGCCTCCCCGGCCTCGGACGACACAGGCGAGCGGCTCTGTGGGGTGCCTCGGGGGTCCCGGGTCCTGGGCAGGCTGCCGGCAGGCTCCTGGCTCTCGGAGCCTTCCTCCTCCTCCTCCTCCTCCGTCTCCTGGAGTGGTCTCTCTGCCCCGGGGTCTATCACGTCCCGGGGGGCAGGGACGGCATGAGCCCCCAGGAGGCGGTCCAGAGCCTGGAAGTGGGGGCAGGCCTCCGGGTCAGCCCCTGGCAGGCAGGCCCGAGAGTAGGACTGCCGCAGGTCCTTGATTTTGCAGCGCACCTGCTCCCGGCTGCGCTCGTGGCCCCTGGCGGCCAGGCTGGCAGCCATGCGGCCATAGACTGCTGCGTTCCTGTGGCTAGTGCGGAGATCGTGGACATTGGAGGCTTCCCCCCAAACCTTGATGAGGTCCACGATCTCCGCACTAGACCACACGGGCGCTCGCCTCTTGCGGTCCCGGGCAGGGTCCTGGGAGCCGCCAGGCTGGTCCCGGGAAGAGGGGGAGGGCTGGGTGTCATCGGGTGGCTTGCTTATGGGTGTCAGCTGCTGGGTGTGCTGGCACAGGTGCTGGCAGCCTTGCAACTGGCACAAACTGTGTAGCCAGCCCATGGCCCTTTAAGGGCTCCGGGGCTGGGAGGGGGGCAGTAGAGTTTGCCTGCTGTTGGCCAGAGTGGCCACCAGGGCAAGCTGGGAAGGGCTAGCCTCCCACTAGTTCGAATTAAGGGTCTACACAGCCCTTAATTTGAACTAGTAAACTCAAACTAGGCTTAATCCTCGTGGAATGAGGATTACCTAGTTCAAACTAAGCGCTCCATTAGTTCGAATTAAATTCGAACTAACGGAGCGCTAGTGTAGCGCCTAGGAAAGTTAGTTCGAACTAACTTTGTAGTGTAGACATACCCTTAAAATTTTTTTTGAAGAACCTTCCATAGAATGGAAAAACTTGTGCAGCATTTACACAGATGGGGCTCCTGCTGTGCTTGGTTGCAAGTCTGGATTCCAAACCATGGTTAAAAATGTTTCTCCAAAAATAATTGGAACTCACTGTTTCATCCATCAGCAAATACAGGCAGTCCCCGGGTTACGTACAAGATAGGGACTGTAGGTTTGTTCTTGTAACTCTAGTTGTGTTAAGTGCAATGATGGGGTAAAACTAGAACATAAAATCTGAATCTGATAAGCTTTGGTTTAACCACAATTTGTTGGGCTAAATGCAGAAATTGTGAAAACTAGATCGTCTAACTTCAGGCCCACTTTCAAGGTTTAAACTGACCAGCAGCGGCTGAATCAGGACGCCTGGGACAGAGCAGCTGGGGTGCTGCCAGGTTGGTCCGGAGCGGCGCTGCGGGACCAACCCGGCAGCCCTCAGCTGCTCTACCCCAGGGGTAGGCAAGAAAAGCCTTGTCTGCTGGGGGGGGCACTAGCTGCACCCCCCCCCCCCCAGCAGACCAGGGAGACGGGGGTGGCGGGACCGCCCAAGTCCTACACGGCTTTGCTCCGTCTCCCTGGTCTGCTGACCTGGGAGACCTGGAGCAAAGCCGCAGAGCACGCGGGCAGCAGGACAGTCCAGGCGCGCCGCGGCTGTCCCACTACTGGTGTGCTCCGAGGCTTTGCTCCCCATCTCCCTGGTCTGCTGGTCAGACCAGGGAGATGGGGAGCAAAGCCGCGGAGCACGCCCGCAGCGGGACAGCCCAAGCGCACCTGGGCGGCTTTGCTCCCGGGCAAACGAGCAAACAAGCAAAGCCGCCCAGGCGGCGGCTTTGCTCAGGTGTCCCTGGTCTGCTGGGGGGGTCCAGCGGCTTTGCTGGACCCCCCCCCCCCCAGCAGACCAGGGAGGCTGGGAGAAGCTTTTTTCGCCCCGGAGGACATGAGAAAAGCCCCGTTCGTAAGTGCGGATCCGACATAAGTCGGATCTGCGTAAGTCGGGGCCTGCCTGTACTAGCAACAAAAACTTTACCTATTTCTTTGAATCAGGTACTTAATGATTGACTTGTGTGAATCAGGCTTCTCACATTTGCATACAATTTAAAATATCAAAATAAATTAAACATGGAAGATGATCTTCGATGTGCCTTCACCACAACAATTCCGAGGATACAACAGTTAGCAAAGCATACGCAAGCGCAACCATCCCATTAATTTAAGCTCAGGTGAAACTATTTGGTACAATACTAAATTTTACTTGTTTTTTTGGATAATGTGTATTATGTTTCTAATATTTTTGTAACACCTGTAAGACTCCCAGCCCCAAAGTGTGCCCCTCAGGGCCTGACTTCCAGCCTGAGTATGACTCTCTGTGATTTCCAGCCCCTCCAGTCCCTGAGTGTGACTCCCAGCCCCAGAGTATGTGACTCTCCCTGAGTGTGTGACTCCTAACCCCTTCAGCCCCTGAGTGTGACCCTCAGGCCCCTGATGAGTATGCCCCCCAGACCTCTGACTATGAGACTCCCAGCCCCTCCAGCCTCTGAGTGTGGGGTTTAAGCCAGAGGGGGGGGAGAGGAGAGCAGTTTGGGGATGAGTGTCTTTCCCCCACCACAACTCAGATAAATGTAGTGTTATTATCAATGTATTTTCAATTTTTCTATGAAATAACTACTGTGAATATATAAACAGGAGGGGGCACAATTTTGTATTCTTGCCTCAGGCACAAAAATAGCTAGTTACGGCACTGCTCTCTCCCCTCCCCGTTTGGAATTGCCTTGTCTCCAAGTCTTCCTGAATTGTCAAAATGGTTACCTATCTGGAAAAGGCTGGGAATGGCTGGTCTAGCCTGTTCTTAAATATCTCCAGAGATAGAGATTCTACAACCTTCCTAGGCAATTTATTCCAGCATTTAACCACCCTGACAGTTAGGAAGTTTTTCCCAATGTCCAGCCTAGACCTCTCTAGCTGCAGTTTCAGCTCATTGCTTCTTTTCCTAGACTCAGAGGCGAAGGAAAACAATTTGTCTCCCTCGTCCTTATGACACGCTTTTAGATACCTGAAAACCGCTGTCATGTCCCCTCTCAGTCTTCTCCTTTCCAAACTAACAAGCCCATTTCTTTCAGTCTTCCTTCCTAGGTCATATTCTCTAGAACTTTAATCATTCTAAATGCTCTTCTCTGGTGCTTCTCCAATTTCTCCACATTTTTCTTGAAATGTGGTGCCCAGAACTGGACACAATTCTCCAATTGAGGCCTGATCAGCAAAGAGTAGAGAGGAAGAATGACTTTTTGGCTGTGTCTAGACTGGCAAGTTTTTCCGCAAAATCATCTGTTTTTGCGGAAAAATTTGCCATCTGTCTACACTGGCCGCTTGAATTTCCAGAAAAGCACTGACGGTCTCATGTAAGATCGTCAGTGCTTTTCCAGAAATACTATGCTGCTCCCGTTCGGGCAAAAGTCTTTTTCCGAAAGACTTTTGCGCAAAAGGGCCAGTGTAGGCAGCAGAGATTTCTTTTCCGCAAAAAAGCCCCGATCGTGAAAATGGCGATCGGGGCTTTTTTGAAGAAAACCGCGTCTAGATTGGCCACGGACGCTTTTCTGCAAAAAGTGCTTTTGCGGTAAAGCATCCTACCAATCTAGACGTGCTTTTCCGAAAATGCTTTTAACGGAAAAGTTTTCTGTTAAAAGCATTTTCAGAAAATCATGCCAGTGTAGACGTAGCCTTTGTGTTTTGCTCACAACATTCCTGTTAATGCATCCCAGAATCATATTTGCTTTTTTTGCAACAGCATCACACTGTTGACTCATATTTAGCTTGTGGGCAATATCCCATTTCCTAGACAGTCGCTTCCCATTCTGTATGTGTGAAACTGAATATTCCTTCCTAAGTGGAACACTTTGCATTTGTCCTTATTAAACTTCATCCTATTTACCTCAGACCATTTCTCCAGTTTGTCCAGATCATTTTGAATTATGATCCTATCCTCCAAAGCAGTTGCAAACCCTCCCAGCTTGGTATCATCTGCAAACTTAATAAGCGTACTCTCTATGCCAATATCTAAATCATTGATTAAGATATTGAACAGAACCGGTCCCAAAACAGACCTCTGCAGAATCCCACTTGTTATGCATTTCGAGCAGCATTATGAACTGTTAATGATTACTCTCTGAGAATTGTTATCCAGCCAGTTATGCACCTACCTTATAGTAGCCCCATCTAAGTTGTACTTGGCTAGTTTATTGATAAGGAGATTGTGCTAGACCATATCAAATGCCTTATTAGAGTCTAGGTTTACCACGTCTACTGCTTCTCCCTTATTCACAAGATTAGTTATTGTAGGGGTAAACGGAATTATTCCCTACAGTTATCCTACGAAAGAACGTTATCAGATTGGTTTGACGTGATTTGTTCTTTACAAATCCATGCTGGCTGTTACCTATTACCTAATTATCGTCCAGGTGTTTGCAGATGTATTCCTTAATTACTTACTCCATTATCTTTCCGTGAATAGAAGTTAAACTGACTCGTCTGTAGTTTCCTGGGTTGTTCTTATTTCCTTTTTTATAGATGGGCACTATATTTACCCTTTTTTCAGTCTTCTGGAATGTCCCCCATCTTCCATGGTTTTTCAAATATGATAGCTAACAGCTCAGATACCTGCTCTATCAGCTCCTTGAGTATTCTAGGATGCATTTCATCAGGCCCTGGTGACTTGCAGACATTTAATTTTTCTAAGTAATTTTATCTTCTAAACCTATCCCATTCCCACTAGTATTCACTATGTTAGGCATTCCTTCATCATCAGACTTCTTGGTGAAGACTGAAACAAAGAAGTCATTAAGCACTTCTGCCATTTCCAAGTTTCCTGATATTGTTTCTCCCTCATTACTGAGCAATGGGCCTACCCTGTATTTCAATGGTCCCCAACCATCTGAGGCTGCCGGGCGCCAGGGGGCGTGGCCGTTCGCCTGCCGGGCGCCAGAGGGCGGGGACACTTGGGCGCCTGGGGGCGGGGCTCCCCCCATAGCCGCGCGCCCGGAGCTGCCCCCCCCGCCCAAGCGCCGCACGCCTGGGTCCGGCCCCACCCCCAAGTGCCGCGCGCCCAGAATATGGGCGGCTAATTCACTCCCAGAGCCAGCCCCCCCCCAGCCAAGCGCCACGTGCCCGGAGCCACCCCCCACCCCCCGCCCAAGCGCCTCGTGCCCGGGGCCAGCCCCCCCCTCCACGCGCCGTGTGCCCAGAGCGCGGGCAGCTAATTCACGCCCGGGGCTGGTCCCCCACCCCCAAGCGCCACGCGCCTGAGGCCAGCCCCCCCCTCCAAGCGCCCGGGGCCGGCGCCCCCCCAAGCACCGCATGTCCAGAGCGTGGTCGGCTAATTCGTGACGTTCCCGGGGCCAACGCTCACCGTGCACCATGCTCCCAGGCCGGCTCCGGCACCATACATGCGCCACATGCCCGGGGCCAGGCCAGCCCCAAGCACTTGGCAGCACACACAAATGGCCCCGCGGGCACCGTGTTGGGGACCACTGCTGTATTTGCTCTTGCTTCTAATATATTTATAGAAAGTATTTTTGTTACCCTTACGTCTGTAGCTAGTCTGAGCTCGTTTTGTGCCTTAACCTTTCTAATCTTTCCCCTGCTTACCTGTACTGTTGTGTATATTCATCCTTTGTAATTTGTCCTAGTTTCTACTTTTATATTACTCCTTTTTGATTTTAAGATCATGCAAGATCTCCTGGTTAAGCCAAAGTGAACTTTTGCTATACTGTACTTTTTGTCTTTCCTATGCAGAGAAATAGCTTGCTTTTGGGCCCTTAATAATGTCCCTTTGAAAAACTTTCAACACTCTTCAGGTCCATGGGACCTTACCTACCAGCTCTCTGAGCTTACCAAAATCTGCCTTCCTGAAATCCATTGTCTCTATTTTGCTATTCTCCCTTCTGCCATTCCTTAGAATCATGAATTCTATGATTTCATGATCACTTTCAACCAAGCTGCCTTCCACTTTCAAATTCTCAACCAGCTCCTCCCTATCTGTTAAGATCTAATCTAGAATAGCTTCCCCCAGTAGCTTTTTCAACCTTCTGAAATAAAAAGTTGTCTGTGATGTAGTCCAAGAACTTATTGGATAGTCTGTGCCCTGCTGTGTTAGTTTCCCAACAGATGTCTGGATAGTTGAAGTCCCCCATCATCACCAAGTCTTGCACTTTGGAAGATTTTGTTAGTTGTTTAAAAAAAGCCTCATCCACCTCTTCCACCTGGGTAGGTACATCACCACCCCAGATCTGTTGGATGTTCTGTGACCCCTGTGGGAAGCCAGAAGTGGATGCAAAGCATAATTTTCAAAATAGGTAGCTAGAAGGGGAAGGTAGGGCAAGCTGACTCCAGAGTCAGATAGGACTGCAGATGGGGTATTGGATGAGGTACTCTGGTTGGTAGATTAGGGCTATGTGTTACGTGTAATGCCTGGAAGATGAGATCCCTGTGCAACTGGATGTGTTGGGATGATTTATTGATTCATGTACTGGCCCAAAGCACAACTTCAAAATGCCCACCCTCCAGTAATAATCTTAGGTTGCCTGTGGCACTGTTACTTATCCTACCAACGCCCTCCTCAGCAATATAGTTACCTGCTACCTCTGCATGAAGCCCCATAATTAGCTCCTTGGTTGGGGAAGCACATTACTCATGGCACACAAAGTTATAAGCAGATCTGGCTGGGGTTCATCAGGAAATGAGGGAGATGTGGGGTGAGAGGAAGGAACAGATCTGGGTTGCAGATGAATAGTGTCTGAGCAATCCTGATGAATTAGAATTATTCATATTTATTATGCAGTCACTACACTCACTACATTAACAAAACATATATAAGAATTTGCTCAAGATACTTACAAATGGGTTAAAACCAAGGCAGATGGGACCCATATTGGTTGGGTCCAATGTGGTCAGGCAGATATTACCAATGAAGTCTTTAAGAGTTTATTTTTATACCCTTCAACATACCAGTGATATAATTGCTAGTTACTGACTGCAGCTTAAAATCCATATGAGGCAAGTCTTCTTTTTTCCAGCCTTATTCATGCAAAGATTTACAACTTCCTTTCTTCCCGTGGCCTTTCCTTCCCTCCTCCTTGCTGACCAACAGGTTGGGTTTTTTTTCGTTGCAAGGGTTAATGTAGGTTTTAACATGGGTGTATGTGTGTTGGGAAGGGCCATAATGTCTCTTTTTAAGACATTCTCTTTTATTTAAAGCCATCTGCAGTCAGCCATATCAGTAAGGGGTCTTCCTTTTATGAACTTTCCCCTATCTCATTAGTTATTATTTGAACCAGATATCCTCCCTCTTTCATTCCTTCTGGCTTTATAATTCATTATCTTCAAGAGCTTCCTTCTGTTTGCTAGTCTGGACCTTTTGTTTATAACAGACATGTATTTTCTTTACCAATTTCAACTTTAATTCTTTACTTTGTCATTAATATTATATGCTGGAAAATGTGACTTCTCAATAGCCATGATGACTTTCTTTCCAGGTAGGTCCTGGGAATATCTGAAATGTCAGCTATGAGGTTCAGGGGTTTCCCATAGGAAACTATGTTCTTCTCTCATGCTGAAAAACAAGAAACCTTCTCTTTCCTCTGTTTCAGGCTGTTCCTTTATCTTCAAACACATTTCTGTGAACCCCCTCCCCCCCGAGTTCCAGAGCTACCAGAGACATGGGGGACTATGTCCTAGATAGTCCTGTTTCTAGCTCTGCCTCTTGTTTCTGAATCTATACAAATGTAAGTTAGGACACTTACCAAAGGCCTTTAGTCCCAAATATTGCCAGATCGTATAGATGAAAGATGGATTAGAGAAGTAATCATTATCACGCATGTGTACAAAGGGAACTCACAAAAACCACAACTAGGTTGGGTCCTATTGTGCTTTCCTTGTTCAGACATAATAAACAATAGTCTCTATCCCAAAATAGCTTACAGTTCAGGAGGCAAAATGTGTGGCAAATGGATGAAACAAATGCAATGGGATAAAATGTGGTAACAAACAAATACAATAAGATGTGCCAATTCTTAGCTGGTCATACTTAATCTGTTCTTATACAGTGGTATTTGGTTTAGTAATAGCAATTTTCCCTTGTGTTAACAAATATTAAACAGTTTTAACAAAATTACATTGAAGAAAGAACTACACTGTGACCGAACCCTCCAGCAGGCCTGGAATCATTAATTAACTCTGATAGTTGTTGTTAGCTTTGAACAAACAGACATTTGGGATTTGTAGGGTGTTTATAAAATATTAGTGTAGCCTTTGGCATTATATTAAAGAAGTTTAATTATTTAGTCTCCTCTAGGGAGCTTATTTTCACAGACACAGGACAAGAATACAGGGTCTGATTTATCATTACATTTCTGTCTCTCTACACTGTTTTCCAGTGCAAGGAGGGCAAACATCAAACAGAAATAGCTACTAAGCATATCCTGTAGCAAAGTTATTCTGTGACTCAGCTGCCCCTAGTGAATGGGTATGACTGGGGTAAGGGTTGCAACCTGAGCATACTTCCCTGCTCCCATCATCTCCAGTTACCTTATTGGCTCCTTAGAGCTATAGGTAGATAGCTACACATAAGGGAAGACCTGAAGCTTCTCCAGGGACATGCAAAGTTGGCATAATGTTATTACAGGCAGTTCCCGGGTTACGTACAAGATAGGGACTGTAGGTTTGTTCTTAAGTTGAATTTGTATGTAAGTCGGAACTGGTACATATTGTAGGGGAAACTCTAGCCAAACATTTCTCCAGAGCTCAGTTTTATTCTCCCACACCTCACTTCCCTCGGTCCTTTATTCTCAAGCTGAGGTGTCTGCTGAGAAAAGCCGCTCCGCGTCTCCCTGGTCTGCTAGGGGGGTGGGGGCGCCAGCTTCTCGTCTCCCTGGTCTGCTGGGGCGAAGCAGCTAGTGCGGGGTTGCCTTACCCCGTTTGTAAGTAGGGATCCGATGTAAGTCGGATCTATGTAACCCGGGGACTGCCTGTACTCACAAACTGAGTGGAGTTTGGGAACAACCAGGAATCAAGCCCTTAGAGTGCAATTAGAAAAGTTCAGTAAGAACAGAGGGATGGGAAAAAATATAATTGACTCATGAGAACAGAATAAGCAGAAATCTCTTTTACGCTCTTTGCAACCAGCTCGCACAGGTACCAGTTTTCCCAAATCATCCTCATAACTCCCATTTGATGTGGAATTGTTGAAAGATCTATCAAGAAAAAGGAAATTAAACATTTCTATTGTGCATTTAACTTCAAAAAGCGGTGTTAAAATCAGGGACCAAATGTTAGCAGTTGTGCTACATGGAAAGGTGTTTCAAAGAGACAGTTCAGAGAAAATTATGTCTGTAGTGAAGAAAAGATTAAATACTTCTGATCCTGCTGGGAAATAACTTCTTTCAGTTTTATTAACTTCTAAATATGATTAACAAAAATCTGTTTACAGTTACACAGGGGCAACTCCACAGAATTCAACTGAGCTATACGTATTTTAAAGTAAAACCATGTATTTTTCTTCTACTACATTTTCTAGAACTAGAGCAGGGAATGGAAAGAGAAATCTAAGTATGGTGATTGTACATTAAATCTTTTTTGTATATAAAATAATATTTGTTCTTATGGCATGTATTTGCTGTACATAAACATTGCTGAGCAGTCTAGGAGAAGTAACATACATATTTATACTGCAAATCTTCTGTCTGTTTTCAGATACAAGAAACACCACATGATATTAAATATTTTACCTATCTTGTTGCTAGGAGAAAAAGTATTTGTGCAATATCACCATCTAGCATAAATTGGCATAGCTTCATGAAGCCAATGGAGAAATGCTGATTTATAGTGACTCAAGATCTGGCCTTCTAGATTAATTCCCCTTTTTAGGATCTTGAAGCATGGCCAAAAATGGGAGTCTAAGACAAGTATGAACTTTTTGTAACATCTTAATGTATTCAAACAGACTTTCCTAGGCACACTGAGCTGTTGTCATAGACTCCCATTTGTTGACCATGCTCCAAGACCATAAATCAGGGAATAGACCTAGAAGGCCAGATCTTGAGGCAAATTGAGGGAAGTGATTATTCCCCTCTATTCAGCACTGATAAGGCCACATCTATTATTGTGTCAAGTTTTGAGCTCCCCACTACAGAACGATGGTAAAAAATTGGAGAAAGTCTAATGAAGGGCAACTCAAATGATTAGGGAGTTGGGGCACATGCCTTATAAGAGGCGGCTGAGGGAACTTGGCTTCTTTAGTCTGTGGAAGAGAAGAGTGGGAGGGTGGATCTGATTGTGGTCTTCAACTGTCTGAAGAGGCGTTGCAGAGAAGATGGAGATGGCAATCTTAAGAATGAGTGATGTGGGTGACCTTTCAGCATGCAATGGTCAAAAGCAGATGCCATTGTCAAGAGGCTGTTCCTGAAGGGTGCTCTGGAAGTCACCAGTAAGTTGACCGTGGCAGAGTATTGAGGAGAAGGGGGTCTGCCATTGTCTCACCTCAACTATTTGCAGTTGCCAGTTGCTTATGGAGGATGAACTCAACTGGAATGGCTGAGATGAAGCACGGGAGCTGTTGACTGACTAATGGGACAAAGAGAAGGCAAAAATATGTTTTAGTGTTTTGTTCAACCAAATGTTTCTGCAGTTAGGGTTTCTACTACTTTACTTGAGACGTTATTGTACAGGGCATGTTTAGAATCTCCCTATTGGGTAATTTTCCTTATGTCCAGAATAAATGTTCTTTTCGTCTATACATCCTTGACCTCAAAAATCTCCTCTTCTCTAATAATAATAATAAACCGTGATTTCCCTAAGGTCTTTTCATAATTACTATTTCCAGGTTGCTATCATTCTTACACCCTCTAGTGTTTCTTTTCCTACCTTCTCAAGGGGCTGGAACAATTTATATAGTGATGGTGCGGAGAGCCATTGAACCCAACTGTAAACCTACATATGATGTAAACCATTTCAAGTCGGGGTGCAGCAGCACCCTCAACAATTCTAGTTACAGCACCTATGTACCTTTTGATGTTCTTTCTTTAATATGTTGCTCAAAATTGTGCTTGTTGCTCCAGGTGTAACTGTGCCAGCCCTTTTCATAAAGATTATTTCTGATTTGTATCCTACTCTCCATCCTGATTTTTCATGCTTGCAATCTGGTCATATTTCCCCTCCCCTAATCTCTCAGTCCCACACAGTATTGCTATCCAAAAGGAAAGCAGGCAATGTATCTTTTCCCAGTTAAACCATTGAGGCCAAGGCTGTAATGTGTAGCTAACAGAGCAAGTATTTAGAATCTGTGGGACATTCTCTGTTAGATTATCAGTGTTAAGGTATATCAAATGTTGAGCTTAAATTACTAGACAAGTATATAATTAACAACCATATAAGCCTAATACAGTATTGAGAAAAGTACCTTAAAGGTGTTGTCTTGAAGTTAAAACATATTCAGCTAACTGTGGGTTAATCTCTGTGGCATAATTGCTTACTAACTGACTAGTTTTCATTTAGGTTTTTTTTTTAATCTTTTCCGAGGTTTCAAAACTGTCTGAATGACTTACTCATGTGAATAGATAATTTCATGCCTTATCATCTGTAAATCAACTGCGTTCATAACTGAAGGATGTATAGAGTGAAATCCATAGAGTGGAATCCTGCCCCGGCACAGGAAGGAATGCTAGTAGTGTATTCTCTCCTCGAGAGATCCTTCTGACTGGTGTAGGATTCAGGAGAGCAGTCTGGGAAGCTGCTTACTTAGGGTATACAGCTCCTTCCTGTCTAGTGAATAGGGATAGATGGCGACTGGACAGACTTATCTGCTGCCCACTGTGGGACTGTTGTACATACTAGAGTGAAACTGTATCACTAGGATGCTCTCTTACATGCTGCATCCTGCTCTGCTTCTGTGGGTAGGGAAGAAGCTCTCTATGCAACCTTCCTTCTGCTTTCTACACCCAGGCAGAAGGATCTTTCACAAATGACAATGCAAAAGAAGATTCTTGGAATGCTGCAGGGTGAATAGATTAGGAAGAGATGGACTCCACTCTTCTTATGCCTGATTATCTGCCTCCTAGGTGATGGGTTTGGGGATGGGCTTGTGATTGGGTCGAGTGACCTGGCATCACGTGATAGTAGCCTGTGCGTGTCATTTCCTAAAACAACAAGCCTGTGTCAGCAAGGGAGAGATTAGTGTCTAGGAAAGACCAGGGAGAGGCCCTCTGGAGATGCCCAGATGAGCCTGGTAGAATATCCCTATTCAAAGGGACTTGGGGAACTTAGGTCTGGGTTCCGATACAAAGGTAAAGAGGAAAGATTCCTTTAGGGAGCAAGAAAGCATCTAGAGGAGAGTGAGAGTCAGAGAGGGCAAGGAGTGAAGCTCTCCCTCCCAGGCATAGGGAAAGGCATGCATAGAGCTGCTATAGCCAGGGTCAAGAACAAAAACACTTTAGCGGGCATTAGGAGCCTATAAGAGGGGCATAATGAATGGTATCCAAGGAAGAAGGAGGGTGGGATAGTCTAATTTTGAGAGGAACTGTTATTTTATATTAACAAAACAGACCGAAAAGGGGAAGTAATTTTGTTTGATAAAGGAAGAAAGGAAGGAAATTGAGGTAGCTGCAGACTGACGCCTGAGGAGTCAAGATTGGGCTATAATGACCATGATGAAAAAAAGAAAGCTGAACACTCGGGACATCTTGACAGATTACTGCAGTCACAAACAATCTTTTATTGTGTGGTCTAGTTCTCTGTATTTTAATTTTACAGTCTCTATATTTTCTATTCAAACTTTAACTTCACTCACTAGGTCAGGTAGTTCACTGTTTCATCTGGCTACAGAGAATGCAATTTCGAAGGTCAGACTGCCTCAGAAGTAGAAAAAGCCAGACACATCTGATGCCCATCCCTCAATAATAATATTTGGATTTATTGCAGCCTCATGTAAATGCTTTTGGATTCCTAACAAAACTGTTGCTAAAACTCAAAGCAAACCCCACTTTATTTTTAAATCTGATGTCAATTTAACTCCTCCCTATCTCCCTTCTTCCTCTCTTGCTACTTGCCTTCTGCAGTTAGGATCTCATCTTTTTATATTTACAAAATTGAAAAACTATTGATTCTGCAAAGCCATGACCTCTATTAAAGACAGTGGAAGGAAGACACATTATTAGTTGGAATGAATTGACAAAAAAATCTTCCTGGCAAAAAGCCCAAATTTTTGTCTATTCATTAAATCAGTTGAAAGCTAAAATGTGCTAGTTTGGCTTTAGTGTGCTCCCATTTTCAGAGTTCTGTTTTTGATCTCTGAAGAGAGAGGGAGAGAGAGAGAGATGACAATAGTTTGGCTACCAGAATAAGATATTGGGAGAGGGGAAGGAGAAAAGTTGGTGAAACTTTTGACCAGTGGCTTGCTGAAGATAGTTATTCTCCTCAAGAGCCACAGACCCTTGACCGTGGAATCTGAAACAAATTTACCATGTTGCAAATGCAAATCAGTTAAACTCAGAACAGTCCTGTTTCTGAGCAAAACTAGAGTTGGATATTTAATCACAAAATAAAAATTCATATTGTAACTCCTAGCTAGGGTGATGTATTTGGTATTGTAAGAAATTGCTATGAGTAAATTATCACTCGGCTCAGTATATTTCAAATATAAAAATCATGAGGAGATCTGTGTTTCATTCACACTAATCAGAGGTGAAAGGAAAATTATACAGATTACTGTTACTCTAATCTCTCGAAGCACTGCAAATACAGCTAGTACTGTACTCAAATCATGCAGATTTGGAAGTCCAGAAACACCTAATTCGAAGCTGAGTCTAGTTAACATGAAAAGGGATAAAACATGTAATCAGCAAAGCTCATCCTCTGTTATAGACAACAGGCTCCTTTGTCTTGAGGCTGAGGCACTGTTTCTTTATAGCTTTTAAGTGCACCAGTTATAACAAAATCATCATTAATTCAAAAGACGTGATGGTCACCTTTCCCAGCTGAGCTAGACTTCTTATTATGGACTGCTTAGCTGATCTGTACCCTTGTCTCCTGCCCTAGTTATCAGGTCTGTGTTTATAATTGGCAAGTTAACAAGGTCCACTTACTGAATGGACATACTGGTTTAATCTTATAAAAAAGCTCTGTTATCTTCACAGATGAGATTTCTTGGGGAGCTAGTTCAAGATTATGGAACAAATTCCCATGGGAGTCACACAAACCTCACCATCTTCCATTCTAAGGCTGTGTCCAGACTCAGGGGTTTTTTCGAAAAAAGTAGCCTTTTTTCGAAAAAACCTCACCTGCGTCCAGACTCAAGCCGCGTTCTTTCGAAATTAAATCGAAAGAACGCGGCTTTTCTTTCGATGGTGGTAAACCTCATTTCACGAGGAAGAACGCCTTCTTTCGAAAGTTCCTCTTTCGAAAGAAGGCGTTCTTCAATGTAAATAGGGCTTCTTCGAAAGAGAGCATCTAGACTCACTGGATGCTTTCTTTCGAAAAAGCAAGCCGCTTTTTCGAAAGTTCAACGTGCAGTCTAGACGCTCTCTTTCGAAAGAGGCTCTTTCGAAAGTATCTTTCGAAAGAGCCTCTTTCAAAAGAGGCTTGCAGTCTAGACATAGCCTAAGTGAAAGATGCACGTCTTTGACCTTGCTTTCTCCAATATAAACACATAGGCTACACTACAAGTTAGAGGCCCACATACACATACTCTCTCTAGCTTGATGAGAGTTCAGTTTTTAGAATACCATCTGCAGCCTTCTGTGGAGATATTGCTACCATTTCTAGTTATTTGTTGGGGGAAAATAATATCCCATTAGTATAGTATCTGAACACCTGTGCACCTGTCACTCTTTACTTGACATATGTCATTCTTTACTGATGAACATGGAGAGCCACATTTTAAGGTATTTTAGGCACTAATTCCCATTGATTTTAATGGAAGTTAGGCGCCTAACTTCCATTTTGTATTGCTTATCCAGTTCTTGAAAATTAGACTTGTATTAGATCTATTTAAGAATAAGAAAAGTACACTGGATAGCTGAGTGTACAACAAAAGAAGGCCAAATTTTGCCCTTGAATATGCTCCCATAGACTTCTAGTTGACTTGTATGGTATGACTGCAGGCACAAGGGCAGAAACTGGATTTCAGAGTCCCATTGAATGTTTCAGTATTGTCACTGGCACACTTTTGATTGTCATGTGTCACTGTTATAGCAAAAGAGCATTCCAGCAAGAGACAACCTTTAGCACTGCCATTTCTGATTCGTCTTCATCAATGTTTCATAGAGAACATATTTAAAAGGTGTTACCCTTTCCTTTCATTTAAATGGAGGCTGGAATGAGATTTCCCTGCCAAGCTGAGATACAATGATATTTCAGATACAATTAGCTGAACAAGGTATTTGAATGCAGTCTGTCACAGTGATAAATTATAATGTTATTCCTGCTGTCGTTTTGGTCACTCTGGCCTGTGTGACTGTAACTTCACTTATACTGCAACTAAACTCCGGGTAACTATTTGGAAGTCTGAGTTTGTATTCAAGCAGCATTTTGTACTCAATATAATATTTGCCCACCATTACACAACATATTTTGTGTTAATGCCAGCTCCTAGAAGGATGTATGTACAATAAATCCATTCAGATGACAACAAAATTGCTGTCTGATGATACTGCAGTCATAGAATCATAGAACACTAGAACTGGAAGGGACCACAAGAGGTCATCAAGTCCAGTCCCCAATACCAAGACCATCCCTGATAGATGTCTAACCAACCTGCTCTTAAATATCTCCAGAGATGGAGATTCCACAATCTTCCTACGCAATCCATTCCAGAGTTTAACCAACCTGACAGTTAGCAAGCTTTTCCTAATGTCCAGTCTAAACCTCCCTTGCTACAGTTTAAGCCCATTGCTTCTTGTCCTATCCTCAGAGGCCAAAGAGAACAATTTGTTTCCTTTCTCCATGTGGCACCCTTTTAGATACCCGAAGACCACTATCATGTCCCCTCTGTCTTCTCCTTTCCAAACTAAACAAGCCAAATTCTTTCAGTCTTCCTTCATAGGTCATGTTTTCTAGACCTTTAGAAAAGGTCTCAGTTGCTCTTCTCTGGAGCTTCTCCAAATCTTTCATGAAATGTTGTGCCCCGAACTAGAGATAATATTTCAACTGAGGCCTAATCAGGGCAGAATAGAGCAGAAGAATGACTTCTTGTGTCTTGCTCACAACACTCCGGTTAATGTATCTCAGAATCATGTTCGCTTTTTTTTTGCAACAACATCACACTGTTGGCTCATATTTAGCTTGTGGTCTACTTTGACCCCCTAGATCCCTTTCCACAGTACTCCTTCCTAGACCGTCACTGCCCATTCTGTATGTGTGAAACTGATTGTTCCTTCCTAAGTGGAGTACTTATTAAACTTCATCCTATTTACCTCTGACTATTTCTCCAGTTTGTCCAGATCATTTTGAATTATGACCCTATCCTCCAAAGCAGTTGCAACCCCTCCCAGCTTGGTATCATCTGCAAACTTAATAAGCATACTGTCTAATCCATTATCTAAATTGTTGATGAAGATATTGAACAGAACTGGTCCCAAAACAGATCCCTGCAGAATTCCACTTGTTCTGCCCAACCAGCAGGACTGTGTATCATTAATAACTACTCTCTGAGAATGGTTATCCAGCTAGTTGTGCACCCAGCTTATAATAGCCCCATCTAAGTTGTATTTGCCTAGTTTATTGATAAGAAGGTCATGCAAGACCGTATCAAATGCCTTACTAAAGTCTAGGTATACCACATGCACCACTTCTCCCTTATCCACAAGACCCATTATCCTATCAAAGAAAGCTATCGGATTCCCTTGACATGATTTGTTCTTTACAGAAGAGTGCTTCATGAACAGATCTTTCCACAGTGAAGTTTGAGTATACAGAAAATATTCATCTAACTCTGCCTCTAATTATGTTATGTTCATATTCTTTAATCTGTTTATATCCAGACAATGAGAGGGATCACATCTTTGTTGAAAACATTAAGGCCCTGATGTTAGTGACTAGAATGACAGTTGAATAAGTATGATAAGTGTGCAGCATCAGTCAGGATCAGGACTAATTTTTTAATTGAAATTTACTAAAAATTTTACTTGAAATTGTATTTTATGTTATATCACAACCTATTTTATTACATATAGCATAATTCATACAAACTGTTTAAATGTTGAACAAAGTTAGGACCAGATATTATGAAGTCTTATGTATCTAAATAGTCCCACTGAAGCCAATTAACTGATCATTTAATTAAGTGGCCTTTTTAGATGAATAAGTGATCTAGTTAAAGGTAGACGTCCTAGAATCATAAAGATTTTCCCTTTTCTCCCACACTCACCCTTAGAGTTTGACAATACCCAGTTGTTTTCAGTTTCTTTAAACTCATGCAGCTGGAAGGACAGTTTTGTGCTAAGGCATAACACAAAGCCAGGAAATATATGTTCTGTTTTCAGCTTAGTTTCAGACTTACTGTGTCATCTAAGGATGAGATGCTAAACTCCATTGCTTCATTGATAAACCATATTGCAATGTATCTACTGTATTGGAGTTTTGTGGGCTTAATTTGTAAAGCATGAGACCATCAAATGGACAGCTCTTTAAAGTACAAAGTATTTCTTCAATTTTCTTCGGCCTGCAAATGAGTAATAGCATTAAAGGAAGAGTGGGCAAGTACTGTGTTAGTGGTTCTTGGTTAGCTGGAGGGAACAATGTGGTAGCAGTGACTGAGAGGTAATTCAGATAAGCTATCAGAGAATTAGAGCAGACTTTTAAGTTGATAGAAAAGAAGGAAGGCACTGCTGTTCAGGAATTGGTGGAGGGCAGGGTTAAGGGAGAAAGACCAAAAACTAAAGACACCCATGCTACGCTTTTTGCACTGAAGATGACAGGACACAATTGTTAAGCATTCATTGGTAACCTGCTTAGAGTTCATTCCTGCTTGGACTGAAGTGGTAATGCTATTACTCATTTCAATGGGATCAGGATCAGACCCTAAGTATTAGGTTTTAGAGCAGTGGTCACCAACCAGTAGATTGAGATCTACCAGTAGATCTTGGAGCCTCTGCCAAGTGATCCTGACTGGTTTGGCTGGGAAGCTATCAATCTCTCTAGGTACAGGAGTGGAGGGAGGAAAGACACCCTTACTTCAGTGCCCCCCTTCTCCCTCCACCATCCTGCACTGCAAACAGGAAACTCCTGGGGCCCATGTGGCCGCTCCAAGCCAAAGGGAAGGAGCGGCATGACAGTGAGTGGAGTGGCAACTGAAGTGCCAGTGCTTGATAGCCTCGTGGTCAAACCAGTCAGGATCACTTGTCAGGGGCTCCAATATCTACTGGTAGATCCCAATCTACTGGTTGGTGACCATTGCCATATAACAACCTTCTCTTTTCTTATCCTGGATTCTTAGCTGAAAATAAGGTGGGACGTTTTCTAATTGTCATAAGATATTTTCATAAAGTAATAAAATAGCAGCAAAACTTGCTGAGCAAAAAAAAAAAAAAGAAAGAAAAGAACTGACTGGGGCAGCAAAACTTAATGGGGGAGGGGGAGCCTCGTAACTAAGTACGCTTTTCCTTTCAAGTAGGAATAAGGGATCTTCCGGAAAAGGGCTTATTTTCCGCAAGATCCCGTCTAGACTGGAGCTTTTCTCCGGCAAAACCCCGAGCCGGAAAAAAGCGGCAGCCATATTCATGCAAATGCCGTGGGGGATATTTAAATCCCCCGCGGCATTTGCAATTCCGAAGTGTCTCATTAGCATCCCTTTTACGGAAAAGGGTGCCAGTGTAGACACAGCCCAGTAGATTAGTAAGGTATGATTTCCCTTTACAGATACCATATTGACTTTTCCCCAGCAAATTATGTTCATATGTGTGTATGACAATTTAATTCTTTACTATAGTCACAACTAATTTGCCCTGTACTGATGTTATGTTGTTAATAAGGTCCCAGACGTAGCTTCATCGAATATCTCTAGACCAATTTGTGCTGGAACTACTAACCCTTTATTTGTAATGACTTGTCGTGTGAACTGTGAAGTTAGAATTTCATTGCTAAACTCTCATCCTATAAGTATCAAATTAAATGTATTATCCAGCTCCATTACAGTCATTAGATGAACATGCATTGTCTTTATTAAGAGTTGGATTGGGCACTATAAAAAACCATTTTTTTAAAATTTGAGGAATCCAAATTAATGCACAGGTATTTCTCCATTATATTTTGGGATTATAGTATAAATTAAATTGAAAATTAAAACATACTCAGAGGGACAGGACAAGATGAAACAAATCAAATACCCGCAGACTGGTATTAATTGGACTTTTAAAATTAGCAGTAAATTGAAAAATTCTAGAAATGTGGAGTAATGTCTCTGGTAGAAATCACTGAAATGATTTGTCGTCTTTAATGTTATTAAGATCAGGTTGCTGCCCTTCTTGGCATTGTTTTCTGGAAGACATTGAAAGAGCCAGTGGGATGCGTGAGCTGGCAGAGAAACAAGTTCATCCTCCTGCCTCCCATTATCTGTGTCACTTCTAGGGGCCCTAGGAGGTCCCAACCAGACAAAGCCATCAAGAGAGAAGTGTAATGACATCAGCACCTCTTTCAGCTCTGGATAGCCCCTGAACAACATCTACTACTGTTCTGCGTTTGTTCCTGTGTCATTTCCTTATTTCTCCTCTGTTGCATCTTTCTCTTTTTGCCTCCTGGATAAAAAGAGCCTGCCTTACTTGGACGAAGAAAACTCTCCCTTTTGGATTACACTGCAGTAAACCTTTGCCCAGAAAGGCCAAATGAAAGCAAAGCCTTAGACAACCTGACAATGGTAAAAATTTGCCAGGTTTAGGAGTGTCTGATAAGACCATAAACTGTGTCTGTAATTTCCTACAGTTGCAAATGAAAGGGATTGTCAGAGACAAAGGCTGCATTTTCTATCTTTAGTATTCTTTTGTCTCCCCTTTTGTGTGAGTTTATCTTGTTTTCTTTTAAAGGAAACAGGATTTGACTTCAATGACCACAGCATACAACCAATTAAATTAACTTTTTTTTTCAAAAAGGAACAGTTAAAACCAGCATTCATTCAGTGTGAAAAGACTATCAATCAGATGTTTTCTCCTATTTAAGAAAACAAACAAACACACAAAACCTCCACACAGCTAATACGGTATAAGAAATTGTTCAAATTAAAAGCTTATTTATTTTTTTCAGTTTCAAATGCTTTAACTGTTCTCATTCCTTTTCTATGTGTTTAATAAAAAGTTTTGAAGATTAGTAAACAAGTGTTTTTTAAAATATTTTATCCTTTGGTGGGCCAAAGACACCCTCTTAACACAAAAGAGTTAAATTTATAAGTCTAGAAAAGAGATCATTTGAGGGGCACGGGATCTTTGTCTTGAAATATTTTCAAAATAAAATTACTAAGGAAAGAATAGAACTGTCCACTATCTCAGGGAATGTCAGCACAATGAAAAAAAGGTCTTAGAGAAGAGCTCTCGGGGAATGTTAGAACAAGGAGAAGTAAAGGAGAGGAATATTTAGGCTAGACCTTACAATGAACTTTTTTAGCAAGAACAATTGACCAGTAGAAAAGCTGTGCTTAAGATGCCATTACTGCAGCTGTCCAAGGACAGAAGTGATAAGACATCAGTGGAAATGATGTTAAAATCCCAGTGAAATTCAGAGGGTTATATTAGGTCATCAAATGGTCATTTTTGGATCTTCTGCTATACAATTCTATGAAAGGGGTTGCTTTTCAAACATTATTTCTTTCAACTGGTGTATTAATACATGAGTTAAAAATAAAGTATCACAGTTTTGGAACTAACATAATAATCTTAGTCTACAAATCGGAGATGTATTTTGACAGACAATAGATCCCATTTCACATGTAAAGAAACTAGACTGGGAATTATTATTCTTATTATTCTTCCCTCCCACCCCCGCCCTGAACTCCTATTTGATGTTTAGGATAGATTGTTAGAACTATGAATGCATTCAGTGTTCCTCATTTTGATTGTTATGAGTGTGCAGAAAAATTACATTGTAATCATGTTATCTTCCCATACCTCACATGTCCCCTTTCCTGAGTTTTGGTCCAGAAATTCCTAATTTTCCATTGCTCCAAATGGTAAGCATAGCAATGAATAAAAATTAAATGTACTAACTTGAAAGTTTTGCTTTTCTTTCCTTTCTGTTTAATAAAAATGCTTTGCATTTGTATAGTGCTTTCCATTAATGGCTTTTAGAGATCTTGGCAGTGTAGGTCAGTTTTCTTATCCTCATTTTATATTTGGGGAAACAAAGGCACTGAAAAGTTCAGTGAATTGCCAGGGTCAGAAGCCAAGTCAGGAACTGAACACAGATCTCTCAGATCCAAGTTTCCTGCACTAGCCAATAGATAACATCATCTCCCTTCTATTTCTTCTGTCTCCAAATATCATTTTATAACATAACCATTCTATTTTTCTTTCTTCCCTTTCATCTTTTTTCAATTTGCCTAGTTTCACTTCCTCCTAATCTGCCTTCCTTTTAGCCTTGTTTCCCTCTCTATCTAACTTTCTCTCCACACACAAGGAGCAATGGGAACGAGGATCTTCAGGGCTTGATTTTGCTTTTCTGTCCTGGCTTCTTTTGAGCTCAACAGCCCCATACTTTGCCCTTGTGGTGGGGTCTGAATGGAATATTGCCTCCGCGCTGTACAGCTGGCATCCATTCAGTATAAGAGCAGTTAACAGTTGTGAGGTAGCCTAGGGCCCACAGCTACATTGACAGCCCCAAAAAAGAAGGACTGCAGCAGAGCTTAGTGCTGCTTGTGTCAGTCACCCAGCTCTGTGAAATTACTGAAATGTGAGTGTGTGGCATAGAACAGCAGGTCTCCTAGGGTATGTCTACACTACCCCGTTAGTTCGAACTAGCGGGGTAATGTAGGCATACCGCAATTGCAAATGAAGCCCGGGATTTGAATTTCCCGGGCTTCATTTGCATAAGCGGGGCGCCGCCATTTTTAAAACCCCGCTCGTTCGAACCCCGTGCAGCGCGGCTACACGGGGCATGAACTAGGTAGTTCGAACTAGGCTTCCTAGTTCGAACTACAGTTACTCCTCATTCATAGGAAGCCTAGTTCAAACTACCTAATTCGTGCCCCGTGTAGCTGCGCTGCACGGGGTTCGAACGAGCGGGGTTTTAAAAATGGTGGCGCCCCGCTTATGCAAATGAAGCCCGGGAAATTCAAATCCCGGGCTTCATTTGCAAGTGTAGTATGCCTACATTACCCTCCTAGTTCGAACTAGGAGGGTAGTGTAGACATACCCCTACTGTGTGTCAGGACCCCAAAGTGGGTCAGGGCCCAGTTTTAATGGGGTCATCAGAGCTGGCAATAGATTGACAGGGACCTGGGGCTGAAGCCCGAGCCTCATTGCTCAGGGGCAAAGCCAGAACCCCAGCACCTGAGGTGACTTCCATCCTGTGTGGTTGGGCTCATATTATAGGCCCCCTGCCGAGATATGAAGGTCTTGGACTTTGGCACTGTCCCCATTGCCTGAGGAGGCAAGGTTCCATTAAGCTCAGGCTTCGGTCCCCTGACCCACTCCTGGGGACATGTAATAATTTTTCTGTCAGAAGGCAGACATGCTGCAGTGAACTCCTTGCCATAGAGGAAAACCTCATTCCATGCGAAGGTCATTTAAAAATGGCTTTAAAGTGAGAAATTATTAATATTTATTTTAGAAAGAAAGAAAGAAAGAAAGAAAGAAAGAAAGAAAGAAAGAAAGAATCAGATTTTGTTTTTTCAGTATTGTAATATCCCAGATTTGTCTATATCAGCTTTATCACTTGGATGTATGAACAGCTGATTTGTTTACACTGAGGTAAATGGACAGTTTACTCATATGTCTTGTCTGTGACTTTCTTCAGGAGTGTCCCAGTGGGATTGTTAATGAAGAGACCTTCAAAGAGATTTATTCTCAGTTCTTTCCACAGGGAGGTGAGTACTCTGCACACATAATTAGTATCGCTAGCATTTACAGAGAACTGTGCTTGTGAATTTCTAAATTGGATTAATCATCCTATTGTTCATCTTAATAAACTGGTGGTATAAAGTTCTATAGAGAATTGTAAGTCTCTTAATGGATAGAAGTTTTCACAGACATGTGTGAATGTAATCGACAATAGGAGGTCTTTACAAGATGGCAGTATCTACTTGGAATACACAGTCCAAGTATCTTTTTGAAAATTAGGATTCCCTCAGTAGCTCATCTCTTTGTAAGTTTTAATGCAGATATGCCTTTTCTACTCTTCTCTCCCTCGCCCGCACCCCACCAGATCTTATGGACTGGGAATTTATGTAGAAGTTAGTTAAATGTGTGGGGCTAATTCGAATCTAGTGTATGTGGATGAAATCCCATTTACTTCAGTGGGATTTCTTTCCCTACACCAGGTCTTTTTCTATTCTCTTTATTCAGTCAAGTAATTTCCAGTGATGTACAGTAATTTCTTGATCTTCTGTCTTTAAGTATAATGAAAGTACACAATCACTTCTGTATTTTTCTTGAACCTCAGATTTTTCTTTATTTTTCTTTTTTCCTTCTATTGTTCCCACCCCACTTCTTTGATATTCAGTTGTCCCTCTTCATCTCTTTCTACAACACTGGAGAGTGGAAGGTTTCCATGGAGCTGACAATGGCCGTTACTTTTCAGCTGTATATATAAAACATTAATCAGTAACAACAAAAACTCCCAATTTTGGGGAGTTAATTTTATTTTAAATAAAAACTAGAAGGTAAGGGGGTAGTAACTCTTATGGGTTACCACTGTTGAAACTAACAACAAGCAGGAGCATTCTAAAGGAAGAACAAACCATTTAAGAAGACTAGAACTGCCTGATGATTATCTGTCTAGTTTTTTTATACCAATAAGTATAAAACTATAGTACAACTTGGACCTCCCTGGTCTGACACCCTCAGGACCTGACCGGTCCCAGATGAGGGATTTTGCCAGACCAGTGAAGGTCATTTCTGGGCTCCCCCCAGCCATGGCCTCACTACCAACCTCCCAGCCAGCTTCCCTTTGCTGCTGCCCCCTCAGTGCAAACCTCCCAGCCCTGCCACTACAAGCACAGCCCCGCTGCCAGGCTCCTGGCCTCACGGGGAAGCTCCCTTACTGGACTCCAGTTGTGTCACCAGGCAGCAACAACACTTGGGCTTCAGTCTTGTTGGGCAGCCTCCGCTGCCTCCCAGAACCACCTGACAGCTCCACTGAGTATTGCCAGGCTCTATGCTGCACTGCTTGGCAGCTCTACTGTGGTCAGGCTCCTGGTCTCTCAGGCCAGCTTCACTGCCTCCCAGTCCCATCACACGGCTGAGCCACTGGTTGGCAGTGGAGATGCAGGACTCCTGGTTGTGCTGCCAGACAGCCCTGCTGCCGGGTTCCCAACCCCACCACCTCTGGTCTCGCTGTTGAGCTCCAGCCCACCAGGCAGCCCTGCTGCCTCCCAGCACTCTCCCCCCCCCCCCCCCCGACAAACACATACCCTGCTGCTTCTGAGCTCCCATTTTTGCTGCCACAGGGCAGCCCTGCTACTGGGTTCCCAGCCACCAACCCTTCCAGATGAGGGATGTTGGTGGACCAGAGAGGGATGTTGGACCAGGGATCTTGGTGGACCCTGGTTAAGAGAGGTTCAACCTGTATCAGATAGTACACACATAGGTTACCCTGGTTTGTAAAAGGCAACTTTTCTCACTGTATTTCACCATGCTTTAGCAAGTTCAAGCAACAGAAGAAAGAAGAAGAAAGAAACTATGAATTTTCAGTCTTCCATATTTTAACTACTAGACATTCGCCAACTTAGACCAATATAACTGAACTCACCCTTTTTCAGTCTTGCTTACCATAATATTGGTAAACTATATGAAACAAATGGCATAGCCATATAGGACTTGTTCCTACAAAGCACTGTGCATCCTCAGTTGCAAATGATTTTAAGATCATAGGGCCGGGCTACTCAACTTTGGAAGCCCTAGGGGCCACAATGTTACTCACAGCACATGCCAAGGGCCACAACTTAAGTGCAGTTGCATATACATGCAAATATATACAAATAGCTTTTTTTCACACTGACAGGAATAGATACAAAGCACTTCCCACAATGCCTTGGCACTCCCGGCACCTCTTCCCTCGCAGATAGAAACCCTTTTCTAGCCAGCCCGTGTGCTTCCATCTTTCAATTTTCACCCCGCCTGGGTGATGCCTTGCCATTGTGCAGTGGGTTCCCAGTGGATCCCACCCACATAAACCCAAACTGCACTGCAGCCCACAAACAAACCAGCCATGGGCTGTATGTTGAGTAGCTCTGGACAGAGCAAAATTCTGACTCTCCTGAAATCAGTGGCAAAATTCTCACCCAAAGCCTGTCAGCTTTCCTGAATTGAGAAATTTCTTTTCTACATATTTTGCAAAGGAGATCCATATATACGAATATCATCTTGGTGTTTGTCCACATTAAGAAGTATGAAATCCAGTGAATTCATTAATCAATAATAGGAGATGTTATGGAGAGCAATAATGTGTTTATCTTTCTCAATAAGATGCTTGCAGAGATTTTTTAAAAAGTTAATCAGAATTCTGTTATTGCAACTCCACTTTCTACCTCCCATATCTTTGCTCATAATTCTCCTTGCATCAGGAGGAATTTAAATAACATTTATTTTAGAAAATTAAAACATGTAAACAGCTATCACCATCTACATGACTCGGCTACCCCCTAAAGCTTCTGACCATAAATTTAGTATGTGATTGGTTGGAATTGTGAGAGAAGATAGCATTTAGGTCAGTTTCTTCTCTTGGTTATACCAATTTTACATCTGTGAACTCTATTGACTTCTGTGGAATTAGTTATAATTTGCACTAGTGTCAGTAAGCTCAAAATCTTTCCTGTAAAGTTTGTTTTCTTAGAGTACTTCGCATTGAACAGAGGTACAAATGAATGAGTTGACAAGATTATTCAAGGACATTGTTAATAGTGGCTCAGCTATAACCCATAGCCACATACACAGTTTCCTTAAACTCACTATCCCCATATGCTTCACTGTGTTCTTCATTAGAGCTGCCATATTGTTACCATGTAATAAGATTCAAGTAATCCTTATAAAGTACATTGGAAGAATAGTGATTGACATGTTGGTCATACATGGAGATATATGTTCCTATTTCAATCCATGGCAGGTGGAATTTTTAAAAGTGCCCATCATTGACCTAACTCTGCTTCCATAATGTGAGCAGAGTTCGCCCAATGTAAAGTTGCTTTTTAAAATCCCATACTGAAACTTTACTCATTTACAAAATTCAGACCAGTTATGCAGCCAATTTGAAAATAACTTGTAATCCTGGCTTCCTTAAACACTAACAAAGTCATATTTATTGTCTGTTAGTGCCATGGAGCTTACAGATGTTTTATGCATCACTTTTTAACTTTTGTGTAATGTAGATGGATAACTTTCATTGCAAGAAGCCCCTGTTAAAGACACTTGTTTCACACTGATATTTTTCATATTCAGAAAACTCAATGTCCTAATTAATATTTTTAAAAAGTAGATTGGTATTTTAAAAAATGAACTCTTCATCTCTGGCTTTCTGCTGAATCTTTATTGTTCTAGTCAGAGATAATATATTTATGCACTGTTGTAAGAGCAAGTACAATATAAATTCATGTCTTCTTTCACTTTTTGTTGTGAAATAATGTTTTCATTCTGTTCAAATCATATCAATACACAATGGAAAAAAAATGTGATTTGATAGTGTAATCCTCATTTGGACAGAAATCCCACAGAGATTTGGTCAGATAAGGATGATAACATCCAGTGATGTTAAGAATTTTCAGTAGTTTAGAATTAGGACAGACTCCAATCCTATGCAGAGTACCACAAGGACGGATCACTTCATGAAGCTTCATTGGTTTCATTTGGGCTCTTTGCTTCTCGGGTATTCAAGATACCATGGCTCTGCAATGATTTATAGACCATCTGTATAAATTACAGATCCAGATTATCAGATGTACACTTCTAAACAATGGCTGGATTGCGAGCTGAGCTGTCTTGAAACTCTGGCATAAATAGTATATGTATTTAGAGTCACAGAGGTTAAGGCAAGAATGGACCACCAGATTATCCAATCTGACTTCCTGAATATCACAGCCACCAACACAACCCAGCACGAGCACAGTAAATCTCACAACCAAAATTAGACAAAACGTTGAAGTTCACAGGAGACAATTATGTGTCACAGGCAGAGAATGGGCGGGACTGAGGTACATCACAGCAGAGGCCCCTTCAGTGGCAGGCAATTGATTAATGAGCTATATTTGATCCCAGCAAGTGACCTACATCCCACACTGCAGAGGAAGCCAAAAAAAACCAAAGTCAGTGCACAGCTGATCTCGAGGAAAATTCTTTCCCACCCGCACATATGAACTGAGAGAAAGAAAGGGAGATGCCCTTTCAGAGAGCCATCCCACTCCACCCAATGCCCCATCTCTAGCTGTGGCCCTCACTGCTGCTTCACAGGAAGTAGACAGAAAATAAAAATCTGAGAGTACACTGGGCAAAAAAATAAAAATAAAATAAATCCTTTATGACTCCTATAGATAACTAACTGAAATAGTGAAGCATGACATTCTAGTAATATAAGACATAAACCAGAAGGAATTTGTCCCAGGGCTGCTGATCTCTTCTCAGCCCTACCTCCAATTACATTTGAGATCTTTTGTTTGTTTGCAGTTCAGTTTTCTTGGATTTTTTTATGTACATCTGAATATTCAAAAGAATAAATAGATTAGCTTACTATAGAGAAACAGGTGTGGGGTACACCTAGAATCATTATTCCTGTACTGTGTGTAGTTATATGCATCAGCAGCTCATATAGTGTGAACAAATATAAAAGGTGAGACAATTTCTTGTTGAATCTTCCCATTCCATTTGAGAAAATCAGCTGTGGTGTTTTTCCTCTGTATGGCAAACAAGTAGCTTCTACCAGCTGTCACCAGACACTAGTTTCACGTTACCAGTCAAATCATTTCATTAAAGTACAGGAGAATTGGGAAGGAGCAGAAATGGCACAAAAGTGTGATTTGGATTTCAGATAAGAATTCAGTGTTCAGTTCAATGGATGTGTTCACATACCACCAAAAAAAAATTTCAGACTTGAGCCCTAACCTTTCAGGTCACAGATAAAGTGGACTTACTGGGCCATTATTAAATTGTTTACCCTTGCTGTTCAAAAGGCAGAGACAGATTTTGCTCCGCCACTGCAAGCACAGCCCCGCTTGGGCTTCAGGGTTGTTGGGCAGCCCTGCTGCCTCCCAGCCTCACCTGGAAGCTCCACCAGGCAGCAGCAAGGCCACTGGGCTCTTTGCTGCACTGCTCAGCACCTCCACTCCTGGGTCCCTGGCCCTGCCGCCAGGCAGTCAGCCACTGGGGCAGCTCTATTGCCTCCCATTCTCGCCATGCAGCTGAGACACTGGTCGGCAGCAGGAATGCAGGACTCCTGATTGCGCTGCTGGGCGGCCTTGCCGGGTTCCCAGCCCCATCGCCTGGCAACCCCACTGCCTCCCAGTGTCTCTGAGCAGCCCTGCAGCTGGGCTCCAGCCTGCCAGACATCCCTGCAGCCTCCCAGCCCCACCACTGCACCCTCCTCCTACAGTGTTGCCACTGGGTAGCAGCTATGCTGCTGCTGAGCTCCCAGTTTCGAAGCCCTGTATCTCACTCTGCAGTCTTTTCTTGAAGCAAAATTCTAGTCATCCTTGATGGCTGTTTTACCTGCACAAGTACTGCAGAAATAGGGACCTAAAGAATATTTTTAAATATACAGATTGCTATAAAGAATATATTTTGAAAACATGGACAATTGTTATTCATATACTATGATACATATGATAATTAAAAATGGAATTATGTTCCTTCAGTCATTTGTCGTCTGAACAAGGCAGTAAAAAATAGAAAATAGTTTCTTTAATGAATTTATATTCACTCTAAACAGACAATAAATGGGAAAACTTTTACCATGCTATTGAGAAGAATTATTAAATCAGTGTACATTTAATTATAATTCTATAAGCATAGCTTATTGCATAGAGTTCCCATAGCACCAACCACAGCACAGCAAATCTCCTCTTATTACATTGCAGGAATTTTTTGTATTAAAATTTCAGCTATACATTGGAATCTGCAGCCTTACAGTACTAGAAATAATAAAGTGGGGATTTGCTTTGTGGTTGGTACTTAGCCATTTAACCAGTATTGTGATCTTCTGTGTCACAATAGGATTTTCTTTTTTAATTCAATGAAAATGCATTAGTAGCCAATGTTCAAACAGTGCAGAGCTTGTTCTTACAACAAGTAATGTATATAATACCAAATTAACATATTGTAATAAGGGCTAATACTTGACTTAATCGGATGAGTTTAATACTTGCCATGGATTTGAAGTCCTTATTCAGATAAAAGTCATGAGAATGGGTTGTTTTTTTAAATTCAGAATGGAATTTTGCCTGCATTAGGAGTGCATGAGATAGCCTAGAGAAAATGCTATTGGTATATCCAATGCAAGAAGATTGTTTTGGCCCTTCACAGCGTGACCAGTTTTTCAAGTTTAATATGATTTTGCTAAAACAAAAATGGAAATAGTATACAGGAGCCAACAGCTTAGTCCCTTGTAGATCCTGCTAGGTAGAAAAGGACTTCTCAGACAGTAACAAGGCTGCTCCTTGATGAGACCTTGTGTTGTGGCACTCAGGAGTGCTGCCGCTAATGCCAGAAGGTGTGACCTGGAGTACAAATTCTGATCTGATATGATGCGGAAGGTAATGAAACAGAAGGGTAACAGAATAGTGTAGACTAGAGGGTTACTATCACAGGATCAGAGGACTGAAAGGGCCCTAAAGAGGTCTTCTAATCCAGTTTCTTGCACAAAAGAAAGGACTAAGTATAGATTGAATCTCTCTGATCTGGTACCCTTGGGACTAGCCCGATGCCAAACTAGAGAATTTTCCGAACCACTGGAGGTCATTATTGTTGAGCAGCATTAACAGGCACGTCTACACAGCAGGGCTTAACTTGAAAGAAGCTACACAAATTGAGCTATGTCAATTATGTAGCTTATTTCAAAATTGCTTATTTCGACTTTTGGTGCTGTCTACATAGCACTTATTTCAAGATAGAGTACTCTTCTTCTAAATTCCCTCACTCCTCATAAAATAAGGGTTACAGGAGTCTTCCAGCTTGACAGTATTTTGACATGTTAAAATAACTGCTAGCTGTGTAGACGCAGACTGTTATTTTAAAATAATGCTAGTTATTTTGACATAGCCTTAGAGAAGACATGTAGTGGTAAATTAGAGCTAAATAATGGCACAGAACATTGAGAGCCAGGACTGGTGGCTGTAAACAAACTTTATAGGACCACAGGAAACTTGGCCACACCCATCATAAGTGAACATCTGGCTAATTAAAATCATGCCAGACCATGAATGTTGGTAGTTCAGATTGTGCCAGATGCAAGAGCTTCTGCTTGTATTATCTAGACCATCCCTGAGTCATATTTGTCTAATCTGTTCTTTAAAATTTCCAATGACTGACTGCAAAACCTCCCTCATGGTTTTAATTAGGGTGAACAAACTGGAGCAGAGGAAAAATAAAAATCTGAACATTCCTGCCAAATTAATACCATTTCAGAGTTGGAAAACTTTTGTTATCTATGATAAATATGCACACTTCTGTGTTCACTGTACAGCCAGGACCCAAAGTAACAAAATACTCCAAAGAAGACTTTCCTTATGCTGTTTCTGGACTGGCTGGATCAAAGCTATATAGAAGAGATCCTGATTTTACAGATTGCATAATAATTGCAAGTCCCTTTGGGAGTGAGCTGGATAAGCTTCTGGCAAGCACTCAAACTTTTCAATACTTGGCCAGACACAAGTTTACCCATCACTTAGTTTTAAAATCTGCCTACACACACAATTCCAGTCTTTAACCATTCCTTCTGTCCTGGAGGGAGGAAGTGCCCAAAGCTGAACTCCAGCACTATCCTGAATGGAGTACACAGACTACAAGAGGTTCTTATTATTTTATATTATAATATTTGTATAATCATAACACTAGTCATGGACTTTGCCCTTGTTGTGCCAGCTGCACAAACACAGAACAGAACATATGGTCCCTGCTCCACAATCAAAGTATAAGAAATGATATAGCAGGTGGATATGGACACTGGAGAGTATAAGAAACAATGAGAGAATATTGTGCTGAATGATAGCATTGACCTCAGAACACCAGCATCCTGCCATCCACAGGTTTTTTTGTAGGCATCAAGGAGGCAAAGGAGAATTAAAACAATGGATTTGAAGGAGGATGATGAGGTAGCTTCATGAATGATTATGGGGAGCACCCACATACCCAAGTACTAATGGCAGCATAGAAGAAAAGTGGATGATGGACACCGGAAACATGGATTGACCGGAGGCAAGAGTCAACCTTTCAATAGTGGATCAGATATGGATCATGAAGGTCCTTGGAAATTCGGACAAGTGCCTTGGAAATTAGGACAAGGGGAAGACAATGGAGGGATGCAAAGAAAGAGTTTGTGTGTCTAAAGCGACATGCTACAACAGCATTCTGCGGATATGTCTACACCACAGGTAGAAGCATGTCTCCTGGCTTGGGTAGACAGAATCTCACTAGTTTCACTTGAGCTAGCACATTAAAAATAGCTGTGTTAACACTGCAGGATGTGTGGCAACTTGAACTAGACACACAAACTTGAACCCAGGAGTTTGATGGGCTTTGATTCAGGCAGCTAGCTTGAAATGCCACACATAAACTAGCACAATACAAATAGCATAAGTAGAGCTAGTATGAATATATCTACCTAGGCTGGGATATGAGTTTAGTATCCCTTAGTGGATATGAGCTGATCGAGATTACATTTGTCAATGCCAAAGAAAGGATGTCGCAGAAACTGAGACACAAATGATGGTGACTGGATAGGAGAGGCTATATCTTAGAGATGTTCTGGAAAAATACCTGGTGAAATTTAGATATAGCCTGGATGAGAGACTCTAGAGAGGGGTCTGAGTTGAGCATGACACCCAGGTTACAAACTTTAGTGAGTGACATACAGAATAGTGCTATCATCCACAGTGAGAAGAGAGGCAGCAGGCATGACTTGGAGTGTAAGAAAATTTTACTTTGAACAGACGGAGATAGGCCTGGGGTAGAGAGGTAGGTTGGTGAGTTATCCCCATACCCATGGTAGTTGAATTTGTGCTTGCAGGTGAGATCATTCAGGGGTAAAGTATACAGAGAGAAATGAAAAGAACCAAGGACAGGGCCCTGTGGAACCTGCACAGAACCAGATAAGGCTGGATGAGGAGGAGCCTTCAAAGGATGCACTAAAGGACTGATTAAAAAGATAGAAAAAAAACCAACATAGGACAGAGTCACAGAAGCCACGGGAGAAGAAGATTTAAAGAAGAATATGGTCAACAGTGTCAAAGGAGGGTCAGGATCAGTTTCCAGTGTGGTTAACAAAGAGCCAGTTTCCAAAAGACATGGAATTTTGTTGATGGACCTTGTGTCCATGGGGTAGGGAGACACCTTGTGATTTTGTCCTCCCTTTTTACTTCCCTCTGTCTGTGGCATGAGGAAGGAATGGATTTCCGTAAAGCTAATCCTAGGAGTAGACAGTGGAGATTCCCCCTTGTGTTGTAGGTTGTATGGTAAGAGCTCTGTAACTCGCACACTGGAATCACTTAAAAAGCCTGTTATACAAGAGTTTGACAGGGGGTGCCATGCCCCTCCTCTATGTTTAATAAAGTTGTGGCCTGATGTTTTAAACCAATCCCTGCATCTATCCTCACTTGCTGATGTATCTGGATCAATAACATAAAATAGAACCTAAAATCCCTCCCTGAGGTGCCTAATCATAGAATTCCCTCCAGGATTTACATCCTAGCTCCTTAGTTTCCACTCTCTTGCAAGATCCTCACTCACCTGATCCTAAGCTGGAGTAATGATCTGCACCTGCTACAATGAGATCGCTGAAATTTATCACCTTCTGGTATGGTCATCCCTTCTCCTGAAGCAACACCCAGAACACCCATCTTTGGTTTTCTCTGCCTAACTTTGAGTGATTAGTTTAAATCTTTCTTTGCCGCAGTTCCTTATCTATAAAATAATAGCACTTCTTTGCCTCACAAGGAATTTCTCAGACCAAAATTAATTCAAATGTGTGAGCTCCTTAGTTATTAAGGTAAAAGCACTGTAGGAAAGCCAATGCAATTACACAAAGCAGGGAAATATTCCATTATAAACAGTGGTCAGGAAAGTAGGGCAAGTAATACCTCAGGCAGTATGTGCTTGCATGGTGTTCAAGCATAGGTTTTGGGTGTGCACCGGGGTGGGAATGGAAATCCGGAGGATAACTGTTTGGAGCTCATAGAGAAGAAGGCTGCTGTTGTGGTTAAGGCAGTAGACTATGACTCAGATCACATCTGATCTGATTTTTTTAACAGAAGCTCTCAGTCCACTTAGTTCTTTGTGCCTCAACTCTGTATCAATAAAAAGATGAAAATATTACCTATGGTACAATGGAGGTGTCAGGACAAATTCCTTAGTGTTTGTGCACAGAAAATCCTCCAAATAAAACAAGCTTCACTTTTGAGCTTAGGCAGTCCCTAACCTGAGAGAGCCATGTGTAAATATAAAGAGGTTTGGCAAATTTTTTATTGTGTGTACTTCCAGTGCTCATTCATGTTGAAGCCTGCTGGCAGGTTCAGTTACAAACTGGATAACACAATTCCCTTGAAAATAAAAAATAACCCACTAAGTGCAGTGACAGTTGTGCTTTGTTTCTTCCTTAAAAGTGAACAAATGAACATCTTCTGCAACTCTAGATACAGAACTCGTTATGGTCCCTTATCTGAGTAGCAGAGCCCTGAGCAAATGCCAATTGTTCATAGACACTGAGCATAGTACAGTAGGCACAATAAAATCATACTATAGTGACTGATGCCTTCTATGTAATAATGAAGATCAGATTACATAAGGATAGTCTGGACTAGATTTTTAGAATGCATATTTAATGGTGTAGTTATTTGCACCTAGAATTTTGTTCCTGCAAAACAGGGAAACCTGATGAAGGTTGGAGATAAAATTTAGCCTTGTTTGTAGCTAAAAATTTTAATGAAAGAAAATTAAAGAAAATGTGTTTTAGGGCACAAGGTATTTTTTAAAAAATGTACTTACTAAGGAACACTCTTGCTGTTTTTAAATTTTAGATTCCACAACTTATGCACATTTTCTCTTTAATGCATTTGATACTGATCACAGTGGAACTGTGAGTTTTGAGGTAAGTGCTCTTATCCATTTTGAACTCTGTGTATGTACCTCTGTTGCTCACCAAGTTAGCTTTTTTAAGCAGTGGTCCAGATTTCAAATGTTTCCACGGTATTAGCAGTAGCCACTATTATTTTACAACTGCATCTTTCAGTATTGTAATTCAAACTGTGCTGCTGATGTAATGTTCATTTAAAAGGCAACCTAAATTAGATGCAAGTGACATATAACCACATATGAGCTTGCTAAATGCCTCCTGTGAGATGACAAGTGCTCTCAACTCCAATTAAAGTTAATGGGATTTGTGGGGCGGGTGGGGAAAGGATTACTCACATGCACAAGTAGTTTCTAGGAGCAGGCTTTACTTTTAGAAAATGTGGCTTCACAGCAAATGTACTTTATGACATAAGCATTTAAAATAAGCTCTTCCTCCACTTATATGCCTAGACATGATTTCAGGGTTCTGCACTTTTCCTGCCATAGTGGATGACATCATCAACAGCATGCTAAATAGCACAACTCCCTGGTGTGTTTTTTGGAGTAGTGATGTGGGTCTTCAAATATTGAACAAAAACCTTGAACTTAGGTCAGAGAATTTCAAAAGCCTTTCAATTCACCTCTAAAGAATATGTTTATTTTATTTCATGTCCGCCATGAGCAGTGGCTGTTCCCTTCACCGTTAAGTCCATGACTAGCTAAAATAAACCCACTTTTTAATTTGCCTGAAATTTCTTGTGTGTATTACTTTGTAAGGACATGTCTACATAGGGAAATTATTTCAAAATAACTAATTCTGAAATAACTCCTGAACTAACTATTTTGAAATAGCACATCCACATTACAAGGCAGAATCGAAATAGCACAGAATTGTACTGATTGGATCCTGCATTGCATTTAAAGCCCCCGGAAACACGCTAGAGAGGGCACCAGGAGAGAGGACACTTCCTGTAACTGATTGCTGAGGCTAGCTGAGACACGTGCTTAAAGGGGCTTCTCTCTTTGGTCGCATCTCACACTGCTCTACTTCACTGCCTACCCTCTTGTGGGACATCAAACTCATGCTGTGTGCTCTAGTTGCCCTTGTGGACACCACAGCACTGACTACATGGAGCCGGAGCTGCTGCACAGCAGTGCCAGGCTCACAGGTCTTGTGCTGCACCCATGGCGCAATTGTTCCACACTGCCCATGTGCTGATTCAGGGCCATGACAAACAGCCTGGACGGGGGGAAGGGGAGAGAATTTCTTCACCCAGGCCGTGGTGCTCCTGATGCAGAAAATGGTCCTCCATTCGCTGCACACCGTGGAATGCCACTTCTGGTGGAGGGAGACCAGTTCCAATGGGTGAGACCTCATCATCCTGCAGTCATGGGATGATGTGGCTCCAGGACTTTTGCATGTGGAAAGCCACCTTCCTAGAGCTCTGTGAATGGCTCCCCCCTTCTCTCAGATGACAGGACACCCAGATCAGACCCGCCATCCCCCTCCAGAAGTGTATCGCCATTGCCCTCTGGAAACTTGCCACGCCTGACAGCTACCAATCTGTGGGGAACCAATTTGGTGTGGGGAAATCCACAGTTGGGGCTGTGCTTATACAGGTAGTAAAGGCCATCAACACTATCCTGCTATGGAGGGTCATCACCCCTAGGGAACATCAACCGCATTGTCGCTGGCTTTGTCACCGCTTATCCCAATTGCGGGGGCAGAAACAGCCCACATCCAAATCCTGGCATCCAACCACTGTGCATCAGGGCTTATCAACAAAAAGGGATACTTCTTCATGGTGTTGCAGGCCATAATGGACCACAGGGGATGGTTCATGGACATTTATGTTGGGTGGTCAGAGAAGGTCCATGATGCGCACATATTCTGGAGCTCAAGCCAATTCCAGAAGATGAATGCTGGCACTTTTTTCCCCAATTGTGCCATCAGGACTGGGGACATGGACATGCCTATGTGCATCCTGGTCAACACAGCTTACCCCTTGATTCCCTGGCTCATGAAGCCCTACATGGACAGCCTGGATCTCACTGAAGAACAGTTCAGTGCCAGGTTCAGCAGGTGCCACATGGTGGTTGAGTGTTCCTTCCACCACTTGAAGGGGAGGTTCAGGAGTTTCATCACCCACCTGGACCTCAGCACTTGAGACATCCCCTATATGATGGCAGCCTGCTGTGTGCTCCACAACATTTGAGAGCAAGGGGAAGACTTTTCTGCCAGGGTGGGGGGCAGAGGCTGAGCACCACTGCCATACAGAGAGCACATCAGGGGCTGTGCTCATCCAGGAGGGCCCAAGGGACAGTTTCAGCCAAGGCCACCAGTGAGGGATGAGGCTTGGACTGGCGTCTGCCTCAGGAAACTCGGAAGGCTTCAGCTGCCCAGGAAGTCTCAGCACCACGTATTTGGAGGCCTCAGCAGGTTTTGAAAGCAAAAATAGTCTGGCCACAGGTTTTTTGGGAAAAAACCCTTTTTTGAAAAAAAGCCCACATAAATCTCATTTTTTAAGGAAGAGCGCTTTTTTTTAAAAAGGGTTTTTTTCCCCAAAAAAGTGTCCAGACTACTTTCACTTTTGAAAGCTCTGCTTTCAAAAGTGAGATCGGATGAAGATATGCATATTCCTGTGGAATTTTCATATTCTCTTTTGAAAACACAGTATAATCTAGACATAGCTAACACTATTTTGAAATATGACATGACAAGCAGGTGTTATACTTTCAAAATAACCAAACAGTTATCTTGAAATAATGTGCTTGGTAGTGTGGATGCTCTACTTATTATTTAGAAATAAGGGGAGTTATTTGAAATAACTCACTAGTGCAGACCAGGGCTCAAATTTTGGCAATGATGTATGATTACACAGGACACTTCTACAGGTATTTGCACTATTATATTATTGCATATTTATAATCAGCAGGTTCCCTTGTCCAGCTAGGTGTTCTGTGACTACAGCATATAAAACTTAATTCATTAGGGATTTACTATATTTAAAAAGAAAACAGCGACAAGATTTTGTTTAGGCTTTAGGTTTATTTGAAAATGCATGAGCCCTTATTCTGCATCTGGATCCATAAGGTGATGTCTGCCAACTGATGACAAGCTAGTGCTGTGCAAATAGGAGAACGAGGGCCTTAATCTATATATTTGATACATGGACTAATGAGTTGCTCCTCCTTTCTCCTCAAACTGATAACAGAAGAGGTTTTAGTAATGCATAGTCAGTTGCTTGACCACATGTTTGTTATGTAATATACTCAAGAGCCCAAATAAACTAGAAGCTTCAGCCAAGTTAGTTTGTACATTATAATCTTAAAAAACAACAAAAGGTCTGGTACCACTTTTTTGACTAACAAAACATATAGATGGTATTATGAGCTTTCGTGGGTACAGCCCACTTCTTCAGATGACTGGAGATATAACGAAAGCTCATAATACCATCTATATGTTTTGTTAGTCTATAAAGTGCTACCAGACCAAATAAACCAGGTCAGCCAGTTTAATTGCTATAAGCCAATGATAATACAGTAAAAGAAACAGGTTCTATATGATAAGAGTCTATGGGAAACTTTCTCATGTAACGTTTACATTTATATAATAAAAGTGATAATCCACAAATTACACTCCCAAAGCCATACATTAATACCCTACCTGTCCACATGTAAAAAACAATACTATGAACATTATATGAAACGAGATTTAACCAATAAGCTTTCCAGCTTGTTTTTCTGATACTATGGTGTGTTGCCTATCTCGAAACACATTATTTCAGGTACCAAAGGACAAGACATTACCTCCTAGCTTTGTACTAGGGTATAACAATCAGATGTCTTGGCCTCATCCTTTGGGACTTTCCTGTACAGGCTTGTGAGTGTAACTACGTTTCTGTTGCTGTGGTAAAGCATTCATCTGTCTTGATCTTGATAGTTTACCTATTTGCTCAAGTCAAAACTAACTTCAGTGAATGCAAGGAAATAATATTAAAATGGCCATGTTGGGTTAGACCAATGGCCCATCTAGCCTAATATCTTGTCTTCCAACAGTGGCCAGTGCCAGGTGCTTCAGAGGGAATGAACAGAACTGGGATGCTACTAAGTGATCTATCTCTCATTCAGTCCCAGTTTCTGGCATCAGAAGTGTAGAGACACGTAGGACAGGGGGTTACATCCTTGACTGTCTTGGATAAAATCCACTGATGGAACTATCCCCCGGGAACTTATGTAATTCATTTTTTTAACACACCTGTACTTTTGGTTTTCACAACATCCCTTGGCAACAAGTTCCACAGGTTGACTATGTGCTGGGTTATGCAAAGCTTAGCCCAAGTGATCAGAGATATATAAAAATATCATTGGCCAGTTTAGGCAATGTAAGTGCTATAAAATTTGTGCTTAAGGTATACTAATGTTCAGTGTTCCCTCTAAGATTTTCCACCCATGAGTGAAGTGAGTTTTGTTTTGTGTACCAGTATTGAGGTCAGGTGTGCTTGTTCAGATGTGTGCCACTGTGGCACCCAAGTTATTAATAAATATCTTATAAACCACTCCCCTTTCCCTCTGTGCCCTGTCTCCTACCCTTCCCTCACCCCATTTGCTCCAGTGGTGCTTGCTGCTGCCTCCCCCCCCACCGCTCACCTTCCTCTGCTGTCCTGACTCTTGCCCTTCGCACTCCCCTCAGCCCTCCCAGGACCTGCCCCCTTCCCCTGCACCAGCCCTTCCCTTCCCCCTGTGCCCACTCCTCCTCTAGACCCACTCTGATCATCTGTAGATACCTCTCCCTATAACTTCTCCTAACACCTCCTTCTACCCACCTGCCTGCCCTTTCTCTGTTCTCTGGTGCCCATCCCTCCTCTCCACGTGTCTGCCCTTCTGCTTCATCCCCACAGTCCCCTGGCACCTGCACCTTCCTGGTGCCTCCCCTTCCCTCGCTCCCCTCCCCACCCCTCCTTGCCTTCTTTCTCCATGGTGCTCACCCCCTCATCACCCACTGCCCCAGTTCTCCTCATGCTCCTCTGTGCCCTCACACATGACTTGCTTCATCCCCCACCTTCCTCATGCCCACCCCTCCTTTCAACCCCTCTTCTCCTGGCACCCACTCTTCCTCTCTCCTCTTCTCCTCACTGTCCCTCCCCTCTCCTCTCCCAGCATCACCCTGTCCCCTCCCTTCTCACATCCCCATTGACAACTTCCCCCCCTCCCTCCTCCTGCCCTTTTCCTCATTTTCTCCTCTTGGCCCCCTTATATTTGTCTCTCTTCCACCCTGCCCCTTTCTTCTCCTACCCTGGCTCCCTCCTCTCCCATTAGCATAAGCCCCTTCCTCCCCTCACCCTCACCTTCCTCTTGGTTCTCCTCCTACCCCTTCCCTAACTTTCCACCTTCGACATGGAAAGTAGTTTGCGCGGGCTAGAGCTGGGGCCGTGGAGCTATTTTTAGTACCATGGTCCTGGCCCCAAAAGCTCCCACAGCCCCACCCCCAGCTCACCGGGATGGGACTGTGTGCTGGGACTGGAGCAGAAGCAGCCTGAGATGTTATTTTTAGTACTGCAGTCCCAGTCCCCGTAGGACCGCGGTACTAAAAATAGCATCACAGGCAGTCCCAGCTCCAGCTGGAGTAAAGTGGCAGCCTCAGGAGGTTCATTCCAGCTAGGGCAACCTCACCAGAACAGCCTCACCTCATGTGTCCGGGCTCCAGGTGGAGCAAAAGGGCAGCTGCCTGCCGCCAGGAACCCACCAAGCCACTGGCTGCCACTGCTGCCACCACTCACCTTCCATTCTAGGAGGAATGTGAACAGAGAGTGCTGCTCTTAAAATGAGGTGGGTGGACCTAAAATTTCTAGTGCGCAGCCGCACAGGTGTGCAGCTTAGAGGGAACACTGCTAATGTGGTGTGGATAATACATATTATTAATGTTAGACACACACACACACACATATACTTGCCAACATATATTGTTCAACAGAGGCAACCCTGGCAAAGAATTGTTTGCACCAATTTTCCAACCACATTTCTGCCGCTACTATCTGTTGTTGAAAAAAGTCACTGCAAAAGCAGCGCCTGCATCTCTCCCATGTTATTTTGTTATTTTCTTATCATGTGTGAAATAAGCTCTAAAAAAGGAAGGACATACCTAGCCTTATTCTGTTAGAGTTTCTAGAGGATCTGAACACACTTAAATGAAACCCTTTGTACATTAAGGGCTTTAAAAAAGGAAATAGAAAAAGAAAAATGAGGTTCTGTTTTGGTCATTTCTAGAAGAAGTTTTCACGTTCAGTTTTATACAATGTTAACCTAAGTGGAATGATCCAGATCTCATTTACACTGGTATTATATCCAGAGTAGCTTTATTGCAGTTAATGGAAATTGGTCCAATGTACTTTCAATATGTAGTAGCATAATGCCTACAAACTACAGTAAAACTCCGATAGTCCGGCATCCAACTGTTCGGCACTCCCGATACTCCGGCATCAAAATGCCAAGCTCTCCTGACCAGCTGATTAAAAAGCCTGCTGCTCAGCACACGTGCTGCCTGTAACCAGAAAGATCATAAGGTTGGGGGAGGGGAGAGTGGGAGACCTGCTGGCTGTAACCTTATAGAGCATAAGGTTGGGGCGGGGAGTGGGATCCTGTTACAGTATGGAGAAGAGTGTTTTGCTTCAGCGAAGGAGAAAGGGGAGGGGAGAGGGATGAGGATCAGTTTACAGCACAGAGGAGACTCGAAGAGGAAAGGAGAGGGAGGGAGATTGTGTCCTGGCCAGCGGTTAAGCCCTGCAGCTGTACCGGACCTCCCAATTCTCCAGCAAATCTGGTAATTCGGCACCACCTAAGTCCAAAAGGTGCTGGATTATTGGAAGTCTACTGTAACTGCATAATATTACTATCTACATTACTATTTTTTATTCTTTAGAGTAGTATAAACATTTCTAAACATTATAAATTACCCAGTAGTTTACTATAAACAGTATGTAGATTCATTAGTCAGTGTGAAGAAATGACTCTAGAATGTGTGAATATAATCATAAATTGAAAGTCTGCCAAGCTTTTTTCTATATTGATTTGTATCGTGTAGGTATGGCTATCCTCCAGCCAGCCAGTAAAAGGAAAAAGCTCTAAAAAGTTGGGCTGTGTCTAGACTGGCAAGTTTTTCTGCAAAATCATCTGCTTTTGCGGAAAAACTTGCCAGCGGTCTACGCTGGCCGCTTGAATTTCCGCAAAAGTACTGATGATTTCATGTAAAATTGTCAGTGCTTTTGCGGAAAAACTATGCTGCTCCCGTTCGGGCAAAAGTCTTTTTCCGAAAGACTTTCGCGCAAAAGGGCCAGTGTAGACAGCAGAGATTTCTTTTCCGCAAAAAAGCCCCGATCGCGAAAATGGCGATCGGGGGATTTTTGTGGAAAAGTGCGTCTAGATTGGCCATGGACGCTTTTCCGCAAAAAGTGTTTTTGCGGAAAAGCATCCTGCCAATCTAGACGTGCTTGTCCGAAAATGCTTTTAACGGAAAACTTTTCCGTTAAAAGCATTTGCGGAAAATCATGCCAGTGTAGATGTAGCCTTGGGGTATAAATATGATTTGTCACCAGTTGTTTTCTTAGTAGTTATGGTAAACTGTATTTGTTGCTAAAATCTTCTCTATCGATTACCTCATTGTATCAAAAACAAATAACTTGAGCTGTCTTTTATGTAAACAGGCTATCTGGTTTCTTTTGGAAGAGTCAGAAGAGCAAATTCCTTTCTGTTATGTTCTCCTGTACTAACCTAATTTGTAGGAATATAATACAAAACAAGGGATTTGCTGGAATTGTGGGAAAGAAAGGAAGCAATTATATGCTCCAACTTTTCTAGGCATTTTCACTCCATTTTTCAACTAGCAGCAGCACTAAGTGAGGATATACCATTTCTATGTATTACACTCCATTTGAGACCCAGTCCTGCAAAGGTGCATGCAGGTGCTTAATTTTTAAGCCTGTGAGTTATAGTTCTGAACTCAGTGGGATGACCAGCATGCTTGAATTAAGTATGTGTGTAATTTTGTGCTGTATTAGGGACCAAATTGTCTGCGTCACAGCTGAGTTGAGCAGCCCTGATCTGAGTTTGAGTTTGTCTCACAGCCATGGCTTATTTCCCAAAGGCAAGGCATCAAGCTATAGCCTTCCTTTCTCAAAGTCCAAAACCCAGTCCATCAAGAGCATTGGATGCCTGCCTTCAGCTTCTGAACAATGCATCTGTAAATAAACAAGTATGAAATGTTCAGAAAATGTATGCATGTTGTAAACCTTTAGAAGTCTTTGTTCAGATTTCTGCAACTCCGCCCGGAAGGTTCAAATGGACCTCATTTGAACCCCTACCCCACAAAGCTTTAAATGAGTGTACAGCTCACAGAAAGGTTCAAGAGTCAAAAGCGAGATGCTAAAACATTAGTCTTCGAGTGATAGTCACTATATGAATTCCAAAGGCAGTTGCACATGTGCATCCATTTTTCAGCAACCCTAATGGCCATCTCATGTCACCATGTATCCCTGTGAGGTTATAAAAGGCTATGCAGGGGAATGCATCCTCAGTTCCCTCTTACTGCATCATCAGGGTTGAAGTCCTTCCTGCTTACTCAGAAAGGAATAGCTCAGTGGTTTGAGCATTGGCCTGCTAAACCCAGAGTTGTGAGTTTGATTCTTGTGGAGGGGATTGGGGGCAAAATTTTGTTAGGGATGGTACTTGGTCCTGCTGTGAAAGTAGGGGACTGGACTTGATGACCTTTCAAGGTCCATTACAGTACTAGGAGATAGGCAATCTCTGTTAATTTAAAAAATTTACATTTTATGAGAACTATGGTCTGTTGTCGACAGTTTTGTTGCCTTTTTAATTTATACTTCTGTAATAGCTTTAGCAGTGTATATCGTAGCCCCTTCCAGGGACTCGCCCATTAGGAAACTATGTCCCACATTGCAGGGTTCACAAACTGTACCTCATGCCCTTACTCATTCTCTGTGAATTCATAGATTCATAGACTTTAAGGTCAGAAGGGACCATTATGATCATCTAGTCTGACCCCCTGCACAGTGCAGGCCACAGAATCTCAACCATCCCTCTTAGAATAATCCTCTCACCTATATCAAAGATATTGAAGCATTCAAATACTTTGAAGGACCCAACATGCAGAGAGTCCTTCAGCTGTGATCTGTGCCCAATGCTACAGAGGAAGGCGAAAAACCACCAGGGCCTTTGCCAATCTACCCTGGAGGAAAATTCCTTCCCGACCCCAAATATGGTGATCAGCTAAACCCTGAGCATGTGGGCAAAACTCACCAGCCAGACACCCACATTGACTTTACTGCCTGGGCTCGATTTTGGTCAGTGGTGCTGATGATGCACTGCCCATGTAATGGACAGGAGGAGTGCTGAGCAGCACCCGGTGACTAAGGGGTTAAAACTCAGGTAGCTAGCAAAAGTGTTGGCTAGGGGGCCGGGAGAACCAATCGAGATCGAGGGATGAAATTTGAATTGAATAAGATTCCTTGCCTGCTTTCTTTGTGTGGGTGAGAGAAACTGTGTTTTAATTTGTTTTCCTTAGTTGCTCTGTAATATCTACCAACAAAGCATGCTTTATCAAGTTTATCTTTTGTTTTGCAATAAAAATCTCTTTTTTTAAGGGGATGATTTGATTCTTCTGTCCTGGAAGGTACAGGAGGTATGTCTGTCGGCCTCAGACTGAGGTCAGCTATGAGAAACTGCAGCTTGTTTTCTCTTTTCTTTTTCCAAGCTCCTTTAGGGCAAAAGAACTTGGGATAACCCGGCAGGCGAGGGGGGGAGGGGGAGGGAGAAGTTTCAAGTGTTCACTCCTGGTTTTTAGGGATAAAATCACTTGATGGTGGCAGCAATCCCCCCAAATCTGTGTATTGTGATTCTGGGGCGAAGTTTTTTGTAACCAGTGCCTATAGAGGCAAAGGTCCCCGCCCCTTTGAGCTCTTTGCGGGCCCCCCATCTTCTGCACTCAAAGTACAAGAGTGGGGAACAGCCTTGACAGCCCATCATTAGCAATGAGCACTCTGCTCTTGATTTCACTCCCAGATCCATTGGAACCACTGAGATATGAGAAGGTGCACAAAGTCAGCTGTGATTGCACTCACAAATACCATAGCAGATCCCCATTGCAGACCACTGCAGCGCATCACGTTTCCTCCCTGAGCTAGGAACGGTTGGGTGAGATGCCATGTAATGATTCCACTGGGTCATCCCCAAAAGCAGAAGGTGAGGCAAATCATAAGATATCTGAGTCCAGTGTTAAGGATTCACTAGCATTCAGTCTCCAGAAACCTAAAAGTCCCTTAGGTATCAGAATTTCTGGTATGGGGTGTGTGCACAGCCACCCAAATCCTGACACCTCTGAGCATTTCAGTTCATCATACTTCAGCCTAGATGGTATGACTCTCCCCCTCTCCCTCCCCCTCCCCCATCTGTTTTGCTCATGGAGCCCAAGCCAGTAGAAGTACCCAGATCATCATCATCATCAACCATGGGCTCAATGCCCGTTGGTGTCCAATGCCTCCCTCACCATTTCCTTCCATCTTTTCCTGTCCAGTGAGGAGTGGCTTAGTTTCTGTAGACCAAACTATTATACCATCTACCCATTCTCTGTGGGGTCTGCCTCTCCTATTCGGACAATCCATTATGCCAAATACCAGGGTCTTAACTTTTTGCTCATTGTTCATTCTGCAGACATGCCCAAATAGCTGTAACTTCCGTTGTATTAATCTTCTACAGTAGGTTCTCTTTCAGCTGTATCTTCCTGTATAATTCCTCGTTGGTGACCTTCTGCGTCCATCCTATTTTAAGGGTCTTTCTATAACAACTCCTCTCAAATGCCAGTGTACCCTCCAAATTGGGCCCTGTTGAAAATATAGCTGGATAAAGTGCTCTCCTATTATCCCAGTGGTTGTTAGCACACTGATGCAGGAAGTGAGATACCTAGCTTCAAATCCCCACTTTGCTTTATGCAGAGACTTGAATTTAGGAGTACGACCTCCCATGTAATTGCTGGGGTCGTGTATCTTTTAATATTCTCAATGCTGTTCCACTTTGTTTAAACAATAAAGTATTTATTGGAGCAGGGACTAGAACCTGGGTATCACAGGAGACTATGCTAATTTCTCGCTCTCATGGGCCCAGTGAATATTTAATTATTTTTACAAAGCCAAACAACAGAGTCAAAGAGATACCTGTCCTGGAATAGCTTGATGGTTAGGACATTCACTGAGATGTGAAACACCTGCATGCAACTTCCTGTTCTAGATCAGATAGAGTGAGAATTCACACCTCAGTTTCCCACAGCCTAGTATCTTAGCCCCTAGGCTATTAGGTCTCAGTGTATGCCTACACACACCGGCTGTGTTTACACTGCACCCCTTTTCCGGAAAAGGGATGCAGATGAGACAAGTCGGAATTGCAAATGAAGCGGGGGATTTAAATATCCCCCGCTTCATTTGTATAAACATGGCTGCCGCTTTTTTCCGGCTCGGGCTTTGCCGGAGAAAAGCGCCAATCTAGATGGGATCTTTCGGAAAATAAAGCCTTTTCTGAAAGGTCCTTTATTCCTCTTAAAATCAGGAATAAGGGACCTTTCGGAAAAGGCTTTATTTTCCGAAAGATCCCGTCTAGACTGGCGCTTTTCTCTGGCAAAGCCCCGAGCCGGAAAAAAGCGGCAGCCATGTTTATACAAATGAAGCGGGGGATATTTAAATTCTCCGCTTCATTTGCAATTCCGACTTGTCTCATCTGCATCCCTTTTCCGGAAAAGGGATGCAGTGAAGACACAGCCACCATGTCTGTCTTTTGTGCAGAGCCTGAGCTTGTAGATGTGCTCTGAACCATGCCTCTATGCGTTGCACTGATGAGATAAGTGTGGATGCACACTGTTTGATACTCCTGATTCAGTGCAGCTGGCCTCTGGCTTGCACTCATATGCCAAGCGGCCGAATAGCTGTGGAGCACCAGCTGGCCTTAAGCAGATTTGCACATGCCTAGCAGCAGAAATCTTGATACCTAGTGACCATATGAACCTGTGGGGTTAGGTGGCTGAGGAGCAGTTTTTCTGAGAAAGTCAGTTATACCTAAATATTGGATTTAGGTGCCTACGTACCTTTGTGCATCTGGTCCTTTAGAGCCTAAATCCTATGGATTTCTTTCAATGAGGCTTGCTTCCATTGCTTTAACACTGGACTTAAGCTTTGTAATTAACTTAGGCACAGATTGTCAAAGGTATTTAAGCACCAGTGAGAGTTAGCCCTTGCAACTCAGAGGATAGCAATGTGTAAATATGGGTATGTCTACATTACAAAGTTAGTTCGAACTAAGGGACGTCAGTTTGAACTAACTTTCATAGGCGCTACACTAGCGCTCCGCTAGTTCGAATTTAATTCGAACTAGCGGAGCGCTTAGTTCGAACTAGGAAAACCTCATTTTACGAGGATTAAGCCTAGTTCGAACTTACTAGTTCGAATTAAGGGCTGTGTAGACCCTTAATTCGAACTAGTGGGAGGCTAGCCCTCCCCAGCTTCCCCTGGTGGCCACTCTGCCCAACACCAGGGAAACTCGTCTGCCCCCCTCCCGGCCTCGGACCCCTTAAAGGGGCACGGGCTGGCTACGGTGCCCGTGCCAGGTGCAAGCCTGCCAGCACCCAGCTAGCAGACCCTGCACCTGGCACGGATTGAGCCACCCACCCGATGCCCCGAAGCCCTCCCCCTCTTCCCGGGACCAGGCTGGTGGCTCCCGGGAGCTTGCCGGGGACCGCAAGAGGCGGGCACCCGCCTGGGCTAGTGCGGACATCGTGGACCTCGTCCACGATCTCTGCACTAGGCACAGGAAAGTGGCCGGCTAGGGCAGGAGAGCTGCCAGCCTGGCCACCCAGGAGCAGGTGTGCATGAAAATCAAGGTGGTCCACTGAGACCCCCGACCCTGAGCTTACAATGGCCGTACTGGGTCAGACCAAAGGTCCATCTAGCCCAGTAGCCTGTCTGCTGACAGTGGCCAACCTTAGGGACCCTGGAGGGGATGGACCAAAGACAGTGACCAAGCCATTTGTCTCGTGCCATCCCTCTCCAGCCTTCCACAAACCTTGGGCAGGGACACCACTCCTACCCCCTGGCTAATACCACTCCATGGACCCAGCCTCCATGACTTGATCTCACTTCCCTTTAAACTCTGTTCTAGTTCTAGCCTTCACAGCCTCCTGCAGCAAGGAGTTCCACAGGTTGACTCTTTGCTTTGTGAAGAACAACTTTCTGTTTGAAGCCTGCTACCCATTCATTTCCTTTGCTGTCCTGTAGTGCTTCTTTATGGGCACTAATGAAGAACTTTTCTGTATGCACCCTCTCCACCCCACTCCTGCTTTTAGAGACCTCTATCCTGTCCCCCCTCCATCTCCTCTTTTCTAAGCTGAAAAGTCCCAGTCTCTTTAGCCTCTCTTCATATGGGACCTGTTCCCAACCCCTGATCATTTTAGTTGCCCTCCCCTCTCCCAGCCTCTCTCTTCCCCTCTCCCACCTCCTTTTCCCAGTCTCCCCCAGTTTTGTTCAATAAAGACAGATTCCATTTTTGAACACAATTGTCCTTTATTTTGTACATCAAGAAGAGGGGCTAGGGAAGGGTAAGTGGAAGGAGGTGAGGGAGGAATGGGGTACGAGCCCCCGATGGGGAGGACTGGGCTGGCTCTGCGGGCTTCTGGAGGTGGAAGCTCTCCTGCAGCCCCCCAATTGCCCCCTCTCCCCAGATGGCAGCCTGCGGCAAGTGCAGCCGAGCTGATGGCCGAGTGCTGTGATGTGCCCAGTGTGGGTACTCCGGGCACTCCAAGCCAGGACTGCTTTGCAAGCGAGGCACCCCTGAAAACTGTGGGGGTCGGGACCCTTTAAGCGCAGCCCTCAGCTAGCCTGAGACAGCATCTCCATGCTCTAAGTCCTCCTCTGATGTCCTGCCGGCACTGCTTCCGGCCATCCTTAAGCCCGGTTCAGGGTCCACTTAATGTGGACATGCTAGTTCGAATTAGCAAAACGCTAATTTGAACTAGTTTTTTAGTCTAGATCCGTTAGTTCGAATTAGCTTAGTTCGAATTAACTAATTCGAACTAAGTTAGTTCGAATTAGCGCTGTAGTGTAGACGTACCCTATATGTCTTTGCCCTCAGTGAGTGGCTCTGATTTAGAGTGATTTTTAGCATCCTCAAAGCCTCATGGATAGTTGAGGTTGCTTGTAGGATCTGGGCCAAGTGAAATTGAGATCCCTCAATATGCCCCAAGTAATGCTCAAGAGTGAGAGGGTTGAGGTGCTGATCCACAAAGGGATTTAGGTAGTCAAATGCCCTTTTCATGTCTCTAAATCCAACATATAGTCCTCGTCTATGGCAGTTGGTAGGATATGTGTAGCTGGACACTGCAGTGAAAGACTGGTGGGGGAGGATAGGGGGAGGCAACAGAGAACGGCTCTGGCACTGAGGATGCAGAGAGGCCCTATACTGATAAAAATAGTAGTGTAGCCTTTGGAGGCACAGCTAGGGTGAATAGAGAACTGTGTAGGGTACATACATTAGGTTCTGGTACATCTTTACTCTGCTTTCCTAAGGAGTGCCTCCCCCACTACATTGCTATTTATACCTGTTTGTTAGAGTGTGTGTACAATGTTTGTACTCTAAATGTAGACATAACCGTAAGTGACACTGAGATTCTTCAACTCCCCCACCCACTCATCTGCTGCCTAATCCTGTAGGTGCATAAGTTTTTGCATGGGCATTGCTGCCTGAGTCTGGGTTCCTGTCTCATACCTTAGCCCCAAGGAATCCTCATGTCTTTTTACCACCTAGCTCACCTTCAGGGCTTTTGCTGGCAGAGTATGCAAATGAAGCACTAATTAGCATTTTGTCACGCTTCATGTGCATCATCTATTTGAGCCGTTTTTGCGCAAGGGGTTTTATGCTGGGAAGTCATAAGGATCTTGCACAAAAAAAGTTTTTTTGGGCAAAAAGGAAAGGTGCATACTGATTTGGCCTTATCCATAGTTAATTAGATAGATAGCATGGAACTGTGTCAACATAAGACAGACACTTCCCCACCAAACTATTCAGGTGAGACTCGAGAGCGCGGGAGGTTAGTGCTTTTGGCTAAGAGATGAGCACCCCAAATTCAAATCCTTTTCCCATATCTGGGGACTGGGAAAGGGAAAATTAAATTAAATGCCCTAAACACTTTGGCATTTAGTCTGTAAGACGGGGAGGGGGCCTTCTACCTCTGCCTTCATTGTTTGCAAGCCCCCTTTCTTATAAACAAAGTACTAATGTGGAATGCTTAATTTGTAACACAATTGGTGCTGGGGCTCAAGCAATTAGGTTCTGGGAGGTGAAGCATTTTGCTTTAAAATTTTCCTACCTGATTTGGCAAGCTCAGAGGTTCTGGGGCTATAAACTGCCAAGCTTAGTGGTGCGGGCAAACCCTTCCACAAATTAAGCACTGTTAACATGCCATCCTTCAGGAGAAGGAGCATGGCTGAGAAGCTCTGCAGTTTGGAGACTAGCTCACTGATTATGGCTGGCTGAGCTCATACTCTGCTTGTTGACACTGGCTACCATAAGCAGCGCAACATGCTGGCTTTTAGATCCCATGCTTATGCATCTCTTGCTCCCCATATATTGAACTAGATTTATCTGGTCTTGCTTGAGTCCTTTATTAGTTTTTTTGGAAAATAAAATGAGAGTGTACATGCTTCAGTTACATCATTGCTTTGGGGGATGAGGGAGTTCAGTATGCATGCTGCTCTGGGGAGAAAGGCCTACCCCCCAAACTCTTTCATCACAGCCGCTTGGGCCCAGATAAGAGGCATCGCTTCATGGCCGCTGCAGCTCCAGTCGGCATAGTTGTGGGAAAGGGTGCAGGTCCCCCGTCTGGGGCAGGGCCTGGTTCCTCTGCCTCCTGCACTCCCCAGCCACATTGAAGAATGCGCCAAACTGTGCACTTTGACAGAGGGGAACAGCTATCAATATTCCTGCATTAATCTGGGGGAGGGAGGGAGGTGCGTCAGCCCTGCCAGCCTCCCTAAAGGGTGCTTGGGGGTATGTGGGAGATTCAGGGCTGGGACATTCCTGGATTTGGGGAGGGGGAGAGGGGAACACTCTCAGACAATCAGCCCCTTTCACCTGTCTGGTGATTATTTCTTTTGTGTATGGTTTCATGAGACGTAATCTCATTCCAAGCACATCCCATTTTCCTGGCACAACCAAACCCTTACCTTGCTTTAAGTTATAACAAGAGAAAGATGAATACCAAATTTAGTGATCCTAGCTCTTAGGAGGGATTCTTAGACAGACAAACTCTCTCATATACGTATATATATAGTAGAATATTTAAAGGTTAGGTGTTTCAACACCTAAGTCCCTTTGTGGAACAAGCCCTACTGCATACATCTAATTTCTGCAAAAGAACTGATTAAAACCTCTGTTTGTGAGCTATAAGGATGATTAACTCTCTCTTAATGGTGCCAATGACTTTCTGATTTTTTTAGCCTCAGTTATTCCCTGAGAACTAATTAAATAACACCCTTAATAATACACTAGCACAAAACTCAAAATTATGAGCTGAATGGAAAAGTCAAGTTCCTAATCATGTCTTCCTTTGTGTCTTGTTTAGTGCCAAATGCAACATTGGCACTTAATAGTGACAAAAACATAATATGTAAAAAAAGTAATTGGCTGATGAATTGGTTCCCATGGTCAGTCTGTAGGATTATGCACAAAACAACTTGTTTGGTGGCCTATATGAAATCAGTCAGAGTGTTTTGATCCATTTCACAATGTACAGTGGTTTACCTCACAACCACAGTCACAGCTGGCATCTTTGCTTATATTTTTAGCATGGTGGCAATGCTTACATACTATGGAGTTCGGTATTAATGAAAACCCAAAGAGGCAGAGAGATTTTCTTCTGATCAAAATAGTTTCTCAGGAACATAGGTCAGCTACATGGGTGCACATAGTCCCCTTACATGTGAATAATGTATTCAGGTTCCAACAGTGAGAATGTGTCCAATTCCCAAAGCACTCAATTGCACACACAAAGAATTTAAATTAAAAAAACCCAGATAATTTTAAACTGGGTTGCTCCCCCATGAACAATGATGGATGAAAGATCAGAAAAGAATTGCTGTTCTTTTGTGTGGCAGATTTCGCAACTCATATTATGTTTTTAAATGTATGTCAAGGGCAGCCACAGTTTTGGATAGGTATCCTTATATTTGTAAGTTTTAGACTGAAATGTAGATATAAATAAATAACATGCACAGTGAAGGTTGGTATGATTAGACTAACATGTACATTGTTAAAGTAAACTTTTTAATAGACAAGATTAATCAGCCTTTTCATCTCCATACAATTTGATCGCTGTGTTGTATCTGTCTGAAATGAAAGTATACACAACAAAAAATCTCAGCACGTCATAGGTTCCTATTAGTGTTATTCCTTATTAGCACTTATACCTTATGGAAAGAGAACATACAATCAAAAAGCAATTTACTTTCACAGTACTGTCTACTGTTCTCATTGGTATTAGAACTGAAAATATGAGGTCAAACCATTAGCTGATCTTGCGAGATGTGGACCACATCCAAAGCGCTGAGTCTTTCCAACGCTCATGAGACTCAATGTGCACTCACTGCCATGCAGGACATGCTCCAAATATGCTATTAAACCTTCAATGATCATCTTTTTAAGATGGGCAGACAGAGGAACATTTTTCTGCCTCTCCCAAAATGGCTTATTAATTCTGTCATCATCCATGTTTCTGCTTAGCCTCTGAGGAAAAGTGTGGCTTTAGTGCAGAATACAGAAGGTAAAGGGGAGCAAACAAGGGAAGGAGTATAGCAGTAAAAAGGAGAAGAATGGCACGTAAACAGGAGAGAGAGCTCAATGGAGAGGAGCAGAGTAATGAATTAAATGCCAGAATGAAAGCTGACAAATCCACATTAGAGTTAGGTGGACTTCAGGAAAAGAGACGCCAATATTTAGAACACAGAAAACTGGGAATGATGAGATACAGATTGTTAAAATATATGGTCAAATCTAGTCTCAATTCCCTGAAGCATAATGGTTTAATATTTGGCAGTATGCTTTCAAAGAGCTATTTAGAGATTTAGCCTTGTAACTCTCAATACTTGAAGCTATAAGTTAGTTTATCAAAATGCTTTTCAGGATTCATGTATTCATAACTTTAAGATGTATCACAGAGTGAGTGTACTGAAGCACTAATATTGGAAAACATAAGAACATCAGCAAGCCCCAGGGCACACTAAACTAAAAAGTGAAAGAAAGACAGGACTTTGATACAGCTATGCAGCCTTAGATGATCTAGTTCTCAATATATACTTGTAAGGGTGACTGCATTAGTACAAGCAACATAACATTAAAACATGCTGGCTCAGCCCCTCTTGTCTTTCACACAAGCCATTAGCTGTTTAAACCTTTCCCCCATGTTCGTGTTTTAAAATTCTGCTTTCTTGAACATATAAACCTGGCCACTGTCGATACAGAATTACTGATAGCCAAAGGGCTTGGCACAGCTTTCGAATTTTGTTGCTGCTGGACAGTCTCATTTCAGTTTGTGCCATTACTTCATTATCTGTTGTTGAATTGAGCCCTACCAAATCCAGCATTCATTTGGGCAAGTTCATAGTCATAGCATTTCAAAATTTAAGTTTCATTATTTCACTTAGTGTTGTAATTGTAGGAGTCTTGACCCAAAAAAGAACTGTGGTGGGAAAGGCATGGTTATCGTAAGTGAGTGTGCAATACTATTACCATTCTGCACTGATTCTGGCAGCAAGTCTGCCTTCAGAGCTGGGCACCTGGCCAACAGCTGCCACTATCTGGACACCCAACTCTCAAAGCAGCTCATCAATAAGGTTGGCAATACTGTGATCCTAAAATAATCTTGTGATGTCCTTTGTCCCCTAAAACTTTTGGGTCAGGACTCCCAATTTGAGCAGCATTGGTCTTTCCTGTGCAAACTGTACAGTATGGAGAAATAGCATACAAAAGACCAGATTTCACAAGCCGTGATACATTTTACATGGCATGAATTTGGTAGACCCCTAGTTATGTGTCCTATGGAAATGTCTGTGATCAAGCATCCTTAATAATTAAATAATAAAAAATACAAAAGAAATGTAACTAATAAATAAATTTGACTTTTTCATCAAATCTCTGTTGAATCATGAATGAGGTTCACGCTGCAATAAAACAGTGTTAATTAATTCTAGTGTAGCACTCTTTAACACAAGTGTAGTAATCAGACTTCTTGGCCTACAAGGAAGCAATGTAACCTCACTAATTTCTTTCTTTGAAAGCTGACACCATGTTATTCTGTCAGAGTTATCTACCACCAAGTATCAAAGGAATGGATTCAGCTTTTCTTGTTCTTCCATAATTTTCTCTATAATATTTTAATGTACAATTATCTCTATTTTCACCTCTTTTATATGAAATATTGAGTTGAATTTCTCTAATGAATAGTTTTCAGAATTGCCTTTTTGTTGTTTATGCTCCAATTTATAAAGCAACCAGCTTCTGAAGAAAACCTCCACTGATATGTGAATATTTTAATCCTGTGGGTGTCATTTGCTCCCATATAGCATTCCATAAGAAGTCATATATGCAATTTAAGTCCCAATTATTTCCTAACTTGGGATTTTAAGAAATACATAGACTTTGTTCTGGACCTCACACTATGGTGATGTGTTTTTTCTCCACGTTGACTTCAAAAGGAATTGCCACCATACATCACTGTATAAAGTACTAGAAGATTTATTTAGTATTGCCCGGATCCTTCAGGCCAGTGGACTGGCAGCGTGGGGGTTGCAGGAGTCAGGTCAGGGCTTCAGGGATGTAGTCAGGGCGTGAAGCTGGGGATGTGAGAAAGGATTGGGAGAGGTGAGAAGGGGCTCAGATTGGGGAGTGGTTCCCATCTACTGGGGCTTTCTCTCTTCCCCTGGCCAGCAGGAGCCATCTTTCTCTCCTCTGTCCTTCAATCTGATAGGGTTTTCTCCCTTCACACCCTTCAGAGCTTCAGCCAAGAGCCAGTGGAGGGAGGGGTTTGGAGCAGTAGTGCTACTTACCCATTGGTGGCAGGATGGTGAGCCCCAGCTCACCACTCTATTGATGGTGTAGCTGCCCCACAATGGTCACTCTGCAGTATAGCTCTCCTCTGTGCTCACTGCCTTCAGTCCCATCGAACTGCATGTTCTGGAAAACAGTCCCATTCCTGGCACTTCCCATTTTCCTGGCGCAACCAAAGCCTGACATTGCTTTAAGTTAGGGTAAGAAGAAGCAGCATACCAAATTTGGTGGCCCTAGCTCTGACCATTTAGAAGGAGTTCTTGAACAAACGGACTCACAGAGAGACAGCCAGTCACATGGATACTAATATATATAAATATATTATACACACACAAAATAGTACATTCAAGTTATTCTGTACGTTAACAGAAGGGGCGGGCTTCAAAACTGATTGTTGCTTGTATTACATTAGTAGAGCAATGCAACAAAACAAAACAAACAAACAATAAAAAACACAACTATTCTTTACTATTCATTACCAAAATAAGAAACAGCAACAATCCTTCTTTCCAGCCTAGTATTATATTGAAGAACTTATCTGAAAGCTGTATATTTAGACAAGAGATAGCTTACCTTCCAACCACCTTGATTTTTTTTTCTATCTAGGATTTCATTATGGGTCTCTCAATTTTACTTCGAGGGACAGTACAAGAAAAACTCAACTGGGCTTTTAATTTGTATGATATAAATAAGGATGGATATATAACTAAAGAGGTAAGAATTCATTTTGCAGCCACAGAACCTGAAACCATACCATGTATGTGTCCCTCCTTCTTTAGTTTCAAAGGAAAGGGGCTTTAGAGAAGCTGTTGTCAAAACTCTGAGACTATATCTACACTTCCTCCTAAAAAATATGCAAATGAGGTGAAGCATGGAATAATGCCACTCCTCATTTGCCTAATTAATGAGGCTCTGTTTTTGCACAAAAAATCCCTCTTGTGCAAGAGCCGTTCTTCCTAAAAAAATGCGGAAGAACAGCTCTTACTCAAGAGGGGGGTTTTGCACAAAAACGGAGTGTCATTAATAATGCAAATGAGGTACAGTGATATTCCACACTTCACCTCATTTGCATATTTTTTGCATAAAATGGGGGCAGTGTAGACTTAGCCTGAGTTGGGTAGCAAACAGCAAGACAACTTATTTTCTTCCCACAACTTAAAATGGTTAAAATAAATGCAATTTTATAAAAACTTTAAGAAAAGATATTTAAGAACTGGTCACAAACTTAGATTTTATTAGTAGACATAGACGATATAGCTGGCCAAATTTCTTAAGGAAGAGACACATAAGGAATGGGTACCTAAATATGCCCAAAGAATTACTAAAAATAGGTAGTGAACATAAAAATGGGTATCCAAAAATACAAGTGAACTTCAACACTATTTAAAATAAAATCTGTAATTTGTTGTTAGCACAGAACATATTAAAATACTACAGACTGAACCTCCAAAATCTGGGACTCCCTGGTCCGGCATGTTGCTGGATCAGAGAGCCCCAGCGCCCGGGAGTGTGAATGGCTGGGGGCCCCATCCCCAGTGAACCACAGCTGGGCAAGGCTACCTTGGGACCAGTGATCCCCATCCAGATGTGGCAGCAGTGGAACTGGTGAGTCCCATCCCTGGGGTGCCTCGGCCAGGTGGGGCAGCAGCCAGGTAAATAGTGGCAAAAACAGGGCAGCCAGCAAGCCCTGTCCTCAGGCTGTCCTCAACACAGTCAGATCAATTACATATTTATAATCATACTTATAGATCAATTTTCAAAAACATATCTCAGAGTACCTTAACAAAAGCTGGAGAAACTCATGCACAGGGAGATGATGACGTTTGCCCAATCATCTCTAGCTACAAACTGTTTTCCATTTGTTTCCACTTACTGGACTACAGAAGCTTTCTTTCCACAATATCATTAGACGTATATGTAGTAAAGCATTTAAATTCAAAAGCATAAACCTACATCTGCTTAAGAGTCTTCAGTTACTTTACAATGTTTTATTGAGTTCTCTCTATTGTAGAACATATGTAAGCTGCAGTGCCTAATTTAAAATTTCAAGGTGATCCATGTGAAGTTGTTCAATTACAATTTGACTATGTGGCTTAGTCTGAAATATTTCTTCTAAACTATAAATGCTCAAAATCTAAAGAAACATTATATGAACATGTTTTTCTCTTCAGGAAATGCTTGATATTATGAAAGCTATATATGATATGATGGGAAAATGCACTTATCCTGTTCTCAAAGAGGACGCCCCTAGACAACACGTGGAAACATTTTTTCAGGTAGGGCAAGACATCCAAAAAGTATGATTTACAAGTGAAAATCATATATTGATTTGTAAACAATTTTGCACATCCTATTATTTTTGTTACCCTGTCTTCCCTGTGCTCCCAACCTAACCTACTTGTCTAATTAGTTATATCCAGGCTTTTAGACTGTAAACCCTCTGAGGCAGAAACAATTCATATAGAATCATAGAATCATAGGACTGGAAGGGACCTCGAGAGGTAATCGAGTCCAGCCCCCCGCCCTCAAGGCAGGACCAAGCGCCGTCTACACCAGACAGATGTCTATCTAACCTGTTCTTAAATATCTCCAGAGAGGGAGATTCCATCACCTCCCTTGGCAATTTATTCCAATATTTGACCACCCTGACAGTTAGGAATTTTTTCCTAATGTCCAATCTAAACCTCCCTTGCTGCACTTTAAGCCCATTACTCCTTGTCCTGTCCTCAGAAACCAAGAGGAACAAATTTTCTCCTTCCTCCTTGTGACACCCTTTTAGATATTTGAAAACCGCTATCATGTCCCCCCTATATTTACATACAGTGCCAAGCAAAATGACACCCTGACCTGGTTGGCCACCAGCCTGCAATATAACTTTAAAATAAGTAATAAAAAAGTAAGTATTTTTACGCAGGATTTTCTGATGATGTAAGCAAATGTTCTTACTCTTTCTGGACAGAAAATGGACAAAAATAAAGATGGAGTAGTTACCATAGATGAATTCATTGAAAGCTGCCAAAAAGTAAGTAAATATCTCACATTTATCATTAGTTACACCTATCATCTGGCTAAATGGTTCTTACATGATACTACCAATTACAGGATTTGAGTGTAAAGATGTAGCTTACATGTCTAGATACTAGGGACTACATTTGCCAAGGCACCTGTACAAAAAAAAAGTGTATCTGAACAACTGTTCTGCAAAACACGGAGTAACATATGCAAACATGTACAGTATTTGTATTCACAGAGATGATACTTTTTGAAAAGCTAATCATCTAGTTTACCAATGTGTTTACATCCTCTCTTCCTATGCAAAACTACAATGTAGTAGATGATAAACTGTTTGTTATAATATTTTTCCTGTCTTGTGCTGGGTAAATATCTGCCAGAATTCACATTTATTCACTGTAAGATAATTGAATGTGCTATTATTTAAGAACTTGCGTACAGTAAGCCAAGAGAGCCCCATAAAAATAAGTTCTGCAATTTATATGAAAAATGTACTAAAAACATAAAAGCTACTTGTGTGGGAGTTATACTAGAGGAACAAGTTACATAAAGAAGATGCCATGACTACATTAGATCAAGCGTTGAGATCCAAACTGGGAAAAAAGGCTAGTAACGATTGATCATGCAGACCGATTTTCTTGAGGAAAAAAAAACTGTCAATAGCTGTAAGAAACTAAAACAAATCCTATCTAACAGTAATATTAAATAAGGTACAGTAGACTTCAGCTGACATACCTCTCTATCTGGGTTGTCTTGGATAGGAGAAAGGAGATTAGGAAAACCAAAAATAAGACTCAATATATTGCACTTAAAAAAGCATATGAGAGTATGTCTACATAGCAAAGTTATTTCGAAATAACAGCTGTTATTTCGAAATAACTATCCTAGCATCTACACAGCTATTCTTGCATTTCGAAATAAAATCGAAATAACGGAGAGCTTATTTTGAAATTGGTAAACCTCATTCCACGAGGAATAACGCCAATTTCGAAATTGCTATTTCGATGTAAGTGCTGCATAGACACTTATTTCAAAACAGGGGGCCTCCAACCTTCCTAGGGTGCCCTGGTGGTCACTCTGGCCTCAAACAAGAACACTTCTCTCCCTCCACCCCTCCCCGGAGCCCTTAAATGGGTAGACTCTGGCCACAGTGCCTGTGCCAGCTCCAAGCCTACCAGCCCAGAGCCAGCAGTCACTGTCCCAGACCCAGTGGCCCCAAAATATGAGCCATCAACCCTCTGGCAGCCAGCCCTCCACTGCTCCCCAGGAGCAGTCTGCCAGCTTCCAGGAGCCTGCTAGAACCCGGAGAAGGTGGGCACCTTCCTGGTCTAGGCTGGAGATCATGGGCCTTATTCAGGTTTGGGGGGATGCCCCCAACGTCCATGATCTCCACACTAGACGGAGGAACGTACATGTCTATGGCAGGATAGCTGCCAGCTGGCCACCAAAGGCCATATGTGAACCCAGGAACAGGTTCACATGAAAATCAAGTTGGTCTGGCAAGACCCACAACCCTGAGCCCTGAGCTTCCTCTCCCCCTTCTTCACCTTGCTTCCCCCTTCCAGCTCCCTCCTCCCAGGTTTCCCCCTCCCCTCTCCCACCCTCTCTCTTCCCCTCTTTCGCCTCCTTTCCCCAGTCTCACCAGAGTTTCATCTCCTCCCTCCTCCCCAGTTTTGTTAAATAAAGAGAGTTTGTGTTCATGAAAATACGTGTATTTTATTTGACATCAAAGGGAGGGGGTTTACGGAAGGGTAAGTGGAAGGACGTGAGGGAGGAATGAGGCACAAGCACCCAGTGGAGTACACCAGGGAGGCTCTTTGTGCTCCTCAGGGTAGAAGCTCTCCTGCATGCCTCCTGGATATTGTCAGCCCCCCGTTGGCCCTCTCAGATGGCAGCCTGCAGAAAGTGCAGCCAGGCTCGCAGCAACGTGCACAAGAGAAGCACCAGAGTACCCAGGGGCAGCTCTGGCTCCATGTTGCCGAGTGCTGTGGTGTCCCAAGTAAGGGCAACCAGAGCACACAGAAACAAAATGCTTTGCTGTCCCTCATCGAGGTAGGCAAGCAAGCAGGGAAACTTGCTGTCCAGGGGGGTACTTTTAAGCAGAGGCCTCCGATAGCCTCAGGCAGCAGCCACACAAAGTAACTCCTGACCTGATGCTCTGTTGGACCTGGTTCCAGCCAGCCTTAAGTGCGATTCAGCATCCACTGAGTGTGGATGCGCTATTTTGAAATAGCAAAAATCTATTTCAAAATGCATTTTGTGTGTAGATGCGTTATTTTGAAATAAGCTATTTCAAAATAACTATTTCGAAATAACGCTGTACTGTAGACATACCCTGAGAGAAGAGGGCCAGCAAACAAGAGTTGGCAATACAGATATTGGTAAGCAAGACTGGAAAAAGCTTGTCTAGCAATAAACAAGCTGTATGAGAAATATAAAATGTGGTGTGTGGTCTGTTTTTTTTTCACTTGCATCTGTAGGTATTCCATGAGGAATTGGATCAAAAACAGGGAGATAGTGAAAAGTTATAGAGACCTAGCCAATGATGTAATATTCTTAACTACACTTCTAATAGTGGCTGATAGGCTTTGGATAGAATTGATCATAGAATGGATGGTGTTCTCTGCAGTAGATCCATTCTAAGATTGCAGTGTTGCTGAGTATGTTTTCTTTTCTGGAGAGATTTGATATAGAGTGCGAGGTTTTTTCTGTCTCAGAGGGGTAGCTTTGTTACTTTAAAAACAAGTAGTTCTGTAGCACCTTAGAGACTATTAAATATTAATATTAAAAAAAACCCCGACAAATAGACTAGTAGCATCGTAAAGACTAACAAAATATGTAGATGGTAGTATAAGCTTCTGTGGACACAACCCACTTCTTCAGATGATGAGCTAGTATCATGAACTTATGTTTATATGAGGAAGTGGGTTTTGCCCATGAAAGCTCATGATACTATATGGCTACGTCTACACTGGCCCCTTTTCCGGAAGGGGCATGTAAATTTCAGCAATCGTCGTAGGGAAATCCGCGGGGGATTTAAATATCCCCCGCGGCATTTAAATAAAAATGTCCGCCGCTTTTTTCCGGCTTTTAAAAAAGCCGGAAAAGAGCGTCTAGACTGGCCCCGATCCTCCGGAAAAAGTGCCCTTTTCCGGAGGCTCTTCAAAGTAGGAATAAGAGCCTCCGGAAAAGGGCACTTTTTCTGGAGGATCGGGGCCAGTCTAGACGCTCTTTTCCGGCTTTTTTAAAAGCCGGAAAAAAGCGGCGGACATTTTTATTTAAATGCCGCGGGGGATATTTAAATCCCCGCGGATTTCCCTACGACGACTGCTGAAATTTACATGCCCCTTCCGGAAAAGGGGCCAGTGTAGACGTAGCCCTTATGTATATATATTTGTTAGTCTCTAAGGTGCTGCAGGACTACCCTACTAAGGTTTTATCTAGTCAGTTCTCTTGTTCAGTATATCTGAAAGGCTATTCAGGAAGACTGATCATCAGCATGCAGATGGCATTCATCTAATCTCCCTTTCATTCAACAGCAGTTCTGTTATTTCCTCAGTGCCTGAGGTTTGGATAAGGTTGATTGTAAAATTACAGATGGAGTCTGGACAAGATTGCAATGATGCTAATGGAGTAGGAAAATTTCTCTACAGGAATAGAGGAGGATTGCACAGTGAGGGCTCCAATGTGATTCTCTCCCAGAATGATTCACAGCTTCAATTATTTCAGAACAGCAGGATCAAAATCAACCCTCAACTGTCAATGCCAGTACTAAGTCCTTGTTATATAAATGGGTTTGATAATATATTAGCCCATATCACCAAGGTTTATGTGTTAATTATATGTATACAGTATGAAAGCATCTGATACTTTTTCGTAATTTAGGAATTTGTACTGTAATTGTTTCCTACGCTTGAGAACTAGTTATTAGTGGAATAACTGTACATAGAAGAGATTAATGTAGTTAGCAATCTCCACTAATAACACTAGAACTTAAAAAAAAAAAAACATGTACCTTCCAAGACCAATAGCATTGATTACAATTGCAGTATATCAGCACCTATTGTTTTGCATGAGGAATAATGGGGTAACGGGAGACCAAAAGTATCAGTAGATTTAATTGCACTGGCCTAAAAACCTATACTAGCACTATCACCAATGGTAGCAATATCAGTTGTCTAACAAGAAATCTTGTTATTAGTTCAGAATGTATACATTCTTTCAAACAGCTATGGATTTATAGTTGAAGGACAAAGCAACATCACACCATTGATGGAATAGGAAGGCTAAGAACAGACTGAAAAGAGATGGTAGAAAGTGTGATAACTATACTCTGTGGTGAACAACAAATGGACTTGCTACCATTAGAAAGATTGGTGCTCTATACTATTATTAAAGAGGCATATTGGCTAGCCTTCCACACACCATCCCAACTCTAGTAGTGGAGACATTTTTTTGCTGGTAGGTAACTGGTAGTTACTAGGTATGTGAAAGTGTAATCGTGTACATGGTTAATGCATGAGCCTGGGCTCATTGGTTAATGTGCACTGTTACACACAGGCCGCTTCTCCCCCCATATCAGAGGCAACAGCACACGGGTGCAGGCGCAGGGGAGCAGGAGGGAGCTGGTGCTCACAGGGAACTGCCAACTCCCTCTCCCCACATGTAACCCTCTAACCGCTGACATTTTCAGCAGTTACACATTACTTGAATAAACATATTTTAACATCCCTAGAATTTACTCATACTGTTTAGAATATTGTTTGAACACAAGTTTTGTTGTTGGATTTGTAAGTAGAACAAATAATCTATTGAAGGCAATGGAAGGAGAATCTGTTGTCTGCAACTGAATGCAGATAAGACAAATAATGTTGGTTGGTTGGAGGAAGGAACCATATGATAATATGAATACCCTTCACTGAGCGAGTACGCACTCCATTTGTTAAATATGGCTGCAGAATATGTATTTTTAAGAAGATACCTGACTTCTCCTAGATGCCCAGGTAATGGATATGGTCAAGTATCCTATTTTCCAACTGCATTTCTGAAGAGAATTCATCATTTTTACTTACAGTTATTGTCATCTTGATATTGGTTTATGGTAATTAGCTACATGACGAGACTATTTGGAAACTCAAGCTAGAAAAGAACATGGGCTAGCTTATCAGGTGAAATGTTATGTTGAGATTTTATTATCAATAAGCATCTGGGTGGAATTCAAGGCAAGAATTTTAATCTGTTAAGAAAGCCTTGAATTATTTGGGCTCTAATTACTTAAGAAATCATCCCAGTTGAAATCAGATATGGAAAGGATATGGTGCTATCTAGATCTTGGAGACAGCACTTTTCATAAAGTAGTCTATTCTTAAATTCACTCTTCCTTTGGTCCAAAACTGGTTAATGAAAGATCAAATTATTTTCTTAGGTGAGGACTAAGGTGGTATTACTGTGACTGCAGCAAGTATTCATTATTTTTATGTATATTTAATCAGTGGGGGAGATGACATTTTGAGGATTCAGAGGAAGGGCACCTCTAAAAGTTTTAAATAACCTGGATTAAATTAGTTTCCTATTTAATATCAACAAACAGAAATAGCATCAGAGAACACTTGCTATATGTCATGAGGGAAATCTCAGCTGAGGAGCCAATTTTTACAAAGTGTTTGGGAGATTTATACAGATGTTAAGCTCACACAGTGATGCATGGATGTGCTGATTCAGTTTTAAATTGTTCTAGACTCTACAAAATACAATCAGTCCCCGGGTTACGTACAAGATAGGGACTGTAGGTTTGTTCTTAAGTTGAATTTGTATGTAAGTCGGAACTGGTACATATTGTAGGGGAAACTCTAGCCAAACTTTTCTCCAGAGCTCAGTTTTATTCTCCCACACCTCACTTCCCTCAGTCCTTTATTCTCAAGCTGAGATGTGTGCTGAGAAAAGCCGCTCCGCGTCTCCCTGGTCCGCTGGGGAGGGGGGAGCGCTAGCTTCACGTCTCCCTGGTCTGCTGAAGGGAAGCAGATTTTGTAAGTAGGGATCCGATGTAAGTCGGATCCATGTAACCCGGGGATTGCCTGTAGTCCATTATGCCAAAGGGTATTATGCCAAAGGGTTTTAAGAAAATATACTGTGACAAGTAAAAGTTTAAAAAATATGGCTGTGCGCAAATATTACATAGGATATTACCATGTATTTATAAAGCTTTTTACAGTGGTATCAAGAAAGCAATTGATTACCTCCAAAACACTAAAGACTGTTTTACAGAATGATTAACATATAAATGTCTACTCAATATGATCTCTTTTTTTTAAACTTCAGTAACTATTTAGAATTGATATTTTTCCTAAAATCAGAATTTGTTTCAGAGTTAAGTTTTATCATCATTTACTTAAGTACTTTTTTCAAACATGTTGCTGCTATCAGTAACTAAGGCCTTGTCTACAGTATGGGGTGGATCAATGCTGCAGCAATCTACCAGCCATTGATTTCTTGCATCTGCTATAAATGCAATAAATTGATCTCCAAGGCTTTGTCTACACTCATGGCTTCTTGCGCAAGTAATATGCAAATGAGGCTAAGCGTGGAATATCGCTGAGCCTCATTTGCATACCTAATGAGCCACCATTTTTTTCAGAAGAGGCTCTTGTGCAAGAAAGAGCATCTAAACTGCCCCTTCTTGCTCAAGAAAAATCCTCTAATGCAACGGCGTTACACCTATTACTTTTCAGGAAGAACGGCGTTGCACAAGAGGGTTTTTCTTGTGCAAGAAAGGGCAGTGTAGATGCTCCTTCTTGTGCAAAAGCCTCTTCTGAAAAAAATGGTGGCTCATTAGGTATGCAAATGAGGCTTGGCGATATTCCATGCTTAGCCTCATTTGCATATTACTTGTGCAAGAAGCCACGAGTGTAGACATGGCCCAAGTGTGCACTCTTTGATGCTGGTACTCCACCAAGTTGAGAAAAGTACCTGGCATTCATGGGAGAGCAGCCCACTCCTACCTCACTGCATGGAAGATGCCATGCAGAGTATGTTAACTCCAGCTATGGTATCTACGTAGGTGAAATTAATTCACGGCACCACATAGTGTAGACAAGGCCTAACATTAGTGACCTGCACTCACTTTCTTTCCCTATACACTTCTCTATAGGAAATGTAAGAATCTGATGTGTATATTTCTTCTACTTACAGGATGAAAACATAATGCGTTCCATGCAGCTCTTTGAAAATGTGATTTAACAACATGGTTTACTCTGCAATTAATGGACAAATGTGAACTATTCTTCAACATTATTAAAGCTGGATTTGCCACATTTACCATATGTAGGATTGCTCAGCTTTACACTGAGACATGTATTATGCAAATAAGTTTTGTTTTATTATAAAGCCTTCCTCCCAAAAATGATTTCCCAAAGGTTAGGAATTAATCATTTGTCCTTTATTTAACTAATGGACTATTCTAAAAATATTAGGTATTGCCCCCACATTTCTAAAAATAGCATAGCATCTGCCATTATATAGCTTTATTATCATTCCAACCCCTAGATAAAAGAGGCTTTAACACATGGAAATAAAAATGGTTGTTTTCTGATATTACCATTGGATCAAGTTCCAGAATCCCCAGCGTCTTAAAAATCCTTAAAGAGCGTCTTAGCCTCTATTTTCAGAGAAATCACCCTTTATTTCTTTTCACATTTGTATGGTGTAATAATCATTTTAATATAATGCTTTTGAATAAAAATTGTTACAGATAATGAGCCATACATATCTTCCTGCAACAACATCAAATTGTATTTGGCTTTCTTTCCTCTTTTATTGAAACCTAGCTAATTTACATAAGAGGAAGAAATCTTTTTTATAATAAAAAAATTTATGACTCAGATAGACATGTACCACTGGTAGGCATTAAACACATCATCCTTACCTAATAAATCCGCATTTATGAATTTTTCATGAAATGAGTACATGAAGTCCTATATATTGTATTTGTAATTCTGGTTGGACTGTCAGTAAAGTTTTCTGCTCAAAACTAAGGACCTGAAAAGGTTTGGAGTTCAAAGTTCTTTGTAAAGAAATTCAGAGTGGATTTCCAGAAGTACATGTCTTACCAGTTTTAATGAGGAAAAAAGGAGATAATGGTCTTTTGAGGCTTCCATCTCACTTCAGTGCTCAGAATGCAGTAATATCTAGACAGTCTAATATCTGTTTCAGTGGTCTGTTTACTATGAAAAGGGAGTGAAAAAGAAGCAAAATCTTTAGCTATACCCCAATGTTTCTTGTTAGCAGTAATATTATTACATTTTTTAGGAACATTAATTCTATCAAAGTAGGAAATACTTTAATTCTGGACTTAAAAAAATTATAAGTGCACAGACCTGAAAGGTGAAAATGGATTATCTTTCCCTAATCACAATTAAGAAGTAAAAATGACTATACTATTGTTTTCAATGATTCCAGGCCAATACTTAGAAATGCAACTGAAAATATGGCAATCTTTATTGTGACATTTCTGCACAAAAGATGTGAAGGGCCTACTAGAGTAGAAAGAATGCTGCAATCATTATTTTGCAAAAATAAATCAGGTATCTATTCTGGTGTAGAGATGGAATGTTGAAGGCTGCTCTGCTATCACCAGTGTAGGAATAAGAGTAGTACAGTACATGTACACCTGAAATTTGCTGTAGTGTGTCTGCGTAAATTAAATGTGCACATTTTGTAAAAAAAATAAAATAAATTACAAGAAAGAAAAACATGCACACTGTTTTTTGTTTTTTGAAAAAATGCTAGACTACAGACATGTATTTAATACTTAATTCAGGATGCATGGTTATTTAAATAGTAAATTTTGTTAAACTGTTATTTCAATACTGTGCTAAGATTTAAGTTCCTCATGTGACAGTTTTTAAAATAAAGAGTGACTGGGATGGAATATGAGAAACAGTATTCCAATATCAAGACCTGATTTTTACACTATTTACACTACTAGCGCAACATTGTACAAGTAGTTTTAAATCAGTTCTTTTGTGACAGAAAACTCCTTTTCATTTCCATAACACTTATCATGGAAATAAATCATTACATATTTATTTTTATATAGGTAAAATTTGCAAACGTACTTTAGCAGTGAGTTAGTTACTGCTTAATTAATAATTACAATCAAATGTTACTTTTTAAGTAATATTTAATAATCACCACCGGTGTGGCAGAATTATTAAAGGAAATAGTAATGCATAGCAAAAATGAATTAACATTTACTTTGTCTACACCTGAAACAACAAATGATAGTCAACCATTTATTAACTGTAAACATAAGATTGGCCATACAAATAGATTTATATACCAAAATTATATAAATGTTTGCCATAAGTACACTTTATCACAAGATGTTATGCACACATTTACTTCATCTTCATTTTTTCTCTCAAGCCAGATTACCCAATATTTGTGGTTAGTTTTGCTAAAATAAATTGTACCATAAGGAAATTCCAACAGCATCCACAGTCAACTTCTGGTGCCCACAACATCACGCTGTGTAAATGACTATATGGTTCTCTCATTCAAGAGGAGATGGAACAATAGGTTGGAATTTTAGATTTAATGATAGCCACACTTTCCTGTTGATAAAAAAAGAAGAGTACACAGTATGAAGCACTTACTTCTGAAGGCAACCAAGAGAAGTATCTGAGTCATAACATTTCCTTAAAATTATACACATCTAAACATCCATCATGCAAACTAAACAATCAAAAGAAGAGAGTCGAAAAAAAATTAAATATTTTATGAGATCAAATTTCTCTAATAAGAAAAGCAGCAGACACAAATAACTTCAAAAACATGAATAAACCTAATAAAATAATAGAAGAAAACAGAAGACGTAAACGAGGGTAGGTTCTGTGTGTCACTGACTTGTGGGTTATTTATTAACTATTGTTAAGTTCTTGCTGCTCTTACTCTAATAAATCTTTTTTTTAAAAAAAGGTGCTTATAAACAGCAAACACACAAAACACAGAATTTAAAAGTTCCATAAACCACGTGTCTGACTGAGAAAAATTGTTTTTAAATAATACTGTTTATTTGGCAGCATTATTTTCTTCTTCATTACTTAAACTGAGTACCCAAATGTGGGAGGGGAGAGATGAATGAAAAAAGCTCAGGTGCCTAATTTAAAAATCTTCTTACAAATGTAATTCTCAGTTAAATCAATGGAAGCTGTGTGTCTGACAAAGGCAGAATTAATCCTTGATAATAGCTAGTTGATAAATGAAAGACAAGAAAGGAGTAAGATAATTTAAAGATGGGCTCGTAAAGAGAATTTCTCTTAAGGGGACAAGAACAAAGCATAGCACAGAGGACAAAGATAAGAAAAGGAAAAAGTGGAAAGCAGAAAATAGAATACAAAAATATATCAAATGTATGAAATATCTCTTACTAAAATTGTGTTTATAAAATGTATTTCACAGTAATTGTATTATTTTTTTTGAAAAATCCTGTTTGTTTGGGACAACAAAATGTTAATACAGATGACACTTGGGTCAAAGTAATGTTTAAATACTTCAGGTTAACTAACAAAGCCAGCATTTTAAAACATTATATGTCACTGCAGTAAGTAAACTTTTCCTCACAAATTTCATGCCCTGGAAGTAGAACTATACAGCTCTTCTAGTGACAAGGGAGGAAAAGAATAGCAAATGTTCCACCCTACCAGTAAGTATGCACACACCTCCTAGCAGAAACAGTTTAATGTTTTAGACATTTATCTTGCACAGGGGATGTCAGTGGACAGGCAATTACTTCTCAATGGAGCCCCAATGAATGGGACATGGTATAAGCAAGAGGCCTGCTCTGTGGCTCTCTACAGAGATGTAGAACCTTGCTATGTCATGATAAGGTGTGTACCTTCATTTCTTATGAAGCAGCACAAAAATAAGTGTGGGATGTAACTTTTAACTTAAAAAAAAGCTTTAAAAAAGCAAAGCAAAATACTGAGTCAATTATAGCCTTTTATCTAATTAAGCAGATTCTTTTCTGTGTCATCATTCATATACAAGAAGATAAAACTAGTTTCACATTATGAATCGATACACACCACCACTAGGCTCCAACCCTGCAAAACATACACATATGCTTAATTTTACATATAATGTAGTCACAGTAAGTAGAGTTAAGCACATATATGTCTTTGCATAAGAGCTCTAATTCGAAGGATTCAGAGATTTGAATCAGTTTTCTTGATGTGTTTTAAATTCAAGTATATTTTATATATATATTAACAAAAGTGTAAAATGCAGAGAGTAATCTGTTTAACTCACCTTTCCACCATACTGCTCCAGCTTTTGTAATGCAACAGTGATTTGCTCTTTGAATTTCTTGTCCATTAGCCTCTTTGAAATCTATTGGAAAACATAAAATATAACTATAACTTGGAAAGAAAATTATTTTAATACAATGTATGAAAACTGACTACATTTATTTTTGCTTTAGCATACTGTTTTACCTTGGTTCAGGAAAATGAAAGCAAAAAGAATAATTACTTTATCCCTAGTAGCCAATGCCAAGTAAGATACATGGTTAAAAGGTAAGATGAAAACAAAGTTTTCCAGAATGAAAAACATAGCTTTGCAGAAAATGATCAGCTAATGCAATTTTGGGTGGCACTATAATATCCACGGACAGCCAAGCAGCTTTTATGTTTGTTTAAAACTATTTTTGATGCAGAAGTAGGGTGTCAAATGGAATACAAAATAGTTGTTGGGAATAGTGTCTGGATGAAGAGTACACATGCATTTTTTCTGTTGTGCACACAAAATGAGCCAGCTTACTGTAGTTAATTTCTTGGCAATTTTAATGAATTTCGTTACTAAATATCAATATTTAAAATTCATAAATAACTTTATAATAAACAACGTTGCTTCAAAACACAGCAACTACTTTGTCTGTCTTCAGGGAGTTTTGTGGTAAAAATTGTCCATTGGATCTAGTAGTAATATACTGAATATTAGAATAATAATTACAATAAACGATGGATCTCTGTTAAATGTATTTCATAGTACAAATGAAAATCTCATCATCTATGTGTGAAATTGCACAAAGTCTCTAAAGAAAAGTAATATAAGACATGCACAGACATAGGTACTTCATCAATTTTTTGTACTTACACTTGTAAGTAGATGTTTCAGCTGATCATTAAGAGCAGGGCCAACAACGGCACTCAGCTGTACCAAAGCATTCAACCCTCTTTCAAATACTTCACCATTTGAATGGGCCTTGTAAGGGGGAAAAATTAATAATTTACTATGAAAGAGTAATCAACTATCAAATTTTTGAGCTATCTAAAACACCAATTACTCAAGTACAATAATTAGCACTGACAAACTAATGTTTGATGAGATTTAGAAACACAAGTCCGGTATTTTTGAACATATTAATATCAAACATGTAACATTTAAATGCCAATGTATTTTTAGGAGAAACACAAACAATACAGCATAGCAGTCAGTTGTGGATGCTGATCACAACTTTCAGATGTTATTCAGAATGAAACAGGGATGTAAGCAAGTAGTCGACTACTTGACTACCCAATAAGTATAAGCTTATTGGATAGTTGAGTGGAGTACTCAACTACTCACTCACTCTCCCCGCCCCATCGCCACTTCCTCTCAGTATGTTACCAAAGCTCCTTCAGGACTTAAAGCGGGGGGTGAGATGTAAATTAAAGTAGCTTACTCACTGAAGAACTACAGAGAGGTTCATATATACTGATTCAAAATGGATTTCTGGAATTAGGAAAATAAAGAAAGCATTTGTGCCTTAAAAAAAGCTGTGTTTGAACTGACACAGAGCCTTCTTTCTGTTCCAGCAAAAGGACAGGACCTTCCATACAAGGGAGTCCCAAACCATGTGATATACCTTTGGCCTTCAAGAGCCTTATAAGACTGACTGGGTGACTCCTGGTATGTCTAAGTGTGTGGTTAAGTCAGTTTATTTTTTATTATGTCAAATATGTAACGCTTTCACCTAAAAAGAAAATGCGCTTGCTTAGAAAGAATTGTGAGGTGACTTGTAACTGCTAGTAATACATTGTTCATAGTCTCTGAAGAAAAAAATATCTATTTTACTGATGCTGGCCATTAGGCAGACTGGATTTCTGAGGCTGTCCAATGTAAGGCAGGGCTAGTGACAGCCTTAAAACTCATGCTCAGATAGTAGTTGGTTAAGGGTTCCTATACAAAGACTGATTATGGAGAGAGAACTGCGAACTGCTGAGGGGAAGAGGGGGCAAGGGACCAATAGCCAACAGGCATAGTTGTCTCAGACCCTGCGCTTTGGGACCCAGGGGACCAGTAGCGTTCCTGGCATCAGCAGTATGGATTGCTTCCCTATCCTCTGCACTCACTGGCAGCAGAAAGTGCAGTGACCCAGCTCCAGCCTGCTCTGTTACCCTTGCTGCCAGCTGTGCCGCTCAGGGGAGGGGATTTGGGAAGGGGTAGAACTTCCCCCCTGCACTCACCGGTGGCAGGAAGTGGAGCGACATGTCTGGGAGTTGGGGAAATGGAGCAGGCTGGGGCTGGGTTGCTCCATTTCCCACACAGTCAGTGAATGCCTGAGGGACCAACCTCTGCTACAGGTAGGTGCCAGGCCCTCTACTAATCCCCCGGGCCATGTCGCTCAAGGCAAGAGCTTGGTAGAAGGAGTGAAGTGGAGGTGGGCATAGAAAGAGGCAGTGCCCTCCCTCAGGCTAGAAGTAACACAGGGAGGAGTTATTTGGCGAGCCAGCCACACGGCAGGTGCTCCCCTTGTGTCCCTCTCCAGCAGTTGCCACTGTTTCTCCTAGATCGTGGATCAAAATAAGTCTTAGGTGGAAGACAGGAATCCAGGTGCCTAGTATAAGGCTGCAGTGTGCATACTCAGAGGCAGATACTTGTATGCCTAGGGAACTTTTAGTGGAAATTTAGCTCTGAGTGAATTTAAGTTCCTATAAGACTGGGCAGCAGCCAAGTGAGGAGGGTTAGAGCTTGCAGAGGCACCTAAATCCTGGATTTTGGAGCGTAAGTATTTTTGAGGATCTGGACCATGGTATTACAAGCCCCTATTCCAACCTAAGACTTTGGCCTTGCTCTAAACTTTCAGTTCCTTCAAATGCATTAGTGAAATAAACATTTTAAAATAGCAGGCTTTTCACAGTCATATCGATTTGCTCTCAGGTCTGTGCATTGTACCTTTGATTGTATGCATGTTACATATAAAGCATAATGGTATTGAAGCTTTATTGCTATCTATTTCCTACACTCTGAGTATATCTACATTGAAATATAAAATTAGGGTTTGTGAGATATCGATCAGCTGACTTGTGTTAGGCAACCCTAAGTTTGTATTTCAACCCTATGTTAAGAATTTTCTGACCTATGCTTGAACTTAGTTTCCTGTTGTCCACACTGCACTGTGAAGATCCACATCAATGTAATTATATCCCAGAGTTAACGTTGATCTGACCTGCTGTTGTTTGCCCAGAGGGCGTGTAGGGATAGGCTTCTGTTTTCAACAGCACAGACTGGAACAGAGAGGAATAAATAACTTATTCCATGGAATCATGGGATATTTCTGGTGACTCTGGGACCTGATTCAAGTGGAGTTTCGGCTACACTGCAAAGCAATAGAGCTCAGGACCTGTTTGACTTGAGCTCAGACGCTGCAAGTAGGGCCCTGGGACCTTGGGTCCAAGACCCAAGCTAGCAAAATTGCAGTGTAAATGCAAGAGGTTTTAGCCTCGAGTGTGGGCTCAAGCATGAGCTTACACTACAATGTAGACATACTTTCAGAGCCTAAAGAGACATCTGAGAGCCGCATGCCTTCTCACAGCTTGTTAATGTCATCCCAGGACTCATATTTCCCATCTGCAACCCCAATATCAAACTGTGACTTTTTTCTTTATATTTCATCTCTGTAAGACAAAAATCCTAGGGTGTAATACATGAAAAATAAGAGAAACATACCAGAGCAGTCTTTAACACTGGAACCAGACGAGGCAACAAAGGAATTGCTTTTTCAGTAGCACCTTCAACCAAGAGTAATTCTTTAAACCCCTCCTTTGATACAAACGTATATGGATGTTTTGTTTCTTTTAGACCCTGTTTTTTATATACATATGGAAAATATGTTTTCTTAATGTCTAACTTTTAACAGAACACTACATTAAAACATCAAAGGTTCTTCTAGGAGCAATATACTGCTTATGTTTTATTGCAGCCATTAAAAAAATAAAATACACTTACTCCACCATGTGGATTCATTGAGTATAATTCTGCTCACTCAATATTCTTATTCATACTTCCCCCCCGTCCCCCTAATATGTGAAAATACTTTTATTCTTTTCATAAGGTCATTTTCATCAACAGTTTTAACTACTTTATCTTCATTCCATCATCTCAAATTCATTTCTCCATAGCCCCATTAAAAGAAAATAAATGACATTTGTGAGGGATTTCTCTACACTTAAGGAAAACAGAATGTGGTACAAAGTGGACACCTTAACGCTGTACAAATGTGCAGACTTATTATATTGTGAATCACAGGAGTTACAGCAACTCAATCTACATGACTGAAATCTGATTTGTTCAGTGAGAGAAATTCTCTCAGTCGCTTCATATATTAAAAGATTATTTTTTCTTTCAAAAACATCTAAACCTAGCTCAGGTTCAGCCTAGCACTTCTCTACAGGACTCTAAGGCCTGGTCCTACCCTAAAGTTATGTCAACCCATCTATGTTGCTCAAGGATGGAAAAATCCACACTCGTAATTCTTCTGTCAATCTAGCAATTGCCTCCTAGGGAGGTGGACTACTGTTTGGAGAATCTCTCTGGTTGGTGTAGGTGGCATCTACAATGAAGCACTGCAGATGTGCTGCTGTAGAATTTCAAGTGCAGAGAAGTCCTACATTTAAGTTAGTTGAGATTCCTGGAATGTCTTTGAATGCAAACCCCATGGAAAATAGTGAAATATTAGGAAAACAGGAAATGATAAGACTGGACAGAAAGTAATTTGTAGTGACCAGTACAAAAACAGAAGGTAAGGATAAAACTGAGCGTGTTTTCTACCGTCTCAGAGGGGTAGCTGTATCAGTCTGTAACTTAAAACAAAAAAACCATGTATATATAGGAATACCTGTCAATTGTAGTACACCAGTGCTAATGAAGCTGAGTGCACTGGATGTGTCCCATGCTTAGCTTTCAATGTCATTTGGGTATTGCTGTTATAGTTAATACCCAAATACTATCAGGGTGCCAACTTGGTCACGGGAAAGGTGGTTCCACCCCTGCTCCCAACAACCACACAATGGTTCTGGAGAACCATTACGCTGTTCTGGACATGGGAGACAAGGAAGTAGCCCTTAAGGCAGAAGAGGAAAAACCTTGTACCCCCAAGGCAGGGAGCCCTGCAGCCACCACTGCGAAGAGGAAACATAGGGTAGTGGTGGTAGGGAACTCTCTTCTGAGAGGAATGAGGGCACCCATCTATCATCGTGACATATCTTGGGAGCTATGCTGCCTGCCAGGGGCCTGTATCCAAGACATTATGAGGGCATTGTCGAGGATTATGTTGCTGTCTGACTACTACCCCATGCTATTCATCCATGTGGGCAATAAAGGATACTGTAAGGTGTGACCTTGAGCAGATCAAGAGTGACTACAGGGTTCTGGGGTATGGGTGAAGGAGTTTGTAGTGCAGGTGGTGTTCTCTTCAGTCCTCCTTTTCAAAGATAGAGGCCCAGGCAAAGACAGGCGCATCTTAAAGGTGAATGGCTGGCTGCGAAGATGGGGTCACCAGGAGAGCTTTGGCTTCCTTGAACACGGGATGGTGTTCAAAGAAGGACTACTGCTAAGCAGAGATGGAGTTCGCTTTTCGAGGAAGCGGAAGAGAGTATTTGGATACAGGTTAGCTGACCTAGTGAGGAGGGCTTTAATCTAGGTTCAACCGGGGCAGGTGACCAAATCCCACAGGTAAGTGAAAAAACATGGAGACCTGGGAGATGGGTTGAAAATAGGAGGGAGTCTGGGTTATAATAGGAGAGATAAAGGACAGACAAGGCAGAACTGGGAGCAAAAATCAAATTAGATGCCTGTATACCAATGCAAGTAGTATGGGAAATAAGCAGGAAGAACTTGAAGTGGTAACAAACAAACATAGTTGGTATTACAGGGACTAGGTGGGATAATGCACATGATTGGAATATTGGTATAGAAGAGTACAGCTTGTTTAGGAAGGATAAGTGGAGAAAAAAAGGGAGGAAACGATGCCTTATATATTAAAAATAGATATACTTGGACTGAGGTGGAGATGGACGTAGGAAACAGACTTGTTGAGAGTCTCTGGGTTAGATTAAAAGGGGTAAAATACAAGAGTGATGTCATGCTACTACAGACCACCTACCCAGGCAGAAGAGGTGGATGAGGTTTTTTTTAAACTAACAAAATCATCGAAAGCACAGGATTTGGTGGTGATGGGCGCTGGAAATCTGTCATGGAGTTCTGATTCCTTAGGAAAAATGTGTCCAAGAACAACTTAAAATAATATTAAGGCACAAAACTGTTCAAACAGTGCTGTAAATTATCACAACTGCCAGAAAGAGCTATAGTGAAATTTTCCAGTTATTTAAAAGCATTATTAGGACAAATAAATATTGAGTCTATATTAGGTCAAAATGAATTTTTAAATAGATTGTGTAAGAGCATTACAGGGGGATGTGTGATGTATTAGTGCACATCTGTACATGCCTATATCAAAACTCCATTTAGTTTTATAAATGGCATTCTGAGTGTTTTCACTGTTGTTTTTACCTCCATCTTAGAACGGAGATCCCAGAAATATTAACAAAGGGCTAAAATGCAGCAAAATCAAGTGTCATTAATCTGGATAGTTTCCCAATCAAATGAGAAGAACCTAAGATAATAAGCTAACAGCTACCCAGTGGAACTTGTTCTCCTAGGTGAGTCTGTAACTGACCAACAGATCACCTACTGAGGAACTCAACGCCACTGAGGAAAGTCATGTCAAAGAGGGGACTGCAACCCTATAAAGGAAAGGCTAACTAACTGACTTTTTTGGGAATTAAGTGGGGATGGGGAGGAGAAGACAACAATGGTGATGACAAAGAGAGTCTTGGGATCCTGAAAGGACTAACCAATAGATTTTTTGAGTAGTGAGCACTGGAAGTAGACTTTTGCATAAAGGTTTCTGTTATTTTCTATATATCTCATGTACATTGTTTATGATTAAAGTACAACTAATTTAGCAATTATATTCCAAAGTTTGTGTACCCCTTGTTTTCACTGTTCTCTGATGAGGAGAAAAATTCAGAGGATCCACAATGTCAGTAAAAGCGACAAGGAGTCTGTGGCACCTTATTGACTAACAGATGTATTGGAGCATAAGCTTTCATGGGCAAAGACCCACTACGTCAGATAGTGGTGACATAGTGGGTCTTTGCCCACGAAAGCTTATCCAATACATCTGTTAGTCTATAAGGTGCCACAGGACTCCTTGTCGCTTTTGCAGATCCAGACTAACACAGCTACCCCTCTGATACTTGACACAATGTCAGTGCAACTCTAGGACCACACAAGAGCTATTGAGAGGCTTGGAAGATGGCAGTAGATTCAGGGACTAGGCAATAGGACTTCTAGAATCCTCGCTCTCAAGAAGGGACACCAAAGACAGGAAACGTGCAACTGTGCATAGAAACTCAAAGACAACATCCAGACTTTCTCCAGTCCTAGCCAGCCTAAGAGCACATGGGATCCAATGGTGGGATCCAGAAAAAGGAGACTACTGAGTGTCCATCAGTAGTAGATCATCCAATAATCCAGAAGGATCTATTATGTACAATCTCTAAGAAACATAATTTTTTGGATCCCACACTTAATAAGGATGAAGTATCACAATTGGGAAAGAAACTCAGAAGGGTAAAATAAGTGTTCCAGTTCATTGGAGGTTTCTGAAGGGGTATAAAGTATCTGCTTTTATGCAGATCCACTGTTGCTCCCCAACTTCCTTCTCCTGAAGGTTCCACTATGCAGCTGAAATAGTTGATCTGGACATTGGGAACTAGATTTACCGCTTAATGAACAACATCAATCTTATTTATTTTTCTAATCTGTATAAGATTTGATCTTGGAAAACGACCAACTATAATAGTATCTAGATACCAGAGTGAGTTGGAACTTGACATATGAAGTAACAATAATAGTTATCAACTTTCAGTTTGAATAATGCATGCCTATTTCATTTTTTGACCTTTTAAAGGGGCAAAAACACATTATATTCTCTAATTAATCAAGAAAAACAAGCTTACCTCAGCTAAAGTAATAAGAAGAGGATCAAATGGAAGAGTTTCAGGAAGACATTCCCACTGCAATTTGTGTTTTACTGAACCATGAACCAACCTATCATGTAGAACAAAAGTTAGTAAAGGTACAGAGAAATAGACAGCATATATCAATTTCTTTAACATAATTTTCATACCAAAAGATCCCCAAATGTTTTGCAAACAGATAACTTTAAAGATTGATATATGCACAGACTACTTTAGTGAAATATTCAGCCCTATTTGGGCAGAATGTTATAGATACTTTGACACAACATTATTATGATAACTTCTGAAAACGGTAACATCTAAATTCTTCCTTTAACAACCTCTCTCTCTCCATATGCTCATATCCACACATGCCTTTAAATGTTGAAGAAAGAATTCAGATGTTATACACACACACACACACACACACACACACACACACAGAGAGAGAGTGAGAGAGAGAGAGGCTAAAGTAAAATAGATATAAATGGCAATATCATCATATTTTCCATATACATTAACTCTAGCAGATTTACTTGGCATTGCCAGATACTGCCAAAACAGAGCACTACTACAAATGTCTCAATTTAATCTCTTTTCTGTAAGGTTTATTGAAAAGCAATCATATTCCAGGTTCATCCCCTTTTTCAGGTTCACATTGGTTTAGTTTACAAAGTTATGCCAATTGTGAGGACTGTACGTGCTCTGGTGAATCTGTCTCTTTTACGCTTTGTTTTGTGAGAAGCAATCCTATTCCAGATACATTCCATCCATTTTCCTTGCACATCCTAACCCTTATGTTGCTTTAAGTTATGATCAGAGGAGGCTGTATGCTGAATTTGGTGGTCCTCTTGCTACTTAGGAGTAGTTCTTAAACAAAGAGAAAATAGATGGACACGCAGACAGACTCTCTCAAACATATAATAGATTTAAAAATTAACTATCAAGTTTTTTTAACTAAGGGATTAGTAAAGTTTATCTGTATTTATGCTGCATCTAACTGGATCTTCTTTAAGTAGATGCAGTAATGTGTTCTGCTTAGATGTAAGCATGCCCAGGACATCAGAGCTGGAGAATTTTGCTAGCAATATCCACAGGAGATAGCGCTGTTGCTCACAGCCCCTCCCCTGACCTGTACCACCTTGATACACCTCAGTTCCTTCTTACTGCCTGTGACTAGACTCAGGATTCTGAGAAGTTCTTAACCTCACAATCTCTCTCAGTGACTTTTTTCTAGTTGTATATAGTTAGTTAGTACTCTGAGTATTTTTTGTTAGATTTAGTATTAGTTACCAGTAATTAACGAATTATTTCCCTAATAGCCTCATCACGATTTAAACATTGTCCATCATGTAGGGAAGTGCTCTTCAACAATGATCCAGCTCATGCTCTGGAGCCTGGACTTCTCTGGAGAGATGAAGGAGACATTTCACATTAAGTGCACAAAGAGGAAAAAGACCAAATGAGATCATTTCAGGTCTCATGGAAATTCTTTTGCCTCCTCCAGAAAGAGCATGTACTTGCATGCAGGATGACACAGGTGCCTCTAACCACTCCCCAGTACTGCATAGGAAGGTCAGAGACCCTGCACTGTCAAAACCAATTCTGGCTCCAGTGTATCTGTTGAGTACAATGCTGACAACAGAAATGCCTGCACGCACTAGTTCTGCATTGGCATGATATTAGGCAGTAAAGAACCTCCACTACCCTTCCAACCTCTCTCTTGGCCCAAGATTATTCTATATTTGTTTATAGCCTTGTTGGCTGAACTGGCTGCTGAACCTTTGTGTTGGCACCACACTGCAATGTTTCCCTTCCACAGTTTATGGCACAGTGCCAGGCTCTGTACAAGGGACCTCATCAGTCCTCTTGCATCTGGTGGCAATGATGTCACCTTGGTAGCTCTTACCACCTCCCATTTCAACACCATCAACTACTTCAGTACTAATTGCTATCTTTGTGTTCACATTGCTACTGGCATTGGGAATAAAAAAGGTGTATGTGGTGCTGGTGATACTGTTTCCAGTGTCAGTGCCACTCTCTCCCTTGCTTTGGACAATGCATGAATTGCTCACCTCCTCAAGCCTGGCTCCACCTTTATCCCCACGAACCTTCATCTTCCCACTGTCCTTTATCTAGCCCACATGAGGGCTGTTCATGGAGTACCATGAGTACCTCATTTTGCAGGTGGGGACAGGGGCACCTCATCCTGTACCTGTTTGACACCAATGCCCTATCCCCGTGCCAGTGACCATATCCGAATCTGTAGGATGCTCCTAAGTCGCAGTGGTAACACTCCTCATCTTGTTCTAAGATGAAATCACCGGTAAATTGAGTGGCAGGGACCAACAATCCACCACAGATTCCAGCAACAGTGATCCCTGCCCCTTGTGAAGCTTCTGGAATCATCCCATATGGGTCCACCAGTCCAGGAGCAAACTCTAGCCTGGGGCAGTTAACCACCTCTTCTTTGTTCCTGAACAATTTGGCAGTGCCTGGCCCTTCCTCTTCTCTTCCCCTCTTCTAAGGGCAAGGACTCCACAAGGATTAACTTCCCTCAAATGTTGATTGTAAACTAGCAGGCAATCTCTGTTTAAATGACTGGATCACAAGTAGGGATGTTAATGGTTAACCAATAAGCCTCACCCTTAAGTTAACATTTAACTGGTTAATTAATTAAACGGGACTTTACATCCCTAGTCGCAAACCATAAGAATGAAAAATGACTGAAATATTTCACCAGTGAAATACACTCCAACTCTATGGGAATAGATGCCCAGTCATATAGATAGTTGCAAGGCATGCCATACACATTTCCACTCTTCGTACTCCTCAGAAAAGTGATCCAAAAGATGAAGGGGGAACAAACAAAGATAATAGTGCATATTCTGACAAGCAGACGAAACCATGGTTTTCCAGTTTCGTAGAACAAACTGGAAACATCATTACCAGTACAGGTTGAAACCGTATCAAATGGGACTCCCTGGTCAGGCTTCTATTTCTGGATCTGAACTAAATTCAGCATCTAGTGCCACAAGGAAAGTGTAGACTGAAGAGATCCAGGGATTCCATCTATTTTGGATTTCACCTAACAGTATATCGATATAAGTCTTTGACTCAGTACTATAGCATGCCAGTTATCAGCCATTAAGAGCATTCTACTCACAGGATCTATAATAGAGAACTCCCAAATATTCAGGTTTCTCAGAGCAGTCAGACTGGCCTGACTCCACCTAAACCTGTATTCTGGTTGCCATTACATCTGCTAGTGAAGTCTCAGGGTTGGCAGCACTATCTGTGCAGTAACCTCGCTGCATGTTCCACAATAACAAAGGTGGTGCTGAGAAGTTCAGAATTATTTGTCCCTGCAGTAAATTCTGTTTTCCATGCTTCATAGGAGATTATTCTTCTCATTCTGTCCAAGGCCACAGCACCCACTGAGCTGTTGCACATGCTAGATGTCAGAAGAGCACTGAAGTACATAGTGATTGGGTTGGCACTGAGGTTATTGTTACTATTTTTTTCTGCAACTTTTGAAATGACTCCTCTGATAGCAAGAAGGAAAAAAGGGATGAGGCCAGCATGACTAGGGCTGCAATCTAAACTGCCTCTGGAAACTGCAGGGTAGAAGAGAGCAGTCCAGACCTAACAGTTGTGGAAGATGCTGCTAGCAGAAAAGAAATTATCATGCAAGAACTTTTCCATTCTCTGCATTTTTTCTGCTGACAAGAAGACTGGCAATCACCTGCCCTCTAAATGACACCAAATATAATTTGATCCTGCCTCTATGAGGAAGAAAACATCACTGTATGAAGAAATCAACTGTTTTTACAAAGCAGATGCAGTAAATCATATTTTGGAGTGCTGCAGCCTCTTCAACTCTGTATCACAGTAACTAACTAAATGAGTGATTACTTCTTTTTGAGAAGAATTAAATATCAGAGGCACCTTCAGCAATCAGCAAAATAAAGTTGCCAGAAAACATTCAAGTCAGAATATAGTTTTCATCTAACACTAACACTAATGAAGAAATGATTCTTGACCTCCTAAACTGTACTTAACACTACTGCCTGAATAGAGTCAGTTAAATTGTTTTAAAAATTCATTACCTGCAAGGTATACCACCTTTGGAGTAAATGGCAGAAAATGCAGAAGGAGCTCTTGAATTATCTCCAAACTGTAAACAAAAGAATACATTATTTTACTTGCTATCACAATATTTCAGTTATAATCATTATAAATATACTTTTGTACTGCAGGTTAGAGAGAAATGTGACAATTTTGTGATCAAAAGATAATTGTAAAAGACACTACAGAGATTGAATGGAAAAAGAATTCTCAATTTTAAGAGATGTAAATAAGAAAGTAAATATAATGTCACAGCAGTATGTTGCTACTGTTTTGTTAATAAAAACCAATAAATATGTTCATCCTGAGTGAACTTTTCATTTCCCATCTAATTTTTCTATTTTCTCATGCAAGTAGCCCCAGTAAAGTCAATGATGGCTCCATGATGGGGAAGGATGAGAGAAAACCTCTTTATATAAGTGAAGAGAGGGCATGGCTCCTGGGCTCTCTGTGTTCCTCTGCTAGCAGCCAGACAGCATGAAGTCTGACTTGAATGAAGTGGGAATATAAGATGAACTGGGTTGGGAGAAGAAGAGGAGGATAATATTGGGACAAGGAAATTGGGAGCCTGTGGGGACATGATGAATGCCAGGGAGGAGACTGGGACTGGCTTGGCAAGGGGACTTGAAGCAACTGAGAGGAGCGGCTGCTTTTAGGGTTGCCAGGTGTTTGGTATTGAACCAGACAGTCCGGTATTTTCGCTTCCTGTTGGGTAAAAACATTCAGAAACTACCGGACACCTAAAATGTCTGGTACTTTCTGATTTTTTCCCGGGCAGGAGGTGAAAATCCCAGATCTTATTGAGTTCCGCTGGGGAGCTGTCCAGCCTGGCGCAGAGAGGCAAGATGGCGGACGGCCGCTGGCAGTGCATTAGGGCCAAAAAGCCTCAAAAGTGTTTCTTAAAGGGGCCACTTTATTTATTTTTTTCTCTGGGTCTTTGTTTGTTTGTTTGTTTGTTTTTGTTCATTATTTTTTCAGAAACCATCTGGCAACCGTAGCTGCTTTGCAACCATAATTTGGCTTCCATGACCCTTTTAACCTTCTCTTGGTTAAGTTGATAGATGGCTGCTTAATCTAAAACATGTTGTCTAAGTCTTTAATCATTCTCATAATTTTTCCTGAAGCTTCTGCAATTTATCAACTAGGACTGGACTAAGTATTTCTACAGTGGCAACATCAGTGCTTAATAAAGGGGCAAAATAATCTCTCTACTCCTACTTGAGAGATTTATTTGTGTGAATCCAAAGATTGTATGAGACCTTTCACCACAGCTTTGTGAGGTCATGTTCAGCTCATTATCCATCATGACCCCCTAATCTTTCTAGGTGTCACTGAGTCCCGAAATAAGAGTCCCCCATCCTTTAAGGATGCCTGCATTCTTCATTTCTAGATGTACACATTTATATTTAGCTGTAGAATTGGCAACCACTTTGTATTCTTTTCAGCTAATATTCCTGAAGTGTGTCAAAAGTTTACAATCATGTCCAGCCAGCCTTGACAAAGACATTTTTGGTAGCTATTTGGTATAGATCAGCACCTAATTAGTTATCAATGTTGGCAGCATAGGAAGGAACAGTGGAGTGGACGGGAAAGAAAAAGGGAAGGTATTCAACACACACTACTATCTATAGTCCCCTACACTTTTGCTACAAAAAAACTATCATGGCTTCTGGGTGTACAAGACAACCTACCAGGGAATATTTTGAAGAAATTCATTCCCTGGGTAAAAAAGAAAAATGTGTCAAATGTAAGCAGTGCAAGAAAATGATGCAGGGCCTAGCTGTAAGAATGAAGCCTCATAAGGAAAACTGCTTATTGAGAAAAAATGATGTTGAAGATGATGTAGATATTAGAAATGTAAAATCCCGATTAATCAATTAGCCGGTTAAACATTAGGTTGACCTAACATTTAACCAGTTAACCGACTAGATGGGATCTAGCCTTGCAGCTGAGGCTCCCGGTCCCAGATGCCTGCAATTGTGTGTATATGATTTAGTTCTTACCTTCTTAATGAACTGCTGCTGCATCTACAGCTTGACACAGGTAATGAGTACTATGTATTATTTCCTAAATTCATAAAAATCAAGTTATCTAAAAAAAAATTACAAAAGTATACTGTTTTAGATGTTGTAAAATACTGTATTGAGCTGTAAATTAATATGTTTCAATGATCAGATTTGCACCATTGTTTGATAATTCTTCACATATTTCTTCAATGGGAAACTTGATTTAAATCAATCCACCATGTCATTTTTGGTTTGGTCCTACTCATTTATGTTGGCACAGAAGGAAAACTTAATTTAGAAATACGATTTTTACATACCGGATCAATAGTTTTGGGGTTAAGTTTATCACTAGGCCTGGGCTGTGGCTTAACTGCAAGATCTGGAGAACTAGATGAAGACGATGAAGACGTCTTGCTTTTCTGTATTGCAGTCTTTGGCATTATTTGGAAACCTGATGACATTATTTTATCATAACTTTCTAGAATGAAAAAAGGAAAGAAACCTAAAAACAGAGTTCTTATTTCCACTTGACAATACAAGCTCTTTAATCCTGATTTTTTGTTGTGCCTATATTTCACATTCTTGAGTGTGCAAGGAATATGAATCAATGCAGAGAAGTCATGTATAGCAGAACACCCAAAACAGTACAGGGTACATACAAATCACTCCATTTTTCAAACATGTGCCTCCACAGCTCTTTGTTTCCTGCATTATTTTCCTTCTACTACTCTGCTAAAGTGACACTTGCAGGAAAGTGAAATTAAGTTTAATCAGTTTCACTGTGCTACTATTGCTGCACATGAAGCACAATGCTGTTCTCTGAAGGGAGGATGGTTGGATACCAATATAACAGAAGAGGAAGCAAAAACATTGGAAGGGATGGGAGAGAAGGAAAAGTGAATGTAAGTGCAAGGAACGATTTAAAAAGGCACTGCAATTAAAGCAAATTCAGAGAACAATAAAGTGGAAAATGAAGAACTGAGAGACAGAATGGGGAAAAAAACCCCAAAAACAAAAAATGAAGTTGAGATTTCAAAAAATAAATGTCTGAACACAGATCACATTAAAATGAACAATCATAAATATAATGTATTAAATAAACAAAATATTCAAAGTTTAGAAAAACAATTATAATATAGAAAACACTATCAGAGTATTCTTTTAAAAGGAAAATGTATATGTATGTGTAATTTAACACATCAAACCTCAGTGTGATATTTTAGTGAAGAACCCAAATTATTACTGAGGATGATATGCAATTTCAGTTATCACCTCGTATGTAAAGACACATGAATTAACATTTTCAGAGTTAAGAGTTCTTCAGAAATACAGGTTTTTAAACAAAAATATTAAAAATTTGTATGCCACCAAATTGCCTTAATTCAAAATGAATTTCTATAAATTGTGTTGGTCCTGCTGGGATCTTTCAAGGTCCCTTGCTCACAGTGTACATTGTTAAATGACACAACCATTAAATCACTGCTGAAAAAACCCCCACATTTACCAAAATCAATTCCATTCTTGGTTTACCTCATGGATTCTCCTCCAAGGCTGTGTCTAGACTGGTCAATTTTTCCGGAAAATCAGCCGCTCTTCTGGAAAAACTTGCCAGCTGTCTACACTGGCCGCTTGAATTTCCGCAAAAGCACTGACTTCCTATTGTAAGAAATCAGTGCTTCTTGCGGAAATACTATTCTGCTCCCGTTCAGGCAAAAGTCCCTTTTGCGTAAAGCTTTTGCGCAAAAGGGCCAGTGTAGTCAGCTCAGATTTGTTTTCCACAAAAAAGCCCCGATCACGAAAACGGCAATTGGGGCTTTTTTGCGGAAAAGCGCGTCTAGATTGGAACGGACGCTTTTCCGCAAAAAGTGCTTTTGCAGAAAAGCATCCATGCCAATCGAGATGCTCTGTTCCGAAAATGCTTTTAACGGAAAAATTTTCCGTTAAAAGCATTTCTGGAAAATCATGCCAATCTAGACGCAACCCTTGTGTTTTCTTCCCTTACCCTCCCCTTGGAACACTGGCATTCCATGCCTATATTGCAGGTCTATTTTACAAAAAATGATTCAATATAATACTGCTTAATGTCCTGTTGATACACAGGAAATCTTTCATAAAACTAATATTAATTATTGATTAAACTTGTTGTCTAAAAATATGAATTCATCTACTGTACTAAAGCTGGCAATGATTCTATAGATAAAATAACATTCCAATGTAATAATATTTTTTATTTTTGTACCTAATACATTTTCACCAGCAAGTGACAGGATCATCAAAGTTCTTATTACCACATCACACTTAAATAACATATTCCTCCAACTGCAGGAATAATTGATTTCGAAATATTTTCTATATTATAAAAGCTCAAAATAAGGTGTGGAGGAGTACACGTGGCATAGAGCCGGGGTGTGATATGTGGGGCTCTGGTGGGGGGGGGGGGGGTGCAGGATTACAGAGCTATAGAGGCATTTTAGGGCTTTCTGGAGTACATGTCAATGCGGGTGCACGCGGGGCTCAGGAGAAATGTGAGGTTTGAGCTACACGGATATTTGCACGGTTCCAGCGAGGACCTGCGGTTCAAGTCCATGGGGGAGTTGGGGAGAGAAGGGGACAGGGTTCCGCTTCCTAGGGGGGTTTAAAGAGGCTCTGCGAGACTTGGGTCCATGGGGGTATTTACAGGGCTCTGGGGGGCGAAGCGATCAAGGCCCTGGGGAGGTCAGCCGGCCTACGGGGGGGGTGGCGGGTCTCTGAGGCGCTGCTGGGAGCCCGGAGCTCTACTCTGTGCGGGCGTTTGCAGCCTCCAGGAGCGGGGCTCGGCCCGTAACGCCGGCGAAGCCAGAAATGACAAGTCGCGAACAGCCCCCAGCCGCCCAGGGAAGCGCCGCTCCCTGCCAAGGCCGCTGCCGGCTGCGCGTCGCTATTCTTACCCGGCCCGCCAAACGCCCGGGCTGCGCAGCTGCTCGGCCAAAGCGACACCTTCCGTCGTCCCGTCGGTTGCTAAGGAAGCTCTGCGTGTCTACGGGCCGCGGAAAGGCCAAACTTCCTCGAGGGCGGCTGTAGGCGGAGCCATGGAACATGCGCGGACTTGGAAAAGGAGGCGGGGGAAAGCGTCCGGTCTGTCCAGTCCTGGAGAGTGGTAACCAGAAGCCAAGCTCCTCTGTCCTCCTCCTTCGGTAGCCAGACAGGGGCACCCCAGTGGGTGGGGCACAGCTGTAGTGTTTTAGCCACAGAGACTAGCACTTTGCACACCAGGGGGCACATTCCCTTTGCAGGGACGTCTTTCGGCTCAAAACATTCCAGTGAAGATACTTAAAAAACCAGGAATAGCCCTGCCGTACTTTGCTGTTTTGAGCGCATGCCAGTGAATCCCCCCGTAGGAGACCTTTTTATTATTGATTATATACAATACAAGGTATCTGCTCATTTCTTTCAACATCACGAATAGAGGGGCATTTTATGCGATTTTAAAATAAATTTGATTAGACCTCTCCAGTTGGTTTCACTGCAGTAATAGATGGGAAAAGGAAATGGCAGTGCTGAAACAAAGTTATGGTCCAGCTGTCTGACAACTAACAGGAGTCCTAGATTTTGGTCAGCATTTTGGAATAAGCCTTATCCTTATCCCACGTAAATGATTTGTATCTTCCAACAACTGAAAGTTGGACAGATAAAAATAGCAACACGTCTATTAACTCATTTGGAACACAGCCCAGCAAAGTCTGTCGTCAGTCCTGGCTAGTTGAAAAGTCTGCAAACTAAATAAGCTCCAATTTGGATAAGTGAATTCACCATGGGTAATCTTCTTACAAATATTTCTGAAAGGTTTGTTTGTTTGTTTGTTTGTCCTGAAAGATCTCTGAAACGGTAAGAGCTAGAAACACCAAATTTTGCATGGATACTACTGATTTCCTAACTTAAATAACTGGGTTGGTTATATCTCGAAATCGGTTCCCCCTGTTCCCACAGAGCCCCAATTGGGCCTACTGATAATTCCAAAAGATCTCAGAAACAGTAAGAGCTAGAAACACCAAATTTTCATGGATACTACTGATTTCCTAACTTCAATAACTGGATTGGTTAGATCTCAACATCAGTTCCCCCAGTTCTCCAAGAGCCCCAATTGGGCCCACTGATAATTAGCTTTTAGTAGCGCCTGATCATAGAAACACAAAATTTTGCACGGATACTCCTGATTTCCTAACTTCAATTACTAGATTGGTTATATCTCTAAATCGATTCTCCCAGACCCCCAATTGGGCCCCCAGAGTCCCATTTGGGCCACTAATAAGCTCTTTTAGTAGCTCCAGATCATAGGCATTTGCTGGATTCTTCTTTTAAGCATGTCACATAAACTGCAACTACGAGATCCCTTCCCTACGATAACAGAAACAGTACTAGCTATGTTAATTTCTTACAGTAATATATAAGAGAAAAGTATTTCCAATAAAATATGCTATGTTAATGTCATTGACGTAGTTCAGTCATCACACCTTTTACTATATAGCCAGTCCCCGAGTTACAAATGAGTTACATACCAAACACTTGGTCGTAACTCGATCTGTTTGTAAGTCAGACCCCATTCATTTAAATGCAGCCGCACTGTTCATAAGTGCGGGTTGCATTCGTAACTTGGGGACCGGCTGTAATGCACTTAATGGGAGTTGGTCATAACTATGAATGGTTGTAAGTCAACGCATTCTGCTAGTGTAATGGTCAATTGTGGAAGAACTTTGTATGTGCAAGTTTAGGGGTGGTGAGGCCTGCATTCTCTCCCTCCTCCAGCCTTTTCCCTACTACTGATGAGCCAGAAGCGTACGCCATTTAAGATAAGCATTGTTGCCAGTATAGCAAGAACAAGTATAAGATAAGGGTAAAGGGCAAGAATGCATAATCAATTCTGTTTACCCTAATGTACTGATCACGTAAACAAAGAACAAGTAGAACTTGATCAGAACCAGATCAATAACTAACAGCTAAGCCATACTGTAACAAGCAATGAGTAACCCCTGGAAATTTCCAAACTGCAAAACAAGGCAAGAGAATTGTATTTAAGGCTGCACCAAAGCACAGCAAATTGAACCTCACCGATGGGCTTTGGGTACCGGCGCCTCGGAAGCTGAGACAACCTCCCACTTCATCTGCAGCCTACCCGGGGTTCCAGGCTTGCAGGAAGGGACGTAAGATATGCCGCTTCTTTGTTATATTGTTCGTCCAGTTATGGGGCACAGCTGTTAGCTGTCAGGAAATAAACTGTTTGGGTGCGTCTAGACTGGCAAACAAAAATGGCCACTTTTGCGCAAAAACTTGCCAACTGTCTACACTGGCCGCTTGAATTTGCGCAAGAGCACTGACGTTCTAATGTAAGAATTCAGTGCTTCTTGCGCAAATACTTTGACGTTCCCGCTCAGGGATAAGCCCTCTTGCGCAAGAATACTTGCGCAAGAGGACCAGTGTAGATAGGCACCTTAATTTTTTGTGCAAGAAAGCCTGATTGCTAAAATGGCCATCGGAGCTTTCTTGCGCAAAAGCGCGTCTATACTGGGCACGGATGCTTTTGCGCAAAAGCATCTGTGTCAATCTAGACGCTCTTTTGCGGAAATACTTTTAACGGAAAAACTTTTCCATTGAAAGTATTTCTGCAAAATCATGCCAGTCTAGACGCAGCCTTTGTGTTTGACAGATACCTGTCTGGCGTCCTTTGTGCTTTGAGAACCCAGTGTCAGACCTTAGACTTTCTCTTGCCAACTACAGCTAGTATTACGTATAACAGATATCTCTGCAAATTTGAGGAGAATGAGTGAGGACAAATAAAAGATGGGAATGTGTATAAATCCAAGTAATCTCCTCCTGGGGGGAAAAATATGTATGCTTTTGTGTATGCATACATACAAACACAAAAAGTCATGCACATTCAGTTCAATATTAGAGTCACTTCTATTGTCCACATCTCTTCCCTTCTACAAGCTAATGCTTTACTTGCCTTCTTATAAGATATCTGGCTAGACTTAAAGTTACCAATAACTGCCTGTACAGTACACTTGTAGGCAATTGTTCACTTTGGTAGAAATAAATTATGTCAGTAAGGACACAACTTGCAAATACCAGTACTGTTACAAATGTTCTTCATTTAATGTATATGCCCATGAGGGTAACTGCACTGAAGTGGGGATTCATTCCACTGCATTCTACCAGAAAAAGCACTACCACAACTACTTTTTGCAAAGAAAAAACATCATTAATATATAGCCAGGTATCCATAAAAATCCCACTAATGCAGATCACCTGGGAGATGTACTGAATTAGTACACCTTGTAGTGTGCTGGCAATGACCTTTTCCAAGATGGCTCAGATTCAGTTCATTAATCAGAGGAGAAAGTACAAGAAGCTTGACCATTTCACCCTCTCTGAGCATAAGTTCTACACTGGTAGGAAAGGAGGTGAACCACAGTCCTCATTTTACTAGTAAGAATCAAACCTTGCAGTATATTATTTTGTAATACAGCCTTTCTCCGAGTTACGAACGAGTTATGGACCAAACACTTGGCCGTAACTCAATCCATTCATAACTCGGACCCCATTGAGTTACACGCGACTGCGCTGTTCGTAAGCATGGGTAGCATTCGTAACTCGGGAACTGCCTTTACGACCGCTCCATGGGAGCTTTGGTTGTAAGTGTGAACTGTCGTAATTTGACTGTTCGCAACTCGGGGAGCGGCTGTACTACATTTAATAAGCACGGAACATCCACAGGAAAGTGAACTTAGTGTAGAAGGGTATCTCCCAGGGTCAATTGTTAGTCAAGATTTGTTGCAAATATATAACACTGGCTGCAACAATTATATGGACATATTTTAATCAGATAATGTAACACCTCAAAAAAAGGGTTTAAAATAAAAAAATATATAATTTACTTATTTGGGTATAAAAAGGATGATGGTAGTTTCAGGGTCCTTTGGAATGTTTAGCCTAGTAATTAGTTTTAAGAATAAGGCTTCTGATTACATTAAAAATAGTTTAAATTAGAAAATCCAGTAATGGCAGACATAGGGTAATGGAAGGTTCCACTTCCTGTGGAAGATCTCATTTCTAAGGAACATAGGAGTCCATTACCTATGATATAATAATTTCACTTACTGTGATGTAATGGTAAATTCCATTGCTGCTAGTGAACTTTGATTGACAGCTCTGGGGGTCATCCATAGGTCAGCTGAAAACCCCAAAGGAATACATAAGAGCCTGTAGGAATGTATAGGGGTGAAGCAGTTAGGAGATTGTATTGCATCATTTCTGGATCATGCAGTTGAGGCATGATATTTCATCACTTCTGGTGGGGAATGACTCAGCAAAGTCCCATAGAGATACAGTGTAGCCCAGAGAGAAACATGGTACTTTCTGTCACATGATAGTACATGTGACTAGCGGATCATATGCTGAGAAAGGGAGATGAGGATGGATCACTTGATTACCTGTTCATTCCCTTTGAGGCACTTGATGTTAGCCACTGTCAGAAGACAGAATACTGGGCTAGATGTACCTTTTCTTGACTTTGTGTGGCCATTCTTATGTTCTTATTATACTACTCCTACAGATTTCTGTGGTATAAAATTTGGAACTCGCAGCAAAAATAGCTTTTGATGGTAACTGTATCCTCTTTAGGGAGACATTCACATCTGATGTGCTTATTAGTTGGGTAAAATTACTTTCCTAACAGTTATTGATGATCGAGCTGGTCAGTACAGATTGAACCTCTCTAATCTGGCACTCTCAGGACATGCCCAGTGCTGAACTAGACCATTTGCTGAACCACAGGAGGACAATATTGTCTAGCAGCCTGACCAACACTTCCAGTGGTTACTGGGCTCTTAGTGTTCTGTGCTGTTATTTAGCTCCAATATACCTGTAAATATCTTCTAAGAGCCAGGGCCTGGGGACCATAAACAACTTTCTGGTACCGCAAGAAACACCGTCACATAAAAAGTCATATGTGAGGCCTGCAGCTCAGCAGGTCTGGGGTAGAAGTTTCCATCCCTGCTGTACCCAGCTTAGCATAGCCTGGGACCCTGCAAACGCAAACAGCAGCTGGGCTTTATCAGCTTCAACCCATGCTTGAGCTGGGAAACTACTGAACAGTAAACAAATTTGACCTCCGTCTCAGCTTATGAAAGTGATAAGAATGTTGTTGAGCCAGTACGCACACACCCGTAAACAACTATAGTATAACTAGTGTAGGGAGTCCCATGCCCCATGAGTCTCACCAGGGACCTAGACCTTGGAGGGTGCCCTGGATCCCCCCAGCTGGAGCCACATCCACTGAGGCCTGGTGCGAGGTGACAGGAACGGGACTCCCCGCAGATTGAAAGAGCATAAGCATTTCTAAGTGACTGTTATGCTCTTTTATGCATAGCTGTACTTATGCTTATTGATCAGCCACTTTGCAGTAGCTGTATAACCATCTGGCAGCATTAAGCCTATAATAGTAGTGACGTAATGAGAATAATAAACGCAACTATCCCTAATTGACTCTGTCTTGAAGCAAATCCATGATCCTGTTTGGCCCTGGGCCCCTGACTTGACACACCACACTTATGATAAGTGGATATCTGGAAAACTAAAATAATGCTGGCCCACGGATATTGCCAGGCAAAAGAGTGCCAGACTAGAAAGATTCAACCTATAATTAGCAAATTACTACAGATTGGTTGTTTTAATTATCATATTCTTTTAACCTAGATAATCTGGAGTCAAAGTGAATGTAGCTTGCATGCTTCTTAGGCATGATATAGAGATCGCTTTACAGTTGATAATTAGGCTGATAGCGTGAATATAGTAGAGAGCCAGAAAAAGAAGTAGCCCACAGGGATAATTATTTTTCAGTTTGTATTTTGACCACGTGGTGGCGTTCATTCACTATTTTTGTTCATTGTTTTGCCTGTGCTAGATTTGTGTAATATTATCAGTTACTCATTGTTCTGTTGCTGCTGCTGTCAGTTTGGGGAATTGAACAAGTTAAAAATAAAATAGTCTATTAATTCCAATATTTAAAGTGCCAAAATAGAGGAGATTGGTGGCTAGGAAGGGGAAGCATTTCTTTGGTCAATTCCCAAATAAACTGTTTTATTTACTGAGAAATCTTTGTCTAATTTTATTGTAGACCAGGAAACAGAGCATATATGACATAAAATGCTGATTAAGGACAGGTTGGCTGAATTTTATGGTCCCTGCGTGGACATATAATAAACATGGAAATAAATGCTTTGTCCATTCCTGGAGACCATGAAAGCTCATCCACTCCCCAGTTTCAGGAGCAATCCATGGGGCCTGAGCTCTTGACTCTAAAGGAAACATGTTGGGGGGCAGGAGATGAGAAGGGCTGGGAGGTTGTTGTTCTGGTTGTCATGCTTCCCTGCCTGCCAAGGAGTTTTTCTGCATGAGGAACTAGCCAAAATAAGTATTACTAGAAAAATAAGAGAGTACAGCAAGGGAGAGGTGGGGGCATCTGATAGGGACAGGAAACAAAATTGAGGGACAGGCCCTCCTAGTATAGGAGCGCCCTTTCCTCATATGGCCATTGTCCCCAGGATTTGCACACAGAAAAACTTATTCTGACTTCACATACCCTGGTTTTACACTGATACACTTCAACTGTGAGACTCAGCACTGATTCTTTAAGTCTGTAGAAGGAAACTAGAGGGAGGAGAAGCTGGGGAAGGTTCTAGGGCTGGGATGGGCAATAATTTTTAAAGTGAGGCCACTCCAAGATTTTGGAGGGATAGCTGAGTTAGTCTGTAACTGGAAAAATTTAAAAAAACAATGAATAGTCTAGCAGCATCTTAAGGACTAACAAAACGTGTAGAGGGTATCATGAGCTTTCGTGGGTTTCATCTGAAAAAGTGGGTTGTACCCATGAAAGCTCATGATACCCTCTACATGTTTTGTTGTCTTTAAGGTGCTGCTAGACTATTCACTGTTTTTTAAGTTTTTCCAAGCTTCTGGTAAGTGGTCAAGGGCTGCACTTCTGTAGAGGGGGTGTGGGGTCTGAGATGACACGTGGGGTGTAAAAAGGGAGCTTGGGATAGAGGATTAGGATACTGGAGGAAGTTTGGGGTCTGAGAGGGAGTTTGGGTGAGGGAGGGGGTTATAATCTGGGACAGTGTCTTGGATTACGGTGTTCAGGAGGGGTTATGGGTACAGGAAAGGATTCTGGCCTGCGGGAGGGGGACAGGGTTTGGGAGGGAGTGAGGAGAAGAGATACAGAGGGTTTGGGTGGTAGCTTGGGGTAGGTAAATGGAGGAAGAGATGGGGTGGGATGCCAAAGGCAGACTCTGGCTGGGAGACACTTACCTAGGCAACTCCAAGCCAGCAGCCCTCGACAGAAACTAGACAGTGAAGCAAAGAAAGAGAGTAGCTCAGCTATACATAATGTTTCTGTTATTTTCATAGAGTTCCTTCTTCAGTATTAGAAGAAATTGCAATTCATTACAAGTACCACCACCGAGTTAAATTCATTTACACCATATCAGACTCAAATTCAGGACATTGTTTCTGAAATGAGGTACCTAATTACTTAGGTAATAGGCATAATTTGTAAAGTGATATATAGAAAAATGTAAATACAGATACCACATGATTTCCCTTTACAAAAAAAAATGCTGATTTTTCCACAACAAATTGTGTTTCATCTATGTGTCTTATAATTCTGATCTTTACTGTTGTTTCAACTAATTTGCCTGATACTGAAGTCAGACACACTAGTTGCTGGGATTGCCTCTGGCGCCCTTTTGAAAAATTGATGTCACTTAGCTATCCACTAGACATTTGGTACAGAAACTGATTTAAATGATAGGTTACAAACCACAGTTGGGTGTGCTGCAATTTCATACTTGAGTACATTCACTCTTGAGTGAATATCATCTGTTCATGGTGACTTATTACTATTTAATTTATCAATTTGCTTCAGAACTTCCTCTAACGACACCTCAGTCTGCATCAGTTCCTCAGATTTGTCATCTAAAAAGAATTACTCAGGTTTGGGAATCTCCCTTAAATCCTCAGCTATTAAAAATGATGCAAAGAAATCATTTAGTTTCTCTGCAATGGTCTTACCATCCTTGAGTGGCCCTTTGGCATCTCAACCATCCAGTAGCCTCACGACTGATTTAGCAGGCTTCCTGCTTCTGTTGTACATAAAGAATTTTTTGCTATTACTCTTTGGGCGTATCTAGACTATTCAGTTTTTTTTTTAAATGGCCTTTTTTTTGGAAAACTCCCCCCAAAACCCCCCCGTACCGCCGTCTAGACTGCCATCGCATTCTTTCAAAATTAAATCGAAAGAACATAGCGGTTTTTTCAACAACGGTAAACCTGCTTTTACGAGGAAGAATGAATGTTTTCGAAAGAGCTCTTTCGAAAAAAGGCATGTGTGGACATGGGGAAGCCAGTTCTATCGAAAAAAGAGTCCTCCAGGAAAAACCCTGGTGGACAATCTTTCCCCAGTAAGCAGAACTCTGTAGTTCCTGTCTCCAGCCAGGATTTAAAGGCACAGGCACCCAGTTAAGCCAGTGTGCCAGAAAGCTGGATGCAGAGTAGCACAAGTGGTCACACAGTTCACCCTGCGAGAACCGGAACCAAAAATGGCACAGCCACAAGGCTCTGGAGGCACCCCCTCCTCCTTTCTAGGATTCACCTGAGGGAACAAATGCCATGCACCGGCGTGGTCAGGAGCTGAGATCCAGTCCCTGCAGGAGTGGGCAGAGGAGGAGGAACTCCAGGCCCTGCACTCACATCGGCGGAATGCTGACATCTATGGCAGGGTGGCCACTTCACTGTCCCAAATGACAGACCACCACTCTCGCACCCTTGATCAAGTGAGAGCCAAGGTGAAGGAGCTGCGTCAAGCATATGCCCGGGCCCATGACGCCAGCTCCAGCACCTGCATCCTGCCCATACTAAAGGGAGCTCCACTAGATAATGGGTGGTGGGGATGCACGGTCTCAGGTGGTGTCAGGACTTGAGGGCCTATGGTCACACAGCTGGAGCAGCAGAAGGACAAGGATGACCAGCTGGTCCAGGAGGAGGAGGAGGACACTGTCACCCTAACCCTGGATCTAGTTCCCCAGGCCCAGGACTCCTCCCGGCATCATCTGACACTGGGGAGGGAACATTAGGTGAGTGCTGTGAGGTTGGCACATGGGCAGGGTGCGGGAGACTGGTTCAGAGGGGAAGGGGCATGATAATCACGTGTAATGCTTGGCCTGGACAGCATGTAACTGGCCAGTCAAGCATGTGCAGCAGCAGTGTGCCCCTCTCATGCAGCTGTGAACCCACTCTGGACGGACACTTCCCTGGGCTGCTTATCCATGGGGAGTGAAGCATGCAGGATGGGCCCCTGGACACCTCAGGGGCCCTGTGAGGCTGGGACTGCTGGGGAGGCTCTATGGGTGTCATAACCATGAGGGTTGGCCAGAAGCCATTTTTATTGCCTCTCCAAAGTCTCTGAGCATTTCACAGTCACTATCACCATCCTGGCTAGTTGGTCGGTAGTATATCCTTCCTTCTATAGTCTTATTTGAGCATGAAATTACCATGAGGCTTCTATGGCACCGTTTGGTTCATTCAAGATTTTTACTTCATTCGATTCTGTGCTTTCTTTCTCATATAGTGCCACTCCTCACCAGCACAACCTGTTCTGCCCATATATTTTTGTATTACTGTGCCCCATTTATTATTTTCATTCCACCAAGTTTTTGTGATGCCTATTATATCAATATCCTCATTTAATACAAGGCACTCTAGTTTTCTCATCTTATTATTTAGACTTCTAGAATTTGTATACAAGCACTGAAAATGTAATTTTCCAGTTTTCTGTCATTACATGCTATAATTGACTGGAACAATCCTGTACTTCAGTTTCCTATCTGTATAATAGTACTCTCTCTCGCTCTCTTTTCTTTTCTATTTTAAACATTTCCTCCCTAAAATATTCAGATCTATAAGTCCAAGTGATGCCCTCACAGCATGTTGAATCTTTTTGCTCAAAGTGCCTTTGGGCACTTCCCTCTCATTAAAATACTCTTCATTTTGGGCTTCATACTGGTGGAATTGATTGAGGGTGCTTAGGAACTCACAGGATCAGGCCCAGTATGATGAATTGCCTGAATTGCCTCTCGGTTGTAGTATTTTTTTAATCTCTTTTTCAATAATGATGTGGGAGCTTGTGAATCTGAGTTTCTCAGGAAAAGTGTGTGAAAGAGGCCAGTTTTGTGCACTGTATTTTTGTACTGTATCACCAAAGAAGATAACAAAATGCAATGTCACACAACATTGGTGCAATAAAACTAAAACATGTATCTCTCTAAAGGGAATTAGAGTGACAAACCTAAATAAACAGAATTTGAGGTTTGTGGGTTTTTTTAATTGTGTTGACTTCATTGCCCAAGGTGTCCCTTGTCAGACAAGTGGACTGACAGATCTCAAGAGTAACATAAAACCACTAAGTTGCTCTTTAATCTTGCACCTTCTTTAGACCCTTTTAATCAATTAACCATAAAGCTACTCAGCTTGTCTTATTTACTACACGTAAAACTACTTTGGTGTGGCTGACACATTACTACATTATAGATCAAAGATAGTAAGAAATTCTACATCCAATCAGGCTAATTATGAGGCACTTTTCAGAACCTCTTAGATGCGCTTTTATCCCAGGGATGGAGAAGAACAGCATTTTGATTTAGATGGAAATGAAAAGCTTCATGAGTATTTAAATAGGTATCCCAAACTGATTTGTGAATAATATAGCTGCTATTGGCTGTGGTTGGGATTCAGGAACAGCTAGCTTAGCCTGAACAAAGTCTACTTTAAACATTAACAATAAACTCAGTTGATAAAAAGAACAGTGCTGGGCTGTGTCTGCATTGGCACCCTTTTTCAGAAAAGGGATGCTAATGAGACACTTTGGAATTGCAAATGCTGCGGGGGATTTAAATATTCCCCGCGGCATTTGCATGAACATGGCTGCCGCTTTTTTCTGGCTCGGGGTTTTGCCGGAGAAAAGCGCCAGTCTAGACAGGATCTTGCGGAAAATAAACCCTTTTCCGGAAGATCCCTTATTCCTACTTTCAAGTAGGAATAAGGGATCTTCCGGAAAAGGGTTTATTTTCCGGAAAAGGGTTTATTTTGCTGGAGAAAAGCGCCAGTCTAGACAGGATCACTGCACAGAACCTCCTTCTAGTCAGTCTGGGAATTAGCTCTTCTCCAGTGCTGGAGCATCCTCCTCTGGCCGGTGTTTAGCCAGCTGTCATCCCCCATTTCAGCATCTCCACTAGATCAGTTCCCACCTCCCTCCCAGACTGTGGCATCCTTCCCTGGGATTTCTGCTCTCTGGCAGTAACCACATCCCAGTTCCTCCCCTCCCAGGATTTTTACCCATTACCCCTAAATCCACCATTGGTGTCAGTAACCCACTGCTATTCTTCATCTAGCCCCTTCCAATTTCATGAGCAAATGTAAGATGGAGATGTTGTATGAGACACTATTTTACATTGTACAGTTACTGGTGATAGATAGACACACACACATACATACATATATAATTCAGATTTGCTGAGGGTTTGAACAAAGTGAAACTGAATGGAAACTTCTAATTTTTTACCTGCTTTTGAGTCTAAAACATGCAAAACATAAATAATTTCAGGTTTATGAAAAGGTTTGCAAATCTAGACAAAGTTGGATTCAGTTTCAGGTTTATAGCAAAGCCTGAAATCAGGAAGGAATTTAGACTAGTTTCAAGTTTCATTACACAAGTCTTCAGGTTTCATTACAAAACATTTTTAACTCAGTTTTGATCCCTTCAAATGGCTAAGAACAAGCATAGTGATTTCCATATGCACACAGTCATTTCAGTGTGTATAACTAAAATTGATATGCTGTCACCCAGTGTGAACTACAGTGTGTTCTATACAAAAATGTTGCAGTCAAGATGAATTAGGTTAAACTTCCTGACTCCTACCTATCTTGAATCTGTAATCATACTAGCTATTGTTCAGAGCTACTCAGGGAAATCTAATAGCATGAAAGTTTGCTTCCGGAAAAATAAATGTGTATGTTCCACCCATGTTACATGTATACTAGAGACAGAGTTATGATGTTACAAGGACACAATAAAGTTCTTTTTAAATTTAAATATAAATTTCACTACAATAGAGTCTTTCTCCAGGCCGGGGGGGGGGGGGGGGGGGGCGGGGGGCTCGGGGCTCCAGTATTTAATCTAGTTTTGGCCTCTATTCCTGAGGGAAATAAAAAAACCCTCAAAACTCTTAATTTCTTTGCGGAGGATAAGCAAAGTGTTGAAACACGTTCTCTTTTCATTTCCCTGGGATCCTAAGCAATCCCAGTACGGCGAGATCCTTTTTTGTCTCCTGAAAATGGAGCAACAAAAAGATCTTCAGTTGATGATCCACAGAGGAAGCAGCACCAAGCTTTAACCCACTTAAATGCACTGAAATCTTGATTTTTACCCAGTTTTTAGCACACAGAGTCTATGTCTACATTCGTGGCTTCTTGTGTGAGAAATATGCAAATTAGGCTAAGCATGGAATACCGCGGAGCCTCATTTGCATACCTAATGAGCTGCCATTTTTGCAGAAGAGGCTCTTGCGCCAGAAGGAGCTGTCTACACTGCACCTGCTTGCGCAAGAAAAGCCCTCTTCTGCAATGCCGTTACACCAATTATTTTCAGGAATAACAGCATTGCGCAAGAGGGTTTTTCTTGCACAAGACGGGGCAGTGTAGACAGTACTTTCTGGCACAAGAGCCTCTTCTGCCAAAATGGTGGCTCATTAGGTATGCAAATGAGGTTTGGCGATATTCCACGCTTAGCCTCATTTGCATTTTTCTCATGCAAGAAGCCATGAGTGTAGACATAGCCAGAGAGTTTACTGGCTTTGGGGAAGTTAAGATACGTTCATGTCTGCTCTGCGTCACTGGGGCAGCTCAGCATCTTGAGTAAGTTTAGTAAATCTGACCCAGATTTTTTATTTCATTGTTCTTAATAATACCCTGCTTATTCTGCATTTAATGAGCCTATTAATTACCTTGTAAAATTCAAAGAGCTTGTGATCTCTGGTTCCAAGTGTTCCTTTAGCTTTCCTATTCTTGATCAATTACAAAGGTGATCTAGGATGGCTTTGTCTCAGATTGGTATCACTGCTATCTGAGACATAACACAATTGCCTTCTACATAACTTGCAACACTTTGGCCTTATTTGTTACTCAGCAGATTGTTTTGTGGTTAATTCCCTCATGAGTATACAATATGCTGTAGCTTGAAGTATCTTTAGAGCTTGTACCTCTTTCTTTCAATTTTCATTTTCCTTCTTACCTGGTCATCTGCAGTGGATACCCATAATTTGTCACTTTTTGATTTTTATTCCTTGTGCCTATAATTAAAGAATTTGTATGACTTTGTTGTCAGATTGTACAACCACTAAACTAGCACCATAGACACATTTGATATACTACACTAAGCCTCTAACTTTTTTTATCCTAAAAGATTGTACCATGATGTATTGGCATTCCAGTTATGACAATCCTCCCACTAAGTTTTAATTGTTCCCACTATACCACCACCATCATCATTATCAGTTCTTACATTGGTTTCTTGTATTGGTATACAGACATTTTATTAGGTTAACATTTTCCCTATTCATGTTTGCCTAGTATTAGATGGATTCTAATTAAGCTTAAGGTATATTGACCTTTCCAATTCAAAACTAAGTGGTCTTGTTGTGGAGCTGTGCAATAAGAAACACAAAGAATGCGAACTTTCACATAGAATCGTAGGGCTGGAAGAGACCTCAGAAGGTCAAGTACAGTCCCCTGCCCAAAGCAGGACCAATTCTAACTAAATCATCCCAGCCAGGGCTTTGTCAAGCCAAGACTTAAAGACCTTTAGGGATGGAGATTCCATCATCTTCCTAGGTAACCCATTCCAGTGCTTCACCACCCCCATAGTAAAATAGTGTTTCCTAATATCCAACCTAGATCTCCCCCACTGTAACTTGAGACCATTGCTTCTTGTTCTGCCATACATCACTACTGAGAACAGCCTTTCTCCATCCTCTTTGGAACCTTCTTCAGGAAGCTGAAGGCTATCAAATCCCCCCTCACTCTTCTCTTTTGCAGATTAAATAAACCCAAATCCTTCAGCCTCTCCTCATAGGTCATGTGCTCCACTAATCATTTTGGTTGGCCTCCACTGGACACTCTCCAATGAGTCCACATCCTTTCTGTAGTGGGGGGGAGGGATGAGCAGTATTGGATACAATATTCCAGATGCAGCCTCACCAGTGCCAAATAAAGGGAAATAATCACTTCTCTAGATCTGCTGGCAATGCTCCTCCTAATGAACCCTAATATACCATGAGCCTTCTTGGCTACTAGGGCACACTATTGATTCATATCCAGCTTCTCATCCACTGTAATCTCAAAGTCCATTTCTACTGAATAGCTACCTAGCCAGTCGGTTCTCAGCCTGTAACAGTGCTTGGGATTCTTCTGTCCTTATTGAACCTCATCAGTTTTCTTTTGGCCCAATCCTCTAATTTTTCAAGGTCACTATGGACCCTATCTCTGCACTCCAACATATCTACCTCTCCCTGTAACTTAGGCCGTGTCCAGACTCAGGTTTTTTTTCGGGAAAAGTAGCCTTTTCCCGAAAAAACTTCCCCTGCGTCCAGACTCAAGCCGCGTTCTTTCGAAATTATTTTGAAAGAATGCGGCTTTTCTTTCGATGGCGGTAAACCTCGTTTCACGAGGAAGAACGCCTTCCTTCGAAAGTTCCTCTTTCGAAGGAAGGCGTTCTTCAATGTAAAGAGGCCGTCTTCGAAAGAGAGCATCCAGACTCGCTGGGTGCTCTCTTTCAAAAAAGCGGATTTCTCTTTCGAAAGATCCGCCTGCAGTCTAGACGCGATCTTTCGAAAGAGGCTCTTTCGAAAGATGCTTTCGAAAGAGTCTCTTTCGAAAGAAGCCTGCAGTCTAGACATAGCCTTAGTGTCATCCACAAACTTGCTGAGGGAGCAATCCATCCCCTCATCCAGGTCATTAATATAGATGTTGAACAAAACCAACCCTAGAATTGATCCGTGGGGGCACTCCACTTGAAACTGACTGCCAACCTGACATTGAGCCATTGATCACTACCCATTGGGCTCAACAATCTAGTCAATTTTCTATCTAGTCCATTTATCCAATCAATATTTCCTTAATTTGCTGGCAAGAATATTATGGGAGATCATACCAAAGCTTTGCTAAAGTCAAGGTATATCACATCCACTGACTTCCCTATGTCCACAGAATAAGTTACCTCATCATAGAATCAGATTGGTAAGGCATGATTTGCCTTTGGTGAATTCATGTTGACTATTCCTGATCACATTCCCTCTTCCAAGTGCTTCAAAATGGATTTCTTGAGGTTCCCCTCCATGATTCCCCTCCCCTCCATGAGGTTCCCCTCCTTCTCTTCTTTAAAGATAGGCACTACCTTTGCCTTTTTCCAATTATCCGGGATCTCTCCTGATCTCCACAAGTTTTCAAAGATAATGGCCAAAGGCACTGCAATGACATTTGCCAACTCCGTCAGTACCCTTGGATGCATTAAATCTGGACCCATGGATTTGTGTATGTCGAGCTTTTCTAAATAGTTCTTAACCTGTTCTTTCTCCACCAAGGGCTGCCTACCTCCTTCCCATACTGCATTGCCTAGTATAATAGTCTGGGAGCTGACCTTGTATGTGAAGACAGAGGCAAAAAAAAGCATTGAGTACCTCAGCTTTTCTCACATCATCTATCACTAGGTTACCTCCATCATCCAGGAAGGGTCCCACACCCTTCCTTATCACCCTCTTATTGCTAACATTCCTGTAGACACCTTTCTTGTTACCCTTCACATCCCTTGCTAGCTGCAATTCCAATTGTGCCTTCCCCTTCCTGATTACTCCCCTGCATTCTCAAGCAATATATTTATACTCCTCCCTAGTCATCGGTCCAAGTTTCCACTTCTTACAAGCTTCCTTTTTGTGTTTAAGCTCACCAAGGATTTCCCCAGTAAGCCAATCTGGTCCCCTACCAATCTAATGAATATTCAGTACAAAATAAAGCATCAGCTCCTCTTCCTTCTGTTTTCTATTTATTTAAAAGTTGCCTAGCAAGACCACTCAGTTTTAAATCTAGTAGGTCAGTATTACTGTTAATGAAGTAGAGCCTAAAAAAAGGTTTCATTTCAGACGTTTCAAGGAAGTGAGGCCAAAATGCTCCTGTTTACAAAAGCCAGGCTTTCAATGAGTGATCCCTAATACCAGTTTCCTTTCTTTCTTCTAACCTAGCAAGGTTATTGGTGTTGCTCCTATCTTAAACTCTCTTCTAAATTGCAGAGGTGATTTCTGTGCTCACCAGATGTCCTTTGCATTTATGGGGATTATAATCAATGAAAATCTCTGCCATGCCTTACAATATCCAGGCCCCTTATTATTTTGTCAGCTCTGACATTTGGGAGGTGAGAAACTATTCTGTTTACTTTTCTAGTGCCTAGATCCAGGTTGTTCACTACAGATGCACTGATCAGAATTAAGTTTCCTCATCTTGCTAGCTGAAGGCTTCATTTCACCACTCTATTCTTGGTTACTGGTTTGGTAACTCTCAATACTCTTCCTCATCTCAGCTTGCATCTTTGTCTTTAGCCTCCATAACTGTGACATCCTTTGTGGCAACCTGAGATACCTCTGACAGTACCTTCAGACATTTTATCTGATCTTGTTTCCTATATATTGTCCAATAATTTTAATTGATGGGCAAGCATCGAATCTTTTCCTTTTGAAAGAAAATCAGCTTCTACTTGATGCAAATCTAATGTTCACAATATTTGTTTAGGGACATAAACATCACCAAAAACACTTCGGCTACGTCTACACTGGCCCCTTTTCCGAAAGGGGCATGCTAATTTCACAGGTCGTAATAGGGAAATCCGCGGGGGATTTAAATATCCCCCGCGGCATTTAAATAAAAATGTCCGCCGCTTTTTTCCAGCTTTTAGAAAAGCCGGAAAAGAGCGTCTACACTGGCCCCGATCCTCCGGAAAAAAGCCCTTTTCCGGAGGCTCTCTTATTCCTACTTCAAAGTAGGTCAGTTTCAGCAGCGGCTGAATCAGGACGCCTGGGGCAGAGCAGCTGGGGTGCTGCTGGGTTGCTCCAGTAGTGCCGAGGAGCCGCGCTACTGGAGCAACCCAGCAGCACCCCAGCTGCTCTGCCCCAGGCGTCCCCAAGTCAGCCGCTGCTGAAACTGACCAGCGGCTGACTACAGGAAGCCCGAGGCAGAGTTGCTCTGCCCCAGGCTTCCTGGAATCAGCCGCTGATCAGTTTCAGCAGCAGCTGACTTGGAGACGCCTGGGTTTCTTAAGTTGAATCTGTATGTAAGTCAGAACTGGCATCCAGATTCAGCCACGGTTGAAACTGATCAGTTTCAGCAGCAGCTGACACCAGTTCCGACTTACATACAGATTCAACTTAAGAACAAACCTATAGTCCCTATCTTGTACGTAACCCGGGGACTGCCTGTACTGCAGAGAGGGGAGAGCCAGTCATTCAAGATGTTTGATTTGGCACTGGCAAACTCCAAACTCAAAATACCAAAGAGGAAATGCCATAAAAGGAAAGGGTCACCTGGTACCTCCTTTACTGGTTTGTCCATAGTACAGATGAAGAAGTGTGATTAAATAAAGCTAATCACCCTCTCTTGCAAGTCAAAATAGTAAGTAACAGCAGCTTAGAGATACAGGCCTGAGAAAACTTTGAAACAAAACGTACTTCTAAATATATGTTAGGAGTGACTCTAAGAATATCTGTGGGAGAACAGAGAGGGGAGACATCTGCCCTGGAAATTTTCCACAGTGGGCAAATGAGTCATCAGGAAGCAAAGCAGATTGCAGTACAGAATGTGCAAACTAAGAAACAGAAGAAATGCTGCCAGGTCCTTTCAAGGAAACTTAATGAGAAAGTAAGCAATCACAGCGCAGTAATTATATCTATACCTAACTCATATGAAATGGAAAATACCTAAATAAAGCCAAAAGGAAAAAAATGATATAATTTTTAGGACAAAAATATAATTTCTCCAATCCAAGTCCAGGATTAGGAGATGCAAAGTAGGTGCTGCAAAAAAGGAAATTTTGAGAAGTAGTTCTGGAGGTGTCCTTATTTTTCCACAGCTAAACTAAATGTGCTGCATAATGGGGAAAAAATCTTTTTGGGAATCCAGCTCTGTGCTTTGTCTTCTTAATAACATTCAGGAAGAGAGTAGTAGACTTAGTAAGGACTCGGAGGGCAAGACCTCATGAATAGCGAGGATAAAGTGTGATAGGCCGCATTTTGTTGAGCTGTAGGACTTTCCATTTTGTTTTTCTTTTTAAAATATAATAATATGCACTGATAGACACAAATACAATGCTTGGGAAAGGCACAAATAAAATATTTTCCTAGTTATACGAAAAACAATTCTAGTATATTAAATTTTATCTGCTGTTATGCATAGCAGGAACTGAGGGTCAACTGAGCTATGAAACTCTTCTTTTGCTCCCCATCCCAAGAGGCCCTCTGTTCTCCAAGTGGTAGTTCATCCTGGAAAAAGAGCATAAAGAAAAGTCACTATTGCTTTTGCTGGATCTCCTGCATATAGTGTAAGGCAGCTAATAAGATTAAAAAGGGATGCCCCATACATCATTTCAATGGCTAGTTTACTACTGAGGCAAAATGAAATGTAAATACACTGCAAAACATACAGGGCAGAAAACATGGAAAGGATCAATATGCTGAAATGAAACTGTGGGCCTGTGAAATAATTCTGATGCCTGTTCCCAGGGGTGAGCAGAATTCTTTCAGTGTGGGTATCATTCTGCAGACCTGAAGCAATTTTGTGGGAATGCTTGAAAGCCAAAGGTCTGGGTGCTGTTCAAGGGATGACTGTTTTTTCTCAGACTGACGAATGGCTTTTAGCACTAACAAAATGTGTTTCCTTGGGACATATTCTTTTGCTGGCCATCACCCCATGGACACTGGCCAGAACAGAAGCAGCAGGAACATACCATTTAACCCTGACTTAATCTCATGAGAGGAGTGACTATAGTTGTTAACTCTCTATTTGGGTTGCTTTTTCCCATCTGTGTTTTATTGCACTGCAATGAGGAATTTCTTACCTGATAATTTTCATTGTTAGCTTCTCCTCAAATGTATTAACTGTGAACTAATGTCCCTCAACTGTGGAATTCTCAAGCACCAGGACTGTAATAAGTTTCTCCCTTCAGCTCAAGCTACCAGAAGAGCTCTATTATAGTTGAAGAAACACTCTGCAATCAATTATTATAGCATTAAGACAACTTGATGTAATTGTCCTTTTCAAAAAAATGTTCTATTCTGGTTATCTACCTGACTACTAGCGAGGGCTGAATTCACAGAGAAGTGCTAACAGGAAAAAAAAAATCAGGCAAGGTATTTCTTATTCTATAGTAATTTCACTCTTCTTTCTTTACCCATGGGAGGAAGCAAACTGTGAATCCTGGAAGTAGGGAGGGAAAGGACAATCAGAGTTTAATTTATACTACAATAATTGGGAGGAATGCAAGTGTTGTTTCCCACCCCTGCTATAAAGCAAAAGCTTTGTAAACTAAGGAATTATGTGGAAACCAACCTGGAAGCACATTGTCATACTTTAAGTATCTGACTCTGAGGTATTCATGATGGATGATGCAGTAAACAGGGAGAAATTCCAGAAATTTGAGATTGCTTTTCAAAAGTCAGATAAGGCCTACTTTTTTCCCACCATTGCAGGTGTTCCACCCATTGGTTCCACCCATGCAAAACTGATAAATTTATCCTGTGGTACAATGGCATTTGTTAATATTTTGTCACGTGAGTTTTTTATAACAGCATCAGGCATTGTTTCTTTTAGGGCCACTAAGTCCAACATTTCTTCTTTTGCAATTACATCTGCAGATAGGGTTGCCAAATGGTTTCAACAAAAATGCCGGACACACTTGATATTACATCACAATCTATATTACATCTTATTTAGAAAATACCGGATATTTATATTTTCTCATTTATATTTTCTAAATTTATTTTCCAAACAGAAAGCTCAAATACTGGACTCCAGTTTAAAACCGGACACCTGGCAATGCAATCTGCAGAACCACAGTGAACAAATATTGCTAGTTGTGGTTTATCTGTTGATTTGTCAAAATGTAGGCTGAATATTAGAGAACATTTTGCATCTTGCTTGGAACATGGGCACTGATTTGGGAAATCTGTGCAGTGTGGCACAAAAATGGAATTTGCTGTATTAGTTGTTGAAGTTTTGTGTTACTTCTGTTTCATGTGTTTTGTGTTACTTGGATCTAAAATTTCAACCACTTCTGCAATATGGTTCCTAATAAATTCACCATCATCACAATATGGCTGTTTTCCACGAGCAATATTCGATGCCAGAATAAAACTAGTTTCAGACATTGTCTGCTTCCTTACTGAATACCAAAAGTAGTGTCTGTTGACAGTTGGAGTGTAATTTTAATGCAGTTAACTGTTTTACTTAATCCTGATCCAGGAGGCTATTTAGTTGAAAAATTATTGTGATTCATTTCATAGTGCCATTTCAAGTTGCTTGCCTTGTCTGGAGAGAGAGCAATGCATTGCAGATATGGCTCAGTGGTTTTCTACCTTTATCAGTGCATACAAAATCTTCCTCTCATTCTGGCTGAAAACTTTGGTTTTTTTTCTCATTTTTGCATTTCTTACAATTTGAAGATGTCACTGTCATCCACAAACTTAATATTGGTTTAACACTCAAATCTAAAACTATTCAAATATACAGTACACACAGCCTGTCATGTGAAGCATGCAAAAAATATTGCAGCACATGAAGTCTACAGAGTATTGCAGTGTTGCAATTTCCTGTTATAATGAGCATGTGCTGCTGAAGTCAGTGCCTGGGCCCCACCTGCAAGGCTGAAGCCCAGCAACAGCTCACCTCTTCCTGTGGGCTGAAGCATCAAACACTGACTCACTGTTTTCTGAAGGGATGAAACCCTGAGCCTTGCTGCCTCATTGCAGGAATAAAGCCCTCAAAATTGGCACACCCCTTCTTGCAGGGCTGAAGCCACCAATGCAACTTGCCCCACTATGGGGAAGAAGGGTGAAACCCTGAGCCTCAGCACCCACCCACAGGGCTGGCACTGTGAGTGCTGCCTTGCTTTCCTCCTTCCCTGTGGGGTGAAGCCTCAAGCTCTGAAAGCCGCAGTTGACACCTTGAGTCATGGTTTGGCCACAGCTGCTATATATAAACTGTCTTGAGAGGCAGTAGATTCTCTTCTATCCAGGATATTATTTCCATTCTCATGGTTTCGCTCAGGTTTTGGAATATAAATACTCGTGGCTCAATCTTAAGACAACCCCAAATGGGAAGCAGAAGGAACATAACTGTCCACTACCTGATGTCTTGCACCTTCCACTGAGATAACTGGTCATGAGTGTAGACAGGATACTAGTTTAGATGGCCAATTTGTCAGATCCCCTCTGTGCTGTGCATGTTTGCAGGATTTTGGGATTTATTTTAAAACAGGTATGTTGATATGAATAAAAGGATGTGTATTGTGGGATTCTGGAAACTAGTTTTTCAATTATGCTTGCTTGCATGGAGAGTATGCAAGTCTCTGGAGTGGAAATGTGTTTGGCGTTCAGCATTTGTTTAAACTTACTTGTACACAAAAAAAATTTCCATGTCATATAAAAATGATGCCTAATTTTATATTACATCAAGTGCACAGTTGTAGGTCCTCAGGAAGACTTTCAGCAGCTGCATTTAGAAAATCCCCAGGCCAGGCACAGTGTGTGTGGGGGGAGGGGGGGGAAGGGGGCGCAAAATTGGGAATCTCCACTGTGTGGGTGAAGTTGTGGGAGAAGGAAGAGGAAATCCCTAGGCCCCAAGAGGAGTGGCATGGGAAGGAAGGAAGGCGTGGCCTGGCTCCATGAGGGGCCATGTTGTGTGTGTGTGTGTAGAGAGAGGGGGAACCGTCAGGTCCTGGTGAAGCTGTGCAGAGGGGAAGGGGAAGAAATCTGCAGGCCCTGTGAGGAGGTGTGGGGGGTAGGGGAGATGGGAATCCCCATGCTCTAGGTGAAGTGATGGGGGTGGAAGGGGAATCACCAGCCCTGATATGACAGGTGTCTTAGTAAAGTATCAGTAAAGTGACACACATGTAAAAAGCAAGGGCACAAAGTGAGATGCATGATGATTGCACACAGCATTTACTGTGAAAGTCGTGCATTCCATCTGCATCCAGTCAAAATGCTGCACAACTAGCACAACCCACAAATTCTAGGAATGCAAGTGCAGTTAGCAGAATTACCCTATCATGAGAGACTGTCTTGATTACAACAATCTTGTGACTCACTGAGATGAAGGAAGACCACTCATCTAGTCAACTCACTAGTGGAGGCTGCCTCTCATTGAGCACAAAGTAAGAGCAATTCTATACTAGGCTTCATTATAGAAGTTCTAGGGATAAAAAAGCTCAAATGCAGGAAAAGTGGTAGCCCTTAGCAGATTAGTAATGATGAAAGTCAGCATATAGAAATCCATCTGAGTGGAAAAATTATTAAAGAGAATCATCCGACCTGCAAGAGGTAGGAGAAAATGAGGCTACAATATTAAACAAAAACTTCTGTGTGAGGGAACTTCAAAAATTATAGATAAAAATAAAATTACTGCACCTGTCAAATATGACATATGTAATGAACTGCTAAAACTCCCGGATGAAGGGAATCTAAGAATACTACTACTACTATAAAACAGTATATGGTGAACCAGTGAGCTATGGAGTGGAGACATATAGTTCCTTATGGACTAAAAAGAGAATCCAAGAAATAGCTAAGAAGCAAATTAAGTGAAGCACTTCGGTACACTTAGCATGAAGTGTAGAATGGGGAAACATGTGGGACTTTAACTTTTCAATTTTCAAAACCAAAGGAATGACATTCACTAAAAGGAAAATTAAAAGATTGTAAACTATCTTTCTATGGACAAATAGAGAACAAGAGTCAACAAATGGAATTAAAAGCTACAAAAGCCTAGATATAGCATCTGATAGCAAACTAACATGTAAGACTCACATTGAAAATATTGGAAATATGCAAAAAGGTAAATTTAAAATACTTTAAAATATTTCCAGAACCACCTGAGCTGTGGATAAGAAATCAATGGTGGTGCTTTATAGAGCATTAATAAAGTCACACATTGAGTATGGATAGTCAGGCTATGTCTAGATTAAATTTTTTTTAAAACTGCCCTTTTTTTGAAAGAACTTCACCTGCGTCCACACTGCAATGGTGTTCTTTTGAAATTAAATCGAAAGAACGCAGAGGATTTTTCAACATTGATAAACCTCAAATTATGAGGAAGAATTCCTTTTTCGAAAGAGTTCTTTTGAAAAAAGGCATGTGTAGACGCAGAACAGGGACATTTTTCAAAAGAAGAGGCAATCGGAAAAATTCTGTGAATAGTAATTAGGGCTTTCTTTCGAGAGAGCATCCATGCTCTCTTTCAAAAAAGCAGATCCCTTTTTCGATCCAGTTTTGAGGTGTGGATGCTCTCTTTTGAAAGAAGCTTTTTCGAAAGACAGTCTAGACATTTTAGTTCTGTATCAAAAATGGGATTAAGGAAGAAAGACTTAATCTGAGCCCTGGTATTACATATTGCATGTGGTGCCTGTGTAATCCACACACCTACTGGGTGTTGTTCATTGTCCATGTCATGGCACTTAGGCCACTTACAAAGAGAAAGAATGAGTTTCCTATACAGCCTTAGCTGAGAGCCAGCTTGCTTTCTAGTTCAAGTTGTAGAGACTCATGCACTAAGCTCCAGAGGGCCCAAGTTCAGTTCTGTCTGCCTGCATTACATCTGCATCAACATCTCTGTGTATAATGCAGATAGCTGCTGGTGAAATGCCTGAAGGGTTAAGAAGAAATTGCTGAACCTAAACTGTGGAGCAAACGTTAAAAGAAACAGCGACTGTGGAAACCCTAAACAAATATACAAAGCATGCTGGGGAATTTAGTGGGGAGCCCCTTTCCACAACTGCCTTATGTCAATAGGATTAAGTTGTGGACAAAAGAATTAAGAGATAAGAAAGATGTAAAATACATTAGTATATACAGCCATATGAAATTGCATTAAGGATCAAAATATCATGCCCCTTGATGTAAATGTAGAACTGAATAAGGGAATTAAAAGGAAAGCTAAATGTATTATATTTAGGAAATTAATATCTATGTGATTAAAGAGACAAATATTGCCAAATATTTACAGACTAGCCAATTAGCCCATCATAAGATGGGATTTTCAGCTCTCTCTCTCCTCTTACTGCCTCCCCCCTCTCTCTCAGCTCTCCACTGCCTCCTGCCTCTCTCTCCCCGTCTCTTTGGGTATGTCTACACTACAGCACTAATTCAAACTAACTTAATTCGAATTAGTTAATTCGAACTAAGCTAATTCGAACTAGTGCATCTAGACCTAAAAACTAGTTCGAATTAGCATTTTGCTAATTCGAACTAGCATGTCCATTTTGAGTGGACCCTGAACCGAGGTTAAGGCTGGCAGGAAGCAGTGCCGGCAGGGCATCAGATTAGGACTTAGAGCGTGGAGTTGCTATTGCAGGCTAGCCGAGGGCTGTGCTTAAAGGGACCCGACCTCCACCCCGGACAGACAGTTCTCAGGGGTTCCCCGCTTGCAAAGCAGTCCTGGCTTGGAGTGCCCTGAGTGCCCACACTCGGCACATCACAGCACTCGGCCATCAGCCCGGCTGCACTTACCGCAGGCTGCCATCCAGGGGGGTCAATCGGGGGGCTGCAGGAGAGTTTCCACCCTGAGGAGCCCGCAGAGCCACTCCAGTCCTCCTCATCGGGGGCTCATACCCCATTCCTCCCTCACCTCCTTCCACTTACCCCTCCCTAGCCCCCCTTCCTGATGTACAAAATAAAGGACACACATGATCAAAAATAGAAACTCTCTTTAACAAAACTCGGGGAAACTGGGAAAAGGAGGTGGGAGAGGGGAAGACAGAGGATGGGAGAGGGGAGGGCAACTAAAATGATCAGGGGTTTGGAACAGGTCCCATATGAAGAGAGGCTAAAGAGACTGGGACTTTTCAGCTTAGAAAAGATGAGACTGAGGGGGGATATGATAGAGGTCTATAAAAGCATGAGTGGTGTGGAGAGGGTGCATAAAGAAAAGTTCTTCATTAGTTCCCATAAAAGAAGGACTAGAGGACACCAAATGAAATGAATGGGTAGCAGCCTTCAAACTAATAACAGAAAGTTCTTCTTCACAAAGCAAATAGTCAACCTGTGGAACTCCTTGCTGCAGGAGGCTGTGAAGGCTAGAACTATAACAGAGTTTAAAGAGAAGTTAGATAAATTCATGGAGGTTGGGTCCATGGAGTGGTATTAGCCAGGGGGTAGAAATGGTGTCCCTGGCTCTGTTTATGGAAGGCTGGAGATGGATGGCACGAGACAAATGGCTTGGTCATTGTTTCGGTCCATCCCCTCCAGGGTACCTAGTGTTGGCCGCTGTCGGCAGACAGGCTACTGGGCTAGATGGACCTTTGGTCTGACCCAGTACGGCCATTCTAAGCTCAGGGTCAGGGGTCTCACTGGACCACCCTGATTTTCATGCACACCTGTTCCTGGGTGGCCAGGCTGGCAGCTATCCTGCCCTAGACTGCTACTTTCCTGTGCCTAGTGTGGAGGTCGTGGATGAGGTCCGCACTAGACCAGGTGGGCGCCCGCCTCTTGCGGACCTGGACAGGCTCCCGGGAGCTGCCAGCCTGGTCCCGGGAAGAGGTGGAGGGCTGGGTGGCAGCGGGTGGCTGGTTTGTGCCGTGCCAGGTGCAGGGTCTGCTGGCTGGGTGCTGGCAGGCTTGCACCTGGCACGGGAACCGCAGTCAGCCCATGCCCCTTTAAGGGCTCCGGGGCCGGGAGGGAGGCAGACGAGTTTCCCTGGTGGTGCCCAGAGTGGCACCAGGGAAAGCTGGGGAGGGCTAGCCTCCCACTAGATCGAATTAAGTGTCTACACAGCCCTTAATTCGAACTACTTAATTCAAACTAGGAATTAGTCCTCATGGAATGAGGTTTACCTAGTTCGAATTAAGCGCTCCGCTAGTTCGAATTAAGTTCGAACTAAGCGGTTTGCATGTGTAGTGCCTATCAAAGTTAATTCTTACAAAGTAAGCTTACTAAGTTTGCAGATGATACCAAGCTGGGAGGGGTTGTAAGTGCTTTGGAGGATAGGGTCATAATTCAAAATTATCTGGACAAATTGGAGAATGGTCTGAGGTAAATAGGATGAAGTTTAATAAAGATAAATGTAAAGTGCTCCATTTAGGAAGGAACAATCAGTTTCACAAATACAGAATGGGAAGCGACTGTCTAGGAAGGAGTACGGCAGAAAGGGATCTAGGGGTTATAGTGGACCACAAGCTAAATGAGAGTCAACAGTGTGACGCTGTTGCAAAAAAAGAAATGTGGGAGGGGGAAGAGGAGGGCTGCATGTAACCATGTACTTTGGTGCACATTTATATCCCTAATCAACTCATGTCCATTTTCATCATCTGAGTCAGATCCACCTGCAGAAGAGTTTCCTTTTTGGTGATTGGGGTTCTGTAGTTTCCACATCAGAGTGTTGCTCTTAAGACTTCTGAAAACATGCACCTACCTTCCTCCTCTTAAATTTTGGAAGGCACTTCAGATTTTAAAACTTGAGTGCTATAGCTGTCTTCAGAAATTGCAGCATTTGTTTTTTGTCATATCTACAGTGAAAATTTTCTTAAAATAGACATGTACATAGGTCATCATTTGAGATTGCTATGGCAGAATTTGAGTAAGATACAGAACAGGAGACATATAATTCTCTGCCAGAAATTTGGCCACAAATTTAATTAAGACAATTTTTTAATGAGCATCATCTGCAAGGAAGTATGTCTTCTGGAATGGAGGCTTATGCATGAAAGGACATACAAAAGTTTAAGCATATCTGGAATGTAAATAACTTGCAGTACAAAAGTGCCATGTGAACCTTTGTTTTCACTTTCATGTGACACTAAATAAGAAGCAGGTAGCATTATTTATTATATATTTTGAAGACTTTGTGGATTTGTTTGTGTAAAATAAAGTTGTACTTCATGATTACCTACAAATGACAAAATGTGCATAAACAATCCTCCTACTTAAATTAGCTAAATGCACTACTTTTTACACTGCAATATGCTGGGCAAAATATTTAAATATTTATTTTTGTTTTTCATCAGAAAAAAAGTCATGACTATTATGATTAGAGTTCATAAAAATCTTTGCTAACAAAATTAAAATCAAGTTGCCTATTCTACTGTCATTTTAGTGCAAAGAACATTTTGGCTGTGTCTAGACTGGCCAGTTTTTCCAGAAAATCAGCCGCTTTTCTGGAAAAACTTGCCAGCTGTCTACACTGGCCGCTTGAATTGCTGCAAAAGCACTGACTTCCTACTGTAAGAAATCAGTGCTTTTTGCGGAAATACTATGCTGCTCCCGTTCGGGCAAAAGTCCCTTTTGTGCAAAACTTTTGCGCAAAAGGGCCAGTGTAGACAGCTGAGATTTGTTTTGCACAAAAAAGCCCCGATCGTGAAAACGGCTATCGGGGCTTTTTTGCGGAAAAGCACGTCTAGATTGGCCATAGACGCTTTTCTGCAAAAAGTGCTTTTGCGGAAAAGCGTCTGTGCCAATCTAGATGCTCTTTTCTGAAAATGCTTTTAACGGAAAACTTTTCCATTAAAAGCATTTCCAGAAAATCATGCCAGTCTAGACGTAGCCTTTTACTGTTACATATCACAAAATAATTTAAATTAGTTACAGAATGAGTAATGAAGCTTTATGAGTTTCTGATTCAAATTTACCATATATGGTAATTAGTCAATAAAATGAATAATGTTTGAAGTTGAAATCCTAAACATTTAAAACTTCTCTTACTTCTCTTTTGAATGCACATTAATAACAAATTCTATTACATATATATAATTTTGTGAACTGTCCTGTAAGTGTAAGCTATGCAAAACGACTTTGCTCAATCAACAATGGGCATCATCTGCTAGTCTTCCATAAATGTATTGTTTGCCTTAGCAATTGGCTGAACAAGAAGTAGGATTGACTGAACCTGTACACTGCACTCAAAACTAAAACAGTTATGTAACAAAAAAATCTACATTTGTAATCTGCACTTTCATAAACATGTGACTGCCCTACAACACTAGTATGAAGTGAATTGGAAAATATTTTATTTATCTTTTTTACAGTATCAAAGTAAATACAAAGTGGTTTTGTAATGAAAAATAAAGGGAGCAATGTACAATTTATATTCTGTGTTGTAATTGAAATCAATATATTGAAAATGTAGAAAAATACACAAATATTTAATACATTTCAATTGGTATCTATTGTTTAACAATGTGATCAAAACTGCAATTAATTTTTTAAATTGTGATTAACTTTTGAGTTAATTGTGCAAGTTAATCAACACACTTAAAGCACACAAAACAAAACAAAAAACCCTTTTCATCTTTCTTGCTGATCAAAATACAGTTTTCTTGTGCTTAACCCTGATTAAATCTGTACAGGCCATCCCCGCTATACATCAGTTCTGCACTAACGTCATTGATGAATTTGGGAACTGTTTTGTTATAAGCCCTCCCATTCCCCAAGCTTATGTTGCAGCCCCCCGCCAAAAGTCGCTGAAATGAAAGTCAGATGCTTGAATGCAAATAAAAGAAAATGGCCAACTCCTGTGCTGCACAGACATAGCAGATGGGGAGGAATACCGTACACTATTGCAAACTGCACCAAGCATCGCCGCTCTCAGTCTTTGTTGTGTTCAGTCATGTTGTGCAAAAATACCATGCGCCCATCATGTCATCCTTTATATTTTATTTCTGATTGATATTGTGTTACGTTGTGCAATCCTTCCACATATCTAAGGAAAGTGCAAATGGTGTTAAAAGTAAAGTTGGTGAGTGTAAGAGGCATCGGAGTAGTATTAGTCAGGATGTGAAGTTGGACGTATTAGATCGTAATACGAAGGGTGAATGATTTGTTGATATGTGCGCCATCTGGGATTGCCTCAGACAACCATATTCATGATTATTAAGAATCATGAGACAACTTTGGAGACAGAAAAACTTGTGCTGAAGTGAGCTTCTATTAAGATTACATGGCAAAGAAGTGGCAGGATGCAGAAAATGGAATATGTTGTCTATATGGTTGCATGATCTGTATAAGCAGAATATACCCATCAGCCTATCCTTCATTCAAGAGAAGGCAATGAGCTTGTATAACATATTGAAATAGAAGGAAAGACTGGTGAATCTGGACCTTTTAATGCCAGCCATGGATAGTTTCACAGGTTCCAAAAAAGATATGGCTTCAAGATCATGTAAGTGCAGGGAAAGGCTGCAAGTGCAGACAAGGGTGCAGCTGTATCATTTCCCGAAATCCTGAAGACCATCATTGAAGAAGGCAACTACGACCTATAGCAAGTTTTCAGTTTTGACAAAATGGGCTTGTATGCATGGGTGGAAATGCATGCCATCTAGGAACTATATTTCTGTGAACAAGAAGTCTGTTTCTGGACTTAAGGCCTCAAAGGATTGCCTAACTTTGTTGTAGGGGGCAATGCCAATGGAGACATGAAGCTGAAGCCGTTCCTAGTGTATCATAGTGAAAAATCCACATGCTATGAAAAACCAATGTGAAATCTCAGCTTCCTGTCATTTGGAAATCCCACAGAAAGGCTTGAATGACCAGGCAGATTTTCCATGAATGGTTTGTGGATTATTTTGTTCCAGAAATGAACAAATATTGTGAGGAGAATAATTTTACATTCAAGATTCTCCTCATCCTGGACAATGCTAGCACCACAACCTGGATTTTGAATCCCTCTGTCCTAACATCAAGGTTGTTTTTATGCCACCAAGGATAACCTCACTCATGCAGCCAATGGACCGGACCAGAGGGTTATCGCAAACTTCAAGCTTATTATTTGCAGAGGACATTCCGCAGACTTATTTGGGAAACTGATGGAGAAGAAAAACCCAGGCTGTGTGTCTAGACTGCATCCCTTTTTCGTAAAAGGGATGCAAATTAGACATATCGCAATTGCAAATGAAGCGGGGATTTAAATACCCCCTGCTTCATTAGCATAAAAATGGCTGCCGCTTTTTTTTTGCCACGGAGCTTTGCCGGAAAAAAGCACCAGTCTAGATGCGGATCTTTTGGAAAATAAAGCCTTTTCTGAAAGATCCTTTATCCCTTTATGAGCAGTGCCTGGAAGAACCCGTATCCTCATGCTGTGCATGACTTTTTGGGCTTTCCGGAAGTCCTCATATGTAAAAAAATTGTCCAACTAGCAAAGGAGTCTGGCTTTCAGGAAGTCAAAGAGGATAATGCGAAAGAGTTGTTGGAATCTCATTTTTTGCCTCTCAGTAATGAGGATCTAAGCAGATTTGGATAAACAGTACCACAAAGAAGATAGTGTTGATGCAGATGAGGATAAAGATAAAAATGCAGATACCAGCCTGACAATCCCTATCTTCTGACATGTCTTGGACCTGTATGAGGAATGTGACCATCTTGATTGTTCTTTAAGAGCAGCAGCAATTGTGGCAGATGGCTTGTCATGTTACAGACAGATTTTAGATGCCAAACTTAAGCGCCCCAAGCAAACAATACTGGATGATTTCTTTACTTAAAAAGTTAAAAAAGGATTCCAAACCATTCAAAGATGAGTTTCAACCAGGACCTTCTGGCATTAAAAAGCAGAAAAAAACCCATGAGGTAGCTTTTGAAGAGCCTGTAGAAGTTGTGATGTTGTTTGTTATTGACACCGACGCAGCAGGCATTGCTGAAACTCCAGTCGTTGAGGTGATGGATGTTAGTGATGTTGAGATGGCAGCTGATGATCCTCCACCTGCTTCTCCATCAACACCAACATCAGGCCAATCAAGCAAAAAGTCACCTTCTCAAGGTAAAATTATTAAAAACTACAGTAATATGTCATAAAATCACGTTTTCGTGTTGTTAAAATCAGAAGTGTGGCATTTCCTAAGTTCTGGAACCTCCCCTCCCCTTATACCATCTAGTATTATGCAATAAAATTCCTTTTTTATTTTAAGGTGTCTTTAAGGTGATGTAAAAACTGTTCTGGAACATATCTCCCCATATTTACATTAATTCTTATGGGAAAAAATTTCCCGCTTTACATTATTTTGCTATATGTGCACATTTTTTTAAACGAATCTTGGACGTATAGCGAGGATGGGCTGTATTGTATCAATCTGATTTAGACTGAATGATTCTGGGGGTAAGAACTATGACTTATGTTGTGTACACATAGTATTAGAATAGAATAAATGATCAAACAAACAAGGAAGGGGGCCTCTCTAATTACAAAAAAAACAAATAAAATTATTAATAAAAGTTAGAACTTGTTATTGGTGCATTTAGTCACCAAAGACTATGCCTCCTCACTAGAAATACATAAAAAGCATGCATTTGAAAACTTGGCCTCTTACACTTTTAGTGGTTATCATGGTATTTATGCCCTCAAGCATTGGAACTCCCGTGTACCCAAATTCCAAAGCCAATGGTTTCCCCCCCATAAGCATGAGAACAGAATTCAGAGTCTGGTTCCACATAGTTAGCGTGTGGAGCTTTAGGACTGAATACAGCTTTTGAACACAAAGAAAGATGTTGTAATATTATGTCTCTGGAAATGCTAAATAAATACTAGATTATTCTGTGCTACCACATTCACACATTGCTACTGACGGTTAGAGAAGTTACTATTTATTTATTTCAAAATCATAGTAACATGAGATGAGGCATCCAGACTAAGTGTTGTTTTGGTAGATGTTTAGTCAAGTTCTAAGAAAATAGACACACAGCATATAAAAACATTATATAAATCACAGACCACCTAAACATTATCCTGACCAATTGCTTATCCTGACCAATATTTGTTAAACCTGACCAATATTTAGCCCAAAGGTGGCATCTTAATGTAAAAAAGTACAAAGAATCAAGTTAGTCTATCGAATAAAACAGCAAAGAATGAGCTATTTGTATTTTCATTAAATACAGGCAATGGGTGGGAAGTGAACTTTTCACATATGTGTGTTTCTCATTACTCACATTTTCAGATGACATTGTGAATACCTTTGAAACTGTAGAATAGTGATAGAAATGTAGCCGTGTTAGTCTGGTGTAGCTGAAACAAAATACAGGACTATGTAGCACTTTAAAGACTAACAAGATGGTTTATTAGATGATGAGCTTTCGTGGGCCGGACCCACTTCCTCAGATCAAATAGTGTAAGAAAATAGTCACAACCATATATACCAAAGGATACAATTAAAAAAAAGTGAACACATATGAAAAGGACAAATCTGATATGTGATTTGTCCTTTTCATATGTGTTCACTTTTTTTTTAATTGTATCCTTTGGTATATATGGTTGTGACTATTTTCTTCCACTATTTGATCTGAGGAAGTGGGTCTGGCCCACGAAAGCTCATCATCTAATAAACCATCTTGTTAGTCTTTAAAGTGCTACATAGTTCTGTATTTTGAAACTGTAATAATCCTATGGAACCTAGTCCTTTAGTTTCTCAGCAACTGTACACTAGAATTGGCGTTTTTTCCCAAAATATTCTTTGCAACTACAGATGTTTAATTAAAGATTGTTAAACAATTTAGATCCTCAGAAGAACACAAATAAGAGTTATTAATGAAGTAAATATCTGTTTAATTTACAAACATCAGTAGCTTTACTGATATCAGTCCAAATAAGACAAAGCACACGGCATTACACATGTACATCTAACTTCTTCTGTAAAAAAAAAAAAATTGAAAAAATTGCATTTTTACAGGGTATCCTTGGATTTACTGAAAGAACACAACCCACTATGAATTGTTACCAGTTCTACATCGTAATTTAGCAGCAACATATTAACATAGGGAACATTAGGACAATAAAGTAGTTTTATTATTTGGAAAAAGTCACAGTCCTTGATAGTACAGCCTTTTTTTTCTTTCTGTTTTTTTTTTTTTTAAGGTAAAGGAACTCCATGGGATTATTAATTTGTAAAGGTCTACTATCTAGTGTCATTTTCTACACACCATTTTATTTTCTGTAAGTATTGTGTATATATATAGGAAAAATTTACTTCTATACATTTGCCATCAAGTGTAAAGATATTTTCTCTCATACAAGTTTTCAAGAGGTGTCCTGAATGACTGTTGTATGTGAAAAATGCAAACTATTATCACTTTCCATTTCAGACACCAAGTGGTGAGATGCTTAGGAAAAACAACAAAACAAAAAACAGACCAAACACATTTACTCCAAGATGACATGCTATGTTAGTTCTATTGCAAAAAATCCTGATTTTTAAGTCTTTCTTTAAAAAAAACAAAATACAAAAATATCAGGACAAATATAAATTAATATATATTAAAGCATTGAAAAACAGTAAAAGGGATGACCTAAAAAGGTTAAGGTACAATGTACTTTGATACAATAAATATTTCTCAATGAAACCGAATACTGTATAGAGCTTTTTAGAACTCATAGAAACAAAAATCCATATTATTACTAATTTATCCATCAATAATCTATTTTTATCATTCCCTTAACATTTATATTACAAAAATTAATACTGGAAAAGGGTAGATAAAACACTTTTTGTATGCTTCTTTTGCTAACATGCTGATATAAAAGTATACATCGTCAGAAAATTTCAGTATATTCTCACATTTTAATGTCTCCCATCCATTAAAGGGGCATCCCCTCTTCCCAAGATGCTTAATAATTATGCCACATAAAATCCTTCACATACATTTGTTAAACCAATATAATCTGAATCCCTTTTCCCACAACTCTTCCTCATCTATAAGTAATTGGTATGGTCTGTCAACATAATGAAATATATTGATATGAAAGTGAAAAAAAAACCCCTTCATGTTCTGGTCAATAATTTCATCACTGAGCCGTAGGTTGAAAGTTATGTGTGTATAATATCAGTTTATCTTCAGCATGTTATAAAGAAGAATCCATGTTAAAAGCAGTTACATTTCCCATCATTGTTGCAATGTTAAAGGGTCTTTTTTTCCTTCAAAGCTCCTCTTGATTATGAAAAGTTTCAGTTCAAGCACTTGAATCTTTTTGCAAATGACGAATAAGTCTTTATTCTCTTAATAAAAATAAGTCTGTTCTGTATTTTACAATATATTTCAAATATTTTCACTATGAAGTATTAATTAGTCCGACATGGTCAATAAGTATACAACATTTTCAAAAGACAGGGGCACATTTAGGAGGGGCACTTTGTACAGCCACACTTCACCACCTTCTCAACCTCGTCCACAAATGAGGATCCATCAGTGCATTCAAAAGAATATTTCCGTCTCTTGCTTCTTAGTGGTCCGCAGCACTGCCCATTTGAACATCCTCCTTTACAGTCTAGTCTTGATACCTTCTTGGTCGTCTGGCACGCGGCATACCCTTGCTGCTTTTGGTAGTAATCTCTGATTCGTTCCCCTCGACAAGAGATTTCTGTGAAAAACAAAAAAAACAAAATGATGTATGGCTTTAAAGATGCAAGTTACAGAATGTTTTATAATACACAGCTTAGATAAAAAGATGTCATACTTCTAAATTCAATTCCTATTTTAGAGTTCAACTTTCATTATATATCAGAAATGAATGATTTCACTTGCATTTTCTTGTTTTCTATACTTTACCTTTTTGTGCCCTCTATTTTCAGTAACATCTACATTGTATATATGTAAACCATAAATAAAATACTAGTAGAATGACAAGAAAATGGGAAGATAAAATCTTTATTATGCAAATATACATCTTTTATTCTTATATTGCTTGCAGTTGGTTCTATTTACTGTAGGAAAATGTTTCCTAGAGCATGCAATTTATTAGGTCTGGAGTTTAATATCATTCAGTTTATTATTTAATAGAGGCTATACACATTACACTAACTTTATAAATTACTGAGGTATAAAATCATCGAAACGTGATATCTGTTAAAAGTTCTACCAGTATATTTCAATATTCTAGTCACGTTGATGCACAATACAAAATAAATAAATGCCAGCTGGGGTCAGAAAAAAAAAAGGTGGGGATAGAAAGGAAGTGCTTTGATAGACAAAGGAAAAAAGAAAAAAGATAGGGAAGAAAGTCATCCTGTTTTCATCCATCTCACCTGCATAATTCGTTGTGATATATCAGTTGAAGCTGAGAGGTCAAAAGTAGAGTTTGTGATAAAACTAGGAGCAGAATCATTGGATTTGGCTTCTCAGTTGCAGAAGACAGAGAAACAATAAATACACAAAGATACAGCAGGTAAAAGGTAATAATTATATATAGCAAAAATTTGCTTCTCAATAAAGTCAAAAAGAGAAATGTTTTCACAGCAAAACATGATGAAAAAATATTAAAAGTGTAAAATATTTAATAAATGGGCAAATTTGTTAGATTTTTTTCTCTCTCACTAAGACAAGCCCTTTACAATGTATTTTTTTAAAAAAGGAACACAAATGTGTATTGTGAAAAAAAAGTATGGTAATGTTCTGATTGCTTATGTTCTAACACCAAATAATGATAACATGCTGAATTATTTACCTTTATCACAGCTGTCCCCAGTGTATCCGCTGCTGCATTCGCAATATGGTTTCCCCAGGCCGGAAAGCCTGCATTTTCCATGTTTACATCTGATGGACTGGCAGGGGTTAAACAACTCTTCCTCTTCATCACAGAGGACTCCCCCATGTCCCTGCAGGCATTTACAACTGTATGAAAATGCATTGATTGGCAAGCAGGTACCATGTACACATCTACAGGGGAAACAAGCCCAAGAGAATAAAAATAAATTATTCATAGAAGTTTAGATTAAGCAACATTAGCTACATAAACTTTGGATTGTACTCTAAAAGAAATTGCTTTGAGACTTAAATGCATTTTTTTCAATGAGATGCAATTAAGTGGTTTAAGCAAGTTTTTTTTAGTAATTGGTATGAAAGTTTACAGAAAATAAACTGCAGTATAGAATACTATTCTGTTATTGCCAAAAACAGCCACTGTAGATGTGTTATGGAAGTCTTGTACATGTCATAATTAAATAAATCCAGCATTCCTCATGCACCTACATTTTAAATGAGAGTTTGGGTGTATAAAGAATGCAAGAACATACCCCTAATGAACAAACACTTTAGAAATTAAACTTGAACAGCAAATAGAAAATGTTACTTACCTGTAATTTTGCTTCTTTGAAAGTATCATTTCACAAGGTATGTCTGAGGTGTTGGGCTCCCAGCACAAGACAGGCCAGTATCTCACTAACTCAAAGGTTTTTGGCCCTCTAAAGCTGTGGCAGCCTGGTGACTATGCACAATACCTACCATACCAAATTCAATGATCATTTGCCACCAACTGTTATTCCTTCCAGGTCTATAATCTTCCAGACAGTTCCTGACTGCTTTTTCCACTGGGATCTCAAGATCCACTGAGACTGCACTTTAAAAAGAGGTGGCACAGGTACTATGATTTCTGTTTTGGCTATGAGACCCAACATTTGTAATATGGTCAAAATGTTCCCTTCTGATTCTCATAAACCCCTTCCAGTAAGCTTGTAATGTACTGCATCTGTCCTGAGGCTTAAAGACTGCCTTGAGTTGCATCTACCAGGATGCCTATGTACATTGCTGGAGCACACAGTCAATCACACTCCTCTAAAAGAAGTATGATGTTTCCCAGACGGACAATGTTTAATTTTATTTCACTAAGCACAGACTGAAATCCAGGGAGAAATAATTCCTGACTCTTAACAAAATTATTTAATTGTTACTGTTTTGATTTGATGGTCTTTCTTCCTAGGAGGAATTTTATGTCCTGTAACATTCTTCCTGATATACTAGTTTCCTGGACATGTATTGGTTCCAAGGGACTATCTGTGTGAAAATTCCTGGATGGATCTAACCAATCCCAACAGTCCAATTCAGAATTACTCTAATGCTTCTCCTTCCTGTCTCCAACTTCATCAGGAGAACCCAAATTGTGCACCTTTCCACACTGTACCTTTGGTTCCTCATGAATGATTTAGTATAGTGTGCTTAAAGACTTGGGAGGAAAGTCAATGCTGCTGGATAAGGTATTGACACCACTTGTATCATGGCTGAGCACAATCCTTCTCCCATCCATTGCAGGCTGTGTTGAAATTAATTGCATATAGCATAGCTCTGCCTGCACTGATGTAACCCAATCCCAAGAGATTCAACAGCAGCTCAAACAAGACTCCGGGGATACCAAGACCTCTGACATGCTTCAGCACTGGACCTGTGCAGTCCCTTAATCTCAGGTCTTTTCCAAAAGCTGCAAGTGTTTGGGATGTGGTAATCAGAAGCTTACAGGCTGCACTGCAAAGTCCTGGGTTGTGGAAGTGTCCCAGTGCTGCTGGGCCTCATGTGGCACTTTCTGCATCTAGGCCTTTGATTGAAACAACCCATCATCCAAGAAACAGCCAGAGCTTATGACATCCAACCTGCATGTTCTGCTGAGGATATCAAAAGCCTGATGTGCTATAAAGAGGTTGTCTTTGATGAAAATACAAACTGCATCAAGTCACCTAGTAAGGAGGATCTGCTTGATTTAGAAGGTAGTCAGAAATGTGCCAGTGCCAAGTCCTGAATCCAACTGAACCTTTGAAGCACTCCAGGCCAAAATGGAGTAGAAGAAAATCAAGTGCAGTCTCTTGATCTTGAAATCAAGTGCAGCCTCAATAGCCAAGATCAAACATGCCTAAAATATTACCAAAAGCTACAGAATGAGGACCCTGGAGAACAACTCTATTTTTCTGACACAATGAAACTTCCTACCATAAGAGTAAAGCTCATCTGGGCAGGAGTCAGAACTTTCAGCGGGGCTGGCCTGAGACTATACAAGGAACTATCACCCTCTTCCATTCCTGGCTGAATATTTTCAGCCTGACCATCTCCAGGATGAACACACAGAGGAGCATAAATTCAAAGAGTATGACATAAAAAGTACATGAAATTAAAAAAAAAATCAAAACAGAACACTAAGTTGTCCTCTTAAGGAAATGATAGAAGAAAGAGCAAACTAATCAGGATAGATTTTAATGATGTCACTTAATGCATTACCAAAAGGTGTTCAGACATGTAAGTGATAAAAATAGTACAGAAACTAATATGTAACAGAACAGAATTATTTTAGTGGTGCCGTGCTGCTAACTGGGTCTTTAGTTGCACCCCACACAAAATTTGATGGATGGCATTTTCACATTATATTTGACTTCCAAAACACAAAATGCAGCAGACTTGTTCAGCTGTGATGGACATCTTGAAGCTGATATGTTTCTGGAAGCCACTAGGATTTTCCTTTCTTTGTCCTCTTGAGAGGCAAAGAAAAATGGTTATCCTGGAAAAGAAATCCCATGAATAAAATCCCAGAAGCTTGGTGTGACAGTGAGTGTTAAAATACTTCAAAACTTCACTGATGTGCTGTGGTTTTGGGAGAAGACTTATAAACTTCAAAATACTGAATCATTCTGGAGGCAGTGCAAACTGCTGAAATAATTAAGCCAAAGTCTCAAGGTTATCAGTAGTATCAACACAAAATATGCCAAAAAAGACACTTAAAATCACTCGGTGTAGGAGCTGAAAAACAGCTCAACAGAATCTGAGCTAAACCCTAACTGAACCCACTGGACATCAAAGGAATTTTGTGGTTCTGGATCATGTAGACTGGACTACTGAAAAACTATCAGACAAGAAAAGCAAAAAAATACCTGTGTTTGGAGCTACTTGCAAGAATGAGAGATCAGTGATAACCGTTCCAAAAACTGCAGCTCTCACAGGAATTGGCTTGCTGAATTATGGTGACGAAAATTGTATGGGGAGATGTAACAGGAAACGTAATCAGTAGGTGATTAGAAAGCTCTGAGTTAGCAGAGTTCCTGACCTGAGAACCTTGTGAGGATGCTTTCTATATCTATCTATGCACTGATCTAGAAAAACAGTCAACAGAAATATGCAGATAGAATAGTTTAAAACAAAATTGCAACTCAGGTGTTACTAACATAATTGATTATGAACATACAACAGAAGTTAGATCTTCTTCCCAGTGCACAATCTACCAGGTGAGTAATGTGACAACATGGAAGCATAAAAAGTAACAGAAATGGATGTGTGCTTTATTTGTAAAGTCCCATGATTATTTTTTACACCAATCCTCATGTCCTATGTGAATAGTTATTGTAGTTCACATTGTAGAAATTGTATGCAAGTACTTAGGTACCATCTGTTATAACCTTTGGTGGGGCTTAAGAGGTAGAAATACAGAAACTTTGTCACCATCTGTACTGGGAAATTTCATTCATTAACAATGTTTAAAAATGAATTGGCATACCCAGACCATTCTATAAATACAGAATGTTGTCACAAACTGTAGTTTATGAGTATTCTTCAAGTTTAGCCCACAAAAAGCTACACTTACTCCTATATGCACAGTATATTTGTATCTTTCTGAAAAAGTTTGAACTTTACATTAAATGTACATAACAGGGCATTAGAAAATGAAATTATAGCTCTGTCTCGAGGAAGGACATACTTATTTCCAAGACAAGGGTCATTGGTTTGTTGATCACACAGTGGTCCAGTCCATCCTCCTTCACACTCGCAGGTAAAGCCTGACTGGCTTGTAGCATGGCAAGTTCCATGCACACACATTTTCTTGTGGCAAGGCTCACAACCAGGAATAATTCCCACTTGCAGTGGCACATTTCTGAAGTCCTGCAGTTCACTGTTGATGTACAGATTACGGATGCAGCCATGAAAGCTGGTGCCATTCTGGCTTGGGGACTGGCGTAGTGCTGCAACATTGTTTTTTACAGGCATACCTAGAAAATGAACATTATCAACTCATGAGTACATAGTTTGGTGAGTACAGTTCTGTATTCTTTAGTATTGTTTTTATTTATTAAAATTAGTGTTCCCCAATTAACCATTCATAGATATGGAACATTCAATTATCAGAGATGGACTCAATATCTGGCCCTAGATATGGTCTAAGTATGGTTCAGATTAGGCAACAACAAAACACATTATGCTAACCTTGTGATACTGTATTTCATCCAAGTAAGGTGAAAAATTCACAAGATCAGCTAGTCTCACATCTCAATCATCTTTAACTGCAGAGTTCAGAGGCATGCAAACCAAAACCAGGCCTTTCTCAGACCTGGATGACACCCAAGGTCTCCACTGTAAGATGGATTTAGTTTCAGCATTCAAATAAGTACCTCACAGAACTGAAAAATTTAGGTCTGAAATTCTGGCTTTGGCCCAATTGGTATAGATGATATTTGTTTTCTAAACCTTTACTTTCATTCACAAATGATTTTAAAAACACAGTTGGTGTTGAAATTTAGCATACAGGATCTGATTTCAAAGATGCTGAGAATCCACAATAGAATCTGAACTCATTGGGAGCTGAGGAAGTTCAACCCTTCTGAAAATCAAGCCAATGCTTCTTATATTCTTATATGTGAAATTTTGTATGTAAAAAAAAAAAAAAAATCACAAAAAATGTCAGCGGTCTTGAAAGGTGAAAATTCATATATCACTGATTATTTTCACAACTGTAAGTTCTAATCTAATCTACAGTTTTTACAGAGGCCACTTGTGGGGACTGAAGTAAGGCAGGTACATGTACTGCAATTGAATATACCCTTTAAAAATTCTGGACTTTAATTCAGAATGAGAATTACTATACAACACTGTGTTCTTGCAACAGTAACTCTCAGTTTTTAAACTTGTCTCTTGCATAATGGTCTAATAATTGTTTCATGAATGCTTAATACTTCCCGGGATGAATAAATTACAGGAGTCACAGTCTATTTCAACTAAATGTGGAACTTCAGGTTACCTGAATGCAAATGATCCCATTGTTTGAATAGAACTTATCTAAAATTAAAAAGCAAGGAAGTTCTAAGTTTGATTAGTCAATAGAGTGGGAGTTAGGCCCAATCAGATTCCCTAAGTGTCCGTGACTCAAACTGCACATGGAGTCCCTTGAGAGACCTGCCTCTCAGCCTCTTAGCTATATGGGCTGGAGAGAAAAAAAATAACAACAGTTGTTTTGACATGGTCCGCAGAGCCAGCCACTGGAAAAAAGGAACACACAAAACTATATGAAACAAAGACACCAATGCAACACTGAGATGTAAGAACTAGGGATTTCTGAGTGAAGGTTCCCACAGCAACTGGGAATAGAGCAAATGTGCATTACAATAGATAAAATAATATCAGGCAAATATTACAATGTAAGTCAATTCAAATAAATGTTTCTCTAAAATCAAAGATGCATACATGTAGCATAGTGAAAGACTCACCTACAGCACATAGGCAAATGTGGGCAGAGGAACAGTTGCTATGGAAACCTTCACTCTAAAATTACTGACCTTTTTATGTTTATGAATTCATCCATTATGATTAATTAATATTTTTTCCATATGCACCATACATGATGCATACAGTTTCCTTGCTAGGACACTCATCTTGCAGGAACATCCACACAGGTACAGACTTTTGCCTATGCAGAGTCAAGAACATGGGTCTTCCCCCAACTGTCACTTTGGGGACTAAATCAGAAGCAACAGAAGGAATGGTGACTTATTTGATATACTGGAGTTCTCACTTTACATACTGCAGATACCACTGCAAGTGTTTGCAGACCTGGAATTTCTTAGCCAGTCCTGCCTGCTGGGATTCTATATGAAGCTGTATGCCTGTACAGTGAGTGTATAAAAGGTGGAAGCAGCCCCAAGCACTATTTCTTCACTGGTACAGAAAATCCAAGTAAGGACTCTATTGGTGGGGAACCATGCAATTTGTGAGATCTACGTGTACAAAGGAATCTCAAAGAACTCCAGTGACTGCATGGTGAACAATCTTTTATTTGTGTATTTGTCCATATAGAGTCCACTGTAGTTGGCTAGTAGGTATTTCTGAAGGAGGTGATAGATAATCGTCCTAGTTAAATAGTAAGTGAGAACACCCTAGACAAATTGGATGTAGGATATAAAATGCACCACAATGGAGTAGTGATGAACTTATGAATAGAATTTCAAGTTACTGCCGTCTAAATCTCAGAAATACCTCTCTAAGGCTGTTTGCTTATGTGTTGTTTTGGCCTCTGCAAAAGAATCATGAGGAAAAAATACTATAGGTTAAGTATATAAATTGGTTTATATGAAAACCTGAAACCACTTTTGAAACAATTTCGGATGTGGTCTCAGAATAACCTTGCCTTTTTGAAAAATGATTTTAGGGGGTCTTGTTATCAAAGCCTAAATTTCCCACAGAGTGCTGGTGATGGCTACCAAAAATGTCAGTTAAACACAAGTGACAGAGAGAATGTGAGATCAAAGGGGGGAATCCATCAAAGACAGGAGAATTACATTCAAGTCACAGGTAGAAAACCACTCCTTAGCTAGTAGAAATGCATGAATTAAGCCCTTTAGAATTGTAGACACCATTTGCCAGTATCATGTGGAACACTGGGTGTAGTTCAGCAACATGATATCTGAGAAGTTCAGAAGTCAAAGAGATGGTCTGATGGATAGATACATCAGCTCAGCATACCAAAAGTGATGTACCCATGCTGGACCTACCACTGGCACTGAGCCCTGGTCCTGATACAGCTTTGTGAAAACTGGCAATTAGTGGAATGGAGGAAAAAGCATAAAAGAAAGTTCTTTCCCACTGAATCAGAAATGCATCTGCCATAGATTCTGGTCTTACTGCTCCCCAAGAATGCCTTCCAGACTAACAGAGTAGACCTCAACTCTGCAACATTTATTTGCAACTGACACACTGCTCAGGACCATATGCCCTGAATCGGAAGAAAGACCAACTAAGCACCTCCATAGTGGCTTCATGGGTCAACCACCAGAATCTTTGAAGGAGGTGGTGGATCAAGCAGAATACACTGATACACATTTTGAATATCTGTCCATCAAAGCAGAGACGATAGTATTTTCCAAAGAATGTGTACCAATAAGTGCATGCTGCATTTGATGACCTAATAAATTAACCCCTGAAGAGGCTGGAGGATCATCTTGCATGTGGAATCAGGTATCTCCAACCTGCCATATGACCCAGTACATTTAGGAGACTTCTCGCTGCTATTCTGGGATGAGCCAATGTATGAAATGAGGTGATTTATCACTTAATTTTTTTTGTAGAAAGCTATACTCTTGCCAATTTGGGATGCAGCATTACTCCAATAAATTCTAGGAACTCAGTAGGGGCAAAAATGGACATCTCTCACTTGATCTGGTGGCCCCGTTTGGAAATGAGCTGTAGAACTGTGTGATGACCTGTTGCTAATCAGCCAAGATACAGATACAGAACAATTGATCATCATCCTGTTTAAACACCCTATTAGATATTTGAAGACTATTTCATCATACTGCCTCCCTAAATCTAATTCTCTACACTTAACATGCCCAGTTTTTTAAATCTTCCTTTATAAACCATATTGTCTAAACCTCTTATTCATTGTATTGCTCTTCTCTGGACTTTCGTCTATTTGTTCACATCTTTCTTAAATGTGATACCCAAAACTGAAAACAGTAATTCACCTGTGACCTCACTAGTGCTGAGTAGAGCAGAAAGATTTCTTACAGTGTCTGCCATATTACATATAATGACATAAGCCTTTTTTGTAATCATATTACCTTTTTGTTTGCTCTACTATAACACCCCGAACCTTTTCTCCAGTATCATGACCTAACTAGAAATGCCCTATTCTGAATTTGTTCATTTGATTTTTTTCCCTCCTAAGTGCAGATTTTTATACCTGTATTTATTAGATTTCATATTACAGATTTCACACCAGGGAACATGAAACCTCTCTGAAGCATGAGATTTATGACAAGAAGGCATCAGTCAGGCATCACTTCAGGTAGAGAAGGAGATCTCGGAGATTCTGCTGCCATTAGAAGATGATGCATATGAATAAAATTCTTCTCAAAGAGATCAAATCTCTGAGGTGTAAGAAACAGGAAGACTCAGACATGACAGTATGAGCAGCTGGCAATGGTACTGTAGAAGCTAGATGCTTCATTTTCAACACACTGGGCTCTGGTACCAGCATAGATTTTGATATCAAAAATAAAAGAAAAACATGGGACTGGGGATAGCGAAGGGTATATTGGTTCTGGAGAGATGGTTAGATTTGCAGGAGATGTAAAAGTAGCCATTGCAGACACAGGAGGCAATTCTAATGACAATCGCACCGTGACCATCAGTAGTGGCATGGGAGTCTTAGCAGATAAATTTTTATAATAATGCAATACTGATGAGTCTGTGGCATACAGTGTTAAGGAAGAAGTGTTAGTCACCTGAAATAGAGGCTGTAGAACTGCTGTAGAAGAACACAATCCCAGAATCTCTGATGACCCTCAGTACCAATGAGATTTTGAATGAGTTAGCTTAGGCAAGTCAGAGGAATTTTGACAGTTAGCTTTCTCCTTGGCTAATATTGGGGATGATGATCACAGATTTTTGGTCCTTCTGACCTTGGGCAGCAGAGGCCTCTGACTCACCTCACAAGGATTAAGAAGGATCAGGAGGCTTAGCTCCAGCATTTGCTGGAACTATTTTGGAGCAGGACAACACTATTTCTGTAGAGGGACCTCAGAATGACACACACATCTTATTGAGTTTTTCATCAGAAAGAATTTCAAATGGGCACCATGAGTCTTCTGTGAACTGTCATGGGTGGTGAAAAAGAACAATGGCATCAGGAATGCTCTACCTTTGCTGTAGGGGCCTATGGATGTGGAGAACATAAGAGCGGCCTCAAAGGACACTGTTGGCTTAAAGATACTGGGCTCATGTGCATGGAGCACACATACCAACAACAAGTTCTGTGCGGATAAATACTAAAACCCGCCACAATTTCAATGATTTATCCTCACAAGAGTCTAATGCCAGCTTAAAATGATTTGTATGGCAAAAAACACTGACATAATATGTATAGTGTGAAAGCAAGAACTGTCACAACTTTTTACTGTGTAAGTCGCCGGCTGTTGCTGTCTCTTGCCTAAGGTCTTCTCTCCATGCATTACAGCTCTTTTATAACCTAAATTGTGAGCTCCTCAGGGCAGAAACTAAGTTTGTAATGTTTCCAGTGCCTTGCATCTTGCCATCATATAGGTGTGTCTATTTACAGTGTAAAGTGAATGTAAACCACTACTGACACAAAATGGTAGAATTTTACCACCCATGATGAACAGCCATAAATGACTATTCAGGGGGCTAAGGAGTCAAAAATAGACCTAGTATCTTTATATATATAATGCTATGCACTTCTCCAGTCCTGTTTGAAACTAAATAATAATACTAGGAAAAACATAATTATAAAATATTACAGTTTGGATTGCATCCTTACTGTCAGAAAACAACAGTTATTAGCTATCAGGAATGATCTGGTCCTTCAACTAAGCTTCTCTATTTCCTTTTAGAGTGTTATGTAGAAATTTGAATCATCTACTACTACAGTTAACAATGAGACTATTTCAGGATTAATTGCTCTGAATATCATCTTTGGGAATTAACTCAATGAAGTGACACTTTACAGTGCTTTTTTTGTCAATGTATATTTCCAGAGTATATTTGCTATAACATCTCTAATAGAAAACAGTAAGTTCCCCTACCTCCTACATAAAGTGGGGAGTCAATGTTCAGAGTTGATTGCTTAGACAAGTTGGTAATGATCTTCGGGCTTCCTCCATCAACAGATAAAGAAAGAATCTGATCCATGGCTAGCAGCTCCACTATGTGGAAATTCCCATCATTTATTGTCTCAACACTGCAACAACAAAAAAAGTTTTAAAGCATTTGAATCCTGGTTAGGATTTCTTTAACCTTCTGTCTTTTAAACAGTATACAGCTATTTACTGGTGAAGAACTACTGCAGAAAGCAGGAGAGGTTTACTCACCTTGTGCAGTCATTGTAGTTCTTTGAGATGTGTACCATTAAGGGTGTTCCACTTCAGGTAGCACTGCCTGTTCAGTCCACACATGCACCTTAAACACCCTAGTGCTCCACAACGAGACTATACAGAGCTGCACAGGCAAACCATCCTCAGTTCCATCTCTTTTGCAAAACTCCATAGTGGAAATTGCAAAGCAGAGGGGAAAACTCAGAGCAAAACTTCTCCACTAATGTCATCTTCTGATAACTAGATTTTAAGTAAAGATGTGCAGTCATGCTTATTAACAGACAATAACTTGTATTACTATTTCTAGAGCATTGTAACATTTCTAATATGTACAATTTACATACTGATGACATCTTTCAGTCTGAAGTATTCCCAAAGAGATTACTAACCATATATATATGACTTCAGTCAGACATTGTGTATACTAGAGTAGGAGGAGAGAAATTTTTGACTACAAACAATCTCCTCCCTTTACAAAGTGTGCCATGAGATCATGCAAAGTAAAGAGCAAACGGTATTCCATTTATTGATATTGAAAGAGTTAAGAGCTGAGTTGACACCAGTGAGATTTAAATCTATAGTTCCACAGAACCCAGGCAATGTCTATACTTTGGATTTACAGACATATTCCCATCACTGCTCTAGCACTGGGGCTGCAGCTATATTTGGAGAGTAAAGGCATGATTTCCAGGTCAAGCAGACATACTCATGCTAGCATGCTACAATAGTAGTGACACTGCAATAGGAGTGGCAGCAGCAAGCAGCAGCCTGAGCTAGCCATGCCAAGTACATGCTCATAGGGTCTGGCATGTTTATAGAAAAAGCGGCTAAACTGTGTTGCCACTTGCCAGTGCCCATGCTATAGAGACTATACTACTAGTTGATGAAAGCTAGCATGAGTACCTAGTTGGCAGGGAATATCAGTCCCAGCTCCAAGTGTAGATGATGTATTACCAATAAAGAATTAGGATACACTAAGCACAGGTAAATTTATGCATTTTCCCCTACTAATACAGTGACATGGTGGTAAAAAAAGTGTTTCTGCTTGTCTATATCCTGTCTTCTCTCCTTGCTAGCATGGCAAGAGAATCTCTGAGGGCTCCTAATGGAGACAATTCCATCCTGTTTCAACCCAGAGGGTTAAATGTCTAAAATGCACTTTTTGGCATGTGAAGGAGCAGGGACTATTATGCTACAAATAAAAAATAATATTTTTTTTCCCCAGATTCCCACATAACAAGGTCTATTTTTCTGACCACTTCATACATATATATCAAGTAGGATGTGCATAACGGTACTGCTTTTCTTCATATATAGAAAGTGAGGTTTTCAATCTGACAGAAAGAAGACTAAAAATATCACAGCTCTATGTGCAGCAATAAAAAAAAGTAATACTGACTTTTATTTAACAAAATACAGGACTATGTAGCACTTTAAAGACTAACAAGATGGTTTATTAGATGATGAGCTTTCGTGGGCCAGACCCACTTCCTCAGATCAAATAGTGGAAGAAAATAGTCACAACCATATATACCAAAGGATACAATTAAAAAAATGAACACATATGAAAAGGACAAATCAAATTTCAGAACAGAAGGGAGATGCGGGGGGGGGGGGGGGGGGGGGGGAGGGGAAGGTAAATATCTGTGTGTCTCAGAGGGGGAGAGATGGGCCTTAGACTCATTTAGATGGTCAAGACACCTAAATTTTATCTCACATGGAAGGGGAGAAGGATTCTTATGGCTCCCACCACCAAACTGTAAGCCAAATGAACCTGACTCTTGTAAGGGGGTTCTAACAGCCCTAAATGGACAGAGAGCCTCTCAAACATAGGAAGTCAGGAAGCAGGGCTTACCCACTCCTAAAGGGCAGGGATACTCAAATTGCTGTTTACATGAGGTGGTAGGATGAAGAGGATCAGACCACCACAGATAGGCAAACCCCCTTCAGAACCTGGCTCATGTAAGGAGGGCAGGGTCACACTCTGGATGGGTTGGGAGCTCCCAAATCATGGCACATACATGGGAGAGGAATGTGTGGGGCTGGAAGGCACCTTGCCCCAATTCTTTTCCAACCCCCCTGTCCCTCACCTCATAGCCCCTTTTCTAGTGTTCTTCTGAATCATTGGGCCCTGAAGCAACTGATCCCTTTGTCCCCACATCAGTGGGTCAGTTCAGTGTGGTATCAACGGTGATGTAAAATATTTTATTTTGATGGAACAGTCTCACATGTTATTTTTTAATATTAAGATCTTTTGAATAATGATTCTTCAAAGCATCTCTCAGGGTATGCCTATAGGTACAGTGGCATGGAAAATACAGACACTGCATACCCAGCTAATACAGATATAGCCAGTATAGATGGTGAGGTATAGATTAGGTGAGTAGAGTGCCCTACATGACTGCACCCACAAGGTACAAATCCTGTATGGCTCTTTATACACACAGGCAATAACTCCCATGTCTACACAGATTTTATGTCATGCTGCTGGAGCTTTTCCTGGCTGCCTCCCTCCTTCCAGAGCTTTTTTTGCCATAGTGAAGTGGGTCTTTGCCCCTGAAAGCTTATATTCAAATCTGATAGTCTTTAAGATGCTACAGGACTCCGCGTTGTTTTATTGATTTTATTTTTATCAATACATTCTAACACAGCTACCTTCTGACACTAGTGAAAGGCTGTAGCAGCAGAGAGTGCGAGAAACTTTCCCCACTCTCCTCTTCCCACATGAGCTTTTCCTTACCATAGTGAAAGGCTATGCCAGTTCAAAGCTTCCAGAGCCTTTCCCAATGGTGTGAAGCTAAGGGTATGTCTATATTTGCACCTTCTTTCGATAGAGGGATGCAAATGAAGACATTCAAAATTGCAAATGAAGCCGGGATTTAAATATCCCGTGCTTCATTTGCATATTTGCATGATGGCGCTATTTCAAAATAGCGTTATTTCAAAATGACAGACGCTGTTAAGATGTGGTTATTTTGAGAGAAAACCCTTCTCTCGAAATAACCCTTATTCCTCATATAATGAGGTTTACCAGTTATTTCGAGAGAAGGGTTTTCTCACGAAATAACCGCGTCTTAACAGCGTCTGTTATTTTGAAATAGTACTATTTTGAAATAGCACCATAACGTGAATATGCAAACGGCTTCATTTGCAATTTCGAATGTCTTAATTTGCATCCCTCTATTGAAAGAGGGAGCAAAGTATAGACATACCCTAAGAGAGTAATTCCTGAACTTTATACACAACTGTAAGGCTATGTCTAGACTGCAAGCCTCTTTCGAAAGAGGCTTTTTCGAATGATACTTTCGAAAAAGCCTCTTTCGAAAAAGAGCGTCTAGACTGCAAGCGGAACTTTCAAAAAAGCAAGCCTCTTTTTCGAAAGGCAGTCTGGATGCTCTCCTTTGAAAAACCCCTGTTTGCATTCAAGAATGCCTTTTTTCGAAAGAGCACTTTCGAAAAAAGGCTTTCTTCCTCGTAAAATGAGGTTTACCGCCGTCGAAAGAAAAGTCGCGTTCTTTCGATTTAATTTCAAAAGAACGCGGCTGCAGTCTAGACACAGGTAATGTTTTTTCGGAAAAAGGCTACTTTTTCCGAAAAAACCCCTGAGTCCGGACACAGCCTGAGTGTAGACTAGAAGGCTGAAATGCACAATCAGTGCAAGTAATACTACATAAAATGTACAAGGTAGATGGCAGGTTGTAAGTTTTTAATATGGAAAGAGCTAGAGGAGATGACTTAAAGGGTTTAAGCAAGCCAGAATGCAAATAACTGAAAAGTGCATGCAGTCTGAGTTGTTGTTTGCTTTCAAAGCTACCTGATAAACCCAATAAATATAAACCCAGAAAAACAATCCTTGTTTATCCCTGTTCCTATCAGTATCTCACTTTCTTTTCAACATTATCCCAGAGAAAAGCATGATTATCTTATTGTGAACTGCAGATTCACAAGGAAATAAGGAATTTGCTCTATTCAATTCTAACAATTCTGTTTTAAAAACTTATCTTGATTCTTTTGCAAATTTAAGTCCCATTTTAATTCAATTCAGTTAAATGCATATATTTGAAATATGAAATATTACTCCTACAAATTATGGTATAGCATCAGATCTACAAACAAAATGTCATAAATAAGTCTTGCATTAAAAGAATGGAAGTAATTTTAAAATGGTTACTGTATAAGGCATCATACTTTTTATGATTAAATCACACTATAAGTTATAAGGATATTTTATCTTATACATTATCTTAGTTCCCTTGATTTACTGCCTAACAAAGTTTAGCATCATTTTCCCCAGAGAAAAAATTTAGGATTTTGATTCTGTTTTCACATTTGAGGGAAATTTTTGGGAATCCTGTTTATTTTAAATAAAATAGCTCCTACAAAATGTAAAATAAGTGCAAGTTTCTACAATTTCCATCAAACATGTACCATTATATCGTACACCACCACATAGGTATGGTTACGATAGCCAGCAGTAGGAGCTTGGTCAATACTACAAAACTAAACAAAACAAAAAAGATCATTAGCGTTCAACTCAAATTTAAAATGAATTTGCTTTAGATGTGTTCACATCCATTTTGTATTTCCTTTCTGAAAGCTCTGGAAAAGATTATGCCTTGGAAAAATGCTTTGAACAGCTTACTTGGAATTTTATGCTGCTGGCGTTTGGCCTGGTTTCAATGAGGAAGATTCCTACCAGCCTGTTTAACTGATTTGGTGTGGACCTAACCTAAGTACCAGCTCAGCACTTTACATCTGTACCCAGAAGCTTTTCTGGTGGTGGTAGTTGAAGTCAAATAAATAATGGTAAAATCTTTTAGCCTTTTGCTTCCCCTTGCAGTCTTAACCTGTCAATTCTGAGTCAAAGGGATGATGCCCTTTGGTGCTGCCTCCAGAACTTTCCTTGGCAACCAAGAAGGTATCTTGAAATGTGGTTATTTTGAGGAGAAAATGACTAATTTGGACGCAGAGGGAATTCTTCTAAACGGCTACTAAAAAATCTCTGTTTGGGCCCCACCCAGCTAGAGATCATACACATTTTGTCTTGAACTGTAATTTATGGTATGTGGTTCACCTGTAAATGGCAGATGCTGGATAAGATCCTGTGTCATAACTGACCCTCACTCGACCACGGTACAGTTCCACCGCTATATGATCTCTGTCACCCTTGTACAGCAGGATCCCACTATCCTCGTCTGTGGCAATCTAGAGAAAAAAGAAACACTAAGTTATAAGGAAATGAATTGGAATAAACCTGACACACTAAATAGGTTGCATTCATATTCATGGCCACTACCAACATTTCTTCCTTTGTTATAAAACTCTTAGGGTACGTCTAGACTACAGGCTTTTGTCAACAGAGGCTTTGTCGACAGACACTGTTGACAAAGCCTCTGTCGACAAAGAGCGTCTTGACTACATCCAGTTGTCGACAAAGCAAGCCTCTTTGTCGACATGAGAGTCTAGACGCTCTCTTTTGAAAAAGCACAGTGTAGATGCAATAGCGCCTTTTGTCAACAGAACTCTGTCGACAAAAGGCGTTATTCCTTGCAGAATGAGGTTTACCGCTGTCGACAAAATTGCTGCATTCTGTTGACTTACTGTCGACAGAACTCGACGGTAGTCTAGACGCAGGTATAGTTTTGTTGACAAAAGTCCACTTTTGTCGACAAAACCCTGTAGTCTAGTCATACCCTTAATGGAATGGTGATATAAAGATAATCTTTTGTCCATCTGTGGCGTTAATTTCAGTGGCGTTTTAGTTCTCTGTAGGCCAGAGTCTAAAATTTTTAATGGATCGAATGACAACTTTCATATGTATGCATTTGTTTTAGCTTTTCCCCCTCATACATGATAAATGACCAGGACCCATGCCAACTTGCAGTGACTGACAGTGAAGAAAATGACCCTGGCTCAAGATCAGTTCTTGACAATGCATGCCTTCTTACCTGCAGAGTGATGTTGGTCTGAGGGCGGACTTTGCCTGAAGGAATTTGCAGATAGGATTCTTTGTTCACAAAGTTTACGCTGACCAGCTTTTCGCATTTGTCACCCTGGTAACCTGACAAACACTGACATATTGGTTCATTTACTTTTATGATGCACTGAGCTCCATTCTGACACTCATAGTTATCACAAGGGCTGGTGCGAGGGAGGACCATCGGTGGTGAAAACTCACAAAAAAGGCCACTAAACACAAACACAAAAACCGGTATTTCAGAGAAAATCACTCTGGTGGTATGATACAAATATGTTTGTCCTGTCTTCAAGCATCTCTCACCTGTACCCTTCTGGGCATATACATGTATACCCATTCACAGCATCAGTACACTGTGCTCCATTTTTACATTTGTTATCCTGACAGTCATCATAGTCGATATCACAATGTTCTCCCACATATCCAGGTGTGCAATCACATCTATTAAACAGGAAAGTATTTTCATTAGTACTATGTCTGTCTATAAAAACAATGTACTTATGACAATACCAGAGATGTAGTATTTTATTAACTGATTCTAAAGTACAGCACTATTTAGAAAATATGTTTTCTGATCACATTTTAACAATGTATTATTAAAATGTAACTTTACTGTGGTTATTGAAAACCTGCATATAGTGATTAATTACATCAGGTATACCCAAATTCTGAGGCACATTTCACTAGGGGGCACTGAGGAATGTTAAGGGGGCATAGCTGGTGCATGGGCTAGTCTCTGGGGGTAGGTTGAAAAGGAGTATTACCTAGTTTGCTGTGTCTGTGTCTGGCCCCTCACTCCTGGCCTTGCACTTGCAGCCCCATATGCTGGTGCTCTCTTTGCCAGCCTCGACCCCTGGCTTAGGCTCCGCTCTCAGCCCTGCCCTTGCCCCCCACTGTGGCCACACCTTCAGCCCCCTTACTCTGCCCCCTACCATGGAGCTGTGGCCTGCTCTCGGCTTTTTTGAAAAAAAAATCCTCATTTTGCTGCTCACATGCCTTCCTTTCCTTAAAATCATGAAATTTATCATTTTATTATCACTTTCATCCACCTTCAGATTCATCACCATTTTCTCCCAGCTGAGCAGTATGAAATTTAAAATTACTTCCTTCCCGGTTACTATCTTCACTTTCTGAAACAAAAACTTGTCTCTAAGGACTTACTGAATGTTGTTTTTTGCCATATTACATTGTGCTTACCGATTATCTGATATTATACCAAATATTCTTGGTGTAAACCCTTACAAATTGTTCTGACAAGTTCTCCTTGGAATATATGAGTAATGTACATTCAGTCAAAATAAGTAAACATAATTAACTTAGCTGCTGGGAGTCAACAAGAAAAAAACTCCAAGACAAGTTCTTGTGTAGATGTAACAATGTGTTTACAGAGGCATGTTAGAATGATCACAACTTTATTTAAATTTCATCTAAGAGAATTTAGAAGAAATAACTTTGTTGCCTATCAACCAAAGTAGTTGTAGGGCACTTATTTTTATTTTACTTATCATAAGAAATTAAAAAAACATTCTTCAACTGGAGTATTTTCTATATTGTAACTAGGAAAATGTCACCATTAATGTTAATGGGAACTCTTCAGTTAAAGCTTAAGACATTAAATTGAACAAGTGTTCAGAATCATTTAGCTCATAGATCCATGGATAAGATTACAAATGCATACTTGCACAAACACAGCTGTCTAAAAGTTAATTACATATTCTCTTTTTTCTTTTAACAAACACCTAACTACATCAGTCTTTGTGGGTACATCTCAGTGGGTCTGTTTCAGAATACTGGAGGGAGGTATCTCTTAATAGCTACCCCGCATCTTTTAAATGCACCTGTTATTTCAAAGTATTTTTCGAAATAACGGGCATGCTATGTCGGCATCCATGTAACTCTCGTTCCACAAGGGATAAGGGATGTCTCAAAACAGCACATTATTTCAAAATTTGGCTCTGTGTGTACGTGCCAAATTTCAAAATAAGCCATTTCGAAATAAGAAACACAATTTGCATAGCGCAAATTGCATATCTTATTTTGAGTTTAGGGTGCTGTGTATACGCATCAATCTCATACTTTTATGCCTTGAAGCTTCAGGGGGTAGCTGAGTTAGTCTGTTACAGAAAAAAAAAACCAAATGGTCTCGTAGCACTTTATAGACTCATTTAGAAGTATACAGTATAAATTTAAATACCCACATATCTCTTTAAATTAGGCCCATCAATTAAAATGTATCATATCTCTCAAGCCTTTTATCTGACAAAAATAAATGTATAAGTGAAGGAGAAAAGAGTATAAAGCACAGTTTTAAGCTAAGTGAGATGCATGCTAAAAGCTACTGAAAGTGTCATCTTCTGATTTAAAATCTCAAAATATGGGAATTTTATGTCCTAGATTACAAACTAGAAGTAGTAACAAACATTTGTAATCAATTTTATTGATTGACCAGATGAAATGAATAAATGCATATAATTTACAATGTTAATCTTAATATTATGGTGTACATGAGCTCATTGCATGTACGTTTGAATATCGCCAAATAAAGTCTGCACTGTTTAAAATAGCCTGATATTTAAAATGTGCTAAGAATATCAACTTCAATAGCATACGCTGCTTCTGAGCACAAAAAAATACAGCACATAAAACAGATTGCACATGAATGACTGTTTAAAGAAACAGGTTTCCTAAATCTACTAATTTAAAGTCCATCAAAGTACTTTTTAAGAGTGCATGCTAATTAATGTTAATAAGGATGTCATGTAATTAAAGATTAGTTTTCCTGATGATGAACTGCCTTATTTTACAATGTGTCTTACTAGTAACCTGTCCTGTAATTACTACTCACAAAACAATACAATAATCCCACTTTAATTTAACTTAATTATTCTCTTTATAGTCCAGGTTTCTAAAAGACTTTTGTGGATACGGTCACAGAGAATGAAACTCTCCCTTCTTCACTAGTTCTGTTTCATGTGGTTAAACTGGTTAATTTGCTGGATACTTTTCAAGTTAATACATGGGTGTACATATAAACAAATAGGCCAGGTTCTGCCACTGATAGGTGTTCGCAACTATTATGAGTATGCATTGATATTACAGCAGAACAGAGCCACATTAAAACAAACCCTGAAGGGGTGCAGAAGAATAATAGAATGATGGGAATAATTGTGTAGTTGAAGTATGACAATATTTTATGCTTACTTGTATCCTTTGGGTGTCAGGATGCACTTTGAGTCATGTTGACAAGGGTTTAAATCTTGGGCACAGAAATCCAGTTTCTCCTCGCATAATTCACCTGCAATATAATATTCACAGTCAGTTTGGGGGGAATACCACAGTGCCCTAACAATGGTTGGCTTTATCTCAATAGCAACACTTCTTATAATCATTGTGATTTAACTTATTAATATATGAAAAAGTCTACACTTTATAATACACAAACAATTAATATATTTTGATTTTTTCTGATATCATTCAGGAATACAGCTTCTCCAGACCAGCCTCCCCCACTGTGCCAACAGAGTAAATGTAATTTCTTGCACTTAAAATATTTTGCACTATGAAGTAATTATCTACTTGTGGTGACTAGGAACACACTAATGCAGGGGTGGGAAATAATTTTAGAATGGGGGCCACTTCACAAATTTTTGAAGTGGCCCTGGGCTGCCCCGGAAAGGATGGGGCCAGGACACTTTCTGCTCCTCTGCCCACAGACCCTGATTAACTTGAGGGAGGTGGAGCACATGAAGTCTTTGTCCCCAACCTCCCTCCAGAATGAAACTGCCAGCTGTTCTGAACAGCTGATGGTTCCCTCTAGGCACCTGCACCTCTGGTGGTGCGAGAGACTTCACATGCTGCCTTCGCCCCCAGACCAATCAGCGCTGGGGAAGGGAGGCTGTGTGTGTGCAAAGTCTCTCGCTTCCTGCCCCCGCCCTGCAAGGGGCGCGTTACACTTCGAGCGAGCCTCTAGCTATTCAGCACCCCTGGCAGGGGAAGAGACGTTGCACACTCCCCATCCCCAAGCCCTGATTAAATGGGGGCAGGGAAGTGGCAGGGCATCCACAGGCTAGATAAATCCGCTTGGTAGGCCAAGTCCAGTCTGCAGAGTCTCTCTTGTCCACCCCTGCACTAATGCCTCTATTTTATATAACTGGTATGAAAAGGTCATCAATATTCTCTCCTCCCAAATCAAAATGAGTTTACACAGTGATACAATGAGTTTACACAGTGATACATACGTATAATTCATGGGTATAAATTCTGCCCATACTGTGCTTAAAGACCCACAAATCTAGTGTGGCCTGTAGATTCCAAGGATAACCCTCCCCCTGCCCCCCTTTAGACATTTGTTCCAATTAGCTATGGAGGTGAGTGAGCAGAGTGGAAGCCACATTGGGTACTGAAGGAAGAAAAGGTGAGAAGACAGTGAGTCCCAAACACTCATCCTCACTACTGAAATGGCTGTTTGCTATGAGGAAGCAGAAAAGTTTTGACACCACACTGTCATCCACCAGCGCTTACAGTCTGTTTCCTACACTGGCTCCATGCAGCTGCAACTGTGCATGAGGATATAAAACATCATGGCTTCAGCCTCTCTCTCCAAGTACTCAAGGACGAGAAAATTGATGGAGAAGGAAAAACTGATAGGGAAGGAGGCATGCCGTCAGGAGAGGGGCAATACCATTTTGAAGGGTAGGAGAACTGGGGAAAGGAGAAAGATGGAAGATCCTGGAGTGGGTTAGAATATACTTCTGGGGAAAATGTGTGTGAGAGAATCCAACTATTGTTATGTCAGATAAAAAGTAATTAATTTACATAATTAAGCAGTCACATATTTCTCTGAATAATCATATGAAACAATCTACAATAACAATTACAATAAAGGTTTTATTTTATGACTGCTTTACAGTAGCCATAAGAGAAGCCTTGTTTCTTTCTTTAGCATAATAGTTACCATCATATCTTGTTATGGGATCAAGGAGTGGGTAATTATTTGTTGGGCATGGGCTACACTTGTAGCACACTGTGTTTTAGATGTCTCTCTGTACTGTAAATACTCAGAGTATGAAATTTTCCATTCAGCCAGGAGTATTTAGACATATGTTCTATTAAGAAACATAGAAGTATAGATGCCTGTGATGGTGATGTTTTAGCATCTCCAGTGTAACTGGAAGGAAGTCTATGAATGCGAAGGATTAAGGGGTACATGACTGAGTGAGATTTTGAGATTATATAGAGTAACCATTCTTCTTCCCTTCTTATACTTCTCCAACATGAGATAGATTTCTAACAAGATAATGGAGTGGCTGATATAGGATTAATAAAGAATATAATGCCAATTTGCATTGGTTCATAGCAAACAGAGTCTATCAAATTAACTTGATATCTTTTTGTGATGAGATTACAAGTTTGGTCATTAAAAGTATCAATGTTGACGAAGTATACCAAGACATCTATAGATGTTTGACTTGATACGGCACAATATTCTGATTAAAAAACCTGAATGGTGTAAAATTAGCATGGCACACATTAAAGGGGAATCATTATCAGTAGGTATTTCCCCAATGGGGTCCCATGGGGATCTATTCTTGGCCCTATGCCAAATATCTTTTTAAAATCAGTGATCTGGGTGAAAACATAAAATCATTATTGACAAAATTCGCAGATGGGATAAAAATAATGAATAGGACAGGTCACGGCCCAGACTGATCTGGATTGTTGGATAAATTTGGTGCCAACAAACACTACACATTTCAATTTGGAAAAAGGTATACATCTAACAACAACAAATGTAGGCCATACTTGTAGGATGGGAGACTATATCCTGGGAAGCAGTGACTCTGAAAAAGATTTGGGAGTTGTGGTTGATAAACAGCTGAATTTGTTCTATTTGGCCAAAAGAACTAATGCTATCCTTCGATATATAACCAGAAGACTCTTGAATAGAAGCAGAGACATGGGTGTTCGGTATGTAAGGGGGGGAAAGGCCTTTGCTTTTCCAAACTGCCAGGCATAGCCCTGTCCACACTTTGCCCCAGAACATGTAGGCTTTCTGGAATGGAGTGTTGCTGTCCCCAGTGCCTGGATGCCCTGTTGCCCAGAGCTGGAGAGGCAGGGCTGTGACAGGCCATGCAGAATTCCCTCCTCCGGCACTGGGGAGGCTGGGACCATGCCACACGCTCTTTGACCTCCTTCAGGGCTGGGGAGGCTGGGACGAGTGTGCACCTACCTGCTCCCCTCCTCTTCCCATGGTTGGGAGCGGGAGGGAATGCATGGCAAGCCATGGGGAAGGGGCAAGGCCTCAGAAGAAAGGGCAGGGCTGGAGGTTGGGCTAGAGGTTTGCCTCCACCAGCCGTATCTTCACCAACTGTCCATGGGTAGAGAGGTTATTTTACATCTGAATTTGGCTTCAGTGTGACTGCTGATAGAACACAGTTCAGTTGTGGTGCTCAGAATTCAAGAGGATGTTGATAAAGTGGTGAGGTTTAAGAGAAAAACCATAAAAATAATTAAAAGAGTAGAAAGTCTTGTAGTGAAAGATTCAGAGAGCAATATATTTAGATTAATAAAGCAAAGGCTAAGGATTGACTTATTATAGTATATATGTTTATATACATGTAAAAATATTCAATAATAGTCTCTTCAGGCTATCAGAGAAAAGTATAATACAATCCAATGGCTGGAAATTGAAGTGAGAGAAATTTAAACAGGAAATAAAGCATAAATATTTATGTTTGCACTGGTCTAAAGAAAACATGTTGGAAATATACATTCCTTAAAGATGGAAAGATATGTTCACAACATGCTATTCAGAAGCACTAGAGTTAAAGAAAAAAAGGATCTATAAAATACTTTCCCATCATCTGTTGTAGAAGAGCTTGTTTTTACAATTCCATGGCAAGCGTTAACTTATTCTATCATCAAATCCCAAAGTAGGGTGTTAGTATTCATTCTGACAAACAGAATTTGCAGCTGAGAAAATTCATACAAATAATATTCAATATATAGTGCAATGTATATACATTTGGCCATCAGAAAATCCATGCCAACAATACACATGCAACGCTTACCAAAGAAGTTTGATAGCACACTATCAATCTATTAAGACATTTTTCACATAGAACTGTACTGTCTTAACTACAAAGACCACCAATCTCACAAAACCATGGCCATATGTATATGAATTAATAATACAAGTCACAGAATCTTAGACTCAGAAAAAATTTGAGTTGGAAGAGATCTCAGGAGTTCATTTAATCCAACCTGGTGCTCAAAGCAGGACCAACCCCAATGAAACCAACCCAGCCAGCTTTGGACAAAACCTCTAAGCATGGAGATTCCACCACTTCCCTAGGTAACCTATTCCAGTGCTTTACCACTCTTTTAGTGAAATAGTTTTTCCTAGTATCCAACTTAGACCTTTCCCCAGTGCAATTTGAGACCATTGCTCCTTGTTCTGTCATCTGCCACTGATGAGAACAGCCTAGCTCCATCCTTTTTGCTACTCCCATTCAGGTAGCTGAAGCCTGCTATCAAATTCCCCCTCATTTTTATCTTCTGCAGACTAAAGAATGCCAGTTCCCTTAGCCTCGCCACATAAGTTATGTTACCTAATCATTTTCGTTGTCCTCACTGGAGATTCTCCAATTTATCCACATCCTTTCTTTAGTGGGGGAAGCCCGCAAAACTGGCCTCACTAGTGGCAATTCAAGGGGAATTATCTCTTCCCTCCATCCGCTGGCAATGCTCCTACTAGTGCAGCTGGATATGCCATTAGCCTTCTTGGAAACAAGGGGAAACTGTTGACTCTGATCCATTTTCTCATTCATTGTATTTCTCCAGACCCAAGGTCTGCAGAACTGCCAATTAGCCAATTGATCCCCAGCCTGTAGCAGTGTATGGAATTCCTCAGTCCTAAGTGCAGAACTTTGCCCTTCTCCTTGTTGAACCTCATCAGATTTCTTTTGGCCCAATTCTCAAATTTGTCTAGGCCATCCTGTACCCTATCCCTACCCTCCAAAAAACGTACCTCTCCCACCATCTTAGTGACATCTGAAAACTTGCTGAGGGTGCAATCTGTCCAGATCATTAACAAAGATGCTGAACAAAACCAGTTCTGGGACTGACCTCTGGTGCATTCTGCTTGATACTAGCTGCCAAAAAGACATCAAGCCATCAGTCACTACCCATTGAGACCAATGATCTAGCTAGCTTTCTATCCACCTTATAGTCTGTTAATCCAAATTATGTTTCTTTAACTTGCTGACATGAACACTGTGGGAGACTGTATCAAGCACTTTGTTACAGTCAAGGTATATCACATCTACTGCTTTCCCCATATCCACAGAGCCAGTTTGCCGTCTATGAGGAGATATCAGGTTGGTCAGGCATGATTTCCTCATAGTGAATGTTAATTGGTCCTGATCATCTTCCTCTTCTCCAAATAGATTCCCTAAGGATCTGCTCCATGATTTTTCTGTGATCTTCAGAAGCAGAGTACTCAGTGGTTCTGAGGGAAATGGCCAATAATATTACTTAATAAATATATACAGGGAATTGAAGAAAGCTCATTCACAGGTCACAAGGGCTATCTAAAACACAAGATTTGAATTTTGTTCTCAAAGTCTTTCGCCATTTCCATTTGGCAAATGAAAGACTGTAGTTATTAGATCAGTTCAAAAAAGAATCCTAAAAAAGAATCCACAATGTAACAATATCAAACCAAAAACTCAAGCTTCTCTTTTGAAGCACTTGCATTCAAATAAATAAATGGTTGAGAGAGAACATTTCTTCAGACACATACAAATTGCAGAACTCACTCCTGAAGAGATTATAGAGGCAATTAAAAATATTTAAAGGATGAAATACATCCAGCAAAAAATCTAATTTTTTTTAAACTCCTATGATCCTAAACTGAAGCCAGCAAAAAGCCCTTTGTATTTACTTAATTTGTGTGTGTTCTATAGGCTCGGAACATATTTAAAGGAAAGACTCTTTAAGTCTGCAGTACCATTATTCAATAAATTATATGACTGTGGAATCCCATAATATATGATGTCCTGTTCCTGAGTGATATTAAGATGTCCCTGCAAAATGCTACTATAATTCGGTATTCACAGAGTCAGACAGAAAACCTCCTATAAATTCCACCAACTTGGATTTTGTTCTTGTTCATGCAGCACAGTCCTTTAGAAACAGAAGACTTCCACTATCCACTACTGAGGTAAAACAGCAATCCCAGCTCCAGAATACCAAGAAACTTTCTGGCTCTCAAGTGTCAGTAAGTAACTTGACATAATTTGCGATACTATAGAATGACAAATGATTCATAGAAAAAAAAATTCAACACTGAAGACCCATAGGACATAGAAAAATCCTGTCTAATAAACACTGATATAACATGGCCAATAATCCCATAATCACTGACAACTTTATTGAACCCGTATTCCTTGTTCCACTAGTTGGAGATTGTGCCAAAGGCTGTATTCCCACTGACATGTCACCATTGGCTCTGACATCAGAAATTGCCTGGGGGACTGCCAAATGTGGCAGCCCTCTCTGTGGAACAGGGATTTAACACTGTGAAATTCTGCTAACCCTCTTCATCTGGATGTGAAGGGTGTACAGAAATAAGTGCATTTGGTTAGAGTACACTACCCGCTGGTGACTGCCAGGTTGCTCTAAACTACACAGAAGGACAAATCAGTTCAAGGATAAAGGAGTTTAAAGGCCACATTTCTAGCTGTGGCCAGTGGGATACTGGGTACAGTTGAAGGTTGAGGTCAAAAGTCAAACTCAGCTAAAAATGTAATTTCATATTGCTTCTGTTTGAAAATATAAAATCAATGCAACTTTGCTAGAATCCGGCTGACAATTGTGAAATGGTCAAAAACATCAGAATCTACTTCTGAGGACCTGGTAAGAGGTATTTTTTGTTTTTTGTTTTTTAAATATAATGAAAGGTTTACACAATATATAAAGTGCACAGTCTAATGTACAATAATGAGGATATGAACCAACTAGCTGATCAAAATGTCTCCTGACTTGAGGCAATACTGCATAATGTGTTCTGAAAGTATGAAAGGAAGAAAAATATTTTATTTTTTAAATTTTAATTTCAAAACCCACAGAGCAGAATGAATATTGTGAATTAAATCAAGATGTCAGTTATTTCGTGAGCATTCATGGCCTGACAGACAGAGAATATTTAGTTCAAAGAGAACATTAATAGGTAATCTAAGAAGGGAAATGCTTCACTATAACAAGGAAGTGGGAAATCCTGTGACCAATGTGGTGAAGAATGAACATAAAATCTGTATGAACAAAGGCTAGATTTTTAGTAAATACGATGTGATCAAAACAAGAATGGATGCTCTGAAAGGTTACAAAGAAAAGAAACAAAGAACCAAGTTTTCAAAGAAGCATTAGAGTGGCCCCCCAAAATTTGCACTCCTGAAATGTTATTTTTGCATCTACATATATACCAGAGGAAAAAAATAAATAAGAGCTACACTGCATATTTGCCCATCTAAGAATCTGTATAAGCACCATTAAAGACACCCAAAAATAAACTATTATAAAAAATAAATTAAAATGAAATTAAAAAATCTTGTCACCACTGAAGAATAAGCATGAAAAAATTACTAACACAATTTTTTAGTTGTGTTAATTTGAAGACTATTTCTGAGAAGTTGTTCCAAGGAGAGTAAAGAGAGGGGAAAAGAGTGAAGTTCTCGAGACTGGTGAATATAAAATCATGAGTTCTCTAGAATGTAATCAGTGTGGGCAAGGTGCAAGGAAGAAATTTAATTTACAAAACCCACAGAGATAGTGACAAAAATGAAAAAGCTACAGAGATGACAGATTGTGCTTTTTGTCTTCATGGATATGGAAAATGTTGCAAAGCAACCTCAATCAGAAATTGTAGATCCACTTTTTTAAAACAAATACTTCAGTTAAGAAAAATGGTTGTGATACCACTGTGCATCTTTATGTTCAACAAAGTTTCACATCAATATTACATGTGTACAGTCATCCACTCATTCACCAATTTAGTAAAATAATAGCTGTGGCTTTCATACATTTCTTGTCAAGTGATCCGATTCTTAAAGACAAGAAAATTGCTATGTTCTAAGTCATTTAGAAAACTGAGCAATAACAAAATAATGTAAACAATCAGTTGTGGGGAATATATCAAAATAATTCAATAAAATAATTCCACAGTTTAATTAGGATCAGACAAAATCGTTTTTTGTATCAGATAAGTTGCTTAATTATTTTACTCAACCTCAATCCTCAAATGGAATTCCATTCTCATATGTAGGCCCTACAGTCTGAGCTACTAGAACCTAGATGCTATTCCAAAAGCAAGGCCTATAAGTTCATCAAAGATGATATTCTTATATACAATAGATGTTATATACATGGCTAGTCAAACAACATATAAACATGGTTGATAAGTGCACCTTGGTTATCTAGTGAGAAGAGCTTATCAAGTCGCCAGATTTATATATCAATTTTCTTCCTTGACAGATTGTAACTTGAATTAATGACTTGAATGAAACTATTTAATAGCAATTATCCAGGTTTTCTAAAGCTAAAAACAATAGCAAAGAAAGAAAGAAAGAAAGAAAGAAAGAAAGAAAGAAAGAAAGAAAGAAAGAAAGAAAGAAAGAAAGAAAGAAAGAAAGAAAGAAAGAAAGAAAGAAAGAAAGAAGACAATAACATTCCAAAGGATTTAGATTATTATTGTTATTTTGGGTAACTGGATATGTAAATTGTATGTGTAAGTTATTTACAAAGCAATTGGGAGATGTTTTAACAAAAAATGAAATGATAAAGGAAATACAGGTTGGACTTCCCTGGTGTGGCACACTTTGGACCTGAGTGATCCGGTCCAGAGTATTTGCCAGACCAGGGGAAGTCAAGGCTCCCATGCTGGCTGCCTTTCTGCCAGATCCTCTCTTTGGGGCTTCCTGGCTTGTCACTGCTCTGATAATGCTGGACAGCCAGGGCTCCCACCTGCTGCCCGCCTGCTGCTGCTGGGGGATTCCCCGGGCTTCCCTAGCTGGGCTACCATGCCAGAGTCAGACTCGTGTGGCTGCTGCCCGCCCTACTGTCATTGGAGGGTCTTCTGCGAGGGCGGGGGATTCCCGGGCTACTGTCCGGCCCTGCTGAAGATGGGGTTTCCCTGCCCAGCTGCTGCTGGTTCACCTGGGACTCCCCAACACCTGCATTCTCCCAGCTGGCTCCTACTCCCAGCCTCCATGGCTCTTTGGTCTAGTAACATCAGTGGCCCTTCCAGACCATGGATGTTACCAGACCAGAGAGTCCCAGATTTGAGAAGTTAAACTGTAATAACTTGACAAAGCACCAACTAAGAAAATTATCTGAAGCTATCACAGAAATATCTTTAAACCCATCAGCATTACAGAAAAGGCAAACAGAATATTCAAATCTAAACCAGGGACAAAATATAAATAAAAAGAAACAGTAATCAATTTTATCACCATAAGAAAGTATATTGTGTTCCAAAGCATAAATACCAAGTGAACAGGGCAGGTTTAATGGTAGTTAAAGTAGTTACTGGGTAATGTATATGTATGTATAAATATGAGTCTATTTCTGCAGTATTTTTACATTCTATGAAAGCTACAGTTTTTCCTCCTCATAGTTTGATTGTATTCCCCAGTTATTAGCTATCTCCGATTTAAACAGCAAGCACTGTTTTAGGGATGTTAGTTCTAGTTAAACTATATGGAATTAAAGTGGAGAATTTGGCAAATTGTACATACACTAAGTACTATTTTAACTTATTTTAACAAAGATTAAGGGGAAAAAATCTGTGGCAGTAGGAAGTAGGTTACAACACAGAGTCTTAAAGTCCAGTTGTAAAACTAGGGTTGCCAGGTGTACGGTATTTTCTGATTTTTATTCCTGGCCAGGAGGCAGAAATACCAGACACCTAGCAACTCTACCCCCTGGCCTCGCTGCCCTCTCTCCTCCGGGCCCCAACACCTCCAGCCCTCCCACCCCCCATGTTTACCAGGTTCCGCGGGGAAGCTAAGTTCTGGCTTGAATAAAACACAAAATGGCCACCAGCAAAAAGCCTAAAGAACAAGGGGAAGCAAAGCCTTCCCTGGGTCTTAGTGCTCAACCGCTCCCCTGTTCCTATCCCTATTCTAACTCTGCACTCACTCTGAAAGGGACCATGCTGTTTTATTATTTATTATTTTTTGCTTAATAAGTCTCTGAGTCCTTTTTTTTGCTCAACAACTTTGGACTCCCCCTCCTTTCTTTTTTTCCTCAACAGAATTTTTTCCCCAGTGTTTTTTTTTGGGGGGGGGGGGGGAGAGGTGTTTGGTATTTTTGGTTCAACCATCCGGCAACCCTATGTAAAACACTGAAAATCCAATTAAAATTATTTAAAATATAATTTCTGGCTCAGCTTCAGCTCTGCATTATTCCAATTTCATACCAGTGGAATTCCATTAATTTACATCTCATGCTAGTGGATCCCCAGTGCAAGACTTAGACCTTACATACTAAGCTGTTTCAATACTAAAGCAATAATTGGTATTGGCATGCAAGAATCGCATACTAATTATTTTAGAAACATATATCACTACGCAGAAAATGATGAATTATTCCTGATGATAGTATTCATCGGAACAGACCCACTGAAGTCTATGAATCTAATTACTTTAACAAAGATCACATGCATTCTCTGGACTGGGCCCTTAATCATGAGTAGAAATGAATCAAAATTAGTGGAATGATTACAGTGATCCAATAATAATTTACAGTCATTTCCAATACACTAGTACATTAAACAGAATACATTATTAGTAGAAACCCAGCATGAGTAATAAAAGCATCTCTGTTTAAAGTCTCGTAAGTTACAACATCAAGACCTTGGTTTAGCAGGGTACCTAGGCCCATGACTTTAAACCAATACAATTCTCACTTAAATTTAGCATAACTATGTGCTTACAGTCAGGCATGTGCTTAAGTACTGAGTTTAACTGATGCCAAAGTGCACTAGATGTATTTAAGTTTCTATTCATTAGTCACTAGGATTGTGTAAATACTACATTTTTGGAAATGTGTAAATCATGTTATATAATTGGTTGGTGGAGTACGTAACTAAACTAAGAGATATATTTCATTTATATCATTCCTCTTTTTCTTACTGAATTAACAAGTAAGACAAAGGCCTCTGCTAGTAATTTACATTCAGCTAAATCTCTTCCATGTTCCACTAATAAACTAAGTACCATAAGCAATGCATCACATTTCTATACACATTCTTAATTTTTGCCTTTCCAATCCAGTTCAGCTCCCTTCAGTTATTTAATAATTTGATAGTGTGTTAGTTACTGTTAGATTCAGTAATTACAATATATTATGTCTATCACCCATGTTAAAAGTTTTCAGTAACTATTCAATATTTTCTGATTATATTTTCTCTTTTAATCATCCATAAACAGATATTTCAGCTAGGAAACATAATTATACAAGGGGACTATCCATCCAAGCTTGAATAAACCCCTTATTTCAAAATAATAAGCAGAGCGCCCCTATAGTTTTCAAGAATTCAAGAATTCATTGAGTGCACCAAAAATACACTTTGCACTCTTACAAAGCAATTTTTTTAAAAAAATTACATATGCAAAATCAATAGTCATTGGAATCTGGTTTTGGTTCACCATTAAAAAGAAGATAGATTTGTTTGTAAATAGTGGTATTGTGTTTGAATGGTAACTAGCTTTCCTAATATGTACACCAATAAGCATAATAAAATAAATAATTGTTCACCAGTCTGGCAAAGTGGTCACAGAACAATGAAAATATAAGAATATGAGTGCCATTAACTCAGCTTTCAGAAGTATCTTATGTTGTTTTTTAATCGCCCATTCCACCAATTCAAAGAATGGCACAAACAGAGTCAGTTCACCTTTCATCTCTCTAAAGGAAGATTTTCTGTATGGGGCCAGATTGTTTGGGGAAAGAAAATGGAAAGAGGACAGGAAATGATGGAGAGGAAAAAAACAACAACCATATCCTTCAGCTGCATAGATGTAATAATGAAATACCAGTGCTAGGAAATGATCTAAATGTGTAATTCAGAATGATGGATCAGAATCTTTTCCATTATTTCGTTAAATAAACTTTCTATTTTAGTGGCATTAATGTTTTGACAGAATCCCCAAAAGTAAGGTTAATTCAAATTAAGGCCATACGTGTCCATCTTCATTATCTTTCTTTGTTACAGACCCTCAGATAACTGATTTTTTAGATGCAGAATGTGCTGCAACAGTTGGTCATTACAATGATAAACAGGAGGACATCTCAACCTAATAACTAGCAGGACAATTCATATAAGAAAATTAGCTGGGTATTTTAAAATGTAGAAAGCATTACAAATGAGCCAAAGTGTATTTTACAGCTGTTGGATGCAAGCTTTATTAGAAGACCCTCTCTGTAAAGAAAGCCATTTTCATCCGTCAACAGAGAGGATGCATAAGGTAAGTTTCAATATATTTGAAAAAGACAATGTATACAGTATTAACAATCTGTTCTTGTAACACTGTCTTCTGGGCAAAAAGCTGTATTTTTACCTTTAATAGCATTCATTTGATATGTATGCAAAAACATTTAAATGCCTGATCTGAGAATACAGGGTAAGCTTGCTAAATGTCAACAATATCATTTCTCTGACCACGTGCATACACTGAAATCCATGCACCTTCAAAGAAAAGAAAAGAAAAGAAAAGAAAAGAAAAGAAAAGAAAAGAAAAGAAAAGAAAAGATAGATAAGTGAAAATAGGCTTAAAGGACAACTGACCTTTTTCCACTTCATTCAGATTAGCAGCTTGCAGTGACAAAGACAGAAGAGACAAGAGACTTTTTACATTGTAATACAACAACACATTAAGCTAATGCACAACTATAGCAGCAGAGAGGTTGACAAAGTGAAGCAAGCTTCAAATTTTTACCAACAGCAGAGCAAAACAAACAAGGAAAGTAAGAAGTATGTGCTCCTGCTGGCATAGAAAGAGTTATGTGTTCTAGACCACAGAGATATGTGTTCTAATGACTGATGGTAATGAACAAAATAAATGATCAATTTTAATTTCTATGATGTACATTTAATGGCCTGACATTCATTAGATTTGAGGATAAAAATATGAGACGATCATGTTAATAGAGCAAGGCAAAGTTAAAGAGTGCAGGACATAATGTGAAAACTTTACATATTGTTTCGTCAGCAACTCTGGGTCTCTTCTGATCCATGTGCTTACTGCTGGTTTCACAGTTACATTCTGTGTAATGTTTGTAGTAAAACACTCATGCCATACTTATCTCTGATGCTATTGTGATGACAGTGTAACTGCCAACCACAATCTTAACATGGCAGATATAGACTTGTAACTATTAAGAAAGCCACAAGCCACATTTTTAAATTTTGTGCCAACTGTTAGAAAAAGGTGTCAATTTTCAAAATATATGAGGTTTTGAGATAGAACACCATTCATAGGATTTTTAAAAAATATCTATATAGGAAACTGCAGTTTCAGAGATAATCTTGAGATCTGATATAACATACAATCCCTCCCCTCAGAATGAATAATTTAAATTTTAGATTTCCAAATTCCAACCAACATTTGATTTTATTCTATGAAGAAATATTAAACTACATTTACAGACAGCCATTCACTAAAAAAATATTCTGGCATAATGCAAGTCCACAGTCAGTTGCCATGCAGTGTGAAATAGGAACCACGAGAATCTAATTGGAAAAGAATATAATCTAAACTACTAATTAATTGTTAAAGAAGACACGAATTAAGCTCTAAAAAAGTGGTATCAATCAGTATAACTCCACAAAAGTCAATAATGCTCCAGGGCATGTTACACCATCTGACGATATGGCCCCATATAACTGTTCACTTCCATTGATTTTATGGCTAGTTCTGATTACTGGGTCACTGTTGACATATTAAGAAATGCAAATTGCTATATAAATAATCATTTAGGTTACTAAAATACATATAATGTGAACAACATGATTTATACTTGTCACTCTTTATACTCTGGTTATTTATGGCATTTTATCCAGTGCGGACAATAAAAATAGATTAGTCAGTATCACTTTTGTTTATAGTCAATTACAATTTTCAATTCTCACACATTAGAAGAATGCTGTAAGGACTGAGGGTATGTCTATATGACACAATTTTTAGTGACAGGGATGTGTCAACACAACCCTGTGGCTAGAAGTCAGGATGTATAAATGCTGTTTGTCAGTACTTTTATTGACAGAATACTTTCACCCCCCAGTGAGGGGGCTTTGTTTGTTGGCAGCAGAATGCTCTTGCCAACAAAGCCGTGTTCACACTTTCACTTGCTGCAGCAAAACTCTGTTGTTCATACAGCTTCAAATAATTTCATACAGCTCCATAGAATCATAGTACTGGAAGAAACCTTGAAATGTCATCAAGTCAGTCCCCTGCACCCACGGCAGGATCAAGCACCATCTTGAACATCCCCGACAGGTGTTTGTCTATCTTGCTCTTAAAAATCTCCAATGATACAGATTTCACATCTTCCCCAGGCAATGTATTTCATTGCTTAGCCACCCTGACAGGAAGTTTTTGCTCGGCTACATCTAGACAGCGGAGCTATTTTGAGATGCCAGAAGTATTCCAAAATAGTAATTCTGAGTCTTTAAATGCCCCCGTTATTTCGAAATATAATTCAAAATAGGTGTGTTATTCTGGCATCTATATAACCTTCGTTCCATGAAGGTTAAGGGACTTGTCAGAAAATTTATTTTGAAATAACCTTGAAATAAGCTATGCAATTTACATAAACACAAATTGTGTAGCTTATTTTGAGGTAAGGGCACTTATTTTTTGAGGGTACGAGGTGTACCGGTAGTTCGGAGTAGGAATCCTAGTCCGAACTACCTAGTTCGAGCCCCGTGTAGCCACACTGCACGGGGTTCGAACCAGCGGGGTTTTAAAAATGGCGACTCCCCGCTTATGCAAATGAAGCCTGGGAAAATCAAATCCCGGGCTTCATTTGCAAGTGCGGTATGCCTACATTACCCTGCTAGTTTGAACTAGCGGGGTAGTGTAGACATACCCTATGTCTCTGGTATTTTGAGTGGAAGAACATGAATAGAGAGTCTTACGGTCTCATGAACTCTATATGCTTGAGATAGATTTTTAAGGCTCTTCTGATATCTCAGTTTGAATAGCTGGTAAGAAACAACAGATAAATTTAAAACAGTGAAGCCAAAGGCTCAAGGAGAAGATGTGCCAGGGTCCTCAAAACTAGAGTAGGTTCCATTCTGCAAAGTGATCTGACTACTAATCTGGCTAATTGAGTTACTTGAAGGAATTTTGTATCTGAATTTTCTGCCAGAGACCCCAAGGATCCTGCAAATAAACAAGCTACAGTAAAACTCCGGTGTTCCGGCATCCAGTGGTCCGGTACGCCTGATGGTCCGGCACAAACTGCAACCCGGAAGTGCTCCGGCAGCTGCTTCAAGTTGTTAGTGTAATTGATTAACTGCGGCTGGATCCACAGCCGACAGGCTGTTAATCTACCTTTCCTCTCTACTGCCTGGAGGAGGGGGGGCAGGGGAAGATAGCAGTCGGCGGGGGAGGGGGCGAGGGTGTGCCAAACCTTCCTTCCTGCTGCAGGGAGGCAGAGCCTGTGAGCGGTGGAAGGGGAGAGGCGGCGACAGGCAGGCAGCCACATTCAGGACGTTCTAATCAGTTACACTTACTCCGGCTGGATCCACAGCCGACAGACAGTTAATCTACCTTTCCTCTCTACTGCCTGGAGGAGGGGGGGCAGGGGAAGGTAGGGGTCGGCGGGGGAGGGAGTGGGGGTGTGCCAAAGCAGCTGCATTCAGGACATTCTAATCAGTTACACTTACTGCCTGTCTCCGCCTCTCCCCTTCCACCGCTCGCAGGCTCTGCCTCCCTGCAGCAGGAGGGAGGGTTTGGCACACCCCCGCCCCCTCCCCCGCCGACCCCTACCTTCCCCTGCCCTCTCTCCTCCATGCAGTAGAGAGAAAAGGTAGATTAACAGCCTGTCGGCTGTGGATCCAGCTGGAGAAAGTGTAACTGATTAGAACGTCCTGAATGCGGCTGCTTTGGCACACCCCCGCCCCCTCCCCCGCTTCTCCTCCGAAGAGACCCGCCCCTGCCAGAGTACCTCCTGATAGTCCGGCATTTCAGATAATCCGGCACCACCTGGGTCCCAGGGTGCCAGATTATCGGAAGTCTACTGTACTAAGAGTGGATACCTGATGCCCAATGGTATTGGGCTGAAGGCCTCTTTCTATGCCTTTCTAGAGAAGTACAGAGTGGTTAGAATTCCAGGACTTCCAGGATATGCAGTGAACTGTGCACTGGTAGAATACGGACCAGATAGAGGAGTGTGTTTATAGCCTTCCAGACTAAAGCAATGTCTTAATGACTCTGGAGAACAAGAAGAAACTTCCAGTGCTTTCCTCTCAGTAGCTTTGCTGTTAGTTGAAGCCATTTTGAGTCCACATGAAGAACAGGGCCTTGTCAGAAGAGGCCCGCTTTCCGCTGAAGCTGGTGTGGGGGTTCCACTTTCAGTTAACTGAGATCTGAGAATCAAGGTCTCTTTAGCCATTGAGCAATTAGAAGATTTACTGTCACAGGTTCTCATTTTATTTTCTGGCCCATCTTCCACAGTAGTGGGAAGGGTGGCAATGCACACAGTAGGCCCTGCAGCCAACTATGGAAAAGGGCATTTGTCCCCATGCCTCAATTGTCTGCCTTCCTTGTGAAATATTTTGAGTATCCACAGTCCAGAGATGGAGACACAGGGGGTATTTGGCTCTGAGCTAGAAGGCTTGGCTCAGGCTGAGAAGCTCACTGCATTCACTCTTTGTCCATAAGGGCTTTGAGATCTTCCCATCAGGAAAGAGATGCTCTTGCAAAGCAGGTAGCTAAAAAGATGCTCAGAAGGAAGCACAGAGGGCTTCAACGTCATTTTTGAGAGTGCCCTCTGTCTTTCTATCCATGGGATCCGTGGGGAAAACTCTTTCAGATGAGCTAATCACCTCAAGGGAAGGAAGCTACAAAGTCATCAATAAAGCCCTTAGGTTCTTGAATGTTATAGCCTGAGGTTGCTTTCGTTAATGTCTTGTTCTTATCAAGCTTGTTCCATTCATCCCTAACCACTTCCCTGAAGGAAGAACGAAGCAGTATTGTTGCCTCAGGGAAGGATTTTGAAACAAGAAATTTACTCTAAGCTATGTCCACACTTGCACTAGCTCAACAAAACTTCTGTCATTCACAAATCCTTAAATCTGATTTCCTCCCTGCAAATGACAAGATTTTACCATGGAAAATGCATGTGTGAATGCTGCTTTGTAGGCAAATGAAACCTGCTCCTTCCAGGTGGAAGTATTTTGTTGGTAAAAATGCCAACAGAAAGCATTCACATGTGCCAACTTTTAGTGCCAGGACTGCATTGACATAGCCTTATTGCTAAAAGCTGTGTAGTGTAGATATACTCTAAGGTTTAATCTGAGGAGACTGCTCAGGTTTAATTTGAATTATGGACTGGCCTTGATGCTTTAATTTTCTCTGGGTTAAAAAAAAGCCAAACCCCTCCCCCTCTCTGTTCCTGTTTGGATTTGGAGGAAGGGACGGAGGATGAGAAGGGAAAGACGACAGATGACTTCTCTCTCTCTCTCTCTCTGTGTGTGTGTGTGTGTGTGCGTGTGAGATTTTTCCTTTCCTTGTTGCTTGTTTGTATTTTTTAAACTTGTTTAGCTTGATCAGGAGTGTAATAGCTCTCCTGTGGTTTGGTGAAGCCCTTTTTTTTTTTTTAGTTTGTCGTCCTTAAGGCCTGAAGCCCTCACAAGAGGCTTGAATCGGAATCCTTCTCTGCTGCGTTTCATTCCCCCAGTAGGAAGGAGGAGACTGGTTAGTTTGAGAGGAGAGAGGCTGATTAGATACCTTGCTTCTTTCCCCAGGGCATACAGAACTTACTTTCAGACTGGAGGAAGGGAGAACTTAGGGCCCTACTAGTCTCCACACTTCTTTCTGAAAGGATTCTCTGGGACATACCCTGAAGTTGAATTCTCAAGCTCCTCATGACTTCTGGAACCTTGTCCTGCTGAGTCATGCCTATCTTGTGTGGTAGGGACCCCATCTGTCTGTCTGTCTGGTAGTTCCATGACTAAATAGTTAGAGACGGTTGTCTGGGTGTAGACTGGGTATAACTCATCATCTGCTACACCTGGAAAAGCAGCCTCAAAAACAGTGCACTGCTTCAGTCTGACCGGTGTTTTCCTGGTTGTTCTGCCTTGCCTGTACAGGGGCAAAGGAGCCAGCAGGGAGACACCGAAGTGGCGAATCAGGGAAGGTTAAATCCGTGAGGGGTTAATCAACCAAGGGAACAAGAGAAATTTGGAAAGAAGCCCATAAAAGTAGGCAGACAAAGCTATAAACAGAAGAATGAAGGTGCGAGCAACAAAAACTGCCACTCTACTGCTATGGAGAATACCGGGGGTGGATATAGGGCAGGGCGAACGGGGCGGCTGCCTCAGGCCCCGCACTTAAAAAAGCCCCGCGCATTCTCTGTGGCGCCACCGCGCATGCGCATCGCGTCACGGTGCATGCGCCGTGGAAAAGGGGGGGCCCCGCGGAGTTACGCTGCCCGGGGCCCCACAAAACAGTCATCTGCCCCTGGAGAATACAATGGCAAACTGAAGCCAGGGGGACATGACCAGAGATTGCAATGTCAAAACACTGATTTGCCTCTGTGAAGCTGCAAAGGGGAGAGCAGTCCGGATATCCAGAGCTGTGGGAGACAATAGGTTGCCGTATGCAAAGATTGCAGTACATGAATTTTACAAAGTTCTTCATGCAGCTTGAGTTACACAGACTGAGATTTAGTTACTTGCCTTTGAATCAGGCAGACAAAAAAAATCATAAAAACAACTTGTGACCTTTAACCAATGGTAACATAGTAGCATATAGAGTATAAACCACTTTTTCCAATCTCAGATCTTGACATGGTTTGTTAACTGTAGAAAATTATAATTGTAACACAATAGTCTTTATTTCAGACTGCAGAGTGAGTTAGGCAGGATGTAAAGCTATTGTACACTGGATGAAATCACAGTAACTGATTTTACAGTGTGTATAGATTATATAAAAGTCAGGGAGTTAAGAATCTGGCCACTTCTATTTAAAAAAGTATTTGGCAGGAGGAGAGCAGGGCAGGATGAAGAAAGCCTGAGAGGTACTTAAGTATTTTAATGTATTGGCTATAATCATTAAATATTACACTTTGGCCATATCCTCAGAGATGTTGAGAACGTACTGCTGCCTCTGATTACATTGACTTAAACAGAAATTGTGAATACACAGTACATCTTTGAAAACAGAATTCATTGTTTTTAAGAGTTTAAATTATTCCCCCCCCTTTAAACTAGTCTGAAAGTAACAAAATCAAAATCAAAGTTTTGATTTAGAGAAACCAGGATGAAGTTTTTTTTCTTAGAGTCGTTCTGTCCAAGGACAGAATTCTACCCTCCACAGAAATGTAATTACCTGACATTTCCCCAGGGATAAGTCACCTTTTTTGTTTTTAAAGTTACAGTACTGTTTTGCCACCACACTAAAAACAAACAGCTGCAACAGAAAATTAAAATAAAAACACATTACCAAATTTTTTACCTTTCCAATCTGTGTTACATTTTCCTAAACACACTTAAAAAGCAAAGTGGGACAGACATTCTATAAAATATATTTAATAATTTTATGTTACTACATAAATTAATTCTAAAGCAAAAACTGAGACAAAGGGCACAAAACAAAAACAAACCAGAATACTGGTAACATGCCACAAAATAACTAGGAATAAAAGCTCATGCATAAGATGTCTTATTTTTTTCCCGGGATATAAAAAAACACACCTCAAAAAAGCTAATGCAGAAAATATTTTGTTAATGACACCTAGCTCTACATTTCCCACCTCTTTCAATCTGCATGTGGAATCACTTATCTAGAGGCTAATGGTGTGAAATGGGTGACAGCTAGCTAGCTGGCTGGCTGAGACCCACCTAAGACTGATATTAGGATGATAGGAAAAATGCTAAGCATTATATATGTGCCCTTACTGGAGCTATTATTTGGCTACAGCTTGTTTTAAGACTTATAGTAAGGGGTTCTCTTGATTCAACAGTTGCTCCTCGATATACTGATAGGAGCAAATGGCAAGAGTCATTTGTACTTTACATAACATTATGTCCTTTTTTTTTTAAGATGTGGATCTCACCCCACTTATTCATAACTTTGCTGTTGAGCCACACCACCAAATCATTTGGAAATTGCAGACGGTATAAGAATGCAGTTATCTGACTTGTGAATGGTATTGCTTGTAAAAAACACATTACACCAAAGCTCTATGACCTATACTCATTGCCATTTGATTTCCAAGCTTCAGGTTTAGGCTTTAAGTTTTAAAGCTTAAAAGTGTGGGCATCTGGGGTGTGGCATTCAAGTGAATATTGCCCTGGTTTAAACAGAAGAATGGAGGCCATCTACCAGAGACCAGATTTAGTGCTTTTTATACCATACTGCAAGACTCACCTGTTTTCTTCTGTTTTTTCTTAGGGGAAGGAATACCAATTGGGATTATGGGACCCAATGATTGAGTAGACTTTATTCTGGAGTCACAGCAATTCTTTCAATAGGTTGTATTTTTTATTACGATTTATGATTTTATCCCCTACATGCACCTAGCAATTTACTGACACACAGAGAATGCATTTCAATATATCAAATATCCTGGTTCCCATTTGCTATTTTTTTTTATTTTCAGTATCTTCCATTCCCACTGTCTATCTGAAGCCACAGAGTCTGTAAGAGTGACAACAGCAATAAAACTTGAAAAACTGCCCTTTATATGAAATAGGAATGGTTTATGCCTGGCCTTTAACTGACATCAAGAGGCGAACAACAAAAAGATATAATTGCTGGGGAGCGTGTGTGCGCGCACTGGGACTGAGAATGGAGGGAAACATTACATTTCCTTGTTATCACTATGCTTAAATGTAGAGGGAGCTCTTGCCACAACCACTGTTGTGACAGAGTGTAAGCTCTCTGCTCCGTTAATATTTTGCAGATGTAGACGAAGGAAACCATAAGAGTTGGTCTTTAGAGCTGCACAGCTCCTAATTTTTAAGTCTTTCCTAGAAGAAAGACTGTTCTCCACTGGGCTTAGCCGGTGAAGACAATTTTATAATTTAAATTAAAACAAAATTTTCATGATTTTACATTTCAAAGTGTTGTTAATTACAAAAAAAAAAAAAAAAAAAAAAACCAAGAAAACCCAACAAAAAACCAAAACAGTGAATGCACATCAACATAGTATTGGTTGGCATGCTGTGTTGGTAGTGTGTGAGGTTTTTTCCTGTAATTAAACAACTAAATCAAATTAAAAAGGCACAGGGTCAAATCCTGACCCCACAGCAGTCAATGGCAAAACTGCTATTGACTTCAGTGGAGCCAGGGGTCAGCCACAAACTTTCAAGCACAATACTACTCATCTACAATTAGCATTAGACTGCCAGTGTTTTCTCTTATGTTCTTACCAGTGTATTCAGGTGGACAAAGGCAAGTGTAGTTGTTAATTCCATCTACACACGTAGAATTATTTTCACAGTCATTGTCTTCACAGTCATCAACATTCACTTCACAGTTTTCACCTTCAAATCCATCTGCACAAGAGCACCTGTAATACAGAAAATATACTTGCTTACAGTGAATCATCAGCTGGGGAAATCAGACAACTAAACACCAAATTAAACATAAGATTAGTTATTAAGCACTATAACATATATAAAAGGGCTATTTTTAAAATTTTATAATCCTGCCAAAGTATTTTTCAGAAAATAATTTTAATATAGACTAACCACTGGATTTCAAAATGAAATGTTTCCTCTACAGAACGCATGCTACTTTTATATTATAGGAAGCTTATGTAGGCTGATGTGTAAAACAGATTTTTTAAAACAAAACAAAAAAAATACCATGAAAATGTTATAATATATCATTACATGTAAGGCCTTTATCTTGCAAAGATTATGCACATGCTTAACTTTACTCATGTAAATTGTTGCGGGATTAGAGTCTAATACATAGTATATAATAATGTAATACAAAATAAATATATATTCATTGTATTTTATATCAAGACTGTAAACTCTTCAAAGCAGAGACTGTACTTTCTTTTATTCATGTTTTCGTACCATAAAGCATATAAAAATTAATAAAATAAAAATATTATACACACATGCACATATCTACGTGACACGTATTTTGATATAATTCAATGTATTTGATATAATATTTTGTAATTAACAACACTGTATTTATATTACACCCATAACTGTAAATTTGTTAATTAGACTTTGAAAAGAAAGGACAGATTATGAGGTTTCAAACTGTGACTGTATCCTTTTTATTCTAATTAAAACATGACTATGGCATCATATTAAAATGTAGAGAGTTAATATTGAATTGGAGTCTAATCTTGGACTAGAATTTGGATATAAAAATAACAATAATTTCGTAATGAATTGCCGAATAAAAAATGTTTCTTTATAAAGTGGCATTTCTAACAAGCTTGAGGAGTAGATTAGCATTCTAATGTGAAATTATTAGTCATTTAATAAAGAACTCTTTTTCATAATTCATGAAGTACATCTGGAGTAATTGTACTGTGATTAAATAACTCAAGAATAAAAATGCTCACAGCATGTTTATCTGCTGGCATAGTGGTCTGGAATTAATCATTAATTTTCTGTTTCACTGGGATTTACAACTTATTTACATGTGTCTGTTGAAGTAATACATACAACAGCTGAATTGTGAGACTCTTTCAGCAGGAATCTAGCTAGCTATTAATTAACATAATAAAGTCAATACTATGTTGTCTTGCCATGATATGCCCTGACTAATCATTTAAAAAAACACTTTTAAAGCACTTGAGTTTTCTGAAAGAAGAAATTTTCCTAATACTTCAGAAGCCCTAAAAAGACTACTGCTGTGGTTTTGTGTTTATCAACAAACATCTCTTCTCCTCATTCCTTCCTAGGATTCAAGGAGTAATAGCAAAAAGAGTTTATCTTTCCTTAGTTAACAAGAGTAGTTCAATCTCGGTTGACTTTTGTTTTTATTGATTAAAGAAACCTACCAGAATCCATCTTTTTCTCCTTCTTTTAAATGGCAAGTTCCACCATGTTGGCAAGGGTTACTGATGCATGCATGAATTGGAATATCACAGTCCTGGCCCTGCAGACAGAACAACAAAATAAGAAAACTGGTGGAAGTGAGCCAAAAGAGACTTTTTTTCATGACTAGGGAGAATGATGAAGTTGTATTTTCCTTATCCCCAGTACTTACCTTGAAACCATAAGGGCAGGTACATCTGTAGAAGTCAACAGGATCATTGTTACAAGTGCCATCATTTTGACAAGGATTCGATAAGCAGGGACTACATTTGGCAAGTATATTAACATCCACAGGACCTTAAATGAAATACAAATTTGATAGTCAGAAACTAGCATTTCTCATTGTTTGTTTATTTTGGATGATTTACTTGTGTCAGTTTGCTTAGTGTCTACTAACCCCGGCATTTCTGCATATTCCATATACAGGGGTAGCCTTACTTTTCATTTTTTTATTTTTAATCAAGACTGAAAACACATTTGGCCTTCAACCTTCTTTTCTAACACTAAGGTAAAAAAAACCAAATTAATTCAGCTATTTCACCCCTCTCTTTCCCCAACTCAAAATATAAGTAATATGCATCTACCATCCTTGCCTCCCACTTAAATCTTATGGAAATGAACAACATAGTCTCAGTCATTTGTCTCTGAAAACCAGGAATGTTACAGTTTTCACACTTGCCCCCCGTGGCATTACAGAAAGCAGTTCTGTACTGTTTTTCATTTTTTTTTAAATAATCAAAAAATGTTGACAATAAAATCTATGGTTTTTCCTCATAGGCCTGTGTGGGAGATGGGACCAAAAGAAACAGAAGGGTGACTGGATCTGTCATTTATTAAGAACACTGATAAGTGTAGAAAGCCGTTGGCCCCCCCTCCTCGCTATTTGAGTTAACAATAGTATGTGAAGAAGAGTCTATGAGAGAGTCTAGTGAGGCGAGGAGAACTTCATGGGGATGCAGAGACAAAGGAGGGTCCAGATTTTGATATTAAACTAAACTGCAAAACCTTTGAGACTCCTATATTAATTTTACATGTAGCAGTTCAGACCTAAAAGCCTAGTTTACTGCTTTATTTTATGTGTACCTCAAGGTTAGATTACCATGTGCTCTTGAACAGCAAATAGCTATTTGGAAGCAGAGGTTTGTAAAAAGGAGTATTTAATAAGCAATTTTATAACTGGGCAGGCTAGTTCAGTGCATGTATGTTATTTTTGTGGTTGTAAAATAGAGGCTTGCATTTTTATTGTCTTTGTAGTCCTACACAAAGGGAAAAATTATTTAAAGCTGAAAAGAATTTTGTGTTATTCTGAAAGTCATAAATAAGCTGAGTAAAGTTGAAAATTTAGGCTGTTACAACTCAATAGGGCAGGAAGCTGTCTATGATTCAGCTGAGGCACAGTTATATTCAACTGATTTGCTAGAGCTTGGTGGAGCACCCTGACAAAAACAATTTTTGTAATTCCCTGAGACACCTATGGTGCTTTGCAATAATGTCAAGTTTACATCTGATCGCTCCTTCTCAATATTATATTCTACAACTTTAATTTGCTAGTCTTCAACTTGTTTCTATTTGCAAGAAACAGTAGGGATGTTAGAAAGCATGTAATTGAATAGTCATGTACCTGCATGAAATGTACATGACTATTAAATAGTCCACGAAGGCCAGTGCACTCCTGGTTCCACTCCTAGGGAGATGCCTGCCACCCCACACTGCTGCCTCTAACTCAGAGGCATCAGCATGGGGTGACAGGTGGGAGCTGTTCTGCGAGAGGAGCCACTTTCAAAACCAGTCCCTAGTGAGCTCGGACCCCTCCGCAGACAGGGCTGCTGCTGCAGAGCAGCCTCTGACTGTGGCGAGCTTGGGCTGCAGCAGACAGAGGCTGCTTCGTGGCAGCCCTCTTACCCCCCAACACTGCTGCTTCTAATAGATTTAAATCTGATACAGGGGCAGCAAACAGGTGGGGAATGTGTGTAGTCGACAGGACTAACAGATAAACCCAGGATTTTTGGTTAATCATGTAGTCGTCTACACACTGACATCCCTAATAAATATCCTGCATTAGTTGCTTTTATTTAATAATGCTGTGACTGCACATTATAACTATTGAGGCAAGATGAGTGGCTGGGGACAGGCAAAGAGAATTGTTTAAATCTGTCTGTTGCTGCTGGCCCTTCTGGCATGTGACAGAGAAGACTTGTAATACAGGATCTGTTTCTTGAATGCAGAGCTGAACACACATTGTTGGGGTGCTCTTGGGGTAGGTCGACATTAAAGGAAAATGTGGTGGGCATAAAATCACCTAAAACAGACATAGACTTTTCATATGAAAAAAAAAAGATCTAATATTAAAATTATATCCTTGCCAGAAAATCAGAGATAATTCAAAATGACTGGAGAATTTTATCATTTAAAGTAGTTCACTAGAATGCTGTTTTAACCAAATAGTAAATAAATTACAAATTATATTTCATGCTTTTCTTGTCAACCTGTGTGATAGTCAAACATTTTATCTGGGAGTTAAATGGGGAGATTCTGTTATAATGAAGATGGCATTCATGGGGGCAAAGGAACCAAAAAGCTAGGTCCTCAAAGATGATTCTAGCACAAGCAGAAGCTGATATCAGTTCACTTTCAAAACTGTTGTTGTTGGTATGACTCTGTGTCAAACCTTGTAAGACAATGTAAAGAAATAAAAAGCACTAAGCTATAGTAAGGAAGTGGTATTTTTGACCAATCACACAAACTGTATATGGATCACTGACCATTCTTGGGTCATTGCCTTATTTCAAACAAGAGCTCTAAAACTAATTTAAGTTCCTGTTAAAGAGACAAACAACAGAGCTATGAAAGTTGAAACAAATGCCATAAAATTATCATCTGAAAAGTCCTGCCTGACTGAATGTCAAAAAGACTCAATGGTTAAATCAAGCAAAAATGGAGCAAGTGATGTACTGAAAAAATGAAATCAGCAATTATAACACTGTCTCGTAATCCTTTATCTTTATTTCCTCGTCTTTTCTGAATATCCCACATAGCTGACACTTGCCTTTCCTGCTTATGTAACAAAATCTTTATTTGGTTATCTTTCTATTAAAAAATAATCATATCTATAGCATTGATTTTCCTCTTAAGTTCTTTGGTCTAAAAATCTAAGTGGAAATCCTGAGTGAAGAGGCTGTTTTGGGAGATTTCTGGTAATCTGTAGTTTTGTATCAGGAATACCAACACAGCAACTAAGGTCACTAAGTGTCACAGTGTGTGAGAAAAGGAAGATATACGTATTTTACATATAAAGAACTGTTTTGAGCTTTGGGTGAAATTTCTACCAACTCATGGTTAATGTAAGTCAGTTTACTCTACCCTAATTAGACAGAATCCAACATTCTAATTTTCATTGTATAATGTGAATTCAGCTTAAATGATATAAACACTATGTGAGAAAAAATTAAACATCATCTGCTTTACAGAAGTCCTATTACAAATAGAATAAAAACCAGTTGTCACCTTTAAGGCCATATCCAGAGGGCCTGTTCCTATTTCTGCTCATTCAGGCTATATCTACACTATAGGCTCCTTGCGCAAGAGAGCATCCACACTGCAAAAGCGCATCGAAAAAGTGGTGTGCTTTCGTGGAAGAGAGTGTCCACACTACATGCACAATCTCTTGAAAGAAAGTGCTGATAGCTATCCACAGAATGACCACCTGTGCTTTTTCCTCTTTCCTGTTTTAGCACAAAAATACCGTTACCCATGCACATGTACCTTTTTGCACAAGAACTCTTGTGAAAAAGGAGTTATTCCTCGCAGAAGGAGGAATACCTACACCAGAAAAATCCATCTGTTCTTTCGTTTTACTTGCACAAAAAAGTGCTTGAGGTGTGGACGCTGCGTGAGTTATTGTTCAAAAGCGGCCGTTTTTATGCAAACATTCTGTAGTGTAGACATAGCCTCAGAGGGGGCAGAATTAAACCCTAGACTTTTCTTGTATAATCTCCCGCCCGCCTTCATTTTAGTGTGTTTTACAAATAACACTCCCAGAGAATGCATTATACCAACATGTATACAAGCCCTAAATTACAATTTCAAAAGTGACTTGGGTACATAAAAGTTCAAGTCCCAATGTGATGGCAACTGAAGTTTTACCTGATTTTGCATTATAAATGCTTATTTCAAATTTAAAAAATTGATTCACCCATTTTGAAAGTTATAGGGTTACAAAAAAGACGGGAAAAATTAAGATACTTTTAACTCAACTCTTGCTCAAAAATATTTTTTAAATAATTTGTGGTCACATTAATCTTTAATGTAAATAAATATAGGCTAACACTTTAAAGTCCTTGGGTGTGTACATATAAATGGAAATAAAACAAAGGTTAAGATAAATAATGTGAATGTCTTAGGCTAGACCTATAGAGAAGGAAAGGATATATATTTCTATACTATGTTACCTAGCTGACATGCTTTAAATAGTCCTTTACTTTGCAAAGCATAAAAGCAGTGAAAGGTTCTAGGACCAGATTTTCATTTGCACTATGGCCCTTCTTGTTTCTCTGGAAGTGTAAATAAAGAAGGCTTCATGTGAAGAAGAATGAGACCCACGGGAGACTGCTCAAAACTGTACATCAGGAGTAGGGAACCTTTTTTGGGCTGGGGGCCACTAATCCATAGAAAAATCAGTTGGGGCCCCCAAAACCTCACTGATGTGGCCCCCGACTGATAAGGAGAAATATATTCCTCACATTCCCCTCACACACCAGTGTCTAGGGGGCCCTTGCCTAGTAGATTTTGTGTGCTCCAGCCCTGTGATAGGGTAGCGGGGAGGCTGGAGTGCCAGTGCAAGCTCCCCAATGCTGGGGGGAGGGCCATGAGCCTCAAGGGCCAGATCCAGGCAAACTGGGGGCTGCATCCAGCCTCTGGGCCTAAGTTTCCCCACCTCTGCTGTACATTATATAAAAGTCCCATCACATGCACATATGCTTTGCTCATCAAATAAATCTGTTAAATACCGAGGGGCTGTTGTATGAGGTATAAGATGCATTGTTTATATTACACTTTTTAAAAGAAAAATAATATAAACAAAACCAAAATTATCTCACAAAGAATGTGTTGGAAGAGAAACTCTTTAGCCCTGATGTGACTTGGCCCTAAGTAATCTTTTATCACCAACATATGACCTAATTTTATAAATGTCCACATTGAGTTACAATTGAACAAAAGTTGTTCCTAAGGTTCCTAACTACAGAACAATGCAATCACACTGCAGTGGTAACCATAATTTCTATAAGGTAGTTAATTTTCAATCCTGAATCCACGCTATTTACGATATCAAGATTATTTATATAGTGATATTGTATAACATATAATAAATAATCACCCACAAACTTATCCAAGGAAAAGGAGGGATGCAAACATTAAACATGCATGTTTTAGGAAAGAAATCCGATTGAGGTACATATAGGGAAGGTCAGAAGGTCTAGTCTTAACCAGATAACTCATTCAAAGGCTATTTACAACCTTACCTGGTATGAGAAAACCACAAGGCCCTGGAATCTCTAGAAGCAGGGCATGGATTGTGAAAGGCCAAAAGCAAAAGATTGAGAGTCTGTTAGAAGTATGTATACAAAAAATCCTAGGGGAAAAAAGTCTAAGGAAAAAAGTAAAGCAGGAGTGGTCCCTATAACTTCCAAAACTAATTCACCATCTTTCAATGAGTCATTTATGTGAATCTTGTACCACTCAGAAGGGATTTTCACTGGAAAAGCTGTTTTCTATTGGATAGTAGCTACCTGTTACACAAGCCAACATCATCACTACATTTTGCTTTCAATAGCAACCCAAACATCGATAAAAAGGAGTTCCCTGCAATTTTTGTTCTCTGACTACATATATTATAAGAAACTACCATTCTTAGGTCTGTGCACCTACATGTGACCAAAGCAGAAACCACCAAAGTTCCAAATTCTTGGTTCCAGCACAGGCATCCACTAGAGAACCAATATTCCTCCCAGTGTCCCTGCTGCCAAATGCATTCTGTGCAGAGGGAGAAATTACTGACATATGCATGGGGGAGGGAGGGAACCTGAATAGTAAAGACAAAATGGGAAAGGACTACCTGGGAAGGAGCACTGTGGAAAGATCTAGGGGTCATGGTGGACCATAAAGTAATACGACGGAGTCAACAATATGATACTGTTGTGAAAAAAAAGCAGCAAACATCATTCTGGGATGTATTAACAGGAGTGTTGTAAGCAAGACACGAACAGTAATTCTTCCACTTTATCCTGCACTGATAAGACCTCCAATGGAGTACTGTATCAAGTTCTGTGCACTACATTTCAAGAACACCCTGGGGAAGGTCCAGAGAAGAGTAACAAAATGATTAAAGGCTTAGAAAACATGACTTATGAGGGAAGACTGAAAAAATTGGGTTTGTTTAATCTGGAAAAGAGAAGACTAAAGAGAGATCGTGATACCTGCTTTCAATTATCTAAAAGGTTGTTCCAAGAAGGAGGGGGAAAATAATTCCTCTTAACCTCTGATGATAGGATGAAAAGCAATGGGCTTAACTTGCAGTAACAGACATTTACATTGGACTTTAGGAAAAACTTCCTGTCAGGGTAGTTAAACACTGGAATAAATTGCCTAGGGAGGTTGTGAAATCTCAGTCATTGGATTTTTAAGAACAGATTTGACAAACATCTGTCAGGGGGATGGTTTAGGTGGTGCTAAGTCCTGACATGAGTGCAGGGGAGAGGACTTGATGACCTCTCGAGGTCCCTTCTGGTTCTGTTATTGTACGATTCTATTAATGTGTTACAGGGCTTTCAACTCACTGCAGCGAGTGGCTGCAAATCTCCAAGTTAGACTGGATGATCGTGGCGGCAGATTTGTTTGAAAGGAACTGGCCTTGACATGGTCTCAGAGTAATAGTCGTGTTAGGTTATAACAATAGTTCTCTTGGGGACAGCAAAGCCTAATGAATTAGCGTAAAATTCAAAACAAATAACTTGGACACTCTAAGGCTTTAATTTACTAAAAGCATGGTGGACTCCCACCATCAAGCTTGTGGAGAGGAGCCTCATTGAGATGAGAATGCTGAAAAAGGAAAAAAAATGTTCTGATGAGATCAACTAGGGTAGAATTCTATAACTATTTTAGGAAAGAGCATAGGATGCATCTATAGGCCCACCATGTCTTTGAAGCCTTTGCTAAGAGATGAAAAAAAAAATCAATAGAGTTTCAAATTCGCTCTGTCTATAAACTTAAATCACTGCCACAATAATCTTGTATGGAAAAGCTGAGCTTACATTTATCAAGCATTTCAGGAGGAGTTATCAATTTAAGCAGTACCACTATACCACCGTATTTATGGATCTTTTTATCCATACTTTAAAGTATTTAACAATCTAAAGACGAAGTGTAGCAAAAGTACTCTATACATTTAAGAAGTTTAAGAAAAACCAAGAAGAAAAATGGAGTGGGGAAAAAATAATATGTAAAATAACAGAAGTCCTGTTTCACACAAGAGCCAAGCGTTAGGATATCCCAGACCCTTTGAGGCCACAAACTTATTCAGATTCTTAAAAGAGACTGAATAGCAGCATCAGATTCATAAAAGTGACTGATAACAACATCCAGAATAATAAAAGCTTATGTGAACAAAAAGAGTACTGGCAAAAAGATAAAACTTAAAATGACTGCTTCACTCTCACCTATTGGGAAATAGGATGAGACCATCATGGAGAGCAATTATCTCATGCTTCTTGTACTCCCTTTGAAGCATCTAGTGCTGGAGACACAATATTAGTTATAATCCAATCCATTTCCTAGGATGCAGCAAAAACTGCAAGGCTCACTTACCTAATAATTATGAAAATGTTTCCAAGTTTTGCTGGAAATACTGAGAATGAGGTACCAGAAGTTAGTGAAACTATATTATTTGAAGAATAAGATAATTGTTATAATAGTGTCAGTTTGGGACAGGCAGCAATGCAATTTGGGATAATAGTTCACTGTGAACCACAGAAGCAGCTGCTACAACTTTTGTCAGAAAGGAACTACATAGGTCGATATGCTCTTTGCTGAAACCAATGGCTTTATAACTTTGAATTTGAGAAGTATCCACTTTGGATCTGCCCATGGCAAAGGACCCAACCGTGAAGATGTTATGATGAATAACTTTAGAGAGTATAGGATTATTCTATCATTTCACAACTTAACTATTCAGGTGTACAATTTCAAAATCTGTAGTCACATCAGAAGAAATACAAAACAGTACCTTGGCAAGTAAATTTTTTAGATGGAGTTGTGAGAAGTAGTTTATCTGCCATTTCTCCAGGTCCAGCACAACGTGCAATACCAGGTTCTTTGTATTCTGACTTTACCCAGTCAGACAACCATTGCATGTTACAATCACAGTACAGAGGATTAGCTCCAATAGCTCTGGGAGGAAAAAGATGAGAGTTTTGTGTATTTGTTTTACATAACAAAACCAAATCTATTATCAGCAGAAAATTCCTAGAACCTAAATGCAGTACATGGATTACCTGGATCTTGGCTTTCAAATTAGGACTCAGCAGCAAACTTTGCCAGAATGCTAGCCATTGTTCCTAGTTATATCAGTATGGACTTTGGAGAATTGATACTAATGAGCTCAGTATCACCCTTTATGCTTAAATGGCCAATTTATTTGAGTTTAACAAAGAGCATCTGCAGAAGAAATTTTGTAGTGGGAAGTTAAGTTAGCCTAAGGATGAAGTAAGACCATTGTACTCCTGTGGATCGTCAACTGGGGCCTAAGCCTAGCCTGCAAAAACTGGGGAAAACTATTTTTTAAAATATACTTCTCAATTCCAGTCCTTTGCTGTATGCCCTGAATAAATCATTTGCTTTTACCTTTCTCCCCACAAAACTCTGATTAATTATTTCCTCTTTGGAGCTCTGCCAAAGAATATAAAGCTATGGTTGCTGATCTCCTCAACATGATTATGTAAGGAGATTCTCCAAGCAAGCTCAGCACTGAAGGCATCAGTAAAGGCAGGCCCAAAAGATATGCAGCTAGGGAGGGACAGGTCTCTGCCACTAACAATCTGAAGTAATACAACATTTTTAGCAAGTTCCACTGGATCATTCTCCCCTGAGTGGGCTCTATGGAAAGCCTGTTTATCTTGAATTCAGTTGGATGTAACAGTTAAAAATTTATTTTTAATAATTTGAGCAATTTTGTTGTTTAAAACATTTTAAAAGATTTTCTGAATTACTTAATTTGTAAAGTGCCTTCTGTAACAGTCAAAGTTTCCGTGCTAGACAGCACAAGTGTTCTTACAACTTGCGTAGGTGGGAGCAAAATGTTTTGCGGCTAATGTAGAGAATACATTCAGTGTGTCACTTATAAAATTAGTGAACCCATAGTTCCTATTGTGCTGAAATGAAGTTATATTGGTGGCATAAAGAAATAAGTCTGGAATGTGTCCACCTTTTCAATAGGCAGTCCCGGAAATGACTTTAGTATTCCACTGCCTTTGAGACTGTTCCACACCACTGGGCCTTCTGAGAAAGAAAAATGATCCCAGGAGAAATGATCAGAGCATTGCTCAAATGCCCTGAACAGAGTGAAGATTGCAGAAATGCTCCACATTCTGCCAGACTTAACAGGAAGCACTTCTATGATTTACTCTGCAGAACCCACTTATTCAGTCAAGCTGAATGAGGAGCAATAAAAAAATAGACCCAATTTTATAGATGCTTTTTATCTCCTTATTGCCATGTTACTCATATGAGAGATATTCCCCCCTCCCTATTCTTGCTCCAGAGAAAAAGAGGAAATGTTTCTCTGAGAGAAGGAATATGCTCCCAAGAGAAGAGTGATGTTCCAGCTTCAGACTGAGGGAGTAAAATATCCTTTCTTAAGAAGAGATGAGGAGGAAGACCATGATAGAACTTTATCCTTTCTAGAAGTGTGTGTGGGGGGAGAGAGAGTGTGTGTGTGTGGGGCAGGGGGGAGGCGATAGCTGGAATGCATAATGCATAGTCACTGCTCCAAAAAAGCAGTAGGCTCTGTCAGCTGACATGGTGAGACAATGCTATGTCACCACAAGATGGCACAAAAATGTCACCAGGTAGAGCTGTGATGAGGAAAATAGTCCACTCAAAAGTCTAACTGCCAGTACAAAAGGCAAACAACTTTTTTTTTTTTTTTTTTTTTTTTGGAGGAGGGGAATAAGGAGAAAGTCAAACTTATATGATCATACATGTTTTTAAAATCTTCTGAAGAGCATAACCAAAGATGCTTATGGCTGCCATCTTGGAATCAGGGAAGGGAAAGACAAAAACTCAGAGGGTTAAAACCACTTTGTCATTTTACTTTGACTGTATAAAATAAATTCATTTCACTCTTTTTTCATAACCTCCATCTCTCTATTTGTCCCTTTCAAATTCCTCATACTGATTTAATCTGTCTTCATGCACATGTCATCCTGATAGCACATTTGAATATATTGTAAATAAGGATGACATCAAACTTAATCAGTACTCCTTCAGTTTTCTGTGACATTCCCAAATGCTAAATACATCTGACACAAAGTTGGACCATTAGTTGCTTACAACAAAACAGATGAATACAGATAAAGACACTTAAAAACTGCACCTGTTTAACAATGTCAAACTCAGGGACACAGTAATAAATCCTCTCCCCTCTTGCAAGGATCAGATTCAATATCTTCATCTAAACATCAATGGGCACATTTAATGGTTCCAATTCACCTTTGCTCTTTGTAGCTCACAGAAAACTGAGCAAAATAGCAAGATGTTATTCAAGGAAAAAAAAGTCTTCCATGAAATGTTGATCCAAGCAGGAGATCAATATACATGTACATAAAATAATATATGATTGAATACTCACAGATGTGATAATGCTGAAAGGTCATTAAAAGCTCCTTCGGGAACAACAGAAATATCATTGCCATGTAATGACCTAAGGGGGGAAAATGACCAAAATAGGTAAATTAAAAAAACTATATATGTATAGAACTCAGCAGTTTAACTTTGCAGGCTTGTGATTTTAAAAACTTGGTTCAGTTTCACATTCAATTTCACTTCCTGTGGATTTGCAGCCTTCCCAAGACCATCTCTTTGCCTATCAGGTTTTTGTTCCAAATTTGGACTTAACATTTTATTTTTAATTAAAAATAAAACTTGCTTAAGAGAGATGCAGATCAACTATTAACACAGTAGTACTCAGTGAGTTCAAAACAGGAAAAACAGAGAAAGTAATTATTTAACTTTACAGCAGCTCAACTAGAATAGCACGGATTGTGTTTGTGCTCTTTATTGCTTTTTGAATACACTGATAAACACATATGCAACAAAGGTTCATGAAAATCAATTGTGTGTCTGTAACTGATAATATAATCACAAAATAAAATTATTTATTGATGAAGTACACAAGGCTGAGTCAGTCATACTGGGCAGACCTATTCAGCAGAGTTCCCTCCCTCTCTACGCAAGCTTTCATTCACACATACATCTATTCTACATATATCAGGTTTACGAATAAAGTTGTATAGGTGTTTTTAAAAACATGATATAAAAACAAAATCCAGGTGCTAACTAATGCCCTGTATATACAATACACAGTAACCGCGATTTGAAACATCTGGTTCACTGCGTTATAACATGCTAACTTGCCTGTGTGGATAGAAACACTCCTACCCCCCCAACAAACAACATATAACTAGGGCTTTTTTAAAAAGGGCAATTCATGCAGGAATCTTTTTTCAATTAACAGTAAAGTAGAAAAAAAAAACCAAAACCTCTGTTCATCTTTTCCCAGTGGGATAACTGGACATTTTTCAATAAACTGAAATTGGAAATTTTGATTTTCAGATTGTTGGAAAACCAACAGATTTCAAATAAAATTCTTTTCCTGAAAAAAAATTAAGAAGTCATTTTTATACAAAAAAGTCTTTCTAAGGTAATTAATGTGGCCCATGTGATCACAGCATCTGCATATTTAATGTATCTATTCTCACAAGCAGTGAGGTACTATTATCTCCATTTTCCAGATAGGGAACAGAGACACACCAAAGTTAAACAACTTGCTAAAGATCATACAGGAAGTCTGTGATGCAGATGAGAATTGAACCTTGGCTTCAGGACTAGTATCATAAGACCTGGATCACACTTCATATCTGACCTGTTCTAATTATAACGACAGTAGGGAATTGTGATTCCACTGTGCAGGAGGAAGCATGGTTCTTTAATATGGCAATCATGTACACTTGCCCTCAGGTCAGGAAGGCAGTAAGGGTGGAATTTTGGACAGGTGTGTGGGGAGGGGCGGGGGAAAGGGCAGAAGAGACACAGAAGCTATGCGTACCAGGACGCGGCTAGCTTTTCATCCCATGCCCTGGACACTAAGGGTACATCTACACTTGCTCCCTAGTTGGGACTAGGGATGCAAATGTAGCCGACCGAAATTGCTAATGAAGAGGGGATTTAAATATCTCGTGTTTCATTGGCATAATCTCACCCACGGAATGCAAGTACTTTCCCCTCACTTCCTTAGCCTCCTAGGGAAGGGATGGAAAGCAAGCCACGTCCTGGAGCTCACGGCTGCTGCCCTCCCTATCTGCCTGAAATTCTACCCTGGGAAGGCAGGGTATGGTTCCAGGCAACACCAATCAGCTGAGCACCACTTTTTGCAGAGAGGCTCCCATTGACATGTGCAAGTGCCTGAACTGGCTTATTGGAATTGTGGCCTCAACAAAAAGAATACCTCATACTACACACTGCTGGTTCCACTGCAAAAATCAATATCCTACCATCCCTTCTCCATTCTCTTTGCCTTTACTGGTGGAGGATAGTAACAGAGCTGCAGTTCATATGCTGTGTTTTGGGGTTCATAATTACTGAGGCAGCAGCTTTTTATGTGAGTCAGATAGCCTGAAGCATTTGCGTAATGCAAGGATTTAGAATGATTGTGATGGATACTCAGAGACTTGGACAATTGAACAGGGTTCTTGCATGGGTCCTTATGAAGTTATGTGGTTGGTTTGTATAATACTATTTTCTGAATCAGTCTGGAGTTCCTTATTCTTCTTCAATATTGCCATCTTGACAGGATCACAACTTGGTGGAGGTCAGGTCCTGATAACAAGGAACTCCCTTTGGTGGAGTAGTTATTTGAAGTGCAAAGGGTAGTGATTAGCTGAAGGGGTTGAACCAGGATTTGGAAACTGCTGGTGTTTGTATGCTGTAAAGGCACATCTCTGAAGCTACTACCTTGTCCTCCAGACTCTCATTTAAAAAACAAACAAACAGCAAAACTCTAGCTGTGGTGGTTGGGAAAAAAAAAAAACCTCAAATGTGAGTAATATGGTACAAATATGAGATAGTGAAATAATAGCTGAGGTGTGTGAACTGCCCCAGTCAGATCTGGTAATAATAACTCAGAATCTAGTGATATTAATTAGGACTTTTAAAATGTTTCATTCATTGGGTAAGAAAGAAGAGGGGGAACCACAGAATTGCTCACTTTACTATGAGTGGCCTCTCATTTTGGTGCCGTAAGTGGGTTGCATTTAGAACTTCGCAGATCCCTTAAGAATACTGAACTCCCATATAGGAGAAGCCAAACTGGCTTCTCAAATAATTTGAACAATATACTGTGGGAAATTGTCTCATTTTGGTGAGTCATGTGGGTAGATCTCATTTTGTGTACAGTGCTTGGAAGAATTTCATCACCTTTTCTGTACCTCCAATCTATTACCTGAGTTGCCTTCTTTGAGAATTAATCACCTGCTAGGAAGCAGGTGTTGACACTAGCAGGAAGCTTACACCACTTTTACAAAGCACAGAAGTTGCTCTCAGTTGCGGTAGATTATCGAATAATACAACAGATGCTCTATTAGGGCTTTGGACTAGAGTGAGTGGTTCTGCAATTAGAACATGCTCCAGGTTTGAATATCAAAGGGGTACAACTGGTGATAGCTTGGGTGGCAGGTGCCTACCTCCTTTTACCACTGAGAGCTTTGACAAGTTATCCTGTTTATAGATTTTACAAAGTAGCTGGTATATGACTAGAAATCCCCATTATATGTGTCTCCATCCTCACTAGCCCTTGTCATTCACGGTGTGTCTTTTTCAGTTCACACAGGCAAGACAAAACATGTTTAACTTGGCTGAGTGGAGCAATGATGTCCAGGGTTGCTATGAGGATGGGTGTGCAGAGAGATTTTTTTCAGGAGGAAAGTAAGATAGGGACAAGATAGCTAAACTGGGGGAGAGAGAAACACTAGTTTGGGGCATAAACTAGAGAAGAGCGCAAATCTACTAGGAGAAGAGCAGGGACATTTTGCTTAGGGGAGAGAACAGAGTCGGGGATATATTAGCTGAAAGAAAGTAAGGGGAGGGACATGGAGCTGAGGCACAGAGAGTGTAGGGTCAGGATAACTGTAGGGTAATAATGGAAACAGCGCTTAGCAGGCAGTATGAAATTGTCAGGTATGGGGCATCAGCAATTGGGAAGGTGGTCGTAATGGAAGGGGAGGAGAAGGGTCTTGGAAGAAATTCCTAATGAGTAGTAGGAGCATCTAAGAATGAAGTTCTGAGGAGCCCTAGGTGAGGGCAGGAAAAGCAAGGAAAATGAACTTATGGCTTGAAATATTCTCTATCCCAATGCCATTCCCTCAAATCTGATAGAGGCATGCAGCTCCAGAAACTAAGCAGTACCTGGTGACATGCATGGCTGGCAATTAAAGAAGTATACCTCCAAAGGCCCTGATCCAACTATAAATCAGGATGTGGATTGGGTCTGAAATACCTTCAGTGGCTCTGTGCAAGCAGGAAACTCAATGAGGCAAATTGATTAACAGATGGTAAAACTGGATTGTTGGTTGTTCTGCACCACTGGAATGGCTGAAAAGATCAACATCCTAAATCTTGTCAGTTGTACTTTGAGTCAACAAATAGGCTCAGCTTAGCTTGTTCACATGAGGAATGAGCTTGTGCAGGACTCTCTGGCCCACTACATTGGAGCCTATTGATATGGACCCATCCACAAGTTTTGCCACCTTCAGAACCAGCCCTAAAAAACCTAGTTCCTAATTAGATTTATGCTTCCTTCCAGATATCAGGTGACCAATCTTATAGCTCTGATACTGAACAGCAAACACTTGAAGTAGTCTATAGACAGAAGTGGTGCATTGTGCACCAAACACTTAAATAACTTAAAGCAACACACAAATAAAACTAAAATAGAAGTCTGTCTGTTAAAATAAACTGGATTAAAGTATAGAATATTTTGTTCATCAAATTTTGTGTTGGAAAATTACTCAAAATTAAGTGAAAGAAAGTAAGCAATTTATTAAGAGAATACTAAAATGCATTTAAAATCTAATGGCAAAAATAAAATACCTAGACTAGGACATTTTAAGATATACACCAGTGAATCTTTCAAGAAAGAACATGACGTAAGAGAAAAAAGACACAAGAGATAGAACAGAAAATGGTGCAATGAACACTCTTTGTATGCACCTATTTATACTCCCTGATCCACATTTTAATTGAATAATAAAAAGCAGCCAAGTAATATTTTGTGATTCTTTGTAATTTTTTTTTGTTCAAGTACTCATTGGGGGTTGAAGATTTATTAATGACATATGGGTTTCCAAGTTTGTTATTACATAAAATATTTTTCTTTCAACATAAAATAACTACTTACAATAATCTAAGTGACTTCAGCCCATCAAATGTCCGTGCAGGTATACACCTCAGACGGTTGTAGCTAAGAATTCTAAAAGCATATAAAATAAGACAAATAAATAAATAAACAAACAAACAAACACATACATACAATGAAGAGCATATCAAATGTACATTTTTGCTTTCATCACCAGTTCAGAAACAATTATCTTACAGCCTCCAAATCAAGCAAGTTTTAATATTAATGTGTTGCCTTTTCTTTTCAAGACAATAAACATTGTTATGGATTCATACACTCATTGTTATACAGTTAAACTTACAAAGTGAGCAGTTGAGTCATGTTGCTGAAGCTCTGGTTAGAAAGAGTGCTGATTCTGTTGTTACTTAAATCTCTACAAAATACAAATTCAAAAATTCAGTCCCTAAAACGATTGCACAAATTCTGAAACACCTTATTCTAGAACTGAAATAGCATATTATTTTTATTAGTAGAAGTAGTATTGTTATTAACATAATTTTAAATAAAATTTATTGTTACATGCTACATACAAACCAAGCAAGAGTTTACACTGATAAATGAAAATATTCTCATTTCAAAGGATAAAAGGCCAAGCAATTCAATATCTTGCATTCTTATATAATGCCAGTGACTATCATGTTCACTATCAGATGAACCTGGAATAGAGATGTAGGTAGATAATTTTAAGTGGAAATCTTCCTAGCTACCTTCCTAATGAAATATGAATATGTATTACCAGACATCCTTAATCTAGGAGGTCTCAAAGCATAGGTCTAGCTATTTTAAACTAGGTCCTCCTCCCAAACCTTGTACCTCATTTCTAATGCTCCAATAACATGTGAAATCTTGGGTCTGCATGGATGAAAGTTTTGAAGTTCTTGTGGCTGCTCCATATTCTCATGAATAAAATCTTTCCCTTTTATTTAGATTAAGAAGGCTGGTGAAACAAACTTTAAAGAGTACTGTATTTGATGTGGAAAATTTGGAAATAAATCATGATAAGGGAAACTGTAGTTGATTCTACATTTTCATACCGTTGTTCTACCTTCTCTTGGCTTTGCTTCTGTTGATTATTTCATTATTGTTTTTAGAGCATTCCTAAGCAAACAACGACATTAACTCAAATATTGTACTCTTATCAATACTTTAGTTATGATTGTCTATCAGTATTATTGAATAAGTAATGGCAGAAATGGTATGCAACAGGCTTCTTCATCAGCATTTGCCATTAGAAAACCTAAGATGACAAACCTATAATGTACTCATCAACATGTCAGCCACATAAAATAGAGCACAATATACTTGGAACCAGAAAGAGAAAAGAAGTGAAGGAGGATAGATCCATGGGATGGAATATTGGACTGGGGCACAGTAGGGATGTAAGTGACTAGTCAATTATCTGATAAGCAAATACTTATCGGATAGTCAAGTAGCAACCCAACTAGTCATTTCCCACCCTTGTTGCCTCTATCAGAGTGAGGCAGCAAGGGGGAGGGAAGCAGGAGCTGGTTCTGGGGGGAACTGACGGTTCCCCTCAGCACCGTCTCCGCAAGGTGCAGGGGAGGCAGAGGCACAGTGGGAAAATGGTGTGAGAAGGGACTGCTCAGTCCCCAGTTGCGCCGGTTCCAACTGCGGGCACTTCTGCTTTTGAAATGTACAAGGGCTCTTGTACATCTCAAAAGCAGAGTGCTGTGCTCTCTGTGGTGTGCAGCAAGTGGGGGGACAGGAATCAGTCCTGAGGGGAGCCGGCTTAAAAGCCAGTGTCCCTCAGCACTGTCTCCGGGGTGCCTTTTGCCCCTCCCTCCCACTGCCAGAGGCAGTGGGGGGGGGGGGAGGGGGAAGGAGGGGAGATAGGGACACTGCTGAGAAGCATTGCCACCAAGCAATCCCTGTTCGCAATGGCCAGCCCCAGCAGCTCTTATTACATTTAAAAGGCATAGCCGCAGTTTGAGTGGCTCTGGCATTCCTTGTCGACCGATCAGCATCTTGACTCCCGCGCTGTGCCGACGATCAGCTGAGCTGGCACAACGCAGTGGCCATTTTTATTTTAATGAAGCGGGGGATATTTAAATCCCCGCTTCATTGACTATGTCGGGTAGTCTTTGTCGGCAGAGGCATGTTGTCTAGACATACCCTTATTGTTTAATGTTATAGTGGAATTCTAACTCAGGAACCAATGGCAATATACGTTGTAAATCACAATGCTACTGGAATGATGATTGACCTGGGGGTTTTCATGGTAAGTTGACAAAATCATCCATTTCCTGCCACGAAGGTTAAAAATATACATAAAAAAGGTTTATGAAACAAGAATGCCTCAATCACCTGGATCCTTTTTAACGTATACAAGAAAAGATAGGAATTTACAGATAATCTCTCAATATGAACAGTTTGTCCAAAAATGTAATACATGGCTTGTTACTTTTGCAATATTCACCCAGAATTTCAGAATATTAACTTAATAATATACCTTATTGTTGACTGAACAATTTTGCAGTTTGTTTTGCATTTGCACGCTTCCAAAATTATTTATTGAAATGTCAGCCTGACTGAATAATTATACTACAACTGATATTGTAATTTGCATTTGTTTTATGAGCCTTCAACATTAAAATACATGGCAATGCGTTGAGCATCGCTACTCCAAAGAATCCTACCTTCAGACATGCTTCTTGTGGGCCAATATGATGCAGGAGTGTTTATCACTACAGCAAACAGTAACCTACATGCATGCTCTATATAGGTTGACATACTGCAAAGTAGGTCTCCTGCACCTCTTGCAGCACGAATCCACAAACACTCCATGCAGACCTAGACTGTACATATTTGAGAACTGTGCAACTGCTCATACTATTCAGAAATTCTGTAAAAATGAGAGCCATTCTTTACATATAGAAAATAAATGTATCATTTAATCTAGAATAAGGCATCGAAAAGGAGCTGGTGCATTTTTAGAATGTTACACTGATTTGTTGCCTAATTTTTAATTTGTGGCTGCTCCTAATGCCAGTAGGTATTTCAAAACTTTACAGAGTTCAACTCCAGCTGATTCACTGAAGTCACTGAATTTGTGACAATTCAGCTGAAGATCTGCCTACATATCTCACAGAGAAAGCAGTATTATTTCTAGGCCCACCAAAGGTGGTGGTGGAGGAAAGGATCAACTGCCCTGGGGCCCAACAATTCCAAAGGCCCAGGGGGCTGTGAGGGTGCCCCACTCCTTTCAGAAGTACACAGCTACCGCCCCACACACCTGTTTTATAAAGGCATCAACTGAAGCATAAAGAGCTTTGCGATTAGTTCAAAACCACGCAGCAAGTCAGCAGCAGAGCTAGAAATAATAATGAAGTGTCCTGACTTAATTGTGGCAGGCTACTCAATTGTAGAAATGTAGCATTATATTTGTGAAACAAATGACAATTTTTTCTGTAACAAATAATTTCATGCCTTTATTGAAGCTAGAACTGTATGTTTATGTAAAACGCACTGAAGCTATCATATTCTACTGAACATTAGTGAGATGTTGCATTTCTTTGCAGGTTTACTATAATTCTTGCCTATTTACTTTGCAATAAAATGTGTTGTGATCACTGGACTAAAAAGATCCAATTTATAAAATGTGCCTTTGGGCTATATTTGTTAAAAGGTTGGTTACATTTTATGTTTTTCTTGTAACTGTTTCATTAAATGGAAGAGCAGCTTTTTGATCAATCTCACACAAAATGATACTTTAAGGTTACTTACATAAGAGTTAAATGTTTGTAGTTAGAAAGTTCTTTGGGAACAAGGGTAAACTGGTTTCCATCCAAATAACTACAACAGAAAAATAAAATAATGAACTATTATTCACCTAATTAAAAGATCAATACTTCCAGCAAGAAAATAGTTAGTATTAAAGCAATAAATAAGGTTCAGATAGATGCTTTAAAAATACATGCGACTACACAAAGTTTCAGTTTTACTACTGCAACTGGTGACAGTTTTACCTTCTTCAACAGCAGGATGACATGATGGCTAAGGATAGATGGCACAATCAACTTGTATATGCCCAATATGCTCTTAGGAAGTCAAGATTACATTAGGCTTATACAAGCAATTCTAACAGTTTACTGGATGTTATGCTACTGTAAATAGAAACTGAACTTGACAGCTAAAAGCTATATTATTAGTTCAATCTGGTCCTTCATAGTGGGTACAGCTACATTATTATGTTGGACAAAAATGGTGAATGAGTTCTCTCAGATAGCTGCTTTTTGCCCCACCTCTAATAGTAAGCCTATTATGTCATACCTACAATCATAGGAATACCATGACGGACTGGAGTACCAGATTTGATAGATACATAAGCGATGGGACCATTCTAAATGCTCTCAGCAGCAGTGAACACCACGGCTAGTGAAGATGAATCAAATACCACAAGGGGAAAACACTCTCCAAAAAATAAAGAATGGAAATAGAGGAGTGCTTCAAATAGCCTTAGCTGACTTACGTCAGAAGTCAAGAGTGCTGTAGGACATGCACCTGTGACTTGGAGAGTCGCCACATGGGTTGGTTGGTGGCTGGGCCCAGGTTCACATAGCTCTGATGACTGTGGATATACAGGCAGTCCCTGGGTTACGTACAAGATAGGGACTGTAGGTTTGTTCTTAAGTTGAATCTGTATGTAAGTCGGAACTGGCGTCCAGATTCAGCCGCTGCTGAAACTGACCGCCAGTTCTTACTTACATACAGATGCAACTTAAGAACCCCAAGCGTCCCCAAGTCAGCTGCTGCTGAAACTGATCAGCGGCTGATTCCAGGAAGCCCGGGGCAGAGCAAATCTGCCTCGGGCTTCCTGTAGTCAGCGCTGGTCAGTTTCAGCAGTGGCTGACTTGGGGACGCCTGGGGCAGAGCAGCTGGGGTGCTGCTGGGTTGCTCCACTAGTGCCGCTCCTCGCTCCTGGCAAAGCCTCAGAGGCGCGGGACCCTGCCGCGGCTGCGGCTTTGCTCCCGGTGCCCCTGGTCTGCTGGAGACGGTCCCCAGCAGACCAGGGGCACCGGGAACAGCTTTTCTCACCCCGGAGGTCGAGGTGGCGGGACCGCTGCCTGCGCACTCCGGGGCAAGAAAGCCCCGTTCGTAAGTGCGGATCCGACATAAGTCGGATCTGCGTAAGTCGGGGACTGCCTGTAAATGTCCCTGCTGCCTATACTTAAAGGGTCTAAATTGTTCCTTTTGACAGTGACTGTGATTCAGCATCTCATATGTTACACAGACATGAAAATGAATATATGCCCAAATGGATATTTATCCATATTTAGCTAAATAAATTTTGGTTTATTTTTTAAAATTTTAATTTCTTTCAAATAATAATTGAGCAGCTCCTGTATTTTAACTTGTTTAAAATTGAAGGCTATACAATTTAAGTATGTTAAAATGGGTTTAACTAAATAAACATGTAACTATTGAAAATTTCAGCAATTACACATGGAGGTGGCTCCCACCTGCCCCCGCCCCAGGCTGCTGCCTCTGATGCAGATAGAGAGGTAACAGTACAGGGGTGGGAGGCAGGCAACTCCTCGGGGGACAGAGTGCACGGGGAGCTGGTTTTTAAGCTGGCTTCATGTGCATATCAGGAGCTTGTGTGTAACCGTGAAGGTTAACCAATGAGCTCTGCCTCATCGGTTAATCACGTACACCGGTAAACTTTCACATCCCTAATACAGTTACACATTTTTTATTATTTTCCTGAGGATTAGAGATGATAAAATGTTGGAATTTTCATTTTGGGTTGTTTGGGACGGTGGAGAACTTTAAGGAATATGTTAGGTGATGGTAAGTACGAGGAGGTAAGATATGTTGGTGGAAGTGAACTAGCATTTTGAAACTCAGTGTCTCAGAGCTCATTGGGTTGCTGGGAGCCATCCCAGAATATTGGTTTGAATATCAGCAGTGGGAAAGGACCAAGGGAGGAGGGAGAATGGAGACTTTCTAGCTGAAGCTAATTTTGGTTGTGCTGGCTGAAGCTGCTAAGAAAGGTGATTCCAGAGACTAATCCATCAGGGCTGCATAGGTCTGGTCTGCTGGGATATTAAAAAAGTATATTAAAAAAGAGCCAGAAGATTTTCCTTGGCTTCAAAAGAACAATAGGCAGCACTTACAAAGTTCATTCAAAGGTTTTACAGTAAAACTCCGATGGTCCGGCATCTGATGGTCCGGCACCATCAGGAACCCGGAAGTACTCCGGGCAGCCGGACCATTGGAGCTGCTCTGCCCCCAGCTTCCCCGATTCAGCCGCTGCTAAAACTGACCAGTGGCTGAATCGGGGAAGCCGGGGGCAGAACAGCTGGAGTGCCGCCAGGTAGGTCCCGTAGCGCTGCCCCTCGGGGCTGCGGGACCAACCTGGCAGCACCCCAGCTGTCCCCGATTCAGCCGCTGCTGATACTGATCAGCGGCTGACTCCAGGAAGTCCAAGGCAGAGCTGCTCTTCCCCGGGCTTCCTGGAGTCAGCCGCTGGTCAGTTTCAACAGCAGCTGAATCGGAGTTGCCTAGGGCAGAGCCAGACTATCGGAAGGGGGGGCTATGAGGGGTCTGGGGTAGCATCCCCCCCACTCCACCCTAGACAGCTCATAGCCCCCCCCTTCTGATAGTCCAGCATATCAGATAATCTGGCACCCCCTAGGTCCTAAAGGTGCCGGATTATAGGAAGTTTACTGTAATTGTAAATAATAAATTACAAGTTTGTTTATTTAGTCTGGAGTGTAGCTGTGATGAATAGGAGTTTCTGTACTTTTCTCCAAAGAACATCTGCTGTACTTACCAGGAGAATCCTGTTCCCAGTAAGGAGAGCACAAGGAGGGACTGCCCAAAATAAAATTTATCAGAGAGAAGCTTGGTGGTAGCAAGTAACTGATATTGGGCTGGCTTAAAAGCCGGATCTTCATGGGCACTCTCTCCTGTCTCCCTCTCTGCCTGATGCAGAGGCAGCAAGGGAGGGGGAATGTGTGTGGGCTTATTGGGTAATTGTGAACTCAACTACATGTTGATATCCCTAGTCACACTAGATGTTCCTGGAATACTTCTGAAAACAAATCTTATGTACAATTGAATAAGTCATTGTTCCTGATTTTAGGTCAAATGTATGTGTTAGGCAGCAATGGTTTAATTAAGGTACTTAAAAAAATTGATCACAAAGATTATCCTTTTCTTCACTAGCCTGCCAAAAATAATTCTCACTAGCTTGTGTTTGGGAATGACAAATGTAGTTTTTGTGGTATTCTGTTTTTACCATGAAACAAGTGATTGATGTTTTAAAACCTTCTGAATAATTGCAGTTGTAAGACAAGGACGGTATAAAAGTGTTGAAGTGCACACTTAAGCTGCCTTTCAAAGAAAATACTTACATTAATGAATTGTAATATTAAACAGAGTGGATGGACAATACCTCAAAGCCTTCCTGTGTGTTTAATTATTAACTGACACTCTTTGTAATGATAGAAGATGATGAAATATTAAAAGGTATTTATTATTCTTGAATTTTCCAGATGTTTCTTTAATTTTTAAAATATGTAAGATGAAGTTTCAAAGATGTCACAACCCATTTTCTAAACTTGTTTCTGAACTTTTACATTCTTTTTAGTGTAAAATTTGTGTTATCCCAAAATCTTTATAGTGCATATACATAGAGCATTTCAGTAGCTGGCTACATGAAAAAACAATCTGCACTACTAAATTATATCTAGGAATAGAATGACCAGTGCCTTGAGGATCTAAGGGTATGTCTACACTGTCACCCTAGTTCGAACTAGGGTGGCTAATGTAGGCATTCGAAGTTGCAAATGAAGCCCGGGATTTAAATATTTGCATCTTGCCGGGCGCCGCCATTTTTAAATCCCCCTTAGTGCAGACTCCGTGCCCGCAGCTACACGCAGCACAGAGTAGGTAGTTTGAATTAGGCTCTCTACCTACTCCTACTCAATCTTTACAGGTTGACCTGCTCTAGTCTGGCACCCTTGGGACTTGACTGGTGCCAATCCAAAGAATTAGCCGAACCATGGGAGGTCAGTGTTGTCTAGCAGCATTATCAACACTTACACTGCTTACTAGGCACTTAGAAGACATTTAGGGTAAATTAGAGCTAAACAACACAGAATACTGAGAGCCAGGACTTGGTGGCTGTAAACAAACTCTATGGGACTGCAAGAAAACATGGCTACATCCATGATAAATATGGGCAGTGGGTGAAGGCCCAGCTGAGGAAGGCAGCTGAAGCCTCGCCCATTTTACCCAAAGCCACAACACTTTCCCTGAGACCATGCTCCTTCACAACCTTCCCCCCACCTCTAGCCATGCAACACCTAACTCCAGCTGAGGCGGATGGGCAGTGTAGACTGTTTTTGCTTACGTTATCCCCCCTCCATGATGATAAGTGGATATCCAGCTAATTGAAATCACACCAGACCATGGATGTTGCCAGACCAGAGAGTACCAGATTAGAGAGGTTGAATCTGTATTATTTTTTCCAAATTCACAACATTTTTATTAAAATAAACAAACTTCCACTGGAGAACTGAGAGAAAATTTAAACATTACCCTTTTCCTTAAATATGTCACTAAACATTCCCTAGACTATTAAAATTATAATAATTTTAAATAGCTAATTGTCCTGATGCTATTTATGTTATTTACTCTCTGCATTTCTTTTATGTTCGACAATGAAAATTCGATGTGGTATTTTCTCTATAAGCAAGAAAATATATCCTAAATACACATATACAGATATCAAATTATTATATTAAGAAAAAAATTAACTAACCATAGGAATACAAGAATTTCTAGAAATGCTAGAATAATTCTTAATTATATGAACCCTCTTACCATTATAAACAGAATGTTTGATATTAAATTTCTTTGATAAAAATTTCTTGGTTGATTTACAGGTCAGTTTCTAAAAAGTAATAAAGTCTCAAACTACAGCTGATTGGTTAATATCAATTCTTCATTTTGCATACTTACGCTGCCTCATTCTTGAATCAGCCAATATGACTTTGAACTTGGCATTTAAGAAAAGGAAGAACTTGTGCTACTTACAGTTCAGTTACATCTTTTGGGATGCCTTTGGGCAAAACCTTAAGGCCTTTGTTGCTGCAGCGAACGACAGTATCTAGGCAAGTGCATTCTGCAGGACAGCGAGACAATGGGGAGCAACTGTTGTCATCATTTCCTGAGTAGTGAAAGGAAACAGATAAATAAAGCTTTGCTCTGCAGAGAGCATTTATGAACTGGCAGGAACTAAACATATTTAATTTCACTTTACAGACATGAAGGTTCTGTACTGCAGTAGCTCTATGGATGGAAATCATACAGGGTCCGTCTACACAGCCATTATTCCAAAATAACACAATCCATGTCTACACTACAAGGGGTTATTTTGACATAATGTCATAATAATATTGAGATGGAGGACTTCTTACTCTGACTCCTGTAACCCTCATTTTACGAGGAACAAGGGAAGTCGGAGGAAGAGTGCTCTACCTCAGACTTCATGCTGTGTAGACAGCGCCAAAAGCTAAAATAAGCTATTTCGACTTAAGCTATTCAATTGACGTAGCTCAAGTTGTGTAGCTTATTTCGGCTTTATCCCTGCTGTGTAGACGTGCCCTAAGAGATTGCCGTTAAATGATATAATTTGAAATGGAGTTATTAAATACAACGCTGTTTTAATATTCAAGGGTACGTCTAGACTGAGGTGCTATTTCAGAATACCGGAAGTATCCTGAAATAGCAATGCCACATCTTTAAACATGACCACTATTCTGGCATCCCTGTAATCCTCAGTTAAGGGATTTGTCGGAAGAGTGCCTTATTTTGACCTAGACTCGGAATAAGCTACGCAATTTGCAAAGTGCAAATTGCGTAGTTCATTCCGACAGAAGAATGCTGTCTAAATGCACTCTAACAGTCATATTCTTTAGAAAAAGCCTGATGAAAGTAATTCCTGAGCATAGTGTAGTAAAGTAATATATGCAGTGATTTCTAAAAAATACAGTAATTTCAAGTAAATAAAAGCAGCTTATTATTTTTAGGGAAAGTTATACATTTGAGTATCAGCAAACATACCATTAAACTTGGAATTACGAGGACTGGGATGTCAGAGACGAGTATCCAAATATTTGCAGAGAAATATAAAATAAATCAATAATACATTGACTGAGCAAGAATATACTATTTGAATTTTTAGCTTGAAAGAAAGTATTGAATTCAAGTGTCAGTGTTCAAACCATTTTCATTTGTACTGCTGTTGTCAGTTCAATAATCTCCATCTCAAAATTTCTACCTCAAAATACCAATTTGCAGTACTAAACTGTTATTTTCAAAAGGCTTGTTGACAGATGTATATGACCTGTTGCATGCCTTTTAATCATCTACATTTGGGTGCGTTCTACTTCTTGAATAGACATGATTATTCAGGAGTTAAATTGGGATCAAAGTGTATGAAATGATAAAAAAGATGCCTGTAATATGGGCCACTTGATCTATGGCATGTTAAATGTATGAGAGGTGCAGAACTATATTGCTCTGACAGATCCAGAGTGTATTTCTTACCATCATCACAAGTAAAATCTTGAATTGCCACATCTTGGATGGGAATCTCCTTTAGGAAGTAAGGTTTCTGACAGCGAGGGTTTCCAGTTACAATGCGTTTCTTCCTCAGCCAATCTCCCAGCCACGCCAGGTGGCAGTTACAGTTGAAAGGATTGGCCAGGAGGTTTCTGAGAACCATATGCAAATAATACATAATTTAGTTTCAATGATGTAACTTTGTTTTCATTTTAGAAAGTTTAATGTGTATTTCCATAAAGTTAACTCTAAATGAAATTATTCAAACAATTCCATATGCAAACCAAAGTTGAGAGCAGCAATTTAGGATTTGTGCAGTGAATCTTGATATAGCTCATTTAGAAATAATTTAAACCTGTCAAATATCTGACTTGCTGTCAAACTACCCTGCACTGATAAAGCAGTAACTTAATATAGAGATGAAGGCTGATTACTTTATACTATTAAGCTTTAACCTGATAACAGCTATTTCATTAATTTGTCATCTCAAGATTTCCATCTTATATTTGCTCCAGAGAATAAGTTTCTCATCTAAACTGACAGCTAAGTTGATTACATGCCAGTTATAAAAATGAATTTACTTCTACAAGTCTGAGTACTTTTGGCATCTTCTCACTTCACCACAAGCCTATTGACAATTCCATTATTTAGAAACATGCCATCTTTAATATGCACAAATTAGTCACTAGGTGTAAAGTGTCTCATTTTATGTGGAAAGAGGATTAAATACTTTACTGAGTGCTGCTTCCCACAGTAATTACTTCTTTGGTAAACTGACTTTGTTAAACAGGCACTTTTTTTCTTCTCTTTCCCCTTCTTCTTTTCTTCCCGCTACATAAAGAAAAGATGTGAAGGCAGACAACCCTTTCAAATGTATTACTTCTAGCACAGCCGTTTCTTTTTATAGAAAATGGGACTGTGTTTTAGTGCTCCATCATACAGCAAGAGTAAGTTAAGTTTCAAGGTAAGCTTTAGCCTATCTATGAACTTCAGTTTAAAAAAAAAATGGAAACTGTCAGAATGCCAGTGACTACAGGAGACCAGTCACCTTGGGCTTCAACTACTGGAAGCTTCCCTATTTTTGGCAGTCATGGCGAATATTTTCTAAAAACCTAGCATAAATAAAGGAGCACAGACCTGAAAGGGACCTTCTGAGGAAATGAGTATAGTCCCTTGCTATCACAGGAAATCCTGTCATAATCTCATCCAAAAATCTATGAAGCTCAGTCCTAAAACTAATTAGCTTGCCCCCTCTACTTTTAGAAGACTGCTCCAGAACGTCACTCCTCTCATGGTTAAAAACCATCTTATAATCCTCAGTCTCTATTTGCTTATGTCAGTTTATATGCTTTTTCCCCTAGTGTTTACCCCCTCTACCCTCCAAGTATTTACAGCAAGCAATCATATCTTCTCATGTAGGCTTTGTTTTGCCAGCCTAAACACGGCAAATTCTTTTAATCTCTACTCATACAAGAGGTCCTCCATTGCCCTAATCATCCTAATAGCCCTTATCTGCATCTATTCCAGGCTGAATTAATCTTTCTTGAAATATGGATGACCAGAACTGTACCTAGTAGTCAAGGTGAGATCTTACTGTGCCTTGTGCAATGGCATTAATACTTCCCTAACTCTACTTGAAATACATATAAGGATCACATTTGCTGCTACTTATTTTTTAAACAGACACATCACTTTGGCTTATCATCTTCCTGAGCCTGACTAATTCACCTAGAGCTTTCTCTCTCTCACTCTCGTTTCCAACTGATTAACCTACAGTTTATAGCAGAAATTCTTGTTATTAATTTCTCTAGGACATCAAATTCTTTCTTTATGATATTTTGCTCCTCCTTTGTATTGGCAATGCCTCTAAACTTCTGTCACAGGCAAATTTCATTAACACACTTCTACTTTTTGTACCAAGGTCATTCATGAAAAATATTAAATAATGCAGTTCTGAGACATTAAAGATATCAATGTCAATATCAAGGAACACTGTCAGTAAGTGTTAAAATACTTTGCCTGAATTAACATTTGTATGTGAATACAGGCATTGTACTTCAAAATGGCCCAGGACAGAGACTTTCTGATATTCTGTTGCATTTTTCTTTAGTGGAATCTTAACATACAATGCAAGAACAAATACAAATGTTATAAACTAGTGAGTGGCTTCAAGTCCTGGAAAAGCTAAAAATATAACATAACTTACAATGTAGAGAGTGAATGGAGAGTATCAAAGGCACCTGGAGCAACTGTAGTAATTTGGTTATCATATAAGGAGAGCAAACGGACAGAACTCAATCCTGTGAAACTATCATTGCCTATACAGCTTATACGATTGCTCCTTAGCATCCTGAAAAAGAAAGGATTAACGTTTATTACTTTAAAGAAGATCTACCATACACACTCACACTCTCTCTCTATTTTCTGAAATGTTTAACTATATTGAATATCAGCATGGTTAATGTTTAAGAAAACCTTCATACATTAAATGCATTATATGATGAAATTTAGTAAATGGTAAGTAAGCGTAATAAACTGTAGAAAGATGTTTAGATAAAATGGTTATGGTAGACCTATCCCCTTTTTAATGATTCCCAACATTCTATTTGTTTTTTTGACTGCTGCTGCACACAGAGTGGATGTTTTCAGAGACCTATACACAATGACTCCAAGATCTCTCTCTTGAGTAGTTGTAGCTAAATTAGCCCCATCATAATGTACGTATAGTTGGGATTATTTTTTCCAATGTGCTTTACTGTACATTTATTAAGCATTAAATTTCATTTGCTATTTTGTTGCCTAATCACTTAGTTTGGTGAGATCTTTTTGAAGCTATTCACAGTCTGCTTTGGTCTTAACTATCTTGAGCAGTTTGGTATCATCTACAGATTTTGCCATCTCACTGTTTACCCCTTTCTGCATATCATTTATAAATAGACTGAATAAGATTGGTTCCAGTATGGATTCTTGGAGGACTAGTTACTTCTCTCCATTCTGAAAACTGACCATTTATTCCTGCCTTTTGTTTCTTGTCTTTTAATCAATTATCCATCCATGAAAGACCTTCCCTCTAATCCCATGATAACTTACTTTACTGAAGAGCCTTTGGTGAGGGGCCTTTCTGGAAATCTAAGTATGCCATATCTACTGGATCCCCCTTGTCCACATGTTTGTTGACTCCCTCAAATAATTCCTGCAGATTAGTAAAGTATGATTTCTTTTTACAGAAACCATGTTGACTTTCCCACAACAAAAATATGTTCATCTATGCGACAATTTTATTCTTTACTATAGTTTCAACTAATTTGCCTGGTACTGACATTAGACTTATTGGTCTGCAATTGTCAGGATCACCTCTAGAGCACTTTTTAAATATTGGCTATGTTAGCTATCTTCCAGTCATTAGGTACAGAAGGTGATTTAAAGGATAAGTTATAAACCACAGTTAATAGTTCCATAATTTCCCATTTGAGTTCTTTCAGAACTCTTGGGTGAATGCCATGGGTGAATGCCATCTGGTCCCGGTGATTTGTTACTGTTAAATTTATCATTTTGTTCCAAAACCTCCTCTAATGACACCTCAGTTTGGGACAATTCTTCAAATTTGTCACCTAAAAAGAATGACTCAGGTTTGGCAATCTTCCCCAATATCCTCAGGCATAAAGACTTAAGGAAAGAATTCATTCAGCTTCTCTGAAATGACTTTATCATCTTTGAGTGCTCCTTTAGCATCTCAATCGTCCAAAGGCCCTACTGGTTGTTTAGCCCTGCTTCTGATGTCCTTAAAAATATTTTGCTATTACTTTTTGAGTTTATTACAGAACAATAGAAAAACTAAAGCAAGGCATATTTTGAACACTATTTATTGTAATGAAAACTCACTAAAATGTTAGTGTTTTAGCTATGTGAATATTTCAATAATGTTACAGCTCATGTGAAGATACTGGTTAGGAACTGTGATAGCTCTTTTTGCTATAATACAACTACTTTTACAATCTAAATATTGACATGATTATTTGTTACAATTTTTATATATTCTGGTGACATTTCACAGTCCATACTTTTGTTCATTAACATATTGTAAATAGGAATGCTGGAACAATTTATATAGCGGGGGTGTTGAGAGCCACTGAACCAAATTCTAAATCCAGGATATGATGAAACCATTTCAAACCAGAGGCTGCAGTCCCAGCCCAAGCATACACAGTCCCTGCACCTATATTAAAGCACTCTTAACATGCTCAACAAATCTCAACTACAGAAACCAATGTGTTTCTAATATAGTGATCCCAGAACTCTGAGGTGCAGATAGACACAATTTATTACTGGTGAAGAGGGGGTACAAGCAGAAAAGTCTGGGCACTTCTGTCTAAAAATTAGTAGAAAGTTTAGAATATTAAAAAGAAAAATAACCTTGGGAAAGAAATATTTCTCTCAAAAATATTATAGGATCAATGCAGTTTCAGGCATTGCTGGTTTTGTGCTTGTTTGTCAATAAACCCTAGAATTATTTTCCTACTTAGATTCACAATAACAGCAAGTCACAATATCAAAAGTTTGAAATAAAAATAAACCTAAAATTAAATAAAGCTTAAAATATTAGGTGCGATATAATAAAAAAATATCTGCATCTTTCTCTGCTACAGAGCCCAGACCACTAAAGGTGGATCTGTTGATTAGAAAGTTTAGTGTGCAAGAGAAGCCCCAAAGAGAGTTGAGGAGTAATCCAGAATGTAGAGAGATTGAGGTAAGGGCATAATAATGAATCTTTCCCCTTCCTTTGGTGTAATTCCCAACAACAATTAACCTGGACAAAATCAAACTTCTATACTAAAGATGTGGCAGTGCAGAATGCACAATTCCATGGCTATAAGGGATATATTTTCATCCACTCACAGAATCAGGAGCAGCCTCAGCAGCTGCATATACAGTTTCTGTGAACAAGAAGCCACACAAATGAATTTCAACTAGGCCAGGCCCAAAGTCAATGAATTCACACTATGAATGGAAATGCTTGGTGTAAAATGAAAATAAGAGCTAGGACATGCTTCTGTGTGCCATAGTTTTTTCTTCAAAATGAAGGTTACAAAAAAAGTAGGAATTTATGTTGAGTAGAGATCTGGCACACAAGGGGAAGAAAAACACCCACTTGGGTAGACTTACAAAGTTTTGAGACTTTCTAATCCTTTAAACATCTTGTGTCGAATAGCCTCCAAACGGTTACTGGTGAGCAACAGTTCATTCACACCAGATGCTCCTTCGAATGCTCCTTCTTCAATATCTGTGATCTTGTTATTGCTCAGATTTCTATTTTACATTCCCCAAAAAAAGAATTAGAGAAAAAATATTTTTAATATTGTAGGCTAATTAACAGTTGAAGAAACAGCAGGCTATAACAGAAAGCTTTAAATAACTATAAGATGTTACTATGCAAGACTAGAAAATAAATCAAAGAGTAAAAATAACCATATAACCATATTTTAGTACTGCAAAGCAAATTTCAATAGAATCATAACAATACTGATTGGGATTTTCAAAGGAAGTTTGGTACATAATGCCCATTGAAAGAATATCAGATTTTCTATCAGTGCCTACACAATATAAGAAAATGTTTTCATAAAAATTTCAAAAGATACTAATACAGTATTTTAAAGCGTTCATTGATTGCGGTGTTTTGAATCCAATCAACAGTGTAATGCTAGTGCCTGAAAAACATAACTTAAATTAACTAATTTAGTTTCAGTTTCTAAGATGAGAGAGATACAAAAATTAATTAAGTAGCATAAATGATGACAAGTAAATGAAATATTAATGATTTATACTGCCACTAAAAAGGGTGATGAATTTTTAAACCAACAAGAGGTATGCTTTTGGCTCTACCTCTTGTGCAGAACATTTCTAAAATATGGGAAGAAAATCTGAAAAAATTTTTGCATCATTGTTTGCAATAGTGTTGAAACTGGACTTAAAATGAGTAGCAGTGACTTTTAAAGTCTCAGAGGGGTAGCTCTGTTAGTCTGTAACTTAAAAAAAAAACTTAAAAAACAATGAGTGGTCCTGTAGTACCTAAGGGTATGTCTACACTATGGGACAAAGTCAAACTAAGATGCTCAACTTTGCTACATTAATTGCATAGCTGAAGTCAAAGTAGCTTAATTCAGCTTTTGGCAGTGTCTACACTGCAGGAAACTGAAGGGAAAATACTCTCCCTTTGACTTCCCTTACTCTTCATGAAATCAGGACTGCCAGCACCGACTGGAACACCCCACTCAGTTTGAATTAGGTGTTTTAACTAGACCCGCTAATTCAAACCCTAGAAGACTGATAGGCTGTGTCTAGACTGGCAAGCTTTTGCACAAAAGCAGCTTCTTTTGCGCAAAATCTTGCCACCTGTCTACACTGGCTGCGAGTATTTGCACTAGAACACTGACTTTGTACCGTACAAAAATCAGTGGTTCTTGTGCAAATACTCCGACGTTCCCGCTCAGGGATAAGCCCTCTTGCGCAAGTATTCTTTTTAAGTTACTCTTTTTAATTACTTTCACTTTCGAAAGCAGAGCTTTCAAAAGTGCGATCTGAAGAAGATACGCAAATTCCCGTGGACTATGCATATCTTCTTTCGACCGTTCCCTGTAGTCTAGATGAGCCCTAAGGATATATCTACACTACAGGGTATGTCTACACTACAGAGAAGCTGCTGCTGTTGATCTTCCAGGGTTTGAATTAGCAGATCTACTTAAAACATGCTAATTTGAACTGAGAGAGACACTTTGGTCCTTGCCAGTAGTCTTGCTTTGGGTAGTGTGGACAATGCGAAAAGTCAAGTTAAGCTACTTTGACTTGAGCCACAAAATTAACGTAGCTGAAGTTGCGTATCTTAATTCGACCTTGTTCCATAGTGCAAATGTACCCTCAGGTGCTACAGGACCACTTGTTTCTTAAATTTTTTTAGCAGTGACTTTGTATCTGCTACAAAGTATCTGATTTCAATATTTACATATAGCTTTAAAGATTTTAGTGATACTTATGTAATATTTTATTTTGCTCTCTTCAAGTAACAATATTTATACTTAACTTAAATTTTAGTTAAACATCAAATATGTATTAATATGCAGTGTGATGTTATAAGTAATGTTTTTATAAAGCAACTATATAATCAAAACAACATATTAAATTATTCTAAAGTCTTATTTCTTTTTTTTGCTATTTGATATTTGGAAGAAAAAAGATAATTTGATGGTTTTTTTGAAACATCGGTCTATTTATTCAGTTTAAGAGAAAATATATTATTCATTATAGCTAAAATCTGTAGCAGTATCTGACAAAGGTAAAACCTAAATTGTTGCTTTCAGTTGAATTTTGTCAAGTCAATTCTTGCATAATATTAGTTTAAATATACTTTGCCCTTGATGAAGAATATGATTTGGTCCATGTGATTAAAGCTCATGTCTGGAAACCTAAAACTATTTTTCCATAATCCATGATTCTCCGCAGATTTGATGTATGGCCCATAATCTCCTTAGTTTCATCTGACTTTCTTCATATGGAAAGTGGAAATATTACTGTAATATGTATATATCATGCAAGGAATATTTAACATTTGCACAGTTCATCAGTGAGTCAAAGTGCTATCTCATATATACAGTTACTAATATTGACAGAGCATCAACTTGATTAAATACTTAGACCCTAGTCCTCCAATGTGCTAATCTATGACCTTTCCCCTGCTTCTCCTGATCCACTGTTTGAAATAATAATGATATTATCAGGTATATGGCTGATCTTGATATGTTACTCATTAGTTTAAAACAGGCAAGGGGACAAGTAGGTGAAAATACATAATTGGGTTGTCAGGCTTACTATAGTTATTGTTAGGAAATAATTGAGAATGGATTGACTTGACCGATTAGTATTAATTATTAAGCTTAATTATGGAAATCCAGAATTCCAGATGGAATAGACACAAGCATTGATCTTTTATAACTGGGGTATCATAACAAACAAGTATACATCCATGATATCTACATAATGGGGGTAGATGGCATCATGTTTTATTTCCATGGGTTCTCTCATACTCTGAACTAGTATCAACTTGAACTGTGGCCTTCTGATGTTAAGGTGCTAATTTTCATCTATTTTTCTTCTTCATACTCTTTTATAACGTGAATATAAAAAGTGCTTATTACATGGACACTAATGGATAAACAAACAGGCTCTTTGGTTTGATAAGTTTATGCCGTATGGCTGTGATGGGTGTACCAGGCCCTCTGAGACCACCTTCTGGAGGCGTCATGGTCCTACTACCCTCCCCTCCCCCAGAAAGGAGTGGTGAATGAGGATCATTCTAGGCCTGACTAGAGAGAGTGCATAGAAGCAGACAATCAAAGAAACAGCTGCAGGGGCTGAGCACATCTGTTCCTGGCTAGGACCTGAGTGGCAAAGAAAGGTGCTATGCTCTGGCCCCAGAAGCCTGAGAGATGAGCAGAAGTTGAGTTCTGGCTGCATTTTACTTTCTGCAAAGGAAGAGGACTGAAAACTATATCCATAAGGTAATGGATATAGTAAAGAAAGATATATAGTGGAAAGATGCTCAGAGAAAACACTAGCAACTAACAGAGGTAAAGGGAGCATTCCATGACTGATGTTCACAGAGTGTCTGTATTAGAAACTTATGGAGCAGTGTTAATAGCAATGCTGATTTTATACTGAATTTTTCTCTTTACTCTTGCTTCTTCTTTATGATCCTAAACAAAGCTACTCTGCTTTAAATTAGATAGCCAACCTAAGCTAAGTTTCAGGGGGTTGCCTTGTCAGTCTGTTTCAAAGCAACAGCAACGAAGAGCCCTGTGGCACCTTAAAGACTAATAAATGTATTTGGACATAAACTTTCGTGTGCTGGGACAAACTTCGTCAGATGCAAGTGGGTTCCACTCTACAGCTACGTCTAGACTACAAGCCTCTTTCGAAAAAGAGCATCTAGACTACAAGCAGATTTTTTGAAAAAGTGAGCCACCTTTTCGAAAGCGAGTCTAGACACTCTCTTTTGAAAAGGCACAGTTTGCATTCAATAGCGCCTTTTTTCAACAGAGTACTTTCAAAAAAAGACATTATTCCTCGTAAAATGAGGTTTACCACGATCGAAAAAACTGCCGCGTTCTTTCGATTTACTTTCTTACTTTTCTTAAAAAGGCTACTTTTTTTTAAAAAAAACCCTGTAGTCTAGACACAGCCTAGGGTTGGATAGGACCTTAGTAGGTCATCTAATCCAACTCCCTTCTCAAAGCCAATAGCATGAAGCCACAACAGCACTGACTTCAACAGGGCTGTACAAGTCCACTCAGCAGACTGAATACAAAGTCCATGTTCTTGCAGCTTTGCTGATATTGGGACTCAAGCTTGCTGGATTAAAGCTGCAATTACATCTTCAACTGCAATGTAAACATGACTCAACTGTGACGCTGAGTGACAAAGTAGATGTGAGCGAGTAGTTAGACTGGACATGGCATTTGATCTTTGGTCTTTCTGAATCTTCTACAAGAATACTGATGTGTACTGTGTAACACAGGTTTTCATGGGTGTGTGCATCTGTGGAGACCCTCCCAGTAGGAACTGGACTATGTATATCAACTCATTTCACATAAGTTGAACCACCCTCAATAGTGATAATTTTAGCCATTGCTAACATAGGGCCCTTTTCAGCTTCACATAGAATACTCATTTTATTGCTCTCTTTGTATACATAGTGAATAATGCATAATTTTTCATGGATTTGCTAGAATTGTATTCCCTATCCTCTGTGCTTATGTCTGTAGTTTGAAGAAACATTAATAAAAGACTGAAGTAAACATAGTTACAAGAAAGTGACATGTTCTCTTTCCTCTCTGACAAGTATTTCTGTATTTCACTAAGTTTAAAAAAATGACTCTTCCAGTGTGTGTGGGGAGATTATATTGGCTTCTGAAATGACTTATGAAACTGTTGAATGTCTAAATTTCTCTTGGAATATGAATTGTGGGCATTAATTTACATGGATGAGCTATCAAGCCATATTTCCAATAATTTAGTTTTGATATTTTTTCCCCTAATGGTAGTTTGATGAAGCAAAAAGTTCAAAGGCATGTCCTGAATGTGCTGAAAGAAGCAGAACAGCATGGTTAGGGAGTAATAGAGGAAGTTACTAAAGATTGCTGGAACTGCTTAGATTGCTAGATCTCTGCTCTGGCTGAACAACAGACCAACTGGCTGAACACTAAACTAAAGGTGCCAAAGCTGTACAGCATGAGAAGTTGCAACTGTTTCTGTCTAGCTCCACAGAAAACTCTGATTTAACTTCAATATTAGGCCAAACCTATGCTGCCGTCCACCTCTTGATTTTGGAATGGAATACACTAAATCTCTCAAATGTGAACTAATAAAGTTTATAGAAAATTACACCAGTGAACTAATATACCATTTGAACAGAGGTCAGTGAAGATAAACTTACATTTTACGCAGCTGAGGAAGCTTTTTAAAGATCCCAGTAGCCTCTAATACTGTGAATTCATTGTTATTCAGTCTCCTGGAGAAAACAGCAACAAGAGAGTCACAAAATTATTCCAACACCAACATGGCTTGACAGACTGTTTTCTAAAACAGATTTTTTTCCCCAAATATCTTAGCTAAAATATCTGCAGTACTCCAATAAAATTTCAATATATGCTGCCACTTCTAATTCTGTAATTCCTATGTACACAGGTGTCATAAATCTCAATTAGAGGATCAAGAACAGAATGTACATATTTTAAATATAAATACTGATGGGAAATATAAAAGAAAGTTTTAAATTTTAATCCTCTCTCTTTATACTGATAAATAAAGATGCATAATAAATTAACATTAAAGTCCATTGAGGGAATCTGATGTTGGCATGCCTTCTATCCTAATCTGCCTTCTGGAAAAGATCAATACAATCTTGCTACCTTCTCCTCTCTGATACTAGGATGAGGAGCAATAGGCAGAACACACAAAGATCCAGTCACTAAGAATATTCAATTAGGCAACAAACAGGAGCAGCCTCATAACCCAGGAAGGCATTACTTGTCACATTTATAAACCGTTTTTTCAAGAGACTTTCAAGGTCCAGAACGAAAGGGCTGTTCCTATTTCTCACACAGGTAAGGAGACATTTCCACTGTTGAAGTTTTATTCCTCTCAGGGTTAACACACCACAAATACTCCAGGGATGAACTCATAACAACTTGTAAATAATAAGAAATATATACAAACAACTGAAAACTGGTCATTACAGTGATACTAGGTGGAGTCTGATAGACATCTGGAGATTCTCACAGAAATATCATTTACAAGAATGAAATTATTCTTTCAGGCTTCCAGTTTCCTGACTGGGAATAAAGGGCTCTACAACATAGTACTGTTCTTAAGCCCTAGAGTAAGCCCATGATTGCTAGCTGAAGTCAACATGTTTGGCCATAGACACAGACTCCAGGTCATACTAGCTATCGACCGTGTCTGAGAAATTGCCAAAAGCTACTCTGTAGTGCTCCAGCAAGGTAGGTAATGAGCTGCAGATGGCTGCTTGAAAACTCTTAAGAGAATCATTCTCTGGCTCAGAAACCAAAGCCCCTTTATCAGACTGCGGCCTGAACTTTGAGAACCTGTTATCTTGAGCCAACTTTCATACTTCAATATGGTATGCATCGATCCAAACAGCTAATGCACAAAAGGCCCTTTTCCCTTCTTAGGCTTCTTAAAAAAATCCAAAAATCTAGACTTTTCAGGTTTAGGAAGCTAACATTTTACTTTCTTTATCCCATTCAGGGACTGCGTCTAACCTTCTATTTAGGGGTTTGAGACTAGGAGCAAACCACAGGAGATCAATTTCTGAATCACCATGGAACTCTAAATCTAACATGGGTCTAAAACTGGAAATACTTCTCAGGGTGATCTTGTTGAGAAAGAAGGTGAGAAAGGGAATGAAGCAACAGCTGCTAGTTCATACACCTGTCACAGGGCATTCCATATGCTATAGTAAAATATGTTTCTGAATATGAATATGACATCACTGGAATATGCTTTATGCAAAATACCTCATGTAATATATCACTGGAAAAGTTCCAATCTACTGAATATGATTTTCCCATTTGTATGCATGGTATCATTCCTATATTTGAAGTTGGAAATATGAAGTATAAACCTGTGTTGCTAACACAGTCATGCTAAATGAATGCCATTAATAGTGCTCAAGGAACTTAATGGCTCAATAGTCAGGACAGTGATCTGCGAAAAAATTTTTTTTCCTGTAAGCCTGGGAGGAGGGGTTAAGATTGGTCTTACTAAGACATATGGCCATATCACCTATGTTGAGACCTACCATGGTACTGTACTGTGAGAAAATGTTTAAACTTAACACAAAGAAGTCCCACCTTGGGCAAAATACATATATAAAGATGAGAAGCCAAACAATAGGAGCTGCTGCCTGTCATCAGGACCCTCCTTTTTACTACCCAAGATAGCTGTGTGGAAATTCTAATACTGAACAGGGGGGAAAGACTGAGCCAAGGCTGGGAAGCTTTTCAGTCTGTGAAAAAAGTTTCAGAATAACTCTGAAGGTAAGATATAATATATAACAAATTTCTTAGTGTATAAGCTTAGCCTGCATGTTTTGTTTCATTTTGTTTAGTAACCTACATTGTTCTGCTGTCCCTTATCAATGCTTAAATCCTACCTTTTATATTTAATAAATCACTTTTGTTTATTAATAAACTCAATGTAAGTAATTGTTACCTGAGGAATCTGTGTAGCTATTGTTGCCCTGAAAACAAGCTTACCTTATATAAGACCTGACACACAGTAAGACAGATTTATCTGGGTTCTAGGTCCCATTGAGACTGAGTTTGGGTGCTGTGACAAGCCCCTTTGGCTGAGCCTTCCCAGAGCTGATATGATCTCAGTGTCTGTATTATACCAAAAAAAGGCTTTGATTCTATCTCCGTGTCAATGTTGGAGGAAGCCAGCGGACCTGGCTCAGCAAGACTGGGGGATACCCAGTATGGTAGGAAAGTAGGCTCAGTGGTATTTCAGCACATCAAATAATGGTCCTGGGGGGGTTTAGCCGAATTAGAGGATAGTCAGAGGACGCGTAATGAGGTTATCAATCTGAAGTGCTGGTAATATAGTCGTTTGAACAGTTGATTGAAATCCTGCATAACCTTGAATTGGGAATGGGAACAGTAGTTCTGGACAGGTGTAGAATATTTTCCAAACAATGTGAAACACTCAGAACATGAATTTCAAGACATGCAAAATGTCCACAAATCCAAATTAAGTCAATGAGCAATGGCAAATCTGATGCATACTCACCAATGACTGAGATTACACCAAGTAACCTTTAAAGTGACCTCTGAGAGTCTGAAACAGGATTTTTAATTATATCTGTTCTTTCTACACCAATAAACAAGTTAACCAAGGACATGTAGAACCTTATAGAAAAGCTGATTTCCTACATGGTAACAAACTATCTAACATTGCAACCACAAGCCATCTGTAATGCCAGCCATTCAACTCTCTGGAGAAACCTGTGAGGGGGTATGAAGGGATGAGGCCCAGCTTCAAGAAGAAAGGGAAGAATCTCTCTAATATACTGTAAGCATTTTCTGTAGTATCCTCTGTGATACAGGTGAGACTCAGCTGCAGTAAACCGAAAGATTGATAGATCCTGGGGATACACATGCCTTGGAATTCTCATTGACTCTAGCTTGTAGACATGTGCTGAGGTTCATGAGGTGAGCTCTACCATAGGAAGCCTGAATATTCCAGAAGAGCCAGGAAACAGTCATGGAATGGGGAAGAGAAAAGGGTTAAAAGAAATCGAGAGATTTTTCTGCCAGGCCCCTTTGAGCAAATTTGACACTGAAGAGGCTGGTAGTAGGAATTGATGTTTGACATGGAAAATAGAACTCAGTCTGCGTGCAAAAACTGTAAATTAGACTTCTTCATGAAGCAGCAGTGATATCGGTGGCCTCTAAAGTCAAAGGCCAATGCTCTTAGTTGGGGCAATGTTAGAATCACCCAGCTGGTACCTTGCAGTAATAATAATAATGCCTAGTTCTTACATACTGCTTTTCATCTTTACATCTCAAAGCACTTTACAAAAGATATAAATAGGTACGGTAATTGTTATTAAAAACCATAGTCAGATCTTGCTGTTAGGGAATGATTTTAAGATTTCGCACTCTATTTGGAAGTTTCTTGGTAGTTGTTAGGTTATTTCATGCTCCTGTATGAAGTATAAGGAAGATGGGTTGAATACAAAGATTCTTCTTGTTGCAAGTTGAGGCTCAAACAGTGTCATTGCTTTTGATACTGCATGTGTGGTGCTCTAGTGCACACTACCATCAATAATGTCAAAATCCTCAGTGGACATTCAAGGAGGCAAGATACATGGACTAAAGTGTTGTAACTTGTATGGTTATGGATCACATGGAATGTATATGTTTGGAGCTGAAAAACTCATCTACTGAACAGCTTAAGATTTTGAATGGTTAAATATTTGTCCCAGAGGTTTGTGTTCTGTGATCATTATATTCCACACATCTAAAAGGGGACTGTAGCTCCAAGTCTCAATGAGAGCTTCCTTCTCCATTGTTCCATTGGTGTCAGAGTTCTCCTAGAAACTGCAATTATGCTGGCAATGTTTGTCACTGAATCACTGTATGCTAGTCTGCTGATGCCACCATCAAGTTCCTGGAAAGTCAGATATTACACGGTCGCTTGTCAAAGCAGATAAGGAAGCAACAATCTGTCTAAGGACATTAGACAGTATTGCTTTTCAAGTCTGAACTTCTCCGGTGTATGCCTTCGCTTCAAGGCCACTATTGTGGAGTTCGAAATGAACTGTACACAATAGCTAACCATTTGCTGGAGGCTGCGTACCCTGTGGTACTGTGAAGCTTTTGATGGCAACTATCAAATACGGATCAGGTGCTATGCCAGTTGCTGAAAAAATATAGCAAAAACCATGAAAGAGGATTTATAGAACTGATATTTTGTTCCATTTAGAGTGAGGTTCTTCTCCTGGATTTGTCAAGGTCCTTGTGAGTTGTCCCACCTGTCAGACTGTCATCAGCAAAGTATCTTACTCCCGGGATGCCTTACAGAGCTCGTTAGACTGTGTGCCAGAGCACACAGAGGGAGGGATAGCTCAGTGGTTTGAGCATTTGCCTGCTAAACCTAGGATTGTGAGTTTAATCCTTGTGGAGGCTGTTTAGGGATTTGGGGCAAAAGTTTGTCAGGGATAGTACTTGGTCCTGCTGTGAAGGCAGGGTACTGGACTCAATGACCTTCAAGGTCCCTTTCAGCTTTAGGAGATAGGTAATCTCCATTAATTTTTTTTAAACAGATACTGCATGACCAGCTCCTCTGCCTTTATTTTCCAAAGGACTTTGGACCAAATACAAAAAAGGAATGATCAGAGCAATGCTTGGTTCTGATTCTGACTATGATCAGAGCAATTATGCCTCTACCCTGGCTGTATTAGTCATGTGAGTTCTAGCTATTCCTGAACTAATCTGGAGAAATATTTTCTTATTGAAATCCTAACTGTTGAGCCAGTTCAATTCTGGTACTTGCGTAGCCAAATAGCAAGTGGGAGAAATTTTACCCAAGAAAACATCTCTCTCATCTCTGTGGCTATGGACAAGCTACTTGTTCCCCGCTGCTTGATAATTATCCATAACTGCAGAGGTGTTGGTGAGTATAAAGGACAGTTGATAAAACTTTTTTTCATCCTTTTTTTTAAAGGATATTGCATCGTAGGGTTCATCTGCACTGCAATAAAAAATCCACAGCATGGCTGCAGCTGACAGAGGTCAGAAGAATTGGGCTCATAGGGCTAAAAAGTACAGTATAGATGCTGGGGATGGAGTCTCAATTTTAAAGCCTTGCAAGGGGGGTGAGCCCAGGGCCCAGCCCAAGCCTGAACATATAGCCTGAAATATTTATCCCACCCCTAAGCCCTGTGAGGCCAAGTCAACAGACCTGGGCTCTGAGATTCAGTGCTATGATTTTTTAAATTACAGCATAGCCATGCCCTTCAGAGTTAGCGGCCTGAATCCAGCCAAACCTAAACACCTGAGTAGGAATCACCTGGTTCTTCTTTAAAAGCAGCAAGAAGCTGCAGAGACAGTTTATTAAGGGCTGTCTCTAGACTGGCCGCTTTTCCGTAAAAACTTGCCAGCTGTCTACACTGGCCACTTGAATTTCCGCAAAAGCACTGACGATCTCATGTAAGATTGTCAGTGCTTCTGCAGAAATACTATGCTGCTCCCGTTCGGGCAAAAGTCTTTTTCGGAAAAACTTTTGCGCAAAAGGGCCAGTGTAGACAGCAGAGATTTGTTTTCCACAAAAAAGCCCTGATCGCGAAAATGGCGATTGGAGCTTTTTTGCGGAAAAGCGCATCTAGATTGGCCACGGACGCTTTTCCGCAAAAAGTGCTTTTGCGGAAAAGCGTCCTGCCAATCTAGACGCGCTTTTCCAAAAATGCTTTTAACGGAAAACTTTTCCGTGAAAAGCATTTCCGGAAAATCATGCCAGTCTAGACGTAGCCAAGGAGTTCTCAGGAAGAACAGAAGGGAGTACTGAGATTGCTGGGAGTGAGTAGGCTCCAGGACAGAAACGTGAAATCTGCTTAGGGAGACAACAGGCAGGGAAAGCCTGGGTGAATGTATGGACTTGAAAACTATGATGTGAATATCTGTTAATTTAATAAAGCAGGGACCCCTTTCTGGAAGAAGGATTGGGACCTGGAAGCTAGAGTCAGAGGGCTGAGCTCCAGCTAGGAAGAGCAGAGAGGAAAAAGTAGGGAAAACCCTGAGACATCAAGGAAGTCTGGAACTGTGCTGGAAGGAAGACTTTTATGTTAATTTTTTTAAAACTTTCAGTTAATAAACCAGACCCTATTAGAGCATTTACAAAAGCCACTTAAGAGTGAGTAAGAAAGAGGGGACATGGAGCTGAGGGGCTGCTAGTAGGGCTGCCATCTCTGAGAAAAGAAAGGGATGAGTGGGAGAAGGCCACTCACTGATAGATAGCATGACTTTAGACCCATCCTTGAGCTTGAGGAGACTGATGTGGTATCTTTCATCAGCTGTACAATCCTTAAGATGCAGAGATAAATGTTGCTTCCCAATTCATTTCTGCTGAAAAGTAGTAGTGATTGCCACACTGTATTGTTTTCTCCCATAACCTTAATAAAACACTCAATCCTGGATATCATCCTCTTTGTAGCAGACCTGACAAAGCATCAACCTTTTTTGATTATTACAGGATTCCCAGCAGAGCTGAGCCTCAGAATCTGAGTTGCCTGGATCTTTTCTGCTGTTTCTGTTTTCTTGCTAATTGTCAAAATTGGGTCCTACATGGAAAGGTGTAGTGTTCTGGAAATATTTTCTGTCAAAATAACTTGATATCTTTTTTGTGAGCTTAAATGCTTGTCTGCTGAAACAAATACTATCACCTACCTCTTAATCTACTGCCCTTTTTCCTTTCTTTGCCGAGCTTAATGTACAACCACTGTCTACAACCACTCGTGCCCTCCAATTCCCTCTCTAGCGACCCAATCTATTTCCTCTCTAAGTAAAACTGATTTTATCAAAAAGTTTTGAATGACTTCTTCACTCAAGTCCAGTGCCTCTGCTCTATCCTCACCCTCCTTGATTTTTATACCTCTTCCACTTGAAATCCAAGCCACCATTTGTTTCAGCCACCCTATCCTCCTTCTCCTCCTATCCTTCTGAACCACATGAAATGTATCACTTTTTTTCTTTTGGTAGGAACTTCCAAGGCTGAGTGCTTGGACCTTGGCTCTTTCTCTCTTTACCATCATATTTCTATGCAACTATTCTACACATGGATGGATTTATATAGTATATGCCAACAACCTGCATATATATATCTCCACTGATATGTGGTCTTCCTTGACCCAGTCTTGCATCAAAGCTTATCTGTCGAACACCTGTTGATCAATTTCTTACCAGCTTTAACTTAACAACTTAACAAAGCCTTCTCTTCTTCTCAATTTACCTATCCTTATGATAATGAACATCATTCAGGCCTGCAAGCTTATCTTTCGAACACCTGTTGATCAATGTCTTTCCAGCAGCTTTAATTTAACAACTTAACAAAGCCTTCTCCTCTTCTCAATTTACCTGTCCCCATGATAATGAACATCATTCAGTTTGCAATCATCGTTATTTTTGCCTCCTCTCTACTCATATATCCAGACTATAACCAAATCTTCTCGTTAAATTTTCAAGGATTTAGCCTTACTGGTATGTACAAGCTGCCAAAACTCTTGTCAGGTCTTCATCACATCATTTCTCAACAACTGTAATTTCATCTTGACATCAGTTTCATTGCACCTTCTATTTAAAATGCTGCTACCAGCACCCCCTTTCTGTCTTGTTATTCTGAATATATCACTCTCCTCCTTACTTCCCTACACTAGCTCTCTCTTTTCCACTACAAACTCCTCTTCTTTTCCTTTAGGCCCTTCACCATTTAGTCCACTCTACTTATCAGATCTACTAAAACATCAAAGCATTAGCACATAAGAACTGCCTAATATCCTGTCTTACAAACCATTATTTTGTATGTATAGCTGGAATTATATTTGATAAGTGCATTACTTTGAACTTATCAACACTGAACTTCATTTGCCATTTTGTTGGACAGTCACCCAGCTTAGTGAGGTCTTTTTGTAACTCTCTGCAGTCAATTTTGGATTTAACTATTTTGCATTACCTTGAATGTCCTGTCCACTTTTCCATTGCACAGTTTACCCCATTTTCCAGATCATTTATGAACATGTTGAACAGCACTGGTCCTGGTAAAGATCCTAGAGCGAGCCTGTTTCCACTTTCTACTGTGAAAACTGACAATTTATTACCCACACTTTATTTCCTATTTTATAGCCAGTTACTGATCCATGAAAGGATCTTCCCTCTCATCCCAGAACCACTTTCTTTGCTTAAGAGCCTTTTATGTGCAACCTTGCCAATAGCTTTCTTAAAGACCAAGTACACTATCCATGGATCACACTTTTACACATGCTTGTTTGCAACCTAAAGTATTCTCATAAATTAGTGAGTTATGACTTTCCTTTACAAAAGGCAGTGCTGAATTATCTATGCATCTGATAATTCTCTTCTTTAGTAGAGTTTAAACAAACTTGTCTGATCACGAAGTTAGGTTTACTGGTCTTTTATTGTCAGGATTGCCTTTGGAGCCTTACTTAAAAAAATTGATGTTACATTATTTATCCTTTAGTCATCTGGTATAGAGACTGATTTAAGTAATAAGTTACATAGTACAGTGAGTAGTTCTACAATTTGATATCTGAATTCCTGCAGAACTCTTGGTGAATACCATCTGGTTCTGGTATATGATTACTGTTTATCGATTTGTTCTAAAATTTTCCCCACTGATATCTCATTCTGGGACAGTTCCTCAGTCTGGCATCTAAAAATAATGCTCTGGGGTGAGAGTCTCTTATCCTCAGCAGTAAAGAACTGATGCTAAGAATTCATTTAGCGTCCTTGCAACAGTCTTTAGTGCTCCTTTGGCATGTTGATTGTCCATTGACCCCACTGATCATTTGATAGGCTTTCTGCTTCTGATGTCATTATTTTGGTGTTAGGTTCTGTGTCATTTGCTAGTTCCTTTTTTTTTTTTTTGGCCAGCCCAAAATAGTTTTGACTTGTTCGAATTTATTTTTCTTGCCTCACTCTGTCAATAACAGTCATTCACCTGTCAGTTTAATTTTGAAGCTTTTCAGCGCTTCTGTGCATACTGCCCCCTCTTCATGGGACAAACTCATGAAACTGTCTGAATTTATACTCTCTTTAAATTCCTCTTCAAAACTTACCTCTGTTGTAATGCCTACAAATCACTTCCATTTGGAACTGGTTAGGCAAGCACAAAGCTGTGAGTTCTCTTTTTCTGCTAAATTCTTTTATTGTTCTCTCCTTGTTACATCCCAACCCTTTCCTGTTGTTTCATCCACCACTTGTTTACTGTTTGATGTGTACATTGTGAATAACATGGAGCAGTCATTTTTTTCTTTGTTACATGCCTGTACATCACCAAGCCTAATGTGGTCCTGATTCTGGATTGGGTCTCCTAGTTGCTACTTTAATATAATTATAAAATAAACATACAGAATAAAAACAGTAGATAATCCTGGAGCAGAAATATGGCATAATACAGCAGTTATTTTTTGTTAGTTTAGATATTCTCTTTCGCGTTTGATGAATTAAAACACTTGTATGGGTTGAGTGTTAAAAATGCTTTATATTTAGAGATGACATTATTCAGTGTTCAAAACAATGGAGGAAGGGAAGGAGGGGGGAGTAGCTTGAACTTCTGTTTCCTCCTCTTAATTTTAAGGTGCGTTGACTCTTCATACCAAAATTTTAGCTTTACTCTGACTTGTAAGCAGCACATTACTGAAGGTAGAACTTACAACTCTGCTGTGTATTGGGGAACGTGGTCAGGAATTTTGCTGAGTTTCTGATTGGAGCAGTCCACTGTGGTTCCTTCACAGCGGCATTTTTCAGGGCAAGCCAGATCTGCAAAGCAGTCTCCACTTAGTTTTGATCTGTAATCTTCTGTGCCTGTGGAAGAGTCAAGCCAAAATATAGACACTGAGTCCATAGAGTATAAGATACATTTCTAATGAGAAAATTAAAATGACAGATGTGCAATGCAGACTATATGCAGATAAATTGAGAAATGTTTGGTAAACTTTGTGCTACTGAACAGACATTAAGGCTTCAAGAGAGGGTCAAATACAAGGGCTTGAGATATATTGGAAAATTTGTGACCAAGTTCATGTGATGGGAGAACACTGAAAACTCAAGCTTTTCACAGCTGTACTTTCTGCTGATTGTGCTGTCAGCCAATCTTGCCTGGTTTACGTCGAATTACACAAATGCCACTAATTATTACAGAATTTATTTATCTCTCTGTGTGTCAAGACTTAATAGACTCTTGTATGCCATTTCTTTTTTCGCGAGTTATTCTTTTTGTTGTTGACTGGACTTCATTAGCCTTCTATGTTCATTTCTTTAAGAGTCCCCAATCCTCCACATAATCTCATATACATCAGATTCAAACCCTATTTTCTCCTTCAATTTTAAAAAAATGTGTAATCCTGACTTAAGCCTCAGCAGCTTGCCATGCTGTAGAAAGCTGCGTGACGTTCCATGGTGCTTGACAGAACCATGTTTTACTCATACCTTGCAACCACATGGTTAGATCAAGCACAACAGAAAATCTCGCTAAATTATCATAACTGCATCCACTAGGCCAAGGACAAGAGCAAGGGAAAAGAGGTAGGAATAGGGAAAAGCTACAGAATCTCTTGAAGTTTAATACGTGCTTACATGACATGGCATTCCTGTTACAGAATGTCCATTGCCACTGTAACAGCATTACTGTCACAGCTTAACTAAAAAGTACAAGAAATAGACCACATTGCAAGTTTCTTTCACCATTTCCCACAATCAACAGAACAAAAATAACATCCTATACAGATCAGAAGAAAACATCCAGAAGGGAATTAAGGGTGGGTGATCAGGAAAACAGAGAGAAGCTCAAAGGATCTGTGGGTTCTTCTTGGACAAAGGTGGAAAGACACTAATAGAAGGAAGTGCACTAGGGATAGGAAGTACATTGTGATTTAGTTCAGACACTGAACTTTACTTACAGCCAAAATGGTGAACTCCTGCAAAAGTAAAGATAGCCAAGAAGGAAAGAAAGACAGAGTAATCCCAATTAAAATAAAAACACAAAACTAGGCACTCTCACTCTCTTGCCTCAATATTATTTCTTTGATTACAGGATGATGCAATGCGGCATCATCTTTGGAACAGAGAGAAAAATTCATTTTAAGTGGCCTACAAAATTTTAACTAAGCTAAAGAAAGAGCTTAATTATGAACTATGTATTTGAAGATGATACTTTTCATGTGGTATAATTTAGCTTTTAAAAAAATATTTTATTATGATAAGCTAGAGTAATGCTGCTTTATACAAATGTATGTTAAGCCACTTAAAATAAAAAATAATCAAAGAAACTTTGGGGAAAATGTCATAAGTACCTAGGAACAAAAGGGGTCTTGTATACTGTAATATTTTAATTTCTACTTAGCTTCAAGTAATATATATGACATAACTACTTGAAATATTTTATAAACTAATACAAAAGCAGGATTTGTTCAAGTTCCTGCTTTATTATTGTTATAACCTTTAGTCTCCAAACATGACTATGTGAGAATACTGTTAAAATAGCTTAAGTGTCTGTGCATTCAGACCTCTCAGCTATAAAAAGTCTACATTCAACTTCTTATAGAAAACATTGATTTTTTTAAATGATATTTATCTAGGCATAAAGTGTATCCAATCTTTTTTTTTGCTTCCAAAAATGGGGCATTGAGAATTACTTATGAGGAAGAAATATTTTAACTTGTATGGGCATAGTAGCTCAAACTAAATCCCATAAAGTATCTAGGCCAAGATCTCTCAGGTTTGAATAAATGTTACACATTGTACATTATGTCCATTACGGTATGTCTACACTACCCCGCTAGTTCGAACTAGCGGGGTAATGTATGCATACCGAACTTGCTAATGAAGCCCGGGATTTGAATTTCCCGGGCTTCATTAGCATAAAGCCGGCGCCGCCATTTTTAAAAGCCAGCTAGTGCGAACCCGGCTAGTGCGTGTAGCCGCACGGCACGGGCTAGATAGTTCGAACTACGTAGCCATTCCAAACTATCTGTACTCCTCGTGGAACGAGGAGTACAGATAGTTCGGAATGGCTACGTAGTTCGAACTATCTAGCCCGTGCCGCGTGTAGCCGCGCGGCACGGGGTTCGCACTAGCCGGCTTTTAAAAATGGCGGCGCCGGCTTTATGCTAATGAAGCCCGGGAAATTCAAATCCCGGGCTTCATTAGCAAGTTCGGTATGCATACATTACTCCGCTAGTTCGAACTAGCGGGGTAGTGTAGACATACCCTTAGTTACTTATTAGGAAGAACCTACACCAAAGCCACACTTCAAAAAGTACCACTCTCAGAACTTCCTGATGCGTTTTACATTTTAGAAATTGCATTTTTAAGCAGTATATTATTTCTTGTAGGTAAGCAAATCAGGGCTGTATGTGTGGCCATATAATAAATTGCCTGTTAAAGATATTTGGTGTTAATACACTTGTAATGTAGAGACAAAAGTCATTTTAGCAATACGGAGTAGAAGTCTCTGTGAGGAATACAGCTGTTCTACCCATTATGGAATTCAGGTGGCCAGATAGATTTGGGAAATCAGATCCCACAGCCCCACTTTATGCTGTTTTAAAATAAGTTTCAACTGCACCTTGTCCCATTTTATTTTTCCCCTACAAAACTCAAGCCAGCATGTTAGTAGAAGGGCAAGAAAAACCTCACACAGTCATTCCAATTTAAAACAAAAATTACATAGCAATAAAAGCAAAGCTGTTAAACATACCAGTTTAAAAGGCAATAGGTAAGATGTACTTAAAACACTGCAGAAAGACAATATAGATGTAGGATTTGAAAGAACAAGTGCATTGTGTCACAATCAATAACTGTAAATATTTTTTTTTACTAAACTGTGAGAGAAATGTTCTGTAGTTATACCCTTGTATACTTTGCCAATCAATTATTTAACACCTGTTAGGAAAATTATATAGGTATTTTCTGTAAAGAAAACAGTGTGATCACTTGACAGCAGAGGGAAAAGAAACAAATTTCAAAGAGCTAGGGCAATATGTTTTCTTTGGAAAATGTCACAGTATTTGAGTAGTTTAAAGTGATGTTTACATTTTTATTTCACCCCAACTCTAAAATTTTGCTTCCTATTTATCAAAAAGTATTTCTAATGCACAATGTATGTGAGAGATTTTAATATGCCTTTAATAAAGATCACCATCATTCATTTCCTGGCATTCTGTTGTGATTTTATAAAACACAGGAATCATAGGATCACAGATGAGCAAGCAATAGCTGCAGATAGACAGCAGGAAACTGCTGGTTTAGAGCATAAAAGCAAAGCAAGAAATAGTTCATTTTAAAAAGTGGCTTTAAGTTGTACTAGCTCTTTGACAGTAGGAAGGGTTTCTGTGTTTAAAAGCAGTTCAATAGCTACATTTTAAAAACAGAAGTGTTACAGCAGATAAGGTATGAAGATATCAGTTGGAATATATAGTAACAGGTGCAACCTTCTAACTAATGTAATTGTAAGTACCATTTCTTAGGCTTGTGAAGATTTATGAGACCAAAAAAGATATCAGGAGCTGCATGCAAAGCCCTCATATTCAGAAAACAGAATTACTAGTAATCTACACAGGAAAATATATCTATCTACAGAATATTAACTATATGTAAAACACATGCATCAGTTTCCTAAAGCTATGACAAATTTTGTTTTTTTCGGGGAGAGGAGAGGATATCTGCAGTTAGTCTTACTACAGAGCCAAACCTACCTGGAATGAAATACTGTTCTTTAGCTAAATAAAAAACAAAGAGAAAAAATAGAAGATGCACCTGAATGTCAACAAGCAGAGAATGCATTCTATTAGATTAAGTATGGACTATAGTTAACTGCAGATAATTACATGAAAAAAGTGAATTCACAGCAAAAGCTGATAAACAACATGTGAATAGTCTTAAATATATCTGGGACATAGGGAATAAATAGGGGGTTTTTTTTGTATTTGTACTCAAGGCTGAATAAATTGTAGAATATGAAATGCACCTGGAGCAGCTGGATACCATATGACAGAGGTTAGGGCTTAGAAAAATGTAAGTAGGAAATGGAATAAGATTAGAAAAAGCAAACAGTAAATTTAAAGATGAGGTAAGCTCCCTGTGTAACATGAATATGTCATGTTTCCATATTTTGCTGGAAATATTTAGATCTTTTACATACACCAAAGCGTTGTGAAACTTTGTTTAAATGATTTACACTGGTGATCCTTCTGGATAATAACGCTAGCATTTCATTCTGAAGTGCTGTATATTGTATTTCTTCTGTTAGATTTAGGGCTAGTTAGATTTAGTGCCAAATGTGTTAACTACACTATGTTTCATGATCAAATAATGTGAGCTGTCCATTATTTTCCCCTTTGTTCAGTCCAAGAACAAAAAAGGTTCTACAATGTTTGATAAAAGCAGCTGGTTCTTTGCTGAATTATTAAAAGTTCTGTAACCACTGTTTTTGGCAATAAAGGAGAAATAGCAGCTGAACTAAGCAAATTACCTGAGCAGCGGAATTTCTTGCTTTTGATCTGGCCAATCCTTTTGTTTGCCAGACGGCGGGGGCTGGTGCAACGGGCACCACTGGTCTCAATAGGGTTTGTATGAAGATAATCCGCCAGCCACTTCAGATGGCAGTCACAAATGAATGGGTTCTGAGCCAAATGCCTTTCATGAAGAAAAAAGGTAAAATTTGTACACATTATTTGCAATTAGTTTCAACTATTCCTGATATTCTGTTGTTATAGAAAACAAATTAATAGAAAATTACATTAGGTACAACACAAGGAAAAGTGTACATACAAAGTCTGAATTGCACGTAGGGGTGAAAAGGTGCCTTTGGCAATGGTTTGAAGCTTGTTATCATACAAAGAAAGAAGGTTCAGGTTGTGTAGATCTTGGAAGGCATCTACTCGTAGGCAGTTTATCTTGTTGGCATTTAATAATCTGTTATACCAAAGACAATTGTAAATAGAATTAGTTTACTGTCACTAACTTCATTGTGGCATCATCAATAATTCTTTGTACTTAAACCAGCACAAGAAGTTTGATTTGTTTATTGTACAAACCTTAATTAACAAACGCAAGTGCATATTTACTGAATTAAAATAACTTATTTAGGTGTTCTGTAATTATTCCACACCACTTACACACAGGAATTGAAATGCTCTAACTTCTTTAGTAAAATCACAGTCCCGTACGTATGTGTTCATGGAATGTATGCATGCGGTACTTATCTGAACAAGGAAATGAGCTTGAGATATCAAGTATGGGCAAGGAAAACATTTCCTTTTGCCAAAAGGATTGAACATGGTGTTCATTAGCCAGAAGAGATATACAGTGGCATGCTTAATTGCATGTTACTAATCAGAATACTCTGCCACATTTCCAAAGGTTGTAGTAGAATACTGGGGGCACATTATGTGCTACAGTCCAGATTTATCCTAGATTTGATTTTTTTCTCTATCTCTAAAGAGAATCCTTTCTGATCTCCCATATTATAAATATAAAATGATATAAAAGAAGACTGTTTTCATAGAAATCTATTACCTTTTTAAACATGAAGACTGTTGGATATGTCAAATCAAATCCCGTTTCAATTTTTTATCTACCAGGGTGAATAGTGAAGTTAGTGTATTCTATGCTTTGAAAAACTAGGTTTTATTTCAATGTAAAGGTGGTTTTGTATTTGAATAAAAGTGTGGTCGAGGGAGGACAGGTACTTGAAATAAAATAAGGAAAGAAACAGCAAAATTTATCAGTGCATAGTAGAACTTTCAATATAGAGTGAATAGAAAATATCTTTGGGTATGTCTACACTACCCTCCTAGTTCGAACTAGGAGGGTAATGTATGCATACCGCACTTGCTAATGAAGCCCGGGATTTGAATTTCCCGGGCTTCATTAGCATAAGCGGGGAGCCGCCATTTTTAAATCCCCGCTGCTTCGAACCCCGTGTCGCGCGGCTACACGGGGCTCGAACTAGGTAGTTCGGACTAGGGTGCCTATTCCGAACTACCGGTACTCCTCGTTTCACGAGGAGTAACGGTAGTTCGGAATAGGACCCTAGTCCGAACTACCTAGTTCGAGCCCCGTGTAGCCGCGCGACACGGGGTTCGAAGCAGCGGGGATTTAAAAATGGCGGCTCCCCGCTTATGCTAATGAAGCCCGGGAAATTCAAATCCCGGGCTTCATTAGCAAGTGCGGTATGCATACATTACCCCGCTAGTTCGAACTAGCGGGGTAGTGTAGACATACCCTTTGATCTTAATTATTAAATATAATTCTCTATAACAAACTCTTCTCAGAAGGAAAGAAAGGAAAACACATTCCTGACTACTGTATCATGATCTAAAGCAGGGGTCTCCAAACTTTTCAGCCCGAGGGCCGCATTAACTATCAAACAGCAGTTCGGGGGCCGATTACACACTTGAGGTCCAAATAAAAAACAATCAAAACATGGATGTTGCTTTTAATTATTTATTTAATATTATTTTATTCAGTTATTATTTAATAACACATTGATACACTACACATGAACACCTGTATTAGTGTGAATGGTGAAATTGTTTCCTGGATGCCAAAATAGCAGACATTTCTGGCTTTAGATTTGTTGTCCCTAACATCAACAGTGACCTGAGATTATCATCGGACAAGTTTGTTCTCAAATTGTTCTTCACGTAATTTTTTTTCCGTAGACAAAAAGGTCTCCACGGGCCGGATGAGAGGGCCTCGCGGGCCGCATCCGGCCCGTGGGCCGTAGTTTGGAGACCCCTGATCTAAAGAATGAAACATCAACCCCAGATGGTACTGTGATTTACATGTTCATATCACTGACTTCCTACTTGGCACTTTCTTCAGCAAGTACTTATAGGAGAAATTTTGCCATATCACTTCTGTATAAAGTCTGGGCAAGAAGTGCCTCTAATCAAGTGGGTAGATGTTATTTTCTATCATCATCAGTCTTTACAGCTCCAAGCCAGCTATTCCCAGATTCTCCCCTGAAGAATATCACTGCTGATTTATGGCCCACTGCACACAATCTATTTTTAGACAGTACTACAACCACACTGTTGAGCCTGCTGACTTTTTTTTAGAAGGTATGATAAACATATCACTGTAATGCTTCCCTTTATACTCACTGTTAAATCAAAACAGAGATGGCTCACAAGACTTTTCTTGTGGGATTGTAGGATTGTTAAATGAAATAGTAGTTGAAAATCATAACATTAAGACATTCCCTTTACATAACTGTACATAGAAGAGCTTCAGAAGGTGTATTAAACAATCAATAAAAGAAGAGAGATTCTACACTGAAAATAGGTGCTATTATAAAGAAAATAAACACCAAATCAATTATATGTCCTTTATGTATTTATTGTGTTTAACACAGCAAGATATATCTACTATGATAAATGTAGACTCTCTGCCAGGTCTCATTGTATAAAATATCTGCTGCTTAAGTATCTCAAAGCATTTTACAATTTTTTTTAATTTTCACAAGCAAGATTAACTTTATATCAATTTTAATGGTGTGTAAGTAAACTGGGACACAGAGTATATATGCTTTGACCAAAGGAATACCTTATGAACAAAACTGAGAGTCCAAAACAAAAACAACAAGTCTTGACTCCTCTCATTTCATATACTAAAACTAAAATTAATGGTTTCACCACCCATCTGATCTTGCACACTAGGATAGTTTCCTAGCCCTTCTTTTCTGGACACATATCAAAGTTTCAAGTTCCCTCCCATTTCCTTCCCTATCAGTTAATGAAAAATGAGATTAGAATTAAACAAATAATACTCACAGCAACTGTAAAGAGAAAAGTCCTTCAAACAGGCTTTTTGGAAGCTCTGTAATTTTATTTCCATAGAGGACACTATAAGAGAAAAGAAATTATCAAGGTAGCTACAGTTAAAGTACAGGTATTCTGGTTCTGACTTAAAAGACAGAAAAACTTCTTCCCTCTTCCCTGAAATGATTCTATATAGAAATAACCAAGAAATTTAAGGCTTAAGACCCCTGTAAACGCCTCTGTATGAGTGCAGAAATTGGTTCCTACAGAGTATACTATAGGATCAAGGCCCCAAGTATCTACTTTAAAAAGGTGTTAGGAAACTTAGACTACTGATTGATTGATCAGATGGTAATAAAGATTAAGTATTGACAAGATTACTTTTGTTTAGGCAACTTTTTTAACGTACTCATGGCCCCAGACAGCAGCTAATAACACGGACAGAGACCTTCCTGACACTAAAGATTTACTTCTGAATTTGTTTCTCATTGTTGATTCTACAGCAGACACTAAAATAAATCCCCATCATACTCTTTCAGAAGTGGAAGAGTTCACTTGCTAAAACCCTATTATACTGATCTGGCCACATCTCTTAATGAAATACTGATTAAGTGTATCACCTTCTTTGCTGTGAGAGATGATATAAGTCAGAATGTTCATCTAAATAAGAAAATTAGTTAAAAGGCCAGTGAATGACTATATATTATACAAAAGGTTCGCAAATTGCAGCTCTAAAACCCACAATGGCACCCTGTAAAGAGCCTGGAGGCAACAACTGATGTGCATGATAAAGTAGATTTGTAAAATAATTTTAACAAATGCATGCAGCAATACTACTCTCTAGCTTTTGAGTTCTTGGTTTTGCCACCTTAAGAAAACAACAAAGATTGATATAACACATGTCTAGTATATATCCAGAGTACAAAAATAATTCTTAGCTCTTTTTCTGGAACTTTTTAACCAAAGATGTCCTAGCATTTTATGACATTCCCATTTTACAGATAGGGAAAGTAAAGCACAAAGAAACAAAACGATGAGCTGAGTATCACACACACCACGTCAATAGCAGAGCTGAGAGTAGAACCCAAGACTTCAATTCACAGACCAGTGCCTTCTACAAAGACAGACCACACATGGAAAAGTAGAGCAAGTTACATTTACCCCCGTAAGATTTCCTGAAAGTGAAAGTTATAATCATTTGCCCTTTTAGATCCTCAAAAGTATTATTTGCAGAGAGACTATTTCACTATCTTCACCGGGTAAATATTTACGTGAAAAGACTTATTCTCTAAAATCTATAACTTCCTCATGTTTGGCTTTAGCAGGAAAAATTAATTAAAATTATGATTTTTTTAACAGTTGAACAGCTGGCACCACATATTTAGATGATTTCTGCTGAAATAATTTGAGAAGCAGCTTGCATGGCATCTTCCCATGCAGCTTTAATAGGAGCCAATCTTTTAATGTGAAAAAGCAACTAGGATGGGATATGTGAAAATAGAGTAGATGCTTCTCAGGGGAACAAGCAAAAACAAAAAAACAAAAAATCACTATATTTAGAAAGTAGTGGAAACTCAAAAAAAAGGGGGAGGGGGATGTAAATTTAAAGCAATGGTAGAGACTTCTATTCCACTTCAAAGTATTTGTGAATTAACCAATTCCGTGATAACAAAATCAAGTAGGAACAGTAAAACATTACTTAATTGTAATTAAGGCTCAAATAACAGAAGTTGAAAAAGTAAAAGGTCCTATTCTCTCACTGCTATAATCAATGGAGAGCAAAGTAGCATAAAACTATCAGTATTTACTTTGTAAGCTTTGGATGTGGAAATGAAGCCTGTTCACAAAATTAACCAGTGTAAATTGTCACTGTTTCTGCTAAGGATGATCATGATAAAATAGAGACAAACCCCTCAAATTTTCAAGCTGGAACAAAATTAAAATTATCCTAAGTTTACTCTGGAAAATATTTTTCAATTTAACAAAAGTGAATATGGTACGAAAAAATGGGCATTTTCCATCCCCATCTAGATTTAAAGGGCCTCAACTGCAAAATTGGGCTACTTCCTGCTCTCAGTTATCAAATGACCCAGATGGGATCTTTTTACATTAACAACATATGCATTCTTCTTAAGACATGTATCTAAAACAAATGTTAGTGTTCAGCTAAATATAAGGTAATGACATATGACATTATCCTATAGTTTTTGAAGGCAAGAATAGAGAAGATTGAGAATTTTGCATGAAGCAGAAATTTTAAAGTTGAATACCACAAATGTTAGAAATTTTGCCTTTCTTTTGAGAAAAATCACACTGATACTTACAGTGAATTGAGTGAACGCAGACCTTGGAAAGCATCTGGAGCAGTCTCAGAGATCTGGTTATTGCTTAGGTCACTAAAATAAAAAATGAAGGTATATTAAGGATTCTAGTCCATTCCATAGAAAATTAAAAATATTATGTAATTAGCCTTTGGTCATCCAAGAAAAGGCTAAACCTAAGTATTTATTTTGACCTTTTGATACAAAATTAAAACATTAAAATATCAATGCACAAAAATAACTTTATTACATTGAAATACCACATAATAAAATAAAATAAATAGACATAAAATTATTCTTAGTTTATTTTTAGTAACAATAAAAGGGTTAAATACATTTTATGACTTTTCTTTGAGTTAGGTTGATATGGCAACAAGATCTTACAGCATCAATAGCATTATGGAATGACAATAGTATATAATTTTGAAATATAGTCACAAAAATCTGTTAAATGATTATTTTCATTATAGTGACATGCTATTTCTCTATATATGCATTTTTATTTTAGTTAGTATCATTACAATGAGTTACTAGCGATTGTTATTACCATGACAAAGACACTATATGATCCTTGCAATCAGACAGCCATATTAGTTAATCCTCTGGCTGTCAAAAACTCTTAAGTATTCATACTTTGATGGGAATTTCTTTGTATGACCATGACCTGTTTTAGAAAAATGTTTTTATATAATTCTAAAATATTTCTCACTCACATTCTTCTAAGCTTTTTATATGGTGAGAAAGCTCCAGGAGGGATGACCTTGATTGAGTTTTGCTCCAACCGTCTGCAAAGAAAAAACATACCATAAAAATACAAAATGAAATGCTGAAGAGCAATCTAAAATGTATACAATTCATGTCAGAATAAATTAGCAGAGATGTATTTAATAATAGTATTCCCCCACTACTACAGTGTGAGTTTATGCCATGAGAATCAGGGTCAGTAAATGTTTTAATTTCAAAAATTTAATTTTGGGCTGTCGACACATGTTCTCTTCTTCACACAGAGTTGTAACACTATAAATTACAGGTTGAACTGATCTGACATATACCACTTATCTGGGATTTCCAAGTAATTTAGTCAAGAAGTACAAATGATTAAACTCTTTCTTGAGACCTAAATTACGTATCTTTAGTAATTTCACACTTTTATGATATCCAAATGCTTGCCAGCAATATATATTTACACATAAAATGGAGTAAGAGCTATGTTAAACAGATAGCTGAGATGATGGTGTAGGGAAGAGAGATTTAGATTGATTAGAAACTGGGCAAACTTGTGAGAAAGGGAAAGCCTATACAGAAAGTATGGGCTCTACCTAAACCAAAATGGAACCAGATTGCTGGCACTTTAAAAAGTGCTCTACCACTTTAATTTTAACTAAGAGCTGGGGAAAAGCTGACAGGTGTGAAAGAGCATGTGGGTCGGACAGATATATTCCTCAGGGGATGATCTTTTAATGGAGATTTCCCATGTCAGCATTTCTCAAAGTGGGCCATCGGTCCACTTTGAGAAAGCTGCTAATGGGCCACTCTGAGCCACACTGTTTCCTGTGGCTCCTTTGACTGCAAACAGCGAATTGCAAGCCTCCATGACTGTGGAGCTGTTAAATGAACAAACCAGAGTGGCCCATTAGCAGATATCTCAGAGTGGGCCCATGACACTTAGGAAGGAGGAGAGGATAGAAGATGATAAAGTGCCAGAAAGATCTGCTGAGAAACAGTCAAATGAAAAAGGATCCCATTAAATTACATCACATCACAGCAGACAGCTAAAAAGTGATACTTTTTAAAGTGTTTATACACAAATGCTAGAAATCTAAATAATAAGATGGGTGAACTACAATGCCTCATATTAAAGGAGGATATTGATAGAACAGGAATCACAGAAACTTGGTGGAATGAGGATAATCAATGGGCTATAGCAGGGGTGTCCAAACTTTTTTCAAAGAGGGCCAGATTTGATGAAGTGAACATGCGTGAGGACCGACCATTTTGCCTGACATTCTTTGAACCATTAAAATTAAATGCAAATTAACTATTTTATGCAAAGCTTATTGCAAACGGCATACTTTTCATTTCGTCACATGGATGGCAAATTTAAACAGGTGTTAAATCACTCTGCCTTTCATATCTGAAGGCCAGATGAAAAAAAAATCCAGGAAGCTGAAATATATGTCAGGAACATTGTAAAGTACATTACATATTATTGGTAATAAAGGTTGTCTGTCAACTTTTAAGTTCAAAAAATATGAACAGGAACATAACACCAAGTATACATGTTGTGTCCAAATATATTTATAACAGATTTAGACCAACTGACATTAACTGAGATTTTACAATGTATTCATCTCAATACATATGGATTCGTTGGGGGCCATAAAAGATAGATATTGCCAAATTACTTGGGGGGCCGTATTAAACCGGAACACGGGCCGCAATTGGCCCGCGGGCCGGACTTTGGACATGCCTGGGCTATAGTAATACAGGTTGGACCTCCCTGGTCCCGTACCCTTGAGACCTGACCTGTCCTGAAGAAGGGAGTTTGCAGGACCAGAGGAAGTCAATTCTAGCCCCTCTGTTGACAGACTTGGTACTTTCCTGGTGTAGTAAGTTGAAGGTCAGTAACATGGAGTCAGCAGGCCTAAATAGAGGCCTATAACATGAAAACAGCAACAGGCCTGCAATCTAGTGAGCAAGACTTTGGTTCAGTAACATAGGAGCCAAGAAAGAGGCCATACTGATGATTGTGTAAGTTAGGTCGAGCATGGAAGGACATAGGGAGGCACTGGGTACAGACTGTAAGCCAAAGGGGAGTAATGGAACATCTTAATAAGAACTCTCTTGGTACAAAAACTCCCTAAAAACTAATGCACATACCGACCTAGGTTCAGGACCAGTTTGGAATTGACAGCATGAAGGATAGTAAGTAAGCCTCCCTTCTAGAAGGTGAGGGGTGGTAACTACGCAACAGAGGGTGATAACCTGGTTAACCTGGTTACAGAAATGATGTAAGTTGTTTGTACCTGTCTATAAAAGGACACCGCAGAGGGTGCTCTCCGGCTGACCTGGGGGAAAGGGGGGCGCACTAGGCGCCTGAACGGCAGGTGTCATTGCTTAAACTTACAGAATGCACAGTAGCTTAACTTTTACTAACTGCTGTTAATATCTGATATATGGCAATAGGCCTGCCCGGTGTTGGTACCTTGTCAACGCGGGCCATAGTGCCCAGTGGTGTAACACTGTACTGATCTCTGTTACCAACTGGTAGAGCTTCGCATTTGACAATAAACCTGCTCGATTGATTTCAAACCTTGCCTGCATCTGTTGTTTCCGGGGCCTCTCAGAGATCTCTTGTGTTGACCCAAGTGCACAGGGTCTAACACTCTAGATAAAGGGAGTACCAATTGTTACGCACGCAGCCGAAAGCTTATCACCATCAACGGAGTAGAGGTCCTGTCCGGAGGACGACCCTGACCAGATGATGCTGACACTGACAGTTCAGACCATCAAAGGTGCCGAGGTACGAAAACACCGAGGTACGACACCTCAGTCTGTCAGCAGACCCAAGTGGGCTCCCCTCCTGCCCACTAGCTCTGCAGCTGGGTTCCCTGCTTCTGCGACACCAAGTCCCCTGCCTCTGGGGTGCCACCAGCTTTCACAGCCAGCCCCTGGGCCACTGTTGCTGCCGCCACTGAGCTCTACTGTCTTGGGTTGCTGCTGATGCCACCACTGGGCTCAGCAGCCAGTCCTAGAATGCTGGGCTCAGCTGCTGGGCTCCGCTACTCCTGGATACCGCCAATACTGGGCTCAGATACCCAGGTGTGCTGCCAGGCTCCATGGCCAGCCCCAGCATGCAGCTACACAACCAGCCCTGAGGCAATGGGCTTGGCTGTCCAGGAGACACTTGGGATAGTGCCTGGGCTCTGCTGCAACATGGCTGCAACTGTCCCCGGGCTCAGCTGCTCCAGGGTTGCTGCTGGGTTCCACAGTGCTGGGACTATCACCGCTGCTGGGCTTGACTGCCCCGGGGCACTGCCAGGCTCGATGGCCTGTGGCTCCATGTCCTGCCCCAGGACACCAGACTCGGCTGCCCTGGAGCTGCCACTGCTGGGCTCAGCTGCTCTGGGGCAATGCTGGGCTCCTCAGCAATCGCCAGCATGCAGCTTCACGGCTCTGCAGCCAACCCCAAGCTCTGCCAACCCTGGGATCCGCTGGGCTGCTAGCTCAAGGGTAGGGAAAGGGGCCTTTATGGGCCAAATTCGGCCCACGGCTGCTCTACCACTCCCCTACCCCCAGGACAATCGAGACCTGGGGATGGGGGAGCGCACAAAATCTCCTCCCCACACAAAGAGCACATGGTGGCTAGACAGAAATGTTGCTGCTTTAAAACAGCCGGAGATTTTCTCCAGCCTCCACACTCCCTTGGGAGAGCCGATATAGGAGGCAAGAGAGTTGCGTGCTCCCCCTGTTAGGGAAGCATGCAAAGTCTTAAAACAGCAGGCAATTCTCTCTAGGCTGGGGCAGGAGGGAAGACTTCATGTGCTCCCCACCCCTCAAGCCAATGAGGGTCTGTGGGTGGGAGAGCAGAGCCTCCTGACCTTGCCCCTTCTGCCCAAAGGCCTGCCCTATTTTGCATGACCTGGGGCCACTTCAGAAATTTGTGACGTGTCCCCCTTCTAAAAATTATTGCCCACCCCTTCCCTAGCTCCCTGGACAACTCCAACGCCCAGGCTTCATAATGCCGGAGCTCTCTGTTCCAAGAGCTCATTGGTCTAGGAAGTCCTTGACCAGAGATGTTCAGCCTATACCAGGGTACAAAAATATACTGGGAAAGAAAGCACAGAAGCAAGTGAAGAAACAATTCTAAATTGTATCACAGAGTCTCTATGAATAGAAATTCCACGCTATAAGAATACAGCAGTAGGGATATAGTACAGACTACCTTGCCAGGCCAATGATATTGAGTATGAAATGCTCAGGGAGATTATAGAGGATGATGATGATGATGATAGTAATAATAATAATAAAATTTCAACTATTTCCATATTGGCTGGGTATATGTCACTCCAGGACAGGATGCAGAGACAAAGTTTTTGACAACTTCAATGACTATTTCTTGGAGCAGCTAGTCCTGGAACCCACAAGAGAAAAGGCAATTGATTTAGTCCTAAGTGGAGCACACTACCGGTTTCAAACAGATGTGATAAAACAGTAGGCCCAATAAGGTGACAAAGGGAACCATGTGTTACATCAGATGAATTTTTCTGCACTGCTGTTTGATTTCTGCATTGCTTATTAATTCAATGTTCTGTAGTTCATGTGTTTACAGTTTGTTATAGCAAGTAAGAATGCCATTAAATTTATCAATGTACAATTTTGTTCACAAAATATATAGCTCCAAAAATAGAAAAAAGTCCTACATCTGATTAATGAACTTACCAAGTTATCAGTGTACATACTAAAATGATCTCTATATCAGTTTTATCAAATGTTTTCTTTTAATAGAAAATTTACAGATTGACACAATCTGATATATGGTCTGATTTACAGTTACATAGTTCTGGGATACACTTACAAAGATAAAGGATTTGTTATAGTAGGATCATGTAAATATGCCTTTTATTACCTTCAACAAATGTGTACACTCTAAAAACACATCACATTTCAGAAAGAGGTTAATAAAAGAGAGGAAAATTGTTAAATCAGATTATATAAATACAGAAGTAAAATCTTTTATACACTGATGTTGTCCATAAAGAAAGCAAATCAAATTAATGCTTTCAAGCTTTGTTATCCTCTAATCTTCTCCTTTATCTGCCTAGAATCAGCTGAATTTTACACAGTGCAAATTTGCACCCATCATTCCATGAAAAATCTAATTAGATACATTACAGGGTCACAAAGCACAGAATATCTCAAGGAAATCTGCATCCTTCTGACAAAGCTCACAGTAATTAAAAACAGCTTCTTTATATTTCTAGCTCATACTGCCTGAAATATTTTGAATTCCTGAATAAAACTGTGTTTAGTTAGCTAGGACTGAAAAACCAATTATACAATGTACATAAACTACATGGCTCAACCAAACTTGCTATTTTTCAGGAGGGCAAAATCTTTTGAGAATCTGTAAAGTTCTATGTATATGTTTATCAAATGTTATCTCAAAATATCTCCTCCTACCTCAAAATATTTTTTATTTTATTTTATTTTATTTTATTTTATTTTATTTTATTTTATTTTATGAGAAGTGATTACATTTGTATCACAAAACAGTGACTATGGTCCCTCCTTGAAAAGCCTCAGCCAATTCTAGTTGCCTGTTAAATAAGATAAAATAATGGAATATAGTTAAGTAAATGCTTCATCAACTGACTGGACTCTCAGAAAAACTGCTCCTCATGTAAGATCTCCTTAAAAGGCCCTTACCACCACAAAAACAGTAATTACTGTTCATGACATTCTCTCTCTTTTTTCTGTTTGGGCTTCTCTACAATGAAAATTTTGCTTTGATACACAAATGTTGTGTCATCATCTACATTGCCAGTCTTCTTGACATCTTTTCAAAGATTATTCCCTATTTACTTCTATCCAGGAAATATATTGTGAAGAGTTCCCCATCCCCCAAATCCATCCTCTGTCCACCATTACATATACTCACCAACTTCAGTACACACTTTTATTCTACAATATATAGAGGTACTTTCTGCAGCTGCAATTTCCAACCTAATCAAATCAAATTATGCTCCTGAGGAGTAGATGGCTCCTTTTCTCTTGCACCCCAGAGAGCTATACCGTTGTGACACGCAAATTACTTAACACATTTCAATGGCAGGTTCTTATGTCCTCTAAACTTACAGCATACAGTATAAGATGTTCATTAGTGCTCGCTAATTTGCAGAGACAGGCTACAGATACATTAAAACTACTCTTTCCAGCTTATTTTTCAGGTTAACTTTTGTTTGCTTTTAAATGTAGAATACGGAATGTATTTGAATGCTCCTCTACAAAATAAAAGACATTTTTCTGAATAAAAAATTTGATTCTAAGTTGTACAGATGGGTTACACAAAATTCTTTCAATACACCAAAAGCCTATTCAGTAGAATTTGGGGAAGGGCAGAACATTTATACTGTAAAGACATACACGATACCTATGTGCTTAAGAAGAAATCACTATCAAGGGATCAGCAATAGATCTAAACATTGATTTACTAATGATAAAATGTTATACTGCTTAAGAAAACAAACAGTTGTATGTGTAAATATATTTAGAAATAAATTATTCATGTAATACAATAATATTATAATTGCTTTAAAAATTTAGCTAGACGCATTTTCATTGAGCAAATCTGGTCAGGGTTAGTGGCTTCAGTATTTACTTAATATAAACTGTTTATTTTCAGCAAATCTTCATATATAAAAAGATTGTAAGAAGCAAGTCGAGAAACTCCAGAAGAATTTTTAAAACAGAAAAGAACTTGTAAGTTGCTTGATGAGGCTAATGTATTGCACAGATGCTGATTATATATGGTAATAAAACTGACAACTCTTCTCTGTATTTTTCCCCATCTGCTTTTAAAGTAAATGGCAAAAACAGCTGTCTGAACAGAAAATAGATTTCAGTAATGGGATTCGCTGCAGCTCCTGAATCTAAAAACCACTGTAAATAGCCATCACCTCTCTTGACACAGATAATATCTGCCAGTCCATTACTGCTTACTCTTTCTTAAAATTCTCACTTTGCTATAGAGAGCCTTCAAGTTTCGAATACTCCTCCCCACTTAATAACTGCACCTCCAAAGTACTTGCGACCATAGAACGTTGCTTCTCATTTTAGCAGCAAAGAATTTCACTGGAATCTGTGATATCATCCACGTCCAACACAACAAAGGTTATATTTTTGAAGTACTGTGTTACTTGACGTAGCAATTTCAGACACTAGTTCTGCATGTATTTAATAAATCTAGTTAGCAGTTTGCTAAACATTAGTATATAAGGAACCATTATCATTGTCCTACAGCTTGCCAAACTGTTAACATCCATTCTAATCTTTCCTTCAAGTTCTTCTTCAGGGGATTGATTATACATAATAAAATGCATTTAGAAAGACTTGTGTCACATGACGTGATGCACTCTTCTTATACTGCTACTAAATAACTGTCTACTCAAAAGCAAGCCCCTGAATTTGGTCAGTCTTTTCATTTTGGGAAGGATCCTCTTACATTCTGATCTTTACTACAACATTACTACTGACATGTTTTCAGTTCACTGACTTGTTAAATGCACAGCTTGGTACAGTGTGAGACCACAAACTGACACAGATCATGCAAGGTGGTCAAAGAGATATGAAAAATTAAATTTGTCATGTGGCTATGGAATTTAACATGTAGTTCCCCTTCCCATCATACATATGTAAATATACTGCTGCTGGAATGCTGTGTCCAGTGCTGGTGCTCACAATTCAAAAATGATGTTTATAAATTGGAGGAAAATTCAAAAGAGCCATGAAAATGATTAAAGGATTTGTTTAAAACCCACATTTTAGAGCACTATTCCTCCAAATAGGCCATGGGCCTGCTTTGGGAAAGCCACTAGTGGGCCTCTGCCACTTTGTTTTCCTAAAGGATCCATGGACAAAGAGCCTCACAGTTCCCATTGGCTCTGTTTTGTTGTTTCCAGAGCCAATGGAAAACACGAGACTCTGTGGCTACAGACACATTAGGTAAGCAAAGTGGTGCAGGCCTGCTAGCAGCTTTCCCAAAGCAGACCCACAGCTTTCTTTGAGAAACAGAGTGAAAGACTCAAAAAGCTCAATCAATTTGCCCTATGAAAGGGAAGTTTAAGGGTAACTTGATCACAGTCTGTAAGAACCTACAGAAATTTAATAAGAATGGTCTTTGGTAGATTAAAAGTGTAATGAGATCCAGTATCTGGGATATGAAATTAGACAGATTCAGATTAGAAATAAAGCACAAAGGTAAACATACTCTTCAATGGGGTCTGGGTTTCTAGTCCCCCTATGTTTTCCAAGGGATCCAGGTTGAGCAACCTGAGCTCTAAGAAGGAAACTACAGTTTTCAGTCACAATTTTTTTTCTACCATTTCAACACATTTGTTTAAACAACTTAATGGTAGTTGGGCAAGCGATGAAATATTTGGGTGTAAAAAGTACAAAAATAATAAAGTGCTGTAAAACTTAAACAAAAATTCACTTTTCTCCAAATTTCAGTTGTATTGAGGTACCCCCAGACTTCTCTCAAGTATGCCTAGGGGTACTCATACCACTGGTTGAGGAACACTGGGCTAGAGAACAGAGCATACAACAGGGGCTGCTTAATAGGAAAGCTGCTGAAGAATGTTTGCTGCCTGGATCCTCAGAAGAGAGTAAAGGAGTAATCTTTTTGGTACTGGGGGTACTTTTTTTTTTTTTTTTGGAAAAGGGGTACTTTGTAAAAAAAAAAAAAAAAAAAAAGGTTGAGAAACACTGCTCTAGCCCTACTTTCATCTAAGGGTACGTCTAGACTACATGCCTCTGTCGTCAGAGGCATGTAGATTAGGCTACCAGGCATAGGAAAATGAAGTGGCGATTTAAATAATCGCCGCTTCATTTAAATTTACATGGCTGCCGCGCTAAGCCGATCAGCTGTTTGTTGGCTCAGCGCGGTAGTCTGGACGCGCGAGTGTTGACAACAAAGGCATTTGTCGACCACCCAGGTATGCCTGGTAGCCTAATCTACATGCCTCTGGCGACAGAGGCATGTAGTCTAGACGTACCCTAAGTGTCACCCTGCACTGGGCTTGGATCCTCTCACTGAAGGAGCTGTCCCTCTCCAGTCTCGACAGACCTTGTCGGTTGCACAAACTGCTGTGCCTCTCTTTTTCCCTCCTTTTCCTCCATTGATTGGCTGGCTGTGGATGTGTTTGGTTTTGTGTATTTATGCTCTGCTGATTGGCTGGTCATTTTCCTTAACTCCTCACTGACACTCAAAGAGAAGAGAAGGTGGGAGAAGGACAATAATGTCACAGAGTCATTCCTGCTCACAGGTACACTGGATATGGGCTGACTGTGCCCAGAGGTGTTCTTTAACCCAGAGGTGAAAATGGATCAGTATGGCATACCTGCTATGGCATACCAGGAAGAAGCGGCCACTGGTATCAGCCATACAAATCACCACCAGAGCCCCAGGACTCTGGCTGCTTCTACCACTGCCCCTGTGCTCCAGTAGTGGTGGCCACGAAGGGCTGGCTGAGGAAGTCTGGTCCCTAGCCCCACCCCTTCCACTCAAGGCCCCACCTTTTCCAGGGACCCAGAGCCACCCCACATTTTGCCCAGGACTCCAGCCAGCCCAGACTGCATACCAGTAAGTCTGGATACTTACTTTCACCCTTACTTTAATCCCTTCCTGACTCAGGTGCAGTAGGAAAGGTTAATGCCAGAGGAAGTTGTTTCAGTGCTTAATTATCCTCATTATTTCTTCTTGTCTGAATTTGTCTAGCTTCAGCTTCCAGTCATTGGGTCTTATTATGACTTTGCCTTGCTAGATTAAGGACCACTCCACAATGAAATTCATCTTCATTTTACACAGTAGCTTAAATACCTTGATCAAGTCACCTCTTTACTTCTCTTGGATAAATTCAATAGATGGAGCTTAAGTTTTCCACTGTGAGAAAGGTTTTCCAGACTCTTTCTTATACCTCTTATATGAGCCCTCTCTAGTAATACAATATATTTTCTGCTATGGCGCCCACACATCAAAAACTGTATCCCAGAAACAGTCCTAGTCATCATAGAATCATAGGGTATGTCTGAACCCTGGGCTTACAGTGCAGCGTAAACGTAGACCCTTTCATCAACATACAAATCACACTAACTAAGGACTCGGACCTAAGGTCACAGAACCTCATAAGGATGAAGAGTCAAGCCAAGTAAGAGTGCTCTGGGAGTCTGCCAAGAACATCCCGCAATCAAACTTGTTTTGTCCTCTGTACTGTCAAGATGTCCCACAATGCATCCTGGACAAAGGGACTAAATGGCCACATTTAGAGATAGCAATAGGAAGTCTGGGGTATGGACGGTCAGATTTGAACCTGCATAAGAGAGTGCAGACACTGAAGCCCAAGATTAGGCCCCATAATTGAGCAGTTCCTAATCTGAGGTTACAAATGAGTGAAGATACTCAAACCCAAAGTAAACAAACCCAGGGACTGCTAAACCAAGTTCTACCAAACCCAGGCTTATGTTGTAGTGTAAACATACCCACAAGGCACCTTCAAGCCCTACATTTCTGTGAGTGTATCTGTAAAGCAAAGAAAAACTCACAGTTGGCCCATGTCAGCTGATTCATATTCATAGGGATTGGGTTGCGGGGCAGTTTTATTGCTCAGGCTTGGCTGGAGCTTAATCTCTAGAACTCTTTTACCCCACTGGGTTGTGGAGCCCAGCCTCAAGCCAAGTCCAGAAGTCTACACAGCAATGAAACAGCCGTTCAGCCCAAACACAAGTTGGCTGATAGGGGCCTGCCACGGTTTTTCTTTCCTATGTAGATACACGGGAGGTCAGCCCTTGGGCAGAATCAGAACCAAGAAAACCCAGACTATTCCTGACATGTTTGTCTAACCTGTTCTTAAAAACTTCCTTTGAAGGGGATTCCCTATTCTCCCTTGGAGGCCTATTACAGAATTTGATTTTTGTTCCAATTAGGGTTCTCCCCTCCCCACAAATATATAACCTAAGTTTTTTCCCCCTGACTTCTATTCTCAAAATAAAACATGTCCAGGTGATTTGCCTTTCCTCACAGGTCAGGCTTTCAACCTTTTATTATTTCTGTTGCTCTTCTCTGAACTTTATTTATCCACATCTTTCCTAAAGTGTGGTGCCCAGAATTGGGCACAGTACTCCAGGTGATGCCTCACCTATATTGAGGACAGTGAGACAATTACCTCCTACATATTACAGGTAACATTCCTGCTAATACACCTCAAAACCATATTGGTTATTTTTCTGTGAATGCATCACATTGTTGACTCATTCAATTTTTGATCCACTATAACCCACAAATCCTTTTCAGGAGTACTATCACCATTGCTATTTCCCCATTTCGTAGCTCTGCATTTGATTTTTTTCCTAAGTGTAGCACTTTTCACTTGTCTTTACATAATTATATGTTTTTTCAGACCAATTCTCCAAGTCAATTCTCAAGGTCATTTTGTATTCTAATGCCATCATACTAAGTGCTTGTAAGCACTTGTTGCTCTTCTTGGGCTCATCCACAAATTTAATAAATGTACTTTCCACTCCATAAATCCTTGAACAGGAATAATACCAACTTCTGATTCTGCTGGATATTCCCCTACTTATACAGATATAACAAAAGACCTTGTGTAGCACACAATTAATGACAGACTCATGGAATAATAAATGTGCCAAAAGAGAGAGGATGAGATAGAAGAATGTGAGAATAGGGATAAAAATAGTAAACTTGGAATACTTTGGGAAAAAAAGATACCTACATAAAAAGGTATAAAAAATATGGGAACTGACAAGTGAAATACCAGAAAAGTTATGTGACAATCAAACAAATATGATTTTTCACACTGAAACTACTGAAAATATTCCCTACCTCAGAATGAGCAAACTTTATCTTGAAAACAACAGCATTTTTTCATTACACAGATGAATGAAGTTGGACTCCTGACATTTCCACTACATATTTTGGGACTTCTCCTGCCTTTTAAACAGCAGTTGCCAACAATAAAAAATATGGCTTTTGACCCCTAGTCTTCTAATCAAAGGGGGGGGGGAGCAATTAATTCCCATCTCTGATTGCTTAAATGCTTATTTACACTTAGCTATGTTTATCACAGCAGGTCATCTTATCACCCTAAAGTATAGCAAAATCCATTCTACTGCAGACTTTATTTTCTCTTCCATTTGAACCACTATGCTAAGGAAAGAGATTTTAGGAACAGTTATCTGATTAAAAGTATCTACTAGTTCAAACAGAACAAAAGCCAGACTTTTCATAAATCAGCCCACACCACAAACAGCTTCCTGGCCCATTTACTTTGAAAATCTGATTACTCACTTTTAAAATTTCAGTGATTAGTAGGTTTAATAGCCTCACTGCTGGATATCTCCTCTGACTTTCTTGACTTTCTAGGAATTCCTATTTTGTCATGTGCCAAGGTGCATCACATATCAAGGAAACCACTTCGAGACAGCATTCTTAGGCTTCCAGTGTGGAAGATGAGCTTTGAAATGCAATTAAAGGGAGGGAGATCCAGACTGCTGGAAAATGTAAATGTGGAAATAGAAGCTTGTAAAGAGACTTACTGGAGATAATAACCTTTGAAAGAGATTCACATGTTAAAGATGAATATGAAATGGGCTTTTTGAGCATTATGAATGATCCCCAAGTCATTAAGAGAAGGGGAGGATAAGTTGGCAAATGAAACAATCCTTATATCTGATAGAGTTCAATAGAGAGAATACTTGCAGAAAAAAATCCCAAGTAAGTTTGGTGGAGAGTGAAAGAGCTCTCAACTCAAGCAAACAAATTTAAACTGTGTCAAATCAAACTGTTCTGAAATTAATGAGTGAAGGGCTAAGTGATTAAAGAAACTAACATGAGCTGTATGTATACACACATACACACATATGAATGCAGAAGTTACAGGAATATGCTTAGGGGAAATATTCAGAAGAATGATTTTGGATACACGTTATTTAGTTATTTAAAATAACCATTTTCAGATCATACCTAAAATCACATTAAGTGAAATGGTCCTGAAAAGAAGATGCTTAAGAATTTACATGCTATATAATATTCTAGTGATGCAAGTTTATTGAACTGAAATGATGTTATTGATACAGAATATAGTATTATACAATAAAAATTAGCAATTGGGATTATTGGAGCCTTAATTACTTATGTCAGCCTGTGCTCCATAATGCCTCAAAAGGAAAAGAAACTACCATGTCCCAAAAGGTCAGATTCATTTGCCTCTTTCAGAGAAAATTATTAGGGTTATCTGGAGAGCAACAGTATGGAAACCCCAGAGCCATTTGTAGGCAATACAAAGTAGGGATGTGAATGACTAGATGACTATCCGATAAGCAAATGCTTATCAGACAGTCAACACACGAGTCGACTAGTCACTTCCCGCCCCCTTATTGTCTCTATCAGAAAGAAGCAGAAGGGGGAGGGGAGGCACGGAAAAAGGAAGGGGTACTTCAAAGTGGCAGTGCTGCATGGAAGCCGGGAACAGACCCTGAGCTTTACTTGGTGCTGCCGTTTTGAAACACCACATGGACCCCCAGATCTGCTGCTTTGAAATGCCGCGTACAGCCCAGGGCCAGCTTGGAGTTAGCTGCTGCTTTGAAACACCACGGGGAGCATAGGGCCAGAGGGAGACAGCTTGAGTCCCCATTGGCCTTGTGTTCCCCACAGCGCTTGAAGTGCAGCAACAGCTCTGGGGCATTTGCATCGACTATTCGATTAGCCAGTTAATCAAAATTTTATATCCCTAATACAAAGCTCCATGCATAAGAAATAGTTTCAGGGGAAAGTCCTGCTTCTTTTTTATTCTGGGCTTAAAGCTCCCACACATCTGTACAACTGGTGGCCTTCTCCAAGGCACTTAACACAGGAGTTGTGTGGGTCTCCCTTTGGCATAGGCTTTAGGCAGGCCCTGCACAAGTTGAAGCCCTGAGACCAAAGCGTGCCCTGGTCTCTGGGACGGGATTGCGGTGGGAGGAGGAGAGGGTGTAACCTCCAACATAAATTTAAACTAGCTATGCAATTTAAATAACTAGAACTATTCAAACTATTTGCAGATACAGAAGAAAAGAGTGGAATAACTTTACAATGGAATCACTTGCACACACAAGAGAGGAGTGGCTCCAATGAATATCACTGGCAGTAAACATGAACTAGAAAGGTGGTGTGTAGGCAGGGATTTATACGCACGCCATGAAGGCAGCACTCCAGGGGACTGCACAACTGACCCCATGGGTACAGCTGTGGAAAAACCTCCAGACAATTGTCCACACAGAACATGTATTCCTACTTCAAAATGACATGAGCAAACACTTGAACTGCAACAATAATTAAAAACAGAATTATAAAAAACACCTAGAGGAACAAGATGAAATACAGACAAAAATAATAGCAAAGCTTCCCTCACAGAAAATAAGCTAAAGGATTTCTTTCAGTAAGACAACAGAGCAATGGCGGAGAGACCCATTAGATGCAATTTGGATTTTCAAAAAGCCCAAGTTGCTTACAAGAAGCTTTTATGAAAACTAAGCAGTCATTGGGCAAAGAATGAAGTCATGGCATGGATCAAAAATAGGAATAAAGGATCACTTTTTATTGTGGATAAAGACTTGTAACATGCAGTGTTAACCTATATACTAGAACAGTGGTCATTAACCTCTCTATCACAATCAACTGGTAGACCTGGGGACTTTCCCACTTGATCACTCTCTCTCGCTCCTGTCTGCAACACCATGCCTGCAGCTATACCAGCAGAGAATGGGGAAACTGTGGCCAATGGTAGCTGAGGTGGCAGTGCCAGCAGAGAATGGCAGCATAGGGGAGGTGGGAAGTCAGGAGCCGGTGTGAGGGTGGAGTGGGCCTGGCTAAAAAGGCCTCTAGTAGATGCAGCAGCATGGGGTAGGGCGGTAGGGGAGGATACAGCAAGCAGCTTCTGTCCATTGAAGGACCGAGCTCCCTGCAGATAGAGGCTGGTGCCTGGGGTCCATGCTCCCTGTGGACAGGGGAGGTAGAGCAGCCTCTGTCTGTGGGGAGCCTGGACCCCCTGCAGACATGAACTGCTGCTCTTTGTCAGAGGCAACTGTGTAGGGCGGCAGGCAGTCGGTCTGGGCAGGGAGTTGCTTTTTAAATTGGCTCCCCTCACGGACTAGTTCCCACCTAGCTGGACACTCCCCAGGAGTGGGGCCAGAGCGCACTGTCTGCATGCCTCGCCCCCAGGAACAATAATCAAGTGACTGATAAGAATTCATACAGATACTCAACCTTTTTTCCAATTACCCGATATCTAAGGGTATGTCTACACTTCAAAGTTAATTCGAACTAACAGAAGTTAGTTCGAATTAACTTTGATAGGCGCTACACTAGCAAACCGCTAGTTCGAACTTAATTTGAACTAGCAGAGCGCTTAATTCGAACTAGGTAAACCTCATTCTACGAGGACTAACGCCTAGTTCGAATTAACTAGTTCGAATTAAGGGCTGTGTAGCCATTTAATTCGAACTAGTGGGAGGCTAGCCCTCCCCAGCTTTCCCAGGTGGCCACTCTGGCCAACACCAGGGAAACTCGTATGCTCCCCTCCCGGCCCCGGAGCCCTTAAAGGGGCACGGGCTGGCTACGGTGCCCGTGCCAGGTGCAAGCCTGCCAGCACCCATCCAGCAGACCCTGCACCTAGCACGCCTCGAGCCAGCCACCTGCTGCCACCCAGCCCTCTGCCTCTTCCCGGGACCAGGCTGGCAGCTCCCAGGAGCCTGCCCAGGTCCGCAAGAGGCGGGCGCCCGCCTGGTCTACTACAGACATCGTGGACCTCATCCACGACCTCCACACTAGGCACAGGAAAGTGGCCATCTAGGGCAGGATAGCTGCCAGCCTGGCCACCCAGGAGCAGGTGTGCATGAAAATCAAGGTGGTCCAGTGAGACCCCCCACCCTGAGCCCTGAGCTTAGAATGGCCGTACTGGGTCAGACCAAAGGTCCATCAAGCCCAGTAGCCTGTCTGCCGACAGCGGCCAACACTAGGTCCCCTGGAGGGGATGGACCGAAGACAATGACCAAGCCATTGTCTCGTGCCATCCATCTCCAGCCTTCCACAAACAGAGGCCAGGAACACCATTTCTACCCCCTGGCTAATAGCACTCCATGGACCCAACCTCCATGACTTTATCTCACTTCTCTTTAAACTCTGTTCTAGTTCTAGCCTTCACAGCCTCCTGCAGGAAGGAGTTCCACATTTGCTTTGTGAAGAAGAACTTTCACTTATTAGTTTGAAGCCTGCTACCCATTCATTTCATTTGGTGTCCTCTAGTCCTTCTATTATGGGAACTAATGAAGAACTTTTCTTTATACACCCTCTCCACACAACTCATGATTTTATAGACCTCTATCATATCTCCCCTCAGTCTCCTCTTTTCTAAGCTGAGAAGTCCCAGTCTCTTTAGCCTCTCTTCATATGGGACCTGTTCCAAACCCCTGATCATTTTAGTTGCCCTCCCCTCTCCCACCCTCTCTCTTCCCCTCTCCCACCTCCTTTTCCCAGTCTCCCCCAGTTTTGTTCAATAAAGAGAGTTTCTATTTTTGAACACACGTGTCCTTTATTTTGTACATCAGGAAGGGGGGCTAGGGAGGGGTAAGTGGAAGGAGGTGAGGGAGGAATGGGGTACGAGCCCCCGATGGGGAGGACTGGGGTGGCTCTGTGGGCTCCTCGGGGTGGAAGCTCTCCTGCAGCCCCCCGATTGACCTCCCCTCCCCGGATGGCAACCTGCAGCGAGTGCAGCTGGGCTGATGGCCGAGTGCTGTGATGTGCCGAGTGTGGGCATTCAGGGCACTCCAAGCCAGGACTGCTTTGCTGTCCCTCATCAAGTTAGACAAGCGAGCGGGGAACCCCTGAGAACTGTCTGTCCAGGGTGGAGGTCGGGTCCCTTTAAGCACAGACCTCGGCTAGCCTGAGACAGCAGCTCCACGCTCTAAGTCCTAATCTGATGCCCTGCTGGTACTGCTTCCGGCCATCCTTAACCTCGGTTCAGGGTCCACTCAATGTGGACATGCTAGTTCGAATTAGCAAAACACTAATTCGAACTAGTTTTTAGGTCTAGATGCACTAGTTCTAATTAACTAATTCGAATTAAGTTAGTTCGAATTAGTGCTGTAGTGTAGACATACCCTAAGATCCCTACACTCCAACACTGCTCCAGCCCAAAGCCCTCCTACACCCAAATTCCCTCCCAGAACGGATCCCCTCATCCCTTCTTGCATCCTAACCCCCTCCCCGGGCTCAGCTCAGAGCCTCCTCCCATTCTGTGAGCCTGTTGGTCCCAGCCCAGAGCCCTCTCCATAACCACAATCCCTTACCCCAGCCTGATGCAAGTGAGTGCAGGTGAGGGAAGAATGAGTGGGGTGGGGCTTTGGGTAAGGACTGCCCTTAAATTCAAAACAGTGATCTTGGGAGTTAAAAGATGGTGACCACTGTATTTATTATGTTATTATAATGTATAATGTATATTATCAATCATATCCCAAAAAATGGTGTGCTGGTCTATAGGTTAGTTGGGAGTGGGAATGAAAATGGATGGGCAGGGGTCCTTGGCCTACAAGTTTAGGTCTAGGGGACTTATGAATGGAACCAGCTCACCTCTTTTTCCTCTCTCTCCTCCTTGAGAGTTGGGGGAACTCCTGCCAAATTATTAAAACTATAATACTCACCTGAGGAATTGAAGAAACAGAGTCAGACGGGGACCCAGAAGGCACCTACTAAAGGATAGACCCAACAAAAACAAATAATAGTGTGCCACTGGCCATTACCTATAGCCCCCAGCTACAGCCTCTCCAGTACATCAAAGAAATACTAACTCAGGAACCAATCCCTGCAACAAACTCTATTCCGCATATCTATTCAAGTGACACCATTGTGGGACATAATCACATCAGCCACACAATCAGGGGCTCATTGACATGTACCTCTTCTAATGAGATATATACCATCAAGTGCCAGAAATGACCCTCTGCCATATACACTGAACAAACCGGACGGTCTCTGCACCAAAGAATAAATGGACACAAATGAGACATCAAGAACGGTAACATTCAAAAACCAGTCGGAGAGCATTTCGATCTCCCTGGACACCCAGGAATAGACTTGGAAGTTGCCATATTTCAGAAAAAAAACCTTCAAAAACAGACTTCTGTGTGAAACCACAGAGCTGGAATTAATGGGGAAACTTGACACTATCAGACTGGGTCTGACTAGAGACTGGGGGTGGCTAGCTCACTATAAAAAGTAATTTTCCTCTCACCCCTTTTCACTGATGTTTGGGAATGAGTCACGTCCACCCTTATTGAATTGACCGTGATAGCACTGGTCCTCTCATAGAAATGTAACATACCCATCTTTGCATGTGTATTTATATACCTGCCATACATCTGCAGACGTGGGTTCCAGCCCTAAAAATTCATGCCCAAATAAGTTTTGTAGTCTCTAAAGTAGCACATAATTCCTTATTTTTCCTGCAAGACTTGTTGCTTGCATAAAGTGAGCGAATGGGATACTAAGGCCGTGTATGGAGGAATGGTAAGATCACCATGCTGGTGCTTGCCCTTCCCTGCTGCTTCAGCAGCTCCTAGCCATTGCAGGTGCAGAGCTAGGAAATGTCTTTTTAATGTTCAAGTTCAATTATTATTTACTGTCACAATTTTCCAGGGGACACAAGTGAAAAAGTAAAGGGTGATTTTTCACTAATTCAGAATTCAGTTAAACAGAATTGAATAAAGAAATGATGTTTCTCTGGTCCACAGATTTTCTCCCAGATCAATCTCAAAGTCCTACTATGTTGTCTTTAAAACACTTAGCAAGAATCAAAAATGCTTTCCATGGTAAGCAACCAAAACAGAAGGGTCACAACCATAACAACCTGGAAAAAAATGAACCATGTAAAAATGTACAGATAACACACATTTTTTAAGTTAAAACTAGACAAAACGAGACGAGGCTGTCAAGATACTGAGGGGGAAATAACAAAGCTACGTGAATAGGTAGCACAATGGCAACTGAATTCAGTGCTTAAAATGAAAGGTAATACAAATTTGGATGGAACAATATGATATACTCATACAATTAATGTAAAACTCAGAAATGTAACAAGTTAGGAAAAAGATCTAGGCATCATTGTGAATGATTCACTGAAAATCTCTACTAACTATGCAGTAGTGCTCATGGAACCAAATGAAGTATTCACATATATAAAGAAAATGACAGAAAAATGTAATCCCATTATAGAAATTGATGGCTCACTGTCACCTGGAATACAGCGCTCAGTTTCAAGTACTCGATCTCAAACAGAGAGAGGGAGTTCAGAGATGAGTGATGAAAATGATTAAGGCATTGAAAGAGTCATATCAGAAGAGACTGAAAGGACTTGGAATGTTTAGGTTACTGAAAAGGAGAATAAGAGATGTACATGATAGCGATAAATAAATGATAAATGCAAAAGTAAATAGACTAACACAGCTATGCGTCTGAAAATAAATTGTGAATTCTCATTTATCCTCTTACACAATATAAGAAGAGAATAATTAACTGAATTAAAAAAGGAAAATATTTAAAACTGGAACCAGTTTGAGCCCAAGTCTTCCTTCTGTCCACACTCAGATGAGTCTGACACGGGTCAGCAAGTACTCAGGACATTGCTGGGGGCAGGAGGGCGGAGAGGTGGGTCAGAGCCTAAATCCCACTATGACTTGGGTACAAATCTTGCAATTTTCCAGTATATAGACAAAGGTTAATCTTCAGACTTGAGTCAGAAGGTCTGTGTAGTGCAATTAGCATGGCTGTGAGTTTCTGATCCAATATCTGCAAACCCATATTTACAATGCACATATATGCTCAAGCATAGGTTTGGAAACTTCAAGTCCACAAGACTGGATCCACTGGTTACGTTTAACTGGTTAACCAATTAAGCGAGATCCCATGGATGGGGGACCACTCCAGCCCAGTCAGGCTGGAATGGCCCTAGCCTGTGGGTGGGGCTGCAAGCCCTGTGGGGTTGCTAGCTCCCAGTCTTGGAAAGGGTGATGCTTACCCAGTTTAACTGATTACCCCTTCACATCCCTCCAGAATGTGTAGACATCCCTCCAGAATGTGTAGACATTCCTCCAGAAATATGATCAAATCTTGATCGTAATTTCTTGTTCCTCCAAAAGCACTCCTCTCACCTGCTACCCCCTTTGCCCTTAGAAATGTATCACATCTCACTTTAACTATGTGATAAATAGTAACTTCCTATCTTGCCTTCACTCTCTCCCTTTGTCAATCTATACATAACAAAGCAGTAAAGATTCTATTCTTGTCATGTCACTCTGACTATATCTTCGTGAAGTATTCCACTGTCCATTCTAGTCCTTTCATTGAGTTTGTTCTTTACTTAGAGTCCTGTGTCTCTCCTCATCCAGTTACTTCTGTCAATGTATCTCCTTGTTCCCCCAAATGCACTCCTCTCACCTTGCTACCCCCTTTGTCGTCTTGCTTTCTGTGGCAATGCCCATTGTAGCTGGAGTCCTTTCCAAATACTGGGTGCTAAGTATACTGTATTTTTCACCTCAAAAACACCACTCAAAATCCTGATTCTTATCATAATATTCAACCACTAAACAAAGCACCTTTCTCATCATGTTAAACTGATGTTAAAACAGCCCAAACTGTTTTGAAATACTTGTTGTGTTCTTGTACTGCCTTTAAACTGATCTAAGATTGTGTGCACTCTGAGGTAGAAATGTTATTTCTTCAATTGCCTGTACTGTGCCATTATGCAATTCCAATGCTTTTAAAACCAGCAGCAACATGGTAGCTCAACCTGTGTAGTCAACCTGTGGAACTCCTTGCCAGAGGAGGCTGTGAAGGCTAGGACTATAATAGAGTTTAAAGAGAAGCTAGGTAAGTTCATGGAGGTTAGGTCCATAAAAGGCTATTAGCCAGGGGATAAAATGGTGTCCTTGGCCTCTGTTTGTCAGAGGCTGGAGAGAGATGGCAGGAGACAAATCGCTTGATCATTGTCTTCGGTCCACCCTCTCTGGGGCACCTGGTGCTGGCCACTGTCGGTAGACAGGATACTGGGCTAGAAGGACCTTTGGTCTGTCCCAGTACAGCTGTTCTTATGTTCTATATACTTACATATATAATATAGACTACAGCAAATTCTTCTTTTAATCACACTTTGGAAAACTTACTGAAGATAATGAGTATTCCTGGGTATAAATATATGCTGTCCAGAGGTGATACTCAAAATGGATAATGTCAATAGTGCGATCCAGTACCTGGAGTTAATAGCTGAGGGCATTCTTTGTTCATCTGAGGGTTTTCAAGCATTTTTCAAAAAACTAAATATTTCTGCATAAACAATTTCTAATGTATTGAAAAATATTCTTCTTGGACATAGTGCTGCAAATTCAGTTACTTTTAATGTATCATCACTGAATGTTGGATAAAGGTCAATGTAAATTGCTTCATCTGTTTCTGCTTCACCTATTCGCTTTAAACTTTTTTTTTTTTTTTTTTTTTTTAAACTCAGAGCATAGGTAAGTAAATCTGTGGATGTGCTGTTTCAGAGAATCTTCAAAATTATTTTTATTTGTGAAAAACCCACACAATTTGAAGATGGTTCCCTTATCTTGTGTATCTTTCACCTTCCTTTTTTAATGCTTCTGAAAGGAAATAAGTTGTACTGTTAATAAGTATATGTTTGTACTTCATATTTTTTCATGGGAGTTTTGCTCTTTTTATAAAAAAGGTTGCTAACCTGTTCAGACTTGTTGCACATCTCAATTCCACTCATACTGATCACCATGTACTAGGCACACATATACCAAGAATGGAATGCACATGCACAATCACTTGAAGGAGATTTAAACAAAAGTTTAGTCTACAGATGTGTGGAAAACATCAGAAGTACACTAGTCTATGCAGTGTAGACTACATTTTAAAATCTCACTTTCTATACAGGGTTTTTACTGGAAAAGTACTGCAACTGGAGAGTAACCTTGTGCTGTGGTTTTTCTGTTTTAAATCATGAAGCCTGGTGGCTCTGTTTTAGCTATTGGATAACCTGTTAATAGTTTTTGGCAAGAACAACCGACTTACCAGTGGAGCAATACAACAAAATCATTTTAGGTGACTTGGCCCTGTGCCAGCCAACTGAATTGAGTTGTGTAACTTATACAGCATGTATATTCATATAAACTAAATTCTGATATTAGAAGGAGTTGTATATTCCAAAACTATTCCTCCTGTATAACATATGAAAAGTTAAGCCTTCTAAAATCATCAGACGCAGTAAGCCAGCTAAACAACCAGTGGTCCCTTAGACGATTGAGATGCAATCAAAGAGGATAAAGTCATAGCAGAGAAGCTAAATGAATTCTCTGCTTCAGTCTTCATGGCTGAGGATACTGGGGAGATTCCTAAACCTGAGCCATTCTTTTTAGGTAACAAATCTGAAGAATTCTCCCAGATTGAGGTGTCATTAGAAGAGGATTTGGAACAAACTGATAAACTTAACAGTAACAAGTCACCGGGACCAGATGGCATTCACCCAAGAGTTCTGAAAGCACTCAAGTGGGCAAGTGTGGAACTATTAATCTGTGGTTTTTAACCTATCCTTTAAATCAGCTTCCATACCTAATGATTAGAAGATAGCGAACGTGACGCCAATATTTAAAAAGGGCCCTAGAGGTGATCCTGGCAATTACAGACCGCTAAGTTTAACGTCAATACTGGGCAAATTAACTGAAACTATAGTAAAGAATAAAAACACATATGGATGAATATCATTTATTGGGGGAAAGCCAACATAGTTTCTGTAAAGGGAAATCATGCTTTACTAATCTGCTAGAGTTCTTTGAGGGGGTCAACAAACATGTGGACAAGGGGGATCCAGTGGATATAGTATACTTAGATGTCCTGAAAGCCCTTGACAAGGACCCTCACCAAAGGCTCTTAAGTAAAGTAAGTTGTCATGGGATAAGAGGGAAGGTCCTTTTGTGGATTGATAACTGGTTAAAAGACAGGAAACAAAGGGTAGAAATAAATGGGAAGTTTTCCAAGTAGAGAGAGGTAACTAGACCCCCAAGGGTCTGTCCTGGGACCCATTCTATTCAACTTATTAAAAAATGATCTAGAGAAAGTGGTAAACAGTGAGGTGGCAAAATTTGCAGATGGTATCAAACTGCTCAAGATAGTTAAGAACAAAGCAGACTGTGAAGAACTTCAAAAAGATCTCACCAAATTAAGTGAGTGGTCAGCAAAATGGCAAATGAAATCGAATGTCAATAGATGTAAAGTAACGCACAATGGAAAAAATAATCCCAACTATATATATCATATATAATAATCCCAACTATATATGATGGGGACTAATTTGGCTACAATTAATCAAGAGAGCGATCTTGGAGTCATTCTGGATAGGTCTCTGAAAACATCCACTCAGCGTGCAGCGGCAGTCAAAAAACCAAATAGAATGTTAGGAGTCATTAAAAAAGGGATATGGAATAAGACAGAAAATATCTTATTGCCTCTATATAAAACCATGATATGCCCACATCTTGAATACTGCATACAGATGTGGTTGCATCATCTTAAAGATATACTGGAATTGAAAAAGGTTCAGAAAAGAGCAACAGAAATTATTATGGGCTTGGAATGGGTCCCATATGAAGAGAGATTAAAAAGACTTGGACTTTTCACCTTAGAAAAGAGGAGACTAAGGGGGGACATGATAGAGGTCTATAAAATCATGACTGGTATTTAAAAAAGTGAATAAGGAAAAGTTATTTACTTATTCCCACAATATAAGAAGCTAGGGATCACCTACGGTGAAGGCTAGGCTAGGACTTAAATTTAGATAGATTCATGGAGGTTAGGTCCATCAATGGTTATTAGCCAGGGTGGGTAGAAATGTTATCCCTAGCCTCAGTTTCTCTAGAGATGGATGACAGGGGAGGGATTTCCTGTTGTGTTCCCTCCCTCTGGAGCATCTGGTATTGACCACTGTCGGCAGACAGGATACTGCACTACATGGACCTTTGGTCTGACCCAGTATGGCCATTCTTATGTTCTTATCCTTTTGATGATATCCCTTTACCAGCAATTTACTCCAAGCACAATTCGTTGTGGATGTCTAATGGAGAAATTTGCTGCACTGGGAATAGGTAGTTTTTTAAAAAGGGATGACTAGGGAAAGCCACCTAACAGAGCAAAGGTAAGATTGTGGTATGTTGTCTGGATGACACATTTTAAGACCATTTTGGTTGTAACATTAAAAACAGATCTCTGGCTAATGTCCCTATAATGAATCTATTGTGGAAAATACAACATTATAACAAATAATTTCCTGTTCATTAAATAGAATATTTCTGGTATATTCCAAAATACTCTTCCTATCCAGTATATTACTTATGACAGCAAATAAATATAAGTAAATAATACTACATTTCTGCAAGTTAATGGCAAAAAAATAAAAGAAGCAAGATCACCTACATTTCAGTAATCGTTTCTGGAAGATTGGTTGGGATCTCAGTAAGGCCTTTCCCACGACAATCAACAATGTTGTTACTACAGGTACATGTGGTAGGACAATGCAAGACGCTGCAGGAGGGAGCCATAAAAGACTGATGACCTGGAACAGAAAGCAGATTGCTTCTTCTAAAACAGCAAAATGCAGTCAAATAGAAGTGCAGATCATTCTACTAGTGAACCAACCTATTTCTCCCTTTTCCTACAAAATAACAGAGCTACAAAAATCAATTACTTGGAATTACAATAATTAATCTGAATAATACTTGCCTGTTGAACTATGTTAAAGAGAAAATTCAGCTATATAGCTTGAACTCTTGGTTTCATAATTTCTTAGATTGCTTAACATTCATGTGTTCCAAAAAACTGCTTGTTGCACAAAAATATCTGGGCAAAATGAAATGCACTGAAGATACAGATTCAGCCAAGATTTTCAACCATTTTTTCTTTTTCATCTTCACACGCCTTTTTCTGAAAGAGGTCATTCAGAAAAAGGCTTCTTCCTAGTAGAAAGAGAAAAATCCCTCCGTTCTTCAGATTTTTTTTTCAAAAGAACGCGATTGCAGTGTGAACATAAGTGAAGTTTTTTTCAGAAAAACAGCTGTTTTTCTGAAAAAACTCTTCAGTGTAGACATATCCTTAATCACTGTAGCTATTTAAATTCAGGAGGGTGAGAGACTGCCTTTTTTTGTTTGTTTGTTTTGCTTTTGTTTTGAAAATTGGAGAAAGCTTTTCAACCCACGAAAAACATGTTGGTGACTAACTGCGCAATCTTGATTTTAAGACTAACATGTCCTTATTCTCTAATGTCATACTTTCACCTAGAATTTTTATGATGCTAATATAGATAAGGCAATTTTAAAATTGCTATAACTAGTTGCATGTTCAGTATTTCAAACTTGAACTGATCCATTTTAAAAATTACACTAACAAACAAGATTTGCCTTGTAAACTACCACTTTTCAATATCTAAAGTTCAGTATTAATCTCAAGTTACAGGAGAGCCAAACAAGCAGCCAAAACTTAATATACCTATGCTACTCTTGTTACACTCCTAATGTAAAAAAAAAACCCAGCCAAATTGATATTGTTAAATGAAAATAATCTGACCCAGGGCTAAAACATGTATATCAAGGCATAGAGATCTAAATCCCCCAAACTTTGGATTTACAATGGGAATGTTCACAGATATTCACTTAAAGCTGAATTTTTAGGTTGGATCTCAGCAATTGCGCCCAAAGGCAGTATTTGTGAACGGAGGAGGCATTATAATCAATACAGCAATGCACTAATTAAGCCTTAATCCTACACGCTTTGTATGGACAGATCCTGGTGCCTGTGTGGTACTCTATAGTTGACAGTGGTGTTCTGCTGGACACACAGGTCTGCCTGCATGATGAAACTCGCGGATCAGGGCTTAAATACTGCAGATGCAGTTGCATGTATGCAAGAATGTTAGAATTTGGAGAACCAAAAACATTACCAGAAACCAACATTTATAAATATTTTTTAATCCCAGTCTAAAACTAGTAAAAAAGAAACATGAACTTGCCTTCTTCCTCATCTATGAATAAAGGGAAGAAAAACGAATAAAAAAGTGGTTAGTACTGAATTGTTAGTCATTTCATTATTTCACTTCAGAAAACAACCAGCGTTGCTAAAACATACACATGGTATTCCAAAAGTGGCTCTTTTGTGAGAACTGTGGAAAATATTGAAGTAGGGAACAAAGAGCTTATAAATTTAAAGAGTCATTTCATTTAGACAGTTTCCTTGCTGTCTCAAAATGTACGTTTATATTTCATTTTCATAGTCACCCACCTCCAAAAATTATTTTTAGAAAGGCATGAATCATTTACATGAAGTGCACAAGAACACAATAAACCCACATTGCAGCCATTTATATCTCCAAAATAAATGAACAGGCTTTCAAACTTCTTTACATTAAGATGATCTGAAAGGCATAGAATGACCACACCGTGCATATCAGTACAATTGCTGTTAAACTGGTGTTAAACATGCATTAAATCAGGGCTCTGTTACATAATTTGTTTCCCTTACCACTGCAGACAAATTCTCGTTTTTGAACCTCTGCTACATTGTGTCCCCTCAGGTGGGATGGGCCCATACACTGCGTGTACAAGCCAACTCGAGGTCGCTGTCGCAGCCAATCAGATAGCCAGGCCAGGTGGCAATCACAGTAGAGATTATTGGAGTGAAGTCGACTGAATGAGAGGAAACAAGTCAATATGTTTAAATTAACAAAAAAACTGAGTGACAGTTTTACAGATCTGGAAGATTTACTAATAAGAAATCCTTAATGAGGAATCGATTTTTTAAATTTTTCATTTGAAGCTGGAGAGACTCATGTAGCTTTATTTATTAACATTTAAGTAGCAAAAAGCCTTTTTAGTTGGTCCAATTAGTTTAATAAGAAACTAGCTTTGCTATCACAAAAATGAGTATCTACACAATTTCTTCATTCTCTCAAAAGAGAAAAACAAATACACCAGTTGTTTGAAAACAACTCTTGAATTCTTTAGCTTAGCTCTGTACAAAAGGCCAATAAAACAAGAAAGTCTAAAGCAAACTGGTTTATCACAGTAATATACTGACAACAAAAAAGTTAATAAAAGATTTGGCTTCCAATTAGAGATATCAGTAAGTCTGGCCATCATTAGTCTCTATAGAAACTACTTGCAAAATCCTTTTAGAAGGTCATATTCATTTTGCTGCTGAACAAGATAGAATAAAAATGCAATATAAAACACCTTCTTTCACATCCCTTCCTGATTTTCTCTCCTTTTGTTTAAACACAGAAAAGGGGATTAGCTGCTTTTGGCTCCTAGGGACCCATATTCAAAGCAGTGCCTGAAATTAAAAGACCAAATGGCAATGAGTGAAGGAATTAAGTAAGCTGCCTCTCTGTTGGCAGGGACCTACACAAGATCATGGCTCCTTGCCAGGTGCCAAAAAGCACTTTGCCATTGATAAAATATCCGACAAACATATTCACTGAATTAGGTAAATTACTTCAGCCTGGATTTTATATTTTCTGAAACTAAAGAAAAGGACATTCAAAGCTATAAATCACAACTTTGCTCCCAGAAACATCCCTAATTGAGTAATATAATTTTAGCCCTTTTCTGATAATGTGTTCAATTCTAAGCAAATAATGGATATTAAAAAATTAGAACTCAGCCGAGAAAGTTAATTAACCCACTAAAAACTGTATTAAGTAACATCAAGGCTGTGGAACCAACCAACAAATGCAAGTTGATTTAATTGATTCTTATTTCCATTCACAGAGGAATATAAATTAAAGTTAAAATTGATGTATTTTCCCTAACTAATTTTACATCATGTGGATACTACAGCAGAGAGATACAGAATATAGTATGATGCAATGTAGTACATGACCACCACTAGGTAAGGACATAGTGTCTGATTCTCCACTTTCTCGCACCATTGCAAACCCACAGAAACTCCACTAAAGGCAATGTAGTTACATGTGAGTATTATCAAGGTAAATGGGATTAGAATGACAAAGCTCTCTTTTGAATTCTCCTCTAGCTATTTATGGTTACAGCTAAATGTTACAGTTATAATGTAGGATTTTTTGTGTGAATTTCTTTGTTTCTATAATAAATGTTAAGAACAAACTTCCCACAAAAACCTGCATGAAGGTTTGCAAAAAGATTAAAATCATGCATTATAGTCTATTGCCTAAATACCACTTGTGTTTAAGGAGTTGAAATACAGTTTATGTAAATATATAAAGAGAGGTACAGGCAGTCCCCGGGTTACATGGATTCGACTTACATCATATCCCTACTTACAAACGGGGTGAGGCAACCCCGCACTAGCTGCTTTCCCCAGGCAGACCAGGGAGACGCGAAGCTAGCGCCCCCCCCGCAGCAGACCAGGGAGATGCGGGGTGGCTTTTCTCAGCAGACACCTCAGCTTGAGAATAAAGGACTGAGGGAAGTGAGGTGTGGGAGAATAAAACTTGAGCTCTGGAGAAATGTTTAGCTAGAGTTTCCCCTACAATATGTACCAGTTCTGACTTACATACATATTCAACTTAAGAACAAACCTACAGTCCCTATCTTCTACGTAACCCGGGGACTGCCTGTACTGTATTTGTCAAACATGGCCTACATATAAAACAAAATTAAATCCAAGCCATTTTGGGTCATACAAGTGCTATCTATGGGCCATTCCATATTTTAGAGCATTTGAGCATCAACCCATCCAGGAGCTTGTCCATCCATCTGAGAGTCAATCTGTTCAAGAACTCTTCCTAAACGGTAAATGCTTGGACTACCAAATTCTGTGTGCAGTGTTCTCTTTTCCAAACTTAAAGAAAGGTCAGGGTTTGGTTGTTCCAGGAAAATGGGAAGTGTCTGAAAGGGGACTGTTTTCCATAACATAGAATGGGAGGGATCTGATAGGAAGGACAGTTATGCTCCACAATGACCACTCGGGATATTGAATGTGTGGGACAGTTATACTGCACAGTGATCACAGTGGAGCAGCTGCACCAGAAAGACAGTAGACAGCTGGGGCCAGAATTCTATACTGCTGGACAGTGGCAACAGATAAATGGTCCCCTTTTCTCCAAATCCCTCACTCCTGGCCCTCAGCATCAGTGCCAGACAGGCGGACCTTGCCACATAACAGTCCCACTGCCATCCCCAGCAGCATTGCTAGGGATGACCAGCACAAGACCTCCCATCCCAAAGGGGACATGGGCAGCATGCCCGCTCCCCTCCACTCCGAGGAGATGTGGGACTAGGGGGCGGGGGCAGGCAGCACAACCCTGGTCCTCCTCTCCTGGAAGGAGCCGCTGAATGAGGTGCCATCACCAGAGCAGTGCCACACTTTCTGCCGGAAGTGGCACCAATGCCTTCTCACACCTCCCAGCCCTCACTCCTGCCCTGAGCATGCAAATGACCTGAGCAATGCCAGATAAATTCTCTATTGAGAGAGAGAGTGAAAGTGTGTGTGTGTGTGTGTGTGTGTGTGTGTGTGTGTGTGTGTAATTTAACAGCTATTTCATCTTTTATTAAAAATACGTCCTTAATTTTTGTGTAATTTTATGTAAACTTAAAAAAGGCGAGAAGTTGCAAACATAGTTTCTTTGTTTCACATTAGTAGCCTAAAGCATACTCTTATGTTTCAATCGTAACTGCTAAAAATGGGGGCCTTAATGTAAATGCTGACACAGCCTTAATTATAACAGCACTACCAGTTGATGCTATAATTTTTTGTTTCAAAGAATGCAGGAGAGCCAGTTTAGTTTAATTAGGGCTGCTAGCAGTGCATTCATAAAAGAAAGATTTCCCATTTATCACATCTGACAGCCAATCAAAGATTCTTCTGAATTCTTAAATGAAATGTGACCTACTGAATAGCTCAAAGTAAAACACTTTTTTCCCCACTTTCAAAAGCACCTATTTTTAGATACAGTTGTAATATGCACAGTAGTCTTGCTTACACTTCACCTTCCTCTCTTGGTGGTGAAACTCATGTAGTGTGGAGGGCATTGGTGCACTGGGGACAGGATAGAGAAATGGTCATGGCAGCTGCATTTGTGTGAATCCACCCTGTTTAACTGACACATGGGTGTCTAGTTTATGGGCCTCACTTACTGGTTTTGGGTTGAGGGGCTTTGTTAATGTCACCTCCAAGATCCCTCTGTAATGCTGCTGGAGCAGATCTCACCCAGGAGATCTTTCACTTGCACTTTTCCCTTTCTTACCCCCTAATCCATCTAGAAGCTTTTTCCACAATTACTAGCAAAATTTGTGTAGAAGTAGATTAACAGAAAAGACCACTATTTTCACTGGGACTACTTACAAGGTTCTAAGTTTGGGCATGTGGTTGAAACTTGCCACTGAAAGTCGAGTGATGTTGTTATTGTTGAGAGTGCTGCAAAATAGCAAAAAGATTCAATTTAGCATGCTGTCGTTATCAGGATTTTAGGTATTATCCAATAGTTTCTGAAGAAAATTATATCCTATTACTTGAGATACCAATTTGCTATGATGATGCAAAAAAAAAAAAAAATACAGCTGGTATAGAATGCAGGGGTCTGCTTTTTAAAAGCAGGATTTCAGCAAAAGAGCATTTATACCTGTGCTGTGCAATCCACCTTGGCTGCCAATTAATTCCAGATGTAGTGTTGGCATTTGATCTTTATGTCCTAAATGATTCAAACCCCAGCTACCTGAAAGGCTGCTTCCCTGTCAGCTACTGCAAATGTTGCCATCATGTGACTATTTAAAGATAGGGGTGCCATCCTAGTATAAAGTAGAAGGCAGCTGGTGGCAGGACATTCTCAGAAAGAGATCCCTGGTTCTGGAATTTCTTTCGCTCTGTGGTTTCCAGATTTTCTGACTTTGAAGACATGCTGTAAGATCCACTTGGCCCAGGTTTTCCTGGAAAGTCTGATACTGAGCCTTATTGCGCTATGTGGAGGATAGGGCAGGCCCGGCCTTAGGGCAAGGCGAGCAAGGTGGCTGCCTTGGGCCCTGGGCTGCCGGGCGCCCGCCCGCCTGGCTGCTCACTTGCTGCCCTGGCTGAGAGCCACCTAGCCACATAGTGCTGTCAACCACTACATGTCACCTTGGACCCCTCACACTCTTTGGCTGGACCTGGAAAAGGGAGCCATAATATTTTACCAGAAGATTTCTATTTATGTTGTGCAAAGTGTTTACAATTTGGCACAGATAGAGTGAATACAAAGTAAATAAATACTTAGTTATCAAAGAGTTGTCTTAAGCATATATTAATGGCAAAGATAATGAGTAATAGTGTATGAAAGCTTCATTAAATATCTTGCATGTAATTATTATACTTGGTTTGATATAAAAGGAAACAAAGACACCAACATGATTGAAAGAGTTTGCACTTAATATTTCACCATACTTTGGTCTTACAACTTGTTTTGAACAGCATGGAATACATTTTCAAATATTATTTGGCACTTTAATAAATAAATTGTAATGGATTGAGAAGTCCATTGGCTAAATCTTTGTGCTCCTATTTGAAAAAGCAAGCTTTCAGTTATATTTAAAAAAAATTAAGCATAATTTGTGCTGGTTTCTCAAGACTTTTACATTAAAGTACTGAGTACATGCATAAGGGTAATTGCCAGGAGCAAGAATGGTACCAGAATGAGCACCTCCAATTGGCTATGTGGGTTAATTTCTGGTGCAATGTGTTGCAAATTTACCTTAGTGTGTTTACTGATTTCTGTTCCTAAATGTTCTCTTCACCCATACACACAAGGTAACTCCCCTGTATGCCCTGAGGAGTACAGAAACCAAAGAGGAGTAGAATCAGGAAGAAAGGAAGAAAAAAAAAACATTTTGCATAGGGGCTAGTGAAAAGGTAAGACTACCAGGAAAAGGGTCTAAAATGATGACATGATCACTGCTAGATCTTTACATGACTCTCTGTCATAATGTTCAAACTTAAAAAACCCCAAAGAAACCCACAAACCAGTCCCTATAGACTTTCCCTGCATGACTTGTTAATAGGTGACTTCCAAAATACACCTTTTTAAAAAGACAATGCAAGCCAGTATGCACTGATGTATGTAGTTCCTACACTACTTAAATAGGACAGGTTTTATAAACATTTTAATAAACAAAAACATTATTTTTGATGTTTGTTTTAGTCATCTAATTTTTTTCTTCCCTTGACTGTTCTTGTCTTCACCTGATTTTGCACCAATTTAATTATATGGATTTATCAGCTGGAGTACACCAAAACAGTAGCTAGCAGTAACTTAATGCGTTAGACCATAAATAATTTCATCTAGTAACCCAAATCTATGGCATTCATTAAAGGGTCGCTACTAACTTTCAAAAAAAATCATACTTCTATCTGAAATATTTTCACCTACCCCCAAAATTCTGAAGATGGAGAGAGTAAAAAAAAGATAATTGTTCATATTTTTTTCAGTTTGTTTATTTTTTGAACTTGACAGGATTGTGTGAACTGCCAAGATCACCTTGAATAATCAAATTCCCCCCACATGCTTCTGTTACACAGCTGTGGTAAAGATAAAAACATTATAAAAATACAAAAATTTAATGGAAAGCCATAGAAAGTTTCAGGGGGATTCACTGCCAGTAGTGAAACATGAAACTACTTTTATCTCTTTTTAAAAATTACCGAGATTTCATGTTAACTGTATCTCTTTAATTATAATCTTCTCTGAACCTCTGCAATGTTACTAAAGTATTTCAAAGATGGAAATATATTTTTCAGAAATTAACAAGATCTGTCACTTTAGCAAACATTTTAAACCATGATTAAAGCAGGGTACAGATAATATATTAAAGAACATACAACAAGCTGTATTATATACATATTTTCATAGAAGATATGTACTCTATGCAAAATAAATACAGACAGTAATTCCAATAAAATACAAAACCAACATACTTAGTTTCACTAATTATTCAATATATACTTTTGAATAACTTCAATATCTTCTTTTTTAATTTTTATTTATTTATTAGACAGTATGGATGCTGCAAAGTTCCATTCAACATATTTGCCTCCACCATGTTTGCAGTTTAGGTTCTTCTATAATATTGTTTGTCAAATCAAATAGTTTAATACAAGATTCCAGTTAATTTAACTAATGGTAATAACACAGGTATATTCAGGCACAAAATTCTGCATGATTACTTGCCTTGTGGTACAATACTATTAATTTGTATGTGTTTGATTCTGTGCTCATTGAAGCCTAAGGAATTTTTACCATATTTGAGCAGTAAAAATAGTGGCAGTAAAGTAGCACAAATAATATTTGATTTAATTAACATACACATTCAAAATTGATTTCTCTTGGACATATATAAAATGCAATGCTAAAAGAAGATATACATTTAAAATAAGGTAAAATGATAATCACCCTATTCAGCACTGTGAATATATAAGTTACCCTTAGGTGATACACGTGAGCTTGTATCGTGAAGATAAAAATCACACAGTACATCAGGTATGCTGACAAACCACCCATTTACATAGTTTACAATTTGCATATGTTTCTATCAAATAAACAGTGTATTTTAACACATTATTTAAAAGATAAACCAAATGTTGCTTTATCTGGTTACTTAACTCTAACAAATTAAAACAAAGAAATGTGATAAAATGTTAGAAGTTAAAAACAAATTGTCATAGCTAGCCACTCATAGTAACCATAGATTAACTCTGCTGCTGAATAACTGCCACCTTTTCCTTAAATTGGTCACATTTTATCCTTTGGATTCCATTTACAAAAAGATATGTGTTCTCAGAAAAACTTACTGATTTTTCATAATTACTAATAAAAATTAAGACTTAAAGCTCCATTCTCCCACCAATTTAAATTTAGATTTGGGTTTCCAAGTCATTTGAAGCAAGGATGATTTAAAACAACATTCAAAGAAGCACTATTATAGACAGACAACAGAGTCTCCTGCTTTCTTTGAATGTATAAAAGTAACTAAGGAATGTGACACTTTGATTGACAGATGAAATATTTAAAGAAATTATAGTACCTCAAATTCTTTGGGAATTAGACTTTTTTCTCATTATAGTTACTGTTTTCAGGTCAAGAGTCATTGTAGATTATTTTGTTACCTTTATTCTCATTTGACAGCAATTTCAACATGAGAAAAACATAAGTAAGGCAACATACAACCCAATTCTTTAATCAATGACCTACACACATTGTTTATAAAAATATCACTTGTAAAGCATTTAATAATGGATGGCAAGGCAACATATCAGATATCATAATTCTCTTTACTAGAAAAGTAGCTTCAGGAAAAAGGCAGCATCACAAATGTATCTAATATATTTATCATTTGTATATAGACAGACAGGCAGGTAAAGGTTATTTACATCAGATTACATAACAAAAGCAGTATTAAAATGTGTAGCAATTCAACAAAAATATTTTACAAAACCAAATGGCTGCATTAGCACTTTTAAAAAAATGAAGTGTATCTTTCTTACAATGCATCTGATTATTTTGTGAAATGCTTTTTTGGGTGAGCAAAATAATATCTATGTCTTTATATATATTTACTATTTGACAACATATCACAGTGGATTATTTTAAAACATCTTTTCACTAGACCATTTTGTCACCAGGCTGAAGCTAACAGATAAGATTTTACATTAGTACTCCCTAGATACTAAGCTCCCGTAAAAGTAAGAGATTCAAGCAGTACTTACAGCACTTCCAGGTCGCGTAGAGCCCTAAATGCCCCATCTTCAATACAGCTGATCTGGTTGTAATCCAGTTGCCTGTTAAACAGATTAGAAGGGTATATGTAAAAGAGATGAACGCTGTGTAAGAAAGCCTCCTAAAGGGTCGGCGTAGCTAGGCCATAGTAACTGAAACGCTCTCACAAATACACTCATCTGCTTAAGAATGTCACACGCCATTCTGGCCTTGATGCTGCCACTGAAATCTCTTTTTGTTCTGAACTGTCTGTGCAAAACAGCGGCTCTGGGAAAGCTCCAGTAAATAATAACTGCACCTTATATTAAATGCCAAAGGAATGCAATTTCATTACATCAAGAAAAGCTATCCATTAAAAGCTCTCAGCGTCATCTCGCTGAAACAATTTCATTAAGGTAAAGGACTGTAAATCACTTAATGTCACATGCATCCCCTCAGTGACCTAACAGAATCCATTTATCAGAGAAGACCAGCTGCATGTTAATTTCACTATCCTTGGCAAGAAAAAGCAAGGGAGACCACTTTTGGGGTTTTTCAAAGGCAGTTTCCTTCCAGAATTCTTCTAAATGAAGAAATAACATTGTTCCAAGCATATACACTTGGTTAGTTACATTCTTTAATTCTGCTTTAAATATATCTAGCATTTGTTTTGCAATAACCTTCAGTGTATAATTTTTGCATAGCTTGTGTTCTTTGTAATTATAAAGCAGATAAGATGTACTAAAGGGGCACTTGAATCCTGAAAATAAAACTCAGCAATGCCATCCCATACATTATTAATCTTTAAGTATTAAGTTATGAAAAATTTATAATAATTCCTCCAAAGAATGTTATTACTTTTTAAAATTCAAAACATTAATACAGTATATTATACATGATTCCTCTAAAAAGATAAACACATTGCTGAAATTAATTATCACTCAGTTAAGAAATCCACATTTCTACATACCTAATAAGCTTTTTGCCAAGTAGGTATTTTACCAGAAGCTGCTGTTTAAACTTAATTTTTAGATGCTTTGTGACAATCTTAATCCAGGTAAAGCAAACATGATATTGCCTCACTTTAAATTGTCAGATGTTCTCTTAGCCATTCAGGTAAGTTGCAAGAATCAGGAGCATACATGAGAAAATGTGAGTGAACAATATTAAGACTATGAGCATAATACAAATGAACTTTGCTTCTTGTGTTTCTCATTATATATACTAGCTATCAGAGCTAATAAAGCTTTTACTTAAAGCACTTTCAAAGGTTCTCCTGAAGCTGTGGTAACCCTTTACTTAGATAAGAAATCATAGCATATTTGTTCATTGTAACTTAGCAACTTTTACATTGCCTGTGCAATTTCACATATATTTTTTGGTTTCTGTTTCTAGTACACAGAAACACTATACCATCGTGGCTATACTGAAACAGTGTTTCTGTTTGCTAAAAATGAAAACCAAAATATAATTTCCTGAACATGTTGCTGAATCATTTTTGGTGCAATATTTGTACTGCAGCATGTTTTTCTTTAAACCTAACTTCCTAAGAACTCTTTTGATTTTAACTAATTAATTTCATTTTATAATTATGTTAATAGCCTTTTTCATTCTGAAGAGGTAAAATATATCTACAGTACTATTCTCTAACCTCTGGAACAATTTATCAAAGCCATTTAAATTAGTACAATGGCATGAAATGTTACCCTTGACACAACACAAAAGAGAAATTGTTTCCAGACAAATTGGCAAAATCTTTTAATGCCATCAAATTTGCCTAATGCAGTCTGCAGGTTAATCTGTAAAAGGGTGAGCTGTATGTTTGCCCATATCTTATTATCCTTAGCTGTCAATGTATAAATCAGTGCTGACACAGCTTCTTCTAAATCATCCATATTATATACAAAACGGAAACAGTTAGCAATAGGGAAAGCACTCAAGCTTGTCCTACAAGAACTGAAATGCAGACTTCTTTCACTAAATTGGCAGCAGGTGAGATGCACCTGAAATCTTTTGGACATTTTATTTTAGTAATGCATGCACAGCATTGCTATCATAAGGGCAAGCTGCTATTTTCTTTTTTCTTTGGGTTTCCGACACAGATGCTTTTGTTCATACAGAGCTGAAGTATAGCATGAAACTAGTAAGTTTAAAAACATTTTAAATTAAATAATGTTTCATTTTTAAAAGTTTCTAAAAAGTAGTGTGTCCTGTTCTTTCAGGTGATTGGCTATCTGTTGTGCCTAATGGGTCAAACTCATTAAGTAGTAAGTATGACAAACAGCTTTTTAAACTATTTATTTAACTTTGAAAAGTAGCTACTGTACCTAGTTATCCTACTTGTATTAAGTTACAGACATCCACCATATATAATCATCTAATTCAACAGTTTAAATAATGGTAATTCTGATAGACACAACTGTAGGACCTATATATGTTACTGAGGGCAGTGTTACATTGGCAGTGTTGAGAAATTATGAAGTTTATAGACAAGATATACTTCTCATTTCAAGGTAGTAAGATGGACCACAGTTAATTCTATAAGAGGATCCCTGGTGTATACTTTTCATACTCCCAGCCATCATTTGTTTTTAATATGTAAGCTTTCTAAACATATGTAAGCTTTTTTGAAATCTACAGCATTGTTGTAAAGCTTTCTACTTCTGACAAGTTAGTGAAGTATATCAGCAATCTTAACTCTATTTTAAATGTCTACCTCTTTTCAAATTATTACAAATTCCTCCACAACAGGGTTCCGTGTGGAGGCTGCTAATTGTGTAGAAATGGAATTACCTCCCTGCAGACCACACTCATCTTCACACAGCTTCTTTCATCCCACTCAAATTTTCACTGCAAGTGGCACCATTTCCCACCACCACAACAATCACTATTTCCCCTCATGTACCTCCTTTTCTGCCCTTTCTCTACAATATGGGCAATATGGGCAATACACAGGGCAATGTGTTTTCGTAAAGTTCACAGGCTACCTTATGTCAGTCCTCATTCTTAAAGACTTTCAGTTGCTTGGGAGAACTCGTATTTTCATTCATATTTGCAGTGTTACCTGATTACTTCCTGTATTTAATACATAGCCATTTTAAAAATGTTTCAGCACTATTATCTAAAGGTACGTCTACACTAGCCCCCTAGTTCGAACTAGGGAGGCTAATGAGGGCGACCAAAATTGCAAATGAAGCACGGGATTTAAATATCCCGCACTTCATTAGCATGTGTCCAGCTGGTCGCCAATTTGGAAACTGACTAGACCGCAATAACTTCCCGTGTCTATACGCGGCAGAGAAGCACGATTCCAAGATAAACCCCTTAGTTAAAATTAACAGTTAAACCTCATGGAATGGCAAAGTTGTAAAGTTTCTAAAGGCTATGAACAAACTTTAAAAATGTAGCTTTGTCCTGTAATCTTATCTATACATCATGTACAAAACCTACTGTTAGCAAAATATTATTAATCATAGAAGCATAGACAGAGTTGAAAGAGACCTCAGGAAGTCATCAAGTCCAAACCATACTCAAATAGGACCAACCCAAACTGAATCATCCCAGCCAGGGCTTTGTCAAACCTGACCATATATAAAACTTCTCTGGATGGAGATTCCACCACCTCCCTAAGTAACCCATTCCATTCCTTCACCACCCTCCTAGTGAAATAGTTTTTTCCTAATATCCAGCCTAGACTTCACCCAGTGCAACTTGAGGTCACTGCTCCTTGTTCTGTCATCTGCCACCACTGAGAAAAGCCTGGTTCCATTCTCTTTGGGACCCCCCCCCCCCACACACACACTTAGATAGTTGAAGGCTGCCATCAAATCCCGCTTCTCTCTTCTCTTCTGCAGACTGAACAACCCCAGTTTCTCATCCTCTCCTAAGTCATGTGCTTTAGCTTCCTTATCATTTTTGTTATCCTTTGTTGGACTCTCTCCAATTTGTTCACAAACTTTCTATAGTGGGGGGCCAAAACTGGACACAAGAACAGATGTAGAGTCACCAGTACCAAATAGAGGGAATAAGCACTTCCCTGGATTTGCTGACAATACTTCTACTAATGCAGCCCAATATGCAGTTAGTCTTCTTGGCAACACGGCCACACGGTTGACTCACATCTAGCTTCTTGTCTTCAAGTCTTTTTTCTGCAGAACTGTCACTTAGCCAGTTAGTCCACAGTCTATAGAGGTGAATGGGATTTTTCTGTCCTAAGTGCAGGACTCTGTATTTGTCCTTGCTGAACCTTATCTGATTTCTTTGGTCCAATCCCCAATTTGTCTAGGTCACTCTGGATCCTATGACTACCGTCCAGCGTATCTACCTCTCCCCATAGCTTAGTGTCATACATGAACTTGCTGAAGGTGCTATCCATCCCATCATTCAGATCATTAATGAAAATGTTGAACAAATTAGCCCTAGGGCTGATCATTGGGGCACTTTGATTCTGATTGCCAAGTAGACATCGACCCACTGATTGCTGCCCATTCAGCCCAATGATATAGCCAGCATTCTATCCACATTGTAGTCCATAAATCCAATCCATACAACTTTAACTTGATGGCAAGAAAATTGTGGAAGACAGTAACAAACACTTTGCTAAAGTCTAGGTATATTACTTTTTTAGTTTCCACTATATCAAAAGAGATATATATCTCATTATAGAAGGCAATGAAGTTGGTCAGACATGACTCGCCTTCGGTGAATCCATGTTGACTGCTTCTGATCACCTTCCTCTCCTCCAAGTGTTTCAAAATGGATTCCTTGAAGACCTTTTTAATGATTTTTCCAAGGACTGAGATGAGGCTGATGGTCTGTAGTTCACTGGATCCTCCTTCCCCTTTTAAAAGATGGGCACTATTTTTGCCTCTCTCCTACTTTCTGGAGCATCCTCTCCCAATTGTCATGAGTTTTCAAACTAGCTTATAGCTCTGCAGTCCCATCTGCCAACTCTCTCACCACTTCCAGATGCATTATATGTGGCCCCATGAACTTGTGCATGTCTAGCTTTTCTAAACTGTTGCTAACCTGTTCTTTCCCTATTTAGGGTTGCTCACCTCCTCCCCATGCTATACTTCCCAGTGCAGCAGTCTGTGAGCTGATCTAGTCTTTAAGACTGAGGGGGAAAAAAAAAGAGTACATCAGCTTTTTTCACATCACCTTTCTCTAGGTTGTCTTCCCCATTCAGAAAGAGTGCCACACTTTCCCTGATCTTCTATGGGTGTTAACATACTTGTAGAAACCCTTCTTGTTATTCTCACAGCCCTTGTTAGCTGCAACTTCACCTGCACTTTGGCTTTTGTGATCACACCCTTGTATTCTTGAACAGTATTTCTGTAATCTTCCCTAGTCATCTGTCCAAATTCCCACTTCTTATAGGCTTCCTTTTTGTCTTTAATCTCACTGAAGATTTCTGTTAAACTAAGGTGGTCAACTATGTCCAGAGTCAAGAATACCACCCTCCCCTCATGAGGCAAATGGTGACCCAGAGTTAGTGACATGGGGTGCAGATTCACAACCTTGGGAGGCAGAGATGGTAGTGGGGTTGAGAGACTTGGCTTCACCTTCTCCATTGGGTCATAACCTAGGGCCCTATCAGTTTTATTTTCAGGATTCAATGGCCCTGAGCTCCAGGATGTTGATGTGGAAATGCCTCTCGTGTTGGGCCCAGGTACCCTGTATTGATGCTGCACCACAATGGGCTCCCCAGCCCATGAGTGATGTATTTGTTGTTATAGTGACTAAGGGGGTCTGGCTGGTGGAAGGGTATGCTGTCAAGCAGATTGGCTGGAGATGTCCACCACTCTTTAGATTGCACTACTGGTGGAGGAAGTTTGAGATGCCTCGTGAGGCTGTGTCAGGTTGGTATATAGTTGATTACAAACCAGTGTTAAAGGCATATCATGTGTAGCCTTGCGAATAGGACTACAAACGTTGTGGCAGCCATATGTCCCAATAGTTAGAGGCACGTCTGGACCATGGAGAAGGGAGTCTGCTTGACCTATTGAATGAAGTCACAGATTGCCTTGAACCTTTGTGGTGGAAGGTAGGCTCTGGCAATGACTGAGTCTAGTAATGCCTAGATGAATTCTATCCTTTGCATAGGCTATATGGTGGATTTCTGTATATTCATAAGCAGGTCAAGTCGGGAAAAACATACTCTGGTAACTGTTGTCATGACAGTACAGGGGTGGCCAACCCGGGGCTCGCGAGCCACATGCGGCTCTTCCCCCCTTAAAGTGTGGCTGACTAAGCCTCCCCCGTGGCTCGCAAAGCAGCCCCTGCATGCCTAGAAATGGTCCCCATCCTCCTGTGCTCCCCGGGGTAGGACAGCTGTCCGTTGTGGTGATTCAAAATGGCATCGCAAAGATAGCGTCGGCTGACAGGCACCTGATATGGCCAAAAAGCCTTGTCTTTTAAAGAGGCAACAAAAATTGCTCAAAAAAAATTTCTGGTGTAGCTCTTTGCATTTTTTCCGCCACTGTTTCAGATCTCTTCATTTAATGGGTTGGCCACCCCTGTAACAGTAGTTTGCTGATAGGTAGGGTCCTTGATTATACAATCATCGAGGTAAGGAAAGGTAATGACATTTTGCCTTCTTAGGAAAGCGGTAACTATGGCTAGCATCTTTGAAAATACTTGAGGGGCCATAGAGAAGCCAAAGGGGAGGATTCTGTACTGATAGTGGTCTTGGCCCATGACAAATCTGAGAAATCTTCTGTGAGATCTGTGGATAGTTACATGAAAATATGCATTTTGGAGGTCGAGGGCTGAGAACCAGTCCCCTTCGTCCAGTGTAGATATGATGGTTGCCAGGGTCACTATCCTGAATCTTATATTGCGAATCATCGGTCTCCATCCCCCTGTTTTTTTGGTTATGAGGAAATAATTGGAGTAGAACCCTCTCTCTCAGTGTTCTTTGAGGATGGCTTCTATTGCCCCTATGGTGACTAATTTTTGTACCTCTTCTCGTAGTAGGAGCTTGTGAAAGGGGTCCCTGAAAAGGGACAGGGTAGGGGCATGGATGTGAAGGTGATTATATAACCTTGATTTGATCATTTCTAGGACCTATATGTCTGTGGTAATTGGGCCCATTGCTGGTAGAAAGGTCTCAGGTGGTGATGGAAGGTGACATTGGAATGCACTAGTATGTGGGGTGGTCGCTCAGACCCCCGACCAAGCTTCAAATTTGTTGTTCGAGGTGGATTGATTTGTGAAGGAGTGGTTTTGCTGAGTCCTCCTCGTGTTAAGATCATTGCTTAGGCTTGTTATCATATGGCCTCTGCTGCTGCCTGTAGTAATTGTAATTATAGTTCCTAGGTCTTTGGTAGGGAATATATTTGGGTTTCTTATTGGCTGGGGTGTATATCCCGAGCGTGCGAAGTGTTGTCCAGGAGTCCTTCATGGAGTGTAGGATCTCATCTGTGTTGTTAGCAAATAGTTGTTTTCTGTCAAAGAGGAGATCCTCCACCCTTGCTTGAAGTTCTCTTGGGACCCCTGATGATTGCAGCCATGAGGCCCTACGCATTACAATGGCTGTGGCTGTGGCTCAAGCCACAGTGTCTGCGACATCCATAGTGGCCTGGTAAGCAAATTTTAGCTATTGAATAACCCTCCTTAATAATGAGGTCATTTATTATCAGGGAGGTCCTGTAGCAGGTCTTGTAACTTATCATAATTTACATGGTCATAATTGGCCAGAAGGGCTGTATAGTTCGATATATGGAACTGAAGTGTGGCCGAAGAGAATACTTTGCAGCCAAAGGTATCAAGCCATTTGTGTTCTTTGTCACGGGATGTAGATTTAAATTATGGGTTCTTCGCTTTGTGATTAACTGAGTCCACCACCAGAGAGTCTGGCTGGGGGTATGCAAAGAGAAAGTCCATGTCCTTTGCAGGGACAAAATATTTTATGTCCGCTCTGCGGTTTGTGGGCGTAACTGAGGCTGGATTTTTCCACAAAGCATCTGAAGGTTCAAGGATAGCTTCATTGATAGGTAAAGCTACCTTTGAGGATGCTGTGGGTTGTAATATTGTGAGTAATTTACATATTTTATCCTGAATCTCTTGTAAAGTGATGTTTTGGGATTGAGCTACTGGTTAAAATAATTCCTGAAAAGCAAGATCTGGAAAATTGCTTTGTCCTGCCTAGACCTAGATTCATGTGAGGAACTCTATGAATCTGAGTGAGATAAGTTGCCATGCTCATTAGAACCTGCTTGAGAAATTACTGATGGTGGGTGGGCAGACAAGGAACATGCAGAAATTGTGGGTGAGTGCATGGAAGTGTGCTGTTGTTGGGATGCAGAGGCTGTGTGCCTCGAGTGGTAGGCATGGGAGGAATGTGGTACCTTGCCATGCATCCCAAGGGGCCCATTGAGGCTGGAATTGATGTGGGGGATACGTCCATGGCTGGTTGGACCACACTGGATTCTGTTGGTCTTTGTATGAATGCCAGGAAGACAGTGATAGAGAAGAAGAGGAGTGGCCTCACGAGAACCTGCTCCTATGCCTGCTACCGTACTCCGATCTTGGGGATATTGGTGTAGGCGGGGAAGGGGCATCCATAATAATATACCCCTGCATTGTGGAGTGTGGAGAGCAAGCTGCGGCTCTTGTGTCAGGCTGAGATTTTTGCATTTTGCGCAGCGTCTTTTTATGCTGCGGTGCTGGGGGGTGATCAAGGTCACTCTGCCCCATTTGTTCAGGCACCAAGGGAGAGCTCACAAGAACTGATGTTGGAGGCATATGAAGCTTCCCTGGGGCTACTGCCTCATTGGCACCAGTCGGAGTGGCAAGTTTAGACTCTACCTCAACTCTCCTGGCTAAGGCTGACTTACCTGTGATCATGAAATCAGAGAGTTCACAATTCTAAGGAACGGTAGAAGGGAAAACAGCAAAATAGAGACAATGGATTTCAGGAAGGCGGATTTTGGTAAGCTCAGAGAGCGGATAGGTTAGGTCCCATGGGAATCAAGACTGAGGGGAAAAACAACTGAGGAGAGTTTGAAGTATTTCAAAGGGACGTTGTTAAGGGCCCAAAAGCAAGCTATTCTGCTGCGTCGGAAAGATAGAAAATATGGCAAAAGACCGCCTTGGCTTAACCACGAGATCTTGCATCATCTAAAAATAAAAAAGGAGTCATATAAAAAATGGAAAGCAGGACAAATTACAAAGGATGAATATAGGCAAACAACACAGAAATGCAGGGGCAAGATAAGAAAGGCAAAGGCACAAAATGAGTTCAAACTAGCTATGGGAATAAAGGGAAACAAGAAATTTTTTTATAAATACATTAGAAGCAAGAGAAAGACCAAGAACAGGGTAGGCCCACTGGTCAGTGAGGAGGGAGAAACAGTAACAGGAAACTTGGAAGAGATGCTTAATGACTTCTTTGTTTCGGTCTTCACCGAGAAGTCTGAAGGAATGCCTAACATAGTGAATGCTAGTGGAAAGGGAGTAGGTTTAGAAGATAAAATAAAAAAAGAACAAGTTAAAAATCACTTAGAAAAGTTAGATGCCTGTCACCAGGGCCTGATAAAATGCATCCTAGAATACTCAAGGAGCTGATAGAGGAGGTATCTGAGCCTCTAGCTTCCATCTTTGGAAAATCATGGGAGACAGGAGAGATTCCAGAAGACCGGAAAAGGGCAAATATAGTGCCCATTTATAAAAAGGGAAATAAGAACAACCCAGGAAACTGCAGACCAGTCAGTTTAACTTCTGTGACAGGGAAGATAATGGAGCAAGTAATTAAGGAAGTCATCTGTAAATACTTGGAAGGTGGCAAGGTGATAGGGAACAGTGAGCATGGATTTGTAAAGAACAAATCATGTCAAACCAATCTGATAGCTTTCTTTGATAGGATAACGAGTCTTGTGGATAAGGAAGAAGCAGTGGATGTGGTATACCTAGACTTTGGTAAGATGTTTGATACAGTCTTGCATAATATTCTTATCAATAAACTAGGCAAATACAACTTAGATGGAGCTACTATAAGTTGGGTGCATAACTGGTTGGATAACTGTACTCAGGGAATAATTATTAATGGTTCACAATTCTGCTGGAAAGGTATAACAAGTGGGGTTCTGCAGGGGTCTGTTTTGGGACCGGCTCTGTTCAATATCTTCATCAACGATTTAGATATTGGCATAGAAAGTACGCTTATTAAGTTTGCAGATGATAACAAGCTGGGAAGGGATAGGGTCATAATTCAAAACGATCTGGACAAATGGAGAAATGGTCTGAGGTAAACAGGATGAAGTTTAATAAAGACAAATGCAAATGCTCCACTTAGGAAGGAACAATCAGTTTCACACATACAGAATGGGAAGCGACTGTCTAGGAAGGAGTACTGCAGAAAGGGATCTAGGGGTTATAGTGGACCACAAGCTGAATATGAGTCAACAGTGTGATTCTTTTGCAAAAAAAGCAAACATGATTCTGGGATGTATTGTGAGCAAGACACGAGAAGTCATTCTTTCGCTCTACTCTGCACTAGTTAGGCCTCAGCTGGAGTATTGTGTCCAGTTCTGGGCACTGCAATTCAAGAAGGATGTGGAGAAATTGGAGGGGATCCAGAGAAGAGCAACAAGAATGATTAAAGGTCTAGAGGACGTGACCTATGAAGGAAGGCTGAAAGAATTGGGTTTGTTTAGTTTGGAAAAGAGAAGATTGAGGGGGGACATGATAGCAGTTTTCAGGTATCTAAAAGGGTGTCATAATGAGGAGGGAGAAAACTTGTTCATCTTGGCCTCTGAGGATAGAACAAGAAGCAATGGGCTTAAACTGTAGCAAGGGAGGTTTAGGTTGGACATTAGGAAAAAGTTCCTAGCTGTCAGGGTAGTCAAACACCGGAATAAATTGCCCAGGGAGGTTGTGGAATCTTCATCTCTGGAGATATTTAAGAGTAGGTTAGATAAATGTCTATCATGGATGGTCTAGACAGTATTTGGTCCTGCCATGAGGGCAGGGGACTGGACTCGATGACCTCCCGAGGTCCCTTCCAGGCCTAGTATTCTATTATTCTACCTTTCTCTGTGGTGCCAGAGACTGATGGCACCAGGGAACGTGAGGCTCTGGTAACACTGATAAGGAACATGCCAGGGAAGCCCTTGTGACTTGAGAGCCTTTGCGGGGTGAGGAAGCTGCCCTTTCAGAGGGCTTTTGCTGTCCCTGAGCCCCCTCTGGTTTGTCCCTTGATGGTTGAAGAGACGTTTTCCAGAGTAATGTTTTAAACCACATTTTGCGGTCTTTTCTGGCCCTAGCCATCATATTCAGGCAATGAGTGCACTTATGTGCTGCATGAGACTCCCCTAGGCATTTGACAAAGAGGCATGGTCATCTGAGGTAGGCATCATGTCTCTGCAGGAATCACATCTTTTAACACCGGAGGAACCCGGCATATTAAAGAGAAAAAAAGCTTCTGCTGTGGCAGATGCCACTTTTTTTTTAAAACATAACAAATGTTGAAACAAGCTATAACTAACTAAATTGTGAGGTAAAAACCCTAAAGCTATTTGTAAAATTCTTACTTCCTGTCAGGAAGAAGAGCGCTGCTCTGAACTCCATCTTTAGCAGAGGACGGTCGAAAAGGAACTGACGGGACTCGAGCCGCATGCACACTCCACAAACAAGGGGAGGGGGAGCATGATAGGTGCACAGGCACGGTACGAGGGGCCTGCTCTGAAAAAATCTCCAATCCCTGGCACAAAGACTCACCGAGACCTGAGTGGAACACCCACAAGGACACCACTTGCTGAAGAACTAGCTTATCAGCAAAGATCCCAGCAAGGACACAACTGCTTTGCTTCATGACATGATTAAGTTAGTATCTACTGTCAGTGCCTTTGGTGAGTGCCTGTCATAGAATTCTAGGAGTATAGAGCTGACCAGCACTTCGTCACTAAGGTACTAGCTATTTGTGGATTTAACTGGGAGATTGGTGCTCAGTGGCTTAATTAGGCAGGCAGTTGACAAGCTAATGGGAACAATTTACCTATCAGCTGGGAACTTTTAGAGAAGAGGAAGGAAGTGCAGGGAGAGGAGGATTGGCAGGGTACCAGGAAACATACTGTGAGTAAAGCTTTCCTTCTCACTTCCCAGAAAATGGGCTAAGAGGAAAGTTTATGTCCATCAGTACAGCCTTGCATAGCTGAACTGGTGGAGAGGGCCAAATAAACACACTGGTGCTTATAAACATGGAAATAATCCAGTCTGTGTGTGGTGGTCCAAAAGAGTGGAGAAGGAGCCCAATCAAAGTGCACCATGCAGATCTAGTGGACTGTAAAATACACACTTTTATATTAAAAATAAATCTACACTCACAACATAAGACAAACTTTTATTCACTTTCATTCCTCTCCTTTCATTAATTTAATAGAGGCTCATATATCATCATTTTATCCTTATTTAATCTTTCATATCTTCTTAGCTTAAACCTATCTCCCCTGCCTTTCCTCATATAGAATCATACAACTGTGGGACTGGAAGGTACTTTAAGAGGTCATCCAGTCAAGTTTCCTGGATTAAATATGTTCTTTTAAAACACCCGCACCTACCATGAAACTCTGAATGGTAGGAATGATCTGGAAAGTTAACAAGTTTAGCCAGAAAGAAATATTAACAGCCTCTCTGTACACATGAAAACACATTTTTGAAATACTGTCATTTTTTAGTATTTTCCGAGAAGACTCCGGATCTTCCAGCTCATCATTCATTAGAGAAATACAGTTATTTTCACTTTGCTTGGCCAAGAGATGCTATGAAACATTTTCTGGAAAAAAAAATTGGCACTTAATTAGTGCTATGTAATAGATGAAATCACCTATCAATGCAGCACTGCAAATGTCATCTATTTGCCTAACAGATATATTATTTCATATGAAGTCCAACATCTGTGCTTATTAAATAAACCTATGAAGAATCCCCAGTAAATGCTTCTTCAAAATTACTCTTAGTAATAGGTATTACTGCAGACAGTTTTACAGGAAAGTGACCAGTAATCGAAGCAAAAATAAGAGCAAAATTCAGCTCACTGAATTCAAATAATCTCTTATTTAAAATGTCAATATGAACAATTTTCTACCAAAACACCATACAATTACTGCCATACATTCTACCAAAACGCCATACCTTCCTACAACAGAAGGCAAGTTGTTCTATATGCTAGCTACAATATGTTGATACCCGAACTGACTTGAAACAAAAGTTAATTTAAAGTATGTCTGATCAAATGTACTATGGGCACATGTGCACACAACTTCACTGGAGATTTGCTTTCTCTGGACATTTGCCAAATCACTAGATTTGAATTTAGTTAGGTGCCTAGCACATACACAAAACATTAGTAGAATTCATCACAGGCACATTGAGATCTATCATTTCAGCTATGTGGCATGAATCCTTTTGATGACTGCCCATTCTGTAATCTGCAAATACAGTGGCAGACTCTCTGATGTAAGGTAATAATTACCCTCCATCTGAGATAAGAATCTCCCCAAGTCTGCATGGAGCAGTGTGGAGTCGGATAGATAGCCTTCCTTAGGCCAACTTCACCACTGACCAGACTTTTAACAGCCCAGTCGGCGGTATCAACCAGAGACTCTTTATGACCAGGCATTCCATCAAAAAACCCTAGCAAGCCTACAACTGCATCATAGCTTTTTCTTTAGCTTTGCAGAAGAAAATGGCTGTGCAAATGGAATTTTCATAATTAAGATGAATGTGATCGGTATTGTCTGTAGCTGTGTGTGTCTTATGTGAGATGAAAAGGCAAGCTGTCTTCACACGGAGCTTCTTCCCCGTCCCACTTCCACAGGCTATCCACATTTGGACAATTTTTCATATTTCAAAATCCAGGATACTGCTTGGTACAATTAGCAGTTTGTGCTTAGAACTGTGATAAGAAGGGTAGTTGCATTGCAAATCAGGAACACTGTGTAAGAACACATGACACTTTGCATCTTGTTTCAGTCAATGCTGTCATTGCCTTACTTTCCTAAGAAACTGTTTCATTTTCCCCATTCACCGAAAGAAGAAAAATCCAGAACTTTAAAATGGATTAGTAGTTCTATTTACTGGCTTTATACAAAACAATATCTGAATGATTTTTGTACCAGACAGAAATGTCTGTAAATTTCTGCAGCCTAAATTAATCTGAAAGTTTAGAACACAGATGCATTTTTCTTTTGGGTATCTCTGGAGATACTGAGCCTTGCTGATATTTGCTAAGGGAAAATATCTAAACCTAGAACCTACAGTTTTGGCTATACGTATATACCCACAGAATTTGTTTATAAAAGATAGAGCATCTAGAAAAATGTTAGTTAAATACAGTAAAGAACTAGAATACTAAATAAATTCTACTGCTACTGTATTACAGCCTCCTTTCTAACAATTTTCTCTGGAGATAAGTATTATTTTTCAGGCAAAAAACACCTCTTTTCCAATCACTTTATTAATTGAAAGTTCAGAAATTAGAAAAAAATATTCCACAGAGATCCATGAATGCATTGTGCAATCTTCTCTTTAGCAATGACATCTGAGACCTAGTCCATTTATGTACAATATTTGAATGATGGGCCAACAATATTTATCTAGAGGTTTTTATTAATACAGTAAAACTCCATTGGTCCAGCATCCAATGCTCCGACATTCCTGACGGTCCGGCACCATCGGGAACCCGGAAGTGCTCCGGGCAGCTGGACAATTGGAGATGCTCTGCGCCCGGCTTCCCTGATTCAGCCGATGCTGAAACTGACCAGCAGCTGAATCGGGAAAGCAGGGGGCAGAGCAGCTGGAGTGCTGCCGGGTTGGTCCGGTAGCGCCACCCCTCAGCGCTGCGAGACCAACCCAGCAGCACCCCATCTGCTCTGCCGCAGGCATCCCCGATTCAGCCGCTGCTGAAACTGACCAGCAGCGGCTGAATCAGGGACGCCTGGAGCAGAGCTGGACTATCGGAAGGGGGGGCTATAAGGGGCATCCCCCACCCCACCTCAGATCCCTCATCGCCCCTCCTTCCAATAGTCCGGCGTATCTGATAATCTGGCACCCCCTGGGTCCTAAAGGTGCCGAATTATCGGAAGTTTAGTGTAATAATAGTGATGCAACAACTTATACTTCCAACCTGATCTCCTAGTGCATTCTTCCCCTAGTCCTTATGCTCCACCAGAGAAGCCAAACTCAGTTCGTTTTCCACAGACCAATCTATGATTTCTTCCTTGCTGCTCCTTATATTTAATAAACCTTTCCAAATGTGTTTCATCAGAAATCCCCTACTTTCCTCATTTAAATTGTTCCACTTCACAATTCCCCTGCAGCACTGTCCTGACTCCAAATGACTGAATTAAAAGTGTAAACTATTTAAGGTAAAGTAAAACCCATAAGAAATATACTCTGAAAAGCCATTAAATTGTATTTTCCCATATTCTTCTTCTATTCTTGTTCTAGATTTTATCTTCCCTTGTCTCTCTCTGAAATCCATGGGGGAAGGATAGCTCAGTGGTTTGAGCATTGGTCTGCTAAACCCAGGGTTGTGAGTTCAATCCTTGTGAAGGCCATTTAGGGATTTGAGGCAAAAATTGCTCAGGGATGGTACTTGGTGCTCTATGAAAGCAGGGGACTGGACTCAATGAACTTTCAAGGTCCCTTCCCATTCTAGGAGATAGGCAATCTCCATTAGAAAAAAGTTATTTAAATTTTGAGGCCTTCTGTCTTTCATGTCATTTCCTATGAAATGCCTAACCTTCCCTTTTATAAAGCCATCATCTTATTGGTAAAACTAACCAATAGGTATCAGATTCGTGCATCACAGAGATGTGTTAGAGATAAATAAGTGTACCATTAAAGTTAATTTTAAACCCTATTATAAAACTCAACATTATTCCAGGTTAAATAATTTATAGTCTCTCAATCGTGTCCTCCACAAATCATATTAATGCTGTTAATTTTTAATTTACAAAATGTTTGATTACGCAGTCTTTAATATGGAAGTGATGTGTAGCTATTAAATGTGCTGAATCAAAAAAGATCTTTTTTTACTAATAACTGTGTCTAGACTAGCATGATTTTCCGCAAATGCTTTTAACGGAAAAGTTTTCCGTTAAAAGCATTTTCGGAACAGAGCGTCTAGATTGGCACGGACGCTTTTCCACAAAACCACTTTTTGCGGAAAAGCGCCCGTGCCAATCTAGATGCGCTTTTTCACAAAAAAGCCCCGATAGCCATTTTCGCAATTGGGGCTTTTTTGCAGAAAACAAATCTGAGCTGTCTACACTGGCCCTTTTGCGCAAAAGGGCCCTTTTCCGAATGGGAGCAGCACAGTATTTCCGCAAGAAGCACTGATTTCTTACAGTAGGAAGTCAGTGCTTTTGCGGAAATTCAAGCGGCCAGTGTAGACAGCTGGCAAGTTTTTCCGGAAAAGCGGCCGATTTTCCGGAAAAACTGGCCAGTCTAGACACAGCCTAGGGGTATGTCTACACTACAAAGTTAATTCGAACTAACAGCCGTTAGTTCGAATTAACTTTAATAGCAGCTATATATACAAACCACTAGTTCGAATTTATTTCGAACTAGCAGAGCACTTCATTCGAACTAGGCTAGTCGTAGAATGAGGTTTACCTAGTTTGAATTAAGTAGTTTGAATTAAGGACTGTGTAGTCATTTAATTCAAACTAGTTGGAGGCTAGCCCTTCCCAGGTTGCCCTGGTGGGCACAATGGGCCAAACCAGGGAAACTTTTCTGCCCCCCTCCTGGCGCCAGAGCCCTTAAAGGGCCACAGTCTGGCTACAGTGCTCGGGCCAGTTGCAAGCCTGCCAGCGCCCAGCCAGCAGATCCTGCACCTGGCACGGCATGAGCCACCCACCCACTGCCACCCAGCCCTCCGCCTCTTCCCAGGACCAGGCTGGCGGTTCCCAGGAGCCTGCCTGGGGCCGCAAGAGGCGGGCATCTGCCTGGTCTAGTGCGGAGCTCGTGGACCTCATCGAGGTTTGGGGGGAGGCCTCCAACATACACGACCTCCGCACTAGATCAGGCGGGCGCCTGCCTCTTGCCCTGAGCCCTAGACCCCGACCCTGAGCCCTGAGCTTAGAACAAAAGAATGGCCATACTGGGTCAGACCAAAGATCCATCTAGCCCAGCAGCCTGTCTGCCGACAGCGGCCAGCACAAGGTACACCGGAGGGGATGGACCCAAGACAATGACCAAGCGATTTGTCTCATGCCATCCATCTCCAGCCTTCCACAAACAGAGGCAAGGGACACCGTTCCTACCCTCTGGCTAATAGCACTCCATGGACCCAACCTCCATGAATTTATCAAACTTCTCTTTAAACTCTGTTATAGTTCTAGCCTTCACAGCCTTCTGTGGCAAGGAGTTCCACAGGATGACTATGTGCTGTGTGAAGAAGAACTTTCGCTTATTAAGTTTTAAACCTGCTGTCCATTCATTTCATTTGGTGTCCTCTAGTCCTTCTATTATGGAAACTAATGATCTTTTCTTTATTCACCCTCTCTACACCACTCATGCTTTTATAGACCTCTAGCATATCCCCCCTCAGTCTCCTCTTTTCTAAGCTGAAAAGTCCCAGTCTCTTTAGCCTCTCTTCATATGGGACCTGTTCCAAACCCCTAATCATTGTAGTTGCCCTTTTCCAAGGCCAAAATATCTTTTTTGAGGTGAGGAGACCACATCTGTACACAGTACTGAAGATATGGCGTACCATAGTTTTATAATTCTCCTCCTCCTTCTTCCCCTGGCTTCCCCCTTCCAGCTCCCTCCTCCCAGGTTTCCCTCTCCCCTCTTCCACCCTCTCTCTTCCCCTCTCTCACCTCCTTTTCCCAGTCTCCCCAGAGGTTAAACCCCACCCCCAGTTTCATTGACTAAAGAGAGTTTCTATTTTTGAACACACGTGTCCTTTATTTTTTACATCAGGAAGGGGGGCTAGGGAGGGGTAAGTGGAAGGAGGTGAGGGAGGAATGGGGCACGAGCCCCCGATGGGGAGGACTGGGGTGACTCTGCGGGCTCCTTGGGGTGGAAGCTCTCCTGCAGGGCCTTCTGGATCCTGACAGCCTCCCGATTGACCCCCCCTGGATGGCAGCCTGCGGCAAGTGCAGCCGGGCTGATGGCCGAGTGCTGTGATGCGCCAAGTGAGGGCACTCAGGGCACTCCAAGACAGGACTGCTTTGCTGTCCCTCATCGAGTTAGACAAGTAAGCGAGGAACTCTGAGAACTGTCTGTCCGGGGTGGAGGTCGGGTCCCTTTAAGCACAGCCCTCGGCTAGCCTGAGGCAGCAGGCCCACACTCTATAAGTCCTAACCTGATGCCCTGCCAGTTCAGGGTCTACTCAATGTGGACATGCTATTTCGAATTAGCAAAATGCTAATTCAAATTAGTTTTTAGGTCTAGATGCACTAATTCGAATTAGCTTAGTTTGAATTAACTAATTCGAATTAAGTTAGTTCGATTTAGTGCTGTAGTGTAGACATACCCTAGTTTATCTTTTTTAATGTAGATTTGTAACCTACTAGTCCATAATCTTCATTTTGAGCACTTGTGGGATGCTATATTCTTACTTTACAAATATTTCCTGATACCTGCCTTTATCACTTAGTATACACTTTTCATTGTATATAAAACCTAAAAAAGTATATATTGGGTAAAATTTTGAAAAGTGCCTACATAACTTAGAATTTTAAGGAATTACATGTTTTAGAATTGAAAAGTGACTTTAAAACACATTCTTCCAGCAAGACTTTGGCTGCTAAATGAGTTTTAAAAATGGGACTTGTCTACACATGAAAAATTACAGAATGATAGAAACGCAGGTCTGGAAGGGACTGGAGCTCAAGACATCATCTTGTCTACCCTCATACTGGCAGAAACAAATATAACTAGTCCATCCCTGGTACATGTTATTAATAACTTCCACTGGCAAGGATTCTACAATGCACTTTGGATGTCTATTTCAGTGCTTAATTACCCTGTAATTCTAAAAGCTCAAAATTAAATCTCCCTTGCGATAGATGAAGTTCTTTACTTCTTGTCCTACCTTCAGTGGAAAGAGTACAAATGTATCATTGCCTCTTTTATAACATTCATTAATATATTTGAAGGCTTATCAGGTCCTCTGGTAACATACTCTTCTCAAGATTAGGGGTGTCAGAAATCATGTATTTCAATAAACGTGTACTGTAACCACTAAAATTCTTAGTGGTTACATGATTACTCAGTACTCCCTCCCAGGAGTGGGCTGGCAGACAGTTCACTCCCAGCTCCACTCCCAGGGAGCCCCTGTTACTCCGCACGTCTGCCTCTGTATGAGAGGCATCAGTGTGGGCAGCAGCAGCAGCCCCTGTCTGCGGGGGGTCAATGTCTCCATGGACAGTGGCTGTTCCCACACCCAAAGAGTGAGCCCTGAGCCCCCTGCAGACAGAGGCTGCTCCATGGGATGCTAAAGCAGCCTTTTTCTGCAGAGCTTGGGCCCCCCTGCAAATAGGGGCTGCTGCCACCCTGAGATGCTACCTCTTTAAGTTGAAGTGGTTAACCGGCAAGCAAACCAATAAGCACTTATCTGGTTAATGACTACTTGGTAGATGTCCCTCCTTAAGATGATACTTACATTTTTAAACTTGCCTCAAAAGTCAGGCTTTCTAAACTTTTTATCATTTTTGTTACTCTCCTCTGTATACACTAATTTTTACAAATCTTTTCTAAAATGTGGCACCTAGAACTGGATACAACATTCCAGCTGAGGTCTCACCATTATTTAGTACAGTGGAATAATTACCACCCATATCTCACATGCGACACTTCTATTAATAATACTATCAATCATTATATAATCTTTTTCACAACTTCTTCACATTGTTGACTCATAATCAATTTGTGATCTACTTCAAACCCAGATATTTTTCAGTTGTACCGCTACCTAGTCAGTTATGCTCCATTTTCTAGTTTTGCATTTCATTGTTTCCCTTTACTGTAGTACTTCATCCTTGTCCTTACTGAATTTCAACTTATTGATTTCAGATTATTTCTCCAATTTTTAAAGGTCACTTTGAATTTTAATCCTATATTCCAAAATGCTTGCAATTCCTCCCAGCCTGGTGACATTCCCCACTTTTATAAGCACTTACTCAAATCTTTTTTCCAAGTCATTGATGAAAATGTTGAATAGCACTGGACCCAAGACAGACTTCCTGCAAGACCCAAGATATATCCTCCCAGTCTGATACCAAGCCATTGTTAATAACTCTGAGTACATTTTTTCCAACCAGCTGTACACTCAATTTATAATAATTTCATCTAGATCACAGTTCCTTATTCTTCTTATGAGAATGTTATGTGGGATTACATTAGAAGTCTTACTAAAATCAAGCTATATCATGTCTTTACCTACTTTCCTAGCCACAAGACGCAGTAACCCTGTCAAAAAAAGAAATTAGGATGGTTTGGCATGGTTAAAGTGGGATTTTAATGTAAAGTAGAATAGCCATTCTAGAATAATCTAGATGTAGAAACTTTTATTTCATTTTTTCCTGGTGTAGTTTAATCCACCTCCAAAGTAGATTAAGCTAATTTGGAGAAGGGTACTCTTATTTCAGAATAAGAGTTTCCACCCAAAGTTATTTTGGAATAGTCATAGTGAATAATTGCAGGAGTCATTTGGAAGTTTTTGAAAATTTTACCCATTCTTCTTTCATTCTCATTGACTTTGAAGAAACTGTAAAGTGAGAATATACTAATAGATATGCCAGCACATCAAAAGATGTTTCTACATGTTACTGGAAATATATTTACTACTGTACATTTGACTTTATGGAAATATTTTTTTTTTCCTTTTTGTTATTTATACTTTGTTTTTGTGTTAAAGAGGATGCGAAGACTACCTATAGTAAAAGCTAGCATCTTCATAATGTTGGTGTATGTCCCAAAGAGGGAACATATCTGGGTCATCATTTGTGCAGATATATTGCCTATAAACTTGAATTGGAATGTCATGGGATACTTTATCATGATCTTACAAGAGTCCAGAGCTTGAAGCCAATTATGAGTTTTATAATCACCCCTCAACTGAGCATAAAATTTATCTCCAACTAGTGATGTTTTCAATCTCAGAAGGTCAACCATAATATTCAACAGTCGATGTTTAAGTAATTTTAAAATAATTTTGTAATATGTTTATGGTATGCTGCTATGTACAGGTACATAAAATGTTTGAGAGTTAACATTTTTGTTTGTACAGGTAAATGGACTTGATAGTGTTTATTTAGGTAACACCACATGTGGACAACAAAATGCAAATAGGTAGAACAACAGACTATGGGTAGGCAGTTACAAGAAGGGGATAAGCCCATCCCCAATGCAACTTTATTGTTTTTAAAGAAAGGATTCCTGATCATTTAGCCTTTCCCATAATCCTAAATGAAAAGTTAGGTGGGAGGAGGTTCCTGGGATAGAAACTGCAGTTGAAATGGTTGAGAAGTACTTGTTCTATGGTAACATAAAATCATTATTTACTGTATTCCAAATATACACCCTATAATTTACTTTAAATGAATAACTTTGTTTTTTTCTTCTCGTCCTGTTAGACAGTGGTTCTCAACCAGGAGCCTGTGTACCCCTGGAGGTACGTAGAGGCTTTCTAGGAGGTACATTAAATTTATCTAGATATTTGCCATTTTTTTACATCAGGCTACATGAAAAGCTCTAGCAAACTCAGCACAAACTAAAATTTCAATGATAGAAATTGAAATAGACAATGATTTGTTTACTGCTGCATATATTATACACTGATATGAAAGTGCAATTATATATTGTACTATATTGTACCGTATTCTGGAAAGATTGAGAAGCACTATCCTAAGAAAGCCCCAGCCAAAAATTTATATTTGAAACTTGAAGTGTATGCTTAGAAGCTAAAATAATATGATGCAGACTAACAGCCTTAAGGAAATGCTTATATTTAAACTACTATTTACTTATCCTCTCAATATGCTAATTCATTTGCACAGGTAGCAGTAGTTAGTAATTACTAAACAGATTTTAAAGTCACCTAATAGTGGTCTTTTCCTTCTAAAATTCATTTGTCTTCAGATAAAGTATCCAAAGACTCTGATGTTCATGAACTATGCAGTAAAATAAACTCGATTAGAGTATTTTAAATCAAGCTATATCACCTGTAAACTATGATGATATTAAGAAAAATGTGGCATATGAGCCTAGATCATACACATAACATACACTGAGGTTATTTCACGTGGAGGTGATTCTGAATAGGATACTCCTGTAGCAGAAACAACTGAACACAGATTTAGCATTTCTCTACCCTTCACATGCCATTTCAGGCCAGATGGGGATAGTACAACCAAAACTTAATTATATATCAAACAAAAACTATATGGGGAGGAAATGCTAGAGATGGGCTATAGTATATTCAGTAAGGTTGAAAAAGTTCAGGACATCCTTATATCTTGAGACCACCAGTCAGTAGGATATTCCAAATAAAGTATATCACTAAAAACATGGGTTTCCAAGTCTGTAGAATGCTACACACAACTTGCCAACTTTGATTTACTAACACTGTTTTTAATGGTCTTGAACTTGTGTCAGCCTACACACTCTCAAATACCACTAGACTCCACTACTTAATGTCATTTTGTCCTGAAGAATAAGTAGGTAAGGACGACGTCAGAAAAAAAAAGTATAAGAGAAAGTTTATAAGAAAAAAGCAGGAAATAAAGGCATGGGGCTGAAAAAGGTTCAGAGACAGCAATCATTACGTGATCTCTCTCCTGTCATCCATTTCCAGACAAACAAAGGCTAGGGACACCATTCCTATCCATCCTAGCTAAAAGCCATTGATGGACCTAGCTGCCATGAATCTACCTAGCTCTTTTTTTTTTTAACTTTGTTAAAGTCCTAGTCTAAACAACATTCTCCAGCAAGGATTTCCACAGATTGATGGTACGTTGAATAAAGAAAAACTTCCTTGTTTGTTTTAAACCTGCTCCTATTAATTTCATTTGGTGACCCTCTAGTTCTTACATTGTGGGAATAAGTAAATAACTTTTCCTTATTCACTTTTTCCACATCAGTCATGATTTTATAGGCATCAGGAAATATGAGTCCTTAAATGGAGTAATACTGCAGACATGGGGGTAGATAAAGGTGGCTGCCTTTACAAGCAGGTTGTAGGGTAACACAAGAAGGCACTAACCTGAGATTCAGACTATTTGAGTTCAATTCTCAATGCTACAGACCTCCTATGTCATTATAGGTACATAATCATTTAATGATTTTGTACCTTTGTAAAATATAGAAAATACTCCTCTCTTTCATCAGGTAAATGAAGAAAATTCTCTTAATATATGTGAGGTGCTCAGATACTAGGGATGTAATATTGAAATTAACTGTGTTAAGAACTTTTTGTAATTACTCCTGAAAAAATAAGCACAAGCACGTTAAAGACGGGAGATTTAGAGGTCACTGATGGTTCTTAAAACAGAAAATAAACTTTCTCTGTTTCCAACAGTTAGATAGAGATTTGGTGGTTTGATAGCATGAATCACCTAAACTGAAGCGTAACATCAATGACTGTAGCAAAGAGCTAAGAGCAACAATATTGAAAACTATTTTTCACATGGGTGAAGGCAATTTTTCTGAAGAAGAAAATTCAGGCTTTGAAGGAACAGCAGCAGATCCTGCCATATAAACTGCTGGCTTACCAGGTACTGGGAGGCCTGTCTGTGAAAACTAGTATAAATTATGCCTAGTCACCCACTGCACTCAGCAGCAACAGTGAGGAAAAGGCCCAAGCAATCAGTTACTGATTTCTGATGCAAAATGAGTTATCTTTGGCATTTGTCACCATTTATGTCATGCTGAATATATCCGAATATAACAAACTTTCCATGGACTGAACCTTCTTGCCTCTGAAATCATTACTTATTAGGAGGCTTTTGACAAAGCCATTCACAGTCTGATATTAGGAATGGCAACATACAAAAACCTGTAGGGCAGGCATGTCCAAAGTCCGGCCCGCGGGCCAATTGCGGCCCGTGTTCCGATTTAATACGGCCCCCGCTTCCTCCCCCTCTCCTGGCTCCCCGGCGCTCTTTTGAACTGGCGCGCCCAGCGCGCCGCTGCCACCACCGCCCATGGCCTCCGCGGTCCTAGAGCCTGCCCTGTAGGGCACATCCGCAGCCCCGCTCCCCCGCTCGGCTGCGGGTTCGCCCTGCCCCCGGGCCACCGTGAGGCCGGCGTGCCCTGCGCTCTCTGCCCGCCTCCGACCCTGCGGGCCCTCCGCATTGGGACTGAGAGTGCGGGGACGGCCCTCGTGCATGTTCACTTCTTCAAATCTGGCCCTCTTTGAAAAAAGTTTGGACACCCCTGCTGTAGGGGAACACTTCAATCTCCCTGGACACACAATTGCATATCTAAAGGTAGCCATCCTGCAGCAAAAAAACTTCAGGACCAGACTTCAAAGAGAAACTGCTGAGCTACAGTTCATCTTCAAGTTTGACACAATCAACTCTGGATTAAACAAAGACTGTGAATGGCTTGCTAACTACAAAAGCAGCTTCTACTGTCTTGGAATTCACACCTCCAGATCAGCTACTAGAAGTGTGTCTCATCCTCCTTGATTGGATCAACCTTGTCATCTCCAGCCTGATTCTGGCCTGCATATTTATACCTGCCTCTGGATATTTCCATTACATGCATCTGACGAAGTGGGTCTTTGCCTATGAAAGCTTATGCTCCTACACTGCAGTTAGTCTATAAGGGTATGTCTACACTACCCTCCTAGTTCGAACTAGGAGGGTAATGTAGGCATACCTCACTTGCAAATGAAGCCCGGGATTTGAATTTCCCGGGCTTCATTTGCATAAGCGGGGAGCCGTCATTTTTAAAACCCCGCTGGTTCGAACCCCATGCAGCGCGGCTACACGGGGCTCGAACTAGGTAGTTCGAACTAGGCTTCCTATTCCGAACTACCGGTACCGGTGGAACGAGATGTACCGGTAGTTCGGAATAGGAAGCCTAGTTCGAACTACCTAGTTCAAGCCCCGTGCAGCCGCGATGCACGGGGTTCGAACCAGCGGGGTTTTAAAAATGGCGGCTCCTCGCTTATGCAAATGAAGCCCGGGAAATTCAAATCCCGGGCTTCATTTGCAAGTGCGGTATGCCTACATTACCCCGCTAGCTTGAACTAGCGGGGTAGTGTAGACATACCCCAAGTTGCCACAGGACTCCTTGCCGCTTAAGTATTTGTAGTAACACTACTCGGTGATGCAAGTACTTTGGTGGTTGCATACTAGCTAATCACCTGAATTTATAGATGGAAAATAGATTTTAAGCACTCTAATTTGTAATGGCTTTTGTTTGCAAATTAGTTCAATCATTATAAAATTAGTTCAATCAATTGGTCAACTGTTTCCTGACTGCTCTGAAAGAGAATACAGTGTTTGCTATTGACAGATATAGCTTTTATGGATAGGAGACTGTGGTTTTAAACTCTGCCTCACTTTCTCAAGTCTCCTGAGAGGTGTGGAGGGCATCCATTTTCTGAATACATGATTTATTTTAGTAAATGCTAACACCAGTCTGTCATTGCCAGTTACACAAAGACCATGAAACCCTGCTCCCGGCCACCGGACTGGCTCTGCTGCCAGTTCCTGCTGGACTCCAGACACTGGCCTCCCTGCCTTTCCCCTCCCCCACTCCTGCCCAGCTCTGCTCTGGATGCAGGTTGCATCCGCTAGCCCCCCACCCACTGAACTTGTTCCATTCATGGCCCTGGACAGGCTCCGGCCACCAGAATGGCTTTCCTCGCCGCCCTGGCCAGATACCAGCCACTGGACCCTTCTGCTCCCTGCCCTGACTGGGCCACCAGACTGACTCTGCTTCTGGCCAGACCAGGAATATTGCCAGACCAGGGAGTCCCAGACCAGCAAGGTTCAACAAGTATTTGTGTTTGCTCTACTAGTGACAAAAATCTGAGAACCAATTCTTTTTTATCCACTCTGATACCCAACATTTTGGTGTATAAAGATGATATGGGCTTTTTGGTATTGTTCGGACTTTGCTGATTGCTTTTTCTGGTTCATCTCCAGATAGGGAAAGGCTTTAAATAGTACCATTTTTGGTGTATTCAAAACATGAAGTGATTTGAATTACCAGAACTTTGGCAAACTGTTCTGTAGGCTAACAATCTAGAATGCATACCCCAACCTTTGTTAAAGCCAAGAGGTAATTCAATGCCATGTCATACAGGAAACTGGTGTCTAAATTACAATGTAGTGGAAAACTTCTGACATTCTTAAATCTCACCCTCACATTAGAAAGTTCCTACATTCATTTTCAAGTCATATTAATTTTCTCAAGCAAAGGATCATTCAGAAAAATATTGCCCTTTTGCAATAGCATTTTTCTTAGACTTTAAGTAATTATGGAACCCTCAAAATGCAAAAAATTAAAAACTCATACGAAAACACCATGAGCAATATTTACAGAAGGGGTGGAGTTTGTCTCTGATTTGATTTCAGGCTTTACTATACAGTGAAACTTCAACATGAATATTTTTAAGCACATAAAAACACAATCAAGAACCATAATGAATAGGACTAATATTCTGCTTTAAACTTTCTAGTAAGTTTACAAGACTATGATAAAGCTCACATTCAGCTGACTAAAAGCAACATGAGGAATACAGAAATAACTTTACAAATTTGCCTCCCTTACCTATAAATGTTAACATTCTTCCTAGACAATGCTCTTCTACACATCTAAGCACACTGAAAGAAAATGGGGGATGACTGACCACTACAGCAATTACAGAGCTTAGTCCTCTTAAAGGATGTACAGAGATTGTCAAAGTGTGATAAGGAGGATGGTGCACACAAACAATTGTGCAGACCCTGGAAAGGGATAGCTACTAGGGTAAGGAGGGCAGAGACATTTGAATTTCTGTAAATAGATTCAAGGAACATGACTGACCTATTTCTGAAGCTATAGCTCTAGGCCTGAAAATTAAGAGAGTTTAATCCACCAGGCCCCATTAATTTGCTAGCCTGATACCAGGTGCAGAAATCTTGTTTCCCTTCCAGGTCTCAGGCTGCCTCATTATAATCTATGCAATGTTCCTCCATAATTATTTGCTTTGCTTTTTACCTTCCCTTTCCCCCATTCAGTTTGAACAAAAATTTCTTCTCAAAAATTGCTTGTTACATTTGCCTCTGTTACATGCAGAAGAACAATTGAAGAAAATTGTATCTGGAGGGGAACACACGAGAGGGCTTTGAAAAGTCCTGGTTCACTACTGCTGTCTGCAGTAGAATGAAATGCTGTTTCTTCACTCACTAATTGTAAATGGCAAGTGCAGAATGTTCGATTTGTTGTCTTAGACCTAACAAAATTCCGCATATACGAACGATGAAAAATTGTACATGAGTTATGGGTGTTCCCTACCAAATTCATGGCCATGAAAAACACATCACAGACCATGAAATCTGGTCTTTTGTATACTTTTATTTATTTAGTACCTAGATTTTTATGGGAGAGACCAACATTTCAGAAATTTGGGATCCTGACCCAAAAGTGGATTGGGGGGAGTTCAAACATTACAGGCAGTCCCCGACTTACGCGGATCCGACTTATGTCGGATCCGCACTTACGAACGGAGCTTTCTCACCCCGGAAGTCGGGGCGAGAAAGCCCCGTTCGTAAGCTGCTCCGGTGCCCCTGGTCTGCTGGAGACCGTCTCCAGCAGACCAGGGGCACCGGGCGGGTTCCCGCGCTTCTGAGGCTTTGCCAGAGCAAAGCCTCGGAAGCGCGGGAACCGCTGCTGCTGCCACTTGGGTGCCGGTGCCTGTGGTCTGCTGGGGACCGTCCCCAGCAGACCACAGGCACCGGGACCCAAGTGGCAGCAGCGGGCAGGTTCCCGCGCTTCTGAGGCTTTGCCAGAGCAAAGCCTCAGAAGCGCGGGAACCCCCGCTGCTGCCGCATGAGACCCGGTGCCTGTGGTCTGCTGGGGACGGTCCCCAGCAGACCACAGGCACCCGGACTGAAGCCGCAGCCGCGGGGGGGTCCCGCGCCTCTGAGGCTTTGCCAGAGCCAAAGCGGCAGCAGCGGCGGTTCCCCGCGCCTCTGAGGCTTTGCTCTGGCAAAGCCTCAGAGGCGCGGGACCCCCCCGCGGCTGCGGCTTCAGTCCGGGTGCCTGTGGTCTGCTGGGGACCGTCCCCAGCAGACCACAGGCATCCAGACTGGAGCGGCAGCAGCGGCGGTTCCCCGCGCCTCTGAGGCTTTGCTCTGGCAAAGCCTCAGAGGCGCGGGACCCCCCCTCGGCTGTGGCTTCAGTCCGGGTGCCTGTGGTCTGCTGGGGACCGTCCCCAGCAGACCACAGGCACCCTGACTGAAGCCGCAGCCGCGGGGGGTCCCGCGCCTCAGAGGCTTTGCCAGAGCAAAGCCTCAGAGGCGCGGCACCCCGCTGCCGCTGTGGCTCTGCTCCCCGTGTCCCTGGTCTGCTGGGGGGGGGGGGGGGCGCAGCTAGTGTGCTCCCCCCCCCCCCCAGCAGACCAGGCTTTTGTTTTGGACTCTGGGGCAGAGCAGCTGGGGCGCTGCCGATTGGTCCTGCAGCGCCCGTGGGCACTACTGGACCAACCCGGCAGCACCCCAGCTGCTCTGCCCCAGGTCCTGATTCAGCCGCTGCTGGTCAGTTTCAGCAGCGGCTGAATCAGGACGTCTGGGGCAGAGCAGATGGGGTGCTGCTGGGTTGGTCCAGTAGCACCCCAGCTGCTCTGCCCCAGGCGTCCCCAAGTCAGCTTCTGCTGAAACTGACCAGCGCTGACTACAGGAAGCCCCAGGCAGAGTTGCTCTGCCCCGGGCTTCCTGGAATCAGCTGCTGATCAGTTTCAGCAGCAGCTGACTTGGGGACGCCTGGGGTTCTTAAGTTGATTCTGTATGTAAGTCAGAACTGGCGGTCAGTTTCAGCAGTGTCTGAATCTGGACGCCAGTTCCGACTTACATACAGATTCAACTTAAGAACAAACCTACAGTCCCTATCTTGTACGTAACGCGGGGACTGCCTGTATTGTAGGGGAGATATGTATTGTTGCGAGGGAAGGGGGGGGTCACGGTATTGCCACTTTTGGCACTACTTTCAGAGATGGATGGCGGCAGCTGTTTATTGGATGCCCAGCTCTAAAGGCAGCAGTGCCCTCAGCAGCAGTGTAGAAATAAGGGTAGCAATACTGCAACCCCCCCTACAACAATATTGCGACCCTCTCCCTCTGCCATCCCATGTTTGGACCCAGATCCTACAGTTACAACCCCAGAAAACTTCAGATTTAAATAGCTGAAATAATGAAATTTGTAATTTAAAAAATCCTATGGCCATGAAATTGACCAAAATGGACTCCTAGTTATGGAGCTACCATGTCTCAAGAAAGATCTTGCATTGTCATGAAAAACAACAACAACATGAAAGAAGTAAACAAATAAAAAGTATAAATCTATTATAGTGGATTAGTTGATAAAATGATCTTAATCTCTCTCTTTTACAAGGTTAAACAAAAGGCAGCCGCCTCTAGACTCCAAAGAGAATACATTTTTAACAAGAAATCCGGGGAAAAAAGATAGCTCATATTTTGATTTTTCAGTAAAACACTGAAAAAGTTCTGAAGACTAGAAATTAAACCCTGTTACCATAAGCAAAGCACTATACTGTTTTATCATCTTTCATTCCCTTTTAACCATTTGCATTTGGTGAAAGTAAATTCTAAGATGTTCAAAATGTATAACATAATTTTGCTAAAAACATAAAGCTCTTGATTTTCAGGAAGAGAGTCTCACAACAGTTGCTACAAAAAGTGTTTAAAGAGAAAAACGTCTGCTAAAACAAGACAATAAACAAGTAAAAATATAGCCATGAAAATATAAATGTCAATAGGAAACTACTACTTACAGATTTTTAACATCTACAGCCCCACGGAAGGCCTTCCTTGGAATGGCTTGAATTTGATTTTCACTGAGGTCACTACAAAAAGAAAGATGAAATGGAACTTAACAGTTGTTGTACATATTTTATCTGTATGAAACAACTTTTGTAAGGGAATACCATGTAAGAAAAGGATTTCAAAATTAATCCTGATTGCTATAATTCAGTCTACACTCTTTATGAAAGATATTTTATTACAGCAACTGACTTGTAATTAACAAAGAAGAAATCAGATTTATCATACTTCTTGAGCAGCATAGCAATAAAAATACCCATATATATATATATATATATATATTCCATATAATATGCAACAAAATTATATATTTGTAAACAGATGTGGCCAAATTGATTTTGTTTAATTCTGAATCCACTTAAACACAGAGTTCAAAAGTTTGACTGAAAATTATTGTGTTACATTCCACCAAAAGAAATGAGATGAGGGATGACAGAGAGGAAAACAACCTGGTAAATAAGGAGATACCTCATTGGATCAGACCTGCGCTCCATGTAGACCTGTGTTCTATATGAGATAGTGGCCAGCACCAGATGATTCAGAAAAAAGTGCAGACAATTGGGAGATGCCCCTGCATTAGATCTGATCCTTATCTGTAATAACTGGAGATTGGCTTAAACCCTGAAGAATGATATTTAAGATTCCTTGAAAAATTGTGTTAGCATTTACTGTATCCATTTAAATAGCCAATCCCTTTTAGAATCTTGCAAAATCCTATGCTTCAACAACTTCCTGTTAAAATGAATTCTACAAAACCAGAGTAAAATGAAATAAAGAGCTGAGAGAGAGAGACAGAGAATGAGACTGGATAAATAGATGGACAGAGAGGAGGAAGAAAAATACGAGTGACACAAATAGTTAATTATATGTAAATAGCCTAGCTTTTGAAAGTTATTTTTTTCCTTCTTATAACCTGTAGCACAAGCTCAGGCTTCCCATGACAGAAAACAGAGATGAGGAATTCAAACTAGATTTGAGAACCCTCAAAAGAGCACAAGGAATTCACAAAACCTCACACTCTGTAACATTTGTCCATTTCCAGATTTTAAACTACTACAAGGTTTATATTCATATAATTTGTTTTGAAAAACAATATATACATGTTACATATACAGATGGAGACTCTGGACAATATATATGCTACAACCATTTTTGGTTAGTTTTCTACATAGTGTTTATATTCTGAATAAATAAAGCCAGTCTCCACCACCCATTGGTCAACTTCTCCCACAAGCATCTTTGTGCTTCCTACTACACCATCCCTCACATATGGAATATCCTTTTTGAGCTAACCCACAGATTCACCTCCCGATGCTGTACCAAATCCCTCTTCCAGATGCATTTCTGCTGTGATATCTACAGTAAATTGCTTAATAAAAACAGCTAAATGGTTGGCCGGGACTTGCAGTAATTATTTCATTTATGTGTTATGTATCATTTATAATTAATAAAACAAAACAAAAACCATCTAGCTGTAAGACTAATTGCCCTGAGTAAATACATCTTACTGTTCTTTTCTTTTTCATCTCTCCTTTTTTTTTTTTTAACTGTTACACTTACTTCTACATCGTTTTTTAAAATTTATACATTGGAAAATGGGGCCAATAAATCAGCAATGAGAAAGATGGGTGGGATTAATGGGTTTCTACTAGTCCTCTTGTATGGGTTTAAAATTACACACTAGTTGCCATTTAAAAGCTAACATGTACTTATATTTACTACACAGCGGTACAAGAAGTAACTGTTTAGACCAGTATCAGTATAACTACATTGGTCAGGGACATGAAAAACCTACATCCCTGAGTGGTCTAGTTACATTGACATAACTACTGCCTCTGAAGGAGGTGAAATATGCTGATGGAAGAAGCTCTCCTGTTGGTATAGTAGTATGTTTACTAAAGAGCTAGAGCAGCGGAACTGACAAGCCCTTACTTATGGCAGAATAAGTAATTAATTGTGTAACTTTGGTTGACTTTTTAATGTAGACTATTCCACCTCTCCTGGGTCACTGCGATGATTGCTTACTATAAGGTAGGTTGCAATCAGTGATGGTTGGGTTACACTATAGATTACAAGAGAATCAGGGGGCTCTGTGTCCTTGGCCAATATTTTCCATTCCTGTACAGCATGCAGTCTAACAGGTCATTGCTCGCTCTTGCCTGTTACATAGGGGAGGCAGCATTTGTTATGCTATATGTACTTTACACATAGTGGCTGTGTCTAGACTGGCAATTTTTTCCGCAAAATCATCTGATTTTGCGGAAAAACTTGCCAGCTGTCTACACTGGCCGCTTGAATTTCCGGAAAAGCACCGACGATCTCCTGTAAAATCATCAGTGCTTTTCCGGAAATACTATGCTGCTCCCGTTCGGGCAAAAGTCTTTTTCAGAAAGATTTTTGCGCGAAAAGGCCAGTGTGGACAGCATAGTACTGTTTTCCAAAAAAAAGCCCCGATTGCGAAAATGGCGATCAGGGCTTTTTTGCGGAAAACCGCGTCTAGATTGGCCACCGATGCTTTTCCGCAAAAAGTGCTTTTGCGGAAAAGCATCCTGCCAATCTAGATGTGCTTTTCCGTTAAAAGCATTTTCAGAAAATCATTCCAGTCTAGATGTAGCCAGTTAGTGTAGCTCGCTGGGATCCACTGGAATGAAAGGGGCTTGTGATGAGATGTACAAACCTCACTTTGGAAAGGAAGGAGTAAAAGAGTTACTTAAAAAGGTGATCAGAGTGGTTCACCGGCAGATAGAGATGAACTGACCTCCATGCTGAGCTCAAAAGAGTATCAGAGATGTTCTTGTTGTCATAGGCCTGGACACACCCACAAAGCAGGGACCTGTGACTCTCTGAAGATTAGATTTTATCTTTGTGTTTTTGTTCTTTGCTTTACCTTGTGGGAAGAGAGCAGACAGATAGGAATTGATCCAAAGAGACTGCCACATAATCCTGTGGGTGAAGGATATGGCTGCCTACCTAAGGGCTCTGCACTGGAACCCAGTGAGAAGGTGGGCCCAAGTTTCCCTATCAACACATAAACAAGGAGACTGCTATAAGCCGCTGATGCTCAGAATCTAGTGGGCGGGGGAAACACTGAAGATAAAAGGTCTGGCATGAGAGATCCTGCACAAGGAGGCCTTCTGCTTAATCCTGAGGACTCCCCCAATTGTTGGGCTCTTTATACATACCAACAAGACAGACTTGAACATGTGACTTGGCTGGAGGACAGAATTACTGGAAGGACAGACCAGCACTGGGCAGAGTATTAGTAGTAGTAAAGAGAGGTACCCTGGTGGAAGACAGACTGCCACTCTGCACCTGAAAAGCAGGTGTCACCATTGGTGAGCAAACCCCTTCATAGGGTTCCATAAAAATACAATAATATTAACTAGTAAAACACAGATAGCCATTTGGTTTCATAAGTGCAAGCCTGAACTTGGGAGAAGGGGCAATATTTGTCTCTGTTATCAATCTGGGCATTTTACAATAAAGGGGCACTCCCATGGAAATAAAATATTCTGCAGAAATATTATAGCTCCATAACTTACACAAAAGACAGAGTGTCTATGTAACAGTATTATCAAGTCAAAGATGAATGAGTGAATGAAACAAGTAGAGAAATTAAATGAAATAATTTTATACAATTAGTTTCATTCCAACACAGGAAATTGCAGTACATTGTTTGCCAGAGGGTGCAATGAAACAATATTCAAACCCTTTAAATTCAGCTGATGTATAGCAAATTCTGTTTACCCCAGGAGCCTCTTACAACTAATTTTTTTTTCATAATTCTGTTTAGCAATTTGTACAGAGTGGGTATAATCCAAATTAATAAGGCACCTAATGAATTCTATAGGCAGGCTTTGACCCTTTTATAAGAGGTACTCAAGAAAGTGCAACTTTGTGGGTTTAATCTACCACAAACACTGGCTTGCACATGGCCTCCAGGAGTACCGCATTTCATAGAATCATAGGACTGGAAGGGATCTCAAGAGGTCATTTAGTACAGCCCCCCACCCTCAAGGCAGGACCAAGCTCCGTCTACACCATCCCTGACAGATGTCTATCTAACCTGTTATTAAATATCTCCAGTGAGGGAGACTCCACCACCTCCCTTGGCAATTTATTCCAATATTTGACCACCCTGACAGTTAGGAATTTTTTCATGTCCAATCTAAACCTCCCCTGCTGCACTTTAAGCCCATTACTCCTTGTCCTGTCCTCAGAAACCAAGAGGAACAAATTTTCTCCTTCCTCCTTGTGACACCCTTTTAGATATTTGAAAACCGCTATCATGTCCCCCCTTAATCTTCTTTTTTCCAAACTAAACAAGCCCAGTTCATGAAGCCTGGCTTCATAGGTCATGTTCTCTAGACCTTTAATCATTCTTGTCGCTCTTCTCTGTACCCTTTCCAATTTCTCCACATCTTTCTTGAAATGTGGCGCCCAGAACTGGACACAGTACTCCAGCTGAGGCCTAACTAGTGCAGAGTAGAGCGGCAGAATGACTTCACGAGTTTTGCTTACAACACACCTGTTGATACAACCTTGAATCATATTTGGTTTTTTTTGCAACAGCATCACACTGTTGACTCATATTCAACTTGTGGTCCATTATGACCCCTAGATCCCTTTCCGCCATGCTCCTTCCTAGACAGTCGCTTCCCATCTTGTATGTATGGAACTGATTGTTCCTTCCTATGTGGAGCACTTTGCATTTCTCTTTATTAAACTTCATCCTGTTTACCTCTGACCATTTCTCTAACTTGCTAAGGTCATTTTGAATTATGTCCCTATCCTCCAAAGAAGTTGCAACCCCACCCAGTTTGGTATCATCTGCAAACTTAATAAGCATACTCTCTATCCCAATATCTACATCATTGATGAAGATATTGAACAGTATGGGTCCCAAAACAGACCCTTGCGGAACTCCACTTGTTATCCCTTTCCAGCAGGATTTAGCACCGTTAACAACAACTCTCTGACTACGGTTATCCAGCCAATTATGCACCCACCTTATCGTGGCCCTATCTAAGTTATATTTGCCTAGTTTATCAATAAGAATATCATGCGAGACCGTATCAAATGCCTTACTAAAGTCTAGGTATATGACATCCACCGCTACTCCCTTATCCACAAGGCTCGTTATCCTATCAAAGAAAGCTATCAGATTAGTTTGGCATGACTTGTTCTTCACAAACCCATGCTGGCTATTCCCTATCACTTTATTACCTTCCAAGTGTTTGCATAGGATTTCCTTAATTACCTGCTCCATTATCTTCCCTGGGACAGACGTTAAACTGACCGGTCTTTAGTTTCCTGGGTTGTTCTTATTCCCCTTTTTATAGATGGGCACAATATTTGCCCTTTTCCAGTCTTCTGGAATCACCCCGGTCTTCCATGATTTTTCAAAGATCATAGCTAAAGGCTCAGATACCTCCTCTAACAGCCCCTTGAGTATCCTGAGATGCACTTCATCAGGACCTGGTGAGTTGCAGACATCTAACTTTCCTAAGTGATTTTTAACTTGTTCTTTGTGTATCCTATCTTCTAAACTTACCCTCTCTCTGCTTGTATTCACGACGTTAGGCAACACTTCCAGACTTCTCGGTGAAGACCGAAACAAAGAAGTCATTGAGCATCTCCGCCATTTCCAAGTTTCCTGATACTCCTTCTTCCTCCTCACTAAGCAGTGGGCCTACCCTGTCCTTGGTCTTCCTCTTGCTTTTAATGTATTTATAAAAGGTCTTCTTGTTTCTCTTTATGCCTGTAGCTAGTTTGATCTCATTTTGTGCCTTTGCCTTTCTAATCTTGCCCCTGCATTCCCGTGTTGCTTGCCTATATTCATCCTTTGTTATTTGTCCTAGTTTCCATTTTTTATAGGACTCCTTTTTTATTTTGAGATCATGCAAGATCTCCTTGTTAAGCCAAGCTGGTCTTTTGCCGTATTTTCTATCTTTCCTACACAGCGGAATTGTTTGCTTTTGGGCCCTTAACAACATCCCTTTGAAATACTTCCAACTCTCCTCAATTGTTTTTCCCTTCAGTCTTGTTTCCCATGGGACCTTACCTACAAGTTCTCTGAGCTTATCAAAATCTGCCTTCCTGAAATCCATTACCTCAATTGTGCTGGTCTCCCTTCTACCTTTCCTTAAGATCATGAACTCTGTTATTTCATGATCACTGTCCCCCATACTGTCTTCCACTTTCAAGTTCTCAACTAGTTCCTCCCTGTTTGTTAAAATCAAATCCAGAACAGCTTCTCCTCTGGTAGCTTTTTCAACCTTCTGAAACAAAGTTGTCTCCAACGCAGTCCAGAAACTTATTGGATAGCCTGTGCCCCGCTGTGTTAGTTTCCCAACATATGTCTGGATAGTTGAAGTCCCCCACCACCACCAAATCTTGGGCTTTGGATAGTTTTGTTAATTGTTTAAAAAAGGCCTCATCCACCTCTTCCACCTGGCTAGGTGGCCTGTAGTAGACTCCTAGCATGACATCACCCTCATTTTTTACCCCTTTTAGCTTAACCCAGAGACTCTCTACACAGCTATCTCCTACGTTCATCTCCACTTCAGTCCAAGTGTGTACATTTTTAATATACAAAGCAACCCCTCCTCCCTTTTTTCCCTGTCTGTCCTTCCTGAGCAAGCCGTACCCTTCCATACCAACATTCCAATCATGTGTCCCACCCCACCAGGTTTCTGGAATACCAATGATATCATAGTTGTATTTATTTGTTAGCAATTCCAGTTCTTCCTGCTTATTACCCATACTTCTCGCATTTGTATATAGGCATCTAAGATACTGATTTGATCTTGCCTCCCTGTTGTGCCCTGACCCTCCTTTCTCCTTGCCATTATAGGCCGTAGTCCCCCCCATTTCCAACCCATCTCCCAGTCCCGCACATTCAGCACTTTGATTTGATGGAATCCTTCTAAGGGTTCATCTAGATTACATCCCTCTGTCATCAGAGGGATGTAAATTAGACATACCAACATTGCAGATGAAGCGGGGATTTAAATCTCCCGTGCATCATTTGAATAAAAATGGCTGCCATGTTTTGCTGAGTCAACAGTGTGTCAGCACAAAGACGGGGATCGGGAGACAAAGAAAGCCTTTGTCGGCTGATCCCTTATGCATCATAAAAGAATGTTTACAGGATCAGCCAACAAAGGCTTTATTTGTTGCCCGATCCCCGTCTTGACAGCCGCTTTGTGCTGACACACTGCTGATTCGGCAAAATGTGGCAGCCATTTTTATTCAAATGAAGCACGGGAGATTTAAATCCCTGCTTAATTTGCAATGTCGGTATGTCTAATTTACAACCCTCTGGTGACAGAGGGATGTAGTCTAGACATACACTATGATAGTAGCAAGTGTTTCATCTATATTTTAAGGATCAGTGTAACAAGATGTAATCTTAGCACTTCTATAGTGGAGAAGAGGGGAGCTCTTGGCTTCCTCAAATCTGAGAGGGCATCTCTGCACTGGAGAGTTATTTCTAAATAACTCCCCTTATTTTGAAACAAGGAGAGTGTCCACACTACCAAGCCTGTAATTTCAAAATAATAGGCTTGTTATTTCAGAATAACTTCTGCTTGTGAAAAGGAATAAACTTATTTCAAAATAGTTATTTCGGGAGTTATTATTTTGAAATCGCTTATTTCAAAATAATCTGGCTGTGTAGATATAGCCAGACTGACAATGGCTGACTAGAAACTTTGAAGTGAACTCTTGAGACACATGAGCAGGTTCATTTATAATGGTTTGTTTCAAGTTCAAATATAGTTCAGCTGTGTGAGGGAAATATGGGCAAAAACTTCGCTGGTATGTGCTACTTTAATTGTATCACCCCCAAATTCAAACACATATACACACAACAGACACACACACCCCCAACTATAAATTCACTCACACTAGAAAGCTCTGAATTTTTGTTTTGTTTACTTAGGACTCCAAAAATTCTGCCCTGCTGTATAGGCCCTTTGAGAATCTGACCTCTGTTTTTTGCACTTTCGAAGAAGGTTATACTGAAGCTGGTTTCAAAATCAGGTCCTAAATTTGCTGAATTGCAATAAAATTATCCTTGAATGAATATGAAACAACAAAATATAGTCTACCAAATATTCAAGCTAAGACATCTAGACAGACACACAAAATGGTATTTTTTTTTGTTTTTATGCTGATATTTCAAAGCATGAGGTGCAGTACCAATAAGATCTCATTACAAACAAAGAAATCTAGTATTAATTTTTGTTGAAAACAGTGTTGGGCTGCTGGTTCTTTATAAGAATTTTGGATTTGAAGGTTGGTATGGGGAGAAGCAGTATCTTGTTAACATTTGCATTTTAGACGAGTGTAATATACTCATCTGTTTTCATATAAAAAAACTGGAGGTTTGTACATTTTATTGTTTTCCTAATAGCTCTAAAGATAAAGTCACTATACATCCTAATATAAATGAATCTGAGCTACTGCATCAGCTCTTCGCAAATGAAGCCAATACTGCATTGCGGCTATTTTATTACCCACCATATACAGTTTCCAGTTGAGTATCCCATTAACCTTACAAAGCAATGCTATTATTTTAATTATATAAATTGAAATAGCAATGTATAATATCTATATCATGCACAGCTAAGATTAGAGCCATTTTTGTGAGTTTGAAAACTATCGTTCAATTTGATGCAATAGATCTTTTGTAGATGGCAAACCTACTTGTACATTTAATTAGTGGTAATTTTATTTTCCTCCATGGCTTACAGTCTGACCAGTGATATCATAAATCTGTACTGCCATTTTCTACTTTGTAAAGTACTGAGTAATGGAAAATGAGTAATGTGTCCTGATTTTAAAGGAAAAGGAAGAACTACTGAGTCAGATAGGAAGCACCAAAACCAAGACATTTATTCTGTCTTACAAACCAGCCCAAAAAAGTTCCTATTCTGTGTCCTTGGGTTCTTTCACAATTATTAAAAAACAGGGATATATACATTATACCTAGATCCTATTCATCTGTTGAAAAGCAACAAATTAAGCCTGTATATTCTTAAGGAAAAATAATAAATTGAGCCATAGATATATTGAGACTATATGGGGCGAAGAATGAAATAATATTTCTGATTTTCATAAAGTTTAGATAATGAACACACAAGTCACAAAAGCCATGGTGGAATGGAAGCACAAATGACTTTTGCTAGTTCAGTCTAGAATGTTCAAGTGCCTAGTGGTGAATGGTGGAATAATCCAAATAATAGTTGCAGTGTTTGTAGGAAGAATTTATGAAGGAAGCAGGACAGGAGATTGGTGTTTATCAATATACCACTCTGAAGTAGTTACCATATTTGCCCTTATATAGGTGTTGTTATCCATCTTCCATTAGCTGCCTACTTTTCTTTGCCACATTTTCTAGAGGAGGTGCTCCTAAATCAACCAGTCTTAAACCCTTATTATTCTCTACTGCCTTCCACATTGTGAAGTCCTGTCTATTGGTGTTAACTAGATGCAAAGCTCTTCCAAACTGGAATTACAGCATGTGACTCCTTTTTGCATTGGTATAAGGAACTAGTATAAGGCAATGGAGATGCTGTGTTCTGATATCAACTAACCCCAAAATAGCCTTATCTGAAATATATCAAATTCTTCCACAGAAAATAAACAATATATGAAAAGATTTAATGTGTAGTTTTTTACAGCTGTGTGAACTAAACTACTACAGATGAATAATTAAACAAGTATCCAACACACAATCTCTTCTCAAATCTAATTGACATCTACAATCCTTTCTATACTCTAGTTTTGTGCAAAAACATATTCTACATGCTTAATTCAGGTGCTTGGTTTACACACATGGGCTACGTCTAGACTGGCATGATTTTCCGGAAATACTTTTAACAGAAAAGTTTTTCCGTTAAAAGTATTTCCACAAAAGCACGTCTAGATTGGTCCCAGAGTTATCATTATAACGATGCGCTTTTGCACAAAAGCGCGTCTATGTTGGCGGGACGCTTTTGCGCAAAAGCAGAAGCCCGGAACCATTTTAAGGAGGGCAAAAGGGCAGCAGGGGCAGGGACTGGAGCTCCTTTGAGACATGTGCTTAAAGGGATCTCCCTGGACAGCTGTTTCTCTCCTGCTGCGTGCTATAGGAACTCTTGCAGGGACTGTCAACCGTAGCAGTTTTGGTGGTTGCCCTCTGCCTTTTTGGTCACCCCTGCCTTTTGCCACTTAGTGCCTTTGCTTGGTTTTTTTTTTTTTATCTCCCTTATTTTTTTTGCCATGGAGCCGGGGTGGCCATGCGCCTGCTCTGGCCCCTGCCAGCCATTTTGGAGTGCCCGCAGCTGGTGCTCCAGGCTGCTTCCCTTCTGTTCCAGGGAATGGAGGCGCAGATTGCTTTGGAATCCCTCACCAGGGAGGCGGTGGCATCCCTGTGGCATCCCCACCCCTGCATGGAGAGGCCACTGTGGAGACTGGACACCAGTACGGACTGGTGGGACTGGCTGGTCCTGTGGCAATGGGACAACCAGCAATGGCTCCGGAACTTTCACATGCGAAAGCGGATGTTCCTGGAGCTGTGTGCCTGCTTGCCCCTGAGCTCCAGGGAAGCACCACCCAGCTGCGGGCACCCATCCCCGTCAACAAGAGGGTCACCATCGCACTATGGAAACTGGCCACCTCGGACAGCTACTGATCAGTGGCACACCAGTTCGGGGTGGCCAGATCCACCATCGGTGTCGTCGTGATGCAGGTAAGTCCCGGGGGAGTGAGGATGGTGTTGCACTCCATGCCCAGGGGCAGCCAAGACTCCAGGCCGGGTCACCCAGGGGTTTGGGCCATCCCTCCCTTGCACAGGCCTGCTGGTGGGGGAAGGGGCCATGGGGCAAGGGGGCCCTGGTGTATATATGTGTGTGTGTGTGTGTGTGTGTGTGTGTGAGAGAGAGTGCACATCACGGGGGAGGGAGGTCTAAGGGAGCACACACTCACCCTGCCTTATGTGATGTGTTCCCCTGTGTTTCTCTGCACCCTCCTGCAGGTCGTCCACGCCATCAACGACGTCCTGCTCCCAAGAATCATTCGCCTGTGCGATGTGGACGCTACTGTGGCCAGCTTCGCTGCCCTCGGGTTCCCCAACTGCGGGGGAGCCCTGGATGCAACCCACATCCCTGTCTGGGCCCCGGAGCATCGAGCGGCCCATTTTATGATCAGGAAGGGGTACTGCTCACTTGTCCTCCAGGCCCTCATGGACCACTATGGCCACTTTAGACGTTTATGAAGGCTGGTCCAGCAGGGCACATGACTTCTGCATCCTCCGGAACTCCAACCTGTTCATAGCCCTCCGGAACTCCAACTGGAGGCAGGCACCTACTTCCCCCGGCGGGAGTTGACTGTCGGGGATGTGCCTATGCCCATATGTGTCGTCAGGAACGCGGCCTACCCCCTGCTGCCCTGGCTAATGCGGCCCTATATGGCGTGGCCAGACCAGAACCGGGCCCGGTTCAACGACCACCTCAACGGGGCCCGCAATCACGTGGAGTGCGCCTTCGGCCGCTTGAAAGCCCGCTTCCGGTGTTTGCTCAATGAGCGGAATGCCACAGAGATAGTGGCTGCGTGCTCCACAATCTTGTGGAGCGGAGTGGGCAGCCGAGGGCCAGGGCTATGAACAGCCCCACACAGCTGCCATCCGCCAGGTGCACCAGGATGAGGTGCGTATCCGAGAGGCCCTAATGGACATGTTTACCCAGGCCCCATAGTAGGGTTGCCTCGGTCTCCCTTTGAAACTCCCTCTGATCCCTTCTCCTTTCCCCTCCCCTCCCCTCCTCTTACCTCCCAATAAACACCGAACACAAGTTTTGTTTTGAACAGAAAAAACTTGTATTTTTTTATTTACAAGGGGGAGAGGCGGAGGAGATCTTGAACCGGGAGGGGGAGGAGATCCTAAACCGGGAAGGGGAGGAGCTACTCCTCGGAGGGGTGGCCCCTGCGAGCGCTCCTACGGGGGCGGACCTGCACATGGGGGGCAAGCCGCATCGGGGCAGGCTGCACAGAGCAGTGGGCAGGAGGGGCCATTGCAGGAGCAGGAGGAGCCATTGCAGGAGCAGGAGGAGCCATTGCAGGAGCAGGAGGGGCCATTGCAGGAGGGAGTAGGGGCAGTGCTAGGGGAGGGATGGCAGGGGCATGGGGCAAGGCCATGCCATAATGAATGGCATGGCTAATGTGGGCGGTCAGGGTGGTGATTGAATCCGCCATGCAGACACACTGGGCCTGGAAGGCACCCCAGGCCTCCTGGCACCACTGCAGGTCCGCCTCCACACGTCGAGTGATGGCTGCCTCAACGCGCTCAACAGCCTGCACGTGGCGCCGAAGGAACTAGTCCCGGTGGCGGAGCCACTGCCTCGGTGGTTGGGCAGCTGGAGGTGCTGCTGCTGCCGCCGCCGCTGCTGCAGGATTCGAGGGTCCCCGGCTTGTGCTTGGTCCCGCTGCAGGGAAGAGAAAAAAGGATGGATCGGTCAGGCAGCCCGGCCACTGTCTCCACACCTCATGCCCTCCACCCCTGAGCCCAGGTGACACCACTGTAGTGTGGCTTGGGCCCAATCGGTTACCCCCCATCCCCATGTTGTATGTTTGCATACAGGAGTGTCCCTGGAGTAGGGTCCTCCTCCATGTATTGAAACAACTGGTCTGTGTCCTGACCTGGAGGAGGGTTGGAGGGCGCTTGTGTTGTGTTCAATTGTGGAACTTCCTGCCGGTGGAGGCTGTGAGGCTTTGGGCTACTCAATGGTGTTTGACAGGGAGTGAGAGGAATCCCCATACAGTGCCTGAGATCACATCTGGCAGACGTGGTCTGGGCTCTCAGATCTCCATCACGTGGGATGTCTCCTGGACGGAACCAGGGGTGACTGGGATGTACCATCCTTGCGGCAAAACTCAGGTGGCCCTAGGGCCGGCTCGAGCTCTTCCCCTTCTCCCCCTCCCATTAGCCCTCACACACGTAGCCCAGGGACATGTGTGGCCGCAGTGGGGACTTCCCTCGGGGAGCCAGCCAAGGCACCTGGAGTTGGCGAGGGGCTCAGTGGGGGCCACGCTCAAAGGGCTGTGATGCTGTGGTTTTCCCACGAGTGGTGTCTGTGGTGCCTCACAGCCAGGCATGGGACAGTGTGCCGTTCTGTGTGCTGTACCCTTGTGGAGGTGGGCGGGCTCTGGCCTGAGTCCCTGGGACCCTGGCTGGGTCCAGCCGGCATCCACCGTTCCCCCCTGGTCCTGCCGGATGTGTGAGAGCAGCACGGTCCCAGGCCATGGCCACAGCCAACTCGGTCACCAGGCTGCACCTGGTTGCACGTGCTGGTTCCTGCCTAATGCTACACAGCGTGCAGCTCACACGGCCTTAGTGATGTGCTGTCCCTCTCCACCCCCCCCCCCCCCACCCTTGTGAGTGCAAAGTGTAACACTCACCGGTTGATCCTTCCCCGACCTCTGAAGATGCACGGGAGACATCGGGGCTGCCGGAGAGGGCCTGCAGGGTGGCAGTGCTGGCCTTATCCTCCGACACACTGCTGTCTCCTTCCCTGCCTTGGTGGTCCTGGTGACGGGGGGGCGGGGGGAGCTCATGCTGCTGTCCACGGGGAGGTCCAGTGCCTCTGGTGCTGGCTGGCCTAGGATAGTGTGGAGCCGTTGGTAATGGGGGCAGATGTAGGCTACTGCCCCCTGGCCTGGACATAGCCTAGGCGCAGCTCTTTGACTTTAGCCTGGACTTGTTCCAGGGTCCAGGCTGGATGGCCCTTCTGGGCGAGCACCTGGGCCATAAGGAAAAAGATCTTCCTATTCTGGTGCTGGGAGCGGGTCTCATGCAGGGCCTCCTCCTCCTGCCAGAGGTCCAGGAGGGCTTCCAGATCCCCCGGGGACCAGGATGGGGCCCTTCTTTTTCTGGCCCTGGGGGCCTCCTGTGTTGGGGGTGCGGGTGGCTGATCCCCACCTGAAGCTGCCATCTTGCTGGGGGGGGGGGGGGTGTCTGCTGGATGGCAGGGGCCACGTGGCAGAGCTGTGGCCAGAGGTCTGAGAAGGGCTCCTGCCTTGTAACCTCAGCAGCTGGCATCTACTTTAAGGAGGCTCAGGTTACCAGGAAGTCCTGGCTACAGAGCTTCCGAATGTCCACTAGGGTTTTTTTCCATTTAGCCTGCTTTTGCGCAAAACATCTTAGCTCCCTGTCTACACTGGCCCTTTTGCGCAAAAACATTTCCGCAAGAGGGCTTTTTCCCAAATGGGAACGTCAAACATTTGCGCAAGAAGCACTGATTTCAGACAGTAGAACGCCAGTGCTTTTTCACAAAAGCAAGTGGCCAGTGTAGAAAGCTGGCAAATTTTTGCGCAAAAGCACTTGCTTTTGCTCAAAATCTTGCCAGTCTAGACGAACCCATGGAATGGCAAAACTAAAAATCACCTGTGCTTAAATTTTACAATACCAAACTGATTTATAGTAATTGCAGACAACACATACGAACAACAACAAAAAGCAACCGCTAATCCCAAATAATGAAGCAGTCAAAAATAAGTAGACAGTGGATTTTCTTATAATAATTTAATAAATAATCCACTATAAAATTTTGGCTCTGGGATTTACACATGTATTGGTGAAAGAGCCATAAATGTGGTATAGCAAAACAAATAACACTTGCTTTTTAGAAAGGACATATGCTTAATTAGTTTTAATATATAATAAACAGTATTTATTCATTCCCAATCTAAAACATTTGTTTATTTTGATTATTTATATTTGATAATTGATCCTATAATTGATTTCCTCTCATCCATTTCTATTCTCACTGCTTGAGTGGATTACTGCAGTGTAGTCTACATGGAACTAGGGATGTAAGAGTTTAACCATTTAATCAGTTAACTGATAAGCATAAGCTTATCAGTTTCCATTGCAGTTAAACTCTTCTTGCCTACAGGAACATGCCAGCTCCCAGCGTGCACTGGCTCCCAGCTGCCAGCCCTGCTTCTGGGGAGCTGGCTGCTTTGCGGGCTCTGCAGTATCAGAGCCAGCAACATTGGGCAGCAGCTGGCTTCCTAGGAACGAGGGTGGCAGATGAAGCCGATGTGCACCAGGAGCCAGCTTACAGGATTTTAAGCAGTTACATGGTGTGGCATGGTCCCCAGCCCTGCCCTCTTCTTCCCAAGGTTAAAGCAGGCCCTGAGGCCTAGTCCAGCACAATCGCAGGCCCTGAGGACTAGTCTGCAGTTAAAGCAGGCCCTGAGGCCTAGTCCACGCCCTGAGGGGATGGGTTGGCGGGGTCCGGGCCCTCCCTCTCCACCGGACCCCAACTCAGGGCCCTATTAGTGGTGGGTGGTTCCCACCACCGGCTTAGCGGGACGTTCTCCCCAAAACGTGCGAGCCCACAGGGGTGTTCCCTGCCCCTTGCCCTGGGTTGCTTCCTACCCCAGCCCTGTGGCCGACGGAGACCCCACCTGGCAAAGCTGGGCTGGCGGTGGCTGCAATGTTGGCAGGTCCCGTGTCTGGGGCAGCAGTTAAGGGGTTGTCCACTGCAGCGGGGTGGGCACTCCCCCGGAGTCAGCGTTGCGGGTGTGCTCGACCTGGGGATGATAGCAGCAGCGGCGGCGGTCCCAACGGCTCTTGTTCCAGCAGCAAGTCCGGGTCTGGGGGTTGGGCTGGAGCTCCTTCCTCCACAGAGGTCAGCCACAACTGAGCAGCCCAGCAGCCTTTTATACTGGGGCTGCACTGCAAGCATGCCCATCAGGGCTGTGAGAGAGGGGCATATTCTACCCAATAGACGGGCTCTTCGCCCCCCTGTTCAGTGCGGGGCAGGCCAACCCCATCACACATGGTTACTTTTTTAAAAACATTTTTTACATCCCTACATGAATCTGCACCTTAAATCAATCCAGAAATGTACATTAATGGAGAATTCAGTAGTCAATTTATTAAGCTATGTTACCTCATGGCAGAACTTGAAATATGTGCTCCATAATCTGCACTGCTTATTGGTTTCCAGAGTGAATGTAAGGTGTTTACTTACTTCAGTCCTATATAGCTTCAGATCTTCCTACTTCACAGGACCTCCTCCCTCTTTGTGCCATCCTGCAACAGTTGCAAGCCCATGGAGGTGTTCAAACTGGATCCTCCTCAATTTAAAAGATTTTTCTGTGAAAAGGACTCTGTGATCATGGCCGACGACGTAGAACCTCATGTCAAGACCCCAAGCGGTGTCTATTGTGTGAGATCTAAGGTGTTACTGGCGTGGGATAATTGACTGGTCCTTTAGGATTGGGAATAACGTGAATAGTGCTATGATATTAGATTGTCCCATACATCAATCACAAAGGTAGGCTTGGGAGGTAAGATAGATGGAAGTACCCCAGGGGACTGTCTGAGAACCCATGCTAAGGTTGTCACACTACTTGAGGACTTTACAGTTAACAGTAGTTGGAATCTAAATACAGATGTCACAACTGATGTGGGGTTTGTGTCCTGCTTCATGTCAGTCTGCCCTGGGGTTGCACTGCAGGACAGATTAACAGGCCCTGGCTTTGGAACAAGATTTTCCTCGCTGATCTAACACAGTTGTGATTTCTTGACCTTCTGGGAATACTGCAAGGTGCCTCTGAGAAGGCTGCTTCAGAACTGGGCTTTTGAGAGTAAACAGATCTGTGGAGCATAGTGAAGTCACAGGGGAGGAGTTTGTGTTCTTTTGTCACTGATTTGATTTGTTAAAGTAATTTATGGCAGAGTATCTAATGGTGCTGGATAGATGCTATTTTTCTACATTTGAGAGAGAAAGAAAAAGAAATAAAATAAATGTCCCCTACTTCATACTGGGTTTTCTATATAGTGAAGACTTTCATTCAAAAAGGCACTTATTGCTTTAGATTTTCTATTCATTGCTGTGTAAAGTAAAACTATCTTCCTTAACTGTTCCAATATAGAAGAGAAACTGGTCTGAAAGCCTTTTTATTGCTTTACAGGCAGTCTTTAGTGACATTCAATGTTATTGCATTAGAATAACTTTTTTTAAAAAAAGGATAATTGTTTTCTAGACTGTATAGTGTGATACAAAGAAACAAGAACAATTACTGAGCATAGAGAAGCTATTAAAGCATTATATTGCTATATAAATGCAAGGAGAGTAAGCAGGATAGAACATTTCCTCTAAAATTAACAGCGCAGGTGAAGACTAAAGTGAATCTATTAAAGCTATTTTAGAGTTTAAATTTCCATCATGGTACAAGGTATATCACATTGTAATACATCCTTAATAATCAAATATTTATATATAAATTGTATTGTGATCCTTTTATGTTTGTCACACCAAAAATTATAGTATGTAGTACATAAAGTTACCTTTCCTATTAAATGAGGCTTATCCAGTTAATTGTTTCATACTGACAACTTGGACTCTAGATCAGCGGTTCTCAAATTTTTTTTCATTTGCAGACTCCTAAAACGTTTTGAATAGAGGTGCAGATATTTCTGGAAATTTTGGGTGTAGTCTGCAGACTGGGATCCGTAGGTTGAAAACCACTAGATGATCAGTGTATCACAGCTCTCAGTACAACATAATTTATTTATGATGTTACTCTTACACTCAAATGTCTTATTATTTCCAGGCATAGCTATTTGGCATGTACAGATCAACTATGGCAAACAGAAAGAAAAATAAATGTTTATCAAGTCATTTTGCAGAAATCTGATAGGTCTAAGAAACGTGATTCTACATTTCTCTATGAAATATCACTTATTGGCGGCAATAGTATTATTTTTTGGTTTTCAAAAAATATCTAGTAAAACTCTTATTCTCAATAATGGAGATAAGGAATGAATGTACTGCTTTCAACAATGTTTTGCTGATACTCCACATGGCATGCACATTTATCTCATTTGCCAAAGACTCAACAAATTATACATCTTAGTGTTAAAACTATAGAATCGTCAGTACTGTATTGTTCATAATACCGTTTTTAATTTCTAGTGCTTGCCATCTGAGGATTAAACTCTTACAAAGCCCCACAATAGGTAGATATTATCTCTCATTTACAGAAGGGAAACTGAGGAACTATATTTAACTATGTAACTTCTAAAAATCACAGATCCAATTAGCAATCAGTCACAGATCCCTGAATTCCCTGATTTGTGCTTTAGTCACTATGCTTGCCATTGGCTCTGCCACTCATTTGCCAGAGAATGTTGTGAAAGGAAAAGTTAGTCAGTCATTTTAACCATTCCCCTGCTAATTCAGGATTCCTCCTACCATAAATATTATAGCATTCTGCTCTGTTGAGTTATAAATATTGAAAATAATAGCACTTCCACCACTTGAACTTGGAGAACCCCAAGGTGCAATAAATCTCAGCCAAAAAGTTTTTCTTGACCCTGATATTTAGCTTCAACTTCCCTCTTCATTTTCATCTCATTTCATTTTAAATTATACCCCCTTTCATTACCCTAAATTCTCCTCAATCCTTCAGGTTTAAATTAGGAGTCTTTTTTCTTTTTGTATATCTATATTTGAACACAACTAATGTACTACCCATTGTCAATAGCACTGTATTATTGTAAAACTCTTTTTGTAGGCCAAGTCAATAGATTGCATAAAATATATAAACAACAATAAAATGGGAATATGAGGCCTTGAGTTAGATTAATATTGCAACTCCTCCAGTACCACACATACTAAAATTACAATAATTAACACCAATAATTAATATATCTATTATCGCTCCAGGAACAGTGTGGTTCTTAGTTTTTCATAGGAAATAGTATATACCATATCAGTTCACAAAACTAAGCCTTGATGATTTTAGAATTCATGCAAGATGAAAATATCAGAGTAGTGCTGTTTCTTTTGCATTTTTGTAAAGCTCATATTTAGATTTTGGAATGAAGCAAAACCTCCCATCTCAAACTTGCCATGAAAGCTAATCTATAGGCCACAGAATCAATTCCATCCTGCAACGTCTCCAAAAATGCACTTAAATCAATTTGCTACAAAGGCTTTTCATAAAATTGTGCATGGAGAAAATGTATTCTGTTGTAATATAAATATAATTACTTAAGCCAGGGGAGGGGAACCTCAGGTCCCGGGGCTGGATGCAAGTCCTGAGGCTCAGGGCCCCTCCACCATTGGGGAGCCCTTCCTGGAGCTCCAGCCCCCCCTGTTCCGCCATCGTGGGGCTGGAGCACACCTAGGCTCTGGAGTACAAAGGGAATGTGGGGTGTGCTTTTCTCCTCAGTTGGGGACCACATTAGTGAGGATTCTGGTGTGGTTTTTTTTTTTGGTTTTTTGCTTCTCACTTATGTGCAGTCCCCAACTGATTTTGCTGTGGGTCAGTAGCCCACAAACCAAAAAAGGTTCCCTACCCCTGACTTAAGCAGACTCATCGCTGTTACCTCATTGCAATACAGTATCTTAGCTTGACAAATGTTAAACATTAAAAATAAAACAAGCGTGTCAACAGGACCACACATATACATTACTTGGCGTCTAGCAATTATTTTTTAAAAGACAAATAGTCTTGTCTTCTGAGTAGTTTCTTTCTTTACTAAATTAATATGTAGTTCTCTTGCTTAAACACTAAGAACAAAGTTATAACTCGTAATTGTTCTGTTAATAGGCTGTCAGAGAAAGGGACCACCCATAATCTGGAAGGGAATTATAATACACTTCAAACTTTGGCTTTAATGCAATCCTTTTTCCAGGAAACAAGTTTTTAAGAGGACTACTTGAGACCCTTAAGAATTAAATAAAGATTTGTTCTTTATTCCCCATAGAGAAAGTCACATTGGTCAAGCTGATGGGGAAGTTGAATGACAATTATTGACTTCAGGTTGTCATGAATTTGAAATCCAAGTGCAGTTCCATAATAACTGGTGAAATAACAGCACAGCTGGGAAGTATGACACTATTGACCTATAACCTTATCTCTTCTCATGAAAGCTGACTTTTAGCCATATGGACAGAAACCTTATGTTAAACGTTTCAGAGAATATAATTTTTTTCAATACATTTATTTCGATGTATTCTACAATCACATACCTCTCTTTGTATATTACTACTTTAATAACAACACTTGTCTCTGTGAGAAAGATGCATTTTTATTTGTCTATTGAGAACCATATACAAATACAGTTTTTCGTTTGTATTCCTTCTGATGGTTACCCAATTCAAGTTGTTCTCAGGGTTTATGAAGGAGACCTTGTAAACATTCACTGTTTGAAATTACTAGCCTAACAAAATAATTCACTCTAAAATGATCTCAAAATGTGTATCACATAAGACTAGAGTTCTTGTACCGTAGCGGCTACAATCCCCACACAACTTATTTAGAACTGTAACACAAAACCACAACAAACTTGCAAATGTATTTGCCTCTCCAGTCACTAAAATAATGTATGAGAGGGATTTTGCCCATACATCTTACAAAGGTGCAGAGTGAATGGCTATTCCTTGACAGTAGCTAGCAATGCTGTTCAGGTTCCCTTGATCAATAAGCAGAATAGAATTTTGCCTATCCTACCTGCTTGTGCCTCACATCTATTTCAGAAGTGAAGCTATAGGAACCAAAACCATCCAAATCTATGCATCAATGTTTACATCTATGCCAATTGTTTACAGCCCAAAATGACACGAATGTGTATTTTATTATGAAAACACAATGATTATTTGAATGTGTATGTTTTTTCTTTCTACGCCTCTGAATTTTTTCTTATATACACATTGAACCTCCCAAATCCAGGACTCTCTGGTCCAGCAATATCCAGGGTCCAGAAGGGCTACAGACATTGCTGAACCAAAGAGTCCTGGAGGCAGACAGCAGGAGCCTGCCAGAATAACCCAGGGCTGGGGGGCCCTGGCTGGGCCAGCAGTGGCTGGGCCAGGTGGCAGCTGGGGAGCCTCAGCACAGCTGAATAACCCTTGGCATCTGCAGGACTGGCAGCAGCGAGCAGGAGCCCCAGCCTTAGGAGCCTGGGAGTGGGACAGCTAGCAGGGGAGCCTTGACCTTCCCTGGTCTGGTAAACTTCCTTGTTCAGGATTGGTCAGGTCCTGACTGTGCCAGATGAGGGAGGTCAAACCAGTAATCATGTTTTTAAATTAGATGGGTTTGCAATCTTTTATAAATTGTTGATGTTCTTAATATTTTATTTATTTGAGGATACAACAAAAAGATGTTATTTTTTCCATCACTTTGGTTACTTTTTAGGATCAATTATCTGTTGCAGTTCACATTGCTGTATACTGTTTTACAGATCTGCTGCAGTCAACATCTGTAGAAAAGTCCTAGAAATTGATTTACGGTTGAAACACAAGCATGTCCAATTCTACTACTTTGCAGGGTCATATATCTTTTGGTAGAAGAATGTCCATGTCGTCCCCACATGTGTTACTGATAACACAACCCTACCAGGCACAGATGTAGTTATAGCTCCAGGGAAATACCACCTAACAATGCACAGGAACAACCCAACCATTCTAACATTTGTATTTTAAAACCTTCTATTGTACTATAGACAATATTTCTCCCGTTTCCTTCTGCATTTTTCCAGGGTATCAAGACATTCCTAAAGGACAACAAGTATAGGGTAAAATACAACTGTATATAATCTAGGATACGCTGTTTTCCAAACCTCCACTTAATAGTGGAAAGTTTTAAAAAATAATTGCTCTTCTGGCAAACTCAAAGAAAATGGAACTAGATGCTGACACTTTTTCATTAGGAGGCTTGGCATAATAAAGTTAATGGATGGGAAGCTTTCTGCAATTAAACATGACAGGTGCATTGCTTTCTCAGTCCCTCTAAACCACATCAATAAATTCTATCAGAAAGTTTAGTTGCATGAATTTTAAAACTTCTTCCAATTTACTCAACTTTTATACTGCAACGTACTATAATATCATTTATTATATATTTTAGCAATATAAACCAATGACTTTATGAAAGACAGAAATTTTCTAAGATTCACACATCTGACACATGACAGTTTTAGCTTTCATCTGGCCAGTCTAAATAAGGTTCAAGATTTAGATTAGATTGTGTGTTTACTTTTATCTTCTTTACTACCCCAGAAACCGCTCAGTCTCCAGGGCCATCGATTTAGCATCTTCTGCAAAGATTAAATAAAACAAATATTGACACAAATACTGTAGCAATATGAAGTTGTAGTGTCATTTATTTCAGCAATGCGGTCACAATGCAGCATACCACAATAATTCATTCTTTTTAGGTGACAAATCTGAGGAATTGTCCCAAACTGAGGTGTTATTAGAAGTAGTTTTGGAACAAATAGATAAACTTAACAGTAACAAGTCACCGGGACCAGATGGCTGAAAGAACTCAAGTGGGCAAGTGTGGAACTATTAACTGTGGTTTTTAACCTATCCTTTAAATCAGCTTCCATACCTAATGATTGGAAGATAGCTAACATGACGCCAATATTTAAAAAGGGCTCTGGAGGTGATCCTGGCAATTACAGACTGGTAAGTCTAATATCAGTACCGTGCAAATTAGTTGAAACTACAGTAAAGAATACTATTTTCAGACACATGGATGAATATAATTTGTTGGGGGAAAGTCAACATGGTTTCTGTAAAGGGAAATCAAGCCTTACTAATATGCTACAGTTCTTTGAGGAGGTGAACAAACATGTGGACAAGGGGAATCCAGTGGTTACAGTATACTTACATTTCCTGAAAGCCTTTGACAAGGACCCTCACCAAAGGCTCTTAAATAATGTAAGTTGTCATGGGATAAGAGGGAGGGTCCTTTTGTGGATTGGTAACTGGTTAAAAGACAGGAAACAAAGGGTAGGAATAAATGGTAAGTTTTCTGAGTGGAGAGAGTTAACTAGTGGTGTCCCCCAAGGGTCTATCCTGGGACCCATCCTATTCAATTTATTTATAAATGATCTAGAGAAAGGGGTAAACAGTGAGGTGGCAAACTTTGCAGATGATACCAAACTGCTCAAGATAGTTTAGACCAAAGCAGACTGCGAAAAGCTTCAAAATGACCTCACCAAACTAAGTGAGTGGTCAAAAAAATGGCAAATGAAATTGAATGTTGATAGATGTAAAGTAATGCATATTGGAAAAAATAATCCCAAATATATAATATGATGAGGACTAATTTGGCTACAAATATTCAAGAGAGATCTTGGAGTCCTTGTGGATAGCTCTCTGAAAACATCCACTTAATGTGCAGCAATAGTCAAAAAAGCAAATAGGATGTTAGGTGTCATTAAAAAAGGGATAGGGAATAAGAAAAAAATTTTTGCCTCTACATGCAACTATGGTACACCCACATCTTGAATACTGTGTAAAGATGTGGTTGCCTCATCTCAAAAAAGATTCAGAAAAGGGCAACAAAAATGATTAAATGTTTGGAACGGGTCCCATATGAAGAGAGATTAAAAAGACTTGGTCTTTTCAGCTTGGAAAAGAAGAGACTAAGGGGGGATATGACAGGTCTATAAAATCATGACTAGTATGGAAAAAGTGAATAAGGAAAAGTTACTTATTCTCACAATAAAAGAACTAGGGGCCACCAAATTAAATTAATAGGCAGACAAAACAAACAAAAGGAAGTTTTTCTTCACTCAGTGCACAGTCAACCTGTGGAACTCCTTGACGGACAATGCGGTGAAGGCTAGAACTTTAACAGGGTTCAAAAAATTCCTAGAGAGTTTCATGGAAGTTAGATCCATCAATGGATATTAGCCAGGATAGGTCGGAATGGTAACCCTAGCCTCTGTTTTTCTGGAAATGGATGACATGAGAGGGATTATGTGATGATTTCTTGTTGTGTTCCCTCCCTCTGGAGCATCTGGCATTGGCCACTATCAGAAGACAGGATACTGTGCTAGATAGACCTTTGGTCTGACCTAGTATGGCCGTTCTTTTATTCTTAATTACATACCTAACTAAGGGTATGTCTACACTACCCTCCTAATTCGAAATAGGAGGGTAATGTAGTCATACCGCAATTGCAAATGAAGCCCGGGATTTGAATTTCCCGGGCTTCATTTGCATAAAGCCGGCCGGTGCCATTTTTAAATGCCGGCAGTTCGAACCATTTAAAAATGGCGCCGGCCGGCTTTATGCAAATGAAGCCCGGGAAATTCAAATCCCGGGCTTCATTTGCAATTGCGGTATGACTACATTACCCTCCTATTTCGAATTAAGAGGGTAGTGTAGACATACCCTAAGAGAATGCAAATAATCCCATCCTTATTCAGGAAAGTACTGAAGCATGTGTTTAATTTACAGCATGTGCTTAAGTCCCATCAACTTCAGTGGGACTACTCAAATCCTTAATGTGATCAAGTATTTTCCTGGATTAGGAATCATGCACTGAATGCTATATACAGGCAGTCCCCGGGTTACGTACAAGATAGGGACTGTAGGTTTGTTCTTAAGTTGAATCTGTATGTAAGTCGGAACTGGCGTCCAGGTTCAGCCGCTGCTGAAACTGATCAGTTTCAACAGCCGCTGAATCTGGAGGCCAGTTCTGACTTACATACAGATTCAACTTAAGAACCCCAGGCATCCCCAAGTCAGCTACTGCTGAAACTGATCAGCAGCTGATTCCAGAAAGCCCGGGGCAGGGGCTTCCTGTAGTCAGCCACTGGTCAGTTTCAGCAGCGGCTGACTTGGGGACACCTGGGGCAGAGCAGCTGGGGTGCTGCTGGGTTGGTCCAGTGGCGCCCAGAGTGGCACTACGGGACCAACTGGCAGTGCCCCAGCTGCTGTACCACAGGCGTCCGGAGCAAAGCCGTGGAGCACGGGGGCAGCGGGACAGCCCAGACGCGCCGTGGCTATCCTGCTGCCCTCAGGCTCCGTGGCTTTGCTCTGCTTTGCTCCCCATCCCCCTGGTCTGCAGACCAGGGGGACGGGGAGCAAAGCGACGGAACACGCGGGCAGCGGACAGCCCAGATGCGTCTGGGCTGTCAGCTGGCCGCGTGCTCCGCGGCTTTGCTCTGCTCTGCTCCCCGTCCCCCTGGTCTGCAGACCAGGGGGACGGGGAGCAGAGCAGAGCAGAGCAAAGCGGTGGAACACGCGGCCAACGGACAGCCCAGACGCGTCTGGGCTGTCCGCTGCCTGCATGTTCCGCCGCTTTGCTTCCTCTCCCTGGTCTGCTGGAGACCAGGGAGAGGGAGGGTCCCGTTCGTAACTGCAGATCCGACATAAGTCGGATCCGCGTAACTCGGGGACTGCCTGTATCCTGTAGAAGAGAAGTCAGAACGTTTTATATGGTTTTGCCAATCTGTTTTATGTGGAAGATGGTCAAATAACATGGTGACAGGTGCAGACTGTTCTCAGGTAAAGAGCCCATAAAATAAAAAAATTACTTTATTTGATAACCCCCCCCCCCCCCCCCCAGTTTCACACATGCATCCCAGCCAACTATTTAGAGCTGTGATGAATTACTATGAACCATGTTATGACATCACAGGTACTGTCCCATGGAACTGGCCCAGTTATACATTCTAATGCATACTTTTTCATACTTAATAAACTTGCACTCCTCTCATTCCAGAGGTTTTTTTAATTGTGTAATTCAATATCTTCATGAGAAAAAATATTAGATGTATTCCATTCTCCCCGCCCCCCCTCAAGTACTCAGAACAAAAAACATTTTTTCAAACACAAGAACAACTCCCCTGTGACTGAGGAAAGGAAATTTCAGCCTATGCCGTTAATATTTTAGAAACTTTGCAAAACCCAAAATAAGATATTTTAAAATTTAAGAGAAGCTGGAACTTCACAGCAGAACAGGAGTCAGTTAGCAACTAAAGACTTACTTTATAGTTTGTATTCTTGACTGTCCCTCTTAGGCTGGTTAGGAGAGTAGGGAGTACTTTGGATCTGATCCAAACCACAATGAAATCAACAGCAGTATTCCTATTTTCTTTAGTGGGCTTAGTATCTTAGGATCAGGAACTTCTTGCTGAAGCTGATACAATGGTATATCTTAATTGCATTTATATTTAAAGAAATTATTGGAAAATATTTTTATTCAGAATTGCATGGGAAAATGCCTAATTATTTCCTTCAGACTGGGAGATGTACATTCAAATACAATTCAAATATCCATTTACGTAGGGTGGGTATTAGAGAGAAAGGTCTACAATCTGTGAAAAAGAAAAGAACAAATTCAACATGATTCTAACATATCTAATGGAGTTTCAGTTCTGCAGGTGTACAATTCTTGAAGTCTGTTATTCTCTGGTCCAATTTGTCTCAGACATTTCCTTATATATCCAGTGAACTGTCTGTTCACACACTGTTAACAATAGCTAAAGCGAGCCAGATTGTGCTCTTTCATATTATATACTATCCCAGTATCTGAGTAGAATATTAGTCAAAAAGGTGTATTTTTACAAATAAGCAATGAAACCAAGTAAATAGAATTAATCATACACCATGATCCCAAGAAAAAGAATGGGACAAGATTAATTAGATGATCCAATTATTTATCTCAATATATAGTTCCTAGAAAAAAAAAAGATTTCTCAGGGCACACCTATATTTCAAAAGAGCAAAAAAGCATCCACACTACCAAGCCTGTTATTTCAAAATAATAACTCCTGCTTGTGGAGAGGAATAAGCAGATTTCAAAATAGTTATTTTAGGAGTTATTATTTCAAAATAAGCTAGTAGTGTAGCTTTAGCCTTGGACTTTAAAGTCTCAGTTCAACAAGACACAGGTTACATGTTTGACTGCAAGCACATGCTTAAATCCCATTAACTTAATTGGAATTTGAAAACATGTTTAAAGTAAACATGCACTTATGTGCACAGATGCACTTTAGCACCTGCTTAAGGCATTCTCCGAATTAGTGCCTTAACCTGAACTAGGCATTACCAAAACTCTATACAGATTTATCAATTCACAACACTGATGAATATTCCATTCATGTAAGAGGGTGCAAAACATCCAAAACATCTTATTTAGACTCTTCCTGCATACTTCTGTCAATTTATGCCTGAAAACATTTATTTTAATTAGGGGCACATTTTATTCCCATAGGAAAATTACCCTCTGTGTAAGTAAATCTTTTGAATGAAGCCTTCCATATAATAATTAACTTGGTCAAATGTTTTAATGCATGGAATAATGTAAAACTTGAAGAGCACAGGAAATCTCTCTCTCTCGGTCCATTTTTCATAATATTTTCAATATTTAATGATTCCCACTCCCATCTCGAAATATGGAACATAAAATCTTTGATCCCCAGAGATCACATTTTAGATTCTAAATGGAAACAGAGTAGGCAAAAAGGAATTTGAGTTATAAAGAGGCACTGTTAGATTTTTTTAAAGGGTATACATACATGCATATTGAAGTTATTATTCCTTCTAGTAACAAAGTTTTTAATAAAATTTTGTTAAAGAATTGAAGAAATATAATTTAGTTTTCAATATTTATGATGCTGGTTTTCATTTTGCATTTGTTTTCAACTTGGACACTGAAAACAGAGTTCCTAACTATTTACCTCCGAATTAAAAAAAATAAAATAATGGAAATGATATGTTAAGCCTAGATTTTGTAAAAGCTGGGGTATTCCTTCATTTCTCCCATAAGCTCTTACAAAATGAAAAGCTTTGAGCCACATCATATCTGCAGAGTATTGCTTTAATGCAAACCCTGTACATAACTATTACACAGTTTTTGCTTTTTTGAAATCTAGATATTATCAGAAAGTAGAATTTTTTAAAAAATTAAGGTCAATAATGCCAAAAATTTACAGACTGCTAGAATCCAAATACCTCGGATGACAGACTTACCCATAAAAATGAGGAAATGGCATGTGTACACAGCACATAAACACCCAAGCTGGTCCATGACAGTTTGCTTGATTGCTGGGCAATAAACTTGCTATATAGACTTTTGGGCCTCATTTGAAGCCCATGCCCTCAGATACCCAGAGGAAGGATACCAGAGTTTGGGCTCCAACCGGAATGTCTACACAGCAATTTTTAGCCCCAGTATGTATGACCCGGTCCAACTATATGCGCCAGTCTGCTGGTCCAGACCAACTGCGGCCATGCATACAAGTCATCTATTGTAAGATATATGTACCTAAAGGGCAAAATGCTGGCTCCACTGAAGTCAATAACAAAACTCCCATTGATTTCACTACGATTTTACCTAAAGACTATTATGGCAAATGCATGTGCATAACATCTGCTCTGGTCTTGCAGATAGGCAGGATATTGTAATAATGAATCTTTATGACGCTATGCAAAAAAGGGAACCTAGCTCTACTCTGAAAGCTCTTCTTCCTATCTATACTCTTAAAAGTTGTGATTGTTTCTACTATGGCAAATAGCTTTCTGTAAAGATGCCAAATTCAGTTACCATTGCAATATTTGATTTTCTGGTATTTCACCATGCACTTCCCTAAAAATACTAAATGTGGGATGGGAAGTATTCCATAATTGTTTTACTATCAGAAATGGGGTGCTATGTAAAATGTCCTTGCATTTTGGTAGATTAAAATCTCCACACAGTCAATACAGGGAAAACCCAAGAATTATGTACTGTGGGGCATAATATACAATAACCAATTCATGTGCTAAACCCAGAGGGTTTAAACTAAAAAGGTAACACAAAAATAAGGGGACGTGAAGAATTTCATGACAATTTCATATAAAAAACCCACCCTTTTTTACTTTAATTTGAATTTTGCTTATATAACTCCAAAAAGTCTTTTAGTTTGCTTTCCTAACTAGTTCCCATATGGATTAACCTTTTCTCACCTCTGGTTGTATACACACTGAATAAACTATTTCTATGAAGCTGCTGGACAGTTCATTAGAGCAGTTCCTGCTGTTTCTTCCACAGAAGAGGAGGAGACTGTAGTCACCACACAGGCAAGGCCAGGTCGACATGTTTCCTAACAACTTCTGGCAGCTTTGATCAGGCTGGTGGTTCATACAAGATTCAGAGAAAAAAAATATGAGCAGGATCTTTAAAGAATTTCCTGCTGCTCCTTTGGAAACCAAAGACCACCACATGCTAATTCACACAATATACTGATGGCATGGTGGAGTCAGAATGGGGTTCTTTCAGCCTGTTGAGTTCTTTTAAGCTGTTTTGGCTTTTTAAAAAACAAACAAAATGTGTTTATATGAATCATTTAATGCACGTGCAAAAGAAGTTATAATTTATCTTGGTAAAAGAGCACAGCAAGAAAATAATAGAAAGGCAATATTACAGAAAGTTTGAAGATTTGATATTTTAAAAAGTATCATCCAATTTTAAATTGTGTTTCAGATCAACAAAACTTAAAATAAACTGTTTGTTTGCTTGGTCTTCAGGTTTGTAAAATCCTTCATTTTCCCCCAAATGTACTGTTCTACATCCCATGGTTGCAAAGAATGTGAAGCCGTATTTATGTACTTGAAACAGAGTCCTCCCTGTCCAGATCCACTTCCAACTGTTCAGCTAAGTCTCTCTCCTTGACACCTCCGGTGGCCAGGCCGAAAAAGTCAAACAGTCTGAAGTAATGAATGAATAGTCTAGGACTTTTTCATAATAGTGAAGTTGATTGAGGCCCAGTTTGAGAGGCCTTACCTCATTTCCCACACATTTTCTGACCCATTTTGTCTGTCTTTTCTCAGAAGGGTTTTGCCTGTTATATTGTGGGCTAAGCAGTAAACTAATTATCTTGTTCAAATCCCTTTGCAACGCCTCTAATCCTATTAGTTATAAGAATGTGTGAATACTGATTGCACATTAAAAAAAAAGAAAGAAAGAAAGAGAGAGCGAGAGAGAGAGAAGTCCAAGTGGCACGATCCAGGAGTACCCTGTAGCCAATTCTTTTGACTAAGGCTTGAGTGGACACCCAAGATTTTTATCCACTCTAGTAAATAGCAGACACAGACTAAAGGACAATTAATAGATTTTGTGTTATAGTTTTCAGTTGTCTTTTGTATCGACTCAAGAGTTGCTACTACTACGAGCCAATAAAGTTCTGAACTCTTTACTCACAGCAGATCTTGTTGACCTCTGACCCCAGTTAACAGCTAAATTTCTTTCTTTCCCCTTCAAAATGAACATTTTAATGAAAGGGGATGACAATATTACAAAGTGTCAAAGAAGCCATATGAAGTGCAGGAAATGAACAAATGTTAGTATAGGCCTCCATAGGCCCTATGAGTCCTATTTCTTCTCTTCAAAGAATAATCACATGTCTTATTAAAGGCCTCTCTCACTCTGCTGAAGATACTAGAGCTGTTGCCTCCTGCTGTCCAATACTGACTGAACTTTAATCACTTTTCCTATTTTGTTCACACTGGGGAAGGAGCCAGGCTCCAATGAAAAGCCTGCAGTCACAGTCGATGTTAAAGAGCATGAAATTTATCTGACTTCCATAAAAGATGAGTTCTGCCCCTCCATTCCTGCTTTTGCTAAGCTGGCTGCTCCGGGGATAGCTATTCTCTCTCCAAAAAACAAATATTTGCTTTTAGTGTGGATGGATGCTGCTGCCTAGGAGCGTCCTTTCCCTTGGACTTTTAAATTGTAAACCTAGTTGTTTCCACCTACAAAGAACAACTGTGGTCTTGGGAAAGAAATTTAACTTTATCATTTAGACATGCTGTTTTTCAAATGAAGGTTTTAAAAATGCAAATAGTTAGTGTTTTACATGAGTGATAAGCTCTGGCTAATTGGTTACCATAGAAGCAAATTCACTGGAATTCTCATAGTGGCATAGGCAGATTTACCTAATACTTTTTTCTGCACAAAAGTCACAGTAGAATGACAAAATAAAACCTACCTCTAAGCAAGCATGATGTAAGAAACAGTTTTTTCCATTATTTACACACCATCTTTCATCTCAGTCTTCCCATTATTTACATACCATCATTCATCTACACTTATTTTTTAAGTGGATAAAAACTGAAATAAAAAAAATATCTTCATACATTCTCTGTCTCCAAATACTTAAAAATCTGCAATTGTTCCTGTGTGTATTTGGGAACAATCTGGATTTTTCAGACCAAACTAACCTCCATTACAGAGACTAGTTAACAGCAATAGAAGATATATGACAATTTAAAGTGTTAAAATCCTTCCTAAACTACAGAAGCAAGTAATCTTCCACTGTGTATGTCTCTTAGGAAGCATATATGACACAAGCAGTAACAATTTCCTTTCATTTTATTATTATCACACCTCCCTCCAAATACAGTATAGAACAATCCACATCTGTTCAGAAACAGCAAGACCCCATTTGAACAACTTCAAAGAAAAATAACCCCTGAATGTCATATATGCCATTAAAAGAATTAACAAGCAGTAACAAAAAAATGTGCCAAATGGGATTGTTTAATAAAATACAAACTCTGTTAAAATTGGAATGAAAAGTAGTGCTTATTCATTGACCATCAGTTCTGCATGCCATAACCCAATCTAATCCCCAATTGATACTGACAACTGCAATGACAAGGGCTAAATTGGAGTCATAAGTGGGAGTAATGATAGCCTGCCACTTCAGTATGTCAGCAATTTCCAGATTAAAATTAATACCATACAAATGCTCTTCTGTAAAGTGGAGACTTATCAAAGCAATGGAAGCACTTGTTTAATGGTAACGCCTCCTGAAATGTGCCACAGAGTCTGGGAACAGTGACCAGTCAACAACAAAGGTTAGCTGTTTGTCAGAAAGAATGAGATAAATATGACAAAATTGTTGATGCTGTATTTTTAGTTCTGGCCACCTAGGGGCACTCAAAGTCCTAGAAATGCTTTCTAAATTCCAGATTTGATCTACTACCATCGCTATAGATACAGCATAGAACATATCCTCCACCAAGTCGCCCTGCAAAAAAATGATATAGAATTTAAACAACGATGCTGTGATACATTACTGGCTATTGACACTGGCTATTGACACTTTGGTGTAACTTAAGTATAATGCTAATCCATTAACCATTCTTGAATGTTTGTTTTATTCTGAAATAAGTTTATAAGTGACCATATTTTCTTCAAATGAATCTGAAAGACTTTTCTTATATCAGTGATTGTCTGAATGCTTCAACATACCTTCAACATTTCAAATTAATATGCACAATATGATCTGTATATTATATTGTATTGTATTATATTATTAATAATCTGAATTAATATACAGATCACATATAAAGAAGTGGATTTCAAGTTTAATGCTGGACTTTTGCTTGTGAATGGCAAAGCAGCTAACAACTGTTTAGAAAGCTGCCTTGTGGAAATTCTCTCAGCTATATTTCATTATAATGATGGAATGAACAAGACAATAATAGGAATGAATATAAAACCCAGGAAGGTACAAAAGGGCAAGTGAATTGCAAATTTTCTCTCTCAAAAAGTTTTCATTTCTCTTTTATATTTATAAGGTGTGTGTATATATCTGTATCTATACCCATGTTGTTAGAATTTTATAGAGTCCCAATATTATAATCTGTGCTCTTTGAGAAAAAGCCCTGCTTGTAATTAATCTTCTACATTTATTATCAAACAACTGCACTACATTACAGGAGATGAGATGATCAACAAAATATGCATTAGACTGAATCAAGCAAGTCATAACCAAGTACGTGCATTACAGTAGCAGTCTACTAGCCAATCATGCCTGTTCAAGTTTTACAGTATGAATAGTCTTTCTGACACTTTCTGTTGTCTTTGTTCAAACAGGGGGTCATGTAATAAGGAGAATGCAGACCTGCAGCTATCCATTGTGGACAGCTTCACTTGTTGAAAGTCTTAGAGAATCTTGGAACACTGCAATAGCTTTTAAAGGAACTTGGCCTGTAGCTGTTAACAACTAGCTTTGGATGTATGGATTTCCATTGACAAGCACCTCATACAGAGAGGTTAAAAAATTGCTACCATATGCTTTCAGCTTTTTTAATCTGTAATTTAAAGACCTAAAATAAAACTTGTAAGTATGCAAACCAATGTATATGTAAACGTTCACTTTTATCATATTTAGATGCCATAAAGTTATCAAACAATTATTTAATTTTATGCAGTGGTATTGAAATGTTCCAGTTCCAGCTCCAGCATTTGATGTCAGTGAAAGTATCTGTTGGTTATAAAACCTTAACAGTTTTAGGCATTGGACACAAAAGTTATAAACAATTTTGTTAAATCCAATATGAAATAACAACAACAAAATCCTGTTTTACAAAAAGGTTCAGACTACAAAGTGAAGCACTCCATAGTTAAGCAATGCAAACATTAAGGCTGCCTGCACAACATTAACTCTAACCTGATGTACATATATACTTTATGAAAGCCTTCAATTATGTGATCACATAAAACACTTTCCACATGATCCCTTTTTCACTTACTCAGCACAGCATTTGGACTATATACATTTTGAAGCAGCGATTCAATATTTGTATTTGCACTGCTCAGCAAGTGACACCAGCTTAATTAATGGCACTGTCCTGCCTCTATACTACACATGCTAAATACTGCCCTTGCTGCTAATAATGGCCGTAACTTCTCTCAGTTATACCAGTGTAAATCTAATGTACACTGATTTCAGATTTTATAGATGGTATTATATGTTACTCTCATTATAGAATATTTTTCAGAATATAGAGGATCAACCAAGAATGACATCTAAATTTACAAATACCAATGGGCTGAAAAAATGCCCAGGTCAGTAGAAACAGGAAGTCATGTAATAGCTCTTTGGTAGCAATATGCAAGATGAATATCCAATTCGTCCAACATGGATAGCAGAAAATCTGTTAACAGATTCAAAGATTTTTTCCCAACTCATGCTATTGCTATGACAGAGCCAAAGAGATCTTCCTTATCTGCCTTAGTCACACCCTGAACAACTTTTCCAAACCATAAATCCACTTAGCTAAAACCAGATGATATCCATTCATCCTATAAGCTAGCACTCTTCATTGTGATCATTTATCATACTTCTCAGATAAAACCATCTGTATTTGGTATATCCTTCTGGGCTACCAAGAATGAAGAAGTGGGCTGTGCCCACAAAACCTCATACCACCATCTACATGTTTTGTTAGTCTATCAAGTGCTAACAGACCATTTGTTGTTTTTTAAGTTAAATATAGTACCTGAAATAAAACACCCTCTTTCCAAAGATTAGCCCATTCATACAAATGGCTGCTGCAGAAGCACTGTAGCAATCAGATCCTAAATATCTAGGTACTTATACATTCTCATACCATAGTCTCTAAATACCTGTCTTTAATGTACTGATCCCCCATGAATACAGAAATACTGTTATTCCCTTTTTAAGAGGCAAGAAACAGATCCTTGATCTTCCTGCCTAGTAAGAAAAAGAGGAGGACTGGACACATGGGACTCCCAAAAGAAATTGTCACCATTTCCATTAATTAAGGGTAACTTCAACCTGTCCTAGAATATGCAATAAACTGACCAATATTAATCCTTGATTGGCCTACTCTTTCACTGATATGTAGTGAGATAGTTATTGCTAGTAGTACAGGGCATAAACTGTATTCCCTTGCTTTTTCCTCTAACAGTGATTGACAGTTAACTGCTTTTGGAACAATGATTTCGACTTTGCATTGTAAATGCACACTAGCATCCCTATTCCATAACCTCCATCTACACACTCATCTATCTTTATGTGCCTCTTTATTACCACTGTAGTGACTTGCAGAACTATTTTAATTTAGAGGTCTGTCAGCATTTGTACAATAAGATCTTTTCAAACTTTTCTGTCTGTGTGTAAACCACATTTTAATTAATGTTGCATGAAGCAGGCAACGATCTCTTAACATTCCAGACATTTTGCCTTTGGGTGAGAATGGGAAGGTTGTATAGAGGCAAAATACATTGTTTGGTTTTACATATTTTTGTATTTTCATTAAAATTTAACAGTAAAATAAATCTTTTCTTTGAATTTCGATTGACCTGTTAACTATGACGACATGTTATTTAGTGAGGAAGTCAGATAAGGGGAAAATATATGGTTGAATACTTCCACTGATGATGTTTCTAGCAAACAGGATAATATGCAAATGAAAATATGTCAATTAATATATTCTATATGTGATCACAGCAACAAAAGTCCAAAAATATAATGGGGCTTTAATGGGGCTCATCTTATAGTATTTGGGTTAAATCTCAATGAATTTATTATAAAGAAATATTACCCAAAAAAGGAAGAAAATAATCAACCTAAACCCCTTTTGAAAACTGAAATACGAGCCAGTTTCTGCTGTCATTTACTTTAGTGAAAATCCAGAATAACTCTGTTCAGTGGAAGTATTCTGAATTTATTCTAGAATTAACAGAAAACCTGGTCCTCTCTCTTAAAATTACAGTATCCTTAGACTCTTTATATTACATTTTGCAAACTTATTATTCCTAGAACTCTACTATTTACACTCGGGTGTCACTTAGAGAGATTATATTAAAATAGCACCTGAAGGCCCCTATTGTGCTAGGTGCTATACAAACATAAGACCACGGCCTCTACTCTGAAGAAACTACAATATATTTTAAGGCAAATCAGTATTCTTGGGATAGCAAACAATGGCAGGAGCAGGCAGAGTGATTTAGAGTAGCATTAGAATAAGTAATACAATCATTTGACATGGTACATAGCTGGAAATTTCAAATGAATATGTATCATTATTATATTTTTATTATACTTTTGTATAATTTTGTGGACTCTAGGATGATTGTTATGGATAGAAGAGAGGAAATAAAACAACCACTTGTAATTAACATATGAACATCCTATCTTTAATTCTTGTTTTCAAGCACTGTCATTCTCACCTTCGTTTGTAATCAAAGCGAGAGCATTTGAAAGATTAACAACAATTTGGGAATAAAGGGTAGATTTAAAAATAATTAATATAAAGGATATCAGTATTTTATTTCCTGATCTTAGATCGAAATCAGGTGCAATAACAGCAGGCACATTAACCAAATTATGGTATGAACGCCAGCTAGATAGCATGTAGGTTAAGCCTATTCACCTGAATATCAGTAGGCTCACGCAGTGTCACCAAACAGAACAAGCAGAAGCTTCAATCCTCACTACTCAGCAAGCAGTATTTCATGACCATCTGTGCAAGTTGTATTTCTCTACTCACTAGATGCTATATAACAATTTATCACTACTGCAACCTGAGGTATAACTGACAGCTTTTTAGAATTGATACATTCCAAGATTCCATATGAAACTTCAGAAAAAAATTCAGAAATGATGAGCAATGTCACCTGATTTAGTTTTTTCCAATCTTTTTCATAATTACTGTTTTGTTCTGTATATTTTTTCTTTTCTTATAATAAGTTAACAATTGACTGCACAGGGATTCCTGCAAAGATAGATAGATAGATAGATAGATAGATAGATAGATAGATAGATAGATAGATAGATAGATAGATAGATAGATAGATAGATAGATAGATATAATTATTTGGAGAGTTGAGCAGCTGAGCCTGCATTGTTGCAAGGAGTAATTATTCTGAGTATCTGCAGTGTTAAACTAATTACCCTCACACTTCAAATGCAATATCAAATACCAGTGATGGTTTAAACCCAGCTCTACCTTGTGATCAAAGATCCCAAGAGGTTGGCAATGGCGTATTATGACCACTTCCTGGCAAATATCTCCCATGATTTTGCACTAACTCAAAGCCTGTTGCTTAAGCATTTGTGTAGGGGGAGAAGGAAAGTGAGGATCACATAATGACACATTTATCAAAGGTCAATAAAATGCCAATTCACTTAAATAGCAACTCGTTTTGGGATGTATGTTTGAGGGGATAAGTGGAAATGGAATACATTCATGTTTTTTGTCTTGTTTTGTTTTTAACAAAGCTATCACACTGAAGTTTACAAATGAAAAGCTAAGTCATGGGCATTAAAATGAAGGATATGCATATAAAGAAATAAGACCACTCCTAAATCTGACTTTATCTTCCAGTGTGTCACAGTATATTGGTGAAGGCAACAAACTCTGGAGGGATACTATTAGCAAACCCTAAAAAACAATCCCTGCAGGGTTCTGATAAAGGAGTCTGGCCTACAATCATTACTTCTGAAAGGAGCGCAAAGATGTGCCATAGAGTCCCATGAGGACATATGTATGTACTGTCAAAACAGTATACAATTAATAATTTTTTTAAAAAGCCAAAGGGAATTTCAAATAACAATGCTGTTTTCTATCTAATGTGATTGATATGTCACATTATTGAATCACAAGACTGTTATCACAGCTTTAACTGTTTTCTTTCCTGCCCACAATGGAAAAATTAATCCTTTTATTATTTGTATTTTAGAAATTTTTCAAACAAAGTAAAAAGCTGAAATTAATGGGCCCAAGTACTACACTTTTATAGGCCCTGTCTTAAGGTGCACGACAAACATTGATTAAAGATACCTACTTTGCAAGGATTTTGTGTATTATTACACTCTTTTCACAAATACATTGAGGCAAAGATGTTAAATGCAAAGAATTCCAGAACTCCTTATTCTCATTTTGCTAGTTATTGACTTACAAACACTGTCTTTGCTTACATTTCCATTCCAAAAAATACTGTTCTTAAAATATTTGGAATCCTAAACTCAATTAAGCTATAGCTACTTTATTCTAAATAGTTTATTGCATAATTTAACATGCAAAATCACCTAAATGGATTTAAAACTCAAAACATTAAAAAAACCTTTTAAATTATTTTAAAAAATGTGTTTATGTTTAGTATAATTCCCAAGAAGAATGTATAAACATATGGAAAAAAGAATAAACCTCTTTCAAATATTTAAGATGTCATTTTCAAGGAATATCATTCCATAAAATATTTGCATATGGTACCAATCTTCTACTTTTCTGTCATTAAGTTATGTAGCTTGATTTTTCTCCTTGACTACGTATCATAAAACTATCTCATTAGCCCTTTTGAAATAATGAAGAATATATGTTGCTACAATGCAAAGCATTTGGAAATAAGCTCTATACAATAGAGATGTTATTTTTCAGGTTTCTAGATGATGTTTAATGAAGTGTTATTAGAAATCACACATTCTATTTTGCTTTACAGATCACTGGGACATCGTGTTACAACTTTCAGCACTTTGTGCTGCAGTTTGGAAAAAGAAAGGAATATTGAAACCCTGCTTCTCTGAAAATGAACATCTTATGGAACAGTCTCAATCTTAAGTTCTTGTGTTTTCGCTATGGATCAGGAAGGAAAGAGAAGTTTTTCACCTCCGGTGTAGTAACTGTCGTTCTTTGAGGTGGTGTCTCCGCGGGTGCTCCCTCGGCACCACAGACGGAAGCTTGTCATGAGCAGCGTTCGGCCGGACCGCGCATGTGCCGCGGGCTCGCGGCTTTCGCACTCTTTTCTGTCTCGCGCGGTCCCCAGCCCCCTGCCAGTTCCATGAGACCGCCTTGGAGTCTGTAAGAGACAAGAGCAGAGAGAGAGAAGACTCCAAAGCGGGGAGGAGGGCATGTAGTGGAGCACCGGCGGGGGCACCACCTCAAAGAACGACAGTTACTGCACCAGAGGTGAGTAACTTCGCTTTCTTCTCCGGGGATGTCCCCGCGGGTGCTCCACTATGGGTGACTGCGTAGCAGTAGTCGCCAAAACGGAAGGAGAGCAAGGAGTCCTTATTTATCTGCTGTGGAGAGTACCGCAGTCGCCACTGCCCCATCTGAGCGAGTGAGTAGAGAAATAGAATAGTTTGGTGAAGGTCTCATATGAGGACCAAGTCGCCGTTCTGCAGATGTCCTTCAGAGATACCCCTCTATGAAACGCTGTAGATGTGGCCATGGCTCTAGTGGAGTGAGCGCGTGGGGTAAGCCTTTCGTTGCATACGATTGCACTATGCACAAGGTTACGAGATTGGAAATCCTTTCGGAACATAGGCGTTGACCTTTTGACCTGTGTACCAAGGAGACGAATAAGTGGTCCGTAAGCCTGAAAGGTTTAGTGCGATCTATGTAGAATGCTCTGGTCCTACGGGTGTCCAAGGAGTATAGGGCCACTTCTCGTGGTGAGGCATGGGGCTTCAGGAAAAAGGTTGGCAGGATGACTGATTCGTTAACATGGAAATGGGAGACAATTTTGGGTATGAATCTTGGATGTAATCTCAAGACTACTCCATCCTTACGGAAAATTGTATATGGTGGCGTGGCAATCATGGCGGAAAGCTCACTAACTCTGCCTGCTGATGTTATGGCGAGCAGGAAAATGGTTTTCAGAGTGAGGAAATGTGAGGATACAGTCGCCAGAGGCTCGAATGGCGGCCTCGCTAGGGCATCGAGTACTACATCCAGGCTCCACACAGGTGGAACTGGGTCATGCGGTGGGGCCATGTTGATAAGGCCCTTGAGATATCTTTTAGTAGGAGGATGGGCGAAAATAGAAACGCCATCTATCGGTGATGTGAATGCTGACATTGCTGCGAGGTGCACCCTGATGGAGGCTAACGCGAGACCCTTGTTCTTTAGGTACAGTGCGTAGTCAAGTACGGAAGGAATTGACGGAGATATCGGATCATGGTGGTTTGAGGTACACCAGGAGGAGTATCTGCGCCACTTGTGAAGGTAAGTTTTTCTTGTGGTTGGTCGCCCACTGTGTACTAGGACGTGTTGGACTGGAATGGAGCAGAGAGATTTGAATGGAGTCAGCCAGTTAGGAAACATGCTGTTAGGTTCAGCATTTGTATCTGGGGGTGTTTCAGGTGTCCTCGGTCTTATGTGAGGAGATCATGGAGAGGCAGAAGGTGGATCGGTGTCTGTGCAGAGAGACGGTGCAGGAAGGGAAACCAGTGCTGGCGAGGCCAGTCCGGGGCTATGAAGATTAGCGTAGCCCTGTCCGCCTTCAGCTTCTGAAGGACTTTAGGAATCAGAGGTATAGGGGGGAATGCATAAAGGAGGGGTCCACACCAAGTCATAAGGAAGGCGTCTCCCAAGGATGTGCGGCCCAGGCCTGCCCTGGTGCAGTACTTGCGGCATTTTGTATTGGTGGGAGTTGCAAAGCGGTCCGCTCAGAGAATACATTGGAAGATGTCGTTTAAAATGCTATCGTGCATTTCCTATTCGTGTTTCAGATGGAAATGTCTGCTCAGGAAATCTGCTGTTCCATTTGTGGTGCAGGTAAGTAAGATGCCATAGGAGTTACCCCGTGGCGAATGCACCAGTTCCAAAAGCGGATGGCTTCTGTGCACAGGAAACGGGAGCGAGCGCCTCCCTGGTGATTTACGTAATACATGGCTGTGATGTTGTCCGTAAGTATCCTCACCGTGGTGTTCCGAATATAGATGAGGAAGGATTTGCATACGTTGAAAATGGCACGTAGCTCTAAAAGGTTTATGTGTAGCCTTGCTTCTTGTGGGGACCATTGGCCTTGGACTGAGAGGGAGCCTATGTGGGCCCCCCAGCCTAGTAGGGAAGCATCTGTTGTGATTTGATGGAGTGGCTCCTGTGGATGGAATGGTACACCTGACAGTAGGTTTGTGTGACTGGTCCACCATAGGAGTGATTGGAGAATGCCAGGTGGCGGTGTTACAGGCCTGTGGAGATCGTATCTGGTGTGGTGGTATACAAGAGTCAGCCAGTACTGAAGGGCGCGCAGATGTAGTCTGGCGTATTTCACCACGTACGTTGTGGCGGCCATATGGCCCATGAGTCTGAGGCATGTGATGAGTGGAACGGTAGGGCTGACAGAGATGGTGTAAATGAGGTCTTGGATGGCATGAAACCTCTGTAAGGGTAGGAACACTCTGCCGGCAAGTGAGTCCAGGCAGGCTCCAATGAACTTGATGTCCTGAGTGGGGTGCAAAACGGACTTTTGCTTGTTGAGGAGGAGTCTGAGCGATTGAAAGACTTGCCTCGTGAGGTGAACCATGTGGGAGACCTCCTGTGCAGAAGGGCCCTTGAGTAGGCAGTCGTCCAGGTAAGGGAAGAAGAGTACCCCTTGGCGTCGGAGGAAGGCCATGACCACAGATAGAACCTTTGAAAACATCCTGGGGGCTGAGGATAGCCCAAAGGGGAGGACCTTGTATTGAAAGTGGTCCTTTGCCACGACAAAGTGCAAGAACCTCCTGTGAGCTGGATGGATAGGGACGTGGAAATAGGCGTCCTGGAGGTCGAGGGCGGCAAACCAGTCCTGTTGATTTAAGGCAGGGATTATGGCAGCTAAAGTCATCATTTTGAATCGTTGTTTCCTGACATATTTGTTCAAATGGCGGAGGTCTAGGATAGGGTGCCAACCTCCGGACCTCTTCTGGGTGAGGAAATAATGTGAGTAAAAGCCCCTGTTCCTGAAATCCTTTGGGACTGGCTCTATGGCACCCAGAGAGAGGTGGCCATTCTGTGAATAGCAATCAGGGCTTTCTTTTGAGAGCGCGTCCATGCAATCTGGACGCTCTCTTTCGAAAAAGCAGATTGCTTTTTCGATCTGGTTTTGAGGTGTGGATAGTGTCTTTCAAAATAAGCTTTTTCAGAAGAGTTCTTTCGAAAATGCTTCTTTCAAAAGAAGCTTGCAGTCTAGACTTACCCTTAGAAAAGGTATAGACAAAGGAAACAAAAATTATTAGGAAAATGGAACAGATTCCATACGGGAAGAGACTACCAAGAATACGACTCTTTATGTTAGAAAAGAAATGAGTAAGGGGGTGTTAAGAGTGCTAGCTGTGGCACTCTGGTCACCAAGTTAGCTGCATAACAGAGAAGATTACAGACTTAGTTGGAGGCAATTAATCTTCACTGGAGATTGATGCAACTTGAGGGCAGCGTTAATAAATTAACTAGCCAATTAGGCAATAGATATAATTAGCAGAAACAGGATGTAAGGAAGGAGCTCAGAGAGAGGTCTGGATGTGACAGAGAAAAGAGAGTAGAAGGCTTTTCTTGACCCATCCCTGTCCTATGCCCTGCAATTCTTTGAATCTAAATATTAAAAATACACTTGGGAATCACTGAATAAAACTTTGTCTGTTGATGTGGAAGAACAGAATATTGATGATCCCACAAAAGAGACACCACAAATTTCTCAACAATGGAAAATCGCATTTGATAACTTGATATTTAACAAAGATTCCTTTTCCATATAATTTATTATCAAGTGAAAGATACATATCAACAGGTCTTTTCACACCTTAAAGAAGAAGTGGCTCAAAAAAGAATTGATGACATATTATCTTCATGTATTAGAAAATTCAGTCTTGTGAACAAAAATAAGTATATTACAATGCTATTCAGTGGCTTATGAAGGTCACATTCCTTCAGTCACCTCTCGGAGTGTGAATCTTACATATGGTTATTGTTTTGGTTTGTATTTGAAACTTTTAAAGCTTCCCCATATCTTCCCCACCATATTTGGCTACATCTCTGTACTGCTTCTTAGGTTAAGAGAAACGATGAACAGCTATCTCATCATCCAAAATAAATGTCAATGTTTGGCAGAGTTTTTTATATCTGGCTTTCAGTTTGCTCCCACTTGGAAATTGGACCTCAATGGTTTCATGCAGTGCTTGGAATGACTTGGTTTAATCAGCAGGATCTAATTGGATTTGGGAAATAATCCTTAGTCTTTCACTGCCAGAATCAAAATATTCATCTACTAAATCAGACGACCAAAGAAAAATTAAAACATTTACAAGATGCAAAATATTCAGATTATGCTATGTTTTTAATCCCGTAGTTACCAATAATATTACCATTACATTGGATTATGCCAAGTTTTTAAAGTGACCATAACATTTGAACTCTCAGTTGCCCTCGAGTGTAGCAATTTCAGTTCAGAGCAAAGCAAGCAGGCCTTTAAACTAGACTTAAGAATAGGTACTAAGTACTGAGTTTATAAACAGTAATATCACAATTCTCCAGTATTTCTTAGCAGGAATCTGACACAGGTTCAAGATGTTAGTTGCAGATCCATGTTCCCATTCAGCCCTATTCCAGCTGCGGTTCAGGTGTAGTCAGGTCTGTCAATGTGTGTGTACGAGGGGAGAGGGCAAAGAAGGCAATTACCCTGAGGCCGAGTGATTCAACAAGGCCCAAGGATCCCAGCCACTGCTACTGCCTCAGTGGCAGCAATTTGAGCCCCACGTCCTTTAAATTTCTACTAGAACTCCCTGTGGTGATAAGAGCTAGCTGGGGGAGCCTATCACCCAGCCCCCACCTCTTCTGCCTGAGGCCTCATCCCTTCTGCGTGTACGAGCCACCCCCACTCCTATGTTTAGGGGCCCAGCAAGTCTGACACCTCCCTCTCCCTTCCCCCCTCCGGATGTAGCACAGATCAGCTTTACTACATCCCTTTCATCACTAACTCAGTCCATCCTGATACACTACTTCCGTCTTCTTATACTCACTGGCCTTAGTGGACTGGTGAATTTTCTAGCCTTAAGTTTATGTGTTAAACAGGAAGTCTTCCACATATCATAAACACAAAGCTTTCTCTCTTCCAGCCTATTCAATAGGCAAAAAAATTAATGTAATCATGTATGAGATTGCTATAAAGCATTCAAAAGGACAGTCATGAGACAGCTAACTTGAATAGATGCCCTTCTCTGGGCTCCCAAAGCACCCATTGCCATCCAACAATTCATACAAAATGCTGCTAATGTAGTCTTCCCTTCCTCATCAATTTGATTATTTCACTTCCATCTCAAATCCCTCCCTTAGCTCAATAACCAACTTATCAATTTTAGTCTTCTTACCATCTCCTTTAAAGCTCTATATAACTGCCCCTCTTCTTTTCTCTCCTTGTATCACTGAGCTTTGTCTGCACCCTTCTGTACTGCTGTTGTTCCCAGGCTCAGCTGGGCATTTTTGAGCTTCTTGTACACATATCATCCACCATCTGCACATGCATGACACCATAAGGCCCTTGCCCTCCCACAATTAAATTCCTCAAGTTACTGCTTTTGGTGTGCTAACAGTTATTGTGTTGATATACACTGCCTATTGTGGTTCCTCTTTCCCTCATCAGTATTCTTGTGTCTGTCTCTGTCTCTACATTGCAAATGACACTGGCCAGGGACTATCCTTTTTCAAGTGCCTGGAAAGCATTTAATAGATCATGTGTGCCATCATAAATGAAGAAACAAGAACAATAATAATAAAGTGGATATTATATGGATGCTGTAGTTTTCCCCTACTGCTTTCATTCTTCTAGTCCATGTTTTCCCTCATATGAATTAACTTCTTTCTTAGAAAAGCTGCTATTTAATTTTCCTTTATGTGGGTATTAATTTCCACTACAAATTTTATCTTCTACTCAAGAGGCTATATCATCTACACAAATACTCCTATAACTGGTTTGTGGAGTGTGATGATTATGGGCAGTCCGACTCAGGTCTACAAAAATACAGCATTGTAGTATTTCTTCCATCAGTTAAAGCAGTGAGTGTCCAACCAGTTTTGAAGCAGTAGCAAAATACCCACACTGAAGTGGCCAATTTGCCACACTCAAACCAGCCAAACAGGCACATGTGACCAGGGACTAGCATGTTGGACACCATGGAATTAGAGCATCAGGCTACTCTGAGCAATAGATAAAATTAATATTACAGGCAGTCCCCGGGTTACGTACAAGATAGGGACTGTAGGTTTGTTCTTAAGTTGAATTTGTATGTAAGTCAGAACTGGCTTCCAGATTCAGCCGCTGCTGAAACTGACCAGCGGCTGACTACAGGAAGCCCGAGGCAGAGTTGCTCTGCCCTGGGCTGCCTGGAATCAGCCGCTGATCAGTTTCAACAGCAGCTGAATCTGGACGCCTAGGACAGAGCAGCTGGGGCGCTGCGGGGACCAACCGGGCAGCACCCCGTCTGCTCTGCCCCAGGTGTCCCCAAGTCAGCCGCTGCTGAAACTGATCAGCGGCTGATTCCAGGAAGCCCGGAGCAGAGCAACTCTGCCTCGGGCTTCCTGTAGTCAGCTGCTGATCAGTTTAAGCAGCGGCTGACTTGGGGACACCTGGGGAAGAGCAGCTGGGGTGCTGCCCGGTTGGTCCAGTAGCGCCGAGGAGCAGCGCTGCAGGACCAACCCAGCAGCCCCAGCTGCTCTACCCCAGGCGAGAAAAGCCTGGTCTGCTGGGGGGCGCACTAGCTGCACCCCCCAGCAGACCAGGGAAACCCAGATGGCAGGACCGCAGAGATGCGCCGCGGTCCCGCCTGCATCCTCCCCAGCTTTGCTCCGTGTCTCCCTGGTCTGCTGGGGGGGTCTCCAGGAAGACAAGGAGCAAAGCCGTGGAGGGGCTCGGGCAGCGGGCAGCCCAGGCGCTTCTGGGCTGTCCCGCTGCCGGCTTCCCCCGAGGCTTTGCAAAGCCCCGCAGCCCCAGCCCCTCCGCGGCTTTGCAAAGCCTCGGGGGAAGCCGGCAGCGGGACAGCCCAGGCACGCCTGGGCTGCCCGAGCCCCTTCGCGGCTTTGCCTCACGTCTTCCTGGTCTGCAGACCAGGGAGATGCGGAGCAGCTTTTCTCGCCCCGGAGTACACGGGAGGCGGGACTGCAAGGTCCCGCAGTCCGTGTCCTCCGGGGCGAGAAAAGCCCCGTTCGTAACTGCAGATCCGACATAAGTAGGATCCGTGTAAGTCGGGGACTGCCTGTAATATTAATATACCTGCCAGGCATTTTGCCCTAACACAGGAAATACATTCAAGTCTTTTTTTTTAAACTCTGAAATTTTTAATTTTTGCATTTCCATTATGCCATCATAAAAATGTCTATTGAAACAGTATGAAAAAGGGCCTGCATTTTGAGCGTCATTTCTTTCCTATTCTATCCTTTTCCCAGACACAGGGTACAGCAATATCTGATAGTCATTATTTCATGTGACTGTAATCACATTAGCTTTGTTTTTTATATAACCTTCAATGGCTTCTTAGCTTTCAAGATGCTGAGCAGCAGAACCCACTTTGAGGACAATCCACAGTTTTTCACTTCTCACTGTCATAAAATTCAAGTGGATCCAGTGACACCTTTCCCTGATTAAAAATAAGAGGATAAAGAGTCAATTTATTTTGGCCAATGTTCAAAATAATATTGTTTTAAAGCATGGAAGAAGCCACAGTTTCATTCTCAATAATTAGGCAAAGTACTACAGACAGCAGAACCAGGAAATTAGGGAGGCAGCTGAGAAGTACAATCCTGAATATTATTATTACAAAAGATAAAATTGTATCTGTACTGCGAAATGCCCCTAAATCTTCCAATACCTTTTACAGAAGACTCTCAATAACATCAGGTGATAGCTCTTGTCAGTGGGACATGAAATATTGAAGATATTTCAGAAAGCATCGGTCTTTAACAATCTTAAAGGAAACTCAGTCTAAAGAACTGCAGCATACATACTAGAAACATTCTCTGCAGCACAAATAATGGACAATTACATTACCTTATTGTATAGTAAATGCTGTGGCCTATATAGATACATTATCATAGCACAATGTGTCACAGGACATATGTGTTTTTACAACAGTTGTAAGCAAGAAAGGAAAATAGATGCCTTCCTTGAAAAGCTACTCTCTTGAGAGTGCATGGGCCTTACTTCTTTGTACAGCCAAAGAAAAATGTGAATACAATACTATTGTACTCTTCCAATGATTAAGTCAGGAGAACATTTTATGGTCCTTTTAGATCACTATCAGGTACTTTAGGGAGTTGTAAAATGAAGAACTTACACGGTGAGTGAAACTGAATACTTGTAAAGGATCTGTTTATAAGAGCATAAGATTAATTAGGACTCTATAATTGCCTACAAATTCATAGTAAAGAGAAACAAAGGAAGACAGGATGCTGTATCTGGGATGTGGACAGTGGTCTGTGTTAGCATGGAGGAATGAATCAGGAGTTGTGTGACTTTTGTAAAGTCATTTATTTTAAATGACTGTGCCTTACTTTATTGAGCTATGAACTAGGTTAATATGGTGTCTGGGGCTTATTTAAACCATGTAAAAAACCCATGTAGGTACTACCTATGAACAAAAATAATTTTGCGTATGAACATTACCCTTGACACATTTCTGGTAATTTAAAGGGGCCTTAAATAGGTGTAAATACATTTGCCTTAAATATGCTTAATCCTGTTTTAAGATGCCTTCACTCTTAGTACAAATGGAAATTAATGTAGCCTCACAAATCTTTTATTAAGATTTAAACAATTAAACCATTACATTCCAAATGTACAGAAAGACAACCATTATTCTTGGTCTATAATAGTTGTAGTGTCTGTTTTGCCTAGGATAATGGAAATATAATTCCTTTAAGGAAATGCACATGCTGGGATAGGATCACATGGGAATCTGGTAATCATTTACAGAAAGACAGGATACAGGGAAACTATAAAGACCTATTTCCTGAATGTCTTCTGAGATAAATAGAGCAAGTATTTCTGATATAAAATAAATACTGACTTTATTTTAGGGTTGTGATTTTTAAAAACTACTCTGAGCAAACTGATTGAAATGTAATTTGTGAAACAATCCTGGTTTGGAACAGAGGTGAGGAAAGTGACCTGACAGGTACTAATGTCTATTACTTTAAGTTCTACTTATTATACACATTTCTAAAGGAGTAGTGACATAAAAATAGTTTAAAAAAAGACAATATTCTTCGGAAGACATTAAATTTTCCTACAAATATTTAAATGATTAATGATCATAGCTAAATGATCACTAGCTATTTTGGAAATTTTTTCTAATCACCTGCAGAAAACTGTATAAATTATTAAGTAGCAAGTTTTAATAAATTATTTGCCAATGACATTTGAAAGTACAATTACTAACAGTACTTCACATGACCACCTACATGAGTACTATATAAATGAATGAATGAATCCTAATTATGCACCTTACAGATGCACACTAGATGCCAGGACAGGAACAAAAACATCTCTTAGGATAACGTAAGTGCCAAGATGAATGTCACCAGGGACCACTTCAAAGGCCAATTTCTTGCATCTATAAAATCAAGTTTAAATTATCTTCTATGAGGTTAGTAGTTACCAGGAACAGTCAGGACTCATGTACTATTTATGAACAAACCAGAGTGACACATTAACCATTTTCAAATTGTATTCAGTCTTAGCTACAAATGGTTATTTAGGATAGCTAATCTATTTTTTGGTTTGCTGTATTTATATAAAATAAGAACATCTATAAAATTATGTAAATTTTAACTGCAAAGGATCCATAAGGTCTGTTTATTCATAGCAGTCTCACTATAGGCTTGATTGATTAGTCTTGGTACAGGCAAACTTCCTTTGATGTGACGAGACATTTCATCTGGGGAAAATATTGCAGAATTGAAGCAATTTCTGAGTTTTTAAGCAATTGTTCCCTCCCACGCCATCCTGTATCAAGATTATGATAAACTGCTTTTAAAAAGAAATAGAGAATGCAACCCACCTAATATGCCTCTAATTGTGATGTTCTCTTGCATATTTCTAAAAGAAATAATACTGTGATTTCACAACCAGCTACTGAATTATTTCATTTTTTAGTCATGATCCCAAAGTCTAGGTAAGTGAGGAAGAGGAGGATTTGAATGGAATTGAGGCTCAGAGCTCATTTTCTTGTATTTTCTGGTGGGCTCTATTTTGGTTTTCTTTATCAAGTCTTCCCCCATCACAGGTCAGCTTAAGTGGAACTGGCTTCCCAGATCCCTCAATATCTAACCATGTAATCAGTCAACAAAATATAAAACATGGGACTCAACTCCCAGACATCTCCACTCATTGAGGGCTCCAGAAAAAAAAGTAAAACCCGCTGCCTGACAGTTTTAACTTAAAAAAAAGTCAGGAGAAACTGCTGCCAAGTTTTGCTTAGTCCCAGGGAGAACCCAACGATTTTTCACATTTTTCATCCCTAAATGTATCTTCAAAGTGCCTGAAACTCAGACAATCTGTACAAACCTATTCTATGTGTCAAGTATTAAACTTGTACTTAGCTCTAGTTAGGACAGATAAGTAAAAAGCAAAATAATTGTATTTACTTTATCTTCCTCCCTTTAAGGAAAGTAGTCATTGACTAAGGTTTCCCTCTAGTATTAGCATGAACACTCCTACCACATTTGTGAAAGAAAAAAGAGAAGGAGTGGGCATTTCCAGTGATTCTGGCAAGGGGGATGACATACTTGCCAGATCTACCCATTATATCACCCTTTACTTGTTTTCCTGAAAAATATGACACTTTCCAAGCTACAGTTACATGGATTGGCACAAGCTGCTTGCTAAGCAAGGAAAACTTTGCTTCAGCTATACTCAGCTGAATCCCTTTATTATGCAAGCTTGGGCATCAGATAGTAGTTGAAAGCAATGCATACCTAGTTTTCTTCAGTGTAACTATACAGCTAGGCTGCATCTAGACTGGCATGATTATGAGGAAATACTTTTAACAGAAAAGTTTTTCTGTTAAAAGTATTTCTGCAAAAGAGTATCTAGATTGGCACAGATGCTTTTGCACAAAAAGTGCTTTTGCGCAAAAGCATCCGTGCCCAGTATAGACGCGCTTTTGCGCAAGAAAGCTCCGATGGCCATTTTAGCCATCGGGCTTTCCTGCGCAAAAAATTAAGGTGCCTGTCTACACTGGCCCTCTTGCGCAAGTATTCTTGCACAAGAGGGCTTATCCCTGAGTGGGAGCATCAAAGTATTTGCACAAGAAGCACTGAATTCTTACATTAGAATGTCAGTGCCCTTGCGCAAATTCAATCGGCCGGTGTAGACAGCTGGCAAGTTTTTCCGCAAAAGCGGCGACTTTTGCGCAAAATCTTGCCTGTCTAGACACACCCCTAGTGTCTAAATAGAGTTAACTTGGTAGATTCAGAACCATCTTTACCTATATGCTGTTGAGTAGGGCATCTGAAAATTTGGGGCACTACTGGGTCTTACTGTCCACCCACCTGCCTATTCACTGTTCTGTGGCTCTGCTTCCTCTGGAGAGGATCTAGTTAATTTAAGAGTGAAAAAGCCTGCCAAACCCAATAGCAGAACACTGAACTTGTAAAAAGATATTCAAGTGGTAATAAAACCATTTAACAGGAATTTGCCAACCCCAGGTACATACTGTCAGTTTCGGAAATACATACTGTATTATTTCATTAAACAAATTTTAAACTATTTCATTAGTGTGTTGATGATGATAATAAAAATCACATCACTAAAAATGTGTCGTCCACTCAGCTGCTATCAGACATAGGGGCACTAGTTTAATAGTATTGCGTTGGACCCCATAAATCCTTAGGATGGGGTTGGTCAGAGTCATCTCTGTTGTTAGTGCACTGGTTTCAACAGAGTGTGAAAAGGAACAGATTTCCCCCCTTAAAAAAAATCTGCCAACATCAATTTCTGGGAAGAGAAAAATTAAATATGAATTTTGATTTTGAAGTACTTATTTCTGTACAGATTTTCACTCACTCGTTGAGGTAAGACATGACTGCTGTTACTCTCTTGGGGTATGTCTACACTACCACCCTAGTTCGAACTAGGGTGGTTAATGTAGGCAACCGGAGTTGCAAATGAAGCCCGGGATTTGAATTTCCCGGGCTTCATTTGCATATTGCCAGGCGCCGCCATTTTTAAACGTCCGCTAGTTCGGACTCTGTGCCAGTGGCTACACGGGGCACGAACTAGGTAGTTCGGATTAGGCTTCCTATTCCGAACTACTGTTACTCCTTGTGGAACAAGGTGTACCGATAGTTCGGAATAGGAAGCCTAATCCAAACTACCTAGTTTGTGCCGCGTGTAGCCGCGGGCACGGAGTCCGAACTAGCAGACATTTAAAAATGGCGGCGCCCGGCAATATGCAAATGAAGCCCGGGAAATTCAAATCCCGGGCTTCATTTGCAACTCCGGTTGCCTACATTAACCACCCTAGTTCGAACTAGGGTGGTAGTGTAGACATACCCTAGCAGTCCTAATTTTTCACGTACGCGAGCTTTAGCAATAACCAAGAGATGATAGATCTGTAGAACAAGCTTAGTTTCTTAACCAACAAAACAGCATATTGCTTTCTTCTTGTCTTCCAGTATTTTCCCCAGCTGTCTATGAATTTTCAAATGTAATTGTCACTACAACAATAAATTCATTATTTTCCTGTGTCCCCCAAATGGATATAATCCCGATCAGACGTTTTAGGTCTCAAAGTAGTGTGTGCACCTAAAGTTCAGAAAGTCCTGTTGTGGAGAGGGGTCTAATGCAGCACATGTTCAACCTTACAAATTATTCACCAAATCCTGCTTAAATTTTACACACTGTAGGTAAAATCCTGGCCCTACTGAAGCCAATGGGAGTTCTGCCATTAACTGCAATGCAGCCAAGATTTCACCCTGTGAGTCATCTCAATGGAACTACTGTTTGTCACACTGCATAATATTAAGCATATATAAAAGTATTTGCAGGATTGGGTCCGAATTTTTAAATATTAGTTTTTACAAAGCACTTATTCTAAATTGTTAGACATCATTGAAATATTTTCTTCTTAGAGAAAGTTTGAGGAATAGTGTCAACAATCATTTTTCAAATACTAGTTCCATACTTCTTTCTTATTCATGCACACATTTTTCCCTTGCCCTTTTTTCTCTCTCCCCTCCCAAATATATTTCAAAATCCTTTTATTTACACACATTTTCTCTTGGAAAGCATTTTTGTCTGCCTCTCTTCTCCCTGTGAGCTTTAAATCATACTTGTATATTGACAATCGATCATAAAATTAGGTAATTTTTAATTAACACTTTACTCCCTATGGGTACTCACAGTTCTAGATGTTTGCTTTGTACCCACCAACTTCATTTTTTTATCTCAATTAGCACTGCAGAATCAACATAGATTAGAACAAGCTGGACTCCAGTCCTCACTTACAGGCTGAACCTCTCTAGTCCAGCAGCATCAGGACCTGATTGGTGTTGAACCAGAGAATTTGCCAAACCATGGAAAGTCTACATTATCTAGCAACATTACCAACACTTCCACAGCTTACTGGACTTTTAGAAGACATTTAGGAGTAAAGTAGAGCTAAATAGCAGCACAAAACACAGAGCTTTATAGGACCATGGGAAACTTGGCCACATGCATGATAAGTGAACATCCAGCTAACTAAAATCATGCCAGACCATGGATGCTGCTAGACTAGAGCGGTTCAACCTGTACCTTATTAAGAGTCCTTAATCAAGCTTGCATTTCAAAAGTAAACTACTTGCACTTGTACAAGTCTTACATGCACAAGTATAATTGAGCCAACATCTTGACCACCAATATCTTCAGCATTGGAAATGATGTGAGAGAAGAAAAAAAATCCAGGCTAACTTTTTAAACTTAACTTCACTATTTAATGCCTAATGCAGTAATCTGATCTGGAAATCACTGAAACCACATTTTGATAGTTTATTCAGTTTTGTTGTTTCGTTCATCTTTTCAACCTCCAGCACAGGGTTGTTTGGGTTATTTTGTGTACTTTTTTATTTTAAGCAATCCCCACAAAGGCATGAGGGCCACCTCTTGCAGACACTGTTCTTTTACCTCTCCCCCCCCAAAAAAAGTTACTGTGCTTTACAGCTTAAGTCTCTGAAATCTCTTCCAATTATCACTGTAATCTGTAGTAGCAATATATTTAGGATTTTTCCACTTTCACAAAGGTAAATTTCATTATTTCCAGTGACTAATGCTCACTAAAAATTTTAATCCCCAACAATTTTATTTCCTGAAATCAAATAGCTTCTTACGGTTTGCATTCCCTAAGCCAATTCCTTCATATGCCAAATTCAAGCAACTCATGGTTACTTGTTCCAAAATTTCTTGTTTTCACATTCTCAATTTCTCCCTATTATTAAGGAGTAAATCTAATTAAATTATAGTGTGCAGATCACTATCACTTTACCATATGTAAAACACTAATGCAAGTAAAATTAGTTTCTTACTGGTGAGGGGGTAACACCAACAAAGGGGTCATGCATGTGACCCCCCATATGCCTCCACCCCGGTCCTAGCCCAGAACCCCCACATTCTTCCTTCCCTATGATCTATCCCACATTACCTGCGGGAAGGATGGGGCAGTACAACAGCCAGAGGAAATCTAGCCTCATACAGTAGAAACTCTGCCAGTTCTGTTCCTTTCTCCATTAGAAGGAGCAGCAAGGAAAAGAGCTGAATGCTGGTAGGTCTTCTGGCTACTGTACCCTCTCTGTTCCGCTTCTCAGCTCTGGTCTTCTGTGGGGCTGCTGCTGTATAGGGAGCCGAAGGAGGGAGGGGGGCAGGGTACAGTCTCTTTACGGTATGTAGTAATGGCTTTAAATATTTTGCTGATATGGCATACCAGACCATATTGGCCTATTTGCACTGCTGATATTAAAGACTCATCACTACTTAGCAGGAGAAAGAAAGCTCACAATGAACAACAGCAAGAAGGCTAAGGTGTTTAATGCCTATTTTGCTTCGGTCATCTCTTAAAAGGTTAATGGTGACCAGATGTCCAACACAATTAATATTAATATCATGCAGGAAGGAATACAAGCCAAACTGGAAAGCACAGAATATTAGACTATTTAAACTAATTAGATATATTCAAGTAAGTATGATGAAATTCAACCTAAATACTTAAAGAACTAGCTGAAGCAATCTTGGAACCATTAGTGATTATCTTTGAGAAGCAATGGAGAATGGGTGAGATCCAGGAAGACTGGAGAAGGGCAAACATATTCCCAAATTTTAAGAAGGAGAAGACAGAAAACTGAGCAAATTATAGACTAGTTAGCATACCTTGAAAGATGCTGGAACCAATTATTAAACGATCAATGTGCAAGCCCCTGGAGGCTAAAGGGTTGATAAATAATAGCCAACTTCAATTTGTCAAGACCAAAACATGCCAAACCAATCCAATGTGCTTCTTTGTCAGGGTTACTGGCCTAGTGGCTAGGAGGCAAACAGAAGACATGATATATCTTGATTTTTAGTAAGGTTTTTGACAGTCTCATGTGTTAAAACTGGGGAAAATGTGGTCTAGATTAAATTACTATAAAGAGGGTACATAATAAAAAGACACACTCAGAGTGTAGTTATCAATGTTTCACTAACAAACTTGAAGGGTGCAGCTAGTGGAGTCATATATAGGGGGTCTGTTATGGTTCCAGTATCGTTAAATATTTTCATTGGTGACTTGGATAATTAAGTGGAGAATATACTTTAACAAGTCTATGGAGGATATCCAAATGGAAGGGGTTGCAAGTATTTGAACAGGATGAGACTTTGGAATGACTGATAAATTGGAGAGGTAAAGACAAGTACAAGTGCAAAGTTAGGAAGGAAAAATCAAATTCACAAACACAAAGGAGGAAATAATGGGATAAGCAGTAGAACTGCTGAAATAAATCTAGAGGTTTAATGGACTACAAAATGATTATATGAGTTTCAAATGTGATGAATTTGGAAAAAAAAAGCCAATCAAGCCAATCACATCCTGGGGTATATTAACAGAAATGCCATAGGTAAAACATGGGAGCCTATTCCACTCATTGCTGGTGAGGCCTCAGCTATCATACTGGTTGAATTTAGCTTTAATCCAGCACTCTTTGGTCCAGTGACATCCATGGTCTGGCTTGATTTTAATTAGCCAGATGTCCACTTATCATGGGTTGTGGCCAAGCTTCCTGTGGTCCCATAAAGTTTGTTTACAGATATCAGTCATGGCTCCCCGTGTTCTCTGTTATTTATTTCTAATTTACCCCAAATGTCTTCTAACATGCCAGTAAGCAAAGGAAGTGTTGGTAATGCTGCTAGACAGTATTGCCCTCCCATGGTCTGGCAAAATCTCTGCTTTGGCACCAGTCTGGTCCAAAGGGTGCTGGACTGGAGAACTTTAACTTGTATTATGTCCAGTTCTGGTTGCCACAATTTAGGAAAGGTGTGGACAAACTGACAAGAGTCCAAAGGACAAAAATGAAGAAAGGTTTAGAAAAACCTGACCTACGAGGAAAGAGGAAACTAACTAGGCATATTTAGTCTTGAGAATAGCAGTAAGGGGGGAGGAGCTGATAATCTTATGTTAATAAATACATTAAGGATTCATAAAGATCATGATGATCAGTTTTCTCCTTGCCCATTGAAGGTGGGACAAGAAATAAATCAATTTGATCTGCAGCAAAGGTGATTAAGGTTTGATATTAGGAAATGCTTTCTAAATGCTAAAGCTTAGCCCTGAATGGACTATTAAAAAAGGTGTGGAATCACCATCATTGGAGGCTTTTAAGAATGGATTAGACTATGATAATCTAAGTATCCTTGGTCCTACTGCACCTGGGTGGATGGATTAGAAGATCACAAGATCACTTTCCATGCCTACATTTCTATTGATTCAGCCTTTTTTACTTAGCTCAATACTGAAGAAAATATGTGTTAAAATACTACTGTGTTCATTTAACCTTTCCATTTTGGCATAGTAGGACAATCCTCAGAATAAGGTTTGTGGCACTGTTATCCTATGACACTTTGGTGCCTTTCCACTCCCAACAGTTGTTTTCACTGCATGCCTGTGGTACTTCCTGTTCTTCCCCAAATCTGCTACTCCCATCCCACCCAGTTTCAACCTCAGGACCAAACTGCTCCCATTTCACCAATGCAAGCACTCAACTCCATCCAGTCCTACAGACAACCACTCACTGTAGTCCACCTCATACATCTAGCTCTCAGACTGCTATTTTATCCACATATGCCCCTGCACACAGATTTCACCTGAGCTTTCCTGTCTTTCAATTCAACAGCCTTTTCCATCTGACTTTTTCTTCATTCTCCTACCACCTGTCAGGAGAATTAATCACCAAAGGTCCTTCAGGAATGATGAGGTTAATGTCATCTAACCCTCTGACAGTGATAACTGTAAGCACCATTTACCTTTTATATTTAGCTGTGCAACAAAGTTAAAGTGTTACTATTCCTTTTATAAAATAGACACACATATATACAGGCTTTTTTTTCAAACACACACTGTACATTCACAAAAGTGGGAATTGATGAAAGCTCAAGTACTACGACAAGAAATTATGACAAGGGTTTCTGCACAGAAATAAATTTTGTGTCCTTTCCTTTGAGTTGCTTGATTAATTCTTTACATTCACAAAGAGTTTTGTTCCCCTGAGAAGGATAATACTTTTTGTAAAATATTAAACAAAGAATAGCTGCAAAAGCCTTTGTAAAATAACTCTTCTAGATACAATGTTCTCTACATGAAGATAATGCTAAGTATTTATAATGTGTTACATTTTCAAATAATTTAATCATGATGCGATAGGGTGCTCCAAGGGCTGGGTGGTTAGTGGTATTCAATTGTGCTCTAACCCATTGTCACTCTCTTGAGATGGGTAGTGGTGTCCGGTTTCTGATCCCAGACAGGCAGTATTTGGGCTTCCTCCCACATGTGGGACTTTTGCCCGTAGGGTGGATTGTGATAGAGGGTTATGGGCTCTCCCTCACCACTGAGTCTCTGCCTGGGGCCCTAAAGGAAGAAACATCAGCCTGTTGAGAACCTAATTCTGCCTGTGTAGCACTGGAATGGGAATCTGACCAATAGGTTGGGTCGAACAACAGACTGGTAACTATTCCATCAGCAGGACGAATGGACGTACGTACGTGTGTGTGTGTGTTCCTCTGAGAACGCGCGTTACTTTGTTATATTATCAATAAATGTGGTGTGTTGCCTTATCCCCCTGAAAAAGATCCCATGTGCTTCCTTTAAGTGCCATGCGCTCCTGGCAGGGCAGGAGGAGACTTCACGTGCTTCCCCGCCCTCAAGCCCTGACTGGCTTGCGGACAGAAGGGGGAGTGTGCAAAGTCTCCTCCCACTTCCAGGGGCATGGGTGCATAGGGGGAACCTCTGGGGGGGCAAAGTCTTCATGTGCTCCTAAACCACCACACCAATCTTGGTCTGTGGGCAAGGAAGCAGAGAAATATCCTGGTTCCACCCCTTTCGGTGCAACCCGGGACCACTTCAAAAATTTCTGAAGTCATCCCCAGTAAAAAATTATTGGCCACCCCTGCTCTAGATTTTCCACAAGACCCCTTTTTGTCAGTGTCCCTGGGATAGATGGTTATGGAGCATTATCTTCCCCACTCAGAGTGACTCACTGCTCTCCCAGGCAAATATATCACCATTTGCTGGTTGAACCAACATTGTTGTTCGTGGTGCTACACTGACATTTCTCTAAACTGTTGCTCCAATTTTAGGCAATGCATTGCTGGAGCAGTTGGTTCTGTTACATGTGTTACCTGCTTTTGCTGATTCTCCAGGATCCGTTTCAGCAGCTTCTCAAAATTCAACCCTGCTTTCCCTCCTTCCCTTCTCTCATCTACTTTCAGGTCCAGGATACTATGTTGCCTTAATTCCCCACCACATGGGATAGGGTGCGTGAAGTTCTCCTGACAGAGCTAGCAATCAGTGCAGTGATCCTGCTAGGCAATCTGGAGCTCTTGCACTCTTCAGACCCAGTTTAGCATTCATATTAGCCTCTCAGACCTCCCAGTACCTATGTGGGCCAAGCAAGTAAGCACAGTTATTGCTATTTTGTGAATAGAGAAGCTAACAACTGGGAGTTCAAAGTCTTGACCACAGCCAGACAGTCACTTTATGGGGCTTATCTGCACAAATAATTAGACTGCAACCTACTAAAGGGTAAATCTACCCTACACTAGCATGCCAGAGTTTGGCTGCAAGCACAGTGCTGATGTTTATTAACAGTCCACTAGTATGCTTTCATCTAGTCTGTTTCAAAGAGGACAATCAGCAAACCACTTTAACAACTGTTACATGCACGCAAGCAATTACAATGTAAGAACGACTGTACTGGGTCAAAGCAAAGGTCCGTCTGTTTTCCGACAGTGGTCAATGCCAAGTGCTTCAGAGGGAAGGAACAGAACAATTAAACATTAAAAAAATCCATCACCATTGTCCATTCCCAGTTTCTGGCAAACAAAGTTTAAGGATACAATCCTTGCCCATTCTGGCTAATAGTGGACCTATCCTCCATGAATTCATCTACGTTTTTTTTAAAAATCTTTTGGTCATCACAAAAGCCCCCAGAATAGAGTTCCACAGTTTGTCTGTGTGTTGTGTGAAGAAGTCTTTCCTTTTATTTGTTTGTTTCAAACCTGATGCCTATTAATTTCATTTGGTGGCCCCTACATTTTGTGTTATAAGAAAGACTAAATATTTTCTCCACAGCAGTCAAGACTTTACAGACCTCCATCATACCCCTCTGTTAGTCATCTCTTTCCCAAGCTGAAAATTCCCAGTTGTTTAAATCTCTCCTTTTATGGAAGCTGTTCCACACCCCTAATAATTTTTGTTGTACTTTTTTTCTGAATCTTTTCCAATTCCAATACATCCCTTTTGAGATGTGGTGACCACATTTGCACACAGTATTCAATATGTGGTTATACCATAGATTTATAGAGAGGCAATCTTTTCTGTCTTATTATCAATCCCTTTCTTAATGATTTTCAACATCCAGAGGCAATCTTTTATTACTATCAATCCCTTTCTAAGGGTATGTCTGCACTACCACTCTAGTTCGAACTAGGGTGATAATGTAGGCAACCGGAGTTGCAAATGAAGCCCCGGATTTGAATTTCCCGGGCTTCATTTGCATCTCGCCGGGCGCCGCCATTTTTAAATGTCTACACTAGGTGGTAGTGTAGACATACCCTTAATGATTTTCAACATTCAATTAGTTTTTTTGATGGCTACTGCACAGAGTGAATGTTTTCAGAGAACTATCCACTATGGACAGTTAGACAATAGCAGGCTAGTGCAGGACTCAATTCCCACGCAAGAATATTGTGATCTAATCATTCATATACACAACCCTTATGTCAGAGAAGGGATTTAAATTCAAGTACTGCTTTCTACTTAACCCTTCACACATTGACTAACACATAGGTGTGTGGGTTTTTGAAATTTGCAGATTCCAAAATAAATTGTGCATGGCTCTAACTTTATTTGGAAATACAAACATTTTTTAAAGTGAAAGAACATGTGGCTTTCTGATGGTAAGAAAGTGGATGAGAGTTACAAAAACCTTTAGCTCCATCACATAAGGAGACTAAATTTATACTTCGCCACTGTTCTTTATGATGGTTTAGGGAGGAAGGGAATAACTGTACAATTATACTGTCACTTTTTTTTTTAAAGGACATAAAATATTAAGATGCATTTTTTACAGGCTGGAAAGTTGTATGATCTTTATACTTCCTTTTAGACCAAATTCTTCTAACAACAGTGGGTCACCTGTCCATACTAAATGTGGGACAATGGATAAGTTCTGCTACAGAGTGTCTTTAAGTAATTATTCTTGCTTAGATTACCCTCAGCCATGACTCAGGGGAAAATATTTTATAACCTATTGTTGTAAAAATGGAAGAATGCAGTGAATGTTCAACCATCAATGCTCTACAGAAAATGAATTGGTGGTCTCAGTCCCTAACATACCTGTTCCGTGTTGTAAAACTACCATCATATCGGACACTAATTATTTCTGACCTTTTTGGCAGAAGCATTCAGGAATAATATTATTTATTAATTGTTTTATTGAAGTACATCAGGCCTAACTGAGGGAAAGGCTTGCAGTGCTAAGCAAACATGGAGTAAGAGATAGACACACATTTAAGTCTAAAGACTAAAGGTGAGAGGAAACATAGCTAGAGGTAAAGTGACTTTCCCAGGGCCACAAAGCAGATCAGTGATCAATCTAGGAATAAAATCATTCTTAATGCCAAATCCTAGGCAACCCTATCTCCTAGGCAATGCTGCCTTCCTAGGTAGAAATATGCTTTCTTACATAAAATAACTTGTTTCTAATTTTAATCTCTTTGGGTACTTCTACAAAGTAACACTATTTCAAAATAACTTAGTCTGTGTCTACACAGCAGACAGTTCTTTCAAAATGTCAAAATACTGTCAAGCTGGATGACTTCTTATTCCCACTCCTGTAACCCCTCACTGGGGAGGAGTAAGGGAAGTCGGATTTAGAGTGCTCTATTTCAAAATAATTGCTGTGCAGAAGCTCCCAATTTCAAAATAAGCAATTGACATAGCTCATTTTGCATAGCTTATTTCGAGTTAACCCCTGATGTGTAGGCACATTCTTTTTGAAATAATTGCCAAATATTATGAAAGTTTAAAATGTTTTGGAAGAGCATGCATGGAAATTTTTTCTTTTTATTCCCCCACTAAATACAAATACCATTGCATTTGTATTCTACATACCATTTTAAAGCTTCCATTATAAGTACTCTTTTTGTAAATGATTTTGACCTTTTAAATTGAATCTAATGTGACAACAGAGATATAATGTGTCATCATCCAGCTGAATCTAAAGTATAGACATCTCAAGTCTCACTGAACTGAATGGAGCTGTATGTATGGAACAATTCACAAGTTGAACTCAAACTTTCTCTCACAGTCATCACATTCGATATAGGTCCTAAATCTGTGAAAAAGCAGCACATTGGTTAGTTGAATGATTTTTATATTTCAAGGTCTGCCTAGAATATTAGCTGAATAGTTCCAGATTATGAAAGGATGTCATGAATTTGCATAGTGTTGGGACTTTTGCACTTTATTGAAATGCTCTGTAATGATACAACTTTAATCTGCTGTATTTGCACTACTACTTGAGTTATTGTTTTTAATTAGGCTTTTGTTTCTACAGTGCAAATATTAGTATTAAAAATAAAGTGAGCACTGCAAACTTTGTGTTCTGTGTTATGACGGAAATCAATATATCTGTTGGCCACATTCTCAATCTGAATTAATAATGACATTTCAGAACATGTTTGATAGACCCAGAGCAAAATGTAATTCTGATACAACAGAATAGCCTAGCCAGCAAAATTTAGAGCAATCCTGTGGTTTCTCTACTTTTGCTAGGGTTCAGTCCATGGGGGACACAATAGAAAGAAGAAAGATCTTATTAGGAAACAAAATACAGGACTATGTAGCACTTTAAAGACTAACAAGATGGTTTATTAGATGATGAGCTTTCGTGGGCCAGACCCACTTCCTCAGATCAAATAGTGGAAGAAAATAGTCACAGCCACATATACCAAAGGATACAATTTAAAAAAATCTGCACTTGAAAGGGAATCCTCTGAACTGGCATTCATGCTAAAATTCGACACTCTCCGTGGGGGGCTGAACAAAGACCCCAGCTATCTTACCCATTACTAAGATAGCTTCTCCAATTATCACCTCTAATACTATTAACTCACAGACATCTACCCTTCCCCACCTCTACTATCATTAACTCACAGGCATTCACCTTCCTTCCCCCCCTCCCCCCGCATTCCCCTTCTGTTCTGAAATGTGATTTGTCCTTTTCATATGTGTTCATTTTTTTTAATTGTATCCTTTTGTATATATGGCTGTGACTATTTTCTTCCACTATTTGATCTGAGGAAGTGGGTCTGGCCCATGAAAGCTCATCATCTAATAAACCATCTTGTTAGTCTTTAAAGTGCTACATAGTCCTGTATTTTGTTTCAGCTACACCAGACTAACACAGCTACATTTCTATCACTTATTAGGAACGATAGTGATTATCCACCCCAGGAAATTCATGGCTCCAACTACATTTCAAAGCACACTTGTAAAGTCCCATTCAGCCAACTGTGGAAGAAATGATGTGACACTAACTAAAAGCTCCCCTTTACTATAGATAGAGAATCATTAGAACATCAGAGTGCCTGTTCCGTTTTGTCCATATGACTCAGGTCATCTGAGAACAGTGATGATTTGTGACAGAAGAGTTCTAGTTGTGCTAATGAAAAATGTAAAACAGAAATAGGCACTATGATGCAAAAATTCATGCAAGTCTACACTACAACATAAATCAGCTGCTAAATCACTCCCAGCAGGACAGTAAACCAGTTTTTGACATCTCTTCTACTCATTATTCAACACCAGCACCAGCCTCTTTGAAGAACTATCAGTCTATTTAATGGATAAGATCCTATAAATCCAAGATCCCAGAGTAATGGAGAATTAAAACATGGACATCAATATAGGAGCAAGTTTTTTTTTTCTGATTTTGGTCCAATCCCACAAAAAGATGCCCTTGAAACACAGAGAAAAGTCTAGAAAGATACATTTGGTTTGGAGTCATACCCATCTTGGCATATGCAGTACAGCCATGAGTGTCTGGGCTGAATTCAGAAAAATAAGAAAACAAAATCAGGGTAAAACTTTATTTAAATTCCAATTATGTGCACAACTCTTAGGGTATGTCTACACTAGCCCCCTAGTTCGAACTAGGGAGGCTAATGTAGGCATTCAAAGTTGCAAATGAAGCCCGGGATTTAAATATCCCAGGCTTTATTTGCATCTTCCTGTCCGGGTGCCATTTTTAAATCCTCTTAGTCTATGAGGTGTAACAGTTAACTCGAACTAAGGTCTTAGTTCGAGTTAATGTTTGACTGCTGCATGTAGCCATGGGCAGTTAGTTCGGATGCCTACATTAGCCTCCCTAGTTCAAACTAGGGGGATAGTGTAGACTTACCCTTAGTTATTAAGTTAGCAAAAACCAGTTCTTCCTGATGCATGACTCCTGCTTCACTGTGCCAAAGTGCAGAATAGACATGGGTATACTTCAGCAAGTGGACCCAAAGCAGGAGAAGGTCTTAATGGAATTGACAGCTGCAGAAATGATGTAAAGGGCTCTTTAAATCATGTCTATTTATTGAGCACATGTACAGTTAAGTTTAACAGTGGCCAAAATTTTGACAGACACATAACACTAGACAGGGCTATGTCTCAGTCTCCTCTGCTCTCATGATTTTTGGGTGTAGCATAGGGACTACATCAAGTATTCAAAAAAAATCAGAGGAGCAGAGCCTTACAAGCTGCTGCTGGATCTGAATGGGATGAGAAGTAGACTTCAGGTATGCAAACTGTAACCTTTTTCATTTTTTCTGAGGTAAGGGAAAGAACCATGGTACCAGCAAGTAGCAACTCCAGCCATGGGAACAGAGCAAAAAGGCTGCTGCTGCCTTTCTGCAGATGGGACAAGACAGCTCCTATCTCCTCCTCCTTTTTTTTTTTTAATTCCAAGAAGGAACACAAGAGACAGAATCTGATGATGACATAAAGCTCCTCGATGGCTTGCTGATAATGTGATGCTACACTCACTGGTGTCCCCACCCAGCACATGTACAGAATCTGCCTGAGATTTCAATACCGCAGAACACTGCAAAGTAAGGCCCATATCTACACTACCACTTATGTTCACAAAGCTTATGTTGCTCAGAGTGAAAAAAAATCTTCACTCCTGAGTGGTAGAAGTTTTGTTGGCATATGTGCTTGTGTGAAAAGTGCCATGTTGACAGGAGAGCTTCTCCTGCCAACAAAGATACCACTGTTTGTTGAGGCAGAGGTCTCTTGCATTGGCACGGAGCAAGCTACTCAAGCAATCTTACAGCAGCACAGCTGCATCGGTAGAGCGGTGCTGCTGTAAATTCACTAGTGTAGACATAGCCCAAGGAACACACTGTTACTAAGTATTATGGACCTGCAATATACTAAAACGTGGACTTAGTGAGTTTATGCCATGCTGCAAAATAGAAAATTTGTCTTAATGCTGTTGGGCAGCACCTATTTAATACAGATAAATTTCAATCTGGGATTAAACTTTTGTTCTGTTTTTTTTTAATTATAACAGTATATCCCAGACAAAGTCTCATTAAAATGTGATAAGGTATACCACAATTGTAACCTATATACAATAACCCTCTTCCCATGACTATGCTGCTTGCTCACTTATTTTATTTTTAGTTATATATCTGAGATGCTGGATCATGAAACTGAGATTACAGAATATGCTAGATATGCTAAAGAACTGCTCTCACATCACATTTGCTTCCTGCACTATTATATATGTCCCTCATTCTGGATCCTAGCAAATTGAAAAAGCTTTTTAGCATTATACATTTATGAAACATAATTTCTGCACCTGTATTTTTTGGTATATGGTCACAATTTTTTTTCTTTTAGGTTTCTTTGTCTATGAAATGTACAGTATGTGAACCACTCATGATTCAAACTCACAAAGCAATATGGGTCTTTTGAATAAGATCACACCACTCCCTACGGTATAACAGCAAACAAAATATTTATGGGAATGTACGGTCATTGATACTTGCAAACAGCTCACTGGTATTAATATTAATGAAAGTTATTTGTACATAGATAGACTAGATCCCTCACAATGTCTTTACAAAAAGTTAATACTGTACCTGTAGATTTCAATCTCGGTAATAGTCTGCAAGCACTGTGCTAAGTTGTTTTGAATAAAGCTGTTATGGTTTGTTGAAGCTTTGTGCTAAGTTTGCACCTGCACAGGGGCCCCAACTTTTAAGAGGCCATGTGGATCAAATGCTTCTCTAACTGTAGTTAGTCATCTGTATCAGAATCACAGCAGACTCCTTCATAACAAAGTCTTTTTGTTGTTGTTGTTAATTAAGATAGTACAAAAAATAAAGTTACTTATTCATTCATGAGGACTGAATGCTCCCAGTAGGTAGTCTTTTTCACAATTCAATTTCCCTGATGGGACTCCAAGAGGAAATGAAACAACAAATTGTACTCCTGATGATCTAAGCAGAAGCTGCAATTCCACAGGGAGTCCTGCCAGGTCAATTAGTTCATCATGCTAATAGAATAGCAATCCAGAAACCAATATTTCAACAAAAAAAGGCTCAGAAAAGTGAAGTTCAATGCCCAGTTGTAAGACTGTGCCCAGTAGAGGCCGCTATTAAGGAACAGGGATATAGCTCAGCAACAGCACACTTAAGGTATGTCTAGACTACAAGCCTCTTTCAAAAGAGATAGTCTAGACAGCCATATGACTTTCAAAAAAGAGATTTACTTTTTCTAAAGAGCACCCATGCTATCTGGATGCCCTCTTTTGAAAAAGCCCTGTTTGCAATCAAGAATGCCTTTTTTCAAAAGAGCTCTTTCGAATAAAGGCATTCCTTCCTCGTAAAATGAGGTTTACTGCTGTTGAAAAAAACTGCTGCATTCTTTCTTTAATTTCAAAAGAATGCAATGGCAATCTAGACGCAGGTGAAGTTTTTTTCGAAAAAGGATACTTTTTTCGAAAAAACCCTGTAGTCTAGACATACCCTTAGAGAGTATACAAATAGCATAGCAATACTAACAAGGTAGAAATGTTACTGCATAACTGAGACAAGGTGAATAAGATGCACTAACATTGTGGCCTGAACGCCTGTCTGTCTCTCTCCAACAGAAGTTGGTTAAAAAAAAAATTCTCGCCCACGTTGTCTTTCTAATAGCCCTGAAATGACAACACTACAATTGCACTTCACACTGTATAACTGGATTTACTCCAATGTGAGTTGACTGGAAGCAGTCCACCTTTCTCGAATTTCAGTCTCTTATTGGTCGGTATTGTGCAAGTTTACCTTATTGAAATATTTAGCTTTTAAATTAGATATATATATCAGATAAGATATATTTTTCTCAGAAGTCAGAATGCAGTGCTCTGGACTAGTTTTAATTCCTAATTTCTTATATATTGTAAGCCATTCTACACACTCTGAAAAGTTGATACTTTTATACTAATAACATATTGCATCAATATGGGATAAACACATTTTTGGTAGCAAACTTCCAAATACTTTGACATTTGTCCGATTGTACTGTTTAGTACAAGAGTCAAATTTGGCATGATGATTCATTGTTCCAACAAGTGTCCAGTACAAACATTTTACTCTAATTAGCATAAGATAAAATCTGTAAAAGGAACAATTAAGGCAGCAAAATATAAAGGCAAACAGGTAGCAGCATAATTGTATTCTAATATATCTTTGCAGATGTTGGAGTTTTCCACCTATACATTAAATAGGAAGTAATTGTATGGTATTAGTTGGCTGACGTTGATCTTTAAATGGCAACCACTACAGCTGAAATTAGTAGATCAGCTGCAGAATACACTGGAAGAGCAATGTGGTCTTTGTACAATGGGCTGGACTAAAATCCTGGGACTCTTAAATTCCTGCCATCCAATTGCTCTGTGATTTTGAACAAGTCATTTAACACTGTTGTCTCAGTTATTCCACCTGTGAAATGGTAACAACAATACTGTTATTTACCTATCTCACAAAAGGGGTTGCAAGGATTAATCTTGGTACACAGCTTTGATAATAAAAAAGAAAGATATACATTTTAAGTTGTTGCACTATTTCCATGGGCATATAGCATTATAAAGTAGTTGTTTTATACAAGATGTCAAATGTAAGATAGATATAGTAGTAGATTATGAACATAATAGATATGATGATGAAAATACATTTTCTCCTCCAAAGCCTCCTTAAATGTTTCAAGGCTTTGCAACAAAAAATACTTTTGGGGGGGGGGGGGAAGGTTACAGACTGGTCACAGCTGTACACTAGCAAGGTGCATAAAGCAAAGTGGATTATTCTGTTATAGTTTATTTTACTGCCATCAGCTACTGCAATATTAGACCTTGGTTCTTTATTTACAGAGTTCCCCACTGACAAAAGATAGCACTGCATAATGAGTACACAAATGCATTTTCAAGAGCACATCTTGAAAGTTGTTTTCATAAAATGCCTTCTGGCTGAAATATTTGAATGTACTGTATGCTGACAGTCAGGAGGGACAACAACACAGATGTGCTTTGTTTGGCTCTTAATGGATTCAGTCCTGAGTAGCATTAAAAAAAACCTAAACCTTTACCATTTTATGACTGCCTGACCTCTCGCTCTCTCTGTGGTCCTACAGTTGAAATACTGTGGTACAAAATTACAATCTATTTATTATATAAATTTTATAAAAATTCATTTGTAAAAGAATGAATAAAATGTAGAAAAGGGTTTTCTTTGCACAGAAATAATTCTATAGAATATCTTGTCCCCACAGCGATAACTTCATTAGCTTCAAAAGTCATAACCAAAAAGCCTTCGGAAATCAAACACTACTTATAATAATTTTTCTGGAGAAATGTTTGGATTTTTGACAAAAAATATTTATGCTTTGAAATGCTTAATTGAAGAATATTGACGTAGTCTTTCCAGAAATGTCACTAAAACTGATCACTGCTGTAAGTTTTTCAGGGCTTCTAGTTTTATGTAGCTCTATGTGGTTTACTAACACATATATTTAAAAACCGTATCACTCATTGTGTTATCATGAGAAAAAAACAAAAGGAACATTATATTAACTGGTGTTCTTCAAGGTGTGTGGTCTCTGTGGGTATTCACAATGGGGGCACATGCACTCTTTGTATCTGGGACCAGGCATTCTTCAATAGCAATGTCTGCTGCTTTTTGCCGGTGCTCTTTACCTCCATGTGCTCCCAAAGAAAAGCGTAAGGGGCAGCACAGATCAACTCCCTCTCTAGTTCCTGCTCTTCTGCAAGTAAGAATATCCAAGCAGAGGGGAAGGATGGTAGACAATGGGGACCACACACCTCAAAGAACTCCAGTTAATAAATACACTGTAAGTAACCTCCCTTTCTCCTTTGAGTGATGGTGCTTATGAGTGCACACGGTGGGTGATTCCCAAGCAGTGTTGGTTTGAGAAGATGAGAACTGCTCGGCACCAATGTCGCAAGGGGTAGGAAAGAAATGAAGAGGTGGTTGTTCTCCATTACCCCATACGCCTTCATCTGGAAGCACAAGGACGTGAAAGATGCAGACATGGCCCAATGGACATAAACCTTTGAAGCGGGGTTGTTGATACATTTCAAAGGCTGAAGTGCTGTATTGGGAACCGGTGTGAGCAGGACTGCTTCAGTCCCTGCTCGTGCCATTTCCCCGCTGTGCCTCTGCTTCCCCTATCCCCCAGGAGGATGGCTTTTAAGCTGGCTCCCCAAAGCACGGACTCCCGCTCCACCACCCTTACTGCCTCTCTCTTATAGAGGCAGCAAAGGGGGGAGGGAAGTGACTAGTCAAGTCATTATTCAAATACCCAATAAGCAGGGCTCAACAAATAATGTAATCTACTTGCCTGTGGCGAGTAGATTACAACCCGGAAGAGCAGGCGCAAAGCGATCTCGGCATGCACAGAATGCAGAACCACGCGGCAAGTGAGTGGGGCTCCCCGCCGCTTGGTGAGCCCTGCCAATACGCATAAGCTTATGCTTATTGGATAGTCAACTTATTGGATAGTCAACATCCCTAGCCCCCACACACCGTATTTACCTCCTGTACCTGCAGAGGCATAGATCACAGCTCCCATTGGTGGAAGACCATCTCTCTCAGCCAAGGGGAGCTGTAATCACCCGTACCTGCAGAGGTGCAGGTAAGTATAGCAGCAGCAACCCACCAGGGACTAACCCTGCTGAATCGTCACCATGTTATTGCCCGTCCCTGCTATGTATACTTTGAATGATTTCACACTAGATGGCTGTACTAATATAAATGTGCAAGCAGCGGGGCTAACAGCAGAAGAGGCAGGGCTGGGGCACGCAGCCGTTAGCACTGCCGGGAGCATGGCTCTGGGCCCCTCCCACCCAAGCTCTCGGAGTTAGGGGGAGAGCATGGTGCGCCCATGGCAATTTAAAGAAGCTGGTACTCTGGCTGCTGCTGCAGCAGCGTCAGTGGCAGCTGGGAGGCCCAAGTTCCTTTGAATCGCCAGGCCCCGGAGAAACTGCCTCCTTTTCCCCTCACCAGTAAGGCTGTGTGCAATCAGAAAACAAGACAAACCAGTGTGTCCAATTTTTACTTACCATGATACATGAAAGACCTTGCCTTATTTCAGCTCCACAAGACATTAATTGTTTGCAACAAGTCTAAGCTTTCAAAAAATAAATTATGCTGACTTCATCCCCTAAGAGGATGTTCTTACAGAAGCAAAGGTATGAAAGCACAAGCAACAAGATGAAACAATGTAAACCTGAGCTAGGTTACAAGGTTAGCTCATAGCTTACATGGTTTAACAACTGACTTTGCATTCCTAGGGACCTTTGCATACATTGTCAGCAACGTCAGGTGGGAGTCAAATACAAGCCAGGAATCCCTTATGTGGATCGACAGAGTATGTAAACATAATACCCAAGCCAAATAACCAAGTTCCTAAAGTGTTTCCAGATCCCTGAACGAAAGTAAAATTAGTGCTATAGCAACCTGTGGAAAACATCTCTTAACAGCAGGAGATGTAGATAATTCATGCCAGAAGATAGCTCAACTGCCAAAAATAGTGTTAATTTTTTGACACTACACACCTTAGGCAGCAGGATGGGAAAGCAGGGTTATGACTCAGAGGGAGATGTGGTAGGCTGGAAGAGTAGACAAAAATGATTTATGACAATAGTTGTCTTTTGTACCTTGAGGAGAACTTCTCTACAACTTACAAAGGCAACACACAAATAAAAAACATATTTCCTTGTTATTACTCCATTTCCTTTCTTAAGAATAAATACAAGGAGGATTCAAGAAACAAAGCAATGTGTCAGTATCATGGAAACACACAAGTGTCTGTTACAATTGTGCTGCTTCGATATGACACCTATCAGGAGCACTAATTATTGATATTCAGATTTCTGTTCCCAATGTTTATTAGCTCTCAGAACTAAAGTTCACTACAAAGTACAAATCTTCATTTTCTATCCTTTGCAGCATTGCCTTCTTTGATTCTTTACTCAACTGCTTAGTTCTCATTAAAATGTGATAAAGGTTTCATGGTATGTCTTTGCTGATGGACTATCAGTCCCATCTAGCTTCTTCGTTGTTGAATCTGAAAGATGTTTTCCAGAGAACTTCCATTTGAAATACAGATCCCCAGTCAATATTCAGAACTTCAGATACAAAAATGATGATGAATAATTTGTATTTGATATAGATTTCAAAAAAACAGAGAAGTAATTCTAGATTATGAAATCTGTCACATGATGTTGCCTGTTTTGCACCTTAGCGAAAGCAATTTTATACTAGTCAAAGTTTTATTTTGAATTTGAATGTCAATTCCAGACAAAATGGAAAGGCAGATACGAAATTCAATGAAAGAGAAAATGAGGAGTACAGGATCTTTCGAAAACTGGTTTTATTCTCGATCGATCCCCGTCTAAACGGCCATTTTTCTTTTGAAAAGCCCTGTTTCGAAAAAAGTGTGGCCGCCATTATGCAAATGAAGTGCAGGAAATTTAAATCCCAGCTTCATTTGCAATATCGAAAAGGGATGTAGTTTAGAGACAGCTTCAGTGTTCTGTGCTGTTATTTAATTCTAATTTACCCATAGATTTCTTCTAAGAACCCAGTAAGCAGTGCAAGTGTTAGTAATGCTGCTAGACAATATTGACCTCCTGTGGTTTGGCAAACTCTCTGGTTCAGCACTGATCAGGTCCTGAGGGTGCCAGATTAGAGAGGTTCAATCCGTATTAAACAGTTGTATAATATAGCAGAAAAAGGCTTTAAAAATCCATCAGTTGAAAACAAAGAGCAACATGTTAACAGTGAAGATAATCAACCACAGGAGCAACTTACCTAAAAATAGGGTGAGTTCTCTAGTACTAGAAGTATTTATACCAACTTGAGATATCTTTCTAAAATATATGTTGCAGCTCAAACAGAGATTATGACCTTGCTACAGAAATTACTGGTTATGTAGATAACCCAATCCCCTTAAAATATATGAAACATCTCTGTGCCTCAGATGGGGTGTATTTGACCTTTGTGGCTCTCTGCAGGGAGACCCATGTCTTATTAGACACAAGAAGTAATAACCTGATAGGAAAACAGAATTGAAGATGGATCCTCCAACATTTGCCTACAGTAAACTTGATTGTTTATTTTAGAAACCACAGATCTGAAGGGCTAATCACAGCCAATCAGGGCCCTGCTGATTAGTGGGATGGTCAGGTTCCACTATAGGTGACAGGATAATTTGGGATAAATCCCCAGAGGGGCATAGGATTTATTAGGGAGCCCAAACAAAGGGATGTATGTAAAAGAGTCAGAGCCAGGACTGGAGACCCTAGGGAGGCCAAACAGACTGTTTAATAATTGGAATCCTTTAATACCCAAGTTCATTTGCACTTCGTGACAACCTGATGGCCAAGCCATTGAAGACCCACCAAGGCTGGCTGACAGATGATAAGAGAAGGACTGCACCCAGCTACAAGGAGGCACTAAAGAGGTGCTTCTCTTTTCAAAGCTCCCCTTCATCCCTTCTTTGTTTCTGGGCAGGGCTCTACACTGATGTGAATTATGTTTGACTAATTTAACTTTTGTTTTGATACTGATATATTTTGGAGTGGTAGGAGAGGTATGTTTAAGACTTGCATAGCATGTCCTACTGACTCCTTAAGTCCTTTTTATACATGGATTTTAGGCTCCTAATCCATGTAGGATTTTTGAAAATTGTACACAGTACAACTCAGTAAATACAGCAATTTCTACTTAGAATATTGAATAAAGTTAGCTTGCAGTAAACAGCCAGCAAACTAACTCGTCTAGTAAGAAATTAAATCAACTTCTGCAAAGAATGAAAGTACAATGCCAAATTACATCATATGACCACATTTATTAATTCCAGGAGTAATGAACCTCTTGGCACTTCACTTATTGGTCTCAGCTCTTCTCTATTTTCCTGTTACATTTCCATCACAAACACTGAGCCTATTGTTTGAACTAGTCATTTCATGCATCAGGAATACTGTGATGGTTCTTGCATGAGTCAGTGTATACTATGGTGCATTTTAAATAAGTACCAACCCATCAATAAAAATGACAATGTGGAATACAGAATTTTGTAATAAACATTAGAAATTATTTGCTTATGTGACCTTATTAAACATATTGGGCTCGTCTACACTGGCCCCTTTTCCAGAAGGGGCATGTTAATTTCAACTATCGTAGTAGGGAAATCCGCGGGGGATTTAAATACCCCCCGCGGCATTTAAATAAAAATGTCCGCCGCTTTTTTCCGGCTTTTAGAAAAGCCGGAAAAGAGCGTCTACACTGGCCCCGATCCTCCGGAAAAAGCGCCCTTATTCCTATTAAAGGAGGAATAAGAGCCTCCGGAAAAGGGCGCTTTTTCCGGAGGATCGGGGCCAGTGTAGACGCTCTTTTCCGGCTTTTCTAAAAGCCGGAAAAAAGCGGCAGACATTTTTATTTAAATGCCGCGGGGGGTATTTAAATCCCCCGCGGATTTCCCTACTACGATAGTTGAAATTAACATGCCCCTTCCGGAAAAGTGTAGACGTAGCCATTAGGTAACTGACACCCAATCCTACTTGCCATTTTTCAAATGTTTTTCAAAGTATAGACTTATATTAGGCATTACCAGTGAACATATTTGTGATTGGCTGGATCACAGAGATTCCCTGGAAAATGTCATTTGATGGGCTGATTATACCACTGAGCCTGCCGGCATGCCCCCTCAGGTGCCCCACCACCTTTTACTGCTGAGCCAAAACCTCTGGTCTCCTCCAGTAAAGCCACAGAATTGGGGTCACAGCCCACTGCAGACACTAAAAGCAGCTCAGTTCTGGGAAGGCTCAGGCACAAGGACTTGACACAGCAACCAGTTGCACAACCCCAATGGGACCAGAACCCCAAATAAATCTGTCCTACTCTGCATAAAAGTTGTATACAGAGCAAGCATGTAACTTGTTTGCTCACTTTATCAATGAGAGAGAGATACACAGCTGTTGTCCTCCCCTCTCTCCCTGGTCAGGTAGCAATTATTTACACTGGGTTTAATAATAAAAAGACTGATTTTATTAAGCATAAAAAGTGGTTATAAGTGACAAAAGACAGATCAAAGTAAGTTACTGAACTAAATAAAACATTCCAGGTCATCTTATTACTTTGGGAAACTTGTTACATGCAATTTCGTGCCATAAAGAACTTCTACTCATCATTTCTCACAAATTAGACAGCCTCCTAGCTTGGGCAAGATCCTTCCCCCTGTTCAATCTTATATGTTTCCAGCAGTCATGTTGGTGATAAGCAAAGGGTCTGCCAACTGTTTGGTTTCCTGCCTATAAATAGATTTTGCCCAAGGTGGGAATCCTTTGTGTCCAGTTTCAACCTTTTCACATCCCCATGGAAAAATACCACATCGAAAATGGGTTCCAACATCAGGTGGCCTGGCCATATGCCTTGGTATGACCAACCATAATCTAGGCTTTCAGGAAAAGCAAGACTATTCAGATACCATGTCATGACTACCAGGCCATTAAGTTCCTTGAGTACTACTAATGGCTCGCTCTCATTAGCTTTTCTAGAGACATAAAAGGGCTTATACAGCATAGTTCTAATTTCAAATACAGGAATGGTACATGCACAATAACAGAATATACACATTCAGAGGATTACAAGCTCTCCAATGATAACTTACATGCCAGATGTTGCACAAAGCATATTCAAATTAAGCATATTATTTCATTAACATTCAGAAATATCCTTCCATAAAAATATGGGAGCGCAATATCACAATGTTTTACTGGTATTTTTAAATTCTATGTGGAATTAACCACTCCCAAAAATGCCTTACCTGGCTTCTGTACAGAGATCTAAGGCTGAATAGAAGCAAAGTATGCAACATGCATACACAAGAGTTGTTAGCCACAGTTGTGTCTGCATTTGCAGGTGTACCTATGGGCTAGTACAAGGGCTACTGTCCCCTTCCGTTTTCTCTATGTAAGAGTCAGACAAAAAGATTGGCCTCAGATAGCATCTATACTCCTTCCTTAAGCCTGTCTCCAATTTTGCCTCCACTCAGAACCAGTGCACAGACAGTAGTACATGGGAGCCTGCCCCATCAATTTTCACATAGTTACACCACAGGGATTTTTTACTCTTCCTTTGCCTTGTCATGCTGTTTATTTATCTGTTTTCATTCTGCCTACTAAATAAACAGCAATAACAAACATGCAAATGATCAGTAGGTATTACTTATTTTCGATAGTACCCACAATGGTGTCGGACCACACACACAAAAAAAGATATAAAATAATCTATAAAAAAATCAAGATTTTAGGTTTTAGAAACTCAATGCAATCAGAAAACAAGACAAGATTTTAGGTTTTAGGAACTCAGATCTGTATACTAGAGCCTTCTGCCAGCAGTTACCAAAGGATATGTGGCATGCATCTTAACATGGACAGCATGATCAGTCTATTTCCATATTTTGTTCTATTTATGAACCAATCCAATTGTGATTTTGCAAATACAATTATCTGCCATTTAAAGTCCTTTATGTTAATGACACATTCCCATTGTATCAATGTTTCATTGTTGTTGTTGTTTTAGGGTTGTTTCGTTTGTTTTTAGGAAAATATATCAACATTGATTGAAACAGCTTGTAAAATGGCCTTTCCGTTTGTATTGATCTAAATGACATGTGTTTGCTTCAAAAGAGATGCATACTGCTTTGATTCTCAATTTGATTTAACCAAAAAGTTTTTTCTACCCCAGTTTCAGGCACAGATTACACAGAACAGAATTCTCAGGTATCAATTTCCACCAAGACAGGATTGATTACACTAAATATGGGCTTCCCTAAGTATGCAAGTCATCATGGGGAAACTGTCAGTGAATAGAGGAATTTGTGTATAGAAATGACTGGTGATACTCCAGCTCTGCCTGGATCATCTCTCCCTTGAAGAATGGAAGAAGTGGGAGAAGAAACCCCCAGCAGCTCCCTTCCAAACAACAAAGAAGAAGAAACTCTTGTGTGCTTCCTGAAATTTTCTGGAGAGAGAGAGAGAGAGAGAGAGTAAAAATTCCATCTGCTCTCCTGCCTTGAACAGAAGAAAACTAAAGAAATCCAGTTTCAAACAACCCCTCCCCATTCCTATACTCAAAGGAGCAAAACCTTGGTTCCTCTATCTTATGTGAAGCAGTCTGCTGGGAAAGAGAGAGCCGGTTGACTTTCTATCCCACTCACCTCAAAGATCTCTGTTTTTAGCCACCTAACACTCTCATGGGCATCCAGAAAAAATCATTCACTTCCATTCTAACTCTTCAGGGAGACTAAGAAGATCATGATACCCCAGAGTAAAGAGAGTCTGAGAAGAAACCATGGTCCTCATCTCAGCCAGCTGGAGAGGACTTCTTACAAAACCAGGAATGTGGTGAGGGGGGCAGTTCCCTCCCTCCACCCTCACCACCTAGGCCTGGCTCCATGTGATAAGGAGTTGATGTTATTGGGGAAGAATGTGGTAGCGGACAGTTTCAGAACTCCTCAAATAGAAATCTGGCCAAATCTGAACACCAGAATTACCGCTCAATAAAATAAAACTAAGCCAGTTCCCAACATTTCAGTAGATATTGTTAAAAAAAAAAAAGATTACTTTACTACTAACTGAAGTTGGCAAAGTGTATCTCTCTTTCAATCAAACTATTACAAGCACATCATCAAATAGTATAATATCCTCTTAAGTTGATGGATTTGCTCATTCCTGATTACTATGTCTGAAACACTAATAAATGAATCTATTCTCTCAATGCTATCCTATTGGACGCCAAGTCAGTGAGGAGTACTCAATCTACTGACAAGCCAAATCTTATGTAAAGAGGTGGGAACCTGATTTATTTTAAATTCCAATGCACTGAATATTGTATTTTGTGTTGTATCTTCAAGACAGCAACATTAGGTCTGCCAGAGGACCACAGAACAGTTTGAAGATAGCAACCACCTTCTGAGAGTCTTTCAGAATGGCTCTTATGGAAGGCAGTCTGTGGAGCACCAGCAGACTTCTCAGTTAACTTCCCATTAACTTTACCTAATTTAATTTATACCATTCAGCAATGTGAAGGAAAGACTGAGCAGTTCTAATATGAACAGCACATTTTCACAGTATTTCACCAGTGGTCCATAGCTGCTGCTGCTTCTTAAACCTTTGTACTCCGAGTGGAGCATAGGTCATCTACATATCTCCTCCACTACACTGTCTTAAGACAAAACTTCTAGCTGACTTCAGGAGTACCTCAGTTGTTGTTCTTCAATCTCAGTAGATCTTCTCCATGTGTGAGAGCTTGACGGACAATGCTGAACGATGGCTTTCTGAGAGCGTAGGCTAGCCATCCCCACTTTCTTGTCTTGATTTGATCATCAAGTGGCTCTTGTCCTGCTCTGTTCCAAAGCTCCTCAATTGTGACAGTCTTACCATTTGATATGAAGGATGTACCTCAGGCATCTGTTTATGAATGTCTGTAGCTTGTGATTTGAAGACTTTTTAGTATGCAGCTCTCGCACCCATACAAGAGCACACTCTTCACAATTGTGTTGAGGTCCATAGCTGCAGAAAAGTAAATTTTACTATATGTGGCAGGCAGAGAAAGCAGAAATTAATAGAAATTTGATGTTTCAACTCAATGCATTAGTAATTTGGATCCCTAAAACGAGAATGAGGTAAAGAGAATGTACATGTAGAACCTTTAGCAGGCAACACTATTCCATACAAATCCATCAGACAGGAAGGATGATATTTACAGTATTGGAGTAGAAAGATCAATACTGGCAACTGAAATTGGCTGAGAAATTTTATAATATTGGATTAGAAAGATCAATACTGACAACTGAAACTGAATGAGGAATCCATGTGTCTGTTTAATGTGCATATGGGGGACATTACAGATTTTGTACATCATCATCGGGAATTAAATCAGACAAGGGAAAATTCCAGAAAAAGAAGACTGAAACAGTTTGTGGTATTCTTGAAGTACGCATAAATTGCTAATGACATGATTATTGCTGCAGCTCATAGAGTTGATCAGGATATCATTTAGAGGAAAGTAGCACAGAGCGAAAAAGGGGGGAAATACAAATAAAACACAATACCATATTGCTGAGCAAATCTACAGATAATCTGGTAACAGATTTATTGGAGCATAAGCTTTCGTGGGCAAAGACCCACTTTGTCATGCATCTGACAAAGTGGATCTTTTCCCATGAAAGCTTATGCTCCAATAAATCAGTTAGTCTATAAAGTGCCACAGGACTTCTTGTTGTTTATGCAGATTCAGATTAACACGGCTACCCCTCAGATAATCTGGCGTTTCCACAGAGTCTTAAACCTGGCCACATGACTGCTAAAAACACTCAAATGCCAACTCCTTTAGGTAAATGAAGTTCAAACCTGTACAGATGCATCAAGTTGCTCTATTGGGGGCTACAAAGGCAATTTATCCTACACCCGAATCCTGACTCAATATACTAATAAATTACCACAGACTTTATTACAAGAAAAACATTTTAAAATATTCATACAACACTAGAAGTGAGTAGTTACTTCATTTAAATACATGAATACTTTCAAAAAGGGTCCTACAAATAGTCATAGAGACGGTCAGATTTCTATCTAAGGGAATACTTTCTCTCTCAGTTACCCCAGCTGCAAACAAATTCAGTTACCATCTCGATGCTGACAACTCTCAGCATTACATCTCTACTTCAGATGTCACTTTCTATCCAAACTAAAACCTCAGCCCATCTCTCTGACATCAGTTCATCATGTTGACCAATACCGTTTCTTTGTATTTTCCCACCTGTTTATACCAGCTTTTTCTCTTAATACTTGGATTGCGAGCTCTTTGGGACAGGAATCGTTGTTTTGTTCTGTATATAGCACTTAGCATGATGGAGTCCTGTTCTAGGACTAGGGCCCCCAAGTGCTACAGTAATACAAAGGTAATAATAATAATAATGATCAATCTGTCATTAATACCACTTTCCACTCATTTTTAATCCATGTGGCATTGGTCAGACAAATGCCTTATTTCTAACTACAAAATAACCCTTTCACTCAAATCCATTTCTGTGGTATCTGCCAATAAAGCATGTGTTCCCACTGGCAGAAGCAAACAAAAAAAAACAGCTCCTCCCCAAGGCCTGATAATTAGTTCAACATATGTGTGTTGGCCACTGAGAGATAAGGCATGTTTCAAAGTCAGTTGTCCTAAAAAAACTGGCCTAGCCTTTCCCACAAATTTCTCTGATTGCAGTTGGAACCTTCAGCTCTAACACAGAACGGAGTTCTTTCCTCACACACCTGCATTTTCTCATAAATTGATGCTACAAATACTGAAGTCACAGGGCAGCTTGTGGGACATGTGTTGTGCAACAGTGACAACTAAATTCAATGACTACTGACTCAAGTATGTGATTGTGGTAATCAGCTTTGGAACCCTGATCTAGGTCGTGTGAGGGGAGGAGGGTCAAGAGATGACCTTCACTCTTTCCCCATTGCTCCTTTGTGTTCTATTTTCATGACAGTTCAGATAAGAGAATTATTGGAGATGCCCAAAACAAAATACTAAAATAAGCTATGACTAAGGAGAAATACACACAGTATAGCAGCACAAGATGGTATGCAGACCTATACTTAGAGTAAAAGAAGAAATGACACAAAAATGGAAAGTGATGCTGAATGCATTGCACACAATGAGAGATCCCAAAGACAGGATGTGATTCTTACAGGAAAGAACAAAGAACTGTAAATATACATACAGGCATCAAGAGGGTTAAACAATAGTAACTAAATCCAAGACAGACCACCAAGGGCTGGAACAAGGGGAAGATGTCTTATTCTGAGCATAAAAGGGTAAAAAACATATCTTCCCCCCCTTAGGGTTGCCAGGTATCCGGTTTTTGCCCAGACTGTCCGATATTTGGGTCCCCCGTCCGGCAGGGTTGCCAGATGGTCTCCCAAAAAATACCGGACATGCGGGATAATAAGCCTCCCCCCATTCTGGGGCACCCAGAGTGGCGATCGCAACCCCGCCTCCCAGCTGGGACTCCCAGGCTGGAAGGCAGGGACACGATTGGTGCTAGGAGCCTGTGATTGCACAGAAACCTTGTGGGGGCGGGGGGAGCGGCTGAGAGTCCTGGGCACTCCCCCTCATCCCTGCCAGGCTTCTGTGCAATCACAGGTTCCTAGCGCTGATCCAGCCACTCCCCCCATCCACGCCAGGCTTCCGTCCAGTGTGCAGCCAGAAAAAAAATCAGAGAATACCGGACATTGCACATGTCCGGTATTTTCTGATTTTTTTTTACCAGACAAAGAGTGCAAATACCAGACTGTTCGGTAGAATACTGGACATCTGGCAACCCTACTCCCAAACCAGGGCAAAAAGAGTTATTCTGCTGATGCTAACAGGTTTAAATATCTGGTGCATGCTCACTGAGAAGAGGAGACACTTGATCCAGCTGTTCTTATGAACGATGCTCTTTTAGCATAAAACCGACTAGGTGCACACAAACAATTAAAAAACAAACATAAGGTGAGCCATTAACATGGTGGTGCACAATACCCTAGTATGCCTGAAACCAGAGATGAACCGACAGAAGCCAAGGACAGCACCTCTCAAATGTTGCCACCAGAGGCTTTTCATGAGGCCACAACAGCCACCTGGATGGTAATAGGAGATGAGAGAACGCATCACTTTTAGACACCATTTTCCTGGCCCTGCATCTATCCCACAGGCGGGCAATCATTTTTGCAGAGGGGCCACTTAATAAATTTTGCAATGTGGTCATGGCCAGACTCCAACCCTCAAGAAGGGGCTGGAAGCTTTGAATTAAAAACCCAGAAAAGATCTCATGGTTTCCCGCCTTGCCACTACTGCATTGCTGGGTGGCTGCTTAGAGTTGCTGCGGCTATTTAAAAGGCGTGGGGCTCCAGCCTCTGACATAAGCTGGAAGCCATTTAAACAGGATCCTGCTGCCTGAGTCACTCTGTGGAAATTCAGTGGCATGGACAGGAGGATATAAATAGAAAGTGGCCAGATGCAGTCTGGGGGCTGGATCAAAATGTTAGATTCTGGGCCAGATTCTGCTCCCGGGCCACAGCTTGCCCAGCCCTGATCTATCCCCTCATTGGTCCAATCCTCTGCTGCCCTCCCCAGTTTATAACCACCCTTTTCCCCATCATCTCCTAATCCTTTTGCTGCCTTGCACCATATTCATCCACTCATCATCCGAGGCCCTCGCTGCCTTCCCTATCATGCATTCATCCCATCATCTTCCTGCCCCTCCCCAGACTTCCCTCATACAGGACTTAATTTGCCCTGGGGCTTGCTGAGAGAAGTGATATTAATAAACATGCAATTATCACTTTTTACTGCAGACTTAGTAGCTAGATGGGAGACTGTGAAAAGTGATATTTGTATGTTTGTTAATATCATTTTTGCAGCCTCTCAGTTAGCTAATAATTGTGCAGTGAAAAGTGATTTTAAACAAGCAAATATCACTTTCACAGCATTATCAATTATTATTAAGTCTGCAAAAAGAAAATCTTATATTCATAAATTACAATGATTTGGTAGATGTAAATATGTATTTGTTTTTCCTAAAATTACATAAGTATTCTAGAAAAAAGTTTCAGTACAGTCACCAGTAAGAGCTGGTGTCTGCACTTTGTTGCTAGAACGCAAGAACCCAGGCTCAAAGAGTCCACGGGAAAAACTACACAGCATAAGCAATTAGGGAGTAAGACACAGAACAGTAGATCCTCCATCAGAGGACATAGTGAGCAAATCATAAAGGTAATGGAGCAACGGAAACTTATCTCAAACATAGGAGGGCAAAAAAAAAAAACCATGAAGAGGTCATTAAAAGATCATTTGCACTTGAGAGCTCTCCCTATATGTCCTGGAGCTGAAGAAAAATAGGGAGTCTATCAGGCTTATTGACTGAAGGGACAATCAAAATCTCTGATCCCTAGCCAGGGAAGAACTGTCCTTAAGATTAGAACCACTTTCCCTCTTTTCAACAAAGCAGGAAAGGGGTTCCTGATGCTACTCTCTCAGCTCCCATACTACTTCGAGTGGACACAGTTTCCTCTCTCTGCTTCTTAACCCAATGGCCATATATAGTGAACCACTGAATCTTGGTACAACACTCATAGAAAAGAGAAAATCCCCAACGAAGTCAGAAGGTGGGATGGGTCACCCAGATAAAAATGTGTGCGCTGTGCAACTTATTTATGATAGTCAGGCATTGTCAGCATTTCTATTTTAAACCCGTTTTCCAAGAGTTTCAATACACCTGCAGGAAATCACACTCACCAGAAACTTAACATACAAAATCTCAACCACAGGACATCACTAAAAAAAAAAATCTGAAAAATAAAATCTGGACACTGAAGTGATTTTTGTGAACTGAATTTATGCAAGCCCTCCTACAAATGTATAATTGTAATTTCAGATGTGTTTTTCACCTCCTATAAGGGAAACCATATTAGCTGGGTTTTTATTCATATTACATGTACACAAAACGAAGGAGCAGCTTTGGAAAAATAATATGAAAGATTACTAAGTTATTTTGATTTTAAACATTTATAAGCAACATAATGGCTGAAAAAAACTAAAATTTTCTTAGCACATGGACTCAGTGGACACATGAAGCAATCACACTCCTGTGAATTATTACTAACAAAGAAAGACTTGTTAAAACAGACTGTAGTCTGTTTTGTGCACATATTCAAAGACACGTAAAAAAGAAAAACTGTGTTGAGCTCCCAAATTAACAACATTGAGTAGAGAGACAGATCAAGAGACAACTATTCCAAGGCAAGTAAAGAAGATAGGCTTTTTTATATTATGAAGATAAATATTCCCTAAAAGTACTCAACTGAAATAATTGAAACTTATGTCCTATTTCTCTATTCCCATGCCCCATAGAACAGGTACAATGCAATATGTGCAGTGATGGTTCAAATTTTCTCACTTACATGCCCTCCACTTTGTCCTGGAGATAACATTATTACCCATGTTACTCTTGGCTATTCTGTACAGATTCTCAGCAAGGTGCCCTAGCTTCTGTGGTTTGCCATGTGAGCACTTGAATATTTACTGGAAATTGAGCAATGGCATTTGAGCACAAAAATTCAACTCAACACAGCTCACAAACCATCAGCAGGTGTCTGATCCTGCTTCCAGTAAAATTACAGCAACACCTGCATTGCTCTAATATTGGATTATACTCTAGGTCATGTGAGTTCCAATCACCACCGACACAAAACTGATTCCAGTTAGCAAACTGGGACTGAAAGGCTCTCATCCTTTATACTAAAGCCATGAATCTTCATCCTGTCTTACAGTACTGCATGTTACAGCAACAATTTCTATATGCATGTGTCAGAGTGTGGTGGAGTCACCAGGCCCTACACCTCCACCCCAAGTCTGACCATCAGCCAGCAAGCAGAACAGAAGATTTATTCGTTGACAGGGATACGGCATAGCACAGAATTGTGTTAACATTGGAACCCAGTCAGAAAAATCCAACTTAGAGAGAGGGAGACTGGCCCAGGGCCCCCTCTCTGCCTTTTCTGCCAATCAAGAGGATCAACACACTTTGCAGCTCCTCCCAACTCTGCAGGCAGCCCTGCCTCCTCCTTTGTCTAGCTTTCAAAGGTGTCACCTATTGAATCTAGGGTTGCCAGGTGTCCAGTATTGACCCAGACAGTCCAGTATTTTCGCCTCCTGTCCGGTAAAAAAAAATTCAGAAAATACTGGACACTTAAAATATTCGGTATTTTCTGGGGGGTTTTCCCTGCCAGGAGGCAAAAATATCAGACACCTGGTAACCCTACGGACACTCTCAGCAACCAGGCCCAGCTCCCAAATCCCTCCCCCCCCCCCCATACCTCCTGCTTCCCTGGTTCCGCTGGGAAGCTGCTTTCTGGCTCGACCAAGAAAACAAGATTGCTGCCAGCAAAAAGCCTCAAGATCCCGAGCAAAGGGAAGCAATGCCTTCCCTGGGTCTTAGTGATCAATCTCTCCCTCTCCCTATTCTGACTCTGCACGCACTTAAAGGGGCCATGCTATTTTAATTAATAAATTTATTTATTGCTTTATAACTCTCGGGGTCCTTTTTTTTGCTCAACAACTTTGGTCTCCTCCTTCCCCCCCCCCCCAGTGTTTTTTTTTGGAGGGGGGGTGGCATTCGGTATTTTTGGTCAAACCATCTTGCAATTCTCATTGAATCTTCCACCTAGGTTCAGGTTACAAGACAGCCTGAGCTATCATTGTGTTCAAGCTAAGATGGGGCAGTCTCCCCATCAGTGAGTCACATCCAACATTCCCACCCGCAGCCAGGTACCAGTACAGTGCCCAGGGAAACTGATACACAGGATTACAACAAAACAGTACAGGACAGTAGAAATCACATACAACGTAACAAAACAAACCCCCACTACATTACAGCATGCATCTAACTATTCAATTCACAGTAACAGTTAAAGACTTTAAAAATACTAACATTGTACTTGTTGGTAAGAGTTATTATCCCAATTCCTTTTTAAACTAAGTCTTTTTAAAACTAAGTACAAAAACTTTCTGAAAACCAATTCTAAAAATCATAGAATCATAGAACACTAGAATTCTAGAACTGGAAGGGACCATGAGCGGTCACGGAGTCCAGTCCCTTGCCCTTACAGCAGCATCAGGCACACACTAGATCATCCTTAACAGATGTCTATCCAATCTGCTCTTAAACATCCCTCGAGATGGAGATTCCACATCCTACCTAGGCAATTTATTTCAGTGTTTAACCACCCTGACAGTTAGGAAATGTTTCTTAATGCCCAACTTAAACCTCCCTTGCTGCAATTTAAGACAACTGCTTCTTGTCCTATCATCAGAGGCCAAGGAGAACAATTTCCCCCACTTCTTCCTGTGATACCCTTGTAGATACCTGAAAACTGCTCTCATGTCCCTTCTCAGTCTTTTGCTTTCTAAACTATATAAGTACAATTTTTTCAGTCTTCCCTCATTGCTCATATTTTCTAGACCTTTAATCATAATCTTCTCTGGACCTTCCTGAATTTCTTCACATCTTTCTTGAAAGAACTGGACACAATATTCCCATTGAGGCTTAATCAGCACAGAGTAGAGCATAAGAATTACTTCTTGTGTCTTGCTCACAACACTCCTGTTAATGCATCCCAGAATCATGTTTACTTTATTTTGCAACAGTGTCACACTGTTGATTCATGTTTAACTTATCATCCACTATGACCCGTAAACTACCTTTCATCGGTACTCCTTCCTAGACAATCACTTCCTATTCTGTATGTGTGAAACCTTGCATTTGTCTTTATTAAACTTCCTCAAGCCATTTCTCTAATTTGGAGACTACTTCAAGCCATTTCTCTAATTTGTACAGGTCATTTTGAAATTTGACCCTATCCTCTAAAGCACTGGAAACCCCTCCCAGCTTGGTATCATCTGCAAACTTAAAAATCGTACTCTCTATGCCATCATCTAAATTGTTGATGAGATATTCAACAGGACCGGTCCCAAAACTAGACCCACTTGTTATGCCCTTCCAACATGACTATGAAATACAAAACGACAACTAGGTATCAATCAATGCATACTTTAGCATGATTTTTGGTATGACTACACTTACTCTGCATGCAATATATACATAAGAGTTCAATTAGAAAAATAAATTAATACTTACTTTTATGATTTAGGACATATTAAAAAATAATTATAGCTTTCAGTCATTTAAAAATCTAAAGTCCTGGAAAGGTATGATGCAGTGCCCAGTACTCAAATAAAATCATCATTCAAGTAAGGATTTAACAAACTTGTATTTCAAAGGTCTGAGGTCCCAGTACAGTGAACAAATAAAATTAAATTACTAACGGAGTTTTTCATTTTAATTAATTAATCATTGTAGTCGCACAGATGAAAAACCAGTGCCACAGGACATTACCAGCATACTATATCTGATGTATATGCATCATTTTTTCATCGATTTCTTGTTGTGCCTTTACAAATCCTGTTCATGTTTCATATCACTGCACATCAATGCACAACCACAATTGTGCTATTCTTTGTACATACTGAAGGACACAAATAGAGTCTATACAGTAATGTTCTGGTATTTTTTAATATTACAAATTGTAAAAGGAAAAACCCCACTATGATCACTGAACTGTGTCATACTACTTCCTAGGAAATCTCTACAGAGATAAAGCTAACAGAAACTAACCTTTCCAAATCAGTCTGGGAACACAGCTATCATAACAATGCTGGTTGTGTTCAAAATGCTCACTCTACAGAGAATAAAAACGTAGCATCATTCAACAAAATAACTTTTTTTATTCCTCTATTTCATTTATTTACTGCTAGCGGAAATGATCCTTCATGGGTCAGTTTAAAAAGCCACTCAATGAAAAAAAGGCATATATGCCCACCTTTTATATTTTACTTTTCATTTAATCAGATGTCAGGTGTTAGACACCCACAAATCTTCACAGGCTTATAATTTATGTCACTTTTCCTATCTCTTCTCCCAAAGACATCCACGGGAGCTACATCCATCCTCCCCCTTATATACACCTTCCCTTGGGAAAGGGATCTAAGAATTGAATTTACTTCTCCTCTTCCCAGTTAAAATTGGCCAGTAGCTAACTGGAATCTGAGCTCTCAGCAGAGTTAATTAGCCACAGCTGCGAGACAGCTGAGAAGCAGCAACACACCCTAGCTACCAGCAAAAGAGGGGTATGATGCTGGTGTAGAGCAGTCTTCTTCAGACTGGCAGGGCAAGGACCAGAAGAGTTGGGGCCGGAGACAGCCTATGGAGGGATCAGCAGCAGCACATAAGAATCATGGGGCACAAGGGGAAGCAGGAATGCTGGGCAATAGGCACTTACTTGCCAGTGAGCCTGAGCCTTACCACCAATATGGCCCTCAATGGCCATTAGCAGATCTCTGAGCGCAGGGGCCCTACCAACATCATTATTCTGGTCCTTGGCCTGGGTTGAGGGAGAGGAAGGGATCAGAATAGGTGGGGCAGGAAAAGCTGCAAAGCCAGATAGGAGACTGAAAGCTGAGCCTGCTTCATGTGCTGTGACACCAAGCTCATATGCAAGAGTTGCTTTGGCTCTGACAGCTGTCCTTTTATAGGAAATAGGGTAATCAGGAAGAGCAGCCCATCAGGTGAGGATTTCCTCTCTGCACTAGTCTGCCTTGAAAACACACAGCAGAATCTAAAAACCCATAGTCATGGAGAGAAAGGAAACCAGGCAGGCCTACCAGCCCTATATTTCATAGTTTCACAAACTGATACTTTTACAAAACATTAATTCCTAAGTGAATAATTTCCAACTGCTTAGTGTCTGAGGGTGAACAGCTTTTGGAGAAGTGGAGCAAATGTTTTCACCTGTTTTTGATTTAAAGGAGAATGAAACAACACTCAATTATTCCACATTTTTTTGAAAAACCACATAATATTAAAATTAAAGTATCTTGCCTTCAAGTGTGCACTTAAACAATGGTCACACTCTCTCCAATTTTTTCAGTTGCTTTAGATAGCTACATGGACATTTGGGTATTGCCAATAAAGAAAATACAGTGAAATGCATCCCTATGCAACAGGTCAAAACAAAGTCTTTGCACCATGGATACCCTGTTCTTCCATAGCGCAGTAAGGACCAGATTTCGCAAGTCACTGACTGTTTTCCTAGCGGTTCTTAATGTGCTCTCCAGTTGAATTGATTTCAGTGACTTCCTAGGGCTTCCTCACTCATCTTCACTCAGGAGTTTGAAAAAATATGCCTTAAATCAGTGACATCAGTATCTAGAGAACTTATAAGCAGTCTTAATCATTTTTAGTTATAAAATATAATGAGTGTCAGCTCAAGGTTCTCTTCCTGAGCTATGCACACACTAATAGTTGGGGAAATAAAGAATTATGTTATATCCAAACATCTAGGCTATGTCTACATTGCATTTGTTTTCTGGAAAAAGACACAAAAATTGTGAACCACAATTTGCATTCCTTTTTCCGCTTGCTTTTTTGGGACAGGCTTTTACGACATTTGGCCCGTCTACATGGGGCCAAATGTGGGAAAAACCTCCTCTTTCTTAAGATCCCTTATTCCTCATAAAATGAGGAATACAGGAATACTGAAAGAATGTGCCCGCTTTTTTGGAAACTGTTCCAAAAAAGTGGACACATTCCCTGGACGTGGCAGAGTTTTTCTGGTATTCCAGAAAAACTCTGCAATCTAGACACATCCCTAAATTCCCTATACGTCTAATTCTCTATGAATTTTTTTCCTGAATTTTTCCCTCAACTCAACTCTCACTGAAATCAAGGTCCTTAAGTAACAAGTGACGTAACACAGCCTTGCTCCTTTTGCTCTTTACCGCATAAGAAAGACTGTATGTATTTTCCACTTTATTAATATATTACAGTTGCAAATATTATCAGGACCTCAGTGTTCCAGATAATGGACACACACGAAAGAAGAGACAGCCCTTGTCATTTACAGTTTGAAAAGACACAAGAGCTCAGGTCACACAGATCACTGGCAGAGGCAGAGATTTCCGATCCCCAATCTAGTGCTCAGTACTTTTGTGGAGTATCCTTTTGGTTATCAGGTTATGTTTGGATTTCCATAACACATTATAAGCACTTATTCTTTGAATAATAACTAAATTTGTGAAATCTATATTGCTCTTAACTTGTTATTGATAATGACAAAACCTACACTATTTCTTAATATAGTATTAATCCACGGATATTTTCTTTTCCCTCACCTTAATAAAATGTTTGAAACAAAAATAAATTCCAATTCAAATACAATTAAAGATGTAACACCAGCTAAATTAAGTAAATTCAAAGTGAAGACCACTGTAAATACTGCCTCTCAGGTAAGGGTCTTCTCTTTCCAATTGTCTATTTCTTTAAGCGATAGTGCCATGGATTTCAAGTTTTGATGCTCTTACTGTCCTTCTCAGAGTGATATATGAAACAAATATTAAAGAAAAAACTTGTATGAAATTTTGCTTCCTTTCTTGTAAACTTTAGTCAATTTCTCTATCAGGCAGCTACATTGTCCATCAAGGTTCCATGGCTGATATTGTATGCTAGGGTATTAGATCAGAGTAGAAGTCAATGATCTAAGGGAGGCTGAAACATGAAACTGTGAGAAGAAGACAAGCAAGTTTTGTTCTTTCAATATGTTGAATATACCTCTTGGTTATCAGAGACATAAAGGTTTTATGAAAATGATTTGCTGGTAATCTTTAAAACAAGCAGATGCACTGCTTTGAGCAAACAGGTGTCAGGAACTGCAAAATTATTTTCCTTCTACTCATAGGTTTTAAATGTGAAAATGGTATCAATAAGTAAACACAACTATTAAAGTAATTGTAATGAAGCAGAGTTGTTCACCTCTCCACTGGAGAACAAGCTGGGAACTACACTCAGGTGGGTTGAGCCAGACCTGACCTGACCCCCTTGCCAGTACCAGGCCCGGAAGTATAAAAGAATGGTCCTACATTTCGGTTGTGCCAGAGCCCATAGAGGAGAAGGACAGCCCTGCCATGTTGCAACACCCAGGAGGGAAGAACCTGCTCCCAGCTGCCCCCTGGTTACCAAGGAAATGATCCCAACAAGGAGTTGCTGAGATTGAGGAGCCCGAGAACCACTGGGAGCCAGAGGTACCAAACCCCAGGGAGGCAGGAAGGAGTCCAGAGACAGCTGATGACTAGTCTGTTGTAGATCTCTCTCTCACTGTGTTGCAGCTGGATACCCACTAACCCAATGGTCATGTCCCCCTGCCACGCTGGGGTGACAAACTCTCCACTCTCACCAGGAGGCCTATGCTCTAGGAAACTCCCTGGCTACCACCCTAACTGCTTGCCAAGTGCACAAATCCCTGTTTGAGCCCCCCGACTGTGTAGGTGCTCTCCCTTACCTGTTTATGGACTGTGTTTGCTGGCTGCCTGAGGCTGAAGTTTGCTCCCTGGCTGGCCCCACCAATGGCCCAGAGCAGATAGACTGCTTGTTTGCTGGCTGCTGAAACCCAGAAACCAATGCTTCAGACCGCTACTGTGAGTACATTTCCACCCAATGGGCTCACAACTATAGACTACCTATACCTTGGCCTCATTATGGTGACAAGAGGCTGATGACAAAACCCCGAGACAATGCAGAAGAGTGGCCTCCCTCCCCACTGGAAAGCAAGGGAGCTTTACGGTAATCTTTAGAAATAAACTGCTATTCTTGCTGAGTAAATAATTATTAAAGATTATTTGAATACATTAATTTGAGACAAATAGAGGCCTGAGCTGAAAAAAACCCTCATTTTATCAAATCCATTAGCAAGTCAGTTTCACCTCTCATCCCCACTTACTAAAAATATAGCCTGGTCTATACTAGGCCAAGGTGGTCAGATTAAGGTATGCAATTCTAGCAATGCAAAATGCATAGCTGGAGTCACCTTATCTTAAGCCCAGCCATGGTGGCATCCACACAGTAGGAGGCCAATGATAGCAAACAGCTGTTTACACTTTTCTGCTAAATATTTTAACTGTGTTCATAACTAAAATAAAATAAATTAATATATATTAATTAATGGAGATTGCCTATCTCCTAGAACTGGAAGGACCTTGAAAGGTCATCGAGTCCAGTCCCCTGCCTTCACAGCAGGACCAAGTACCATCCCTGACAAATTTTTGCCCCAAATCCCTAAATGGCCTCTGAAAGGATTGAACTCACAGCCCTGGGTTTAGCAGGCCAATTGTGAAACTGGCACTTTTAAATCAACAACCATATAAATATATTATTGGTTTGGCCTTTATTGTATAGTCACACAACAAATGTAATCAAGTAACGATCACTTACTCTTAAGCAACCACTAATTGTTAGTTCTGTGACCACGGAACTAAAACGGAATTCCTTCAGATTATATGTAACATTTTTTTGAGCTTGGAACTTGTCATCCAGAGAATTACTAAATAATATAGGTGTTTTTGAATGAGATTTCCAGCCTATATCACTCACATTGAAATCTTCCACAATAATGCAGCTTTTCCCCTACACATTATAGAAATAGGTGCATGCTTAAGGATCTGGTCATTCTGTCCTGTAATGTAATTTGTTGGTTGGCAGCTGACACAAACTAGTACCCCACACCTTTACCTGTTTGAACATTGATCCATAAACATTCAAGATAATTTGTTTCTAAATTGTCAGCCATTAAAATAGGTAATGACTTCTTTTTAAGTGTTACTCCTCCTCTCTTTTTTCCCCACTTGATCCTGAAACTTTGCCAAGACAGACACTTCAGTCTCCAGGAAAGTGATTTCAAACCAATCAGTTTCAAAGGAAATGGCACCTAAAACTCTTGCAAACTCTTGCCTGTGGCCCCATTACAGTGAATACAAGTGTAAAAGAATGAAATGAATGTATCTTGTCTCAATAATATTTTCCATTGCCTGTTTGCTGTAAAGATAATGACTAGGTGAAGATGCAATAAAAAGTCAATAATCACTCCAAAACCTTTGTCTTCTTCCCTATCAAAAAACTGAAGGCAAGGATAAGGGGCTTAGTTAACCCATCTGGAAGCTTTAATGAACTGTTTTAGACAAAGTAAATAACTTGAGCAATCAATATAGTATTAGGTAAAGGAGAAAAGAGTAAAGATTAAAAAGATTTTGCTGGCAAAATATACAGGCAGTCCCCGAGTTACATGGATCCGACTTACATCGGATCCCTACTTACAAACGGGGTGAGGCAACCCCGCACTAGCTGCTCCCCCCCAGCAGACTAGGGAGACGCGGACTGGCTTTTCTCAGCAGACACCTCAGCTTGAGAATAAAGGACTGAGGGAAGTGAGGTGTGGGAGAATAAAACTGAGTTCTGGAGAAATGTTTGGCTAGAGTTTCCCCTACAATATGTACCAGTTCCGACTTACGTACAAATTCAACTTAAGAACAAACCTACAGTCCCTATCTTGTACGTAACCCGGGGACTGCCTGTAATAAAAAACAAGAGCTAATTAAGCAAATTAATCACTTATCTGACCAAAGTGGAACTTTTAACTAAAAGAGCAATAAAAATACCTCATATAAACACAAAGGCATTTTGGATATCCACTGACTCAAAAGACTGATAATCTTCAGACTGGATAGTTACAAAGAACCTTCCCGTCCCCCCCCCCCCCCCCCCCCCCCCCCCCCACTTAAACTCTTGGGGTAAGATAAACTCCTATGAACTGCTGAAATTTAAAAAATGCAAATCATGTAAAAAAAATCAGAGGCAAGTACTTAGTCGTTTAAAAGTATTTGGAGTAGTGCTTTATACCTGAATGCTCCAGCAACCTCTTTGTGTGTCCTGAAGTGGATGGAATTTTTACCCTGACTTCTTCCTTACTTTTCTTTTCATAGCTTGTCATATTTTTATTTTTTACACTCCCAGCAGGCTAATCTGAAAGTCATCTATTCTAAAATGATATTTACTCTAGTCAGATAAGATAGGAATTTTATAAAAAGACAGGAAAGTCTAGATAGTGTTCACATTTCACACCTTCCAGGGACCACAGATTAAAATTAATTAAGTAGGAGCTCACAGCGTAGCAACTACTGCCAGAAATTAAAAAGATTTTGTGAAGGTTTCTAAATAGAAACCTTGTAGGTTAATTCAGGCTCCTGCCCATCTTCAGGTTTAGTATGTATTGATATTGCTTTACAAAGGCCAAAAGGGCTTATAGGAAAACAAAAAACAAGAATGGCCATAATGGATCAGATCAAAGGTCCACCTAGCCCAGTATCCTGTCTTCTGACGGTGGCCAATGCCAGATGCCCCAAAGGGAGTGAGCAAAACAGGTAATCACCAAGTGATCCCTGTCCTGTTGTCATTTCCAGACTCTGATAAAGAGTCTAAAGACAACATTCCTATTCCTCCTGGCTAATAGCCATTGATGGACCTAACCTCTATGAATGTATCTAGTTGTTTTCTGAACCATGTTAAAGCCCTTGTCCTCACAACATCTTCTGGCAAGGAGTTCCACAGATTGACATTGTGCTGCGTGAAGAAAAAATTCCTTTTGTTTGTTTTAAACCTGCTACCTATTAATTTCATTTGGCAACTTCTAGGTTCCACTCCATGACAGCAAGAAAGGCAGGCAAGAACTCCTCTATCAGTCCATTTAGTGATAAATAGTGTAGCGTCCCCTCTCCACCTGGTTACCTTCTTTAAGGCCAATCTGCTTACAGGTTTTGATGGATAGGTCTTGGGTTCTTCTGGATCCTGCCTCCCACTCAACTTTATTTTTTCCGATAGATTTATTTGGCGGTGCCTCCACTCTCCTCACTCCTTCCTGGCAGAGTCACCAGGGCAGCTTGGAAGGAAATTTCTAACCCATGGTAATCCCCACATATTTGCCAGATAGATGGGAGACTCCCAGAAAATAACACAAACACATACACTAAAATAAACACAGTTATATTAAACAGGAGACAAACATAACAGAGTAAAACACTATTTTTAGGTTCACCGGCCCAGCAACTGTAAGATTAGTGTCCCGTTGGTACGCGTACTTTGTTGGGGCCCTTGATGACTTATGACCACAAAATTCTTCTCTGCAGTGGTTTTGCAGTGTGGCTGACTGGGTCCAGTACATCCCAAAGGACTCACAAGTGGGAGAAGATGGTAAATCCCTCCACAGGTTTAATATGCAGCAGGTCATAAAATTCCCAAATTCCCTGACTTACTAACTAAAAGATGGTGCACTCACACACTCCATGCATGAGCCTCAGGTTCAGAGATGACTCAGTCTCTGCAGAAGGGCTGGTCTCTTCTGGCAGGAATCATGCTGCTTCAGTCCCAGGATTTCCCCTCACCACAAAGGCGTGCAGGCCACACAACTGCACCAGTATTCAAATTATAACCTCCTACTCCAGCATTCAGACACACAAAGCAGGAAGCAGCCCCGAACCAGCAGCCAGAGCAAAGCTGACCATATGGTGACTGGTCTCACCCAGGGAGCCAGAGAGCCAACTTAACCTGGCTGGGGAAGCCTCCCAGCAAACTCCACAAACTGGGAGTCAACAGTGCAGAAATAAAACCCAGCTGATGGATCCTGCCTTCAGGTCCCTAGAGGCTAGTTCTCAGGGGGAAACCCTGCATGCAGGCCTGGGGCTTATTAGCTCCCACGCGGCCAGTCCTACCCTTGCCCTGGCTGGCTCTAGACTCCTCCAACAGTGGCTCCTCCTTCCTCTCCTGAACTCCCTGGGAGGTGTCTCTCACTCCCTATGGGTTGCCAGGCAGACTCTGTCCCTGGTAGGGAGGGGGACCCAAGGCAAACTCAGTGTGCCTGTCCCTGGGCTGCCAGCAGACAGAGCCCCAGAAATCTAGGTAATCTCCTTGGGGGTTACATAGGAACTACAATAAAAGAGTTTGCATGTGAGCAAAGGCTGGGAGTGTGTGCATACTGCTTAATAATGCATAACACAGGCAATTCATGTGCTCATTTTATGTAATCAGTGTTGGTGCAAGGAAGCCATGGAGCACACGAAATGTGTTCAAGGATATAGTACTAAACCAAGGGGTCCCACCGGTAGCTATGTGCCACATCTTCAGGGGACCCAGGCAGAGGGGTATTGGGTGCAGACGTGTGAGCCAGTGTTTCTACACCTCTGCAAAGAGCTGTCATAGCTTGCACTAGAGGACACATCAACTCCCACAGTATCTTGAATATAGGAAGCTCCAATTCCCTCCCATCGAATGCTGCATCAGCACTTGTACAAATGCAATTGAAAGTATGTCTGTAGGGAGCAGTGGGAGGGATAGCTCAGTGGTTTGAGCATTGGCCTGCTAAACCTGGGGTTGTGAGCTCAATCCTTCAGGGGGACCATTTAGGGATCGGGGCAAATCTGTCAGGGACAGTACTTGGTCCTGCTATGAGGGTAGGAGACTGGACTCAATGACTTCTCAAGGTCCCTTCCAGCTCTATGAGATGGTATATCTGTATTGCTAGCTGACCCACACTAGTAACAATAACAGTATAAACCTGGTAGTAGCATCTATTAGTCTTTTGGGCTCCTAATGGAGCATAGGGTCTCCATCTCTTGTGATCCTTAGCAATAGTCTTGATTTGATCCCATGGTAAGCCAGCTGCTTTTACTTCGTCCAGGCAGCTTCATTTCCATATTTGCTTGGGATGTCCCCTTTTCCTCTTTCCCTTTGGATTCCATTCTAGTTCTTGTCTCATGATACATTCCTCAAAGTCCTTACGCAGGATGCGGCCTGCCCATCACCATTTTCTTTTCTTAATCTGAACCTCCATTGGTTTCTGATTTGTTTTGGTCCACAAGATTTAATTTGGCACTCTATCGTACCACTTTAGCTGGAGAATGTGTCTAAGGCATTTATTGACAAACATCTGAATTCTTAGTGTTGATCTGGACAACGCACCACGCCTCTGAGCCATACAGCAGCACTGATTTCACATTGGAAGTGAAAATCCATAATTTGGTTCTTGTTGAAAGGGCTCTTGTACCCCAGACTGTTCATAGTATGGCAAAGGCTTGTTGCGCCTTTCGTATTCTCACATTGAAGTCCTCTTCAGTTCCCCCATTCTTGCTGATAACACTCCCCAAGTATACAAATTGATCTACCTCTTGCACTGCTTTTCCTTCAATTGTAATTTCACCTTCCTGTCTGTTATTAATGCACATCAAATTGGTTTTCTCTTGACTAATCTGGAGGCCCACTCACTCAGCTGTGTCCTGTGGACATCTGTCTTCTCTTGCATATGCTTTAATTTGTCTGCAAGCAGGGCTAAGTCATCTGCAAACTCTAGATCTTCCAGTTTCCTAGTTTGAGTCCACTAGAGTTCCCTTCCTGAGTCAGCATATGCTGTTTTTGTGACCCATTCTAGGACAATCAGGAAGAAAGAAGGCAGCCTTGGAATACACATGCTGTGACCTGGAATTTTTCCGACAATTTTCCATCATGGATGACCTGGCAAGAGTATTCTTCATACAGTTTCTTGATGATGGTAGCAGCATGCTAGGGATCTACTTCCATTACTATCCTGTACTGAAGTCCATGCTACTGTGCCTACACTGCTATTTTTAGTCTGATAGCATGGGTAAAGTTAGCACAAGTATGTCTACTCATGTTGTAATCAAACCACATGATGCAGTGGAGATAGACCTTTATCTCCATGGTTGTTTGCTTTTCCTGGCTAGCAATTAACTACTGGACTAACGACTAAATAAGTTTCTGGATTTACTCTGCCTGCACTTCCAGTCCAAGTCATAAAGGTATCACTGATCAAGGAAAAGGGTAACATGAAAAAGTTCTCTTACATGGACTACAAATTTTCCACTCTCTTTTAAGAATAGGCACATGGAAGAGAGAATGAGAGGATTCCAGAGACTCCTGACTGATACTATCCTGCTGAAACACATCCAATGAACTAGGGATACAAAATCGCATTTAATCAGTTAAACGTTATCAAACAGGGGAGGGGACACTGCTCTAGCCCACCTGGATGGGGACTGCTCTGGCTGAGCTGGAGTGTCCCTGCCTACGGCAGGCCCCACGGGGCTGGAGCAACCTTCTGCCTGCCGGGGTCAGGAATCTGCTCCAGCCTTGCTGGTTGACAGTAACCAGTAAGCAACATCCAGTAAGGAAGACTCTTATCAGTTAACCAACCATATCCCTGCAATTAACTCTTCCCTAAATAGAATACTTAATGTATTAATCCAATCGAAATCTCATATAAGTTCAACCAACTTAGGTTCAGGGAAATGAACTGATATTTTTCTTTACGTTCCTAAAGAAAGTTAGGGCTCAAATATAAACACACAAAACATAGCTATTCTAGCAGCTTCAAAATCTCATAGCGAGATAAAGATAGTGAAGAAGAATCTCACAATTCCCCACTTTACAAACAAGACAGCACTTTCCATTTTCTTCTGATGTGGAATAGGCAATAAAAATCAATGAAGTGCTTCAAATCCAGTCCAGAACAAGAATAAAGTTATCAAAAGAGAAGTACAAAGGAGCAGAAACATTGAGCCTTAGAGGTCTGAAGAAGGTGAACAAGAAAAGGAAGAAGGTGAGAAATGAAGTTGGCTTTTCCAATGTTAGGGATTTTGTATGGTTTTTTTGGGGGAGGGGAAGGAGGTTGCAATAGGAAATCGCTTTCAATAAAAATGTATTTTCAAGTAGCAATGTGGAAGACATTTCAGACCTTCACTGATGTCCACATTTAGCTTTAAGTTGCATCCCTCCAATTAGGCAAAATAAGTCTTGTGAAATGTGAGGACCGACAGGAATGGTTGTGTTCCCTAGTAACTTGCTTTCCTTGTATATTATTTCTCCATTTCTAACACTATAAGCAAGTGCAGGTGAAATAATAAAATATTTAGATGTAATTTCTAAAAGCTACCTATAGTTTCATTTTGTTACTGAAAATGTAACAGCTACTAACCTTTATATATAGATTTACACCATAAAAACAGATTTCATAGTGACGGCTTAAATTTTGTCTTCTTGGAAAAATAGGAAGGTATCATTTTATTCATTTCATTATTATTAACACATTACCCAGATATATAAACTCCTTGATAATAAAATGGATACTCCAAATATAAAAGAACTTGGATGATGGGTCCTGATTCGCAGTTAGAATTTGAAACTGGTTTGTACTAGGTCCAGTGTTATTCAACATATTCATAAATGATCTGGAAAAAGGGACACATAGTGAAGTGGCAACATTTGCAAACAATACAAAATTACTCAAGATAGTTAAGCCTAAAGCAGACTACAAAGGACTACAAAGGGATCTCATAAAACTGGTTGATTGGGCAGCAAAATGACAGGTGAAATTCTGTGTTGATAAATGAAAACTAATGCACCCTGGAAAATATAATCCCAACTATACATACTAAATAATGGGGTTTAAAATAACTATTAACACTCAAGAAAGAGCATGAAGGCATTGTGGATAGTTTTCTGAAAACATCGATTCACTGTGCAGAGGCAGTGAAATAGCTAATAATGTAAGAACCATTAGGAAAATGAAAGATGATAACACAAAGATACAATGCCACTATAAATCTGTGGTCCTCAGACACCTTGAATACTGCATGCACTTCTGGTCTCCCCATACCAAAAATACTAAAATTGGGAAAGGTAAAGAGAAGGGCAAGAAAAATGATGAAGGATACGGAATAGCTTCTGTATGAGGAGAGATTAAGACTGGTACTCTTCATTTAGGAAAAGTGATGACTAATAGGAGATATGACAGAGCTCTATAAAATTGTGACTAGCATGAAGAAAGTGAAAAAGGAAATGTCATTTGCTCCTTCACGTAACACAAGAATCATTGGTTTCCCAATTAAATTAATAGATACGGGTTTAAAATAAACAGAAGTACTTTCTTCAAACAGCATGCAGGCATCCTGTGGAACTCATTGCCAAGGGATTTTATCAAAGCCAAGACTTTAACAAGGTTCAAAAAAGAATTAGATAGGTTCATGAAGGAAGTTAAGAGTTGGAAATGGAATGAATCATTCAATGATTGCTAGTTATACTTATTGGCTGTGTCTACACTGGCCCCTTCTTCGGAATAGCCATGCTAATTTAGAACTTTGGAATAGGGAAATATGCGGGGGATTTAAATATCCCCCGCGGGATTTAAATAAACATGGCCACCGCTTTTTATCCGGCTTGGGGAAAAAAGCGTCCAGACTGGCGCGATCCTCCGGAATAAAGCCCTATTCCGGAGGATCTCTTATCAAGTAGGAATAAGAGATCCTCCGGAATAGGGCTTTATTCCGGAGGATCGCGCCAGTCTGGACGCTCTTTTCCAGCTTTTCCCCAAGCCGGAAAAAAAGCGGCGGCCATGTTTATTTAAATCCCGCGGGGGATATTTAAATCCCCCGCACATTTCCCTATTCCAAAGTTCTAAATTAGCATGGCTATTCCGAAGAAGGGGCCAGTGTAGACGTAGCCATTCTGTCTGAAGCAGGCAGGACTGGTCACTGCAAGAAGACAGAATACTAGGCTAGATGGACAACTGGTCTGACCCAGTATAGCTATACTTATGACTACTCAGGAAGTGTTTTTTTTTTAAACAGTGTGGTTCTATTCATGAGCAGTTCAATTGACAGCTTTGCAAAGTGTTGCTGTATTTTTGTTTTGCCATCTTTTGCTTCTCTTGTTATTAGTATTATCCTTCTTCTGATGTAGTAAAATGAATGGAGCTTCTTGCATGGTAAGACACTACTCAATATAAGAATGACAGAATATGGCCTTCAGTGAAATATTCAATTTATTTTGATAGAACTATATTCCAGGCAGCAACCCTTCAGCTAGTGCCAATTCTGACTGCTGTCAGAGAGTGAAATCTGTTTAAGTATACTATGAGGTTACAGATGCTAGGCAGGAATAGCAGTACTAGTACATATTTTGTCAACTGAAAGACATCAAATCCCAAGTCTTATTGAACTACTTCGGGTATCTTTATGCGGGCCATGAACAATTTACCTCTTGGGAACTTCAGTCAATATAGTATTTGTCTCCTTATACTCTACTGAAATTCTTCACCTATTGTTAATGATTCATCAGAAAAAAAGCTGGCATTCTATATACAGTAGACTTCCGATAATCCGGAACCTATGGGATTTAGGTGGTGCCGGATTATCAAATATGCCGGACTATCAGGAGGTACTATAAGCAGGTTATATATATACTGTAAACATTATATAATGTATATAAAGTGTTCTTAACCCTTTTTATTGTACATACTGTATACAGTATACTGTAATGTTTTAGTTTTTTAAGCCTTTTTTACCCTTTTTGCTCAGTTCAGCTGCTGCCACTGTTACCTTGTGACTCTTTTTTTTGCCAAAGCTCACTCACTAGGCTCTTGCCATTTTGATGCCGGACTATCAGAAGTGCCGGACTACTGGATGCCAGACTATTGGAGTTTTACTGTAGTTCATTTCAGCTCTGCTCACAGGTATTTTATATATGAAAACAAAAATAAAAAATAGAATAATGTATTTCATCTACGAGTATATGACATTAGTCACCTATTACAGAGGTTTGGAGAAACTTTTTAAAAGAAAAACTCATAATGTTATTGAGGAAAGTTGAATTATACATGATAATGTTTTCCCCACCCACCACGGCCAAAATTGCAGAGGACCATTAAAAAGAATAGCACTGTCTACAGTACACCAGATGATAATGTGATACAGCAGCCAACATCAGTACAACTTTGTCTCTAATCTAACAAACACAGGCTAGAAAAGAAACATTAAGGTTTCTCACAGTGCCACTATCTCTTTCCCACCCATTTCACAGAATATGGGTGAAAGACAGACAGGTGCATACACCTCTATACTTTTATACACACATCTATTACATGTTCATGTATAGTTCTGTCTATAAAAAAATTAAAAGTGGCTCAGGTCACAGGAGACTCTGGCTCAATTCCCTCCTCTGCCCCAGACCTTAGAAAAGTAAATCTATCTGTGTCTCAGTTCCCCATCTGTAAAACTGGGATACTAATACTTCCCAAACTCTTGAGAAATGCAGATCCATTACCGAGCTAACTCCCTATCTGAAAGTTTCCAAAGTTTACCACATGTGGAATGCCACAATGAAAAACCAGAAGTTGTTGTCCACTGGCTACTACTGTGAGCAGTGTGGATTTAAATTGAACCAATAAAGACTGCAACAGGAAAACTGAATAAACTAGTCATTGAATTGAGCGAGTTAAATAAACAGATATAGGAAAAATGTTCTCTGCACCTACAGAAGTTGCTCCCAAAAGCTGGTTTAGCACGTCAGCAATCTCTGGTTCCACATGCCTAGCCTGTGTCTTCCATAAATACAGTGGTTTCCACCTTTTTTTAAAACTTTGACAGCAAATATGTTCTACTTTAATATTTTTAATTTAAATTATGAAATATTTTAATATAACTTTATATTATTTGAAATCCCTTTTTTTGAAAGAAAAAAAGCAGCTATGTAATTCAAATTAAAATAGCAATTTAAAAAATAATCATTACTTTTTTGGCAGCCTGGTTCTGATGATTAAGAATTCTGGAGGTAAAACAAGAAGGAAAGGTTGTACAAGTTGGACCTCCCTAGCCCAGTACCAGCGGAACCTGACCAGTCCCAAACGAGGGAGTTTGCTCGAACTGGGAGGTCAATGTTGGCCTCCTGCTGCTGGCCTCCAGGCTCTCCTGGGGGGGGGGGGGGGGGGTCTTCCAGGCTCTTGGCCAATGGGCTCCTCTCCTAGCCACACTTCTGGCCCTGGCCCAGCCGCAGCTGTTGACTGTGATCCCTGGCCCCAACCATACTCCTGGCCCTGCCGCTGGCCATTGCCTCAGATGCTGGATGTACTACCCAGTCGCACTTCGCAGCCCTGCCCCTATCCCTGATGCAGGCTGTGGCCCTGTTTCCAGCCCTGCACTGGCTCTATTCCCAGCCATACTGCCAGCCGCAGCCTCAGTCATGCACCTGGTGCCAACTGCTGGTCATACTTCTTGCCCTGCCACTGGCCCCAGACACTGGCTACTACTCCCCGGCCATACTCCCATAGGGTTGCCAGATGGTTTCAACAAAAATACCGGACACACTTGACATTACAGCACAATCTACATTACATCTTAGTTAGGAAATACCAGACTCTTATATTTTCTCATTTATATTTTCTCAATTCATTTCCCCGACAGAATTCTCAAATACTGGACTGTCCAGTTCAAAACCAGTCACCTGGCAACCCTAATTCCCAACCCTGCGCTGGTTTCATTCCCCAGCCCCAGCTGTCACACTCCTTGGCACTGGCTCCGGCCACAATCCCATCACTGTCCTGGTTGTGCTCCTGAGCCCTACTGCTGGCTACTAGACTCCTGGACGTGTTTTCCCCCCTCCCCCAGTCCCTGTCTAGAATGAGCACAGATGTTGCTAGACCAGAGAGTTCCAGACCAGAGAGATCCTACCTATAGCGAAAGGCACAGATCTCTCCAACAGACATGAGAAATCCCAGGCAACTTTCCTCTTCCCTCTCTCCCTCAACACAGCCCAAGTCCCAGCTTGGAGCACAGAGATGAGAAGATCCAGGGGGCAGCCGGGTTCCCAGTTGGGAGCTGTGTGCAACTGAGGACCCTGCCACTTAGTCCCCCATATTGCCTTCTTCAGTCACTGCAAGCACCCCTGGTGAAGTGTGCACCACCAACACAAGGAACAGACCTCAGCCACCCAGTCCTTAATGCAGAGACTATAAACAAATCTAACATAGATTGACTCAAGATTGTAATGGAGAACTTGGCTTATGTCTCCAAGTTCTACAGAATCACATATAGGATTGGAAGGGACCTCAGAGGTTATCTAGTTCAGTCTCCTACATTCTCACATGATTAAATATTATCTAGTATTTGTAAACATAATATTTGCTACTATAGATTATGCCCATCATTTTAACCTTGGATTAGTGAAAGCAATTAATTAGTCCCTTGCAACACTCGAAAAAAAATATTTGTTCAGTTTTCTGAAAGTTCCTGATATTCAGAGACGGAACAGTCCAATTAACTTAGCTTCACAACATGACAGATTCTACAGGCCTACTACAGTATCACTTTTACTGTTCATTCTCCAAGGCAGGCTATATGTACAATCTGGAGACTACATCAGTATAACTATTTGGAATAAAACTAGTGCATACACAGCTCAAGCTGACAGACAGGGCTTTTCTATTAGTGTAAGAACATTACCTCTCTGACTGAAGTTATGTAAGATGATGAAAGCATTCTTCTGTTGATAAAGTTGCTTCTACACTGAGAGTTAATTAGGTCAGCATAGCTTGGCCAGGATTTTTCACACTCCTGACCCACCCATGGCAACATTTTTCTCTGTGGTACAAAGATAACTGCAGAAATATTTATTTCATTGGCTTCCATGGCAACATTATTAAATCTTGTTTGTATTCTATCCCTCTAATATATCCTAGAATTTTGTTCTCTTACTAACATGCAAGTGGGTTAATGGTTTCAGCGACTTTTCAACAATAGTGCTAAATACTGATCAGTATGAAATGCTTCCATCACTTTCCATATTTTCTAGGATGAATCCTTGCTATGAGAAAAATTGTTTTATGTTTTTCTAAACTCAGCTGTATTTATTAAATGCTGGACCAATGAACCAGAATAATCTAAATCCTTTTGAATCTGCTCACACTATTTTGCCCTACTTCTACTGTTTCCAAATTATATTTCCAACAAATTTGGAAATGTTGTTCTGTAAAACTCTAACCCAGACAATTAAACAAATACTACCACATACCGTACATAAGTAGACATGCAGAGAGAAATACACATATGTACCTCAGAGACCCTAACTGACTTACGAAAGAAGAGAATTTAAAAAATTTTAAATGTGACAGCTGGCATTTCCATTTTTCAAATTACCTGCCTTGCTCACCTACTACTGAATGACCCTGACAAGCCAGTAAGTTTTTAAAAGTACCATCTGAACAGTCCAAAGAAGTGGATTTTATATCTGACCTGAAACAGTATCATCATAGAACTTAAAAATCAATTTACGTTGCTCTCCCAAGTAGGTATGAAGATCATTAAAAGCAACAGTAAAAGTTTTCACTTACAAAACTTTTAAAATGCTATATTATACTAGCATTCAACCCACAAACATTTATAGAAACTGTTGGTTACTCCAGGAACTGTGATCTACTCCAAGGCAAACTCCTGGTTACCAGGTCACAAAAACAATTTGGGATTCTTATAAAAACAATTTCTCTACCAATAAGACTGCCTTTTGATCTATACAGTTGGAAGTTTTTGTTGGAAGAGTCCGGAACTTCCTGATACACCCAGATGACAAAGAAGCCTTCCTTGTTCACAGGCACCACTGCCATAAACAGACATGTCAATCAACAACAATTACGGGGAAAAAGTTTCAGCACTGTGGGAGTGTGACAGATGGCTGTTCCTGAACAGATGAGTTATCATTTCTTTGTATCCACAAGAGATTTGCTGCATCATTTAAGACTGTTCTGCATGGAAAATACTCCCATCAAGCAGAGTCAAAACAAACCCAAGCCTGCTACTGAGCTAATAACTCCGCTAGAAGAGTGTGAACATTTACTCACACAGCAAATGGTCCTGGATTGACATGAAAGAATGCCCCAAGTGCTATTTTGAAATGGATTGTTTGTCATTATGTGTTTCTTCCCTCTTTCTTAAACATTATTTAGTTTAGAACAGGTGTGGGCAATAATTTTGGATCAGGAGATACACAAAGATTTTGGTAAGTGGTCAAGGGCTCCATATTTCTATGGAGAGCGTGAGGGGTCTGGGACAGAGGTTGAGTGAAGGAGAGGATTGTCATCTGGGTCAGAGAACTGGGGTGCAGTTCTGGCATGGAGGAAGGGTGTAGGAGGGGGTGTAGGCTCTGGGAGGGAATTGTGATCTAGGAGATGCAGAGAAAGGGGGTGCAGAGAGTTTGGGTGATGACCTGGGAGAAGAGGGTGCAGAGTCAGGGAGAGAGTATGAATGAAAGAGAGGATTTTGGCCTTGGAGAAGGGGGGATGCTGACAGTTTGGGTGGTGACCTGGGGCAGCAAGAGACTGGGGTGCCAGAGGCAGGTTGGGGCTGGGAGGTATACCTTGGTGCCTCCCGGCCAGAAGCCCTGCAGGACCCCAAGGCAGGTTCCCTGCTTGCCACACTCCCAGCTGCTCAAAATGGGTGGATATTCCATGTGGCTTTCTACTTTGGGTGCTGGAAAGGAAGGGCAAAAGCTTCATATGCTGCCTGTACCCCCAGCACAATCCTAAAGCTCCTACTGGCCCGGGGAAGGGGGCAACGCAGGCAACCTCCTCTGCCCCCGATTCCTGGAGTAGAGAGCCTACAGGGGAAGCCAGCCACTTAAAGCAGCTTGGGGCTTCTCTGTACCTGAAGGTCCCTTGTTTGGATGGATGGATGGATGGATGGATGGATGGATAAACAATTCATGAACTTAAATAGGGAATCTACAGCAGTGGGTTTTTTTAACTTCATGCTTTAAAAACTCTTAACATACAACTATGGTGTGCACGTATTTCAACTGAGTAATCCTACAATGAATCTTATTGCTCTAACCCTCTCCCATACAGTTTGTCAGCTCCGCTAATTGTCTGACTAATATTTAGATCAGTGATTACTTAGAAGCCAAATTAGCGATCAACACTTTCCCAATGAGCCACAGTAGTGGAAACTCATAGTTTCATGTACGCTATAACTATTCATATTTAAACATTATAATGGTAGAATATTTATTTTATGTACATATATTAATCACACAGCAAGTAAGTTAATAATATAGTACAAGCTGATAACTTAAATGGTTAATAACATAGTAAAAGCATCCTCACAGGTTAATTAACTCAAAGTATTTTAATACCATGTGCTGCAAAAAGCCACAGGAGGCACATTAAAGAGCCACTTGTGGCTTGCAAGGTACAGTCTGAGTATCAATGATTTAGACCATAAACTCACTGGGGCTTCTCCCTGAGGCTGGTCCAGGGATAAAGGGTATGGCCAGCCTGGGGGCAGGAGAAGACATGTAGGCTAGCCCAGAGTGGCCACAAAGTGGCCAGCAGATGCTCCCCACAACAGGACACGATGGCAGGAGCTGTGCTGCTGGCCAGTGTCTGCTCGCTGGGGTGCTTCCTGCCCCCCTTGTGGTCATTTGTATCCCCCGTACTTGTTGCTCCCTGTGGCCAAGAGTGAATATAACTGTTCCTGCTATTACACCCCTCAATTTCTGTTTGATATGAAATTATCACATTCCCTGCACATCCCATCTTCCACAATCAAACCCTGACCTTGTTTAAAGTTATGATAAGAAGCTACATAACAAAGATAAGAAGCTACATAACAAATTTGGTGGTTCTATCTCTGATCGTTTTGGGGAGTTCTTGAACAAATGGACTTACAGACAGAACGACAGATGCACACTTCTAAAATATATAGTAAGGTTTTAAAAAAATTATAAATTAAATTAAAAATCTTTTGGATACTGGCTAACTTAAAACACTATCTGTCTTTGTTTTAACACAATGCAGCTCAAGAGCAGCTAAGGTTATGCTAAATTTGTTCAGGAAAGTGGGTCCAAAAAATGAACCTGACTTTTTAATTTAACATGTTGGCTTGCCTTTAAAAAAAAAAATCGAAGTGGTTCCCTACAAACATCAAAGGCAGCATGCCTTCTTCAAAGTTACAAAGGACAGTAGTGTGATAAATGGAGGTACATGTCAATGAAGAGGTGGTATACTGAGATTCGGATCAGAGAAAGGTGTATTATTTTTAATGATATAAAACATATTGGGAGAGCTGCTTTTAGATGAGGTACATGTCTCTGTATGAAGTGTGTTCTTAATGATAGATAGATAGATAGATAGATAGATAGATAGATAGATAGATAGATAGATAGATAGATCTATTTATTTATTTATTTATTTATTAAATAGAGTATGCTGGCTTCACTTTTCCTGAGGCTTTTTAAATAATCATGCATTAACTTGGTGGGCATCAATTAAAATTGTTTACCGGCTAATATAGTGTCTGTTTATTTTTTTAACCTAGACAGTCATGCACACTACAATAGGTAGCTACAATTAAATACACTCCTGAACTAAAAAGTAATTGTTTTAGCACTAAAAAGGTCATGAAAAGCAACCACATTGACTGTGACTTTCTGAATCTGTAAGCACTCGGCTGGTATGACTTAGGAGGTAGAGAAAAGTGACTGGAAGGTTTTACTCAGTAGAAGGGTTTCCAAGCAACCTTGCACAGTTGAGCAGCCTCAAGCAAGTGGAACAATGACTAACACTGGCAGGGCTCCATTAAAAAGAAGCCTGCAGCAACATCATTGTGTTTCTACCACCAGTGGCTATAAATGCGGGCTACATTAAATAGGATAACAAACAAAAGAAAAACAAACCTGAGTATGGGGAAGCGGGGGGAGAAAGGAGGACCTACATATATTTCATGTTGTTTTAAAGTTCCCGTTCTTGTAGGACACTGTGAATACATTCAATAAATTTGTTTTTTTTAAACACATGCAAATTTGTTTTTTTATCTGTAAATTAAATATTTTGAATAAATGTAGGTTTTGTTCCAAGCTAAATTCTGAAAAATACCTCCACATATAATCTGGTCTTTTTTCCTGACTGGAAATCTGAGGACATAAAAAGTTACTGGTCTACCTTGTTCAGATTCCAAGTCACCTGTTAAAAATAAGGTTTAGATCTTTAACAAGGTATTTTAGCTTAACCGCAACTAGAACTTTTCATACCCTCCCTGGCCTTGCTTGGAGAGAACTTGCTTTTCTCCTCTTTGAAAAAAGTAAACAAATGTTTAGAAATTTAGTCTACAAGACTGAATAATTTAGGGGAGACTGAAGGTATTTGAGTGCAGTTATTTAATGGTCATCTGCAGCTGTGGGCAGAATAGGCAGAAGGGAACAGGGGGATGGGGTGTTAATTTATTAAGAATGGGGGAACACTGATGTTTTTCAGTATTTAATCATCCTTTTTAAAGCCATCATTATTTTACAAAATATCTACAAGTTAAATTAGCCACCATGTCATTGTTTTTTACTCAGATCATTCAACAAATTTATGCTACTGTGTTGATATATCCAATAAAACATGCATTACTAATCACAATTATCTGCGATGTATAATATGAAGGTTCATTTCTTTTTCCCTTGTTTTTTTGGTCTAATGTAAACAAAAAAGCCTCACAATTTCTGTTTTTAACTGAAAATTTTGCATCCAAAAATACCCTACTGAAAAACATCTTAAACAACATCTTTCTTCACTCACCAGAGGAGGTAATATTTTAGCAGGTTTGACTGAATTACTTAGTCTTAAAGGTGATGTATTTCATCAGACAGCTTGTGTATGTAAGACAGGGGTTTGCATTAAAAGGAATCACCAAGACAAATTTAAAGGTTTAGTACATATACTTCACCACAAATACAGGAAAGCAACCTTGCAACCCTGCCAAAGTAACTGTGGCAATTCTGAGTACAATTTTAATATTATCATAACTGTAATTTAATATTACATTATATATTATATGCAACAAGTTCAAGGGTGCTATGTTTGTTAGAAAAGTCATGTTGAATCTTTCTTGTTTTTCTGAGGGTATATTTAAATCACGCTTTTCCAAAAAGCCAAATTTTTTATATTTTATGAAAAATTAAATAGGAATGAAATAAAAGCAGACCTCCTATCTGGCCTCAGACTTAGAAGACACTGAAAGGCATGAAATTACCCTAGCCAACTGCTGTGTAGTAAAGGCAATCTATGGATAAGTCAGATCAATTTACAAACCAGGATTGCAACATTGTTTACCAGGAGAGAGGTGTTAAACGGTACGATTTAATATTCATTCAGACAAAGGAAATTCATTATCTCAAGACATGTATAATACTAATAATTATACACCTGTTTTCATGAAATTTTTAAAGGTTCATTGGATTTATTTAAAATTTTTGAGACTTGACAATTTAACAATAACTTTCCAACTTTAATCAAATTAAACTGAGAACATATTGAAATATTTAATGTCAAGCTTTAGAACTGTAAATATGTTAAGCGAAAAGCAGAGCTTACCTTCAAATGTATTCGCAGGTATGCAAAATGAGTTCTCCATTACAAAAAGTAAAATGGGACATTTTCCTCTCTCCAAAATAAAGGGGTCTCTGTTTATTCTGTTGCCATATTACAGCAGATGGTGATAATGCATAATTAGATTTAGTAGTCTTGGTTCACTCAGATCAATTTCTATAGTTTCTGCTATCATTTAGCCATTTAGATTGTTTGCAAACCTTATTAAACACAGAGTAAAGACATTTATATCAAGCTGTGACCATTCAGGCAAAAAAAGCTCTTAACAATTTCAAATTAATGTGTAGGAAGCAATATAAATGATTGTAGCTGAATATTTAATTTGCAACAGGTTTGTTCTGCCTCTTCAAACATCTTTCCTTTAAATTTGAGATACGGGTTTGTTTTTAGTTGTGTTGCTCATAAATGCACATGACTATTGCACAGTTGTTTTTTTCTTCACCCTTGGACATCTAATCAGTCCAGAACCCAGATTAGCACTGTCAGGTTGTGTCAGGAGTTTACTGAGAGCGCTCACTAGAGTGCCTTTAATCCTCCAAGGTTTACTCAAATGTCACAGCCATCTGGAGGGAAAGGAGGCTCCCTGCTAGGTTCTGCTGACCACAAATTACTTTCTGAAGAGAAGATGACAATAGAAAGCAAAATAGTTAGTAAATATGTAATTTTTTCTTTTTCCCAGTAAATAAAACAAAACTACTTTTGGTGTGCTGAACAAAAATACACTTAATTACTATAATTAAAAATTACTCGAGGGTATGTAATATGTAAGTTAGTCAAAAGGGCAAACAGGCATAGGTAGGGAGGAGATTGTTTAAGATAATTAGTAAACATGATTAAAAACTCATCCTAAATATTGTTTATTATTTATTTGGATTGTGGTGAATTGGGACCCCATTGTGCTAGGTGTTACACAAAATACAGAAGATGATACAGTCCATGTCCCAAAGAGTTTATAATCTACCCTTTCTTCCTAAAAATTTACAGCCACTCATGTACACCGTGACACTCTCAAAATTACAAGTAAATTATTTGATTGGCAAAATGAAGATTCTTACTTTCTTTGATCAATATCAAATAATATAACTGCACCTTTTCCACAGTTTTGATTACAAAGAGGAAATCTGATATGGAGCAAGTTATAGCACTACATTGTCTCTCACATATAGCAATGAGGGTTTTTTTTGTATCCCCTCGGCAAGTTTCTGTTGCCTATAAAAAATCTGGATCTAGTTTTCCCCTCTGTTTTAGGAGGTACTCTCATAATCCTTTTCTCTAAGAAAAGCCACTTCCCTTCTCTGGCTTGGATAAGACTGGGAAGCCAGCTGTATCCCATTCTTTCAATTACTGACTCTACAGCTGCATTAACTTTCCACATAGTATTTAAAGTTCTTACCTGGGTTTATAGTTTAAGTCATCCATTTATATAGCCTGAAATTACTTCCATTTTATTAGTAAAACAAAAGGAGGAAAAATAGTAGCAGTATACACATTTGTGTTCTAAAGATAAAAATCTTTGCTACACTTGTTAAAATATCTTGCATTGCTTTCATTACTTCCTGCCATTCTCGTCGACACAAAATTTCATGGTTTGAAAGTCATTCAGAGAGTGTGAAAATGCTTAACATCACTGCGCAGAGCTTCAAATCATCATAATTAAAGCTGCAAGAGCTATTTTCAGTGAACAAGCTCTCTTCCAAATATAGTCTTTTTATCCCATTAGTAAAATATCTGTGTGAACACTCATTTTTACAAGATTATGATTCACTGTGAAAAATGTGACAAGACTATCTTCATCTGTTTACTCTCTCTATGGTGTATGACTGGCCATTTAAATTGACTACTTTTACTGCTCCTTGATTGGTTGCCTGAAACTTTATAAACAAAAGGTGAACACTTTTTTGGTGTCAACTGCAGATACCTTTGTTCACATTGCAGCGGTCTTGTGCATATATGAATACATCCATTTACTAAAAGCAACCATTTTCCCAAATTTCCTAGTGTGACGGGGGGACCCACCCCCGCACTAGCGGACGCGGGATCCGCAGCCCCGCGTGGAGGATCAGCTGGCGCCGGGAGGCCGACGCCGTGCGGCGGAGCAGCCAGCAGGGTCGGGGGAAGCCGGCGGGGCTAGCATGCATGCACCCGGCAGTCAGGAGGCTAGCGGGCGGGTTTTAGGACCCAGAAAGCCGGCGGCGGCCCCGGGAAGGGCGGGGGCCGGAGGAACGCCGAGCGGGGAATTTAAAAGGGGGGAGAAAGAGACAGGAGGGGGGAGAGGTGAGCGGAGAGCAGGTGAGATTCTGCTCTCAGCCTCCTCCGCAGGACAGACCGCAACACCAGCTGGGGACACAGCCAGGAGAGGACGTGGAAGGAAGGTGACTGACGCGGGGGGCCGAGGCGGCACGGAGAGAGCCGACGGGAAGCCCTGCGGTGGTGGCATCGCTGGACCAGCCAGCAATCCGGAGCAGCGGCGCAGTGGACAGGGTGCAAAAGGAAGCCTCCGGTGGGATTGGCGAGGACGCGGGGAAAGGACTGTTGGGAGTGGACCGTGGGAACGGCGCATTAGAAGCCGGGGCAGGGAAGGGTCGGGGTAGTGGCCCTCGAACTGGAGGGGACCCCAAGGCCCCTAGCAGGCCACCCGGTTACACCTAGAATAAAAAAAAAAAATCTGTCTGAACTATAGATCGTGGAAAAGCAAACCTAATATAAACTTCTGATTACCTTTAGAAATTTATTCCACAGACAGTACCTTAAAAAGCCTTCGGAATTGCAAAAATATTCTAATAGCTTCTACTATTTATTCATCTTTAACCAAGGCTAAGCTAGATCCAATTCAGTTTATATTTGATCTCTACTCTTTACATTCATGCCCCCTAAATTGCCTCCTCTGAACATCTGAAAATGTCACCTGAATTTAAAACCTAAGTTAAATATTATAATTTCACAATTTGTCATTAAAGTAGCAAAGAGAAGAAAGGAATTTTAACATTTTCCCCTAACATGTTAACAAGGGCATTACTTGGGATAGTCTTTTGTGCTACTTTCTGAAAATAGCTTCATTTATTTTCATTGCCCTTTTCAAAGAAAACAAATGGATCTGGGGACCCACACATACATACACCAAATATCAAATGTCAACTGCCAAAACAATTATGAGCTGACTATCCCTGCCACGTTTAAAAACTTGTGTTTAATATGCAAAAATTTGAAGGTGTTCAATATCTCTTCTACAATCTGTTCACAAAGGTGACAAAAGGCAGAATCTGTTGTGATGGTTCTTCTTCAGTTTTCCCACTTAGTTTCCATATCACATGGAGTTACTTGGAGGGTACACCAACACAGGCTCATGTAATAAAAATTTGCTTACACTTGGCTCTACTTCACTTCCATCCTAGTTCACTTGTCTAAAATTGAAGCATTAGTGAAACACACACAGAATTCAATGAAGGAATAACATGCTAGCAGCAAACTCTCAAACAATGACACTTAAATGGACTAATCACATACATTTCTATCATATCAGACATTTATTTTAATGGAAGTACTGTTTTCCCAGTTTGACACATTTATACTTCCATAAACTCTAAACACATTGGATGTGTCCAGTCTACTGAGATTCTTTAAAAAAGTGCCCTTTTTTCAAAAAAACTTCACCTGCATCTAGACTGCCATTGCGTTCTTTCAAAATTAAATCGAAAGAACGTGGTGGGTTTTTTCGAAATTGGTAAACCTACTTTTACCAGGAAGAATGCTCTTTCAAAAAAAAAAAAAAAAAAAAAAAAAAAAAAGGCGTTCTTGAAGGCAAATAGGACTTTTTTTTAAAAGAGAGCATCCAGATTGCCTGGGTGCTCTCTTTCGAAAAAGTGAATCGCTTTTTCAAAACGCTTGTGGATATCTAGACGATCTCTTTCAAAAGAGGCTTTTTCAAAAGAGCTTTTTCAAAAAAGCTTCTTTCAAAAGAGGTTTGTAGTCTAGACATACCCATTAAGTACAAAACCATGCAGAGTTTATTTTTCACCATCAAGCTAAAAAATGGCTATGAACATTACTTAAAAAAATACACAAGGACAGGTAACAAATTATCAGAGCATGGAACGTGTATTAATATCTGATAATCCAACAAAAGACCAAAAGGAGTATCAACATTTTCTATATAATGACCAACCATTTAGCAGGTTAGTTGCAACACTATTTACAAAATGAGCTACAGCAATGGATATTTAAGTTGTGCAAAAGACACACTGAGTAGCACTATACCATAGGGGTTCATTCAATCATTGGAAAACAAGAAGAAAAATGACAAGAATACAAAAAAGAAAGAGCACTGACATCAGTGTGACTAAGCCTACACTTTGCCAGCAGCAACTGGAATCCTATTCAACAAACAGCAGCAGATGCAATGCCATATGAAGCCAATAAGAAAAATTAAAATATATGAGACACACAAAATAGGTACAGCCCAAAGATACAATAATCTGTCAGATTTTGAAGAAGGCATATTCCAAGGTAGTTATAGTAATTTCTCTACTAGAAAAATCAAAATATAAAATCCATTATCTTCTGAAAAAGCCCACTGATACAGGAGATTAGGGAAGGACATTCCATAGACAGTATAAAAATTAGGGATGTTAAAACACAGGAAATAGGGTAAATGTAACTGCTGAACATCTCAGCAGTTACATGATTACATGCGCTGCAGGCTCTACAGTAAAAAGCTTAGCTACAGAGTCCACAGCGAAGCCTCCCCCGGAGTAGGCCTGCCAGCTCATGACAGCCCAGCTCCTGGAGAGGTGGCTTCACTGCCAAACCAAAGCCTCCTTCCTGGGAGTGGAGCCGGCAGCTCTTGCTCACCGGGCTCTCGGGGAGGAAACTTCATTGCTCTGCTGTAGCAAAGCTGCCTCTCTGTGAGGTTGAGTATAACCGACGTCATTAATGGATAAGCATCCACTTACTGGTTAAACACTTAGTCGTTTACACCCTATCATCCCTTATATGAAGCAAACTATATTAAAGACAATATTTTCAATACTTAACTAAAGGACTATTGTTTATATGATGTCACACATTTATAACTAATGCTGATTACAGGGCCCTGATTCAGTAAAGAACTTAAAGACATATTTAAGTCTATCTTTACTCACTGAAGCACTTAAACATATTATACGCTTAAAATTGAGCATATGTTTGTGCACTTTCCTGAGTAGGATGGACTTGAGAAAGTTTTAATCACTTTGCTGAATAAAGGTCTAAACTATTGGGATATTTTCAAGTTTTCTGATGACCAGAAATATGTCGGATAAGAAAAAGACATTCTAACAAGCTCTTCTTAGCAACATATACATACATATCCCTTTATAATGTCTTATATAGTGTCTTTAAATATTTTCCCTTTTTCCCAACAATCACAGACAGCTATAATTGTAATGCTAGCAGACCAGCTGCCACCTTATGACAAGGTCCTGATGTCTCACTGAATACTCACAAATGCATAGCTGGAAACTAGTCTGTCTCACCTGTGTGTTAGTCTTGTTACAGTAGATATTAGATTTAAACCAATGTGTATAATGTTTAGACTTTATGAAATACTTGTAAATTGCTGCATGCATTAATCCCACAACCTTCATATTATGTGCTATAATTCTTAAATGTTTGTTCTGTAACTCTAATAGTAAAACAAAACCTTCACCTAATGCAAAATGTTGAATTCCTATGGAAGGTGTTATCTCCTGCCCATCAGCTTGAATGCTGGGGTCAGGGAATAAAAATGTCTGTTCAGAAGAATATATTATCCCTTTGCCACTTGAACTCTACAAGTGATGTTCTTTATGCATATGCAAAGAATTTCCCACTGTTCTGCCTAGATTAGCCCGAAGGGAAATACAAAAATCTGCTTGCTACAGAAGTTGCACTACCTTTTGAAACCAATTTTTGATATTTCATCCTTGCTGACTTCCCAAAACATATTAACGTTTTTGATGTTTGTTTCTCTCTTTCTTTTATAAAGTGCAGCTGATAGCCAAGGAAAAAACAATTCATTGTCTAAAGAAGATGAGTTCTCAATGTAATATTTTAACATAACCAGTGCATAATTAGTAAATGTACACACACACACACACACACACACACAATTAGACTACAAACAAGATACATACACAGTGCATATTTTAAATCTTTCTATTCATCATGTTCATCACACAGTTTAAGAATGAATTTCTACAGTTAGCAATTAAACTATTTCCTCATGGTCACCATAATGTTGTGCTATGCTCAGACTTACCCATTTTTTAAATCTTAATTGCTTACATTTTAAATAGAAAACCCTCGGGCAAACAAAACAAACATACCAGTGAGGCTATAATTCCAATGCCAAGTAATTAAGACTGAAGACTAGTGACAAACTCATTTAGGAATTTACAACTGTAGGGGAAAATAAATATAATGGAAGAAATACACAGAAATGCTGAATTGTTTCCACTATGCAATACAGTAAAAAATTAACCAAATTAAGAGTCAAATTCGCACAAGTTATAGTTTAATCTTTACAGCCTGACCACACAACAGTTATATTTTTAAGTACAAGTGAATTGCTAGAATGGCTCTAATATAATTTCTCTGATGAGTGTGAAAAGGCATTGAGAACCATGTAATAGTTTACAGCATGTTGTATAACAATTATACAACACAAAACATCTTCTTAGAAGAAATAATATAAACACAGTTATTACAAGAAGAAAAGTCTCCACAATAGTCCAGGAAATTATACTTTAACACAATCTCTGAATTTCCTTGGTTTACAAAACTTGGATTTGGGATAATTTCAGCATCATGAAATTTAATTTACCTTAAATTACTGATATGTACCCTCAACTTTAACTTCATCTTAGCACAGTTTTTGTATAGAAACAACTATTAATTATGAAAAAGAAAAGTCAAATGTACACTTGAAATGTACACTTGAAATTACACACGACAGACACTGGCACACATCTGAAATAAAAACATTTTACAGTATGACATTTGAACCTAGGGTAAAATGAGGGAACCAAGAGATGTTTGTAAGTCTCTTTTAAAATAAGATATAATCCAGCTGACAGCAAGATGTGTATCATTAAAGTAAAGGAGCACTAAATAAGTAATTTGTTGTGAATGTTATCCCTTCTGCAAGTTTGAATAAGTTGAATAAATTTGTACATTTCTGGAAGTATTTTTATTTTCGGTAACAGGAAAAAAAGGGCCCAATAGTTTGTGTACTCGTCATTCTATGGTCAAGAGAAAAAAAGTACAATTAGCTAGAGAGAGAATGGCTTTAAAGGTAAGAATAATTTTCACAGACATACAAATTATTATAAATTACAAGTGAATTTGCACATTTTAAAATTACACTACACTCACACCTCAACCCCGATCCCCTCACAAAACACACACACACAAAAATGGAATCCACACCATAAACATGATGGTCTTGTTTATGCTGACAGCTCTGTGTTTGTGAACCTTCTGTTTTGATTTCAGAAAATAAGAATAGACGCCACACTGTAGACTGGCCAAAAGATACATTACATTGGGTTAAAATTAAACTTTGCAAACGAGTAAACATTATCCACAGCAAAGAATAAAATAGGTACTCATAAATCACTAAACAGAGAAAGAGGGAAGGAAAAAAGGGTGGGGTAGAAGAAAAAGAAGTGGACAATTGCAGATTCTGATAAATTGGGACCAAACTTGGAATTTGGGTGTCCCACGTGTGGGCAATCTATTCAACATTAGTTGCTATAAAACAATTAGGGAATGGCAGAATTGAATTATTTGTGATCATTTTGACAGATATCAATATTTAAGCTTTTTAAAAAAATCTCTTTCAATTTTTACAGCTGGAGGGTCAGACAATACAAAGAGTGCCTGATCTTTATAACAATAATCAGAAAACCCTTTTGTGATGGCACAATGGCAGAAAGAAGCAATATGCCATTTCTAAATAGAATTATAATTCTATCAAATGACTACAATCCATGGTGTTCTGCAAGATTAAACTTTCGACTAGATGAAAATGGCTCATTTTACCCATTTGCTATACTACTGCTGATAATTCATGTCAAAATAAAGAATGACAACTATTAGATTGTTTTTACTTCTGATATGTGCAAACAAGTCAATTAAAATACAAGTATGTTCAAACCAGGGGGGAGGTTATACAGCAATTCATGGAATTGCTATTTGCGATTCTGCATCCCTCCCCTGTTCCCAACCCCTGCTCTTTTCTGGCACCTTCCTCTCCTCTTCCCCAGATTGTACCCCATCCCCAGCTTTAGGAGGAGTGGAATACAACCTCAGGAGGGGGGGCCCCAGAAGCAGTCAGCTTTTACACACACACACGCACACACACACACACACACCCCAATTGCTCCACTCTTCCCACCCCCAGTATTTGTAGATTTTGCCATTCATGGTGGTGTTACAAATGTATCCACTAGGTATAGTGAGGGTTTACTGTAATTAGGATTTTACCAAGTTTCTGGCCATGAAGAACACATCATGGACCATAAAATCTGCCCCTGCCATGAAATGTGGTCTTTTGTGCTTTAATCCTAAATGACAGTAATTCCCCAGAGAGGAGGGGGGCAACTCAGCTTTCCTCAAATTGGGAGTCCTGATGCAAAAAGGAACTGCAGGGGATGACAACATTGTTTTAGAGAGATTGTGGTATTGCCACCCTTACTTCTGCACTGTCTTTAAAGTGGGGGTGGCCAGAAAGCAGCAGCAGTTGTCTGGGTGCCTAGCTCTGAAGTCAGCACCCCAGCAGCAGCAGTGCAGAAGTAAGAGTGGCAATACCTTACCTATGTGATGTTCCTCCTGCGATGCTGCCTTCAGAGCTGGGTGGCCGGAGAGTGGTGCCTGCTGACAATAGGGTTGCCAGGTGTCCAGTTTTGAACCAGACAGTCCAGTATTTGAGGTTTCTGTCCAGGAAACAAACTGAGAAAATATAAATGTCTGGTATTTTCTAAATAAGATGTAATGTAGATTGTAATGTAAAGTCAAGTGTGTCCGGTATTTTTGTTGAAACCATCTGGCAACCTTTACCTGACTGAGGGCCCAGTTCTGCAAGTAAGGGGGCAATATGTACCATGTCATCCTTACTTCTCTGCTGCTGCTTGCTGAAGGGATGTAAAATCCTGTTTACAATGTTATGTTTTGCACCATGGGCAGAGAGGGAAGGGGGTGTTGGAACAGTCCCCAACCTGCAGTGCAGCAGGCCCAGGCAGGGCCCACAACACCACACTGTGGGTGGGTAGGGACTGCTCTGGCCCAACCAGACACCATTTAACTTGATAGAGATATAGCCGTGTTGGTCTGATCTTGCTGAAACAAAAGAAAGGGCTAAGCAGCACTTTAAAGACTAAAAAGATGGTTTATTAGGTGATGAGCTTTCGTGGGCCAGACCCACTTCCTCAGATCAAATTCTGGAAGAGAATTGGCATGACCATATATACCAAAGAAATACAATGAAAAAAATGAAGAAAAAAAAGTGAGAACATTATAAAACTGACATATATAATGTGTTCACTTTTTTTTTCATTGTATTCCTTTGGTATATATGGTCATGCTAATTCTCTTCCAGAATTTGATCTGAGGAAGTGAGTCTGGCCCACGAAAGCTCATCACCTAATAAACCATCTTTTTAGTCTTTAAAGTGCTGCATAGTCCTTTCTTTTGTTTCACCATTTAACTGGTTACCCTGGTAAGCATGCCGGTACAGCAATGCTTACCAGGTAGCCAGTTACCCAGTTAACTCTTTACCCCCCTAGCTTGCAGCAGCTCCTGCTTCAAAAATAGTCTTCTGGCTAGCAGCAGCCACTCACCAGTTGGCAAGATCCAATGATACCGACTGAATCAGAAGTAGGAAAGGAAAGTACCTGACAGACCAGAATAATTTAAAAGGAAGAGTCTCAGAGGGTAGCCATGTTACCATAATTATGAAAACAATGAGTAATCCTGTGGCACCTTAGAGGCTAACAAAATATATAGTGTTATGAGCTTTTGTGGGCAAAACCCACTTCATCAAATGAACACAAAAGTTCATGATACTTTATATAAAAGGTGCCACAGAACTACTTTTTTTTAAAGGAAAAGTTGCAGTCTACTATGTAACTGCACGTTAAAAACATTTAAATAAGGAACATTTAACAAGTTGCACCTCTATAAACTGGAACTCTCGTCCAACGGACCATAAATGTTCCAGGATCAGTGTCCTAGCACTTTGTGGGGTGGAAAGGGCAGGGGAAGCCCAGTGCCTGGCTCAGCTGGGCTCCAGGGGGATGTGAGGGAGTGGGAACTGTTGCGCAGCTCAGCTGGGCTGTGATAGGAAGGGAGGCTAGGAGCTGGAACATGGCTTAACTGGGCTGGGAGGAGGGAGTGAGTCAAGAAGCCCAGTGGGGGACAGAATAGGGGGGCTGGCAATGGGGGGGAAGCAGAAATGACCTACCTGGCCCACAAAAATCCTACATCTGGAACCAGTCAGGTCTCGAAGGTGTCAGACCAGGGAGGTCCAACCTGAATCAACTAGATAATGTAGCAATTCTTCCTGACCTGTACCAATCTATTGGCTGACAAAATGGAAACATTTTCAGGAAAGCAAATTATGGAATATTTAAAAACATGCTATGGGACATGGTGTTTAATAGCATTAGTGTAAATGAGACCTGAGAAATCCTAAAATATGCCATAATTAAGACAAAGAAGACTACTAGTTCCTTTGAAAAAGAGGAGTTGGATGGGGGCCTGTAAGAAGGTTGTCAACAATGTTTTAAACCTGTGTGGAAAATGGAAACCCTGGAAAGCAATCAATCAAGAATATTCAGACTTTATGAAGTTTAAAGATTTATACAACCAAAAAAACCCCATCTTGTCCCAACTACACTGTCCAGACACCACTATTTCTGCAATGCCGACTCATATTTTGTTTTTATTGTAGTTAATTATGCCTGTAGGATTTGACTGTGCCTTAAAAGGCTTAAATCTGCATTGGGATGTTAGCCCAGTATTCCTCAACCCTTAGGGGTAAGCAAGAGAACTCTGGGAGGTACATCAACACACAGGACTGTCAAATTGAAGGTTCCCCAGACCCTGAAGGGAGAAGTGCATGGCTGCAGCAGCGGTGGCAGCAACAGCTCCGGTGAGACCCAGGCATTGGTTTGCGGGGGAGGGAGGCTGGCTCTGTGGCAGTGGCATAGTGAGGGGAATTAGGAAGGCAGTTTCCCCCAGGCACCACACTTGGGGGCAGCGGGCTGGGGTGGGAGCACACAGCCTCACGCAGCAAGCCCAGCGTTGGTGGGCCACTTGCTCCTTAGGGCTGCGCGGCGGGAGCAGGCACTTCAAAGGCTTGCCGGGAGCCCAGAACCCCTGGCTCAGAAGCTGCTCCCACCCCCACTGTGCAGTTTGGTACCCAGATTGGACAGGACCAGGGGCGGGAGCTGGCAGAGCAGAGACCGGATCTCACCCCACACCTGGGTCCCAAGAGGTGGAGGGCAGGGTAGGGGCTGGACGGCGGCTGCCCCATGCAGCACCAGTGGCGCCCTAGTGGGCTCCCCGTACTCTTCTGTCGGATGTGTAGTTTGGGACGGGCACTAGCCACTGGCCCCAGCTCACTACGCCCAGGTGCTGCCCTCGCCGCTCATTGGAGTGGGACTGAGCAGCTCCGCGGAACATCAGGCGTAGGCCCAGGCCAGGACCCCAGCTCTGGCCTGCAAGGAAGGAACAGCCTGCAAAGCACTGCCCGCCCCTGGGAGTAGTTCCTCCGGGACCCGGAGCCCTCACCATTCTGCAGAACCCCTCCACGCACCCAACTGCTCCACTCCTTCCCCGCAGGTGGCTCCAGGTTGCTGTGTCAGGATTCTAGTTTGTGTGCCCAAACTTGGGCTAGTTTGAGGTATGCAATTTTGGTAACCAAGTTTTGAGTCCATGCAGCATTTTTTATCTGATTGTGTTATGCCCGTATCAGCTACTGTTGCTACATAATTTTCATTTTTAGTGTAAATACATATCACTTTGCAGGAGGAAAAGGGCATTGGGTTAGAGCAGGGAGCCTGAGGGTGCCTGTCTCTGGGAGAAGGAAAGGTCATTGGGCTGAGGGGGGAGGGGCTGGAGGGTGCCTGGCTCTGGGGAACGGAAAGGTTATAGAGTTAGAGGGTGGGGGGGAGCTGGAGGGTGCTTAGCTCTGTGGTAATTACAAACGGATACTTAATAAAAAAAGTTTTAGAAACACTGTGTTAGCCCACCCTGGGAGAGCTGTGCTCTATAGAAGGTACCCCAGAAGGAATTCCATCCAATTCAGTTTGAAACCTTAATGTGGCTCCCAGAAAGCCCATGCTGCAGAAGTAGCTCTACTACCCTTTTAAAATGGACTGTAAGGTAGTAATGCCCAGAGTCAACAAATATTTTCCTCCGGCAGTAATCATTTCTTGTTATCAATCCCAGGGAAGGGGATAGTTGGCTTAGAATGAGTTAATAATTATGCCTGCTTTAATGAATTTTTCTCCAAATATAACATTGTGTGGTGGTGACACGGGTGAAGATATTAAGATTTAAAAAATGCTAACACTTTAATTAGGTTGATTTAACCCATTAGAAAGGAAAACATTCATGTCAATAAACTTTTTGTTTTATCTAATGCAAGTTTGTATCTAATTTTCAAAACAGTTAATATAATCTGATATCTAATGTGAACTGCATATTACTGTACTGTGCTTGGTGGAGTAAAGTAGAGTATTTTGTTTTCTCCCTACTTTATTTTGAAGGGCTGTTTTTTTTCCTCTTGAAAATAATAAAAATATAAAATAATTTGTCAGAATTGTTCCAGAATCCGATAATTTATTAACATACAAAGAGACTAAGTGGGCTTGGACTCCATCTTTAAGAATGGATGATTATTATAAGGCAAGTATCAAAGGGGTAGCCATGTTAGTCTGAATCTGCATAAACAACTAGAAGTCCTGTGGTACCTTACAGACTAACCAATTTATTGGAGCATAAGCTTTCATGGGCAAAGACCCGCTTTGTCAGATGCTTATGCTCCAATAAATAGGTTAGTCTATAAGGTGCCACAGGACTTCTCGTTGTTCTCTGTGAATGGCTATCCAGCCAGTTATGTACCCCCACCTTATGGTAGCCCCATCTAAGTTGTATTTGACTAATTTATTGATAATATCATGCGAGACAGAATCAAATGCCTTACTAAAGTCTAGGTATACCACGTACACCGCCTCTCCCTTATCCACAAGCCTCGTTATCCTATCAAAGAAAGCTATCAGTTTGGTTTGACATGATTTGCTCTTTACAAATCCATTCTGGTGGTTACCTATCACCTTATTATCTTCCAGATGAATTCCTTAATTACTTGCTGCATTATCTTTCCTGGCACAGAAGTTAAACTGACTGATCTGTAGTTTCCTAGGTTGTTCTTATTTCCCTTTTTATAGATGGGCACTATATTTGTCCTTTTCTGGTCTTATGGAACCTCTCCTGTCTTCCATGATTTTCCAAAGATGATAGCTAAATGCTCAGATACCTCCTCTATCAGCTCCTTGAGTATTCTAGGATGAATTTCATCAGGCTCTGGTGACTTGCAGACATCTAACTTTTCTAAGTGATTTTTAGCTTGTTCTTTTTTTATTTTATCTTCTAAACCTGCCTCATTCCCACTAGCATTCACTATGTTAGGCCTTCCTTCATCATCAGACTTCCTGGTGAATACCGAAGTAAAGAAGTCATGAAGCACGTCTGCCATTTCCAAGTTTCCTGTTATTGTTTCTCCCCCCTCACTGAGAAATGAGCCTACTCTGTCCTTGGTCTTCCTCTTGCTTCTAATATATTTATAGAAAGTATTCTTGTTATCTGTAATGACTGTAGTTAGTTTGAATTCATTTCGTGCCTTTGCCTTTCTAATCTTGCCCCTGAATACTTATAGTTTTCTTATATTCATCCTTTTTAATTTGTCCTAGTTTCCACTTTCTACATTACTCCTTTTTTTATTTTTAGATCATACAAGACCTCCTGGTTATGCCAAGTCGATCTTTTGCCATACTTTCTATCTTTCTTACACAGCAGAATAGCTTGATTTTAATAGAAATGAGGACAATAGGCCAAATTAAGCCTGGCATAAGAAGGTACAGAAGATGACAAATTATGTCAAGGTTGAATTTACTTCCCCACTTCAGTTCCTCTTTCCCACTCCCAAAATAAATGTTTAACGTTTACCTGATTCTCAATTAGTAAATAAATATTTATCCCAGCATGTAGCATTACTGTGTTTCCCTCCCACACACTATTGCTATCTCTGAGAACAGCTACTCAATATGTATCACCAGCCAAAAAAGCTAAAAGAATTTTGGGAATCATTAGGAAAGAAATTCATAATAATTAGCGAAAAAAATCATATTGCTCCTATATAATCTATGGTATCATTTCCTCTGAAAAAAAGATAGATTGGAATTTGAAAAAGAACACAAAAGAACAACAAAAATTAAGGGTTTGAAACAGCTTCTGTCTGAGGAGACATTAACAAGACTAGGACTTCTCAGCTTGGAAAAGAGACACTAAGGGGGCAATAGGATATAGATCTATAAAAATCATGACAGGAGTGATTAAAGTAAATAAGGAAGTGTTGTTTACTCCTCATAACTCACCTGACATTGGCCACTGTCAGAAGACAGGCTACTGGACCACTGCTTTGGTCCTCCTTAAGTTCTACACAAGTCTTTTGCACTGAAGATATATTAGATAATCTAATCCAACTTCTTGTCAATAAAGAATTGTTTGTGATATTATACTGTTCTAGTGCTCTGTACATTCTAATTTTGAAAATGGCTCAAGCAATTTGTCTTCCATATATACTGACAAACACTTTGCTCTCTCCTAGTAATTTCCTGGAATGTCTCCATTTAGCAAGAAGTACTCAATTAATGAATATTAAATTTAGTACTCCACATTTTCATGATTGCTATTAGAAATAAAAATATTTGCTGGATTTTTTTTCATAAGAGAATAAAAGTGAAATGTTTTCCTTTAAAATTGTTTCAGTTTTCCAAAAGACAATCTTCATTCATATGACAAGGGAATAGTTTAATAAACCATTTCCTAGAATGAACAGCAAAATAATTTATACTCTGCAATTTTAGGTTCTACAAATACTGTTAATGAAACCACTTTTCTTTTCATGCAAAAATTCATTCATTTGCACACAAACTCAGCCAAACTACATAAACACTGCCAGATTATTTAATAAAAGGTAATATATTAAAATATTTTATATATCTTTCTTATGTGTCTATTAGACAAAGTATCTAAACAGCCCATGCAGAACTGCATATAAAAAGAACAAATAACCTTTTCTGGGTCTATGCTTTCTGATGATATACAGTTTCTGCACAAGTCTTTTTCACAATAAAAAGATAAGTCTTTTTTATGAAAGACACTAATAAATGAACAAAAAGTCCAGTTTAAGTAACAACTATTTCTACATTAACTTTTAGGTTGATTTAGTAAAGAAATAATTATTTTCTCTTTGAATACACTACCTTTTTATCCGACTAATCAATCTCTGCTATTTTTGGGTGCATCTACACTACACCCTTACCTCGAAATAAGCTACACAATTTGCACAATGCAAATTGTGTAGCTTATTTTAAAGTTATTTCAAGCACTATTGTGACAAATCCCTTAACCCTTAGTTACAAAGATGCTGGAATGGTGTGCCTGTTATTCTGAAATATATTTTGAAATAACAGGCACATTTAGAAGACACAGAATAGCTATGAAATAGGCTACATCTACCCAGTGAAACTTTCTGAACTGCCTCTATAAAGAAGTAGCTCAAAATACCAGTTTAAAAGTACAATGGGTAAGTCAGCTGTGACCAACCCTTTTGTAGCCAATAAATATATTGCTTCATTATACATCAGATAATCTCCCAGAACATACTCTACATAGGTTCATTTGAAAATACTTCATTCTCATCTGTAAAATGTGCTTAATGATTCTGACATCAGGAATGTCTAATTAAGAAAAGTAGATGAGGGAAGAAACTACTGTAACAGTTCATATCCATACAAGTTTCTTGTATTTTTCTTTAAAAAAAATAAATAAAAAGAGCTGAACTAGTTCAAGATACAACTTTTCATAGCTGGTGTTTTTCAGTACAGACTCCTGTTAAGAGTCCCCTCTCTTCTGTTCATGCTGTGCATGGTCAATGCTAATAGAGTTCATCCAGTTGTGTTTCTGATCATGAATACTTAACCATAGTGATCTATGTTAGTCGTTATCTAAAACTGGCCAACTTGGGTTTAATAGAGACTGGACAAGAGAGATCAGCTACTGTTTCCATTTGATAGAAAGTGATTGGTGAGCAAGTTGGAACTCTTGCAAATTTTTTCTGCTCCCCATAGAAAAAAAAAAAGTATAAATCAAGCAAGCGATATTGCTGCAAGCTATCACACGGATTCAAAGAAATGGTGTTTAACTGATTAATAGCTTAGCTGCATTCCTGCTTCAGGTTCATATTATCTAAAGAAACCACTCCAGACAATCGAAAGAGGACATAACGCTTTCTAGAAAATAAGCATAATAACTGATTTTAATTAAAAAATATGAACTGAGATGACCATTGCTGACCCCAAATAACTGGTTTCCACTCTATTTGTGCAGATAGGCCATCATTAAAGTGTTTTATTACTTTTAAGATATTTCAGTGAATTAATTACATGCTGTAAATACAATACCTTACCACAGAAAGAACAAATTATTTAGTGCCCTAAATTTGTTAAAAGTTGAAAACTAGCTAGAAGGAAAATGCTTTATATAGAATATAGGAAGACATGAAAAAAGCAAGTGCATTTGGAAACGTGGACTTCTTCCCCAAATCAAGCTAAGGAAAACAGTAATCAAATGTACAAACATACTAAATAAGAGCTATTACTTACATTAGATAGATCTTAGAGCAAAGCCATTACCTCTTGCCTTAGAAGGAGGAGGGAGGGGTGAGGGCTGAGAACAAGGACTAACATCTCTTCCAGTGCCCCCTTCAAGGAAAGATCTCGAGTAAGAGGCCTGCCCCATTAGTACTAAGAACTTTTAGCCGAAGGTGTCGCCTGCAGCCATTATCAGGAGCGGGCTTAAAGCCAAGAGGCCTCTGCTGGTGGCGGGCTGCTGGCAGCAGGCCAAAGGGGTCTACCCTTTGGGTGAGCCCTTCAGGGCAGACCGAGGGCAAAGGTGTGTGCTGTGATGGTTTTGTGTGATATAGCATAAAGTCCACCAAACACACTTGTTGGTTGTCTGGTGACCTATTCAGTCCCTGGTGAGAGCAGGGAAGGCAGGAGAGGGTTCTTGGTGAGAGGAAGTTCCCCTTATCTGCCCACACTGGAGGTCAAGGAAGGGTTGTGTTTATTCTCTTTTTTCATTATGTGCTTTGGCACAGATGGGGTGGTTAAGGGGGAGGGTTCAGAGAGAACTGTGGCAGTTGTGACAGGTAGGGGAAGATATGGCAGTAAGATCTGGACTGACCAACCAAGGCGAACGAGCTTTAGACAGTTATGTGCGATTCCTTGTTCCGGTCCTGTTTCCAACCTCAATCACTCTGGGAACCTTAATACCTGGCCATCAGCCCTGATGGTGCTGCTACTGAATACCAAGTTAGTATCCCACAAAACAGCTGTCATCCATGATTTAATCCTGGATAAAGGGACTGACCTGGCTTGTATCACTGAGACCTGGCTGGGAGTAGAGAGAGGTGTTGACCTTTCCTAATTGTGCCCTGCTGAGTTCTCGGTACAGCACAAGCCATGGCTCGATGGTGGGGTAGCGATTGTCTATTGAGATACCATCTCACTGGCCAGGGCCTTGGTCCAACAAAGTGTTGGATTTGAGTGTTTGTACCTGATTTTGGGTGGCCAGGATAGATTGGGAGTTCTACTTCTATATCGTCCACCCCGCTGTATGGCAGATGTTCTGCTTGAGCTGGCCATGGTTGTCTCAGATGTGGCATTGAGAACCCCAAAGCTTCTGGTCTTGGTGGACTTTAGTATTCAAGGCTGAGGCTGTCCTGTCTGGTCCAACTCGAGATTTTATGGATACCATGACGACCCTAGGACTATCCCCAGAAATAACCCCCATGCATGTTGCAGGTCATACGCTCAATCTGGTCTTTTGGATTCAGGGTGATAGAGCTCTTGGGATAAGGGGTGTGGTTAGACTCCCTTTGTCATGGACTGATCACTACCTGATCAAGTTTAGACTATCTGTTGACCTTCCCCTCAACAGAGGCGGGGGACCAATTAAGATGGTCCGCCCTCAGAGGCTGATAGATACAGAGGGCTTCCTGAGGGACCATTTAGATATGGTAAATGGTCCTGTCAATGCCCTAGTTGATGTATGGAACATCGAGGTAACCCAGGAAGTTGACACTCTGAGACGTTTTTCGCAGGTTTTATGTCCCTCTGGGGTCTCATACTTTAATTTTTTATATATATTTGTATTGTGTTTTAAAAAAATGTTGTAAACTGCCTTGAATATTTTAAATAGAGAGGCGGGGTAAAAATATTTTAAATAAATAATAAACAAACACAACCCTCCCCCGGTCTCACAAAAGCCGAGACAGTGAAAGAAGAGAGAGCAATGTAAAAAGGAAGCTCATTAGTTATTGACAAAACAAGTGACGGGTGTGTAATCTAGTTGCTTAATGTGCTATTGGAAGGTACTCAAATATCACAGTGATGAACACAGTTTAAGAATGTACATAGAACAGAAGAAACATTATGGAATTATTCCTTTTCAACCATTCAGAAGACCATGTTGCAGTCTTTTAATGACCCAAGTGTCATCATATCTGGTCCACTTGTTATTTAACCTTCTATGAGAAAGATAGATATTCAATACCAGCTGCTTATCAAGACCTTTAACCAACCTCAGTTCCATCAGTTGTATAGTTTGATGGGTCAACAGCCCTACTGCAGTTTTATTCCCCATCTGTTGGAATATTAATTTATGCTACATGTAAAGAAAAAACTATACCCCAGTTAATGTACAGAGGAACAATACAGAATAAACCAGTTTCAGCTCAGTTTACAGGACCTGTGTTCTAAAATAAAATTTGGAAGGAAACTAAGTGATGGCAGACAGGATCACAAGGGACTGAATGCAAGCAACAGACTGGTGTGTGTTTCTATGGAGAGAGTTGTGGGGATACAGAACACTGTGGTACTATTAAACAGAAAGAGGGAACAACTTTCATTATGTGCCCAAGCTCAGAGCCACTATAAAGAGAGAAACAACCTCATTTCACAAAGATGGATCAACCTAAGTGCCCAGATACTATGATGAGGCGAGCTACATAACAACAGAGATACAATTTATCAAATCTCTGCTCCACTAACATTTCAAATGCCCACTGATAGGGTCCCAGTATTGTAAGGGTTAATTGCGGAAGAACTGTGTATATGCCAAGTGTAGGGGTGTTGAGGCATGCATTCCCCCCTTCCCCTATATCTGATGAGCCAGAAGTAAGTCTCTAGGAACATTCACCATTTAAGATAAGCAATGGTGCAAAAACCATTTGTATAAAAACAAGTTATAGATAATGCATAACAATCTTGTATATACTCATGATATACTGATCATGTAAACAAGATCAAAGGACAAGTAGTATCAAATTGATAGTTAACAGCTAAGCCATACATCAGCAAGTAATGAGTAACCCCTGGAAATTTCCAAACTTTATTTAAAGCTTCACCACAGCATAGCAATTTGGATCTCACTGATGGACTCTGGTACCAGTGCCTCAGAAAACGTAGACGACCTCCCACTCATCAGCAGCTGAAACGGGGTTCCCAGCTTGCAGAAGGGACATAAGACGCTGCTTTTCCTATCATGTTGTTCTTTTAGTTAAGGGACACAGCTGAAAACGATCAGAAAATAAACTGCTTGGCTACGTCTACACTGGCCCCTTTTCCGAAAGGGGCATATTAATTTCCCAGGTCGTAATAGGGAAATCCACAGGGGATTTAAATATCCCCCGCAGCATTTAAATAAAGATGTCCGCCGCTTTTTTCCGGCTTTTAGAAAAGCCGGAAAAGAGCATCTACACTGGCCCCGATCCTCCGGAAAAAAAGCCCTTTTCCGGAGGATCTTATTCCTACTTTGAAGTAGGCCCCTTTGAAGTAGGAATAAGATCCTCCAGAAAAGGGCTTTTTTTCCGGAGGATCGGGGCCAGTGTAGACGCTCTTTTCCGGCTTTTCTAAAAGCCGGAAAAAAGCGGCGGACATTTTTATTTAAATGCCGCGGGGGATATTTAAATCCCCCATGGATTTCCCTATTACGACCTGTGAAATTAACATGCCCCTTTCGGAAAAGGGGCCAGTGTAGACGAGCCCCTTAAGTCTGACAGATACTTGTACAGCATGTTTTTGTACTTGGAGACCCCAGTGTCGGACCTGAGATTTACTTGCCGGCAACAAGTATGCTGAAGCCTCTCAGTGCCTACAGGCTTAATAGCACTGTCTGAAGCACCCAGACAGACAGCACACAAATAAGTATAGTATAAAAAAAAAAAACTTATTTCTTTAGTTAAGCAAGAAGCAAAAACAAAGGAAATTTTAGGAATCCAACAAAATATCCTGCCCCTCAAGGCTGGTGTACTTGCTACCCCTGATGGTCATTTGTCAGTATAACTGCCATACTTGCTGATCCCAATGATTGCTGCACCCTGTAGTCTTTCATGAGTATAACTGTCCCTGCTATCAAACCCCTCTGTTTCACAGATAATGGAAAGGATCGCATTCCACGCACATCCCATTATCCTGGAACAATCAAACTCTGACCTTGCTGTAAGTCAGGGCTACTCAACATGTGGCCCGCGGGTGGGAGCCAAACAAAAAAGTAGTCAATATAATGGTCTTTTGTTGATATGCGTTTTAGTAGTTAAATTCCTGGACTGTCATTGCTTGTAAAAAGTGCTGTAAGGGTGGAAATTGGGTAAATATTGCATTTTATTAATATCAGCAGAACTGACTTAAATGGGGCCTCCATGTTGTGTAGTCTTGCCTTAATCTTTGAATTCATGCCCGTCAATGTGAAATAAACTATTAGCATATATTTGCATGTATATGCAACCACACTTAAGTTATGGCCCTTGGCATGTGCTGTGAGTATCACTGTGGCCCCCAGGGCTTCTAAAGTTGAGTAGCCCTGATGTAAGTTATGAGATCAAGCTGCATATCAGATTTGGTGGTTCTAGCTCTTGCTGTTTAGGAGGAGTTTTTCAACAAACAGCTCAGACGGATGAACGGAGAGACACACAATAAAATAAAATAAAATTTAAAAAAGTTACTGATACCTATATTGTGGCTGTCCTTCACCTAACCAATGGAATGTGTTTTCAACTGCCACAAATTTAATCTAGGTATATAATTATCATTAAAACTAATCCTACATAGCCTGCAGAAAAAATGCTCTTTAACACATTTTCTTTTTTGTTCTTTTTTTTAATATGATACTGCATGACAGTATGCTAGTTTTAGATTTACCTTAAAATATTTAATATTATCAGAACTAATAATTTAATCAGGAGTCATTCATTTCATTTTTAATGAAAAATGTGTGGTATGTGCATATACTACCATCCCCGCATTCAATATTCACTATATAACTACTCTGGCAATTTCCAATAGATTCTCACTTCACCACTACATTTAAAATATATTATTTTATACCTGTAATAAAAGAACAGAAGGAATGATTTCCTCCCCATTCTCTTTCATCTCTCAGTGCTAATTCTCCCAGACTTAAAACAGCACATTCTTAGTTCTTACTCTATCCACAGGTTTCTTTCATAGCACTTTATTAACCCTATTCATTTACAAGTTAACCCTAGCAGAATTTATTTCATTTATTACTATTTTTATCAAACAAATAAAACCTCTCTTTTTTCAAACAAAGCGTTTCTCAATTACTTCAATATGCAAGATAGCACATTCATGGCTCATTTCACCAGTCAGAACTAACTCTTTCAGCAAACATTGCTGTTTCAATTGACCCACGAACACTAGCTTATTTCCAGCTTCCTCTCTGAGGAAAGAAAAAACCCCCTCTAATGTAGTAGAGTTTTATAAACAAATTCTGATGCTTTTCATTTACTTTAAAATTAATCATATTATCCTGTCAAGTACAAATTGGAAAGGCCTATTTGGACAATCTAACTCATACCTTCAGGTTTACTTGTATAGAAGGTACTTTGTAGCATTTTAAAATCTAGTTTTAAAAGCTGTTTAAACATAATTTGGTTGCTTTTCACATATTTCTGACCACGTGAGAGAGATGGGGTAGGGAGGAGTTAAAAACTTGTGATGTTACTGTAATACTGCTCCCAGAGAGTTAGAGCAATGCTGAGTGCTGTGTCAGTCTACTAAAAGGTATTGGTCAAAACTGTCAACCACTGGTGCATGTAGCTAGTTGTTTAGTTAGGTGTTTGCTTTTCAGAAGGGTATAACATTCTTACCTCTATTAGCAACTATCAAAGCTGCAGGTACATAGCTCCTTAAAAAAAAAAATCAGACTAAATTTAAAGTACCCCACACTGAAAATTCTGACTACTGACTTCATTATTACAATTATGTTCAAACTTTTTAAAGTTCAAAATTACTAACTTATGTGACACAAAACAAACCCCAAGGTTTGTGGAATAATTTAACCTTTACTCTCTAGTTTAAAAGACCTGTTGGAAAGTAATGTGCCTCAAACAAACATCAGTATTTGAAATCATGACTTTTGAGACTGGTTTTAATGTAGTACTACAATTATGTTTAGACAAACAAAATCTTTGGGTTTATTTTTCTTTAATAGTCCACTATAAAAAAACTGATATATTTTACTTCACACAATATCTATCCCTTTTGATGGATTTCCATTTGTAGAATCAAAGAAAATATTGGGAAGAGAAAAGAGCACTTTAAAAGAAATAATATACTACGCTGGTTAAAGCAGGATAGTGGTACAGTAAAACTCCGATGGTCCAGCATCTGATGGTCCGGCACTCCTGATGGGCAGCCAGACCATTGGAGCTGCTCTGCCCCCAGCTTCCCTGATTCAGCCGCTGCTAAAACTGACCAGTGACTGAATCAGGGAAGCTGGGGGCAGAGCAGCTGGGGTGCTGCCGGGTAGGTCCCGTAGCGCTGCCCCTCGGGGCTACAGTACCTACCCGGCAGCACGCCAGCTGTCCCCGATTCAGCCGCTGCTGAAACTGACCAGCGGCTGACTCCAGAAAGCCCGAGGCAGAGCTCTCCTGATGGGCAGCCGGACCATTGGAGGTGCTCTGCCCCCAGCTTCCCCGATTCAGCCACTGCTAAAACTGACCAGTGGCTGAATCGGGGAAGCTGGGAGCAGAGCAGCTGGGGCGCTGCCGGGTAGGTCCCGTGGCGCTGCCCCTCGGGGCTGTGGGACCTACCCGGCAGCACCGCAGCTGTCCCCGATTCAGCCGCTGCTGAAACGGACCAGCAGCTGACTCCAGGAAGCCCGAGGCAGAGCTGCTCTGCCCCAGCTTCCTGGAATCAGGAACACCTGGGGACACCTGGGGCAGAGCAGCTGGGGTGCTGCCAGGTTGGTCCAGTAGTGCCAAGGAGCGGTGCTGCAGGACTAACCCAGCAGCACCCCAGCTGGTCTGCCCCAGGCATCCTCAAGAGCAGCTGGGGTGCTGCCGGGTTGGTCTCACCGCGCCAAGGGTCAGCACTACCGGACCAGCCCAGCAGCACTCCAGCTGCTCTGCCCCAGGAGTCCCAGATTCAGCCGCTGCTGGTCAGTTTCAGCAGCAGCTGAATCAGGGACACCTGGGGCAGAGCCGGACTATCGGAAGGGAGAGCTATGAGGGGTCTGGGTGGCATCCCCCACCCCCACCCCACCACACCCCAGACCACTCATAGCCCCCCCTTCCGATAGTCCAGCATGTCTGACAATCCGACACCTCTGGGTCCTAAAGGTGCCGGATTACTGGAAGTTTGCTGTACTATGCTTTGCTGTACAACCTTGAAAAAATACCACAACTTCTCTGTGCCTCTCATTTACCCTTCTGAAAAATAGGTTTAAAATGTATTAATCTGTGCACCTCCACACAAAGGTCCTGATCTACTAGACTTTGTTCATGTCAGTAACTTCCTGGTCCCAATCTGGTATTAAGGATGTTAAGTATTGGGTAACTGACTAATTGAAGGATTTTTTTCATCGACTATTTGATTAGTTGATAGGGCACCTCCGCCTTTGAAGTGTGGCAACCCTAGGGCTGTTGCCGCATTTCAAAGGCAAAAGCGCCGAAGCCTGGGGTCAGCTGGGGACTCCCCCGGGGATCCTGGGCTCTGCTGCTTTGAAACACCGCAGGAGAGTTTCAAAGCGGCAGTGCCACACTGAGCCCGGGGTTAGCTGGGGACTCCCCATCTGATCTCAGGTTCCAAGCAGCACTGCCACTTTGAAAGTCAATGAGGAGCCCGATGGCAGGCTCCCCGTGGCATTTCAAAGTGGCAGCCTCAAGCTGATCCCGGGCTCCACGTGGTATTTCAAAGTGGCAACTGCCGCTTTGAAGTGCCCCCCTGTTCCCTCCCCCTTGCTGCTTCTATCTGATAGAGGCAGCAAGGGGAGGGGAGCAGAAGCAACTAGAAGCATTTGCTCAGATCTGTCACCTAAAAAGAATGGCTCAGGTTCGGGGATCTCCCCAATATCCTCAGCTGTGAAGACTGAAGCAAATAATTCATTTAGCTTCTGTGCAATGACTTTATCATCTTTGAGTTCTCCTTTAGCATCTTGATCATCCAAGGGTTCCTCTGGTTGTTTAGCAGGCTTCCTGCTTCTGATGAACTTAAACATTTTACTATTACTTTTTTATTATTACTATTACTCCAGGTCACAGACCAGACTTTGCACGCAAATCCCCTACCCCCAGTCACAAACCAAATCCTTGCACCCCCCTTCTGTACTCCTTCCCCAGGTCACTACACCCCCTCCCAGATCCTGCAACACCTCCTGCACTCCAGTCTCCTATCCCAGGTTACAACCCCTTCTTTCAACCAAATTCCATCCTAGATCCTTCCTGCATCCTAATCCCTTACCTCAAGCTCCCTTCTGCACCAAAACTCCATTCCAGATCCTACACCTCCTCCATTAATATAATGGAAGAGTTCAGCCATTTACCACTTACCAAATTCTTGGATTGGCCTTCCCATCAAAAATTATTGCCAACACCTGCTTTAGCACCTCCATCATCCAGTGGCACTGCCAACTATTGTTAGTTTTTGTGTCCTTAGCTAGTTGCCCTTCAAATTCTTCCTTGGCCTGTTGTGTTATGCTTTTACATGTGATTTGCCAAAGTTTATGTCTTCTTTGTATTTTCTTCAATAGAATTTTACTTCCAATATTTAAAGTATACTGCTTCTTTTGCTTGTAAGTGTGTCTTTTACTTTCCTTTTTGAGCCCTGGTGCCATTATTTGGGTTCTCTTATTTATGTTAATATAGAGCTGTAATGGACAGGACTACTCCTGACTTGCACCTAGGCTATGTCTAGACTGCAAGACTCTTTCGAAAGAGGCTCTTTCGAAAGATACTTTCGAAAGAGCCTCCTTCAAAAGAGAGCGTCTAGACTGCACGTGGAACTTTCGAAAGAGCAAGCCGCTTTTTCGAAAGAAAGCACTCAGGGAGTCTGGATGCTCTCTTTCGAAGAAGCCCTACTTACATTCAAGAACGCCTTCTTTCAAAAGAAGCACTTTCGAAAGAAGGCGTTCTTCCTCGTGCAATGAGGTTTACCGCCGTCGAAAGAAAAGCCGCGTTCTTTCGATTTAATTTCGAAAGAACGCGGCTGCAGTCTAGACGGAAAAAACCCCTGAGTCTGGACACAGCCCCAGTGACTAAGGGGTTACATTCAGGTAGCTAGCAAAGGTGTTGGCCAGGGGTCTGGGAGAAACAATTGAAGTAGAATATTGAAATTTGAATTGGATATAGATTTCTTGCCTGCTTTCCTTGTGGTGGAGAGATAAACCAGGAGTTGAGAGAGACAGAATGATTTAAACCCAAATAGGACTACTATGTCTCCAAGGAATTTGGAACATAGGATAGGACTGAACAAAGAAAAAATTGGAAGTAAGAAAGAGGAAAAGTGAATCTAGTCATGTTCAGAGTAATTTTTCTTTATTTTGTGCATTGGTTGGAACTACTCTGTGTAAATCTATGCCTTCCCTCCCCATTTACTACCTTGCACTGTGCCCAGAGACTTTTCCCTGTGTTGCTCTGTAACATCTAGCAACCAACTATGCTGTATCAAGTTTATCTTTTGTTCCATAATAAAAATCACCCTTTTTAAGGTGATGATTTGATTCCTGTGTTCTGGAAGGTCTGTCTGTGTGTATCTGCATGTCTCTGACTGAGGGGACAGCTACCAGAGACTGCAGCTTGTGGTTTTTTTTTCTTTTTTCAAGCTCTTTTGGGACAGAAGAGCTTGGGGTACCTCTGGGGTTGGTTTCAAGTGTTCACACCTGGTTTTTAGGGATAAAAAAGCACTTGATGGCAGCAAGTCCCCAAAATCTTTGTATTATGATTCTGGGGGGAAGATTTTGTAACCAGTGCCTGTAAAAGGAAGGTTTTGAAGCTTTCTTGTGGGGCCTCAACTTCTGCACTCAGTGCCAGAGTGGGGAACAGCCCTGACAAGAGCACACACATTTGTTTTCAGCAAGTATCATAGTGTTTTTTTAAATAGTCTCCATGGAATTGGCAGGCATCTCTTGTGATTATTCCTTTTAATTTTTGTTCAGCTAGCTTCCTCATTTTTGCGTAGTTCACCTAATTGAGATTAAAATGATTGTGGTGTGTTTATCTGTCATTTTTAGTGATTTCAAGAATATACAAGATGTTAAATTTAAGTTTATGTACAAACTTTCATGTTCAGAAAATGAAACACCCAAACAATTTGCCTGAGATATATAATTATTTCTTTTTCTGAGCCAAGGAACAAAAAAGTAGTAGCTGATCTTTTTGTTTACTAAATATGCTTTGCTATGGATTTAAAGATCACAGCTTCAACAAGTCCTTTATTCATAAGCACAACCACTTGGCTTGTTAATGTGCTCCAAGCAAAATTAAGTATCTAGTTAGTGCCACAAAAAGTGTTCACTTGATCTTCAATAATATCAGTTATATGTATCTTTATTAGATTGAATCATAAAAAAGGAATAAAACTATTGTAATTTGCCTAACAACTTTGTAATGATTAAAAAAACTGGTTAATTAGTTGTTCAGTACAGAAATAAAACCACTCAACTTAGGAAGAGCTTAAAAACAGCACTCACACACATAAGCATTTGGAAAATGTATTTGTGCTTAATTTAAAATTTATTAGCAAGACCTGTATATCCTACATTAGGGTGGTTCAAATTTGATTATGGAACCTGGAGACAAACTAGGCCTGCCAGTCACTGATAGCAGATAGGGCCTCTAAGGACACCAATACTTTGAAAATTTCCTAAGATAAAAGGAACTGATAACCACCCATTTTTTTAAATAAGGGCAATCTATTGAAGAACTTGAATTTTCTATAATCAGTAAGTAACAAGTAGTCAATAAGGTTGCCAGATGGTTTCAGCAAAAATACTGGACACACTTGATATTACATCACAATCTACATTACATCTTATTTAGAAAATACCAGACATTTATATTTTTCTCATTTATATTTTCCTCAATTTGTTTCCAAAAAAAGAAAGCTCAAATACTGGACTGTCCAGTCCAAAACTGGACACCTGGCAACCCTAGTAATCAGTAAGTTTCCATTCCCAAATTGAATTGAGCTCATAAGGTGGTTGGACCTGTGGACTTTGCTATTTGAATAAAAGATAGCAAGTAAACAGATATTTTCTAATTTTTCCCACCAAAACAAGGTTCAATGGTATTTTATCAACTATTGTCATTATGCGTGCTTACAAGAGCAGAACTATATTTGAAAACTCTATTTATTTTAACCCCCTTCATTCTTCCTCTGACATACAATTTACAGCACTACAGGCAGTCCCCGACTTACGTGGATCCGACTTACGTCGGATCCCTAGATACGAACGGGGTGAGGCAACTCCCGCACATGCACAGCAGCATTCCCGGGGCTCGCTCACCTGGGTCCTAGGATCCTCCTCCTCCTCGGGCCGGCTCCGACTGGGGTCCCACAGAGCTGCCGGGCAGAGGAAAAGTGCCTCCCCATGCCCGCTGCCAGCAACAGGCTGCCCCCTCCCCTGAGCAACAGGCTGCGGAACAGACAAAAGCAGCCTCTCTGCCCCTCCTCCCCTCTATACATGCCGGGCTCCCTGGGCAAACAAAGACTCCACCAAAACAAACAAAGTGCTGGCCTCATTGTGTTAGCAAAAAAAGGACCCTCCTCCTAGAACCCTGGGAGGTGTGTGGAAATAAAGCTATTAGCTCAAAGCATGGTGCAGAGCTGTTTGGTATTTGATGAGTTACTCCTTTAGTCCTGAGTTTGTCACAGGGACAGAAATAGATGTGAAATTTTCTGAACAGGGGAACAGACAGCAAAACAAACATTAGAAGGAAGTTAACCTTTCCCTATGCTATCCAAAACTAAAAAAAAAATGTTTGGCTAGAGTTTCCCCTACAATATGTACCAGTTCTGACTTACATACAAATTCAACTTAAGAACAAACCTACAGTCCCTATCTTGTACGTAACCCGGGGACTGCCTGTATTTGCATCTTCAGTGGTCAAGCACTGGTTTTTTGGATCCCAGGCAGAAGATGAACCTTTTCTGGGAATATGCAGCCTTTCTCTAGGATAGTCTTTTCTTACACATTGTATCTCATGTAACACCTTGTACCCTCAGGTTTATCACTTTTACATAGTTATGATACATTTTGAACAACATATGCATTGTGAGATGTAACGTCAGAACTCAATCTGATGAAAATAACTGTCCTGTTAAAATATGTGTATCAATATTGCATATGGAATTATGAGATTTTACTGTACATTTGTTATTATATGGCTGTGAGAGACCACATCCTGGAGAGGCTGCAAAAGAGCTGAAGCATATTCATGCCCAAAGGATGCTCCTCTTCAGACTGGGCCAATGAGACATAAGAGGCTGAAGAGATAAATACATGAATTCACCACAATGGAGATTTTTCTGGGTTTGTTTAGTCTAATTATCCAAGACTGAATGCCTTGCTTTTTTATCTGTTGGAGGAGAATAACAGTTTATGGTGCATCTTGTCCTCATTCCTACAGTGCATGGTGGCCTGTAGCCTCTGTTTGTTTTTAATCTAACACCTTTGCCATAATGTTGTCCATTTGGTTTGCTGAAAAATTGGTGGCATGTTACCCAACAGTAGCAATTATGCCTTGACGCTAGCCTTCCAGGATTGAAGGATTCTACTTCTTTAAAGCTCAATGTAGCTGATGGTAGCCAATGCATATCCATAGATACACTGCCTACAAACCTTGCTCTTAGGGATATTTATCATATGGAGCCCCTTAATTCATTAACCATTTTTATCCTCATTAGCAGAGCTATGTTGTATATTTAGGCTGAAATGAAATGCTTAAGAGTTTTGGTGTGTCTTTACTGCAGTCTGCCCAGATTCTTATCCAGGTGTTGCACCTAACCCCTTTACCATCCACACCAAAAAATCTTTTAATGCAAAATTAAGTGGCATTTTTAATCCATGTTTCCCCTTACAGCTTTTTTTGTATGTGTTTTTTTGACCGTTGGTCATATTGATAAACTACTAGGGTTGCCAGATGGTTGAAACAAAAATACCAACCCCCCCTCCCACACACACACACACAAAACACTGGGAAATAATTCTGTTGAAGGGGGAAAAATGGGGGGGGGGGAACCAAAGTTGTGGCGAAAATACCAGACTGCGTGGCTGAATACCAGACACCTGACACCTGGCAACCCTATAAACTACCCATTTTACAGACAGGACAGGCAAGTTCCCCCACTATTTATTGGAAAAGAATCGGATTAGCTCAGTTTACTGCTGCACAAAGAGTCATCAAATATACCCCCAGAAGCCATAGCAACACAAAGAGAAAAGCACAGCATCAGTAAGAATACAATAACTTGGATATGGCTTTGCAGTAGGTTTCTCAGACTCAGGTGCCATTTACCCCAGCTACCTCTGCAAAGAAGACATACCAATCAGGTCAATTTCACTCTAGTGAGTCAACATTCCAAAAGAGAAGAAAAGGAAGGCACTGGAGTTAGTTCCTGGGACAGACTAAAAAATGGAGGTCACACTGGAAAATGGAGGAACGGTAAAATAACATTGGGCAATGCATCTCAATATTTCCCATACCATATCCCCATGTTACAACATGAACATTTTTCAAGGTTCTTTTCTCCTCTAGTCATAAGGAATGGGGAGGTGATCATGGCACCTTCCTTCTTTGTGACTTTCATGATAGATATCCATGGTGTAGAGATTTTGGTTTTGGCTGATATGAGGAAGGAACAGAGAGAACACACACTCTTTCTCCCTTGGAGCTGCCAGAAGCTTTGAAGGGTTCTTAATTTCGTGTAAGCTCATCCTGAAATTAAATATGTAGCCCAATGAACAAGATCTAAAGTCATCACCTTGTAAAGAGAAAGTGAGGGAGAAAAACAATGTCTAACAAAATCAAATGATTATCAACGTTACATTTAACTATAATATAAAACTGTGGGGGATGCATGTATCAAGTGTACTAGCATGTTTAGACTACAGTCTAATAGGCATAAAGAATATTTGTGAAGACTTGGTGCTGAGACTTCACAGGATTATTTATAATACATGTATATGAATGAAGCTTTCAAATATTTTTTCCTGTTTTTGTATAAAATACAACCGCCAAAGAATCTGATAAATCTATATAAAACCCCACACAGGAGTTGAATATGTATATGTTTCAGCTAGAATATGCCCATTGAAAAAAAATAGTACATGTGGACTGGACATGTTTAGATACTGCACAAACCAAGGGACAGCCACCTTCAAGTAGTATTTTGAATTGGAACTTTGAGTGTTTTCTTCAGATTTTTTCAAAAGCAATTTTGTGGGAACTTGTATTTAAGCATCAACTTCACAATCAAGTATTAAGTACTGATCAAGTTCAACATCCAATCCGCAATTCATTGGGACTAAAATAAGGAATGCAAAAGCTGTTAAGTGTCCACCTAGTTTTATGTTAAGCTTGGGCACTGAATTCCTTTGTAGTTTCTGTAGGGCATTACCATTAGTATAGAAGGGTTAATGGAAAAGGCTGATGATTGTTTAAAAATTCACATTACCGAAGTGGATTACATTGCATCTACTGAAGGGATCAACAATGTAAGCCTACACTAAGCCATTATTGTAGAAACAAAGCTTTCATTTTAAGCCTTTGGAAACAAGCATAAAATGGACAAAAGAAAAAATTCTTCTGATGTAAGAACAAGGCAAACACTACATGCTTTTCATACAGACTCATTTTCAGAGCCATGCAGTACTCACGAAGATGGGACAAAGAGACTCTCCAAATAGCTCATCATGAACTCCTGACAAGATCAGTAAGTTATAGAAATGGACAAACAGACAGATGAGCATGGGTTATTCAAAGCCATGAAGGAAGTCATTTGATTTAGGACAGAAGAACTGAATATTCAAATATATATGTAAATAAAATGTTCAACTCCTAAATCCATTGTAAAATGCTTACATATACTATCTGCCTTATATCAGAAGATGCCGACTCCCCACAATTTCCACTGAAGTCAACAGAAGCTATAAATGCTTGAAATATCTGAAAAAGCAGGCCACTTTGGTATGTCTACACTGCAGTGCTATTTCAGGGTACCAGAGGTTTCCCAAAATAGTTCCCCTGAATCTTCACAAGCCACCCATTATTTTGAAATATTTTTCGAAAGATGGGCATGCTCTTTCGGCATCCCAGTAACCCTCATTCCACGAGGGTTAAGGGATGACTCAAAATAACACTTTATTTCTAAATAAACTCAAAATTGCATAGCCCCCCCTTCCGATAGTCCGGCTCTGCCCCAGGCGTCCCTGATTCAGCCGCTGCTGAAACTGACCAGCAGTGGCTAATCGGGACGCCTGCAGCAGAGCAGCTGGAGTGCTGCCAGGTTGGTCTGGTAGTGCTGCTCCTCGGCGCTACTGGACCAACCCGGCAGCGCCCCAGCTGCTCTTGGGGACACCTGGGGCATAGCAGCTGGGGTGCTGCCGGGTTGGTCCCGCAGCACCGCTCCTCAGCGCTACTGGACCAACCCGGCAGCGCCCCAGCTGCTCTGTCCCAGGTGTCCAGATTCAGCCGCTGTTGAAACTGACCAGCGGCTGACTCCATGAAGCCTGGGGCAGAACAGCTCTGCCTCCCGCTTCCTGGAGTCAGCCGCTGGTCAGTTTCAACAGCGGCTGAATCGGGGACACCTGGGGTGCTGCCCAGTTGGTTCCGCAGCCCCGAGGGGCAGCGCTAGGGGACCTACCCGGCAGCGCCCCAGCTGCTCTGTCTCCGGCTTCCCCGATTCAGCCGCTGGTCAGTTTTAGCAGCGGCTGAATCAGGAAAGCTGGGGGCAGAGCAGCTCCAATGGTCCGGCTGCCTCGAGCACTTCCGGTTCCTGATGGTGCCGGACCATCAGGAGTGCCGGACCGCCAGATGCCGGACCATAGGAGTTTTACTGTATTTTGTAAATCCTATCATCTAGTAGTGCAGATGAGTATACATTAAAACTAGAGAAACACAAAATAGAGGATTTTTTACATGATGCAAATGTTTCTCAAACTGCATTCAGATGGAAAAAAACATTTTAAAATTACTCAGGCTATGAGAATTTCCTTTTGTTAAAAAAAAAGTTCAGAATCAATTTAAAAGCCAACTTGCATTTGAATTAGACTACAGACCAACTATTGAAGAGAGTGTTTCAGTGTAAGTTTAAACTTCAATTAATGCTTGAAATAGGCTAGTAGAGAAAGGTGCAGCATCTTAATAGCTGAGGTTTTTTCCAAATTACTATTAGGACATTCCTGTTAGTTTCATTTTCTGCAGTAAAGTTAATCTAGTGAAAAATCGCTGAAGAGAAACTTTTATAATCACATAGGTGATAAGCTGACATAATATAAACTTTCCTCAACAGAGTAGAAATTTATGCTATTGTTTAGTTAAGGGCCTGATCCCACTGGGTACTCAGCCAACTGGTGTACACTATGTTCCGCATCCTAAGGAGGTGCTCTGGGCTCACTCCTGACGCAATGATAGAGCAGGAATATTACTACTGATTTCAACTGCAGCAGGATTAGGACTTTAAGATGCACTGTTGGTTTGTATTTCTCTCAAAAGAAAGAAATTGAAGAGCTATTAGATGGACAATTTTACCATTGCCAAATGCAGGAACTGCTGTGTAATAGGATTGAAGCAGTGAAGAAACAGGGATAGGGCAAATTACTATGAATAATTTTCTTTCAAACATTCCGGAAATGTTAGTTTGCAAGATATTCACCTTAATTCTCTTTGGATAACATTTTCAAGACCACCTATGTCCCATGTAAAGCCTATAGCAAAAAGAATACTCTTTCCAGAATAACTGAGAAATTCTGTCTCTTTTTCTATTTGCCAATTACCCGGAAATCATGTGCGATTTTTTCAACCATATTATTTATTCAAAATTATACTCCAACCAATTGATCTGCAAACAATGTGAACAGTTTATTGTAATTATTACACACACATACAATTCTAGCTGTGTAATTAGATTTGGCTGGAGATATTTTGTAATCACATGATCTGTTTCTGTCTTCTGACTAGATGACCAGATCAGGTCTATGATACACATGTTTTTAAACTCAACTTGGTTTCCACAAATATTTTAGGATGCTTGTTTAAAATATACTGTTTACATGTCTACTGCCCAAAGGGCTCAACATGATTAACTTTATCAAAACTGGCAAGTTACACAGAGGTTAAACAAAAATGATGGGTATTACTAGAAGGCAAGAAGGAAATGATCTATTCTTACGTGCTTTAAGCATAGTAGTTTTATAGTTCAGGATTTAATCCTTACAGGAAGTAATTTAAAAAGTGAGAAAAACTTTGCTTATAAAACCAGCACAATTTTCTACTATGACAACTCCTCCCCCCAAAAAAATCCATGACCAGTACTGTATTTCTAGAAAGCTACCTGATATGGAGCTAATTCTTTGCTACAGCCCAAGGCACTGTTATTGATATATAATCAACGCTTTACCCTATTTTTTGTATAGGGCTACATCCAACACTCTGGGATATATCAGTGCCACTCAACTCATACACTGTTAGAGAAAAGTAGCTGTTTATATAAGGTTCACAAAATAATGTGAGCAGAAAAGCATGATTACAAATCTGCCCTTGCAGATTATGACATGAAGTACCGATATTTTGTTTTCAAGGGAACAGTTTCAGACATTGATAGCTGCCTGTCACAGATAAATAGTACTTGTGTAAATGTATGCATGAGCAGTTCATCTTAACCAGTACTGTATTACCAATACATTTACTTTATCATTTTTAAACAAAATAAAAAATAGCAACACCCTTCTGTTACAAGGCTTAAAAATTTACAATAACAAACAATCTATTTCCTTTGCTCCCATGCTCCTGCTATTTTGTTTTAGTATTTTTCTGGATAGAAAAGTTATCTTGAGACATTAAACCATCATCACCAAGCGCCCAGCATTGAGAGAGAGATTTCAGATGAACTACAAAGGATGTACTGAATGCGAAATGTAACTCTTTTTACTGTCCCTTTTAGTCTTCTCTTATCAAGTCCAGCTGTTTTTGCCTTTAATGAAACATACTGGCTGTACTAAAACAAGAACAAAACTATGAGAAACGATAGGTCAAAAAATGACCCAACTGAAATATTTTTCCAGACTTTTATAAGAGCATGTATACTCACTGTAATTCAGGAAAATAAGGTACTGATCTTCTGTTACAACAATGGTTCTTCAAGATGTGTCTCCCCATGGGTATTCTCCCCAGCCCTGACCCTTCTGTTGAGGCTCCGCCCACAAGGGAGCCAAGTCACCCTCCCCGCACTCCACCATCACGGGGAGGTGGGGCAGTGCCTCACATGTGCATCACCACAAAGGGAATCGGGGGCGGGCATGCCAGAAAATGGCTCTTGAGCAAAAGGGAGAGGAAATCCAAATGAGAACACAACATATGCAAATGAGCACTCCATTTGCATTTCCTCTTCCTTTCTCTTTTGTGTAAGAGCCAAGAGGCTCTTTAGTAGTTTACATGTAACCTATGAGTGAGACATAACCTATGAGTGAGACCAGGGATAGTCTTGAAATAGGTGGGCTTTTCCCTGTAGCACATCTAGGTCAGCTCCTATGAATTCTAGACATTGCACTAGCATGCGGATCAACTTTTGGTGATGATCTGAAGACCCAGTTCTGTGAAGAAGTATATTATGACATCAGTGGCTCAACCAGCCTTTTGGAGTGACTGGGTTCTGAGACGACAATCATTCATTCGGTTAAGAGTAGATTATTATTCTTTGTGAGGATACATGAGTGGCTACAACAGACAGAACTTTAGAAAATACTCTCAGAGTTGATAAATCCAAAGAGGTTCACTCTGTACTGATAAGGGTCATGTCCAAGGGAATAATTTGTGAGCTGGCAATATTTCAATATAAAAGTTGGTGTCCTAGATGTCAAGGGTCAAAAATGAGTTTCACTCTTCCAACGATCACTTGATTGTTGATAAAGGGAGCATCTTAAAGTTCTGAGACTTGACAAATTAATTGAGAGCTCTGAGGGCCAGAATAAGCCTCCATCCTCTCTGCCTTTTAGGAATTAGGAAGTAGAGCTTGGGAATAGAGCTTTTGAGTAGTAGTCCTTGCCTTGTAGATGTTGTGATACTAGTTCCAGATCCTGTAACAGCAGGATTCACTCTATCTCTTGATCACGAAATAATAGAGTGATCACGAAATAATAGAGTTCATGATCTTAAGGAAAGGTAGAAGGGAGACCAGCACAATTGAGGTAATGGATTTCAGGAAGGCAGATTTTGATAAGTTCAGAGAACTTGTAGGTAAGGTCCCATGGGAAGCAAGACTGAAGGGAAAAACAACTGAGGAGAGTTGGAAGTATTTCAAAGGGACGTTGTTAAGGGCCCAAAAGCAAACAATTCCGCTGTGTAGGAAAGATAGAAAATATGGCAAAAGACCAGCTTGGCTTAACAAGGAGATCTTGCATGATCTCAAAATAAAAAAGGAGTCATATAAAAAATGGAAACTAGGACAACTAACAAAGGATGAATATAGGCAAGCAACACGGGAATGCAGGGGCAAGATTAGAAAGGCAAAGGCACAAAATGAGATCAAACTAGCTACAGGCATAAAGGGAAACAAGAAGAGCTTTTATAAATACATTAAAAGCAAGAGGAAGACCAAGGACAGGGTAGGCCCACTGCTTAGTGAGGAGGGAGAAGCAGTAACAGGGAACTTGGAAATGGCGGAGATGCTCAATGACTTCTTTGTTTCGGTCTTCACCGAGAAGTCTGGAGGTGTGCCTAACGTAGTGAATACAAGCAGAGAGAGGGTAAGTTTAGAAGATAGGATACACAAAGAACAAGTTAAAAATCACTTAGGAAAGTTAGATGTCAGCAATTCACCAGGTTCTGATGAAATGCATCCCAGGATACTCAAGGAGCTGATAGAGGAGGTATCTGAGCCTTTAGCTATGATCTTTGAAAAATCATGGCAGACAGGGGAGATTCCAGAAGACTGGAAAAGGGCAAATATTGTGCCCATCTATAAAAAGGGGAATAAGAACAACCCAGGAAACTATAGACCGGTCAGTTTAACATCTGTCCCAGGGAAGATAATGGAGCAGGTAATTAAGGAAATCATATGCAAACACTTGGAAGGTAATAAAGTGATAGGGAATAGCCAGCATGGGTTTGTGAAGAACAAGTCATGCCAAACTAATCTGATAGCTTTCTTTGATAAGATAACGAGCCTTCTGGATGAGGGAGACGTGGTGGATGTCATATACCTAGACTTTAGTAAGGCATTTGATACGGTATCGCATGATATTCTTATTGATAAACTAGGCAAATATAACTTAGATAGGGCCACGATAAGGTGGGTGCATAATTGGCTGGATAACGTAGTCAGAGAGTTGTTGTTAACGGTTCTAAATCCTGCTGGAAAGGGATAACAAGTGGAGTTCCTCAAGGGTCTGTTTTGGGACCCGTACTGTTCAATATCTTCATCAATGATGTAGATATTGGGATAGAGAGTACGCTTATTAAGTTTGCAGATGATACCAAACTGGGTGGGGTTGCAACTTCTTTGGAGGATAGGGACATAATTCAAAATGACCTTAGCAAGTTAGAGAAATGGTCAGAGGTAAACAGGATGAGGTTTAATAAAGAGAAATGCAAAGTGCTCCACTTAGGAAGGAACAATCAGTTCCATACATACAAGATGGGAAGCGACTGTCTAGGAAGGAGCATGGCGGAAAGGGATCTAGGGGTCATAGTGGACCACAAGTTGAATATGAGTCAACAGTGTGATGCTGTTGCAAAAAAAGCAAATATGATTCTAGGTTGTATCAACAGGTGTGTTGTAAGCAAAACTCGTGAAGTCATTCTGCCGCTCTACTCTGCACTAGTTAGGCCTCAGCTGGAGTCCTGTGTCCAGTTCTGGGCGCCACATTTCAAGAAAGATGTGGAGAAATTGGAAAGGGTGCAGAGACGAGCGACAAGAATGATTAAAGGTTTAGAGAACATGACCTATGAAGCCAGGCTTCATGAACTGGGCTTGTTTAGTTTGGAAAAAAGAAGATTAAGGGGAGACATGATAGCTGTTTTCAAATATCTAAAAGGGTGTCACAAGGAGGAAGGAGAAAATTTGTTCCTCTTGGTTTCTGAGGACAGGACAAGGAGTAATGGGCTTAAAGTGCAGCAGGGGAGGTTTAGATTGGACATTAGGAAAAAATTCCTAACTGTCAGGGTGGTCAAATATTGGAATAAATTGCCAAGGGAGGTGGTGGAATCTCCCTCTCTGGAGATATTTAAGAACAGGTTGGATAGACATCTGTCAGGGATGGTGTAGACGGAGCTTGGTCCTGCCTTGAGGGCGGGGGGCTGGACTCGATGACCTCTTGAGGTCCCTTCCAGTCCTATTATTCTATGATTCTATGATAGTAGCGTCTCATGGAAAGAATCCCTGAAGAAAGATGAGGACAGGTGATATAAAGGTGGTAGAGAAATAAAGTGAATAGATTTTCCAGAGGGGTCCTTGAGATTAGCCAATCTGTCTGAAATTATGCACTCCCAGGCACTTTGGAATGCTGCCAAAGAGTGGCCAAATGGGTGCGTGAACATAGACAATAACAGGGAGTGATCTTTTGGTGCTTCAACCTGCCTGTCAAAAGACAGAGGGCAGAGGTAGGGAGTTGGGATGAAGGTTTATGGTTTATAAATTGTCTGTTTTTCTTTTGGGACCCATCCTGGCACTATGAAAGGAATAGAGAGAAACAGGGCCTGCATTGGGCCTGGGGGCTAAAATGTCTCTTTGTCCAGGTTTGCAGATTTCCCGTGGCCCTGGAAGGCTTCAAACTGTAAAGACACGGATCAGTCTTTTTTGCAGAGTCTCACATCTTCCAAGGTGTCTTAAGGCATTTGCTCTTATCCCTTAGTACCGAAGAGTCCATGCCCATGGGCTATTAGCAGTACCAGATACCAAAGATTTCCAGAGACCATAGATGCCAGATTTTGTTTTCAGTGCCAGTGGAGCAGAGGATAATGAGTGAGGTGGTGATCCCTTTCAGCTGTCCCTAGATTTGCTGGAGGGAATTCCCACTTTATTTTAATTTTATTTTTTTAAACATGAGAGAATAGTCCCCATACAGTTATTTCGACCCAATATCCTTTGAAGTTGAAGAAAAAAGGGAAGACTCACACCTGCCAGAGGGCCTGTTTTGGAAAGCTGCCTCCATAAAGATTTTTTGGTTAAGTTCTCTACCTATGTTGGATCTCGGCCACTGCTGTTCGTAGAGGGAGTACCTCTGCTGAATATGTCCCTCACCAAAGCAGCAGATGCACTGAGAGCGCTTGCCTGTGATAAGGATCTTCTCACTACAAATGAGGTACTCCTTGAAACCCACAGAGCTGGGCATATCATTGTCCAGGAGGGTCCCGCACACACACTGAGGGTTGACAAAAGAAAAAACTCTTTTTTTTTTTTTGAGGGGGCATGACCAAGTAAACTGAATGAGGAAAGAAATAAAAAGGCCTCATAGGAAGCTAGAATTCAGTAAAAGAAAGAGAGTTAATAGACAATTAAGGCTCTGTCTTCTGGAAGGAACTGAGGCTGGTTACCCCCTGCACACTGACTAGCCTCATGGTGCAGCACAAAAACACAGTGCATATGTAGGCCCGATGGACACTGCTACTGAAGTTCTCCCATCAGCAGCCTAGGCATGCAGACACACCTCCAGCAAAGCGCACAGAGGGACACTCAAAGAAGAATCTGAACGGCCTCATCTCTGCTGTATTCTCTTAGATTTTATGTCCAGCATATTTTTAAGACTTATATACGAATATAACTTGTCCTGAAAAAGGACCTGATAAATAAATGGAAAATAGAAACTTTCATTGAGAAAACAATTTTCACACATCTGACTAAAATACAAATCCACTCACCAAATATGGCATTTCCCCCACAACTATCCTTCTCACATTTATTTTATAATATTTATGGTATTTATGTAAATAAGAGTATCTCACTCTCCTTCCCCTTGAAGGTTCCTCCTTCTTGCAGTGAAGTTGTGATGTCACATATTCCACACTGCAAGCCTCTACTCCGTAGCAGACTGCAGTTCTGAGTACAGGGTTATTACTTTACTGTAATGTCTAGAAGGACGGGGAGAAAGCTTAATAAAAACAGTTTCAATAATAGTACCGTGAAGGCAGGTAAAACTGACCAATTTTTTATATATTTTTTTAAAGAGAAGTAAAGTCCAGCTCACATTAAATCAGGTTGGAGAAAGCATAACAAGAATCCAAAAAGATTCATAATTTACATGGATAGCCACACTATAAGATAGAGAAAATGCCTTTTCTTAGACAATGCATATAATTGCATGTCATTTTAGGTATCTACCAAAAAGTACTGCATATTGAACTGGGAGGAAAATGAAAGGAATCTACCAAGGCTTCATTAAATATTGGCCATAATAGTATTGTATGGAGAACAAGAATAATATGCTTATTCTTGGCTTGGAATACAGAAATGACATTGTCTGTGCAGTGAAGAAATGAGAAATTCATGTCTGAAATACTGACATAGGATGTTTCCATCTGATAGATACAAGTAGCATAAAAAACACATTCACAAACTAAAATTGAGATCTGAACAGAGCTCTCTCTTGAAAACCAGGAATGTTTATTCTGATGTGGTAATCAGTTGATACATGAATGAAAGTCCAAAGCAGATTCAGTACTCCTCTGTCCTTCCTATGTGGCACTCAAATGGGGCAAAGAGAAGAAATGACCGGCATCTCAGATTCCCTGTCGGGGTGGGAGAGTCAGAGTTGGCTTTGACGGAGTACAAATTGCTTAGAATACGAGTTTGGTCTCTAATCCAGAACTCTTGCCTCCTTGGGTCCTATACACTTCAGCTCTGACTATCCTATCCCACTGGAGGAATGTCTACACTGTGGTGCTATTTTGGGATACTTCCGGTATCCTGAAATAGTGCTTTCTGCGTCTTGACAGTGTGCCCATTATGTCCAAATGTAATCGAAATAACGGGCATGCTATTCCAACATTCTGGTAAACCTCTTTCCACAAGGATTAAGGGACTTGCCAGAATAGTGGTCTATTTTGAAATTTGGCACTGTCTATCTTGAAATAAGGTACGCAATTTGCGTAGCTCAAATTGCATAGCTTATTTCAAACTAACGCCACCGTGTAGACGCACCCTAACAGAAGACCTCATCGCAAAGCCCATTTTATTTGTTAATACCACAGTTTTTCATATGCTGAAGAGAAACCTCTTAGCATGAACTCATGTCTTGAAACCTAGAAGATTTTCCCTCACAAAATAATTTTAAGTCAATGGCATACACAGTTAAAATATGGAATATCAAATGTTTCTTTTTAAATAAAAAATTTCAATAAAGAGTTCTAAAATAAATTATAGGTAATTAATCTTGCTATTACTCCATATATTTGCCTAGTTTACAGAATTATTTTACAGTTAAAACTCTTTAAAAATAAAGCTGATAATTTATAGTTCCTGTCTGAGAAATACATTTTAATGGTCACTGTCTCAATAAGGAATATTCATCTTTATTATCTTTAATTCATTATCATGACCTAACAAGTCTATACAATTTCTTTTAAAAGCTGTTTTTCCTTTATAAGTAATTTAAATGAGTACTTGCTTTAAAAATATAATTATTTGCCAGTATGTTAAAATATATAACAAATGTGTCTATTCTTTTGAAATCATATTCTGGATCAATACATTGGAATATTTTCATGTACTGTGCTGATAATCTGTATGAATTTTTTACTTATAGACAAAGCTATAAATACATGTTACTACAATGTTTAACAAAAAAGGAGAAATGTGACACTTGTGTACCTATTTGTAGCTGAGATGAGGAAAAGATGTTCTTAAAACTAAAGTCATGGCTCACTAGATTAGATGTCAGTCACACATACACACTCTATTTTTAATGAAAAAATTTAGACATAGCAGTCAGCTTATTCCTGGAACTAAATTGTAGGGCCAAGTTATGAACCCAAGAAGTGTATGATGACAATACAGAGATAGCCATACATGCACCACTATAATAATGGCAGAGATTATTAAATTACATCATAGTAAGAAACTGATTTCAGTAATCACCACTACAAGTAATCCAGTAGACCTATTTCTCTAACTGTGCTAAATGAAAAATATTACTACCAGCATCCAAACACGGTTTCCTGGCAATGCAAAGCCTTTGGTTTTACCAATACAATTCATACCTGACAGTCAATCAGCAAAAAGTTTCTTAATGGACAGCAAATCATGTCCTAATATGAAGTAATAAGTTTGGCCAAATAAAGTATTTAAAACAAAATCTAAATTGAAAGGCCAGGTCTTCCAACTTCTATTTTAAATTGTATATATAACACTATCAACATTTTAAAGTTTACTTTGACAGAAAGAACACATTTTAATTGTCCATTTAAAGGGAAAAATGGGATTTTTCTAATATAGATGTAGAAGACATTTAGAAAAAACATTTGGAAAAAAGAAAAAATGTTTATGTGACTGGAATGGAATTTCATTAAAGTTTTCTTCTCTATAAATGTATGTTTATTGTATTAATACTTTTCACTTTGTTCTTAAGTTAGTCTAATTTCAAAATAAGATTTTACTTCCTTGCACAATGATAAATAACAAACTGCTTATGGTAAACACTTCCCTACAAAATAACTTTTAAGTGCTATTCTTGACAGGATCATCTTGCTGGATAACTAACGGTAGCTACAGCTCTTTTAATAGAGGTTTGGAGTATATCCATCATGATGTTGTACTAACTTCATAAAGCAAGCCTGTATTACAAATTTACTATATAATTAGTATGCATAAGATGCAAATGAAATATAATTTAGCTTGATAAAAATGTAAACATTTAATTACAACATTTAATCGCAAAACAAGACTGCTTTTCTTTAAGATCTAAAATGCATAAAAGAGGTCTCTAACTGTAGTTGCAACCTTCTAGGTGTACACCTTCAGGTGTGAAGACTGATTTTTGATCACAAGGTGTTTTTTGGGGGGAGAGATGCAAAGACATAAAAGTACCCATTGTACAAAGTTTCAGACATAGCCAGGTGGACACAGTGCTAAAGGTTGGAATTAAACTTATTTTTGTTTAATATGAGCTGCTAAAGCATTCTCATATACCCACTATGCTGTGTTGTTCTATAGTCCTTTTGCAAAACCATAAAATAATAAAACTATAATTTCAATTTTAAAATCTACTGAAGGAGTCCCCTTTTCTTCAATATGTCTTGAAGTTTGATCTTTCGTTTGGCCTAGTACTTTAATTTATGACTCCACCTCCTGTAGATACACTCATGATCTTTTCTACTCACAGTCCTTGCCCCCAAATGCCACAATGGTATCTGGGCCATGCTGTTCCTTCTAGCTCCTCTCACATTAGTTTTCCTGCTTCAGTAAAAAATCAACTCTTCCATCTGGCTCATATTGCCCATCTTAAGACTTGATCCCCAACACACACAGTTTCTCTTATTCTAAATTCCTCCTCTTGCCTTGCTGAACTTCATTGACCACTTCCATGGCCCTTCCAACTCTGCTATCTCCTTTTCTTCCTCCTGCTGCTGTAGACAGATCCCCACATTCATTCATACAAAAGACTTCTTTGATCTCTCACTTTGAGTAACTTCTGAGCACCAGTATCTTCATCAGCATCACTTTCATCTCTCCCTTCCCGCCTCGCCCCCCATCTCAACTCCTGCACCGAGAAACACCTACTGTCCTTAGAACTTATATAAGAAAAACTGAACACATTAACATTTTCTGGGTGTGGCGGAAATACTACTTCTCTGAAATGTTCTCCAGAATCTATTCCTCCATCTTGTCTAATATGAGCCTCGTATGAGCTCCATGTAGCATTAAAGCCATTGAGAAATGAATAAAAAAGCAAAGAACAAAACTAATGAATAATATGGAACTGGGACAAAAAGGTAACTATGAAAGTGCTCTGTTTTATATGGAAGAGACATTAGCATACATGGGAGATGAGCCTTTTGTCTAGGAAGCAGCAGTAAAATAAACATGCTTGGAATACACATCAGAATCCTTCACAGTGCAGTTCAAAATTCCTACAACATATTTTGAAATATTAAGGTTTATTATATCATAGAATATACATGCACTGAAAGTGTATGCAGAGTTATGTTCTCATCTAGCTGTGTAAGATTTTAGGTTTAAAGCCACAAAATTAAAATCACAGTACTTTTGCTTTGAAGTGTGACCTCTATGACTTTTAGATTTTTTGGGGGGGGGGGTATAGTCAGCATCTGGTCTAATGGTTTTTGATAACATGTTTCAATTTGGGTAAAAAGAAGATTATAAGTGCATAAAAATGTACTCACTACATGAGATGTAAATTGTATTTGTTACATAATTTGTATATATTAGGTATATATGCAACACAAGAATCTGAATACTACAAATAAGTAATAAGATTTTGATCAAGCTTACTGCTTTTTATAGATATTTTAGTCATGTAGTATTTACAGTACTCAACTTTTAAGATTTCAAGTTTCAACCATAGCATGTAAAATAAATACTCTTTCAAGTAAATAAGCACTAAAACTGAGATCACTAGATTATCTGGCTGCTAGCCATGCAGACTAGGGACAGATTCTTATCTTAGATGAAAAGTAATTATCACAGAGTCTGCCACTGTACTTGTAGATGTAAAGGAATGTGCAGTCACTAAAGTCAAAAGAAAGGGGTACGTGCCACATAACTGAAACTGTAGTTCTAAATACGCCTATGACGAATTCTATTAATGTTTTGTGTATGTCGATTAGTTCACCTTACAAATGCACAAAATGAAGATTATGGAATAGTCTACAGAATGTCCATTTTAAAAAGTAAAGCAGCAATTCAGTTATTGGTATCAAAGACCTTCTTTTTTGATTCGTCACACTTAATGGCCAAACAGCATATGCATATTAAAAATTGTACTCAAGAACTTTACAATTTAACAGCATTCATATGAACATTCTGTGGAGGAGAAAAAGAGAATGAGAGACTATATAAACTATGAATTATGTAACTTAGAAACATGTTTAAATTTACAGTATGTTCTAAAATGAACTCTAATGGTCCACTCATTGATCTGACATCACTGAGGTGCAAATCTGACACCCATTGGTTAGTTCTGACTATAAAATGATTTTTTATGGCAGGTTAGGCTAGGCATTTCATAAGAGACTATATAAAAGACAGGCTCCTGACCCGAAGATCCCAACATTTAAATGATAGATTTGACAGACAAGAGAAGATAAAATCTAGAATAATAGAGGAAGGATATGGGAAAATATAATAATATACTAAATAGAAGGAACATCATGGAAGAAAACAAACAGGTTTGTGGAAAAGGTGGAACTGAGTCTGATTTCTCTGGTGGAGCACAAAGAATAAGAGAAAACTGCACAAGGGGTCCTGGTCACAGGCATAAGATGTTCTATTAATAATATTATTCATAAAAGCCCCTAAAAAGCCTATTCACACTCTGTGCAGTAGCCTGCCCTGAGTGATAACTGCACAGCTCCTATTGGCTAGGAACTGAGACCCATGGGAGCTATGGGGGTGATACCTGTGGGTGTGAGGCAGTGCCTGGAGCATCCCTGGTCCCTACACATAGGTACAGCAAGGGTCTGGGAAGCCATTTGCTGGCGGACATGATAAGAACCACCAGGGCCCACACCCTTTATCTTCTCTGACACTCCAAACCCAGGCCCCAGCCTGGAGTCCCCGCCACACCACAAAACCCTCATCTCAGAGCCCACACCCACAGCCAGAGCTCTCAACTCCCACATCCCAATTCCCTATCGCAGCTCCGAGCCTCCCCCTGCACAAGCCCCTATCCCTGGGTTTACCCCAGAATTCACACCCCCTCCCACATTCCAAATCCTTCGGCCCCTGCCTGAAGCCCCTTCCTGTACCCCAAATCTCTCATCCACAGCCCAACCCAGGTCCTGCAGCCCCAGGCAGAGCCCTCACCATCTCCCTCACTCTGAACCCCTTAGTCCCAGTCTAGAGCCACCCCTGCACCTCAAACACCTCATAACTGGTCTCATCCCAGAATCCACATCCATTCCTGCACTCCAAAATTTTCAGCCCCAGCCTAGACCCACTTCCTGCATCCCAAACCAATCAGTCCAAACCTCACCCCAGAGCCTGCATCCACAACCAGAGACCTCACCTGCCCTCTCCGCATCGCAATCCCCTGCCCCAGCCCAGAACCTTCTTCTTCACTTTGAACCCCTCATTTCTGGCCCAACCCACACCTAGCATTCCCATCCCAGAGCTCCCCTACCCCCTACAGACAAATGAAAATGAATGAAAACTGGGAAGAATGAGCAACAGAGGGTGGACTGAGTGGGGTATGTGCAGGCCTCAGAGAAAGCATGGCCAAGGGTGGGGCCTCAAGTCAGGACACAGTTGTTTGGTTTTGCATGATCAGGAAGTTGACCAGAAGATAAATTCCAGCAGAAATAGACACAATCATATTAATATATAAGATAAAACAAAGTAACATTGAAAGGTAACCTATTCTGGCAGTAACAAAAGGTGGAAAGGAGACAGGTGCCATCACTCTGCCTCCCTTTCTGTAGTCAAATAGTTAGCACTTGCAATGTCTAAAAAAGGTCCACTTAAATTTAAGCCCCACATAGGCCTGCACAACTCCATAAACAGCTAGAGGCCCCACAGACTACCATGCAAGAAACCATCAAAATTTATAACAAGTGCCATAGATAATATCTTTGACACTGAGGGAGGGCTGATGTCTATATACTCCATCCCCCAACTTCCAAAGCATTGCAAGAGCCCACCATCCACATATTTGAGATTAGACGAAGGTTTCTAACTATTAGAGGAGTGAGGTTCTGGAACAGCCATCCAAGGGAAGTAGTGGGGGCAAAAGATCTATCTGGTTTCAAGATTAAACTAGATGGGTTTATGAAGAGGATGCTTTGACGAGATAACATGATCTTGGTAACTAATTGACCATTCATTATCAGTGGGAAATAGGTCAATGGAGGGATGATAGGAGTTACTATAGAGAACTTTCTGGGTGTCTGGATGGTGAGTCTTGCCCACATGCTCAGGGTTTAGCTGATCGCCATATTTGGGGTCAGGAAGGAATTTTCCTCCAGGGTAGATTGGCAGAGGCCCTGGAGGTTTTTCGCCTTCCTCTGTAGCATGGGGTACAGATCACAGCTAGGAGGATTCTCTGCATCTTGGGGTCTTCAAAGTATTTGAAGGCTTCAATATCTGAGATATAGGTGAGAGGATTATTCTAGGAGGGGTGGGTGAGATTTTGTGGACTGCACTGTGCAGGGGGTCAGACTAGATGATCATAATGGTCCCTTCTGACCTTAAAGTCTATGAGTCTATGAGTCTATATTCAACCCCCATAACAGGCTACAGCATCCCTTTCCTAACACAGACACAAACTGCACACTTTATACACTATTCACCTAATCAACTGCAACCCAAAATACAGTGCTCTTGCAAACCTACTTCACTGCAACGTATCCATGATCACCTACAGTGGGATAACAACCTTACCTATCAAGTGAAACCAAATCAATGAACAGTCATATTTTTAAATGGGCTGCACTAGCCATCTGCAAATCCCAGCATACCTGAGAGATGCCCTGAAAAGATTCCTTTACAAGGAGACAGCCATTTTACAAATGCTGCTCAAGAGTGAGTGTCTCCTTAGCATAGTCCCACAGTATGGCACTGGCTGGTTAGACTAGCAGCCCTTGTTGCTTGCATAGGCTATTAGGTGAACTGGATCACTAGTAAACACATCACAATCAGCAAATAAAAAATGAACTAGGCAAAGTCAACTCATCAGTTTTCACACTAATCTGATATTACATTCTTTGCATTATAGCACTGGTAGCTCACTTCTATGCTTCCAGCAGGGTCAATATTTCAATATTTATAAACTGCAAGCAGAGAAACCAGCATCTTCTTTTAGAAGAAAGAATTCTTCTTTGAAATTAAATTTTCCAGCTGATGTAGTAGAGCTGTGTGCTGGGAATCAGGACTCTAGGGAGCTAATCTTGCTCAGCTGTTAATTTATTATGTGACTTTAAGCAAGTGACATCATCCATTGTTCAGATAAGTAAACTAAGGCACAGTGACATTTACTACTATTTATCTACCTCAGTGACATGGATTCTATGAGGCTAATGTTAGTAACATGCTTTAAAATCTGCACAATATAAGTACAAAGTATTACTATTACTGACTATTAGATGTAAAAGCTACCTTGTGAGACTCAAACCATTTGCGGATTAGCTGGCTCTGCACAATTGTTTCATGTTGCCATAAAAATTCCAGAGGTGGTATGTAGTACTGAGAATCAGAAACAATATCCTTTGTTAGGAGAATAGCATTTCCAATTTGAGGGAGACAGAAGAAGGAATGGAGGGTATATAAACAGAGGAACCAATGGGACTAGAGATGTAAGAGATTAGTCAACTACACAACAAGTTTAAGCTTATCGAGTAGTCAAGCTGACTACCCACATTCTTCCTCCCTTACCTCTTGCTGCCTCTATTTCAGAGGCAGTGAGGGAGAAGGAGCCAGTGCTGGGGGGAACAAGTTTAAAAGTCAGTTCTCCCCAGCACTGCCTCTGCTTGCCCACCCTGATGCCTCTATCAGCCCTCTGAGTAAAGGTGCCAGAGGTTTGGGGGAGCGGTGGGAAGAAAAGCAGATTACAAATCAGCTTGCATCACTGTGACCCTTCCTCACCACCCCATTCCATAAGAAGTTTTTATTTACAGCCCCAATTCCATGAGGCTCTACTTGTGGAAATTTGGAAGCGAGTTCAGGCATTACTCTTTAAAGTGTGAAGTGTATATTACTTATCACTGAATAGGTGTGTCAAAGAACAGAATCTTTGACTAGATGAATGTTCAAGAGGTATATCACCAACCCTTGCTCTACACTAAGGATTTATTTTGAAAAACCATCCCCTTTATTTTGAAATAATAAGCGGAGCTTCCAAACTACCAAGCCCTTTATTTCAAAATAACGGGAAGGTTATTTTGAAATCTTCCTTCCTGCTTTCTCGGGGAGTAACGCTTATTTTGAAATAGTGTTAGTATGGACACTACGCTGCTGCTATTTGAAAATAATTTGAAGTAATTACTTATCAGTACTTTCAGGAGCTCTAAGTCAAGGTTGTGCATCCACAATAACGGAGCCTGCCTCCAACTAATTTTGAGTATCAGAAGGGTAGCCGTGTTAGTCTGAATCTGCAAAAATGGCGAGGAGTCCTGTGGCACCTTATAGACTAACTGAAGTGTTGGAGCATAAGCTTTCATGGGCAAAGACCCACTTCGTCAGATGCATGTAGTGGAAATTTCCAGAGGCAGGTATAAATATGCAGGCCAGAATCAGGCTGGAGATGACGAGGTGGATCCAATCTGGGAGAGTGAGGCCGAGGCCCACTTCTAGTAGCTGATCTGGAGGTATGAATTCCAAGAGAGGAGAAGCTGCTTTTGTAGTTAGCAAGCCATTCACAGTCTTTGTTTAATCCTGAGTTGATTGTGTCAAACTTGAAGATGAACTGTAGCTCAGCAGTTTCTCTTTGAAGTCTGGTCCTGAAGTTTTTTTGCTGCAGGATGGCTACCTTTAGATCTGCAATTGTGTGTCCAGGGAGATTGAAGTGTTCTCCTACAGGTTTTTGTATGTTGCCATTCCTAATATCTGATTTGTGTCCATTGATTCTTTTACGTAGGGACTGTCCAGTTTGGCCGATGTTTATAGCAGTTGGGCATTGTTGGCACATGTTGACATATATTACGTTAGTAGATGTGCAGGAGAATGAACCACTGACAGAATGGCTGATCTGGTTAGGTCCTGTGATGGTGTTGCTGGTGTATATATGTGGGCAGAGTTGGCACTGAGGTTGGTTGCATGGATTGGTTCCTGAGTTAGAGTTATTATGGTGCGGTGTGTAGTTGATGGTGAGAATATGCTTCTGGTTGGCGGGTTGTCTGTGGGCAAGGACTAGCCTGCCTCCCAAGGCCTGTGAAAGCGAGGGATCATTGTCCAGGATGGGTTGTAGATCACTAATGATGCATTGGAGAGGTTTTAGCTGAGGACTGTAGGTGATGGCCAGTGGTGTTCTATTGGTTTCTTTCTTGGGCTTGTCCCGTAGCAGGAGGCTTCTGGGTACACGTCTGGCTCTGTCAATCTGTCTCCTCACTGCCTCGTGTGGGTATCATAGTTTACAGAATGCTTGTTGAAGATCTTGTTGGTGTAGGTCTCTGTCTGAGGGGTTGGAGCATATGCAGTTGTACCTCAATGCTTGGCTGTAAACAATGGATTGTGTGGTGTGTCCGGGATGGAAGCTGGAGGCATGCAGGTAAGCATAGCGGTCGGTAGGTTTTCAGTATAGGGTGGTAATTTTGAGGCTCCCGCATAATGGGGACAAGCTATTTTGATTGTTATTTTGGGAATTATTATTTCAAATTTAGTTATTTCAAATTAATTTCCTTATGTAGGCATGCCCTAAGTTAGTCTATAATCACCCTATTAAAAATACTACTTACTTGAACATAGTATTTTTCTACAAGTTTAAGTTAAATGTCTGATGTTACTGATTTTTTCAAGAAAAAAAGAGATACTTGACATTTCTTGGAAAAAAATCTTCAAAAATATTTAATAGTCACTTCAAATTTCTAAAAATTCGTTACAGTAAGATATATATTTCATTTTAGCTTAACCATCGCCCAAATCTTTGTAGTAAATGAGTTCTTGCAAAGGCAGGGGCAAGAAGGGGTACTCTTAAGAAATTTGGCAGTTGAAGCCTCTGCAAATACCCATTATTTATTATTAGCATGAAAACAGTGAACAGGTATTAATACATTTTATATTATTTCTTTTTAAAGTGTATTTATTATATATGGTAGAGAGTCAGAAAACTAAGTTATTCCTCTAAAGCAAGCACTGTTTTTAAATTATTAGATTATGAGGTTTTTCTGTTTATTACATCCTGAAAGAATGGGTTTATACTAATGATGACATTTTAAGTAACAGTGAACTTCACGCACAAACCAGCTATGATATTTCAGAGGCTTGACAGGCTGCTGGATGATATAAATTGACTGCATGTTATGAAGGCACCATCTTTAGGTTACACATCTAAAACCGCAGACATAACTAACTGCACAATAATTTTCTTTTATCAGTCATAGATACTATTCACTGGAGATTCCTGCTTTTTTTAAAAAATGGACTAAACTTACGGGGCCAGAAGTTAGAAGGACCACATAATTTAGGTGAAATTTGCTTCCCCACTCACCCTTTCAAGATAGAACGCTTTAAATTCAGAGGAGATGATGCCAACAGTCCCCAAAGGAAAAAAACCCGACTGGCTGATATTGCACAATTGGACTAAAGAATATTGTTCTTGGACCAATACCTCAGGTGCCACACAAATTATAATGGTGTCACCCTGAGAGAGAAATACCTGCTTGTTCACATCATGAGCCCGGTTTTTCCTGCTTGTCTCAACTGAGTCATGTCTTCAATAACAAAAGGGGGTGGGGGTCTTTTTTCACTACATTAATGTAACAGTGTAGATATTGGGACTTGATATGTGTAATTGGCAACTCCCACTGATCACAGAATTTCTTCTTCAGATCAAATGTGCATTGTTGTGGTAGTGGGGGGTTGCCTTTCCAGTACCTCCTGCAGTGATAGTCTGGCTGGGACTTGAGTTACGGCATAACCTTTCATGAAATCTCCTGTTGCAAGGAGGCCACTCATGAACATTCATTTCTTCTTCTTATAAACATTACCTCAGACCCAAGAGCTCAACTCATAAGTAGTGGAATTATAAGTGTGGGGGGCTTGAAGTAAGAGCCATTAAGTATAGGGTTTACTGCTTCATTCAGTACTCTCAGCATCCCTGCATCTATGGATCAGGTTCACATCGTGCTAGACTCTACAAAGGACAAAAAGATAGCCCTTCTGCCCCAACGACAGCAGGAATCTTTCAGAATGCGATTGCTGTGCCATTCAGGGAGAAAATCCTTGGACACAAATACTGTTATTTCTGGGCCCTTTTCTCACATCTCAGGTATCTGTCTGCAATAGGAAGAAGAACTAAGGGATGAAGAATTATGTTCAGATGTTGGGTTACGCAAGCCTATCCTGCCAGGGTAAAGTAAGTGCAGTAGGTATGTCTACAATTCTATTAACTGGGCATTCTCTGTGGACCTTAAGAAACCCTCTTGTAAATTGGCAGTGATCAGAGGAATCTGAAGACGCTAAGAAATCTTTAGTGGGGTTTTCCAAGTAAAGTAGCAACCAGTGGCCTTTTAACCTGTGCCAATGTCAGGGTTTCATTAATGCCATCACATATGATAATAGCATCAATTAATCCATGACTTTAAACCCTCTTTTCAAGAATAACCTTAAATCATGTACTTATTTAAAAAGTTATTTGGATTCTTTTTCCTGCATCTCCCCTTAAAAATGAAAGTTAAGGTAATGGTGATGCTAAGGTACTATATTTTTTGTGCACATTGCCTTCTCAATATCTCCCCAATAAAAATAGTTAAATCTGACTGTAGAAATTCCAAACATTTCCAGTCACAGAGTTGAATCTTTTGACATTTTTGTCACCCATATAGACATGCAGTGTATATGCTACTACATTCAAATCCTGGATTTAGTGACCTATTCTGTTCCCTATACAAGATATCTAAAACAGCATGTGCTGTTTCAGCTTTACACCATCACCTTCTGGTTAGCCCGCAGAATGGCAAAAATAACTACCTGGGCTTTCACCTTGGCATCCAAGGTGAAACCTTTCAAAAAAAACCATTTCAAATCTCAAATGTATTGTATTGCAATATATTTAATAGATACATAAATTAGCCAATAAAAAGTTAAAATATCTTTAAAAATATAGTTCATAAGAAATCCAAAACAGATTCAATTGTTCCATAGACTATGCACAAATCTGTCATTTTATGCAATTTCTGGTACAAAACATTAGACTTTAGCTCCTCACAATTTAAATAAAACCACTAAAAACGCTTGGGAATTTAAGTGGGTCAGCACAAAGGAAAGGTTACTTTAAGTTACTCCTTAAACTCTGAAAACTCATATTTCAGATCCTCATGAAGCTCAAATTGAAGGCCTTAAAGACGTCAAGTCTAAATAGGGACACAATCTTATACGAAGATGTAGGCCACACTGGAAGTGAGAAGGATACAGAATAGGGATGTTAGATATCATCTAATTGACTAGTTGTATAACCGCATTAAATCTTAGCCATTACACAAATATTCAATAGTCCCCAGGGGGCAGGGCCTGCATGCAGTGTGCTCCCAGCCCCACTCCTAGTAAGCCTCCTACCACCCTGCGCTGATGCTTCTGTATCAGAGACAGCAACGCAGGGTGGTAGGCAGGACCCAGTCCATGAGGGCAGCCAGTTTAAAAAGCAGCTCCCCTCATGGACTGGATGCCTATCGCCCCACGCTGCTGTCTCTGACAGGGTATGTCTACACTACCCCGCTAGTTCGAACTAGCGGCGGTAATGTAGTAATCCGCAATTGCAAATGAAGCCCGGGATTTGAATTTCCCGGGCTTCATTTGCATGAAGCTGGCCGGCGCCATTTTTAAATGCCAGCTAGTTCAAACCCCGTGCCGCGCGGCTACACACGGCACTGAGTAGCTAGTTCGGATTAGGCTTCTAATCCAAACTAGCTGTACTCCTCATGGACATACCCACACAGAGGCAGTAGCGTGGGATGGGAGCAGCCCCTGTCTGCAGGGGTTCGAGGTCCTCGTGGACAAAGGTCAAATCCCCCATACACAGAGACTTCTGCCATGGACCAGCCTCTGTCCATGGTGAGCCTGGGCCACCTCTCTACCTCCCCTGCATTGTGCCTCTGGTGCTGACGAAACCAGCTTTTAAGCCTGTCTCCTCTGTAGGAAGCGGGGGGGGGGTCCCTGAAACCAACCTGGTCCCCTCCCTCTCTACACTGCTCTATCAGAGGCAGCAGCACGGGGACAGGGAGCAGGCGGATCCCGTGCTCAAGGGGAGCCTGCTTAAAGCCACTGCGTCACAGGCAGTGGCTCTTGCTCCCCCTTCTTGCTGCCTCTGAAGGTAGCAAAGTGGGGGTGCATGCGTATAGTTGACAAGATTAACCGATGAGCCCAGGATTATCAGTTAATCGTGTAGTCGACTACATATTGACGTCCTTAACAGAGAAGACAATAGTGAGAGTAGTACAGGAAATGAATACATCTTTGAAGACAATGGGCCAAGCTAGCCAATATTTCAAGTAAAAAGTTTTACCCAATAGAAGCTGACATGCTCCAAGTTGATTTTTTTCTAGAATGCATAAGACAGACTGGTGATGGGAAATATGTCATTACACCAAAATTACTTGTAAGCGAACACAACTGACTGATCTGTATTACAGTGAAAGTCTGCACTATAGAAATGGCAATCTCATACATAAGATACATTTTTATAACAGAACTGACTGTTTTTGTGTTTTCTTTTGTTTTTACACAAAGTCATACTGGCTTGAAAGCTATATGCAAGGTCTTCACTGCAATATAGTATGTTATCTGGAAGTGCCATTTTAAACTAAGGCTATCAGAATATTCCAGGGCCAAATTATATCGAACATGGAGGTAACGAACGGAAGCAGTTTCCTAAAGAGAAGAAAGATCCTTACTAACAGATTTGTGCTACCTTAGATTTTAGGATATCATGTCTATGCTGATATACCTATAATTCCTTGACTTGTTTTAAACACTCTTTACATAATGATTCCATCTGACCTGGTATGAACTCTACCAAATGTGTACTTAAAAAACCCTAAAATACACACATAGTGGTACAAAATGTCTACTTAAGTAGTTATTCTTTTCAGTCATACTAACAGACAGGACTCGGCAAAAGACATTTTTAATCTTTCGTAAATTGCTCTGCATTTCAGCTGGTTGAGAAATAGAAGGGAGAAAATTACCCCCCCCTTTAGAATTTCAAAAGGTTTGAAATGGACCAGTATTACTATGCATACAAATGCACTTTTCTTTGTTATTTTACCTGTCAAAATAAGTGATTTGATGAACACAGTGAAAGGCTGTCTGTCTTCACTATAGCTTTTGCAATAGGATTTTTAACTGTTGCTAAGGAGCTATTTTGTAGCTTTTCATAGTAGTAATGAGTGAAACAGTAGTTACACCTTCTAGAGCAAATACTACCCAAGGGGTTTTCATTTATCCTGCAATGGAATTAAAACACCACAAATCGAGGCACCTTTCTGTACTAACACCTTGACTTAGATGCCTATCTAAAAAAGGAAGGGACTTGGGAAAAAAAATTGTTTGAGGTCTTCATTTAGAAATTCAATTAATAAGTTGGAGTTCTTATGAATAAGCACGGGAGTGGCAAGTTACATCTTGTTAACTAATTTTGAGCTTTCTTCTATACACTAGTTTATGCAATGTTACAAGATAATAGAAAAATCACTTTTAACAATGAAATAAAACTAATCTAAACATTACTTCACCTTCAAATTATTCAGGTGTTCAAAGTAAATTCTACTATATTTATTTATTTATTTTATTTAAATATTTTTACCCAGCCTTTCTATTTAAAATATTCAAGGCGGCTTACCAAAAAAACCAATACAAACATATATAAAAATTTAAAATATGAGACCCCAGAGGGACATAACCAGCTAAAAACATATAGAGAGGAGAAACACACACATACAAACTCAAACATTAATAAAAGCATGAATAAAAAGGGTGGCTTTAGCCTGACACAGAAACAATGTTAGCGTTGGCGCCATGCAAATAACCTGAGGAAGAGAATTCCACAGCCTGGGAGCAAAAGCTGAGAATGCCCTGTTCTGCGTAGATGTTAATCTTATCTCCACAAGTGGGGGAACACAAAGCAAAGCCTCCACAGCTGACCTCAATCTCTGGTCAGGTTCATATGGGAGAAGACGGTCCTTCAGATATCCCTCACCCAACTCATTTAGAATAGTGATAGAAATGTAGCCGTGTTAGTCTGGGGTAGTTGAAGCAAAATGCAGGACAATGTAGCACTTTAAAGACTAACAAGATGGTTTATTAGATGATGAGCTTTCGTGGGCCAGACCCACTTCCTCAGATCAAATAGTGGAAGAAAGTAGTCACAACCATATATACCAAAGGATACAATTAAAAAAATGAACAAATATGAAAAGGACAAATCACATTGCAGAACAGAAGGGGGATGCGGGGGGGGGGGGGGGGGTGGGAAGGGGGAGGAAGGAAGGTAAGTGTCTGTGAATTGCTGATATTAAAGACAGGGAGAGTGGGCCACCTGCATTCTGCTACAAAGACCTTTTACATCTGCACTTGAAAGGGAATCCTCTGAACTGTCATTCATGTTAAAATTCGACACTTGCCAACAAGGACTTAACAAGACTTTGAACTTTCTCACCCATTACCAAGACAGTTTCCCCAATTATCACCTGTAATACCATTAACTCACAAACATCCCACTCTCCCTATCTTTAATATCAGCAATTCACAGACACTTACCTTCCTTCCTCCCCCTTCCCCCCCCCCCCCCCCGCATCCCCCTTCTGTTCTGCAATGTGATTTGTCCTTTTCATATTTGTTCATTTTTTTAATTGTATCCTTTGGTATATATGGTTGTGACTACTTTCTTCCACTATTTGATCTGAGGAAGTCGGTCTGGCCCACGAAAGCTCATCATCTAATAAACAAAATGCAGGACAATGTAGCACTTTAAAGACTAACAAGATGGTTTATTAGATGATGAGCTTTCGTGGGCCAGACCCACTTCCTCAGATCAAATAGTGGAAGAAAGTAGTCACAACCATATATACCAAAGGATACAATTTAAAAAAAATGAACAAATATGAAAAGGACAAATCACATTGCAGAACAGAAGGGGGATGCGGGGGGGGGGGTGGGAAGGGGGAGGAAGGAAGGTAAGTGTCTGTGAATTGCTGACATACTTCACTGACTACAGTGAAAGACTCTGCCTCACACTATCCAAGATACAGACAGACATCTAATAAACCATCTTGTTAGTCTTTAAAGTGCTATATTGTCCTGCATTTTGCTCCAACTCATTTAAGGCTTTATAGGTCATAACTAAAACCTTAAATTGCGCCCAGAAACATACCGGAAACCAGTTCAGTTGCTGAAGCACTGGCATAATGTGCTCCATATAACTAGTGTTAGTTAAAACTCGAGCAGCTGCATTCTGGACCAGTTGACGTTTTCGAAGGCTCTTTAGAGGGAGCCCCACATAAAACTTGCAAGTAGGAATAAGAGATCCTCCGGAATAGGGCTTTATTCCGGAGGATCGCACCAGTCTGGACGCTCTTTTCCGGCTTTTCCCCAAGCCGGAAAAAAGCGGCGGCCGTGTTTATTTAAATCCCGTGGGGGATATTTAAATCCCCCGCGCATTTCCCTATTCTGACTTCTCTCATTTCCATAGCTATTACGGGTTATGTGGCCAGTGTAGACGTAGCCCTCTAGGGATGGCGACTCCACTACTTCCCTAGTTAATCCATTCCAGTGCTTCACCACCCTCCTAATGAAGTAGTTTTTCCTAATATCCAACCTGGTCCTCTCCCACCACAACTTGAGACTTGTTCTATCATCTGTCACTACTGAGAACAGCCTCTCTCCATCCTCTTTGGAACCTCCCTTCAGGAAGTTGAAGGCTGCTATCAAATCCCCCCTCACTCTTCGCTTCTGCAGAGTAAACAGACCCAAGTCCCTCAGCCTCTCCTCATAAGTCATATGCTCCAGCCCCCTAATCATTTTGGTTGCCCTCCGCTGGACCCTCTCCAATGCGTCCACATCTTTTTTGTAGTGGGGGGCCCAGAACTGGACACAATACTCCAGATGCTGCCTCACCAAAGCTGAATAAAGGGGAATAATGACATCTCTGGATCTGCTGGCAATGCTCCTCTTAATGCAACCTAATATGCCATTAGTCTTCTTGGCTACAAGGGCACACTGTTGACTCATATCCAGCTTCTCATCCACTGTAACCCCCAGGTCCTTTTCTGCAGAACTACTACTTAACCGGTTGGTCCCCAGCTTGTAACTATGCTTGGGATTCTTCCGTCCCAAGTGCAGGACTCTACACTTGTCCTTATTGAACCTCATCAGAATTCTTGGGGCCCAATCCTCCAATTTGTCTAAGTCATTCTGGACCCTATCTCTGCCCACAAGCGTATCTACCTCTCCCCCCAGCTTAGTGTCATCCGCAAACTTGCTGAGGGTGCAATCCATCCCCTCATCCAGATCATTAATAAAGATACTGAACAAAACTGGTCCTGGAACCGAACCTTGGGGCACTCCACTAGAAACCGACTGCCATCCTGACATTGAGCCATTGATCACTACCCGCTGGGCCCGGCCTTCTAGCCATCTTTCTATCCATCTTACCGTCCATTTATCCAATCCACTTTCCCTTAACTTGCTGGCAAGAATATTGTGGGAGACCGTATCAAAAGCCTTACTAAAGTCAAGGTATATAACATCCACTGACTTCCCCCTGTCCACCGAGCCAGTTACCTCATCATAGGCGCTAATCAGATTGGTCAGGCACGACTTGCCCTTTGTGAATCCATGCTGACTATTCCTAATCACTTTCCTCTCATCCAAGTGCCTCAAAATGGATTCCTTAAGGATCCCTTCCATGATTTTTCCAGGAATCGAGGTAAGACTGACCGGCCTATAGTTCCCTGGATCATCCTTATTCCCTTTTTTGAAGATGGGCACTACATTTGCCTTTTTCCAATCATCCGGGATTTCTCCCGATCTCCACGACTTTTCAAAGATAATGGCCAAAGGCTCCTCAATGACATTTGCCAACTCCCTCAGTACCCTCGGATGCATTAAGTCCGAACCCATGGATTTATGTACGTTTAGCTTTTCTAAATAGTTCCTAACCTGTTCTTTACCCACCACGGGCTGTCCATCTTCATCCCATCTTGCGTCACTTGGCGCAGAAGTCCAGGAGCCGACCTTGTCCGTGAATACAGAGGCAAAGAAAGCATTGAGTACTTCAGCTTTCCCCATATCATCTGTCACTAGGTTACCTCCTTCGTCCATTAGGGGCCGCACACGCTCTATGATCACCTTCCTCTTGTTAACATGCCTGTTAACATGCCTGTAGAAACCTTTCTTGTTATCCTTCACATCCTTAGCCAGTCACAATTCCATTTGCGCTTTCACCTTCCTGATAACCCCCTGGCATTCTCGAGCTATACCTTTAAACTCCTCCCTGGTCATTTGTCCAAGTTTCCACTTTTTGTAAGCTTCCTTTTTGTGCTTAAGTTCACCAAAGATTTCCCCTGTAAGCCAATCCGGTCTCCTACCATGCTTGCCTCTCTTGCTAAGCATCGGGATGGTTTCCTTCTGTGCCTTCAATAAGGCTTCTTTAAAATACTGCCAGCTGCCCTGGACTCCTTTCCCCTTCATGTTAACATCCCAGGGGATTCTGCCCATCAGATCTCGGAGGGAGTCAAAATCTGCTTTTTTGAAGTCCAAAGTGTGTATTTTACTACTCTCTTTTCTTCCTTTGGTCAGGATCCTGAAATCTACCATCTCATGATCACTGCTTCCCAGGTTGTCACCCACCTCCACTTCCCCTATTAGTTCCTCCCTGTTTGTGAGAAGGTCAAGCTGCGCATGGCCCCATGTCAGATCCTTCAGCACGTGTACCAAGAAGTTATCCCCAACATTCTCCAAAAACTTCCTGGATTGCCTGTGTACTCTCGTATTGGTTTCCCAACAGATGTCAGGGTGATTAAAGTCCCCCACCAGAACCAGGGCCTGTGATCTGGAAGCTTTGCTGAGTTGTCCGAAGAAAGCCTCATCTACTTCATCCACCTGAGTCGGTGGCCTGTAGCAGACACCAACCACAACATCACTGCTGTTGTTTCCTCCTTTAAACTTAACCCATAGACTTTCAACAGGTTTTTCTCCCTCTTTATACTGGAGTTCAGAGCAATCGTAATGCTCTTACATATAGTGCAACTCCTCCTCCTTTTCTCCCCTGCCTGTTGTTCCTGAACAGTCTATACCCTTCCATGACAGCACTCCAGTCACGCAAGTCATCCCACCAAGTCTCTGTTATCCCAATTAAATCATATTTCTTGGTCTGGGCCAGGGCCTCCAGTTCTTCCTGTTTGTTGCCCAGGCTTCTCACATTAGTGTACAAACACTTCAGGTAACCAGCTGATTGTCCTATCTTCTCCATTCGAAACATGGGTCCTCCTTTCTTGCCCCTTCCTCTCTGCATTTCTTCCCGGTATCCAACTTTCCCACTCCTCTCAGGGTTTTGGTCACCATCCCCCGACGAACCTAGTTTAAAGCCCTCCTCACTAGGTTTGCAAGCCTGCCCGTGAAGATGCTCCTTCCTCTCTTCGTTAGAGTTGGGTGTCATCTGCATATTGATGGCACCATCCTCCAAAACTCCTTATGACCTCTCCCAGCAGCTTCATGTAGATATTAAACTGCATAGAGGACAAGATGGATCCTTGTGGGACCCCAAAGCACAATCGCCATGGGGTCGAATAGCAGCCCCCTAGCTCCACCTTCTGAAAGCATGCTAACAGGTAGGACCAGAACCACTGCAAAACAGTGCCTCCAACACCCAACTCCGCCAGGCATCCCAGAAGGATATCATGGTCAATGGTATCAAAAGCCGCTGAGTGGTCTAAGAGAATCAACAGGGATGCACTCCCCCCGTCTGTCTCCCAAGCGTAAATCATCTACCAGGGCAACCAAGGCTGTTTCAGTTCCAAAACCAGGCCTAAAGCCAGACTGAAACGGATAAGTTGTCTGTTTCTTCCAAGAAAGCTTGGAGTTGCAATGCCACTGCCCGCTCGAGCACCTTGTCCAAGAAAGGAATATTAGCAATTGGGCGATAGTTATTTAAGTCATGCGGGTCCAGGGAAGTCTTCTTGAGTAACAGTTTTATCACTGCCTCTTTCAAGGCAGCAGGAACCATACCAGATATAGAAGACGTATTAATAATCCCCTGGACCCAGTCAGTCATCCCTTCCCAGCTAGATTTAATAAGCCATGAATGGCAGGGGTCAAGTGAGCACGTTGTTGGTTGCACTCCAAGCACCTTGTCCACATCCTCAGTCTGCAATAACTGAAATTGATCCAGAGAAAAAAGACTGGGTGGTGCACTCAACACATTCTGTGCCCAACTTAAATAGCAACCAGAGTCTAAATCCAACTGGATGTGGGCAATCTTATTTGCAAAATGCTTTTCAAACAGATCGTAGCGGGGAGCCAAAGTCTCCTCTATTTCATCATGAGTGCCAGACTGCAACAGGCCCCACACTACTCAAAACAATTCCGCTGGATGGCATTGTGCAGACACAATACGGGTGGAAAAGTAGCTTTTCTTTGCTGTCAGCACCGCCACAGAGTAAGCTCGCAGTTCAGCTCTAACCCACAGTCGATCGGACTCAGCTCTAGTTCTCCTCCAGTGGCGTTTTAGCCGTCACACAAACTGTTTTGCTGCCATCGGCTCCCCAGAAAATGAGGGAGTAAACTTGGCTCGACTGGTCTGAAGAGGGCGCTTAGGAGCAATCATATCAACTGTCCAGGCTAACTCGATGTTCCATGTATCGACTAGGGCATACAGGACCATTTGCCATAATGGCTGAACAATCCCTCAGGCACCTCAGGAAACCCTCCGGATCCACCAGCCTCAGAGGTCAGATCATCTTAATTGGTCCTCCGCCTCTGTGGAGGGGAAGGTCAGCAGATATATATCACTACTTGGTCAAGTGTAGACTAACACATCAGTGATAAGCACAAAAATCCGTTTTTTCACTGAACTGAGAATAAATTTAATATTTAAGAAATAGAAAATTTTGGGCTGACTTCAGACTAAATCAACTGACCTCAAATGATTTATACTAATAGCACAAAACAAAGCCAGACCCTCTGAATTTAACGTAGATGGGGAAAAAGGTGAAGCTGCTCATATTGTTCCATCTCCAACTAGCAAAAATATTGATTATTCCCATTTTGGGCTAAAACTACTTTGGAGCTACACACAAGAGAAATGTCAAGGATTACTAACATGGCCTCTCCATAGCCTCGGGAGTGTGGGACTTTCTCTGGATGAACATGACAAAAAACCCTTCGTCTCTTTAAGAATTGTGTTCCTGCTCTCCTGCAGACTGGAAGAGATCTCAGTGACTAAGTTGCACAAAATAAATCTGTTGAGTCCCTCACACCCAAGGGGAAGGCCTAGAAACACCATTCTATGCTAGAAGTTCCCTCTGAGATTAGAATAGGACTAGGTTTCAGCCTTGCTGCAGACATTATACTAGTTGCCTTTTTGGTGCTGTAAAGGAATTTCCCCCTCACTGAATAGTTGACCTGGCTGTATGATGTGTGGGGAAAGAAGGGGTTTTTGGGGGTTCTTTTTTTAATGCCTTCCTTTCAGCAACCAAGGGAACTGGTGGATAATGAGTTGTGAAATTTGTGTCCCAATTTGACAGGTACCCTGGGCAAACTATCATTCCATTCAATACAATATTCAGTTTCCTGATAAACTAGAATAAGTAGAGGATTATGAGAAAGCATCTCCTAAAAAACAGAGAATGGAATTGGGCCTCTTAATATCTGATGTAGTAAAGAGACAAAAGCCCCTCTTTCCTACCTTACTAAACCTCCTAATAAATGGAGAGTAGTGCTGTCTCAGTGGTGGTTCTGGAACAAGTTTAATGGAGTGGGTGCTGATGACAGCCCTCCACCAGATGGAACAGATTACTAAGGATGGATGGCCTGCACTGGATGAGTTATTGCCAGATAGGTCCCAGATGTGTTACTTTAATAGAGTTGCAGGCCAGTTAAACTACACTCCAGAGTCTTGTCTTTCTTCCTACAGCCTCCAGGACATTATCTCTAGTGATGTCAGGGTGCTTACTATTCCACAGGCTCATGTCCCAACTGTAATTTTGGTGGCCATAGGACTACTCCTAAAATATGTTACAAACAAGTATGAAAGGCAATTATCTGTGGTGTTCTCTCTTCACCTGGCTTATAAAATGCTTAACAGTTCACCACCACCTTGAAAAGAATCATGCTCATTTAAGAGTGGTACAGTTTATCAAAAAAACTATATAACTAAAGTCCAGCTGCATGTCTCCCTGTACCTTCAATATAAAACACGGAGGTCTGCTATAAGCATGCTTTGAAAGACTATATAAAGTGTTTTTCCATGGAAAAGCTAAAGCTATAGGAGTAAAAATGTCAGTGTTAAAATCCTACTAAAACATGTGTACTCTTGAATACCCTTATAGATTTTCAATTTGGATTCTACTTGCTATATTTTTATAACTATAAATTTTTACAAATAAATGACTTTGTTCATCAAAAGAACTCTGGTTCAGTGAGAAACGTGACTATTACTAAGCACTAAGCCCAAAGTTGTCAAACTTAGTGATGAATATACTTAGCTCCGAATCAGAAACCTCCAGTGCCATCAGATGAAGGTTGCCAGGCATTTGGTTTAGAAGCACATCACCTAGTCAAAAAAGGGACCATGGTGGCTCCTGTGATCAGGCTGTTAAGTCCAGTTAGCAGCACAGCACAGATCTAGGGCAAAGGAAGGGTCTGTACCTGCCCTAGTTCTACAAAGCTTCTGGAAGCAGCTGGAGGGTCCGAGGCCCCTTGGCTCAGGAGTTCCTGCGTACCACAGGCATCACTCCTATAGTTCCCAAAGGCTTAGAAACACAACTAATGGGAGTTGTAGGGACAATGCTTTCCTGGCTGCCCACCATGTGTTTTGGGTCTACAGGAATCTGGGGACCACTTCCTAGTAGCCACAGTAAGAACTGCTGGAACCCCATCCCAGTGTTCCCTCTAATTTTTCTATTTATGTGCAGAATAAATGTTATGTTCACCAATGCATGTACAGATGTGCACCACCCTTAGAAACACATGCTGCTGGGTGTGGGCCACCCAAGTGCTCAGCTTAAAGGGATCGCTGTCCCGATCCCTAGTCCCCTCACACCTCAATTACCTGAATTCCCCACCCACAAATTCCTTCCCAAAGCCTGCACTGCCATTCACCTGCCTCAATCCCGAGACCTCTCCTACACCCCAAACCTTATACCCTCAGCCCCACTAGAGCCAACATCCCCATCTGGAGCCTTCATTCCCTTCCGGCACACCAACCCCTGTCCCAGCACAGTGAAAATGTGTGAGTGGGGGAGAGGGAGTAACAGAGTGAAATGAGGATACGGCCTTGGAGAACGGGCAGGTTAGGGGCAGGACAGAACTGCACTATCTGTACTATCAGAAAGCTAGAAAGAAACCCTACATAAGACATTGCTTGGCACATGCGCAAGGCTGTGTTATTCCTGACCCACTTTTTGTATGACCTTCATATTTTTAAGTTGTACAAGCTTTCTGTCTCTGAACAGTGTGAGGAAGCATTCTCTGAATTCCCACAGCTACCCAAATTCCCTTGAAGTCAGTGTAAGATTGGGAGCTCTTCTTTTGTTGTTTAGGAAAAAAAGTGGCTTTAGTTTTTCCACCATCAGAAAAGTTTATAATTGTAACCAGGTTCCAGCTCAACAAATCTTTACAAATCGTAACAAGCTACTGTTCTTGATTACAGTTCCTAATTTTCCATGTTTCTTGTATTTCTGCAATAAGGCATGTACTCCCTCCACCCTTCACTTACTGGTCTTTTATAATCATCTTCTGACTAAATAATGTCAAAGTATCTACTCTTTAGAATCCAAGGTACATCAGAGGCTTTAGAAATGTGTCAATCCAAAATCTTAAAATCTCTTCATACAAATATTTTTATTTAGGATTCTGAAGTCAGTTTAGTAAAAGCATTTTTCCCCACAACAGAAATAAAAATGTGGGGATGTGAAAGTACACATTTACAGCAGCAGCAAATCAATAAATTTAATATTACAACTATTCCCTAAAAAACAGTTAAATACATTACAAAACAGAAGTCTCCATTCATTGAGCACATTTTTATGCTTATGTACATTGTAAAAAAGATAGAGCTGTCAAGCAATTTTTTAAATTGCAGTTCAGCTAGTTGCACTGTTACATAACAATAAAAACACCATTTAACTATTTTGGGTGTTTTCTACATTTTCAAATATATTTAATTCAGTTACAATATAGAATACAAAGTAAACGATTACTTTACTGTTTAAATATTTTCAGTTCACTTCAAATACTGTAGTGCAATCTCTTTATCATGAAAGTTGAACTTACAAATATAAAATTATGTACACAAAAGTAAATGCATTCAAAAACAAAACAATGTAAAATTTTAGAGCCTAAGAGTCCACTCAGTCCTACTTCTTGTTCAGACAATCGCTCAGACAATGTTGTTGACATGTACAAGAGCTAATGCTGCCTGGTTCTTATGTATGTCACCTGAAAGTGAGAACAGGCATTCACATGGCAGTTTTGTCACTGGCATTGCGGAGTATTTACATGGCAGGTATGTTAACCTTCATGCTTCAGTCACCATTCCATGCTAATAATGCTCCTTTAAAAAAAATGAGTGAATTAAAAACTCCTTGAGGGAGGATTGCATGTCTCCTGTTCTGTTTTACCCACATTGCGCCATAATGCGGCCCCACAGGCTGAAAGTTGAGCATGGCCATAAAAGCTTTACTGAGCCATGGCTGGAGCTAAGTTAAATGCTGGAATAAGTTGCCTAGGGAAGTTGTGGAATCTCCACCTCTGGAGATATTTAAGAGCAGGGATGATCTAGACAATGCTTGGTCCTGCTGTGAGGGCGGGGAACTGAACTCTATGACCTCCCGAGGTCCCTTCCACTTCTAGTGTTGTGATTTTATGACTCTCAATTTTGTGATATGGAAATCTCAGATGACAACCCAGCATATGTTGCTCAATTTAAGAACACTCTTCAGGCAGATCTGACATAAAAAAGCAAAGAAGGTGCCAGTGAGAAATTTCTAAAGATAGCTATAGCACTTGACCCAAGGTTTAAGATTCTGAAGTGCCTTCCAAAAATCTGAGAGGAATGAGGTGTGAAAGATGCTTTTAGAAGGTTTAAAAGAGCAACACTGATGCAGAAATTACAGAACCTGAAACAGAAAAAAAAAAAGTCAACCAGTTAGTGGCATCTGACTCAAGCAATGAAAATGAATGCGTCAGTCTTCATTGCTTTGGATTGTTATTGAGCAAAACCACCATCAGCATGGAAGCAAGTCCTTTGGAAGTTGAACAATGTATGAAGGGGCACATGAATCTTTATTTCATATGGAACAAATCATGTGATGCTGGCTACAACAGTGCCATGAAATTCTGTTTGCACTTTCAGGTGACACTAAGTAAGTGGGCAGCATTATTTCCTGCAAATGTGAATATACTGTCTGAGCAATTGTCTGAATGGATTTAAAAGTAGCCATCTGTCTACAAAAAACTCTTCAAAAGCAGACTACAAAGAGAAACAGCAGAGCTCTAATTCATTTGCAAATTTAACAATCAAATTATAAATTAATAAGGATTTAGAATCGGGGTCTCACTACAAAGGCAATTTCCCATCTCTTGATATTCACACCTCCCTGCCTGTCTTCGCCCACGAAAGCTCGTACTCCAATAAATCTATTAGTCTATAAGGCACCATAAGTCTTTTCATTGTTTATGAATATTCAGACTAACACAACTACCTCTGATACTTGCCACCTGTCAGGTACTAACTAAGTGACAACTATATACTGGAGCTCCTGAAATTCTGCAAATAAAATGGTCAATTGGATACCTTATTTAATTTTAGTATGCTGTAATTCAATTAAATTTATATTATTTTCCCATATAAATAATTGGAGATTCTTCTGTGACTCCTTTTACTTGATATATTTTGTTTTCTAACTCATCCCCCATCTAACATTTCTCTCCCACTCACCCTCCCATGCAATCATCTCCTCAACCGCCATGTATACAAAGAGTTAGAAATCTTCTCAGAATCTGATGCCAGAGAAATAAATCCATTAGAAAAGAGCAAAAAGGAAAGAGGAGCCCTACACACTGTCCAAGGGCAACACCCAAGCAAAAAGCTAAACTTCTCCCCAGCTATTTGGAAAAAAGACAGTGCTTGGATTTCAGGATTCCTACAAGGGGCACTGTTTCTGAAGTATGCTTTTGGTCCAGTGGATGCAGACTGTAGCTGACTGGTGACTGACAACAGAAGATCTCCTCATTAGGCTGCTGGAGAGGAAAGGGCAAGAGAAAATAATTCTCACTGTTTCCTGAGTTGCCCACACCACTGATTCCAGAACTGCCCTACTGAATTCCACAACTTTCGTAAAGAGAGGAGTGAGACTAACTTAGGTTTTGCTGTTTCTCAGAAATCCCAATGGCATCAGTGAAAACTAATAAGTTTTCACTCTGCTGCTGCTTGACAAAACTATGAGCAGCACTAAAGGCATTACTGCTGGCAGGACATACAAAATAGATCACTGCAGCAATTATACTCCTTTACATTGAGAGATTTATTCTCTCTACTATAAAAACTATATATACACTTTTCCTTTAATTAAATCAAAGTGAGGATTTCACAGCATAAGGTGGAGCACACAGAGAAAAATACTAGCTCATAGACCTTGAATTATTTGAGCTATTCTACACACTGTTGTACAAGTCCCTGAAAGTGGCAATGCCAGACTAACAAAGCAGGACTATGTATTATCAGACTTTTAAAAAATATATTTATTGCTTGATTTTTAAGAGTAATTTGTCAAATTGCAATCTACTGAATTCCTAGATTAAAACTTTAAATACCCTGAAATAAGCAACCTGCTTTATGAAGCTGAGTTTTATTGCCATTCCCTCCTATTGCATATTCCTCTGCATTAATAGGAGTGGGGAAAAAAAAAATCATACTGGCCCCAATAGTAAATTGTATAAATGAGGACCATACGTTAGGAGGAATAAAGATAGATAGTTTAGCATTTCGGAAGATGTGTCCTCTAAGGGATAGAGAGCCTCAGAGTACGTATGCAGTAGTCATGCAGCAGGTCAGAGTGGGGACACTGACCCCTGTCCCGAGATGAAAGGAAGGAAGAGGAGGTTAGAGAGAAACATGCCAGGAAGAAGCCCTCTTTCCTTAACCAAACTATGCAGGGTATTTGATAGGGAAGGGAAACAGTGATCAAACAAATGAATTGATAAAGGATGTAAAGGAGTTTTTTGTTCAAAGAAGAGACATGGGGGTACAGGCTATGTTCCCGATAAGGTGCGCAGCTGACCAGGAGTGCTTTAAGTGCTGCATAGTTGATTAGCAGAGTGCACAAATCTTGCAGCAAACATTCAGGTGCCCCTTCCCCGTTATTCTACAGTCATGTTGCTCTTGCAGCTGCTTCTGGGACCCTCTTGTTGGCTGTGAAAGTAGGAGGGAGGTGATGTCAGGATGTCCCCCTGCCCTCTACCTTCTCTCCATGGAGGAGGTGGGAGAGCAGTAACAGCCTGGTTCAGGACACAGAGCTGCTGCAGTCTGAGTTCTTAACTACCCCAGACTGTGCTATCAAGCCTGCTCTCCCCTCTCCCCCCCAGATCTCCACCATACCCCATCTCAGGAGACAGCAGGATAGCCTTCAGTGAGTACCTTAAAGAGACAGTGAATGGAGTCTCTCAAGCTTTCCCAGCAGCAAGTACACAGTCTCACAAATATATAATCTTTCACACTCATCTAACACATTTGTACATGTTACAGTCTCTAATTTTATTCTTTGCAAGTGTGTATTCAGTGTTTTGAGTAGTCCATGGATTTCTTAATTTTTTTTTCTTACACAACGTAATTCTTTGAGTACAGGCAGTCCCAAGATTACGTACAAGATAGGGACTGTAGGTTTGTTCTTAAGTTGAATCTGTAAGTCGGAACTGGCATCCAGATTCAGCCGCTGTTGAAACTGATGAGTTTCAACAGCGGCTGAATCTGGACACCAGTTCCGACTTACATACAGATTCAACTTAAGAACCCCAGGCGTCCCCAAGTCAGCTGCTGCTGAAACTGATCAGCAGCTGATTCCAGGAAGCCTGGGGCAGAGCAACTCTGCCTCGGGCTTCCTGTAGTCAGCCGCTGGTCAGTTTCAGCAGCGGCTGACTTGGGGACGCCTGGGTTGGTCCAGCTCAGGTGTCTGCCAATAGCCTAGGTGGAGCCCTGTGGCAAGGGAGCCAGCACCCTGCTGACTGTAAGCTCAGCTGAGCCGGTAGCAGGGTACGGGAGCTGGCTGGGAGGCCAGCGACCAGGACAAGAGCAGAGAAGGGCGAGGGGGGGAGGGGGTAGGGGAGGGAGAGGTGTCCAGAAGTGACCTTTCCTCTGGTCTGGAAAAATCCCTTGTTTGGGACCCATCAAGACCCAAGGGTGTCAGACCAGGAAGGTCCAACCTGTATTAGAGCTCCAGATCCCTCATAGCTATCAAGTGAAACCTTCACTTGGAAAACAGTAAAGAAAAATTTAGAACTTTTTGCATTTTTATAGACCTATTTACCTCATATATCACATCCTTCTCTGTTAATACCATGGTTACCAGCACCAGGTGAGATGTTCAAGAAGTAGGACATTTGTCCTGAGGTGCTCATGACCTTGACATCCATCCATCTAATTCCCTCAGTCCAAAAGAGCCCATAGTTGGTCATGTTCAGGATACACTGATGAGCCTATCTATTTTCCCAGTCTTTTTGCAAGACCAAGGTACACAGAGAGGCTCATAATTGGGCAGTGCAGGCAGCTGTTTGACTTTGAAGGTTTTCTGGATGGTAATTATTGGTTTTGAGGTTAGGAAGTTGCTACTGGTTTTGCTGCTTACTTATTGAGATATACAGCAAAGGCACCTACAACTCTAGATGAGCACTTCTATTTTGTATATACATAAACTGAAAGAAAGTGATTAGCAACAATACCAATATCAGTACATAACTAAAAATTATAACATCTGTATTAGATTTATATATTACTAAAACTCTGTAAGGCAGCAACATCACAGCTTTTGACAGGAAGAAGAAACAGTTTTGCATTTAGTTTGCTAATTAGCAATAACATCAACATACATTGGCATCAAGAGTTTAATAAAAATTGGATTGTGTCTATTTCCTGAGGCTTACATGGTATCTGTAGCAATGCATCACACCATGGGATATCGGAACAGAATGGAACTGTTTACTCTGTTAGTCACTTGTCAATCCACACAGCTCTTCAAATACCACTTGTGTTTGGAAGTTGTTTCGTCAACTGCAGTAATTAAATTTTTAAACATAATGATAGACATTTTACAAAACTACTAAATTAAAGCTACTAAACATGCATGGGGGAAAAAAAGTGGTGTCATGGTTACACTTCTACAGTTGAAAAAGTACTCCACAGATTTTCATGCACAGAAACCCAAGTAAGATCATGAACCTGGAATCTGAACCAAGGCTATAAGATGGAAGACAAAGGGAAGAAAAAAAAAAAAACCCAGAGTCTCCTTCTCCAAAAAAGATCAAACATATAAAGGAGATTGTGTTCCTGATGAAACCAATGCAACAAGGTCATGCAAGACCCTGGGGGCAATAAAGAGAAAGTGAGAAAAAGAATAAGGAACATTTCTCTTAGGGTACGTCTAGACTACAGGGTTTTGTCAACAAAGCTTCTGTTGACAAAGCTTCTGTCGACAAAGAGCGTCTAGACTACATTCAGTTCTGTCGACAAAGCAAGCTGCTTTGTCGACAAAACCCTGTAGTCTAGACATAACCCTAGATGCAACAACACCTTCTGTCGACAAAAGGCGTTATGCCTTGTAAAATGAGTTTTACCAGCGTCGACAAAACTGCTGAGTTCTGTCGACGTTATGTCGACAGAACTTGGCGGTAGTGTAGACACAGGTATAGTTTTGTCGACAAAAGTCCACTTTTGTCGACAAAACTCTGTAGTCTAGACACACCCTTAGAAACCTAACAGGAAAAAAGATTTCATTTCATTTCATCCATGCATCTGTTCTAGGTGATAACTAAAGGATGGAAAGAGAACAGTCAAACAGAACTTTCCCCTACCACTGGCAAATTTCTATAAGTGACAAGTGTCACCACAGACTGTTGCCATCATGAATTTATCCATTAAATTGTTCTCCTTCCCCTTGTAAGCAAGCTTTTCTTGTATAAATTCCACACAGCACAACGTCCCTCCACATGCACAGGAAGTGACAGAAGAATTTAAATCCAAGTCTCCTATATCATCAATTTGACTGATCTTGTTACGAGCTGTATCTGAATGGAAGGAAATATGAATTCCTGTATATCCCTACTCTGGATCCTAGAACTTTGATTACAAGTTTGGCTGGCTAGCATTCTCTCAGGAATTCAGCACTCCTTGCAGCAAAACATGAGACTCTTGTAGAACCCCAAACATCCGCAGAAACTAGGAAAAGAGAAAACTGTAGCGGGCCTAAGCAACTGCAATCTGGGTGCAGCCTCTATATAAGTTGAGGAACAGTTACTTCACCATTCAGAATTACCCAGTAATGACCAATAAGCATATACACCCTTTTAATCTTTAAACAATTTTACGAATATGCAGGATAACATTCCCCAAGAATCATTGACCCCATATTCAGCAACTGGAAGAAAGACGGTCAAATAACTTGACAAAAATTACAAGAGATAGCATCAGCATTCAAGAGTTACTAATCCAGTCTATTATTCATACCATGTTGCTCCGTACACTTGTCTTCAGCTCCTTACATGAAGGCTAATCTAGATCATGACTAAGACATCAAGTGTAGTCATTGTAGGCAACAAACTGAGTGAGTGAAGGACCTATGGATGCAGGCATAGCCATAAAGTCTTTATCCAGCCTCAACATTCATTACAACAGATTCCTGTTCATTCTCTCTTGCCACATGAGACTCTAGAGGTAAAAAGCTCTAATCTCAGTACCACCAAAAATCCTAGCAGTCAGCCATGCCTTCTCTGTTCTTCGTCAAGAGGAGAGACAAAAATGGGTTGGGGCTTGCCGAGTGTGGGAAAGGTTCTCAGACAAATTTAGTTGCATTTAAGACATTTGAATACAATGTATTTCCTTTGAGTATATCTAGACTGCATGCTTATTTCAAAATAAGCTATTCCGGAATAGTTATTCCGAAATAACTATTTCAAAATAGCATGTCTACACTGCAGGGAATCTTCAAAATTACTCCAAGACAAGCTTCTCTAATGTAGACATACTATCTTGATTAAGAGCCCCAGGAGGCACTGGGGAGGAATAACTTCGAATGGGCCTGGTCAGGGGCTATTTTGAAATAGCAGCAGTGGAGTGTCCACACATGCCTTATTTCGAAATAGCTATTTTGGAATAAGCATTATTCCTTGTAGAATGAGGTTTACAGATTTTGGAATAAGCTGTCCATTATTTCGAAATAATGGAATGGCTGTGTAGATGCTCGCATTGTTATCTCAAAATAACGGTGTAGTATGGACGCACCCTCTGACTCTTCCATCCTGTCCAGGGGAAAAATAATTCAAAGATCACCAAAACTATCATTCGTCAAGGATATCAAGTATCAATTTACAGCATATTGTTTATCAGTCCATATAATTTAGATTCAAAATAGAATCCCTAAGGCCAAACGTGGCAATCAAAGATGGAGATTCTTGCTTCAATCAGCATGAAAGGTATAGTTATTCCCAGCCTGCAGACACAGTCAGCAGTTTTTAAGACTCACACTCAGGTTGGAGCATTGTTCTCTCCATTTTCATAGATTCATTTCTTCCAAGGAGGGACCACAATGATCATCTAACCTGAAGTCCTGCTTAACACAAGCCATAAAATCTTCCCAAAACAGACTCTAGAGAATATATTCTGGAAATAGATTAATTTTTAAATAAATGGGTACCATGACCTTTGGTTAGTTGTTCCACGGGTTAATGACTCACTGAAACTCTTATCCCTCATTTCCAGTCTCAATTTGTCTAGCTTCGACTTCCAACTATTGGATCCTCTTACACTTCTCTTACAGTATGTCTACACTTGCACTCTAGTCCAAACTAGGGATGCAAATGCAGGCATTCGAAAGAGTCAATGAAGCGGGGATTTAAATATCCCACGTTTCATTAGCATGATCTCGCCGGCATGTTACTGATCACAGCACTGATTTTGAAACAAGTCCCTATTCCGCTGACTTCCTTAATCCTTATACAATCCTTAATTCTGCTGACAGATTTTTTTCGCATGTCTCTTGGTTCCCTTAATTTTCTACAGTTCCTAATTTCTGAATTATATTACAGGCAGTCCCCGAGTTACGCGGATCCGACTTATGTCGGATCCGCAGTTACGAACGGAGCCCTCTCCCTGGTCTCCAGCAGACCAGGGAGAGGAAGCAGAGCGGCAGAACACGAGGGCAGCGGACAGCCAAGACGCGTCTGGGCTGTCTGCTGCCCACGTGTTCCGCCGCTTTGCTCCCCGTCCCCCTGGTATGCAGGCCAGGGAGTCGGGGAGCAAAGCAGAGCAAAGCCGCGGAGCCCGAGGGCAGGAGGACAGCCACGGCGCATCTGGGCTGTCCCGCTGCCCCCGTGCTCCGCAGCTTTGCTCCGGACGCCTGTGGTACAGCAGCTGGGGCGCTGCCGGTTGGTCCCGTAGCGCTGCTCTGGGCGCTACTGGACCAACCCGGCAGCACCCCAGCTGCTCTGCCCCAGGCGTCCTGATTCAGCCACTGCTGGTCAGTTTCAGCAGCGGCTGAATCAGGACTCCTGGGGCAGTGCAGCTGGGGTGCTGCTGAGTTGGTCCAGTAGCGCCAAGGAGCGGCAGCGCTACTGGACCAACCCAGCAGCACCCCAGCTGCTCTGCCCCAGGCGTCCCCAAGTCAGCCGCTGCTGAAACTGACCAGTGGCTGACTACAGGAAGCCCCTGCCCCGGGCTTCCTGGAATCAGCCGCTGATCAGTTTCAGCAGCAGCTGTCTTGGGGATGCCTGGGGTTCTTAAGTTGAATCTGTATGTAAGTCGGAACTGGCGTCCAGATTCAGCCGCTGCTGAAACTGATCAGTTTCAACAGCCGCTGAATCTGGACGCCAGTTCTGACTTACATACAGATTCAACTTAAGAACAAACCTACAGTCCCTATCTTGTACGTAACCCGGGGACTGCCTGTAGTTACCATTAACATCCCCTTCTTTCCATTTGCTCTACAAATTCTTTTGTAGAGTGGTCTTCACTTCCCCTCTAAACTAAGACATTTTCTAAAACCAGTATGACCTTCTTCCATTGAGGTATTGTAGATTTTGGGGCACTTGATAAGGTGTTCTCAAAATGCTTCACAGTAGTTTCACTTACATTTTCTGATTACATTTCTTCTCCCAGATGAGTTGGCTCAATTATTTTCAACTTTGTGAAACTGGTCCTATTATAAGAATCAAGTGTGCGCACGCATGCACTTTGTGTATTATATTAGAGTCTCTCTCTCTCCCTCCTCTCCCCTCCCAGGGAATTACAGACCTGTCAGCCTAACCTTGATGCTTGGAAAGATACTAGAAAAAAAAAAAAGCAAACGAGGTCTACATGAAATCATAAAGTGGGTACAGAACTAGTTGAAAAAAAAAGTTCTCAAAATTTAATCATTTGTCGAATTGGGTGGACACATCTAGTTGGGTACCACAGGGATATGTTCTAACCCAGTATTGTTCAATATTTTCATTAATGACTTGGATACTGGAATGAAAAGTATGTTCATGAAGTTTATTGGTGGCATCAAAATGGGAAAACTTGCAAGCACTTTCTGAAACAGGATTAGAATTCAACAGGATTGAAGAATTGGTCTGCAAGCAATAAAATAAAATTCAGTATAGACAGTGCAGTGCAAAGTACTATGATTAGGAAGGAAAAAAATCAAATGGACATAGCTGAATCTGAGACTTAGCTTTCCTTATTGTTTGGGAAAGGAAATTCACCTCTGACAGAAGGATCTATATAACCTGTCAACTCCTAGTGGTCAACATTCACCACAGATACTGGTACCCAAATGTTGGGAAGCCACCCTTGGTGGACCCAAATCTAGTCTAAGAAACAAGATAGATAGCATATGAACAGATTTTAAGAACTGCTTTGGCTCTACTCTCTGGTTGTCATATATGCATTGCTTGTTCATGAGAAACTAGTCAGTAGTTGTTCATATAAACAAATGGGCTAATGGGATGACTTCAAAACAGGAAACAGCACAAAAGTAAGGACTCTCCTGCACTGAGAATACTTTCCCCTAACTTAAACTCTGGTTTCTGAGAGGTCCCTATAAACTGATTGTTTTATCATGCAAGCAAGGTACTACCAAACTTCAACAGGACAATTTACCAAAAGTGAAAGCTCTTTACAAAGCTGCTGCACCCCTCTAGTGCTCATTCAGCCCTGGCTAATCTTGTCCCCACTCCTTGTTTCCTGTGTTTCCAGTGCTCCCAGTTCTAATAATTACAAGCAGCATCTAAAACACCACACTGATCTAAAAGACAGGCCTGCTAGCTACAAGGATACAGACATGTGCTGTGGTAAAATATTAGTCAAGTTTTTAAAAATTTGATTCTGAGTATCCAGTTGGAGAGCTAAGAAAGTGCAGGCCTCTGACCACCACACTATTTCCACAAGGAACCTTTTCTTGATAATATATCTGAAAACTTAAGATTTGTCTTTCTGCTAGTTGGGGCTGAAGAATAGCTTATTATCCAGAAGGCTCTGTGGAGAATTTGCAAAACCTACTTATGCTGGAGGGGGGAAAAAAAATCAGTATGTTGAGATGTTTATGAAAGAGGCTGTACACATTTACAAAGATTTCAAAATGCATCCCGCCTTTGGAAATGGCAATGCTACACACACACACACACACACACACACACACACACACACACACACACCCCCCCCCCAGAAATCTGATTTTTTAAAATCTTATTGAGACTTCCATTTTAAAAGCCTTGTGTACAGTCAGTCTAAGCTTCTGTTTCTAGGGTCATATTAAAGAAAGAAAGTTCATTCCCAAGTACAAAGGACAATTCAGTTCCTTTCTACCATAATATATATCTACCACATAAAAGAATCTGGTATTGTGTTACCATTTAAGTCACATCCTAGGAGAATGTTTCAATTTCCTACTTTTTTTTTTTAAGTGTGCTACTTATTTTAATCTACTTGCAAGTGACTAAATATTTGTTAGTGTTTCCACTATGGAACTATTTATCTTCATAGCCATGGTAATATATCCACAGAAGGGCATCAAAGCTGCCAAATTCCTTCCTTACAATTTGGCTTTTAGTGTGAAGGCTGGGTTGTTGGCACTTACATCTTTCTGGTCCTGCAACAGCAGACACTCATCATCATCAAGTCATTATCACATTTTCCCTTCATGGCACAGTGTATTTTAAGCAATTCCCATGTGATCAGACACTAACGAGACTATGTTATAAAGATCAATTGTGCAAAGAAATTTAGTGCAAATGGATATTTACATATTTTTCCTTTATAGTTCACACACATTGTAAAGTCAACCACTACAGACTTCCATCTCTAATCTTCAACCAAAAAAAAAACCCAAACTAATCATGCATGCTTCAAAACAAATCAGCCAAAACATTTGCAATCCATCATTCATAAAAACATTACCAACTGGAGTTAATCATTTTCAACACGTTCCAAAAACCCACATATCTGGAAAGTTTTACCTAATGGAACTTTATCTAAACACTACAGACTCATTAAATCATTGCAGCGGACGCTGCCCAAAGCATAATGTAATACAGGGGGAGACAAAATTATACCAAATTGTAGTTTAATTTTTGGTTCTACAATATCTTCCTCAGTTTGGTAAGGAATTCACCAAATTCAGAACATTCCCTTTAATCTTTTTTCCTGTTTAAATTGAAACATTTCCAAAGTTTAATTATTCAGTTGAACAAAAGTATCTTTACTGCACATACCTTTCACCACAGTGTCTACATTCACAACCAGCTTACACAAAAATAGGGATGATGGGTTTCCTCAGCTTGATTCAAAGGGGAGAGAGTTCGCAGGCAGGCTTTGGCAAGTACATCAGCCATAAGTAACCGAAATGAAGGTGGAAAATAAACACTTGTGTTTCCGGTAAAATACTGCAGCCCCCTTGAAGGGATAACACTCAGTTTCTCATACTTCATGTTGATATGTAGGGATGGAGGGGAAAATAAAAAAGAACACTCCCTCCTTCTCACCTGCCTTAGTGAGTCCAGGTAGGACTCAATTCTTCTTCATAGGCTGAACCCTATCCTTACACTTCTGAAGGGAATTGGTCTTTTCTCTGCCTGAATAAAATGTGGTTATATCCACAGGCAGTTCTGAAGAAAGTAGTGCCAGGCCCCCAGAAGAGGCATGGCTGGGGGCTAGCACTGCCTGGCCACAATGCCTGGGGCTGTATCAGAAATTTAGAGGGCCCAGGGCTCCAACCGCTTCTGTGAGCCCCAAGCCCTTTTAAATTGCCAGGCTCCGGGGTAGCTGCCCCTTTTATTGATCTGAGGAAGTGGGTCTGGCCCACAAAAGCTCATCACCTAATAAACCATCTTGTTAGTCTTTAAAGTGCTACATAGTTCTGTCTTTTATTTCAGCTACAACAGACTAACACGGCTGCATCTCTATCACCCTTTTGCCCACTGACAGCCCAACTCACAGGGAAAAGGCATTCTACCAGAGCCTTATATTTCAACTGTCATTAGCCTGCAGATGACACCTAAGTTTTAGAAGCCAAGTTCTGGAGGATCAAATCCACAATGAGCAAGAAGCCAGAAGATTCCATGACAATAAGGAGATGCCAGAGGGTGAATGCACCATCTTGGCATTTGTGGGGCACATTGGAGAGTACCGGTGGAAGGAAGAACTACAGTAAAACTCCAATAGTCTGGCATCCAATAGTCCGGCATCAAAATGGCAAGAGCCTAGTGAGTGAGCTTCGGCAAAAAAATGAGTCACAAGGTAACAGCGGCAGCAGCTGAACTGAGCAAAAAGGGTAAAAAAGGCTTAAAAAACCTAACACATTACAGTATACTGTATCCAGTATGCACAATAAAAAGGGTTAAGAAAACTTTATATACATTATATAATGTTTACAGTATATATATAACCTGCTTATAGTACCTCCTGATAGTCCAGCATATCTAATAATCCGGCACCATCTAAATCCCATAGGTTCCGGATTATCAGAAGTCTACTGTATATTGTTCTGGGTGCATGAGATAATCCGAGGAACAGGACTGTGATACAGACTACTGGTGAGTACTTTGCCCTTAAGGCTCATGTAGCCTCAAGGGAAGTTGAAGGCCAAGTAGCTGAGCAGCAATATAACACAACAGGTCACCAGTCCAGACTGAGCAGCCACCAGGGCAGAGCACCTTATTAAAAGAGTGCTTTGGCTTTATGTGAACCACTGGTGAAGCCAGAAGCCTGAGAGGCAACATGTAGATACTCCGAGCTTTGGGAGAAGGGATTATGCTACTGCATCAGTGTTTAGTTTTTGTTGAAGTCCCTCATCCCCTTGGTTCTTTATTTAAAAAAAAAAAAAAAAAAAAAAAAAACCACCACTGTCTCAGGACTGGATTTTGGTGTCAGGGCTTCCAGACCCACTTGAGCAAAAGGGGCCAGTGCCTGATAGGGTTGCCAGGTGTCTGGTATAGACACGAACAGTCCAGTATTTTTCACCTCCTGTCCAGTAAAAAAATTCAGAACATACCCGACACCTAAAACATCCAGTATTTTCTGGTCCCCCCCCCCCCCCCCCCGCCAGAAGGCAAAAATACCGGACACCTGGCAACCCGAGACACACTCAGCAACTGGACCCCACTCCTGGACCCCCTGCTTTCCTGGTTCCACAGGGAAGCGGCTTTCTCAACCAAGAAAACAAGATGGCCACCAGCAAAAAGCCTAAAGACCTCAAGCAAGGGGACGCAATGACTTCCCTGGGTCTTAGTGTTCAACCTCTCCCTATTTTGACTCTGCATGCACTTAAAGGGGCAATGCTGTTTTATTTATTTTTGGTTAACTTCTGGGGTCTTTTTTTCCTCTCAAGAGCTTGGTCTCCCCTTCCCCGCTCCCCTCCCCCCGCAAACAGAATTTTTCCTGTGTTTTTTTTGGGGGGGGAGGGGGGAAGAGGGGTTCAGTATTTTTGGTTAAACCATCTAGCAGCCCTATTGCCTGACCTAAATTAGGTACAGGCCCACTACTATAAATCCACAGCTTTTCATTTATTCTCTGCATCTCGTAGAACTTAATAATTAGACACTGCACAAATTGGACTTCATTGATCACAACAATTATGATCTACATTACACAGAATAAGATAACTGACTGGTAAGCCATTTTTTTGGCTTAGACAGCCAGCAAGAAATGCATTTCTGAGAGTATAAGTAAAATGAATGCATTAAACAGTGAATACATTAAAGCATAAGCTGATGTACAGTTAGAATCATAAAAAAAAGAGTTGAATTAGACTCGCAAAGTTCTTTTTGTGCTTACATGGTTGAGAATGGATCCTGTAAAAAAATTTTTGTACCATAATCTGTCAGAGAACAGATCTTTCACAATTTCTTACCATACTTTTGTTCAAAATGACAGTGCTTAAAAGTATGTAACTAACCCATAACTGCAAAATACAGTTTTAATTGATATACATGATATTTATCTCAGATGCTTTCTATTAGACAAATTCAACTTAGAGGTGATTGTCTTCATACAATTTCTTTATTCAGAAAGTTTGTTACTGAAGTGAAAGTATGTCTCTTCGCAGTTGCACCTCAGATGTCTCATGTTATTTGACTATCGAGATGAATTTTGATTCCATTCTCAAATATTGAAAACTTTGGTTCAAACATTTAAAAGTGTGCATGCATGTTTCTGCCATGTTTAAAATATATGTACACATTATGGTTGCATGAATACAAAGGTACGGGGATTTGCATGTGCCTGAGTTAGAAATCCAGAAAAGTGTATCTATTTAAACATCTTCCCTTTTTTGCTGTGGTGTTCTCAATATTGGGCAGGAAGATGGGTGATCTTTCTCTCCCACTCCAAAAGAAGTTCAAATAAAAAAATACCTTGCCCATCTTGCTTTTCTAGGTACTGATTATTATGTTTTATGCCTATATTCCCCCCATATTTCAGTGGAACAGCAGACTCACATGATTTCACTTCAACAACAAATGCTTTCTAAACTAAGAACTTCTCTATTAAGACATCTGACAATTATTTTGTGCTTTAGTCTATATTTGTTCAGATGAAAGCACCTGAGATAATACATACAAGCCATAAAACAATTAAAAGCGGTTTTCGGTCAGTCTTTATAGTGGCTACATAGGGAAGGTTTCTTTTATGAAGAAAGAGGAAGAAAACTGCATAAAGTGAAAATGTCAGTAAAAAGTCTAGATAGGCATGCAAAATTTCTCGTACACTCAACTAGAGCTACTTATAGAACAATAAATAAACTATGTTAAACATTACCAATAGTCTGCTCTGATTTTGTGTACATAAAGTAGATAATACATTGGGTTATGCCAGGACTTAGCAGAATTGTAGGGTTGCCAGATGGTTTCAACAAAAATACCGGACACATTTGACATTACATCACAATCTACATTACATCTTTAGAAAATACTGGACATTTATATTCTCAATTTGTTCCCAGAACAGAAAGCTAAAATACTGGGCTGTCCGGTTCAAAACTGGACACTTGGCAACCCTACAGAATTGTCCCCTTGAGATCACTCTCTCCAATTAGTAGGAAATATGATCCAGAATAACTTAGCCATTTCTGATGTACAAGACTCCATTCAGCTATTTTTAAATCAGTAGATCTTATTTGACTATGTATGCAGTCTTTTTGCTACCATGTTGTATTGCCAACCCCTGCATAATACCACTTAAAGCAATTCTATGCCACTTGGGATTTGCCAATCCAGCTATCTATATATACCAGCAGAGGCCCTCTTTACCCCGTGAAGATGTAGCTTATACTTGCAAAAGTAGTTATTTTGTTGGAATCATTAAACTATCTCCCTGAACAAACAAAGTTGGCAAAAAGACTCTTGCCAATATTATAGCTGCAGCTGCATACACTGCTGTTGGAGCAGTGGAGGGTCATTTGCCAACAGTTATGGCAGCTAGTGGCTGTTTTTCCCTCCTCCGCACACACACTTTCCTGATACAGTTATGCTGACAAAACTGTGTAAGGTAGACCTAGAGTAAGTCTATTTTAGTATTATTGCTTGCTAGTTTTTCCCCTCATTAAGTATTTATCTGGATTTTGCCTCAAACAAAATATATGTTTCTTCTACTCTTGCCACAATTCGAATATAATTTATCCATATTTCTAATTTAAGTTCCATTATATTATTTTCTCTAGCAACGCTTACCAGATAATCATTTATAAACTTCATTAATATGATGTTTACATATTCATGACCATTCTAACAGACTGATGAACACTGGACCCAATACATATTCCTGTGACACCTCAGCTTAACATTTTGCATAATCATTGTTAACAGTTTTCTTTTTGGGCTATAAGGAAAATATTCATATCCCAACAGATTTTTGGCATAAGATTTTAGACAAGATGACAGTGGAATTGAATTTTGAGTCTGTGGACTCTATTAAATAGGACTCTTGATGTTGATATGGAACTGTAATTTTGTTAATAATGCTGAATGATTTGCCGTTAAGGACAGGAGTAGCATTCCCAAGTGATTAACAAATGGGGGGCTTTTGGACCCCAAAATGCAGGGGAATTCTACTTGTGCTGCAGACCACCGTGCTTCCAGCCTCTATGGTGGTTATCTGTGTATCAGAATAGATGCAACCTGCAATTGGTGTGAAACACAGCTGCCCATTTTATTGATTTAGTCAGCTGCAAGAAGAATACTTTTGTTTCCAGGTGAAATTTAAACTTGGCACAGATCCTATGAAGCCCCATCTGGTTTGAATCTTGTCTGAGACTTACCTCCCTCCCTCAGTTGTCACTGCATTGTCTGAACTGGAGGCCTCTGGATATGTTAAAATACGGTGTGGGGAAAGCCTTGTGTATTTAAGTTAGTTCACCAATTCAATACATTTGATATTTAACATGATTACATTGCAGAACAAGTGATCAAGCTTTGTGCTATGCAAGCCCCACCTTTATTCTGAGTCATCCCTTGGTTCATGTGCCACTAACTGGAGTCTGTATAATATACATACATAGTAAGTATATCCATGTTCATACAAACTCAAATTAAAAAAAAAGAACTTGTCAAGTTTTTTAAATTAATTTGATGGATTATATTAATAAGTAAGGTTTCGTTTCAATAGGCAAATATTTTCTACAGCAAGAAAGATTCAGATACAGATAGCTACACATTTATTCAAACGGAATATGTAAATTCAATATATTCATAAGCAAGATCATGTTTTATATATAATGTTATATTATTGGGATCTTACTCCCTGACAGAGTGCACATCTATGGAATATTTTACCTGCTGCATATTTTGCATTGTTTGTATATGGAAAAAAAATACACAACTAGCATTTGTAGACAGAACTGTCTATGCTTCTGCAGCACAACTGAAGGGCTGTGTCTACATTGGCCCCTATTCAGTAATAGGGATGCAAATGTAGCACTTTGGAATAGGCAAATCCGTGGGGGATTTAAATATCCCCCGCGGCATTTGCATTAACATGGCTGCCGCTTTTTTCCGGCTTGTAGATAAGCTGGAGAAAAGCGCCAGTCTGGACTTTTCCGGAGGATCTCTTATTCCTACTTGAAAGTAGGAGAGCTTATTTTCTGGAGGATCGCGTCCAGACTGGCGCTTTTCTCCGGCTTATCTACAAGCCAGAAAAAAGCGGCAGCCATGTTAATGCAAATGCCGCGGGGGATATTTAAATCCCCCATGGATTTGCCTATTCCAAAGTGCTACATTTGCATCCCTATTACAGAATAGGGGCAATGTAGACACAGCCAAGATGTATTATAGTGCTTGTGGTGTAGACATAGCCTTAGTATAAAACATGAGACAACAGATGGATCTAGACAGTATGACTGCAGTACAAGGGCAAGAGGAGAAAATATTAGCTGGCACAATAAAACTGTGAGCTCTCAGCACATCAACTGCCTAATTTTTAAGTTCTTATGGATTCCTTTATGAATGAAAAGCCATATATGTGGGCATGGGAAGCTTAGACTTACTATAGCAACCAGAATCTTTTTTCTATTGCTGTAATAAATGTATCCCCTCAGGAGGCAATAGCTAAGTCAGCAGAACATCTGTCAACCTAGCAACATTTATACCAGACTTAGGTTGGATTACCTATATTCCCTGAGGGTATGAATTTTTCACACACCTGAACAACACAGCTACATCAACTTACATTTCATGTATAGACAGAGTCTTAAAATGTAAGTTTTTGGGCCAGATTGACTTATTGCATAGCTAGAGCGGCCAGGCATTTGGTTTTTTTACCTCAACGCCTGATTGAGAAAGGATCCTGACAGGAGTCAAATCATTAGAAGTCCTGTCAGGAGGGCAGTGGGGTCACTTCTCCCTGCCTCTCAGCTCCATGCAGCTCCTAGAAGTGGCTGGGATTTTCCTCCAACTCCTAAACAGAGGTGTGGCTCCCAGGGCTCTGTGCTTTGCCCTCACTCAGCGCCAGCTTTGTAGCTGCCACTGACTGGCAACTGCAGCCAATGGGAGCTGTGGGAGTGCTGCCCGTGGACAAGAGCAGAGCAGAGCCACCTGCCCATGCCTCTGCCTAGGGGATGGAGGAAAATGCCAGCTGCTTTCTGGAGCCACCTGAGGTAAATGCCACCCAGATCCTACACCCTGAACCCCCTCTCACTCCAGCCCTGAGTCACCTCACACCCAAACTTCCTCCCAGATGCTGCACCCCCTCACACACTCTGAACACTTCAGTCCCAACATACAAACCCACACCCTACCCCCATCCTCTCCAGCTCCATCCCAGATCCTGCTCCCCCCACCCAGCCAGATCTCTTACTCTACCCCGTCGCAGCACTGCACAGGACCCTGAGTCTCTCATTTCTGGCTCAGCCTAGAGTACACACCCACATCCAGAGCCCACTTCCACATCTCAAACCCCTGTCCACTCTGGTGAAAATAAGAGTGAGTGAGAGTGGGAGAGGGGGAGAAGAGTGACAGAAGGGGAGATGGCGTGAGCAGGACCTTGAAAAAGGAGGCATGACCTTGGAAAGGGTTAGGGCAGGGCAAGGGTGTTTGGTTTTTTTGCATTCAGAAGATTGGCAACTTTATACACATCAGTACAATCAATCTTAGACCATGACAAGTGCCCGTCATGAACAAGCATGAACCCAGAAAAAAAAAAAAAATGGTTAGGTCACTGTTGAGGGAATGAAGCTATGACTTATTTTTTATTAACACTGAATGATAGAATTGGAAGGGGCCTCAAGAGGTCATCAAGTCCAGTCCTCTACCCTCCCTGCAGGACCAAACACTGTCTATCATCCCTGGTAGAGATCTATCCAATCTGTTCTTAAACATCTCCAGCGATGGAGATTCCACAATCTCCCTAAATAATTTATTCCAGTGTTTAACCATCCTGATAGTTTGGAAGTTTTTCCTAGTGTCCAAACTATACCTTCCTCCCTCCTACATGTAATACCCTTTTAGGTACTTGAAAACTGCTATCATGTCCCTCTATCAGTCTTCTCTTTTTCAAACTAAACAAGCCTAATTCTTTCAGTCTTCCCTCAGATCAGGTTTTCTAGACCTTTAATCATTTTTGTTGCTCTTCTCTGGACTTCCTCCCAAATCTGCCTTGAAATGTGGTGCCCAGAACTGGACACAGTACTTCAACTGAGGCTTAATCAGTGCAGAGTAGAGCAGAAGAATGTCTTCTCATGTCTTGCTCACAACACTCCTGTTGATGCATCCCAGAATCATGCTTGATTTTTTGCAAGTGTCACTTTGTTGATTCATGTTTAACTCGTGGTCCACTGTGACCCCTAAATCCCTTTTTGCAGTACTCCTTCCTAAACACAGTCACTTCCCATTCTGTGTGCAACGGATAGTTCATTTCTAAGTGAAGTACTCTGCATTTGTCTTTATTAAACTTCATCTTGTTTACCTCAGACTGTTTCTCTAGTTTCTCTAGATAATTTTGGAAGACGTAGTTAAAATTCAAAGTGCTTGCAACCCCTCAGCTGGGTATCATGTACAAACTTTATTGTATTCTCTGTGCCATCATCTAAATTGTTGATAAAGATATTGAATAAAACCAGTCCCAAAACAGACCCCTGCTGAACCCCACTTGTTATACCCTTCCAGCAGGATTGTGAACCGTTAACTACTATGGAGAATGGTTATCCAATCAGTTATGCCCCATCTAGGTTGTATTTTCCTACTTTATTGATTGGTCATGCAAAAATCATATTAAATGCCTTACTAAAGTCTAGGTATATCACGTCCACCACTTCTCCCTTATCCACAAGACTTGTTATCCTATCAAACAAAGCTATCAGATTGGCTTGACATGATTTTTTCTTTACAAATCCATGATGGCTGTTACCTATCACCTTATCTTCCAGGTGTTTGCAGATGAATTCTTTAATTACTTGCTCCATTATCTTCCCTGTCACAGAAGTTAAACTGACTGGTCTGTGGTTTCCTGGGTTATTTCCCTTTTTATAGATGGGCACTATATTTGCCCCTTTTCCAGTCTTCTGAAATCTCTCCTGATTTCCACATTTTTTTTTAAAAAAGGATTAATATTTTCTACTGTTTGAAAAAAAATAAGTTTAAATAAAGGAAAGCCTGGAAGGATAATCCAAAACCAACTACAACTACAACAATGTTCTGAGTAATATAATTTTAGTTTTCACTATATGTAAAGTGTCTTAATACACACTGGTTGCAAAGCAGCTGCTCTAAAACACAGTTTCCTATTGGGTTAGCTCTAGGATGTAAAAAGTTATTCAAAATGCTTCATAGGTCAATATGACAACACTCATCAATGAGGAAGACCAAATTAAACATTTTGGTTAGCCCTAAGTTTTTTTTCCCCACCATACAATGGAGCGTATGAAAGCTGCTATGTGCTGTCTAAAATAGTTAATTTTTTGCGGATGTTTCTCATCAATTCCCTGTTGCACTTTTGTCAATTTCAACATAGTGTATTTTATTTTGATAGCGGCTACTGTATCCCTTTTAAACTTAACATGTAGTCATCTCTTTTTAAACATGATACAAGTTGGTCAAAACTAAAAACACTTGAGAATTTTAACTTATGAAATTTACTAAATGTAGAACAGTATAATTTTCTACAAAAAAATAGAGAGCTTTTTATAAACAGATTTTTTTAAACTAGAGAAACAATTTGCTGTTTGCCAAGTGTGTAATTTTAAGAACCTGTAAAATAAGTAAGCTATATTTAAAATGCTATATAAGTCAATGTTTAGGATGATGGGTCAACAGGGGTTAAACTGTCTTTCTTAACTAGCGTCTTTCTTAGCTGTTCTTGCAGAAGCAATCACAGTGTAACTTGAATATTAAAACCTCCAAGGAAACCATCAATAAGAGCTGCTAAGAATGTCACAAGTTTTTTTTTCCTGTAGGTGTTAATTAAATGATCATTTAACACTGAAATGTAAACACAACATTTTCATCTACTGACAGCATAGCCTATTATAAATCCAGCGTAATAAAAGTCCTGGTGTTAATACTCTAAACCAAGTTCCCACAACACTTTAAGATGCCTTGTCATGTCTAAGGTTAAGTATCTAGACACAAAACAAAGATTGTGCCTACTCGACTTCCAGTTCAATTTTCCCATCGCCCAGTGACCTAGGTAACACTTTGAGCAATAAAGAATAAATTTAATTTCTTCAGCATTTTGTGAGGATTAAGAACAATTGTTGGCTTGCAATGACTTTTTATCCTTGGATTCTTTTTCTTCAGAGCATTCCCCCTGTTTTAAAAGCAAATTCTGATGGTTTAAGACATAGAACAAACAGAACTTTAAATTAGGGTTTTTTCAATCAATTGGAGCTGTTGGAGGGGAAGCAATCAAGCTTTCTTTGGACTTCTCAGCTATTCAGTTACTTTGAGCTTTAATCTTCTACCAGCAGAAGAAATCTACCATCATGGGGTGAAGTTCAAATATTTTTTCATTTTTCCCCTGGCCTGATTTTTCTCCTCTTATTCTCACTTGACTCAAAATGGCATAACTACACTTCAATGTTCACCTAGTGCAAGCTGAGAGTTACAGATGTCCTCTTTATAAAATGTTTTACACCACAAGTCTGTTCCAGATAATAATTGTATTTCCTTTGACATGCCTTTTTACTTTTCATTACTTCCTTCATTGAGATTCAGTTTCCTACTTAACTACTGCCTGAAAGGTTTCCTATACCATAGTTTATCAAACCTTTCAAGTTTAACCTTGCAGGAACAACCCACTGACAAAAATCAGACTGGTCATTAGCTTGGTTGTAGCTGAGGTGACCCAAGAAGAACTACAATACGATGTTATAACTTGAATTCAACTCTTTTTGTAAAGAAAACTGACAATATTCAGAGTCTGCTTTGACAACAACCCTCCCATCACACAACTTCCACCACACCCTCACAGTCTAGCAGACTAACATAATTAGGCCATCAGTTTTTAGCAAAACTCCCCACTGACTTAATACAAATTTAAAATAAAACAATACAAAGTTATGACTAATAATTACTTAGCAGATCTAAATGTGACTTGTATCTTTTCAACAGACATATTTAAATGGCAACAGCAAATACTAAAAGAAATTTCAAACACCAGAAGCATTTACTTCGAAACCAAGAGAGTGGCCTTAAGCTATAGCTTTGTTTGCTTGCCTGCTGTTTTTATCATGGTTTTCAAATTAAGGTTAGAGAATGTCCTTAAGCCACAGTTTTGTTTGCTTGCTATTTTTAACATGGTTTTCAAATTAAAGTTAAGCAGGACTATAAACTATATTGAATGTCTGCCAGAATGAAAGTCAACATTTGTAAGTGTTCCTATAGATGCCTGTCTGCTGAAAATAGACTATTCATTCAGATAATGTAAGGATGTAATGGATTTGTTCACTATCAGAGGTTAGTTTACAATCCAAAAAAGTCTACCCAACTTGCTGTTTCATCCCACTACAAAAAAAAGATAATCTTACAAGATGTAGTCTTTATAAACTAGAGAATGTAAGGAGCCAATTTAAAAATCATCTTAAAGTCACTCCAATTACCTCAAGCTAAAATTCTGAGAACACAACACGGAATGTGTATTTTACCAGTGAAAGAAAATATTTGCTTCACAATTAAAAGTGCAATTGCACGGACCAATATTTTAACTTCATGAGCACCTAAGTCCCTCTGTGAAGTGATTGATTTCTTAATATTTAATTGCATATTTTCCACTTATTTCCTATAATAACCATGTGTTTGGACAGCACCAAGTAGAACAAGAGAATTCACTCAAAGGGTAGAGAAAGGAACACAATATACAAGTAAAGCAAAACAATTGTTCATGTTCATAGAATCATAAAATACTAGGACTGGAAGGAACCTCGAGAGGTCATCGAGTCCAGTCCTCTGCCCTCATGGCAGGACCCAATACTGTTTAGACCATCCCTGTCCTAAAAATACACTGTTCTTAACACATCTATCTTGGACTACACTGCACACACTTTAAAGATTCATTCTGACTCCAGTACTATTCCCAATTTCAAGTGTAAGGATTAAAGCTGAAAATAGTAACAATTCTAAAACCAGATTGAGTGTATCCACTATATATCCAAGTACCTCCAATATCTTACCAAAAATAGCCAGTTATTCACACTGCAATGTATTTTTTGCTTTTCTCCCCATTAGGAGATAGATATTACAGCTTTCTACAAAGCCTTCCTGCTTTCTCATGCTGAGCCCCTCATTGTGGTCCCACTCCAGAGTTAAGGGGACCCCACAAAATCTAATAGTTTTGGGCCTCCAGAAGAGTTAATCTGGCCCTGACTACAGGTGAGATGAGTGAAGGTTTGAGATTTTTTTTTGCTTGTGTGTGGCCTCCAACTGATTTTTCTGTGGGTCAGTGGCTCAGGACAGAAAAAGGTTCCCCACCCCATCCTAGATAGAATGAGTGTTCCAAGCTGAACCAAGAAGCAAGAAAAGAAATATGAGACATCAAATCAACAGTGTTTATGTTCTTGTTAGATCCTATTTCTAATCTGAAGTACAAGATAGACAGTGGAGAAAGAACACTGGTCTTGGAAGTAATTACTCATTTCTGTAGCTGTGGGTTAGTATTACAACAAAAATACAAAAATAATACCTTAACATTGGAGACCCACTGCTAAATGTATTTGCCCAACTCATTTCTAGGTCTTTTGGTATTAATATAGTATAGTCTGTGAATTGATTTATCACAGAATTTTAATAATTGTGTTCTTCCGCTGCCAAAAAGAGAAGGACAATCCCCTTAGGGTGCTGTTACTGTAGGGAGATTTTGTAATTTACAAAGTTTATTGCATATCTACAAATGACCATAAAAATGAAATCTTATGTGCATTAATTGTAGTTGTTAATTTCAAATATTTCACAAAATAAATATTCAGCAAAGAAAAAAATAGTGTTCCCCGTGGTTTATAATTATTTAAAGAACTGAAACCATTGGACTATTAGTGAGCCCTTGCCAATTCTTGTAAAACTTTAACAAATAAGAGTTAAATATGCAAAGTGATTTAACATTCTGGGGGGGGGGGGTTACAAATAACCATCACTCCCCCCCCCCCCCCCCAAATTATAGCTTGCCATACCTTGAAGGTTCAAAAAAGAAAAAAAAAAGCCAACAATAGCATTATGGAAGCATAAGAAATATTTGTTTCCATTTAGCTTCAAAACTAGAATATTGAAATACAGATTTCAAAACAATTTATTAGCATTTCTCAATTGCTAAAATGCGTAGGAACAAGTCATAAAAACTCAAGTGACCTCACTAATGCCTCAGAAAGCACTCTGTTTGGAAGAATGTACTAAACTAAAAATGGATTTCATAGAAGTAAAGGTTATAATATTGTATCATTTTCTGATACAAATGCCCCTCTTTGAAACTGGCTATTGCATGTGAACCACACTTGCACAGAAAGGTATAACTCTTACTAAAAGTATTACAGCATATATGTAACAGCTGAAACCTACCAATTACTGCTTTTGTTCAGTAGCAACTCATCTAACAAGCTACTTCAAAGAAGAGAACTATTCAATATTCCCTACTACAATTGGGAATGCATTCTTTTTGTACATCAGATTTTTAAGCGCCAAACCACCTGTTTCCACTTGGAATACAAGTCATCAGAAGGTTTAGTATAATGAGGCTCAGGATCTCTAGCAGTTTTTGTAACAAAATTCTCTTTGCGTAGTCAAAGGGGATTATCAGATTATTATAGATACAATATTTTATCTACTAAATTACTAAGAAATCCTTGCTTATAAAATTTAGAAGGAATACAAGAAGAACTATATATTTATTTATGCATGCTATACAATGACACTGGTGGTAAATAAACAAAACAGCTTAATAAACATCAAAAATGGAAAGTTGTTCTTCTAGACACATTCACCAACTTTTTCATTCTCACCTCTGATTGGTTTTACTTTTAAAACAGAAAACAAAGCATGTTAACTTGTGACAGCTATAGGCGGTACCAACTTTAATGATGTTAAGAGCAGGTTCTCTCAGCCATAACAAAAGAGAAATATGACAGCAATCTGAAGAACTTTCATCCTTTTTGCGTCAAACATCTTCAGTGTTCCCAGCAAAGAAAATCAGCAGTAGCTATCATGATAGCTCACTGGATGAGTAATGATGTGGATCTGACCAGACAACGGTAACCGTAGCAACTGTAACCTGCAATTCCTGCGTAACCATTGTTGGATTTATTGTGGCAGGGGCCAAGGAGGCCAAGAGTAAAATGAAGCAGAGAACTATGGTGTCTGACACATCTAGTACCACACACTTTAATCATAGCTGGCAGAAATTAATTCAGGAGGAATTTTTGCAAGGGCTCCCCATGCAGTTTTCTGCTTTTATTCTTGGCTACAAAGATCTTAAGCCACTAAGCAGACATCACTAAACTAGGTGTTTCTAACTGTCAGATTACTTTAAGACCTTTTCCTTTAAATATGTAAAATGTCATATGCCAAATATACTTATTCAGGTATGCTAATGGTAGAAAGGAAAGGTGTACTGTGGAACAAAAGACTTGGTACCTAGATTAAGTTGACTGTTTCAGAAATATTTGTTTACTTTGAGCTATAATGACTCTGAATCATGTCCATTCAGGCATGGAGCTCTCCCTCATCCAACTTAAAAAAAAATTGTTCAAATCAAAATGTACAGGTGCACACAATTATGTATCATTCATGCCACCACCTAAAAACATATTTTAAAGACAAACACTCAAAGAGCTTGGAACATAGCATTTGGTATCCTGCAGCAAATGGCAATGCAATGAACTGTGATCTAACAAGCCAAATTAAGTAGTCAGAATCTGTTTGCTTCAGATAAAACCCAGTAGGCCGTAATAGTTCTTTATTTTAAATATACTATTGTTGATGCTGGACAAGTCAGTGTTAGAAAGTATATGAATCATTGGAAAGAATACAGGCGGTTTTTGCAATGAAATATACTTTTTGAATAATGGCTTCATGCAAAAGAGTTTAAATATTATCCAACAGGATCCACGCTAATGGTATCTATACACTATTACTTTATCAAAATCTTTAAGATAAATATTTTCAAGCTCTTTTGAAAATTAAAAAAAGATCAGGAAATATGAAGTTATTCTCACTATAACCACACATTTATCATCTTTTTGAAACCTAGTAACACAAAATAGAGTTTGTGCCGAATCATCTTTCCAGTTTAATTCAAAATAGGAAATATTTTAGCTTAACCTGTAGGAGTTTTTTGGAAGGTTATTTTCCTCCAGCATTATTTATCTGAAAAATACAAACTAGAATATTCTCTATTTTAGAAATCAGGAAGACAAAATTATGTACTCTCTTTTAAATGCTCAACCTATAATTTTCTTTTACTTACACTTTCCATCTGTCAACAAGTGCTTGTAATTTTATTACACTGTCCTGTAGTTTATGCAGAGTTGGTATTATTTTACAGAGTTCTGTTAATGGACTGGATAAATGGTAATGCTATTTAAACTACTCTCCTACTCCAACAAACACAGCTGCAACTGTACTACTATTTCTGAGCAAACATCTTGACCTGAACATGCAGTGCTCTCTCAACCCTTCCAAAGAGAAATTGGAGCAGACAGCAAAGGGAAAGCATAGCCGGCCGCTGGCAGCAACCAACCGTATCTAATCATAATTCATATACAGTGTACCCTCTCTTTTTTATATTGCATTTAGGCTACACAACAAGCATATGTGCTTCTTCACCTGGCATCTCATTTACAGCAAAGGGTCAAATGGTAATTATCATTCACAGAAGCTAAACAGCCTACTGAGAAACTTATAGCACACATACTATAACATATTAGCTATTAAGTTTTGTTTTTAATTGGGAAATTAGATTAAAGTGATACATATTTAAATGTCTATGTATAGCCAACTTCAAATCTACTTTTTTTTTAAAGAGACTATAGCTCCCTATGTAGATGTGTATATAGGCATCCCTAGCATGCACACTAATTTAAAACAAACAAGAAATACGCACAGCTTGTTCTTGGCATTGTAGCCAAATTACATGAAATCCAAAAGCTCCTGATCATACACAACTGGCATACATCATTTCTCAACAAACCTACTTCTGCCGTTCTAAGCATACAGCTAAACTATACATTTCAGTACAGTTAATGTATTTTTAAAACATGCATATGTTCTAACCAGACATTCACTTTCATGGTCTGATCAACAATAACCCTTGGGCAGAAGAAATGTAATACTGCTAAGCCAGCCATCTCTTACTTTCCACTAGATACACCATATGTGTTGGTATGTCCTATATCCAAAAGCAAAAAAAAAAAGCTTTAAAAACATATCAACCAACTGTAGAATTATAAATAAAATGTATTCAAATATGCCTTAAATGAGCATCCATTTTAATTTGCAAAGTATCTCATGAAATTGTATTCCATTTAATATAGCAAACAAACATTAATTTAAAGGTGAAATAAAATAGGATACCCATAACTCTCACCTTTTCCAATATGAAAGTAAAAAATTTTAGTTTAAATTCCCTAGAAAGCATGGAAATATTAAAACAAATGGTTGACTTACTAGCTTTAATAAATAATGAATACATACTGTGATATTTGTGAAGTGTGTACTCTAATTTGTTAGCTGAAAGAACTTCTTTTCCAGAGCAGAACCCTTTAGCACAGTATTTCTCAACCTTTTTTATAAAGTACCCCTTTTTCAATAATAAAAAATAAGTACCCCAGTACCTACAGTTTTCAGACACTTTTCTACCATTGCAACACATTTGTTTAAACAACTTAATTGTTGCCAGGTGGGCGATGAAATGTTTGGGTGTAAAACGTACAAAAATAATAAAGTGCTGTAAAATTTAACAAAAATTCAGTTCTCCAAATTTCACTTGTGCTGACATAGCCCCCAGACTTCTCTCAAGTACCCTTAAGGGTACTCGTACCACTTGTTGATAAACACTGCTTTAGCATACTGCTGTCTAGTTATCCAACAAGTGTTTTATCTACAGAAAATGATTTTGAAACAAAAACCAAACAAAGGGAAAAGGCAGATAATAGTTAACTATATAGTACTGATATGTATCTGGCTACAATTTAGCCATTTTAAGATTCACTTCACATTGGAAAGGAAGTTGGAATGAATCATTTAAGGAAATTAGAATAAAAATCAACTTCATTATGAAAATTTACTTGATCCACGTCCGCTTCAAGATCATCATGAACTAGAGCAAATTTGATCAGATACTAAAAAAACCAAAACTATTATTCCCTTATGTAGTTGGAAACTGAGGAAAGATAGCTATCTTCCTGGCTACTGATTGCATACTGATGAATTAAATCTCTTTTTGTTTGTCAAACTATTTTGTCCATTAACAATTCCAGCAGAACGGTTTCATGTGAAGCCTACAACAAAAATCAAGTATGTGTTTTTCAAACAAGCTTCAAATTATGTGCTGTCTTTTCAGAGCTTCTTGATAAAGTATTACTGCTGTGTTCTCTTCAATCCTTCATACTATGAAAGCAATTCAAGTTATCTTGAAGTTTATTGTATTAAAATAATCAGCAGATACTGCTGTGTGTTAGATAAATAACCTAAGTCTATTCCACATGCATGTTGTGAAGGAAAATAATTGAATTCTAGAACAGTACTGGCCAAAATATCAACACTCCAATTTAAAACATTAATACCCAAACTATAGAATCAAAAGTAATATGATATACTGCACCTTGTATAGCTGCTAGTTAAAAATGTTAACGTTTTGTATTTCTCATTTAAGTCATCGGTCCAAATAGTAGGTTACCATTTTTATTTCCAGCAACAGATATACAAGATGGCAACAGACACTGAAGTAATACTAGAGAATGGTTTTTAGTCCACAAACCCAGAATATGCCAGAACCAAATTATGAACAGCCTTTGTGTAATTTCACTGGGCCGATATTTCTAAAACAATTGCTTTGGATTTTTTATGCTCTGTTGAAAGTCAAAAAAGAAAAATAACTAGTGGTAAACCAAACTATTCTTCCATTAAAAAAAAGGCAAACTTTTGGAAGTGGGGAAGGACAGGAGAGAAGAGAAATTCATATTATCTGAGCTAGAGAATGAAAACAAACACTATAGAGTAATCAAAGAAAATACTAAACTAAAATAAATTATGTTGTTCTTTACAAGGTAAAACTAAGCAGCACACTTCAGAAAAGGACAGGATAGATTAGGTGGTATCTTAACATATATACACTCAATGTATGTCACGTAGGACTTGCAAGGTTTCCAAAAGCAATAATGGATGCTAACTACTTACAGTCTGTATAGCTTTGGAGTCCCTAGGAACAGCAGTTCAGAAAGCAGCTGAAGATTATTTCTGTTTAAACGCCTTTTGAGAAAAAGAAAAAAGGTTAGATTACAAGTAAGACAAGAATCCTATAATAAATTTATTACTCTCAATCCTTTGTCCTCAATTCTCAGCGCACGAATTGGCTAGCTATACAAACTAGTACATCTTGTGCAAAAGATAAGCTTTTAAAAAGGATGAGTCATCTTTTATGCATTGTTCATCATACACAATGTAAGTGTGGTTCTTCCAGATGTTATTAGTGTGGATCCTATTATAGATGTATATGCTTCATACAATTGAGATTTTTGGTAGAGAGGAAACAAAACAAAACAAAGAGCCACCAGAATGATCATGTCCTTATCTCTTTTGATCTTGGAAAGAGCCCTGGGAATCAGAAGAATAACATACAAGTAAACCTCTCCAACTGCAGGAGGAAAGCAATTGGTAATTACCCAGAATTCAAACCTCTGTTATAGAAATAGCTGTAGCATTTGCTATTGTCCTTTACAGCAAACACCTCTTTTTTACGAAGACCCTAAATGGTAATGAGGATTCCACCTTATCATAAACCTCACATTACCTCCCATGGAACAGGTGTATGGCTATGCGGAGAAAGAAATCAAGGCTGCATATGTACACTGTATCTTCTTACACTTGAGAGAATAAAGAGCACAACAGCAGAGGTGGGAGACTAGCTGTGTCATTAGGTGAGAATTAGAAAGTGAAAGGCTAACCTGTTTTCAACAAAGTAATAAAGGATCTTTGGTAGGGACCTGGACTAGGTCCAACACTTTTTTGCATTGTCCACATCGAGAACCCCTTCTACTTCTAAGTCATGGTAGATCTTTTCTGCCTTTGTGACAGAATTTCCCAGACCTGCAGGAAGCAGTCTGAGAGTCACTTTCAGCCACATGCTAAGTATGGAGACTTTGGGTCTGGATGAGTACATGGCCAACCAAAGAATGAAACTGGCACACATCTGGATGGCCTAGGAATTAGACTGGAGGCTGAAGGTTGATCTGTCACTTCTCTGCTAAAAAGGAACCATCAGAATGATCATGACATTCTCTGAATCTTGGAAAGTGTCCCGGGGATTAGAAGAATAGTGTAGAAGCAAGCCTCTGTTCAACTGTAGGAGGAAGGCAATTAATAACTACTCAGGAGTCAAACCTTGGGAGCAACAAGGATTCAACCCCACCATGAACCTCACATACTTCTTGTGGGCCAGGTGTATGGCTATGTGGAGGAACGCAATCTGCTGTGACACAGTTGTTTGAATAGGACCATTTTCAGACACTGATCCCTTGACTTGAAGTCAGATAAATTTACATACCACATGCTTATCAGGGATGCTCATGAGATATTCATTCCAGAGATCTCTGAACGGATTCCTTGGATCTGCTGTGTTTATCTTCACTTAGCTAGGTTATATATCTATTTGATTTTTTCCTTTCATCTAATAGTGTGATCTGTATTTACAGTTCTTAATCTAAAGGGCAGCATTGTTCACCATGAATAAACTTAAAAAGGCATGTGAAAGTTACAGGCATGATCTTGCAGTTGCTTCAAATTAAGGATAAGGACTCGAGGATTAGGTCTTGTGTTTTCAAGTTAAAACTGGCACGCCTCACATACTAGCAGTGTCACACGCATTTGTTGGATGCTCATTTCAGCTACTGTTGCCAAAGGACCTGTAACAAATATTAAAGCAGGCTGGGAACTTGTTTTTACAGACCCTCGGTTTTTAGTTAACTAATAAGTTTATTCCGATTGTTCAGTCGCTAGTAAAAACAAGACAAACAATTTTACTTTCACGTGTTAGACTCTCAGAGAGCCACTGTTACAACTTTGCTAATAAAGTAAGTAGTCACAGATGCTATTTGCCATTCTGAAAAATTTTCATGGACAATTATTTGCACCAGAGACTGCTGGACTAAGGAAAAGTGGTACACTTTCTCCTTAAGGCCATGGGCTAGAATCCCCACTAGCTTACACTTAAAAAAAAAAAAAAAAAAAAAAAGCCTAGTATGTGCCAGGTCTGTGTAATACTGCCATCAATTTAAATGGAGAATTTCCAGTTAATGTTTTATAAGGGTGCAAACACCACAATAAGATGCAAATATGAAGAATCAGGACCAAATCTACTTTGAATACCAGAGCCCATGTTTTCTCCATAATGGGTATGTCTTCATTATAAACACAAACACTTTGCAATAAGTCTCAACCTGGATCAACTGACTATTTGTGCTGCAAGACTAAAAATAGCAACAGATGTTCCAGCTTTGGTTGGCATCTTGGCTCTGAAGTGTGGCAATGAGGATGGGTCTCAAATCCCAAGCAGGAACTTGTGCTACTGTGCTAAAAATAGTATACAAGACCAAACCAGCTGGCCTGGACTCCAGGACTCATTGTGTGAGGTTTTATTTATTTATTTTTCAGTGTAAACATACTCTCTAATGGCACATCTATACTGCAATTAAGCACCTGTGACTGGCCTGCGTCAGCTGGCTTCAGTTATGAGTCTATTTAATTGCAGCATGAACTCACCTTTCAGGGGCCTAAAGCCTGTGCTCCAACCCACACTCCAATATCACAATTAGACAGCCTCATTGCCTGAACTTCAAGCCTGAGTCAGCTGACAAGGGCCAGCCCCTGTTCGTGAACAGCAGTACAGATATACCCTAACTCTCTCCATTCCCAATTTATGTTACCTGGCCTGCAGTGCTTAGCTTCAGCAAAGAATTAGGAAACACATTCAAAGACTGCCATGAATGAATTTCTTGTTACGCAAGTGGGAAAAACTGAAAAAGGTCTTGCTTTCTATGCACACATCCAGAGGCTAAGTCCAGACATTCTTTTCTTGGATTCCATCAGCTTAGGAAATAGGTAACAGCTTTTGAACCTATGTATTTGGGTAGATGAGCACGACTGTTGTGCTGTGATTCATATACAAAGCAGCCCCATAAGAGTTTTAAAATACAACTCCTTCCGGCTCTCCCAATCTTATACTCCTTTTAAAAAAATTTATTCTTTAGGACTTACCTTGTATATTAGGATGAACTTAAAAGAAATGTGAAGGTAATGGCTTTTCACGTTAAGTTAGGAGAATCTGCTCTAAATGATGCATGGAAGAAGGTTTAAGAAAGTTACCAGGCAGGGTTCAGTGGCAAAGTGAAGATGAGAAAGTGTGTGCAGTAGAATATTGCTCTGTTTAAGCCTCCAATTCTTAGCTCTGTAAGATTAAGAAATTCATTAACTTAATTTTTTGGGGGGGGGGGGGGGCAGGCAATGAATAGGAACCTGTGGAAGGACTAAAAAAGAGTGTACTATGATCAAATATCAGGAAAGAATGATCTTGCAATAGCATTATGGGTGGTTGGTGCGGAGGGAAAAAAGTGAACTAGGGAGGTAGAAGAAAAGCTACAGGATGGCCTTCCCTTGTCCAGCACCCTTGGAACCGGAGGATCCCAAAGGAGGGAGTTTGCTGGACCAGGGGAGGTCAGGCCTTCCGCTGTCCCAGATCTCCCCTTCTGGCTGCGGGCCTGGCTAGCACCCTACCCCAAGCAAAGCTCCAATCAGTGCTGCAGCCCTGCTCAGACCACTGGGGCTCCCTGCCTCCAGACCGTGGCAGCTCTGTGCCTCCAACTGCTGGGGCTCCCTGACCTGCATAGCTTCATTCCAGCTGCCAGGGCTCTGCAGCCACGGCCAGCAGCAGCTCAGCAGCTCCAGCCTACAGCAGCTTCAGGGCGAGTGTGTGTGGAGGGGGGGGGGGGCAAGAAGACGGGGGGGGGGTCACCTCCTGGCTGGCTCCTGCCCCCAGGCCACTTCCCCTTCAGGATGCCTACTGCTAGACATGCTGAGCTCCAAGCCGCTGGCAACCTCCATGGCTGGGGTTTTCTAGTCCAGCAACATCCATGGTTGCTTGACCAGAGAGTCCCAGACAATAGAGATTCAACCTGTACTACCAAACACTTGCCAAATGACAGACGCAGATGGCATTTATCTAGATCAGGACACATTTTTCAGATAGTGGAAAGACAGAAAAAGTGGCAGTATTTGGAGACAACCTAAATCTCTTCAGAAAAACAAAGTTGTATCCTGGAGACTCAGGCTTACTTTTGCCTACAACACAGTAGGGATATAAACTAGTCACTTCTCCTCCCTCCCGCCTTGCTGCCTCTACCAGAAGCAGCAAGGGTGGGAAGCAGGAGCTGGTGCTGTGGGGAACGGACTTAAAAAGCCAGTTCCCCCCAGCACCATCTCCACAGGGACCAGGGGAGGCAGAGGGGTAGCAGTGACAGAGCAGAAGACATAATCAACTGATTCCCAGCTTGTGCCCAAGCTCAGACACGGTACCTCTCCTTTTTAAATATATTGAGAGCCAGGCGGCTCTTAATACATTTAAAAGGCAGAGCTGCAATGTGGTTAGCTCCCTGGTCCAGGAGCTAAGGCCACTGTGGCTGCTCTGCTTATCAACAAGTCAACCAGTCAATGGAAATTCCATCAACTAGTCAATTAGTTGATTAAATTTAACATTGCTACAACACAGACCTTTACTTTTCCATGAATGCTAACCCAAGTGCTGCAGATAACTCTTCAAAAGGTGGCTAGCAGCAGATACTGCAGAGGATAGTAGAAGAAATCCCCCTAATGGGGAAAAAATGTCTAATAGGAAAAGTTTCTTCAGAAGGGTCCATGGGAATGTAGTGTTATGAGTCACTGCCTGAATGACAGTAATTAAGGCAAGTACTCCATCCATTGGTTTTGAAGTGTACTCAAAAATCTATATAGGAATTGCAGTTAAAAATAATACCATAGAAATCTTGAATCTTAAACAGAGAATTATATTGCCTTGTTTCTGCAGGCAGCCTTTTTGTGCCTAGTAAACATTTAGTAGAAACATTAAAACAATATGTACTGAACAGACTGCAGTGTTAACTATAAAGTTCAACTAATACTTTGCAGCAAAGTTCTCCAGAAAATTTAAGTTCAGTGCCCAGAAAACTTAAATTAGCAATATTTGAGGATAATGTATAAATTTTAAACAAAACTAGATGCAATATATTTTTGTAGTGAGACAAAGATAGTTTTAAAATTTTGCAACAGTGCAAACTACCCATTCCAGAGGAAGTAAAAAAGGAGAGCATCCAGCAAACACTGGCACAAAGGATGAGCACAAAACAGATGTGGGAAAAATAAACAGCCTTCCTGTCTCGGAATTTGTAAAAAGGTCTGCAAAGAGCAAACAGGACTTCTCCCTGTAATTTGACTTCTAGACCCATAAAAGGGTCCCATGAGAAACTAGACTTCGAGCTGAATAAAATATGCGGCTAACAGTAATACTGAAAATTTACATTAATTTAAATGCACAGTTTACAAGAGTTCATAACACTTCCAAAAAGATTTTACTACAACAGCATGTGTATTACTCTGAAACTGAAATAATGATATTAATCGGATTTTAAAATCCTAAAGTAATAAAAAAAAATTAAGATATTTCAATGCTTTAGCCACTATGTTCCATTACTAGGAATGTTGTAGAGACTGAAAACTTTGCTAAAGCAACCTCACAAATCTTACCACAGGATAATTGTTGTAGCACTGTAGTAATTAAACGCACCAATATACAGGTGCCTTGGTATAATTCTGACAATTCTTGAGGGACAGAACTTGCATTCCTGTGCTAAGTGATTAGCTCCACAGGCATCTTGGTTTCCACCCTGCTCAGAGATAAGTAATGTGCTATGTATTGCCTTTAAACTATGCAGGATTAGGTAGGAGAAGATTCTCCACATCTGTGATGAACAAGGAGTAACTTTTTTCCTTCAAGTCCATTGAGCAACATATTCTACACCTGGACTCTTTATTTTCATGCTGCCTCTAACAGAAGCATGAAAATACCATGAATACTGACATTTACCAGACTGCAAGCCAAATGTGTGTTTATATATCCACTTTAACTCTAAAATGCAAAGGAATTTCATTTTTTCTAAAAAGAAAGGAAAGCCCAGAAGTAAAGTTTCAAAATCCAGTTTGTATTTTATAAAGCATTTTGAGAGTCTGAAATTGTATTGCTTTCCAGTTTACAAACAAGCATTGCCAGCACTAAAGCCTTGTCTCACCTAGGTTTTAATAAAGCCTGACAACAAAAATCCTCTAAGTCAGGGTAACAAACTGTAAAACAGTCAAGGTCTAATTTATAATGTATGTACACTACTGGGGGGAAATGCAAATCTCACTGCTCAGTGAATATAAACTGAAGTTCAAAGTTTTGTCACTACTAAAGAAACATCTTGTGCAGCTTTCTTTCAAACAGTAGTTTTAAGGCCAGTTCCACCCACCCACAATTCCCTTGGGACTACCTGAGCAAGGCACTACTCAATATGGAAAAAAGGTAGCAAGATATGCCTCTTAAGGAAAAAAGTGGAACAAATATTTTTAGTTTATAGCACAGTAGCCACATGAATTGTAGCACTATAGTAGTAACTCAATAACGTCAGAAAAAACCCAGTATTGCCATCTTACACTAAACTACACAATCTCCTTTCCTGCTTGAATTATGTTTATGCTTACATAGAGATCAAATGCAAGCTTGAGGTTAATCAGATAAGTTGCTTTTAGTTACACGGTATTGCTGACTCTTAAAATTGTATTGCAAATTTTGCATTACTTTTTTCCTCCCTTAAAGAACCCGATTCTGGAGTCATGTGATTTTGCAATAATTTCATCTTTCCTGTCAAAACAAGTTTGTCTCTTTAAAGCCAAAAGCACTAAAATTCTTGCAACATGAATTCTAAAGGCTCAATATGCCAATTAAAAAGATCTAATTTTAAAATTCTCTTTTGGAGTCTGATTAATGAATGCTTTATTCTGGCAATACTGTTTATGATGCTTAGAATAACTGACGATATTCTCTTTCGGATATTGTATTTCCCTTCAACTATTACAACTCAAATGCCACGGATAAAAACTACAAACTTTTATCAGATCAATATCCAATGAAATGCTAGTGTTTGTATTTATTATACATATATGCACGCTCTTTAGCCTGTGTCCATTACGATTGTGAATGTAATCTGGACTGTTACTATGAAAGCTTATTAATTTCCTTAATAAAGTAACCTTTCTATTCCAGCTCCACTTAAGGGAAAAGTGTATAGAAGAGATGTACTCCACCACATTAAAAATAAAAAAGTCTAATTAAAATGTTAGACACTACACCAAGTATTTCACCATTCATATTGTGGCCTCGGATATTTTGGAACCCTTGCAAGAACCAAACAGCCAGCCCTTAAACTTGGAGGACAAATTTAAAAACACAGCTTATCATGGATCTTACATATTTCACTGTCTATGCTCTAATGACTAACCCATACTGATTTCCAACAGCTGATATTGAAAACTCACTCCAGTGAGCAGTCATACTATGAAGAAACTTTCCTACTTTGAATTAGTCAAGCTTTTATGAAACCATATTTTCAGTCAAATCATGTATTTTTAAAAGGCTTTGTGAAAATTCATTTATGCCTGTACAATATGATATCTCGTAGTGCAAGCACATAGAATATATTGTTGGAGCTCTATTCTAGCCTCAGATATAAAATATGGACAAAAGCATCTTATCTTGAAAATTCTGCTTCTGTACTCAACAACCTTTGTTCAGTATCAGAATTTTAAAATCAATTTATAAGAACCCATGCACTTGGTTAGAATTACCCCTTTGTTACATATTTTTCTTCTGACAAAACTAGGAAATAGAGTAAAGCAATGTTCTTTAAAGGAAAGCATACTTTCCCCTTATAGGTAAGTGAGTAGCTGAAATTGTGTATACTGCAATATCTCATACAACACCATGGTATCTGAACATCTACACATTTAAACTTCATTCAAAACACAAACTAACAACTGTAGTGACTTAATACTACCGGGTCAAAGTTTTCATATAAATCTTCATCAATAGTTCTCAAGGAGCTTGTTCTTAGAAAAAGTAACCACCCTCCTTTCCACAATAATACACGGAGTGAAGGACAAGTAAAGTCAGATTTACATCAAATACACATTTCCGTACCATAACTGAACACATGCATTTTAACTTAAGTACTTTTCCAGCACTTACTATTCTTAAAATAAAATCAAAGTTTACCATGAAACAAAATATTTAGTTCTGTATTTCAATTTCGGAAAAGAATAATATAACAAACAAAGTCTCCAACAACTGGAACTGGTGACCTTGGCTGGACATAGTATGGAGGAGGATTTTTCCCCATAGTTTTCCATTTTGGTCAATACATCTCAATTATTAAAAAAAATCCACTGTTGAAAGCTGGAGCATTCCTTTACTTGGTTCTCTTGCCTCCTTTATACTTAAATAAAAAACAAAGCAAAAAAAAAAAATCTAGACAAATTCTTTTGGTAATTCTGTAATAGTGGCCTACAGAAAGGCTAAATGCAAACTACATGCTTCTTGTACAAGAAGGGTTTTGCGCAAGGGTTTTTGCACTAAAACTTCTTGCACACGAGCACGTCCACGCCTCAAAGCACATTGCAAAAGCCATGTGCTCTTGTGCATAAGAGCATCCACACTGCATGGACACTTGTGCAAAAAAAGCTCTGATGGCCGTTTACAGAATGACCATCAGAGCACCTGTGCTTTTTCCCCATCGGGGTTTCTTGCACAAGAAACTCCTCTGGAGCATCCACACTTGCCTTGTTGCACAATAGCTGTAATGCTAAAAGGAGTTGCGTCTCAGAAAAGGAGGTTTACCTACAGTGGAAAAAGCCCTCTGTCCGGTCGTTTAACTGCCCATTTAATTGCACAAGAGCTCATTTGAGGTGTGGACGCTCCACAGGTTTTTGTGCAAAAACCTTGTAGTGTAGACATAGCCAAAGTGATTGTGAGCAATTTGAACGTGTCTTAAAAAAAGAATGAATAAAAAAAGTTGTTTCCTCTAAATCCATGGCATCCAACATGCTAGCCGCTTGTGGCTATTTGGCCGGTTGAGTGTGGCTAATTCACTACAGTGGCTACTGCTTCAGAACTGGTTGGATACCACCATTGAAGATCATATTTTACTCCATTATATCAGTAAAAACCCAGACTAACTATTGAAGACAATGAATTGCTCCTGATTGATACTAGAGTCCTGAGGAGGATTTGACCCCTTAAAGAAAATTTAAGATCTTGAAAAGTTACTTGGTCAAAAAGACTTCAGCAATTCCAAACTGAGGCAAGAACTGAGAATGTGTTGAACTGGTTATTGGTTTTCTGGACTTTTAAATTTTGCATTGAGGATAATTGCTACTTTCCTCTTAAGGTAGAAATAGTTTAATTCAAAAAAAACCAATGACCCATTTTGTGATATTGTGGCTACTGGTAGAAAAATCCTAAGAAATATAAGAATGAGCATCATGAGTAGGAAACTTTCTGATAGCAGTTAAAATATTTACATCTGAAACCTATATGACTCCCCAAAAACTTTCAAGCTAGCAATCTGAGAGAAAGGATCCCACTTTCTAAAAAGCTTTTCCTCAAATCATCACAGATGACACTTCACAAGCAAATAGGTTTTTTTTTGGGAGTGGAGAAGGTGACAGGCGAGGAAAGATTAGGTATCTAAGGTTTTGTAAAGTTACATAAGAAAACAGATGAAAAAAGTTCTGCTTTTCAAAATAAGCAAGAAAAAAGATAGTATGTTCATGTTAAGGAGTCAAAAGACTCTCTGCTTTTAATCATGGCTCCACCTGTTCTTGTGGCAAGGGAAGTGTCCAGAGTTTACTCCTTGTTACACAGAGCTTCATAATTCAAGTATTCTTTTAAAACACCCTATAGGCCACATTCTAAATCTCTCACATGCTGCTCCTTTTGTTTCACATCCTGACCCTCCTCCTCTTCATGATCCCACTGACATTTGTTGGGCCACTCACATAATTAAAGGATTACTAGATATGTTGAACATATCTAGACCCTACATTTGTAAACATGAATCAGGAGGTAGCAGGTGTGGTGATTTCTTCCTTAGTTGTTCCTATCCCTGAAACAGTAGACAAACTGCTCTAATCTAATCTAAAAAGACAGGCAACCATTTTGATATGGAAACTATTTCACTGCTAAACTGAGCAGAACCACCTAGATAGTGTGTTTACCTCACAATCTGAGCTGCCTCCTCAAGTTTCCCAGGGGCTAAGTGCCCCATATGTCCTTACTTGGTAGCTAAACGTTTTAGCAGCCATCACTACCTTGCCCCATCAGATTATATAGTGCAGTTAGGCATTATCAGTATAAATACGAAGCTGGGGCTACTCTGGAGACATTAATGAAGACACTTTCTACTTTTAAAGATGATGTGCTCATGAAGTTTCCACTAGAATGCTTCAGAATTCATAACTTCTATACAGTAAATGGGATCTTATTTGATATTTGTACATATTTCTTATGAAATCAAACTGTACAATGGAAATAAATTCCTCTTAACTGATTAATATAGATATTATATGACCTACAGCTGTATTTACACTTCATTAGTAGTTCATTCTAGTTTTACTATAGAGAGCAGGCTCAAGAAACGGAATATTTTCCTTCTGATTATCTCCAAACAAAGTTTGATCCTGGAAGATGCTGTAAGCCTTCAACTCCCATTTATGTCGATGGGATTCAAGGGTATCACTTTACAGGAATGAACTTGCACAATAGTATTAACACACGCTCCTTACTCTCCCAAGCAACTCCATGGAAGACATGGTTCACTGGTGTATGGAGTATTTATGAAATTATCAGTTTGCAAGTTTAGCTCTTCTGAAATACAAGTTTCTCAACTTGGCAAAAGGATTTATTTTTATTTTACTTTTATTCTGAGGGTAGAGAATGAGAGATCTATCCTTTCTGCAAGTCTAGATAATTAATATAATATACATCAGTTTTGGAATTCTCATTAAAATAACTTTAGCATAACCACAACACAGACATTTGTAATATGTTTATGTAACTAGATATAAATAAACTAAATATAAAACCATGCACAATAGCTCTGGAGCCCTTTGTTCACAATATTAAAACTACTGTATTACATAAAAAAGGATCTGACAGTATCTAGGCTTGCTCCCTACAAAATATGGCATTCTACATTTAAAGATAATGCATCCTTTAACACAACAACCTTGCTATGTTATGTATGAAAAGGGAAACATTTGAAGAAAGTATCTATAAGTTTCCTCAGAAATGCTTTTGAATTCCAGAATCCCAAGGAGATTAATTGGCTGTCAGATAACAATGCGCCTCCATCAGATGGACTTGGCAGTTGTAAACAAAAGGAATTTTCTCAGCTTTTCCGTACAAATATGAAATATTTGCTCTTAGCCAACAGCTGGGGTGATTTAAAGAAATCCTGCATATATATTAGTTTCATTCAAAACTGCAAGCCCCCTTCCCACCTCAAAACATCCGACTGGATTGCAGAAGAATAAAAAAACTTGATGCCATTAGAGTAGTAAAAGCTTCCAAGCTGAGCACACTACAGTATCTAACTAGGGAATTAAATTTAATAAAAGAAATACTAAGGTCTCAGTTTCATTACTTGAAAAGTGTCACTATAGAACTAAACTCCACTGTTGCAAAAAAACAGTGCCCTTGATATTAACTGCACCTGTCTTGAAAAAAAAAATCAAAATGTCATTGATTAAAAATGTAAACATCCATGTTAACATTTGTAAGAAGTTGCTTAATATTCCAAAGCTTAAAGAAAAAACTTTAATTTCTTAGTCTATCAAATATTTATTATTAATTTAAATTCCCATTGTGGTGCACACATGTAATATAGTTAATTTGTTTTAAAAAGTCAAAGACTCACTGATCAAAATACATCATGATTTTTTTTATACAAGAGACTTATATTGGATAACATTTTCAAAGCACGTAGCAAAAACCAAGCAATATTTTAAAGAGTGAATTAAGTTGATTATAAGAAAATCCTTATTATAGGATATTCAGGAATGAACAGAATTATAAACTTCTTTGACTACAGACAAGACACTGAGTTTATCAGTTGAGTAACATCAAATCATATCGATGATTAAGATACTGACCTTCTGAACTCTAAAATATTCATACTGTTCCTTAGTCAATCTTCTAGTACAATGTAGATTTCAGTTTGGTTTTCTGAGATTAACGTGCAGAAACTAGGTTTAGGAATATTTTAAGTGTATATTCTGCATATTACCCTCCCACAAGTCATGGGAGCAGAAACGCTAGTGTTTATTAGCCACTCAGTTACATAAAATTGACACGTTTTAAAAATTTTACTTCATTATTGCCTTATTTTTGTAACAATTTATATAGAAGGCTTTTTTCAATAGCTTTGAAAAAGCTTGAATAGTCTAATCAGTTCATTTGAGAATTGTGCACATTACCAATTTCTAACAGCATGGCAAAATTGTTACATGGTAGCACTTTCCTTTTGCAGGTGGTTGAAATTTGGTTTCTTACAATGAACCAAAAACTGCACACTTAATCAAAATGTATGTAATCAATGGATTTCTACAGATAAAAGTTGATTTAGCATCTATCAGTTTGTGTCATAAGTTAGAAGCTCATCTCTAGCCTTATATTTGTGTATTTGTAGTTTAAATATTACAGACAGCAGTAGGGGATACACAGCATGAAAAAATTAGGAAGATACCATGAGCCAGATTCTTCTCACTTATACGGATGTAAAGCAGGAGTAACTCCATCAATGTTGGTAGGGTTACACTAATGAAAGACCAAAAATCAACCTCCAAATGTGTACTTTTGAAAAAAAAATAAGAATATGGGACTTGATCCTTCAGAATTGGGCCCCATTTTTTAAAAGAACAAAGTAGTATATTGTATTACCAAAGTACGTTCAGATCTATTGTAGTGTTTTCAGCATGGAGAGAATGTAAAATATTTATACCATGCTATAGATTATTAGAATTTTAATATACTAGAGGTATTTTGCCCTTAGAGATACAATACTGTACACAACATAACCCATAAATTTCTACAGCTATTTTCATATACAGTATCCAAAAAGTAGTATCCTGGGAAAGTTTGCACTGGAAACTTGTAAAAAGCTAGCAATACAAAAAGCTAATACAGTTTAAAGAAAAACAGAGCTCAGCTTTCTATTTACTAGTCTTAATGCGGACATCTGTATTTTGATTACCGTCTGTATAGTTCTGTTTCTCCTGAGTGTTTTGTGACTATTTCCCCCTCTATTCATCAGCTTTCAAGAATAGCAAAGCTACGTAATTTTAAGGGAACAGAACCCAATAAGTATACTTCACATTTTAAAATATTTTGTATAGGCCAGAGTTTTAACTAGTTTTATTTATTACAAAACAGTTAGATGAATGCACATACTGAACATTTTTGTCTATATTCTGTACAGTGAGAATCACACACACACACTTGGCATCTATTCTAGTAATTATAAAGTGTCTTTCTACAAACTGTTGTAAACACTCAAACTCTCCAAGACTGAAATCTCACCTTGGATCTCAAAAAACAAAACCAAAGAAATAGCTTTAGAATATAGTCCCATGCTCATATGGAAAAAAAAGTTAGGTATGTAAGTCCTCGTACATTCAAAGGAGACTTTTTCTTTAGCATTTGAGCCGTTATCTTTGAAGAAAACTGCAATTTACATTTTGAATCTAGACTATTTATCCAGGATTTCCCACCCATTGTAGGTACTGTGAGAAATGCCTAGGGCTCTTGTTTCTCAAACATTTCAAGAGTTGGACTATAAAAAAACCAAAGACAAGTGAAGTGACAAAAAATATAATAAGTTACATTGTCATATGTTTGAAATTAAAAATACTTACAGCCTCTCCAGCTCTTTCAGATCCTGGAATGCTCCCCTTTCAATAGTACTAATCTTGTTCTCCATGAGCTGACTGAAATGTAGAATATTTATATCAGTGAGTTTTAACAGCTTTATGATTACTGGCTGCATTAACACCTGCCATTACTGCACTTTAGCACCTGGTACCTTGCAATCATTTCACCTTTATTAACTCTGCAATTCTTATTCCAAAGTGAAATTTCACATCCAATTTAATATATTTATAACCCCTGTCATTCAACTGGGACACATGTGCATGAGAGGGAGAAAAATAGTCTTTATCATTAAAGGATCATAAAAGCAGACCTCTAAAACTCCAGTTAAATAAGTGGGATAGCTGATCTACACTTTGTATGGCAAAGAAATAAATTATTCAATTAATATTTCACAATTCTGGAGAGACACCTATATCCCCTGGAAATATGCAGTGGTAAAGCATGTCCACAAATGGTATAATACACACACACACACACACACACACACACACACACACACACACACACAAAACTGTGTGTAACAATTTTTAGGACAATTCAGTCCCAAACAATTCTTTTGGCTTCCCTGAATAAAATAGCAATAATTACAAAAAGAGGCTTCATTTAATCAGTTTATAACCAGAAAAACTTAACATTAAGACCTAAAATAATAGACATTAAGGTATCCAGACAATAAATCCAGACAGACAGACTATAGAATATCTATTGGTTTTAGTTTCTAAACAAAAGCAAACAATTTTAAAATAGAGAGTTGTGATTACTTTGAAATTGAATGTATTTATACTCACCTATAGGATTTGGTAATCCTAAATTTACAGTCTACTCAAATGAGAATAAGCTAATTTTAACCAAAAATGAAAAAAAATCCCTTTTCATACATTTGTAAACTACCAATTATTTTAAAGCCTCAAATTAGTTTGTTATATTTATAGTTTTAAGGAAAAGTGTACAAATCATTAAAAGTTATATCCAAAGTAGCTAGCTACCGTGGAATTTTCCAAACTTTTTTTGTCATTGCATCATTGTCCTCCCCCAACCAATATATTTTAAGTTCAGATGTTATAACGTAGGAGTTAAATGAGGAAAATATATAGCTTCACTTTTTAAAAACTAAAATAAATTTTTTTTCCAAAATGTTACACCATTACATCAGAAAGTAAAAACAAGAACTTACAGGACTCGAAGATGTCTTAGGCCAGTAAAGTCAGTCTTGGTGATTCTTGTGATATTATTTCCATTAAGGTCCCTAAAGTGAATCACATATTAGCAGAAAAATGAAACATTCAACAAGGGATTCAAAATTATTTGTTCAGTTTCATGTTCAGTGCTTTAAAACCAATCAAGAACTTAAAGTGCCTACAGTTAATTCATAACATCATCTCTGTATGAATTCCTCATAAAGGGACCATAAATTAAATGTATTTTAAAGTTAATCATTTTAAACTTTGTAAGAAGGACCTTATAAAAACCAATGTATTTACCATTATGTGGCTCATTTACTCTGAGTTTTGGAATTATCTATTTTGTTCATCACAAGTTTATCTTAAACTTTTTGTAATATTTGTATCTAAGTACAATTAGAACTAACCAATAATTAGGCAGAAAACTATTAACATACCAGCATAAAAGAAATACAAACTATGACCAAGAAACAGAGTAATCAGGAGTTATTTGGATAACTATTTTTGCAGCTTATTAGATCTATTACTAAATATCAAAACTTCCTATGGCAAACAGTGCCTAGAAAGCTTCAAAAAGAATCTTCAAATATTTACATTTATAAGAATTTTCCTTACAAACATATGCTTGAAGAGCTTAGTATTCATACTTTCACAGCTCAGGAAATCCCACTGAGACTGAAAAGTGCAAACTCAGAAGCAATGATGGAAATAATAATCAGGCCTTGACATTTTTGTTCAGATTTCAGCACCACTTTCCCTTCTGGAGTTAGTGCCTCTTTTCTGGCATCTTAGGTCAAGAACTAAACTGGCCCTGGTTCCAATCACTGCAAGTAAAACCAGGCTTTACTGTGACTTGAATGTACTTCTTGACCTAAGCCATAGGGGAAACAGTGTTACATAGAAACTAACCTTAGGGTTACTGATCATTTAGAACATTCTTTAGAAAAATCAGCACATTATGTTATTTTAAGCAAAAGTGGCAGGAAACAGTTTCCACTGAACAACGCACAGTTTCTTCACAGGGAAGATTACAGTCAATCACTTTGGGATTTATCTGAGTGCAGACACTGCTGGAGTAAGATGTGTTTACACTTAAACCTTTAAACAGTTCTGAATAGCATGAAACAAGTGATGAACAATTTAAAAACCCCCAAACTTTTTTCCCTCCTCTTCCCTTTTCAAGAAACCAGGACAGTATTAGAGCCAGCAACTCTTTCAGGGGAAAAAAATATGTATTTTTCAGAGAGGATCACAATCTGTATGCAGCGCTGTTATAGCTGTTTTGGTCCCAGGACCTTAGAAAAACAAGGTGGGTGAAGTAAGATCTTTTATTGGGCTAATTTCTGTTGATTAGAGCACAGATCTGGGCTTGTACAGAGAGCTCTTCAGGTCTGGATCCCAATTTGACAGAAAAAAAAAAAATCAGAACTAGGGACAGTTTATTCAAAAGCAGTAGTATGTGTAATTGGGGTGAAATCCTCTTGCATGCCCGCTTAAGGGTAGCAGAGAACGCAAGACCAGCTGGGGGCAGGAAGGAAGACATGGAAGAGTTTGAACTTTTTGTAGGGGAAAGATGTGGGCACTAAGGAACATATGTTCTTGCCAGTCTTTCTAAAAAGGGAGTGTAAACACAGTCTCACACACACACACACACACACACACCCTCCCCATCTCTTTGCATGTGCTACGGGATTCCCTCCGCTCTTCCTTTCTAAAAGCGGAATAGCAAAGGCAGAGGGTTGAATTGCCATTTGCCAACGCGCGCCGCTGGGGAGCTCTGTCCTAACCCTCCAGGGCCTCCTTGCGGAGCCGTGGTTTTGCACACCAAGTTACCGCCGGGAGCCGGGCAGAAGGGGGCACGCCACAGGAAGGGGAGAGGAAAGCAGAACTCACTTGGGCAGCCGAGCCGAGCCCAGCCCCTGCCTTGGAGCAAGTGGTCCCAGCCGGCTGCGGGGCCCTGCCCCCAATTTAAAAGCCAGAGCGAAGTTTAGCTTTGCACTAGTGACAAAACTCCCCCACCTACGGCGCCGGGCCGGGAGCAGGGAAACTACCGCCCTACATGTCGCCTGCTCTGTGCCTGCAGCCAGCGGCCGCAGAGAGGAGAGGCGGCCGCCTTCCTAGCGGGAACGGCGAGGCGCTGGGACCGATGGGTCCCTCTCCTGTCCCCTAGCCTAACCCTCCGCGAGGCGGAGAGCGGGCAGAGGGCGCAGGGACCGGAGACCTAAGCAAAGCCTCCGAGGAGTGCGAAGGTGGCACCTGCCCAGGCGCGGGCGCGTCGCAGCGAGGAGGCGCCACAAGGGATGGGCGAGCCAGGAGGCCGCGGGGCCCCCACACCCAGCCACCCGGGGAGCGCGCGGCGCGTTGCGGCAGGCGGGCTGGGGGTTACTTACAGCCTTTCGGTGTTGCGGGGGATGTTCCTCGGGACGCTCCGCAGCGCCAGCCCGTGACAGTCCACGGTGCTGCCGGAACAGGAGCACTGAGCCGGGCAGGGCTGCGGCGCCCCCTCGCTCAGGATCACCGCCAGCGCCAGCCCCAGGCAGAGCCTCCCGAAGCCGCCCATCCTCCGCTGCCGAGGCTGCACCGCCACCGCGGAGCCCTCGAGCACTGGCCCCAGGCCCGGGAGCCCCTTCCTCTTTAGCGGAACGAGCCCGGGAGCAACTCGGAGGGTAGGAAGGCAACAGCCGGAGTCCTTCGCGATCCAATGCGCGACCACAAATCCCCGGCAAGGTGAGAAGGCGGCACCAATCCGCCCCGGGTTCAACTTCGCCGCGGGGCGAGCCGGCCAAACGGAGCCCTTCGCGTGGCAGGGAAGGTGCAGGACGTGGGGCTGGGTCTTCTCGCTCTCGCCCCCCGCAAACACGAAGCCAAGCCCCCGACTCCGGCAGAGCTGGGCGACTCCGCTTCTCCCTTCGCCTTGTCCCTTCTCACGCCCGCGCTCGGCTCCCCGCGGCTAGAAGCCACGCACCCCGCGTTTGCTCAGCGCTGCCCGTTTCCCATAGAGCTGCATTGCGACCGGCGGCACCACACGCGAGCGAGTCAGAGCACTTGGGCTGAGCGGCTCCCACACGCGCTTCCCCCACCGGCGGGCTGGGCACAGTCTCGCAAGGGGGTGGGGGCTCGCTTTGCAACTGCTCACACACACACACGTCTGCGAGAGGCGCCTCAGCAAACCAGCCCTCGCTCCCACAGCTTTCATCCAACTGCCTCCTGGGGGGGAGAGAGTCAGCGCACAGGATGCTGTTGCCTCGTAAGCTCCCCAAGCCAAGTTTCGCAGCCCAGGCGGCAGCGGCAGTTGAAGTGATCCCGTGCCCTGCTGCAGAGCGCGCTCATCCACCGCCTCCTCCTCGGTGACAGATCGCAGTCAAGCGGTCCTGGGAGCGCAGCGAGACGGGCTCCGAGAGCCAACGGGCTGGGCTGGAAGTTACGTCCCCTCTCGTCTCCCGGATACGGCGGCGCTGCTGCAGCAGCCAGGCACCTGATGGGAAAGGTAGGAGCGGTGCGGGTCGGAGAGGAGAAGCAGTTCAGCAGCGCCCGCGATGGCTGGGTAGAGGGGCAGCGGGAGGAACTTTCCTTCCCTCAGCCTGGGCAGGGAGACTGTTTCCGTTCCCCTCCCAGATAGCCGAAGGCGCACCTGAGCGGAGGATGTCCGCACAAAACAATCCAGCTGGCTCCAGCCCTGTAGCTCCGGGACTGCTGGTCTCCTGCACAGAGGGAGAGGAGAACGGGGGGGAGAGGGTGGGGAAAAAGAGACAACACGCAAGCTGCCGCCTTCACACCCCCAAGTCTCGCAGTTTGAACAATAGGATGAGCCACATACGCAGGCCGCTTCTCTTCCCGTTGCAAGGTGTGTGTCACTGCTCGCCCGGCAGAAAGTGCTTCCCAGGGCGCCACAAAACCTGTGCCAGCGCTTCCCGAGCTGCTACTGCTCCGCGCTTTAGCAACCAGGAAGCCTCCAGCAGCTTTAGCCACAGACACCAGGACCCTCCGCCTTGCCTCGTCCTTCGCCGGTTCTCCCTGCTGCCGCAAACATCCAGGCACCTCTCCCGTAAACAACACCAAGCCAGAAGTTCCCCACGCTCGCTTGTTATATACGGGCGGCGGAGCCTCGCCTCCTCCGGCTACGCCCAAAACCGCCAGGGCAGCATTCATTGGCTGGCCGACTCCAGACCTCCAAGTCAGGGGGGAGGAGGTGAGTAGAAAAGGAACGCAAACAATGAATGAAAGTTTAGCGAGACCGAGAAAACCTAGCCCCTAACAAGCGACCTGCCTTCCCAGGGAAGCTGGCGGCAGCTGCACCGCCTGCTGCTGCTTAGTCTTAGGGTAGAAAGAGGGACAAAGTTCCCCTGAAGCTGAGCACGACATAAACCGCGCACCCTTTTCTGCAGCGATCGCCACCAAAGACTCGTAGGGACTGGTTAATATTTGCAAGAGTGCTAGAAAAACAACTGCAAGGTCTATGCACAGCTTCAGTTCGCTCCCTCTCTCTCCTTTCTCCCGCCAACGCTCTCACACAGTTTTAGTTCTTTTTCAGACCTGAGATTTTTCTCACACACTTTAAACACCTCAGTGCAGAGAAAACTCAAGCTGAGTTTGTGAGACAGCTGGAGGCGGGTTGCATGCCTATACTGGTGTCGTTTGCTTGCGAAAAGCTAAACAATCTTGAATATTTTTATGCCTAGCTTATAAACATCTCAACTATGCCATTGAGTGTTTCACCACTAACTGAAGAGAGCAGTTGGAGGAGGATATGTTTGCCATTTTCTTGCATTTTTAAAATCCATATTTTATTTAAATTATACCAGAACCTTCTGAACAATTAGTTTCTGAAAATTCAAAGTTTAATGTGATTCTGTATACCTTTAAATAAGCAAAGCATCAGCATCATCTTGTTTTAGTTATACCTGAATGGCAGATCCTGTTTTCTTTTAAGGGAAAACTAATTACTTGATCTGTTCCATTCTGACACCTGTAAAATGCATGCTCAGTTTTACTCTGGGATAGCCTCCTAAAAAATGTCTAGCATTCCTAACAACTTTTATATATGCCAGTCTAAGGCTGTCTCTTTACTGTATTGAATTTATTCCTCCTCCCAAATTTAAACAAGGTGATTTAAAAAAATCTAAGCTGAGAGAGATGAGAAGTTGATTCCTCATGCACAGAGGACACCACCAGAGAAGGCCATGTGATTAGCAAGGTGTAGTTTGTAAATTCTCCAGGGAATCCCCAGCTTCTTCCATATGACTGGGTCCAGCTGAGCCTCTGTCCCTGGAGTCTGTGCAGCACAATTCAGCAAGATACTCACTACACCTATCTTCTTGGTACCAAGGAGAAATTCAGTTCTTAGTTATCAGGACTGCCTCTGCTCCAGCACAGACTGTCTCAATCTCAGTTCTATTTGTCATCTATGTCTACTATGGTGACCTGAGAAGTTATAACTTCCTACAGTTTTTAAGGTGTTTATGATGTCAAGAGACAGCTAGGATTTTCTTGCCATTACTAGGAGTAGCCACTTTCTCCCATTGCTCCCAAGAAGGATGAAGCCAAAGGCTCACTTTAACCAGACTGACAATTTCCATACAGCCTTTTCAGGTGTAAAAGAACCTGACTTTCATAACAATGTCCAAAGTTTTCCTTGGGACTAACATCAGACTGTCCTCAGTTGAGATGGACCATCATCATTCACCAAACCAGAACCAGGTATAAGTGGTGTTTCCAATCCTCAGTATTCTATCATACATCTCAACTGTTTTCATTCAAAAGTAAGTTTCTATCTCCCATAGTTACATAGAAAATTGTGGAAACAGAAACCAAACAGATTCTAAATGCTAAGAATGAGAAGCAAAAAAGAACCAATATATTTTAAAATTTTCAGGGGTTTTGCAGGCTGGGGGGAATGTCTATCATGATTTCTGAATACTTGAGATTAGCCTAACTGCTAAGACACTGCAGGACACAAGGAGGGCTCGTCTACATTGGCCCCTTTTCCGGAAGGGGCATGTTAATTTCAGAGATCGTAATAGGGAAATCCGCGGGGGATTTAAATATCCCCCGCGGCATTTAAATAAAAATGTCCGCCGCTTTTTTCTGGCTTTTAGAAAAGCCGGAAAAGAGCGTCTACACTGGTCCCGATCCTCCGGAAAAAGCGCCCTTCAAAGTAGGAATAAGATCCTCCGGAAAAGGGCGCTTTTTCCGGAGGATCGGGGCCAGTGTAGACGCTCTTTTCCGGCTTTTCTAAAAGCCGGAAAAAAGCGGCGGACGTTTTTATTTAAATGCCGCGGGGGATATTTAAATCCCCCGCGGATTTCCCTATTACGATCTCTGAAATTAACATGCCCCTTCCGGAAAAGGGGCCAGTGTAGACGTAGCCGGAGTGTTTAGAGGGGAAGGCGAAAGGGAATGCTGAAGCAATAAAATGTTGATGCAAGTGAAAATGGGAAGACTTGGCAGGCAGTGAGAGTTTCATCAGAATTTTTTAGAAGTCTGTCCCCACAAAGGTTTTAATTTGGATAAATCATTAAATTCTGTAAGAGCTAAGCACAATTTTTAATTCCACTGGTATCACAATAAGGAGAAAAGAATCAAGAACAAAAATCCTACTAGATATTATTTTTAGAAAATAAAAATAGAGTTAGGCCTTTAGTATTTACAAAGAATTGATTCAATAAAATGTTAGGTTGCATAACAACATTTTTTTCTCCCAGTGAATGTGGCTATTGTTTGTTATATTGAAGATACATTTGTCTTGCTGGGCAGAATTCTAAGGTCGGAAACACTCCCCCATGCCAGAGACAACTTGTAACTGCTGATACAAGTGGGGGCAGAGTGAGGATGGACCTATGCATTACCTCTGCTCTGCTCTCCCCCTCCCCCACCCTGCCCAGCAAACCAAAATAATAGCAATGCACTCATGTATAATTTTGAAGATGTGTTTGTGATATTATCTTAACTGGAGGGAGAGGATGTCACAAAAAACCTCTTCAGCAACCCTTAGCCTATGAAAAGTCATCATGTGCCATAGTTGCATTTCTTGCAAAGTGGCAAGGCCCTGTAAGAAAAAAAATGCACTCTCACCACTATTATAAGTTACCAGCAAGTGCTTACCAACAAAAGCACCAAACTACATTCCATAGAGCAATAAATATTTCATAGTAAAATAAAGTGATAGTGATAATAATAATATAGTATCACAGTGTAGATCAGGCTCTTATTATATTTATTATTATTATTAGTCCTCTTCGCTCCTGAAGGAGCATGAGGCGCCAACGAATCTTCTCCAGCCTTCACAGTCCTGAGAAAGCCGGCTGACTTCTTCCCAGGTCGTGCCCTTCCTTTTCATGTCCTCTTCCACTGTCCTCCTCCAGGTGCCCAACGGCATCCCTCTTTTACGCTTTCCAAGTGGAGTCCATCTGAGTGCCATATGGGGGAGTCTTGTTTCGCTCATCCGAAGGAAATGCCCCAGCCATCTCCAGCGTCTCTGCTTGGTCTTGTTCACAACATTGTTGTTGCCAGTGCGTTGGCTTATCTCCTGGTTGGTAACATGCTGTTCCCAGCAGACTCTGAGGATACGACGAAGGCACCGTCCTTCAAAGCCTCTGAGTCTGCTCTCAATCTTCTTGTTAGTCCTCCAAGTCTCTACGGCATACAGCAGGACTGAGCGCACATTAAACCTATAGATCTTCAGTTTAGTCCTGGTCTGCAACAGTGACAACTTCCAAATGTTGTTAAGCTTTTGGAAGGCTTGCGCTACCAGGGCAAGTCTAGTGGAGATCTCTTTGTCGATGTTGCTGTCTGCCGAGATGTAACTGCCGAGATACCTGAAGTCATTTGCTTCCTCTAACTCTTCACCCATGACGGTGGTTTTATCTGTGTTAGTTGTCCTCAGTTTCATCACTTTGGACTTGCCAGGGTGAATTCTGAGCCCAACGCTTCTGGCTGTCCAGTCAACAATGTCAGTCTCTTTTTAGATGTCCTGCTGATCATGCACGAGACGCGCCAGGTCATCTGTGAAGTCGCAGTCCTCAAGCCGAGCAGTCGGTCCCCATAGCACTCTCCTTGATCTACCCTCAGTGGCTATGTGCATCACCCAGTCGATGACCACAAGGCAGATAACAGGTGAGATTACGCAGCCCTGTCTGACCCCCGTCTTCACGTGAAACCAGTCACTCTGCTGTCCTTCATGTCTCACACAGCATTGATTCTCAACGTACAAGTCCTTCAGGATGTTAATGACCTTCTCAGGGAACCCGTATGCTTGTAGAATCCTCCTGAGTGAGAGGTGGTGGATGCTATCAAATGCCTTCTCAAAATCGATGAAATTAATATAGAGCAAAGAGTTCCACTCTATTGACTGCTCTACTATGGTGCGTAGGACGAAGATCTAGTCCGTGCATGACCTTCCACTTCTGAAGCCAGCCTGTTCTTCTCTGAAGATTTTCTCAATGCCCTTTCGCATTCTTTGTAGCAGGACTCTGCTGAAAATCTTTCCCGGCACAGACAGCAGATTAATGTCTCTCCAATTCCTGCAGATGGACAGATCGCCTTTTTTGGGTAACTTCACAATGATGCCCTTCTTCCAGGCCTCCGGTACCCTCTCTTCTTTCCAGACCCTGTTGAAGACACCCCTCAGAGCTTGTGCGCTTGCCTTGGGGTCTGCCATAAGCATTTCAGCAGTGATCTGGTCTTCCTCGGGCACTCTGTTTGATAGCATCTGCTATCTCCAGCTCACTGATGTCCCCACATTCCATGTCTACTTGGAGGTTCATACTTCTAATATCAGCCTCTTCCTCTGGGTCGGGTCTGTTGAGAGTCTCCCTGAAGTGTTCTGTCCACCTGCTGAGCTGTTCTTTTGCTGTCACCAGCATTTTCCCATTCTTGTCTCTTACTACAGTAGACTTGTTGGTAAAGTCTCCTATAAGAGTCTTGGTGATCTTGTACACTGTCCTAGTATCACCTCTGTCTACTGCTGACTGGGCCTCTATGGCAATATTGTCCACATACGCTCTCTTATCTCTTCGTACACTTCTCTTCACGGCAACATTTAGGTCCCTGGAGACCTGTACAGCTGCTATTTTATCTTCGTCACTGCCTGCAAGTGTGCGCTGTTTAACTGCCTTTCTGTTCTCAATGAGCTGCCATGTAGCATCTGAAATCCACTCCCTTCTCTGTTTCTTCTTGTACCCCAATACAATCTTGATGGTGTCCAGGTATACCTTCTGGATATCCTCACAGTGGATATTAATATCATCTGCTATCAGGTCTTCAAGCAGGCTGAATCTGTTGGACAGCTCTAGAGTGAACTGGATCTTCACTGTTGGATGTTTTAGTCTACTGAAGTCAAAGAACTGGCCACCAGTCTTTCTGTCTGTCCTTTTCAGCCGTTTCAGCTTGAGCTGCAGCTTGCAAAGAAGGAGATGATGATCGCTGTTGGCATCTGCTCCTCTCAGCGCTCGGACATCTCTCATGGATCTTCTCCACTTCTGGTTGATAGCAATGTGATCAATTTGGTTATAAGTCCTTCTATCTGGAGATATCCAGGTCAACTTATGTATTGTCTTATGTTGAAAGACAGTGCCTCCTATCACCAGACCATTATCCAGGCACAAATCTACAAAACGCTGTCTATTATTGTTTCTTTCGCTGACACCCTCGGGGCCCATGCAGGATTTGTAGCCTTCATTATCCAACCCGACTTTTGCATTCAGATCCCCCATTATGATCAAAACGTTGTGGTGAGGTATCTTGTCTATCTGCTCTTGCAGTTTGCTAGAGAATAAGTCCTTCTCCTCCTCTGTTGCTTGTTCGGTAAGTGCATAGGATTGAATAATGGTGGTTTTGGCGTAGATGGAAAATAATCTTGCTCTGATGATCCGAGAGTTAACTGGTTCCCATCCCAGAAGGCTCTTCTTAGCCTGAATATCCATGATGATGCCAACCCCTTCTTGATGCTGTCCATCTGACCTTCCAGAGTAACAGTCAGTCTCCCCTGAACCAAGTGTTAGCATCCCTGAGTCAGTCCATCTCATTTCACTAATGCCCAAAATATTGATCTTGTACTTGGACATTTCTCTCACCACCTGTGCTGTTTTCGCGGTCTCGTACATGGTTCTTACATTCTATGTTGCCACTCTCACTTGTTGCTTGGGTCTTGCTAGGGACTGTATCGGAGCAGAAACTTCCTTTCGGCTTTCATCTCTGCTCGTCATGCTAGGCATCGCTGCCTCGATCCTCAGCTGATCACCCCTTTGATGACTTTTTAAAGTTTTCATTGACGTTTCTGTAGCAAGAGTTTTTTATGTAGTGGGTTGCTAGCCCGACATACAACCCTCCTCCTTTCACATCCTGGACTTGGGACCAGGCAACGGCGGATCAGGCTCTAGCAAGTTGCTATTCAAACTCATGAAGACATGGTCCCCACCCCGTAAAATGTATAATCTAAAAGGACACATGACATTTAAAGACTAGGGGCAGGGGAGGAAGGAGAGAAACATAATCAAATATATGTGAAAAGAGAGAGGGACAGAAATTTGTTTCTTTAAAATATTATAAGTAGATGTCTGATATTTCACTTTGACACTCAACCTTGCTACAGCAAATTGACTAATTCCATAAGGGCATTAAAGGAAAAGTGCCTCCTGAGGAGGAATCTATCCGGTTTGAGAAAAGTATGCCATGTATAAAGGCCAGTTTGAAAGAAGACCCAAAGAACTTGATTAATAGGAAGATGAGGCTGACAAAGGTGGTGTTTGGATAATGTGATAAAGCAGAAGTGGAAAATAAAGGCCATGAAAAAATGGACAGGATAAGGACAAGCTGGAACCTGAGGCTGTGAAATAGGGAGCCAATGTGTTCTATCAGTTCTGGATAAAGATGCAAGAGTGTCTCCCCCTTTAATGCACTATTACACAAGGAAGCATAGAGAAATCTGTGACTAGTGTAACTATTGCTAAGTGAAAGAGTATTTTTGAAAAATTAAATGTTATGCTTTTAATGCCTTGGTGTCCAATCCTACAAACAGTTACTACCAGGCATAGTCTTATTCCAAGAACACCACCATTTAGCTCAATTCTGGCCCACATTAACTCTGGCTTAAAACTGTCCTAAACAGGGAACCATAAACTCCTTCTGAATAGACCGTTCTAGGAGAATGATAGGAAATGGTCCATAAGAATTACAGGGGGCATTAAAATTAACACAATTTTGACCAGGTCTGAGGATCCCTTATATTATACTAGGAGCTGAACCAGCGTCTGGCTTGCCCCTGGATCAGGATCTGAGGGACAGGAAGGTAACATAAAGCCACTTTGGCCTTTTTTTGGAGTGGGCAAAGTACTGCTTCAGTGCACCTGAAGACAGAGCGTGCTTCTGTGGGATGATTCCTAATAGGAAGTGCTACAATTGGTAATAAATATTTTTATGATTATGTCTTTATTCCAAATTTAAGGGAACACAGTGTGCCTAATATGGGCACTATTAAGTAGGTAAAGCCACAAAATTCATCCAGCTAAAAGAAATAGATTTTGTGGGGTTATCTTCTAGATTTTCAGTGTTTTGTCTTAGCGACTCCACAACTTAAGCTTCAGAGGGGTAGCTGAGTGAGTCTGTAACTGGAAAAACTTAAAAACAATGAATAATCTTGCAGCACCTTAAAGACTAACAAAACATGTCGATGGTATCATGAGCTTTCGTGGGCACAACCCACTTCTTCAGATGAATGACATTTAAGCAATATTTTTACAAGCAGAAAAAAAGTCTTGAACTCCTACTGATTTTGCCTCAACAATCTGGCAATTATTATTCAGACAAGGGAAAATAATGAAAAACTAAAACAATTTTTTAATGATTTGTGCTGCCCCTTGTGAAATGGAGAATCAGGCAGGAAACATGCAAAATTATTTTCTTTTAAAAAAAAAAGACTGCACTTGATTGTCACACTGCTTTTACCCCAATATTATTCCATTGATTTAAGTGGCATCTCTCCTGATTTCCACTGATGTAAATAAGTGAAGATTCAGTTCATATACTATTCTGTACGAAAATGAGTTCTAGCAGAAAGTTACTTCATTGTGGGAAATGCTTCTAGCATTTATCTTTTCTATCTTGCTCCCTCTTGTCTTACCTACACACACACATACATACACCCCCTCTAAGCTCTGGTTTGCATCTGGTACCAGAAATTAACTCTTTTGCTCTCTAACAGCATGATGTCCCCACTGGACAAGCAGGCGACAGGATGTCTAATCCAGTGTTCATAGCCACTCTAGTGGCTAATCAGAAACATTTATTGCTTTTTAATTTTTTAAATTTTATTTATTTATTTTATTCCAGACATCTTTTTTGACCTGGAAGACTGAACTCTTGAGGTGATGCAGAGGTCAATATTCTAATGTTGCTCAACAATAAACTGCTTGACTTGTCATCCCTGTTAACAAAGGCAGCTAGAAATAAATGTTTGGCAGAATTTAAAAAATAAGTGAATGCCAACAAAATCATACTACAAACATATTTGTTCAATTTATTTTCTGTAAGATGAGTAATAATGACTCATTAAATGGCTTGTGATAGTTTTTAATCTGAACATATTGTACAGACTTTTTTGCTTAATGATTTTACTAATTTATCCGCTTTCCATGCTAAAAACACAAGCTATTGATTGTATTTACTAAAAGAACCCTCTTTTCTCCAGTGCTCTGGTCTATTATTTTTTCTTTATTTTTCTACAGTGCAGACATGCAACATATATGTGTCTAAGTGCATATACATAAAGAAGAAAAACATACAGACATCACTTAGCACATGTTCCTGCAGCTCCTTAGGTCATTGGGACTACTCCGAGAAGTCTACTCACATGAATAACAACTGCAGATTTGGGGCTCTTACTGACAAGTAGTATAAAATAAACTGCAATCTATAAATTATGGGTGCAATGATCACCTCTGCAAAAGCACACTTGAGCCATACAAAATATCAAGAAGGTTAACAAACCTGCCTCACTGTTTGTTTACTGGTAAGTTTGTCCCTGTGAAAAGAATAAAGCACTTTCACAGTTTACCATTATTTGACTTCTATTTTCCTGATTCGGAGAGACGTGGAGTGACACAAAGCTCATTTGCATTTTGCTCCCCCTACTTTGAAACTGGACCAGGGTATGTCTACACTACAGCGCTAATTCGAACTAAGCTAATTCGAACTAGTGCATCCAGACTTAAAAACTAGTTCGAATTAGTGTTTTGCTAATTCGAACTAGCATGTTCACACTGAGTGGACCCTGAACCGAGGTTAAGGATGGCCGGAAGCAGTACCGGCAGGGCATCAGGTTAGGACTTAGAGCGTGGAGCTGCTGTCTCATGCTAGCCGAGGGCTGTGCTTAAAGGGACCCGACTCCCACCCCGGATAGACAGTTCTCAGGGGTTCCCCGCTTGCAAAGCAGTTCTGGCTTGGAGTGTCCTGAGTGCCCACACTCGGCACATCACAGCACTTGGCCATCAGCCCGGCTGCACTTGCCACAGGCTGCCATCCGAAGGGGGGGGTCAATCGAGGGGCTTCAGGAGAGCTTCCACCCCGAGGAGCCCGCAGAGCCACCCCAGTCCTCCCCATCGGGGGCTTGTACCCCATTCCTCCCTCACCTCCTTCCACTTACCCCTCCCTAGTCCCCCTTCCTGATGTTCAAAATGACACGTGTTCAAAAATAGAAACTCTCTTTATTTCACAAAACTGGAGGGGGGGAATAAAACTGTGGGGAGATGGGGGAGAGGAGGTGGGAAAGGGCAGAAGAGAGTGTGGGAGAGGGGAGGGGGAAAACTGGGAGGAGGGAGCTGGAAGGGGGAGGCAAGGGAAAGGAGGGGGAGGGGAAACTCAGGGATTGGGGTGGGGATCTCGCCGGGCCAACTGCCTCTCAGCACGGCGAGGGAGGGGGCCTCGGTGTTTCCGGGGGGGGGAGAAATGGGGTGGAGGGTGCAGATGTTGAGGTGGGGGGTGTGGACATTGAGGAAGAGGGTGTGGGGGTTGAGAAGGAAGAGGTGGGAGGGGGGCAGGAGTGGGAGAAGGGACAGTAGTTGGGGGGGCAGCAGGCACAGGACCTGCACGGGGCACCATGCTCTGCAGCAGGGCCTGCAGGTTTGAGTTCAGCCCTCGGACCTCAGCCAGCTGCTCCTGGCGGAGCTGGAGGTCTGCCTGCATCCAGGCCTCCACTGTGCGGTGCGGGGCTCGCAAGGACCCAAGGTGCTGGTCCCAGTACTCCTGCTCCGTGGTGGTGGTCCGGAGCAGGCCGCGGGTGCGGGAGCATGTCCCGGGCAGGGTGGTGCGCCCTGCATGAGCAGTTAGTGCAGCTGTAGAGAAAGAAGAGAAGTGGTCAGTTCTCCCTGGGGACGCAGCGGATGATGCTCAGCCCCCTTCCCTTCCTCCCCCACCCCGCGACGTGAGGGCGACCATGTCCTGCACCGTCAGAGCCACTGTGCTTGTACAGAGGCCATGGTCCGGATGTCTGGCTCTCCCCGGGACTGGGAGCTGCCCCAAGACCGCACCCATGTCCCTGTGCCATGTATAGTGTGGCTGTGTCCCTTTCGGGCCATGGCAGCCGCTATGCGGCCGTAGACAGCCGCGTTCCTCCTCCTAGTGCGGAGATCATGGACGTTGGGGGCCTGCCCCCAAACCTCAATGAGGTCCATGACCTCCGCACTAGTCCAGGAGGGTGCGTGCCTTCTACGGCCCCTGGATGGCCCCTGGGTGCTGGGGGACTGGGCAGGGGATGGCTCGCTGGCACTGGCTCCCTGGCTCATCCTGGGGCCACTGGTTCGGGGCACAGACTGCTGGCAGGGCTGGCTGTATCAAGTGCCATCTGGCCACAGTCTACCCCTTTAAGGGCCCGGGCTGGGGGAGAGGAGAGGAGTTTTCCTGGTTGTGCCCAGAGTGGCCACCAGGGGAACCTGGGAAGGGCTAGCCTACCACTAGTTCGAATTAAGTGGCTACACAGCCCTTAATTCGAACTAGTTAATTCGAACTAGGCGTTAGTCCTCGTAGAATGAGGTTTACCTAGTTGGAATTAAGCGCTCCGCTAGTTCGAATTAAGTTCGAACTAGCGGATCGCGTGTGTAGCGCCTATCAAAGTTAATTCGAACTAATGGCTGTAAGTTCGAGTTAACTTTGTAGTGTAGACATACCCCCAGTTAATTCAATTTTTAGCAAAACTTACACTAGGAAGCAGTAAGCAACACTTTACTTTGGACTATCATCAAGCTCAGGAAAGAATATCAAATGAATTTGTAGAATCTACTGTTAGAACCTTCTGTAGTTCTTTATTGGCTGTTACCACCTTACCAAAGCAGACAGCTAAAGGGTATGTCTAGACTACATGTCTCTGCCGACAGAGGCATATAGTCTAGACATACCCTGGCTGTGTCTACATTGGCATCCCTTTCCGGATGCCAATGTAGACACAGCCAAAGAGTGTTCTCTAACTATTATGGAACATACATGTTTTTTGTGGCAATTGAAAGAGAATCGGTACACCAATTATAAAACAATTTTAAAAATCAGTTGTGTTCAAACTTGCACTCTAGAGATAAATTTTCTGGCTCTTTTGCTGATTGACAATGATCAGGTGGCAAGAGCAAATGGCCCAGTTTTTCCAAAAAATCAGGATGCCTGACACAGGCTTAAAAGAGAGATTGTCTAGGTCAAAACGAGACATATGATCACCTTTGGTAAGGATGACCCCTCACTTTGGAAGATTTGGTGCAGTTCAGCCATCATTTACTTTCACAACAAGAATTATGAAATTTTATGTCCCAAACTTAAAATAATTGACTTTTTTTTTCAAAATGCCTAAAACGGTCATATAAAAGAAATGCAAGTGAAGACTGCTACATCAAGTTGTTACCACATGTTCATCAACAGATGCTGGGCAGCAGTGGCAGATTACTCACTAGGCTCTAGGGGGCCCAGCTAACTGGGAAGCCTCCAGCTTCTGCCCAGCAGGAGAGGCATGAAAAGATTCCCCCACCCTACCAATCCTGTCCCCAGCAGAAGCCATAGGATGGGAGAAACCCCTACATTGCCCCTCACACCCTGTCCCCAGCAGAAGTCGTGGGCCAGAGGGATGTCGCTGCATTACCTCCACTTGCACCATCTCCGATAGAAGCAACTAGACAGGGGATACCCCCACAGAGCTTCCCTGACTGCATTCCCAGCAGAAGCTGTGGCATGGGGAGAGCCCCACAGTGGCTCCTGATCCAGCAGAAGCTGCAGGATGGAAAGCTTCCAGATGAGAGAAGCCCCTTCTCAACAACACCAAACACTTTCCTCATCAGGGGAAGTCCCCATGCCCAACGCTGCTCTTCAATAGAAGCACCAGGTGGGGCAGGAGAAACCCCAACACTTAAACCGTGGTCACCTGAAGAAAAGCTGCACCTGGATCCATGCTGTGGCCATAAGACTGAATCTCACTACCTGCTATGACCTGGGGCCCTGGTGTGGAGACAGAGCTTTTTCAGTGTTGGGGCCACAGTAGGCAGGAGGAAGAGAGAAAAGAGGAAAGTCCCAGGAAATCTTAATTTGCCTCTGGCTGACAGAAAGCTCCCTTGCCTGTGGTGCTTTCCATCTTGTGTTCTCGTGCCACACTGGGCTACTCTTCTCCCCAATTACCAACAGAGGTCAATTGCAAGCTTCCTATTCTCTAGAGTAGAGTTTGACAAAATACAGCCTGCAGCAAGTGCAGCCAGACTGATGGCGACGACCCCACGAGAGGCACTGGCGTGCCAAGGCAGTCCTGGCTCTATGTGGCCAAGTGCTGTGGTGTCCCGAGTCCAGGCACTCAGGGCACTCCAAGACAGGACTGCTTTGCTGTCCCTCATCGAGGTAGACAAGCAAGCAGGGAACCCTGAGAACTGTCTGTCCAGGGTGGGGATAGGGTCCCTTTAAGCACAGAGCTCAGTTAGCCTCAGGCAGCAGCCCCACACACTAAGTCCTAACCTGGCTGGTTCTGGCCAGCCTTAACTTCGGTTCAGGGTCCACTCAGTGTGGACACGCTATTTTGAAATAGCAAAACGCTATTTCAGAAGTTTTTGTGTATAGATGCGTTATTTTGAATTAGTTTAATTCAAATTAACTATTTTGAATTAAGTTAATTCAAAATAGTGCTGTAGTGTAGACATGCCCTGACACCTGTGCAGGGGTGGGGCAGTAGGCAGACTGTCTGAGAAACATGCTGGGCTGCTGGCCGGGAGTCATCCATGTATTTCTCCCAGCCCCTCCCTTTCCCAATTCTGTCTCCTTACTTCATATTACCCAAACCCGGTGCCCCCCTCCTGCACCTATATACCCTCCAGATCTGGTACCCCAATTCCCTGCCCCAGATCATCATTCCCTCCTGCCCTAGATCTCATAACCCAAAACCCTGCATCCCAATCCTCTGTCCCAGGTCATCATCCCTTCCTGTCCTAGGTCCCAAGCCAAACCCATGCACCCCAGTCCAGTGCCCTAGGTCACAACTGCCCCTTTTACCCAAACTCCCTCCCAGACCCCACACTCCCTCCTGCACCTCAATCCCTTGCCCCAAACTCCCTTGTGCACTCAACCTCCAACCCAGACCTCACACTTCCTCCATTAATATCATGGAAGAGTACGGCCCTCGACCTTACCAAATTCTTGGAGTGGTCCCCCATCAAAAATTGTTGCCCACCCCTATTCTAGAGGTCTGAGCCACAGGACTTACACATCTATATTTTCTTCCTTGTTGAAAGCTTACATAGCTCTGTTCAAATGAAGAGTCATGGTAAGGCTACTGAGCCAACAAATGGTCTTCTAATTCACTCAGAGGTAGATTAACATTTATTGGGGGACCTGGGCACAAGGAACTTTGAGCCCTCCCACCCTCCTTGCCATGGGACCCCATTCCCTGCTCCTCCTCTCCCTTCTGGGCCCCACATTCTGGCCAGGTCAGAAGCCAGAACCTGTCTGTTGTAAGAGCCATGAGAAACCCAGGCTTCTATGGGGCACCCTGGAACCTCCACCTGTCCTGGGTGGTGTGTCTTAGGGAACGGGGAACCCCACAGTGGTCCAGGCTCCTAGGGAGATTCTTCCCATGGCCCAGCCCCATTTTCTGGCCTGGCCAGAAGATGGGGCCCTAGGGGGAAGACAAGGAGCAGATTGGGGGTCCCAGGAGAGAAGGACAAAGGGTCAGGGCCATAGTCCTTGAGCTGGTACTCCTGTTGGCCCCCCAAATTGTCCAGCACGCATGGTCATGGGCCCAATGGGCCCATGTGTTGATCTGCCACTGTATCTATAGTGGGCAAAAGTGACAAATATTCCCCTGCTTGACAGGACCTCCATTTGACAGACTCCTTAACCACTTTGAAGAATCATTCTGTTGCCTCACTCCTTAAGCTCAGGTTTCACACAGCATATGGAGTATGAAGAAATGTAAAGGAGTGTCTGCTCATCTCACCGGAGAAGCAATTTCCTTACTTCCAGTGGGATCAGAAATACAAGACTGGACCTGTTATCTTCTGAAAAGCTAAGGAAGGAGGATCCTGTGCTGGGTTCTGTCCTGAGTATTTCTTTCCCACCTGGGAAAATCTGTTACAGAGGATTCCAGTTCTAATCACTGTACCTCCTGTCATGGCTCTGGCATCTGTAGGAAGTTTTTATTGTTGCAGTTATGTGGGAAGCCAATAAACATGGGGTATAACTGGCCATACCAGTTTTGCTGTAGGGTAGATCTTGATGCGTGTTATCTGAAGTCCAGCCACCAGGGGCAGATTTGCTTAGGACACTTGGGCTACATCTACACTGCAGGTTTCTTGCACAAGAATTTTTTGCCAAAGAGATCTTCCACAAAAAATTCTTGCACAAGAGCGTGTCCACACTGCCACGTGCTTTTGCACAAGAGCATCCACGGCAGTGTTGCCACTCTCTTGCACAAGAAAGCTCTGGTGGCCATTTTAGCCATTGTGCAAGAAACCCCTGTTGCCCATCCACACATGCCTTTATGCGCAAAAACTCTTTGGCAAAAAGGCTTATTCCTCATAGAAAGAGAAATAACTCTTGCACAAAAAGCCTTATGTTCTTACAATTTATGGTACTTTTTCTTGCACAAGAACACGCTTGTAGTGTGGATTCTCTGCAAGTTTTTGCACAAAAATGGCTGGTGTTTCACAAAACCTCTGCAGTGTAGACGGAACCTTGGATGCTGAAATCTTCCTGTCCATCTGGTACATGATTACAGTCTTCATGGGGAAGAGCGTATTTTGAATGAAGTGCCTTTTATCTAAATATTCTTGATATGACTAACAAATACACTTTGTCATGTGTTACTGCTTATGTATTTCTAGCTGATTGATTCTATGTAAGTTCGTACACCTCTCAAGAAATTATGACTTTCTTCAGCTTCACACCATGAAACTATGGATTAATTTGGTCCTAAAGAGGAAAATATTGACGTATTTTCATCTTGTGCTATTTGCTTAACTGGATATGTGACAATAACATATTACCCAAAATGAATCGAATGGCTTCTGTCCCTAGAAATGCCTGACAACTTTTGAAAGGCATCTAAAGTAAATCAGAGATCTTCAGATACAGAGTTCTAGTTAGTTGTGAAAATTGCCAGGTATTTTAAGTTGGTAAATTCCATCATAATTTTGATTAATTAATCATTACCTTTAAGAAATTATTATTCCTATCAATATATGGAAATGTGTACTGTATTTCTCACAGTCATTACGGAGATGCACTGTTTTCCACAAGAAAACTTTGCTTCTCACTCTCCCATTTTCTCTTTGTACTTTGATACTGCAAGTGCACTTTATGTTTTCAGAAAACAAAGCAATGGGGAAACCTTATCAAAAACTATACTGGAAAGGATAAGACTCTCGGAACTGAACTGGAAGAGACCTGCAAATATTTATTTTAAATAAACTAATGATAAGATTGTGTGCTCAATGTTTTTTTCACTCTTTCAGGTTTGAGCATTGAGGACCTCAGAGCAATCCAAACTGTAGTGGTTCTAGGGCATCCTGCAGGGCTGCAGTCCAAGCCTGAGAGGTTGGTGTTACCTATGCCCTGAAAAACTGGGTGCTTCAGAATGCTTTTGCTGCTGTAGTTCCCACCTGGGCTACTTACAAAAAGCCTTCTAGCATGCAGTCAATACCCTGGATGTCTGTGTATAGCTACAGCCTGCCAAACACACATCAGTCACTTTCACCAGACCTAGCTACTGCAAGGTGATCCTAGACCACTCCCAAATAGATGTTTCCCCAAAAGCATGTGTCTCTAGCCCTCTCCTGGACAGTGTAGATATATTAGGTTTGTTGCTCCTCAAGGAAATTAATATAACAGCTTGCTGCAATAAATGGAGTTACCCACAAGGTTAAGTTTAAAGACAACACTGGATTCATTTTAATTAAAGAATAAAACAATAGTAGGGGAAATATCTATCTATCTATGGCTATGTCTAGACTGCAAGCTTCTTTCAGAAGAAGCTTTTCCAGAAGAGATATTCCAGAAAAGCTTATTTTGAAAGAGAGCATCCACACCACAAAAGCACAACGAAAAAGTGATGTGCTTTTTCAAAAGATAGAGTCCACATTGATTGGATGCTATCTCGCATTTAAGTTGTGATTGGTATAGACAGAGTGGCCACCAGGGCACTTGTGTTATTTCCTGGAGGCTTCTTCTTTCAAAAGAACCCCCTCTTCTGTGTCTACACACGCCTTTTTTTAAAAAAGCTTTTTTGGAAAAAGACTTCTTCCTCATAGAAAGACATTTACCACTGTAGGAAAACCCCCTCTGTTTTCAACTTTCTGTGGAAAGAATGCAATAGCAGTGTAAGTATAGTTTTTCCGGAAAAACACTGCAGTGTATACATACCCTATATTTTTTCTGGTGACATCTATAAGACCCACTAAAATCAAATGTTTAGATAGTTTTGGGGGATTGAATTCGTGGCCTCCTCTTGATCTGTATGTAAGTGTACTCCAGTGGATCCATTCATGTAGATCAGAGTACATGTGTCATTGAACAAGCCTCAAACAATGTCTATGAGATGAATACAGATATTTGTTGTAACAGTGAGTAAATTGAGGCCATGGGATGATATCCTGATTCCACTGAAGTCAGTGGGAATGCTGTAATTAACATGAGTGGGGCCAAGATTTCAGCCAGTGTTTCTGCTGATATTTTACTAAATAAACACAATATTAATGACCAAAATTTTCAAAAGTGAATACATTTTTGGGTGCCCAGTTTGAGTGATTTTCAGAGGGTATCTGTTCCCCACTTTCTATAGCTCAGATTTCTTAAGGGATTTTAGATTGGGCATCCCAACAGTGAAGCACTTCAAGTCACTTTTGAAAATTATAACCTGTACGTACATAAAAAGCATTTGATGACTCTCTTATACCACATTGTAGGAATCAAAACTATTTTAAAACCTAATTTTACTTTTCAAATTTAAAACTACTAATTTTCATATGTCACCCATTTTTTGATAACAGAAATTTTCATTTTCTGAAACTTATCTTCTTGCAGGGAGGATCAGATTTTCTGTTACAAACAAACTACAGGGGGATATTTAAATATAAATAACAGTTTCATATATTGTTTTTAATGTTTTGTAAATATATTCTATTAATATTATGTTTTCTAAACATCTTTTGTTGTTTTTGAAATCAAAACCTAACTTTTATGCCTCCAGAGCAATTATGTCTTGCCTTTCTTGAAGTCACATGATAAGTGAGTGTCAGAATTAGAAACAGCCCAGGAATTCTGACTCCTTTTCTTGTATTAACACACATTTAAAGTACTTTCCAACTATGTTGCCTATGATTCTAATTTAAAAATAATCCACTTTTGAAGGATGGAGAACAGAAACCCTAACAATTAAAACAATTTATTATGTTTATTTTTGTGTACCCAGAACAAAAACCAAGCAAATAAAATTTAAGAGACCATTTATTTCTAATTCAAAAGAGGAAGAATTTCACCTTGTGATTTGACTCTATTGGGGCCAAAATTCAGATGAAAAGAAAATCTTATGATTCTGATACATTGAACAATATCAGTATATTATTTTATTATTTTTTATTTTATATTGCTTTGAAAAATTTTACGGAGGTTCACAATTAGAGAGATTCCCTTCATTTACCATTGAAATGTGACAATTTTTTATAGTTGATCGCAGTAGCTATTCAGTAGGTTTGGCCAGGAAGTAAAGAATCCTCAGTCCAACTGAGATTGCAACATTTGATAGAATGGCTCTGGGACTTTAGAGACTTGAGTATATGTTTAACTTTAAGCATATAATCCTACTGAAATCAGTGGGGATTACTTGCATGCTTAAAGTTAAGCATCTGCCCATTCTGCCTAAATCTTTGTCGCAGCAGAACCAATTGAATAATTTGACTCAGAATTTAGCAAATCCTAGTGTCCTAATAACTCTGATTTTAGCAGCTTGGACTTTAGTCTTGCAGTGAACTGTATCTCATCTGAAAAAGAATCACTTCCAGCAGCACAGCAACCTTATCACAAATACCAGGTATCTGTCTTGCTAATAATAAACACTAACACAAACTTCTGTAAGGTATAATATATTAATTTAATAATGCACAACCAGGAAAATATTTCGGATATGTATTGATAAGTATATAAGGTCCATTGGTTCAAATGAAAATGAAAAAAGGCCCTCAACTCAATTATACAGCCCACCTGAACCAGACTGAATCAGGGTATTATGCCCTCTACCCTTTGTCCTTCCATGTCGGGGAAAAATTCCTAATTAGCACAGTGAGTAAGGGTGTGTAGCAAGGAGAGAGAGTGGGGCTGAAGGTGAGTGCTGTACAAACGAAGTTTGCTGAAATAAATGGGACTTGTACTCTTTCAAATTTAGCTGGCTTATTTGAAGCAGGAGGAGGGTTGTAACAAATAGCAGAAGAGGTTGTTTTTGTATTAGATGGAAATTATGAAAAATGCAAGTAAAATATTGTATCATCTGAAAGCTCCCCAAATATTGTTTTAAACTGTTTATGTGGGACAGCAGTGACCTCACAAGAGCCATTCTTTACAAACTCACTAGACAAAACTCTGTTTAATGTAGAGCTGGTTTTTAGAATAGGAATGAAGCAACTGCATTGCAAAAATGATTCACATATTATTCTGGCCTGTACTACTATGGCTTCTTGACACTTTAATCTGTTATAGACTCTCGTTATTTTGTAGATTTATCTGTACTAAATATTCTCCTTAATCAAACAAATAGTGCAATTATAATAAAATCTTTACTATATCATCTTTCTGCAGTAATGTAACTGTTGGCTTTGCACAACCCTGCTGTGGTGTTGTGGTTTCTCAGTCCTGCTGCGGCTTTTATGTACTTAACCATGCTTGTGTTATTAAAATCTCTCATTGGGGTAATATTATTGTGGAGGAATGTTGACTTAAAAAGGCCTTTTTAAAAAACAAAAGCCGCTGAAGATAACCATAATTTAATCCCATACATTGGGACTTTGTGTAACACAGTGAACATCATTTGCAAAGTCTAAGTGCTCAGTACTGTTCAAAATCTGTTTCTAATAACCTGCCTTTATACTCCTGTTTTTGAAAATGTTACCATGAATTTTTAGGCAACGTCAACAAAATTACAATTAAAAAGAATTTTGCCAACAACGGTAATTTCCTTGTGCATTTCCTATTCTAAGCATAGGAGAAAAGTGCACCCTCTCAGGTAACGCGATGTGGATTCTCTTGGCCAGAGTTGTCTTTTTAATGGGAGCTATTATACCTGCTCTTGCTGTGAAACAAGACTAGGTGACATGAAAAAAGCTACATTAAAAAGATATTATTAGAGCTGCAAAATCAAGCACTTCGAAGCAGGAAACACCAGAATTAAGATTGCTTATGCAACCTTAACTCACCATCCTTGTGCATATAAATGATAATGCAATCTGTAATTACATGATCTCATATGATTTTTTCCATAGGACCTCTACTGCGTTCAGTGCACAAAACAGTCAGTTCTCACTTAATTAACCAATATTTAATATTGTGTTTTATCCTCATTGTTCAATGTGTGGTCATTGGCCTTATCCACTGCATATTATTAAAATAAGAATTATTAATTTCCTCATTGACTTTAGATGAATGAATGAATGAATGAATGAATGAATGAATGAATGGAGAAGGTAGATGGGAATTTTTGAGGAAGGAATTGAAGATCCTATGGGAAGGAGGGCACGAGTACAGCAAAACAAGGACACTGGATTTCAGAATGATGAATTTTGACCAGCTCAGAGAAATAGTAGGCAAATTCCTTGGAAAAACCATTTAGGAAGAATTGGAGTTGAACAGGGTGGGCAATTCTTAAAAGTTGTAATTACTAGAAGCTATTTGGATGCAGAGGAAAGATAAGAAGGACAATAGGAGATCAATCTGACCACACAAAGACCTTATAAACTATCTAAAAAGCAAAAGATATACATATAAGAAATGGAAGAAAGGACATGTCACCAAGGACATATACAGGGTAAGTATAGACATGGCCTAATCAAGTTTGCAGCTGACACAAAGCTCCAAGGGGATGGGGAAAATGCCAATACTTTTGCAGAGCTAAAATTCAGACAGATCTTGCTATATTAGAGAACTGAGCTATACACAAAAACATGAAATTCAACAAAGAAAAATGAAACGTGCTCCACTTAGTGAAGAAAAACTAAATGTGAAAACAAATGCAGAATGGGAGAAATCTGGCTTGGTAGCAGCACAATTGAGAAGGATCTGGGAGTTGTGGTGGATCACAACCTCTTAATGAGTCAGCAATGTGATGTTTTTGCAAAAAAAACCAAAACACAAATGCAGTTTTAGGGTGTATTAAGAGAGGCATAGCATATGAGTCATGAGAGATGATAGTACTGCTCTACTTGGTGCTGGTTAGGCCTTAGCTGAAATACTGTGTCCAATATTTTTCACCAACATTTGGAAAAGATGTAGAGAAATTAGAAAGGACAGAGAATCAAGTGCCAAAGATAATAAAAGAAATGGAATATAAACCTCACAGGGCAGGACAAAAGGCAGAGAGTTTAAACTACAGGGTAGCAGATTTAAATAAATCTCAGGAAATATTTTTTAACTGTAAGAACAGTAGGAAAATGGAATTGGCTGCCTAGGGAGAGTGTAAAAGCTCCTTCACTGGAGATTTTCAAAAGGAGGCTGGCTGGATAGCCATCTGTCTTGTATAGTTTAGAAAGAACAAATCCTGCATCTTGGCAGAAGGATTAGACAAGATGATCATTGCAGTCCCTTCTAATCCTATGATTCTATGATTCTTTACTGTAGCACTCATCATGAGAGTGTTCAAGTGTGTCACAAACATTAATTCATCTATTGTTGTAACACCCCTGGGCAGTAAGGGGGTGGTATTTTTCCATTAAACAGTTGAAAAACCAAAACAGAGAAGGATTAAAGTAAACAAGTATCTAATAATTTTCGGTGCCCATTTGAGATCACGTAGACCTGATTGTTCTCAGTACTTAGCATTATATAAGACTTTATATATTCCAAACTCAGCTCACATTGACTTCAATTAAGTCAAATTTAGTTATTTTGAAATAATTTCCTAGTGTAGACATGGCATTTAGCAAATCACACCTGAAAGTCTCAGGTCAGGTACCCAGAAAATAAGGAAAACACAATTAGTGACCACTTGGAGAAAGCTTAGTTGGATGTCTATTATCATAGGAACTCTGTGGCACAGGCCACAGCCAAGAGTAGAATCCAGTTATCCAGGGCAAAATTCAACTTTCTCAACGATGAGACCATCCTTTCTCTTCCTGCAATCCCTGCCGCCCTCTCTAGACAGCTTTCAACTTCCGCAATAAATGAAACAGGGCATCCTACAGATAACAATTTCTTCATTACACAACTCTTATTCATCCTGAATGCAGATCCACCGAGGGCAGTGTATGAGGCAGTGATCCTGTGGGGAAAAACAGAAGTATGACCCCCTTTTATACTGTTCCTCCTAACTTTTATGTGTGCCAATCCTGTGTCTTCCCCATCCCTGTCTCCTCCTGCCAGTCCCATTCACCTCACCTACTCCTGAAGCTTCTTAAACCAGACTCCAATTCCTTATATCACTCCTCTGGAATCCCAAGGCCAGTCTCCACATCCACTTCCAATCTCCTCCTACAGTCAGTACTTGGTTTTCTCAGACCCAACTTCCCATCTGGTCTCTACCCTTCATTCAGGGTTACTGTTCCCACCCACCTCTCAGCCATGTTCCCTGTCCCCAGTGTCTGCCAGTCTCAGTCTCCTTCCCTGAGCTCCTCATCCAACTAAATTCCTTGTTTGTCTCTTTGCCTAGTAGTCTCTCTTTTACTGACTCTCTCTCTCTCTCTTTTTCTCTCTCCTCATGGGATCTCTCATGTCCCTTTCCTCTCCTTCTTTCCTCCACACTCTTTCCCAGTCCCAGCATCCTTCCTATCCAGTCATAGTCTTCCCCTCTTTGTTGCCTACCAGTCTCCTCACCTCCACATTTCTCTTCCTGGTTCTCAGTTCCCTTGACAACTAATCCCAACCCCACTCTCCTACCCTAACTTCCAGTCTGTTTTCCTTTCTTCTGTCAGCTTCCATTCCCAGTTTCTGCCATATTCTCTCCCCTCACTCCCACTGCCCTGTCATTGCAGGTCTGGCTCCTGTCCACTCTGCATTGGAATCAGGCAACTTCTTCTTTCTATGTCACCTGGGCCCACCAGAAGAGTCAATGAAAACACAAGAGAGACAATCTCCTGTAGCAGCCTTCAACAGACCAAAGCTGCAATTGTAGGGAAAGTCCTGATTAGCCTTGGGGTTGGAACATACTTACTGTAGTTGGAATCTTTAAGGAAATTAGCTGTTAATATCCAAAATCTATATTGAGGATGTACAATTGCTACTTCAAAGGTTTATAACTTGGTCAAATGGGAGTACGTTTTCACAGGAATGATAAAAGGCACACATCTGTCATAAAGGCCACCTCTTGCCATATTTCAGGTTTCTGTTTTAAAGCATTGAGGTACCAGAGTTGTACTATAAAAGGTTCACAGATTATTTTAATATGGGCAAAACAATATATTTTCCTTAACCTTGATTTCAGAAATGTCCAAATTACTTTTCTTGAAAATCTTCTGTTAAGTTTAGTCTATGGAAGACACCCAGCATGTAAAATTTTAGCACAAATCATTAGTATGTGGCAAAATTATGGAAATGAAAAAAGGGTATTACCATGGAAAGTTCAGGCAACCTTAAATGGCAATGCTACCAGCCCTCCCTGTATTTAAATACAAGAGCATGATAAGTAATTCTAGGTTCTTTCTTCTTTTCAGTGGCCCATTCTCTATTTCCACCCAGATGGATTACCACTATCACTACCATCTTTTCCCAACAGCTTGTACATACTCTTCAACCTCCTAATAAACTGTCTAACCCACTCTTCTTATTTAAATTTCCTATTCAGAATTTAAAACTACCTTCCTTTCTGTTCATTCATTTTATCCTCATGCTTTCTTTTGCAATCTTGCTGTGAGAGGCACAGAGGATTCTGGACACATCTGAAAGGGCAACAGGACAGTTAGCTGATGAGCAGCAATAAGCAATTAGGTTTATTAAGATGTACAGAGAATGGTGGTAGTCTAAGGAGAAAATTGATTCCACTATAAAATATGAACTTTTACTCTTGGTTCACAAAGAGGAAGAGTTGCATTGTGTCACTTGAATAAATGGCCTAAAATACTATAATTAGTGAGCAGGATGGAAGGGTTAGAGGGATTCAAGAACAGCACAAGCACAAAATTTCAGTGGGAGAAATTGCAAAGATGGGTGGGAAAAAGGAAAGATGAAGAACATTTCTGAGAAGTTTTTTTCAGAGGGAAAGCTCCTGTAGTTTGCTCAGGTGAGTGTGAGGAAAGGAAGGAAATGAGATAGATACAAGATTTTAAAAGTTTTATTTACGGCAACTCTTTCTCATTATTTCTCTGTAAGTGCCTGTTTTTAAGGCTGCTTTGTTGATATCTAATGATGTTGTTTGCAAATAGGCCCAACTTCAGGAAAACACTTAAGCAAGTGAATAAGTCCATCTCTATTCAGCAAAGCCCTGCAGAACACACTTAAATCTCATGAGTTTAAAGGTAATACTTAATTGCTTTGCTGAATAGGAATGGTTTAATGAATTAAGATTATAACTTGAAAACTTAACATTATTGATGGGGATGAAAATATGGCCCTGTTGAAATCAATGGCAAAACTCATAGGCTGTGTCTACATTGGCACCCTTTTCCGGAAAAGGGATGCTAATGAGACAAGTCGGAATTTCAAATGCTGTGGGGGATTTAAATATCCCCCGCAGCATTTGCATGAACATGGCTGCCACTTTTTTCCGGTTCAGGGCTTTGCCGGAGAAAAGCTCCAGTCTAGATGGGATCTTTTGGAAAATAAAGCCTTTTCCGGAAGATCCCTTATTCCTGATTTTAAGAGGAATAAGGGATCTTCCGGAAAAGACTTTATTTTCTGAAAGATCCCATCTAGACTGGCACTTTTCTCCGGCAAAGCCCCGAGCCGGAAAAAAGCAGCAGCCATGTTCATGCAAATACTGCGGGGGATATTTAAATCCCCCGCGGTATTTGCAATTCCGACTTGTCTCATTAGCATCCCTTTTCCGGAAAAGGGTGCCAATGTAGACACAGCCATATTGACCCGAGTCAGGATAGGATTTCATGCTGTCTCTTTCCCTTAATTTCTGGTTCTTATTTATACTCTTGTACATCCTGATATACCAGTAGTGGAAGAGTCCCCATAAAAGTAATCTTTAGTGGCAAAGTTTTCATACCCTAATTCGTTGTTTTAACCTTTATTGGAAGCCACATTGAGGCTATAATTTCTAGTGAGAAATTATGGGGGGAAAGAAAACTCCCAAATGTTGAAAGAACCCTAAAATATTTTAACAATTTAAAAAACTCATAAAAGTCACATAGCACAAGCTTCAGCCAAAATATTTCTAAAGCTAGCAACCCACAAAGACACTAGAACACCCACACAGAAACCTGTTTTTAATTCTGGAGTAAATATGTTTTCCTTGCACACAAAAAATGGCTGTTTTAAATAATAAAAAACAGCCGAAAATAGAGAGGAAGTTGGGCATTTTTTATTGTGCAATTAAAAGTGAATTAGACATAGCTAGGATCAAAATTATTTCAGTGCTACACTGGAAAAGTTTAGAAAAATGAGCATTTAAAAATGTCTTTAAAAAGGTAATGCTTGTTAAAGAGTCATGAACCATTTAAAACAAAGTCTTTCAAATTTCTTAATTTACTAGGGCCATGATCAAGGCAAATTTTAACTCACACTTTTGGAATGTAGGTATGTGTGTAGCATAATTATGGTGAATTATGTGTGTGTGTATATTACATGCATGTTATGCTAATAGGAGAGAGAGGGAATTGTGGCTAAGAGTCTGAAATAGTAGTCCTCAGGGTTCAAAAAGTGACTGACAGAGGGATACTATGACTGAAGCCATAGACTTTTTCAATACAAGAGATTTCAGGCTCTCTTGAAAAAGAATTGACTAATATAGCGAGTTTCCAAAATGTCTCAGTTTTGGTTAATTTCAGATTAGTGTTCCTAAGCTCATGTGCAAAGTTTCCCACACTGATCAGGTCTTTTGAGGATCCTTTCTCTCTCTTTGTGAATGGAGGACTTTCCCCCTTTCAAGCAGTGGCAGCAATCTTCTGTGGAAACCTTGTATTGGTCTCTCAACCTTTTCCATACTCCTGCTTTCCCTGCAGCATCATTCATTTGTTCACAGACTTTACCATAGCTCAGGGAATGGAACTGATCCCACTGCTCATCCTTGTACTTGTGGACTTCAGGATTTATTTCATAGTTGGAAATCCACAATACAACAAATGTTGGGACACTGCAGAGCACTGTGCCACTTGGGAAATCACTACCTGGGAAACCCCAGAAAGTGGCAAAGTTTGCAGAATTGAGGTGAGGGATTGACCAAATGCTCCAAGATCTCAAAACCAATTGTAGGAGAGGACCTGTTATTTTAATTTGACTGTTCAATTCATTTCTAATACTGTAGGCCGAACTGTTGTTGAGGCTTTAATAAAAGTGAACTTAGTCCCGTAACCCAGTGTGTAGTCTCATCAGACAGGGATGATAAAATGAAATGTCCAGCTACTATTCAGTTTACATCTCTCTCCTTAGGACTTGCTTTATCTCTAAAAACAAAACTCAAGCCAGTACAAATCATTGTATTACCATATATTAGCTCTCTGGAGTTTTCTAGATTCACTCAGCTGGGAAAACACACCTTCCCCTCAGTAGTCTCTTTGCACCAGCTTTCCCTTTCTTTATATAGTAATGCCCAGTTCAGCCATGTGACGATTAGGAACTTCTTGATCCCTCACATACCCAAAGCACCTTTACCCCTTGTTACAAATCCTCATGAACCATTCCCTTAATTGATCTATAATCTCTGGCTGAGTTACTGAGGTTCTGAATTCCTAGCCAAGAAATGTATGTTTTCTATCCCTGCAGCAAGCATAGTACAGGTAGTGTCAGTATAAGCTTCTGTCTCCTTGTCTTCATCTCCCCCTAAATATCTTATTGCTTTCCCTGAGGGTGAGAGGATGCTTTAGTCTCTCTGCTCCTTTATCCTTGGCTTCTCTGCCAACAAGGTGCCCTTTTTGTGATATAGCTATTTGTTCAATAGAAACTAGACTGCCAACAAGGATACCAGAGAGTGCTCAGAGAAGAGTCCCAAGAATGACTGAGGACATGAAAAACTCTCACTTGAAGGGAGATTAGGATTGTTTACCCTTGAAAAGAAACAAGTAGGAGGAGTTATGACAAAAGTCTTTAAAATAATGACTGTTTACATAAGGTAGATTGAGAGCTTTTGTTCTTGCTGCCTGAACAAAAGAATGAAAGAATAGTTGATTAAATTAAAAGATGGCAAATTCAAATTTGAAAATAGGAAATCATTTTTATACAAGGCATAATTAGACAATAGAACTCACTACCATTGGAAGTCCATGAAACCAAGAATTTAGCAAAATAAAAAATAGATTGGACATGTATATGAATAGCAAGACTATCCAGAGTAATCATAATTAGTGATAACAAATCTTTTGGAAGAAATATTAAACTATATGCTTCAAGGTTTAAGCCAGTCTGTAGCAGTGGCTGACACTTGATGGGGGGAGCAGATTATCCCATATCTACCTACAGCCGAGCTTTGATACCGTCTTATGAAGCAGCTGGAACTTAGCCACTGAAAGAGACAGAATACTGGGCTAAATGGACAATAGGTCTGATCTGGTCTGGCAGGTGCTGGATTTTTATGACAACTTGTGCCAATAGCCATGGAGATACTGATGATCTGTGCACTAAAAACTGGACTCAGCTCAACTGCTCATTTCATAAAGGCCATAGAAAAACCACCAGAAGTAAATAGTTTTTTTTTTTCTCACTGCTACCCTGGAATGAGATGAAAACCGTGATCTAGAAGTGAAATAGTCACTTCCTCTAAATGACTCTTCATTCTGTTCTTCTTTTCCTTTGCTTCTAGTGCAACCTTGCATTCTTTCCTCATCATCATGCTACAGAAGGACCCACTTGTACTTCTACTACATTTGAAATTTCAGCTTTATTCTTCTGTCTGTGTCACTTTCCTCTTTATATTTCTGAAAGCCTCTGTTCTCAAGTCTATATTATCTTACCTGGATGTGAAAATTATGATAATTCTTTGGAAGGAAATTATATTAAAATGTTGTGGCATTTTGCTTTCTTTCACATTCATTGTACCTCTCACTTAAATGCTACATCACTTAATGGAATAAATTACCAATGTAATTTTTTAAAACCAAAAGAAACTCTGGAGCTTTTTTTTTTTTCTTTTTTTTTAACATTTGCCTGTTAATTGCTTTCATGCCTAAGGATGTACAACATATGTCCTGCAAAGAGACATCCATATGGTTTAACAGTGTATGTCCTGGCACTCTGTTGCCACAAACTAGAAAACAACAGACTTCTGTTTAAAATGCATGACCCATTGCATGATTGAAGGTGTGACATGTAAGGGATTATAACTGACAACACTGTAGTCCTACACCTGTCACAATGCTATGTCAAGAAGAAACATAGGCTGTTTTTTTTGTAGACGGTGGTTTGTGTAGATGGACGAGAAACCTCAGATTCCTTTCATAAATTTGGCCTTCCTTACTCTGGGAAGATTTTCTCTCCCAAAATTAAATATTATAATTGTGTCAGACTGATGTAAAAGGTGATCCTATATTAGAAGAATTATGTAGAAAAACATGTACTTTACAAGGCACTTAGGGCCAGAGTTTGTAAAGCCTCTTAGAGCCGGACAAAAATGCTGATAGATACCTAGTGGAATTTTCAAAAATACTTATATGCATCTTTAGGCACCTGAATACATTTAATCTGGTTCTCATGGGCTTTATCTTTCAATTAAATGTTTGAAGCATTTATTTTAAAAATGAATGTGACAGTTATGAAGAACACACCTGTCTCTTGAGATTATCGTGTTTACAATGGTAATGTTATATGTATGTTTGAACAAGTCCTTGATAGCAATAACTTTTTGAAGACAATTGTATTCAGAGGGGCCAGATAATATGGGTCTCTAGAATATTCATAGCCAAGATGGCCACCCAGCGTACCCGGAAGAGGAATTTGGGTGGGAGCTGCTCTTCCATGGTGGAAACGACCTCTTGTGCAGTCTCTGTCTGTCTCTCTCTCTGCACTGTGGGGGTTCTCTGCTTTGTGTACCTTCTGGTTCTCTGATTTTCACCCTCTGACCTTCTTTCATTTGTTGTCCCCAGTACTCACTTGTGGCCTGAGTTCATTGTCCCTTTGCGCCCAGTTAAGGGGAGGGATTTTAGCTTTGAGAAGGGCAGAAGACAGGGCAGGGAAAGAGAAATTAGGGGATGGGAGATGAATGTGTTGAGTCATCTCTGAGTTAGCTCAGAGCCTGAGCCTGTATAAATCATGAGTCATCCCTAGGACAGAGGGTTTGGTGAGTCACAGGCCTGCAGGTCTTGTGACAGGCCATACACCATTCAGCCAGGGATCAACCAATCCCGATAGGAGGTACCTCCCTCCCCTAAATGATCCCAAGGCATAATAAGGTATATAGACTCCTCAGGGAAGCAATCTTTTCAGTCTGATAAGGTCATAACCTGGCTTGGAACATTCCCATTGCTGGGTAGTTCTCATAGACTGTTCCTGCCTCAGCCAGCAACCTAGCAACTCTGACAAAGGCAAAATTCTGCTGTACTATGCCCAATTTTACACTGACAGAGGTGCTTCAGGGATCTGACATCAGTGGCACAAGTTAATGTTAGCACTCACTGAGATCAGGTGGCTGGGTATCAGGATCTGCTTTCCAACAGCTTAAGGTACAGTAAGGAATCAAGCTTGTGTTTTTTTCATGTGGCATTATGCAGGTTTGTTCTAGCAAGTAAGTACTAGATATTTTTCTTATTATCCCAGACTTAGAATTTGCTATCAAAATCTGCAAGTTGAAGCCATGGGAAGAAATGAAAATTGAAATATTATTTTAAAATTTAAGAACATTTGATTGCCTGATTTTTTTGTCTTCAGTTTCTCTTATTTAAAAAAAGTTATAGCAAAGTTCAGAAAATTGTACTTTAACAGTCAAAGCAAATACAAGACACTAAATGGAATAGTAAGGTCTGTCATTAGGTATCAACAACAACTTATAGTGTTATTGCAATTTGCTACCATGAATTGTTCTTAGAACAAATCAACTTTTCATGTTGTGTCGGATAAACCCACAACCTAAGACAAGGTAAAACAGCTTTGAAGGAATTGCACGCTTTAAACTGTGCCCTTATTTGATAAAGGCAAAAATGACATTTTACATAGAATATCAATGTTTTAGTAGGACTGTAATAATAACAGGGCCACTATGTTACATTTGCATGAGAATTTATAATCATACGTAAGTAAAACTGAAAAAAAAAAGTAGTCCTCCTCACTAAGCTCTTTATCACTATAGCAGTTTGCCTCTCTTTTCATTTTCTCTATTCCATGTATGAGCATCATTTCTCCCTTTTGGTCTACCTGAGCTCACTGTGTGCATTTTATCTCCATTGTATAATACGTATCTGCAAAGCACTGTTTTTCACACTATGCATAATTAGCATGTAGAACCCATTACCACAGTGTATCATAGGGACCGACTGTTCAGTAGTATTCAAAAGATTAGAATGACAGGTAGTTCTACGTATCCAGGGTTGTGATATTTTTGTAATGTGTGATGATATACCCTCATGCTTTACTACATTATTTGTTTTATTACTGGGATGAAGGAAAATCATCATCTGGGCATGTTATTCTGTCCTATTGAGTTCTGGCATCCTCCTCTGAAGGAAGAGGTAATACTTACTGTCAGAGATAGGTAACTGAGGGTATGTCTACACTGCAGAGTTTTTTTTGAAAAATGGTTGTTTTTCTGAAAAAAAATCAGTTATGTCCACACTGCAATCACGTTTTTTCGTGAAAAAATCGAAAGAACAGAGGGTTTTTTCTGACAGCGGTAAACCTCTTTCTGCGAGGAAGAAGCCTTTTTCCAAAAGAGCTCTTTCTGAAAAAGGCATATGTGGATGGAGAAGAGGAAGTTCTTTCAAAAGAAGAGGAAAGAGAAAAAGCACAGGTGCCCTGGCAGCCACTCTGTCCATAGTAATCACAGCTTAAATGCGAGATAGTGTCCATTCAGTATTATCTTTCAAAAAAGCAGATCGCTTTTTCGATGTGCTTTGACAATCTGAACACTCTATTTCGGAAGAGGTTTTTCCAGAAGATCTCTTCCAGAAAAGCTTCTTCTGAAAGAAGCTTGCAATCTAGACGTTGCCTGAGCTAAGCAGATCACTTATTTGATTAATTCCTAGGAAGGATGCCATAAATACATATGGATAGATTCTTTGCAATATTCAGCAAGGGAAAAGGAAGTGGAAACTATTTACATCTACCTAGCTGGGGATTCTCTTTTCATGGGAGAGTCTTGGATGAGTATCATAGTGGCATTGCTGGCGACAATATTGCCTCCTCTTCTTCATACCAAATATAGGAAGAATGTTGGGAAAAGGTGGGAAGAGGAAGACTCATACTGTGTTGCTTTATCAATAACTTTTTAGGGGAAAAAAGATAGATATTTCCGGCAGAGTGTAGCTTAATACAAACTTATTTGCCGTCTGATGTTGCTTTGATCTTTGGGACTTCTATAATGCCATCACTTTGAAAAAGCTTCAAATCAGGAATTATGGTTATGATTATTTTTGTGTGAATAGGAAAACAAAGCCATTTTGCAGTCCCACCCTCCCTCCATTTGGAAAGCATGTACCCCACTGTCTTTATTACATATACATTAGTTTTGTTACACTCCAAAGGGCTTTTTTTTTCCCCCGTGGAAGTCCCTTCTTAGAATATTGGCAGCAGAGTACTATCCATCTGTCTGAAATGAGATCTGAATTTGTATTTGATGCTCATTTGTAAGTTAATTGATATCTAAACATTACTTTCAAATTATTTGTTTTATTAACAGCATATTAAAATTACATGTATTTACACCATTAGTCTATTTTATGCATAAGTAATGAAGCAGAGTAGAAGTAATAACAATGAATAAAACTGTCTTCATCATCAGAATTACTAGTTTTATACAGTGCTTTAGTTTATTTTCATTGCCTCCTATTTGCAATATGCTCTATAGTAAATTAGCTGCAATAACCACAAAATTTGAATAAATCCGAGGTCTGTTACAAAAATTACACTTTTCTGAACTGACTTTTATCTTGGGTCAGATCTAAATTATTGAAGAATGCCTGTTAGAAATCATTTATTGTTTTTATATATATTGCTCATATTTAAAATTGCTGTATGGCTATTTTGAAATGAAAGTTGTAGAGATGAAAAGAGACCAAAAACAACAAGCAGTTGTCTTGGGACAGTAAGAAAAGAAACCAATAAAAGAAGAATCATACATGTGATTTATTTGCTGATTCAGCAGGATACTTACATGTGACTTTAAACAAATGAGTAGATCCTTGAAATCAATAGGACTATTCCCACTTTAAAGATATGAATGTGATTAATAAGGGACCTATGCTGGCAACATGCTGAAAGTGAGCTGTGTTTTAAATTGAAAATAATGTATCTTGTTGCTTTACTTAGATCATTAGATATTGTGACATAGCGCTGCTTGTAGTCCACAGAACACTTTTGGTGAAATTGGACTAAAACATGGTAATACTCACTGTCTAAGTCTAGACTGGCATGATTTTCTGCAAATGCTTTTAATGGAAAAGTTTTTCCATTAAAAACATTTGCGGAAAAGAGCATCTAGGTTGGCATGGACACTTTTCCACAAAAGCACTTTTTGCGGAAAAGCATCCATACCAATCTACACGCAGTTTTGCACAAGAAAGCCCCGATTGCCATTTTCGAGATCGGGGCTTTTTGGCGCAAAACGATACCGCGTTGTCTACACTGGCCTTCTTGAGCAAAAGCATTTGCGCAAGAGGGCTTTTGCCTGAACAGGAGCAGCATAGCATTTCCGCAAGAACACTGACAATCTTACATGAGATCGTCAGTGTTCTTGCGGAAATTCAAGCGGCCAGTATAGACAGCTGGCAAGTTTTTCTGCAAAAGCAGATGATTTTGCGGAAAAACTTGCCAGTCTAGACACAGCCACTGTTTATCTGCAAACAACACACACGATGGCTATGTCTACACTAGAGTGATCTTGTGCCAGAGCTATGCAAATGAGGTTAAGCGTGGAATATTGCCGAGCCTCATTTGCATATCTAATGAGCCACCATTTTTGCAGAAGAGGCTCTTGCGCAAGAAGGAGCTGTCTACACTGCCCCTTCTTGTGCAAGAAAAACCCTCTTGCGCAAATGCCGTTATTCCTGAAAATAATCAGCGTAACAGCATTGTGCAAGATGGTTTTTCTTGCACAAGAAGGGGCAATGTAGACAGCTCCTTCTTGCACAAGAGCCTCTTCCGTAAAAATGGTGGCTCATTAGATATGCAAATGAGGCTCTGCGATATTTCATGCTTAGCATCATTTGCTTAGCTCTGGTGCAAGATCACGCCAGTGTAGACATAGCCGATGTTTTCATTTATGGGTTTATTTAGAATCACAGAATTACAAATACTTTCATACCACATTTAATAAAGCCTTGATGTTTATTTAATGCTTTTCATCACAGGGAACCTTCATAGTATTCTATAAACTTACACTAGATTTATAAATTATAGTATATATAGATAGGGTACAAGGTTTTTAGATGCAATTTTGTAAGCTTCAATTTTTGCATGTCCATTTTCAGATATCTTAGGGTATCTCTACACTACAAAATTAATTTGAAATAAGAGTAGTTATTGGGTAGACACTTATTTTGAATTAGGGGGCCTCCAGCCCTTCCCAGTTTCCCCTGGTGGCCACTCTGGGCACAACCAGGAAAACTCTTCTCCTCTCCCCCAGCCCTGGGGCCTTAAAGGGTTAGGGTCTGGCCACTGGGCATATGTGACAGCCAGGCCTGCCAGCAGCCGCAGACCCTCAGCTATTGGCCGCACAATGGCAGCCAGTCATCACCCGCCAGTCCCACAGCACCCAGGGGCCGTAAATGGTGCACGCCCTCATGGACTAGTGCGGAGATCATGGACCTCATTAGGGCTTGGGGGGAGGCCCCCAACATCCATGATCTCCGTACTAGGCAGAGGAATGCGGCATTAATGTCTCAAAGAAAAGAAATACAATGTCTTTTTTTGTGGAAGTCTTCTGTGGCCAAAGGATGTGAGAAGTGTTCCCCTTCGAGGCACATCATGGGTCTTAAGGTTACATGTGCGCTACAGTCATGTTGTGTGATCACAGCTCTTGTGAACATATCTGAGTTAGTTTTAATCTAGACAGTTCAGATACTGGAATAGCAAAGCTGCAACAGTGTGGGCTAGTCACCTGACTTATTTCCCAGTTTCTGGGAAAGCTGGTACACTTGGCACTGAAGCCCCTGATACTATAGCATCATTGCTCTGGCACCAGAAACGGCTAAGTTAAAACTAGCTTGGCTATGTCTACGTGATCTGCAGTCACACACCATAAAACAGTAATGTCAATGTGTCTTAAGTTAGTAAATCCATCTAAGGCTATATTTACACCTTACAGCAACAGAGCTATACTGCCAACATAGCGCTGTCCACACTGGTGCTTTCACTGGTGAAATGTATGCCTTTTTTCACTCCACCGACTGACAATTTTGCTGACAAAAGTGTTAACATAGACAAAGCTTAAAACTTCTTTAAAGTCCAAAAGAGACCTGATGAGAACAAGTACTAAAATACTCAGATCAGAATATCAGATCCATTGCCCAGAAGCTAATGGAATACTAAGCTGTAAAAAGCTTTGTTAAGGCACAGCCATGTTGCTAAGTGCAATTGAAAAAACAATATACCATTTATATGCTTCCTTTAAAAAACCCAGCCATTAAAAATGGAGGAAATCACAACCTCAATTATTTATATTTCCTGTCTTCTGAAAAAAAGCAGCTTATCTACTTTGAAAAAACAGAGGCTTAACTAAGCCACCAAACCTTATTTTTAAAAACAGTCTTCTCACATAATGCCCAAGAGGTGTCAGTTAGTCTGACATCATATAGTTCCTTTATTTGCAGAAACTGACAGCAACCAGTATTGACAATGAACACAGAGCTTATTTACTGAGCATGCACTATTGTTCAATGCAATTTCCTTTTTCCTAGAGTACATGCCCTTCAATGTTTTCCCCAGGAATTTAAATTTGTTTGACTATACAAGGGGAGGACTTGAGGGCTGATGTGAAAGGTATGGCCCCATAATAAAAACAAAAAAAAGTTTCACAATCGTTTTCTTATGTTAACTCATGTTTTTAAAATTATAACACAAATTAAAGTTAGTTTCTCAAGCCTACTATGAAGCACTAGATCTACATCTTTTTCAGCTTCTTGTAAGTTTTCACAGTTTTTTGGTGTCTCCTTGTGTGTTAATTACTTCCAGTCTTTCATGATATGCTCATGATCAGGCAAAAGGCTATTAGCCATATGTGTCTCTAGCTTCTGTTTGTCAGAATCTGGGAATTGTCAACCCGGGATGGATCATTTGGCGATTACATGTTCTGTTCATTCCCTTGGGGGCACCTGGCATTAGCCACTGTCAGAAGACAGGACACTGGGTTAGATGGACCTTTGGTCTGACCCATTATAGCTGTTTTTATGCTCTTTCAGAACACAAAATTCCATTCAGTAAGGAAAAAGAACATTCAGCTGTGGCTGTTGTGACTTGGAGTAGCAAGATATGAATCCCTACTTCTTTCATCCCAGGAAACACAGCACAAAGATAGGTTCAAACCACTAGTGACAATAAAGAAGATGTTGAAGGTAAATCGTCATTCATTCATGGTATGATATTCCACTCTGTGTTCAAAATTCCCTATTCTGTCCTGATAATATAGCAACTGCATTGCTGCTAGCACCTCACTTCACTCAACTGCAGATATTTTATAAGACGGGCATCTGTAAAAGCTACGTAAAGGTTGAATAGAATCCAGTAATCACTACTGTACATTTGTAAGAATCAAGCCTGTGTACTTTCTCATCTGGCTTATCAAACGCTTCTTGTTCTCTTGATTTAAGGATTCAATATAAGTGCCTTCATTAGTCAACTTCTGGACTGAAGCCTTTGTGTCTTCCAGTATATTTTCAATGGATCTCAGATTGATCCTAGAGTAGCTTTTATTACTGGAAAAAATATGTGCTGCTGTTGTAACAGATGCCTGGATGGCATTTGAAACCCGAGTGGTTTCAAAAGTAGACTTACAAGAGAGAGAATAGCAATAGTCTTCTCTGAACTTAGTAGCAAAAGTGTCTACCATCTTTACTACTTAGATCTATCCTATCTTGGCAGACACTTTCCAAAGCCAGTAATAATGGTTGCAGTAATTTTAAGACAACAGCCAAGAATCTCTCATAAGAAAGCCAGCAGGTTTTCCCAGCTTGCATTAAATTGAACTTCAATTCCAATGTATATTCTATTTGTTTCCAAGATGTGCAATCCTTTTGGACTCTTGCCAAAAAAAAGGAGGATAACAAAGCCATTACATTTATGGCTTTTTAATGTCTTGAGTACATTCTGCAGTTTATACTACCACCAGCTGGAGTAGATGTCCTCTGCACTATGCATAAGAGAGTTCCTCTTCTCTGAGCAAAGTTTGTACTTCATTATGTTTTCCACAGAAGTTTGTAGCTCTACCAAATGCACAAGCAACAACTTGTTTGGTTCAATTTACAAGCATTTAACATTTCTAAGATGTCCCAGATGCAGTTGCTGTGTCTTCTATAATCTGAACATCTAGAATGCATCTACTGGCCTACACAGCCATCAAGGTAACATATGCAATGACTTAATATTCAATACCTATTTGCATAGGTGCATTCATCAGACATGCATGCACATTTTTTGAAAAAGATAAAAGTATATCATTTTTTCAACTGCTGGGTCTTTAAATGTTGTGCCATAGGCTTCTAAATAGTCAGCTGAGGTTTTGTTGTTGTTTTTTGTGATAGTGAGCATTTGCCTGTCTTGTTCAGAACCAGGGTCCAATTTCAAGGTTAACAAGTGACAATTCACTTAACACTGGCCTCCAGTTTGTAGTCTGTGGTAGCTCTTGCTTAAAGAGAAAGTATGATGCAACAGCCATATTGGTTCATATAAACTTAATTATGTTTCCCGCACTCTTAATAGCCTCATTAAGTACTTCTAAAATTGGCTTTGATGGTGACTGGCTAATAAGGCTTTCTGCATGTTGATGCAATCCAGAGACATGGTGTTTTGTAGCCTTTTCATATATATTGTCAGAATTGGCTTGGCTGATAAGTCTGGCAAATGAAGTGCTCCTCCACTTTTACTATATAAATACATGATATGCCCCTCTCTTGATTACTGCATGCCATTCTGGTCACCTCATCTCAAAAAAGATATATTGGAATTGGAAAAGATAATGAGAAGGGTTATGGAACAAATTCCATATGAGAAGAGATTAAAAAGACTGGAATTTTTCATCTTGGAAATGAGATGGCTAAGAGAATTTATGATAGAGTTCTATAAAAATCATGAGGAGGGTGGAGAAACTGAATAAGGGAATAGTATTTACCTCTCCACTTAACACAAGGATGGTGGGTTACTCAATAAAATTAAGAGGCAGCATGTTTAAAACAAAAAAAGTACTTCTTCACACAATGCACATTCACTTATGGAACATTTTGTCAGGAATGTTGTGATGGCCAAAGTTATAACAGGGTTCAAATAAGAACTAGGTAAGTTAATGGAGGTTAGGTCCATCAATGGCTATTAGCCAAGATGAGCATGGATGCAACACAATCTCTGAGGCTATGTCTACACTAAAAGCTTCTTGTGCAAGAAGCTTTTTGCAGAAGAGATCTTCCAAAAAAACTTCTTGCACAACAGCGAGTCCACACTGCAAAAGCTCATCGAAAAAGCGATGCGCTTTTGTGCAAGAGAGCATCCCAGACTGCATAAACCCTCTCTCGAAAGGAAACTCTGATTGCTATTTACAGAAGGGCCACCAGGGCACTTGTGCTTTTTTCAATTGCCTCTTTTTGCACAAAAAGGAGTTATTCCTCATAGAAGGAGGAATACCTACACCAGAAAAACTTCTCTGTTCTTTCATTTTACTTGCTCAAAAATGCGCTTGAGGTGTGGATGCTCCATGAGTTTTTGCATAAAAACAGCTGGTTTTGCACAAAAACTCTGTAGTGTAGACCTAGCCTGAGTGTCTGTAGCCTCTGTTCACCAGAAGCTGGAAATAGATGTCAGGAGATGAATCATTCGATGATTCTCTGTTGTGTTCATTCCCTTTGAATCATCAGACATTGACCACTTTTGGAAAACAGGATACTGGATAGATGGGCCATAGATCTAATCCACTATGGTTGTTCTTACATAAACATTAACTGTAATAAGAAATATTTAGTACAGAAACTCCTTGAGATATTGATGATGTGAGATAATGATTTTTGCATTTTAAAAATCTTCACCTACTAGGAAATATCAATTTCCCAGTCACAAATGTAACATTCTGGAGTAAAAGTCACTAAAACATAGTCCAACAAGTGCTCTGACCACTGTTGTCATGCCACTGTTCACTCTACCACTAGGGATGTTAAATTTTGATTCATCAGCTAATCGACTAGTCAGTGTAATTTCCATTGACTACTTGATTAGTCCATAAGTGGGGGCACCAGCTACCCCCACAGCAAGGCACAAAATAGCCAGGCTCCTACAACATTAAAATTTCAGAACCACAGCAGAACTAGTTCCAGGGGCTGGCATGAGCTCTTGCTACATTTAAAAGGCAGAGGTGCAGCGGTGCTGTACCTCTGCCTTCTTTGCCCCCTGCCCATTGCAGAGATGATGCTGGGGGAAATGGCTTTTAAGTCAGCTCCCACCAGCACTGGCTCCTGCTTCCCACCCCTGCTGCCTCTGATACAGCAAGGTGGGGGAGGAGGGGGAAATGCGAGTAGGCAACCCGACTACCCGATAAGCCTAGGCTTATCAGGTTGTTAACTATTCAGCTACTCTTTTACATCCCCATAGAATCAAGGAACACTAGAACTGGAAGAGACATCGAGAGGCCATTGAATCCAGTCCCCTGCCCTCACTGCAGGACCCAGAACCATAGACCATCCTTGATAGATGTCTTTCTAACCTGCTCTTAAATATCTCCAGAGATAGAAATTCCACAACCTCCCTAGGTGATTTATTCCAGTGTTTAACCATCCTGACAGTTAAGAAGTTTTTCCTAATGTTCAACCTAAACCTTCCTTGCTGCAGTTTAAGCCCATTGCTTCTTGTCCTATCCTCAGAGGCCAAGGAGAACAATTTTTTCTTCCTCCTCCCTCTGACACCCTTTTAGATACCTGAAAACTGCTATCATGTCCCCTCTCAGTCTTCTCCTTTTCAAACTAAACAAGCCCAATTCTTTCAGTCTTCCTTCATAGGTCATGTTCTCTAGACCTTTAATCATTCTTGTTGCTCTTTTCTGGATATTCTCCAACTTCTCCACATCTTTCTTGAAATGTGGTGCCCAGAACTGGACACAATACTTCAGCTGAGGCCTAATCAATGCAGAATAGAATAGAAGAATGACTTCTTGTTTCTTGCTTGCAACACTCCTGTTAATGCATCCCAGAATCATGTCTGCATTTTTTGCAACAGCGTCACACTATTGACTCATTGTCAAGGGCTACGCCCCTGTTAGGGGTGTCGGCCCCCTCTTACTAGGTCTACGCAGTACCCCCACAATCCCCACGTAAAAGTCCGGGCCCTTCTGTCAGGGCATATACGGTACTAAAGGCCTAGCCGCTCTGAGAAGCCTCCCCTGGCCCGGGGTTTGCTTGTCCAGGGAAGGGAAAATGGGTGGTAGGGGGACCCGGGCCCTCCCTCTCCCCCGGGTCCCAGCCCAGGGCCCTTTAGGCAGGGTCTATGACTCCTGCCGGCTCGGCAGGGGATCCGGCCGATACACGCCGAGCCAAACTTTGTACCCTTTGCCCTGGGCTGCTTCCTACCACGCCCTGGTTCCCCCCGGGCCCCTTTGCCTCCGAGGCCGGACCTGTCAGGGTTGCGGGCACGCTCCTGCCGCCCTGGGGGTATGTCTACACTCCCCCGCTAGTTCGAACTAGCGGGGTAATGTAGGTATACTGCAATTGCAAATGAAGCCCGGGATTTGAATTTCCCGGGCTTCATTTGCATAAGACGGGCGCTGCCATTTTTAAATCCCGGCTAGTTTGAACCCCGTGCCGCGCGGCTACACGCGGCATGGAGTAGTTAGTTCGGATTAGGCTTCCTAATCCAAACTAGCTGTACTCCTCATTCCACGAGGAGTACAGCTAGTTCGGATTAGAAGCCTAATCCGAACTAGCTAGTCCGCACCCGGCTTATGCAAATGAAGCCCAGGAAATTCAACTCCCGGGCTTCATTTGCAAGTGCGGTATGCCTACATTACCCCGATAGTTCGAACTAGCGGGGTAGTGTAGGCATACCCTGGGTCGGCAGCTGCTTCCTCCGTGTTAGGGTCCGGTGTGGGCGGCGACTCTGGTCCCAGCGGCTGCAAGAACACTGGCCCGGCCTGGTATCCTCCTTCGCCCTGGGGCCTCCTCAACTGCTGGGCTCCTTCTGCCTTTATACCCGGTCACTGTTGGGAGCATGCTCAACAGGGTCGGAGGGGCGAGGCTTTCTCTACCAGCTGGGCCTGGGCTATCCCCTGCTCATCAGTGCGGGGCCTGTCCGCCCCGTCACACTTATATTTAGCTTGTGGTCCACTATAACCCGTAGATCTCTATCTAGTACTCTATTCCCCGTGGCCCTGCACTGTCACCTTCTGCTGCCCTCTGCCACTGTGACATCTGTGGTCTCAGTGGGGCAACCTCACTTTTAGTGTAGGCTAGGCTGTCTCTTCCACAGAAACACTGTCCCATAGCAGGTCTAAGAACTTAGACCTGTTTATCAGCTCTAGTGGGGTATGTCTACACTACAGCACTAATTTGAACTAACTTAATTCAAATTAGTTAATTCGAAATAAGCTAATTCGAATTAGTGCATCTAGATCTAAAAACTAATTCAAATTACCATTTTGCTAATTTGAAATAGCATGTCCACATTGAGTGGACTCTGAACCGAAGTTAAGGCTGGCTGGAACCAGTGCTGGCAGGGCATCAGGTTAGGACTTAGATTGTGGAGCTGCTACCTCAGACTAGCCGAGGGCTGTGCTTAAAGAGACCCAACCCCCACCCTGGACAGACAGTTCTCAGGGTTCCCCGCTTGCTTGTCTAACTCGATGAGGGACAGCAAAGCAGTCCTCTCTTGGAGTGCCCTGAGTGCCCACACTCGGCACATCACAGCACTCGGCCATCAGCCCGGGTACACTTGCCACAGGCTGCCATCCGGGGGTGGGGGTCAATCAGGATCCAGGAGGCCCTGCAGGAGAGCTTCCACCCCGAGGAGCCTGCAGAGCCACCCAGTCCTCCCCAACGGGGGCTCGTGCCCCATTCCTCCCTCACCTCCTTCCACTTACTCCTCCCTAGCCCCCCTTCCTAATGTAAAAAATAAAGGACACGTGTGTTCAAAAATAGAAACTCTCTTTATTTAACAAAACTGGGGGGTGGGAGATTAACCTCAAGGGAAACTGGGAAAAGGAGGTGGGAGAGGGGAAGAGAGAGGGTGGGAGAGGGGAGGGGGAAACCTGGGAGGAGGGAGCTGAAAGGGGGAAGCCAGGGGAAGAAGGAGGAGGGGAAGTATAAAACTGGTATGCCATATCTTCAGTACTGTGTACAGATGTGGTCTCCTCACCTCAAAAAAGATATTTTGGCCTTGGAAAGGGTTCAGAAAATGGCAACTAAAATGATTAGGGGTTTGGAACAGGTCCCATATGAAGAGAGGCTAAAGAGACTGGGACTTTTCAGCTTAGAAAAGAGGAAATTGAGGGGGGATATGATAGAGGTCTATAAAAGCATGAGTGGTGTGGAGAGGGTGAATAAAGAAAAGTTCTTCATTAGTTCCCATAATATAAGGACACCAAATGAAATGAGTGGACAGCAGGTTTAAAACTAATAAGAAAAAGTTCCTCTTCACACAGCACATAGTCAACCTGTGGAACTCCTTGCCACAGGATGCTGTGAAGGCTAGAACTATAACAGAGTTTAAAGAGAAGTTAGATAAATTCATGGAGGTTGAGTCCATGGAGTGCTATTAGCCAGGGGGTAGGAACGGTATCCCTGGCCTCTGTTTGTGGAAGGCTGGAGATGGACGACACGAGTGTTCCCTGGCAAGCCTGGCACATTTCAAATGCTGCCTGCTGCCGGCTGGCACTGGTACTGAATTAAGTTAGTTCGAATTAGTGCTGTAGTGTAGACATACCCTCTTTATGTAGTCTAATCAGCTTTATCTATAAATTATGAAAGACGGGCATGTCAAACAGTGTCAGTGATTCTTAGGCAGGGCCTACTCCACCAAGGAAAACACCTGTGCTCCACCCTCTCTCAACTAGGAAATTGCATCCAAACCCCCTGCTTAGGGAGTGAAGTTCATCTGAAGGTGGTCAGTGCTTAATTTGTAATGAAAGAGGTGCAGAAGCTCAATCACTTTCAGACCCAAAGGTCCCAGAGCTATGAACTGCCAAGCCTAGAGGTACGAGGGCTCATCCCTGGTAAGGCCTAGCACAAATTAAGAACTGAGGGAGCCCCCCCCCCCCCGCCTTCTTCAGGCAAGCTATGTACAGTTCTGCTTTTTTTAAAATATATAAAATAAGGATAATATTTCATGACCCCCACACCGGCCAAAATTGATCACTTGGGCAGCACAGTTCAATCTGCTGTATCCAGGCAGAGTAGGTGTGTCTATATACATATGGTCTGGTCTTGGAACCTTTCCCGCCAACACTGGCTCATCAGTAGCTGTCAGGGGAAAGCTCATTCAGACTGGACTTACAAACAATAAATTGAAATTATTAAGAAGGCCAAGATAGCTGAAAAAATGCATCAACATTGTCATAAATAACAACTGTATGAGAGAGCTAATTTTTTTTCAGGCTTATCAAACCCATTATGCTTTCTCAGGTACAAGTATTTTCTCATACTGTACAGGCAGTCCCCGGGTTACGTACAAGATAGGGACTGTAGGTTTGTTCTAAAGTTGAATTTGTATGTAAGTCGGAACTGGTACATATTGTAGGGGAAACTCTAGCCAAACATTTCTCCAGAGCTCAGTTTTATTCTCCCACACCTCACTTCCCCCAGTCCTTTACTCTCAAGCTGAGGTGCCTGCTGAGAAAAGCCGCTCCGCGTCTCCCTGGTCTGCTGGGAGGGGGCGCTAGCTTCGCATCTCCCTGGTCTGCTGGGGGGAAGCAGCTAGTGCGGGGTTGCCTCACCCCGTTTGTAAGTAGGGATCCGATGTAAGTCGGATCCATGTAACCCGGGGACTGTCTGTATATGCTTTTAAAGTGTGTATTAATGATTCATTTTCAACTCAAACATCCAACCAATGACTACATTGGCAACCCTCCATGCAACTGGGGATTTGGGGAAATTAAAGGGGGCATTCTCATTAGGGGAGGCACAGGGAAATCTTTATGCCCTTTTCTGGGATATAGCATGTAGAAATACATACAGTACATATCCATTGTCTTGCGTGCTTACTCAGCCTGCATACTTCTGAAACCAAAAATAATTAATAGTCCTGTGGCACCTAAAAGACTAACATATTTATTTGAGCATAAACTTTCATGGGTAGAAACCACTTCATCAGCATAAATATGTTAGTCTTTAAGGTGGCACAGGATTTCCTGTTCTTTTTGCAGATACATACTAACACAACTTCCCCTCTGAGGCTTGTCTAAAAACAAAGGATGTGTAAAATTTAGGGGCTAGATTCTACTCTCAGTTGCCTGGGTGAAATCTCCATTGCATGTATACCTGATTCTTAGCTCCATTTCACCATTGTTGTGTTGGTGTAATGCTATAGTGTTTAAGTGAGTGTGACATCCATGGAGTCACCATGTAAACTAGTGAAAAGAAAAGAAGAATCAGGCCAATGAATGGAGTTGCACATGTGAAATAGAGTGTAAGTTGGCCTTGTGTTAATAACAAAGTTTGACATTTCTTTGCTAAACTATGCCCTGACATAGCAGTCATCATTGATCAATATTTCCTTGTATAGGTTGGACCTCCCTTGTCTGGCACCCTCGGGACCTGAGTGGTCCCGAACAAAGGAGTTTGCTGGTCAAGGGGAGGTCAAGGCTCCCTACTGGGCTGTAGGCTTTGCTCCCAACTGGGGCTGCTCTTCCTGCTGCCTGGCATTGCCTCCAGCCCCACACCATGAGAGCCCTGACAGGAACTGAGTCCCCCACTGTGACAGCCCCAGAAAAAGCTGGCACTGCTGCCTCCAATTCCTGCTGGGGCTGCACCCGAGTTACGTGCCATCCACCCTGCCAAGGCTGTACTCCCACCACCAGCGTAGCCCGGGCTGCGCTTCTGAACCTGGCCTGCCAGGGCTCGCTGATCCAGCAGTATCTGTGGTCCTGCCAGATCGTGGATGTTGCTTGACCAGAGAATCCCAGATTTTAGAGGTTCAACCTGTATTTCGTTGTTTTTGAGCACTTTATAGTCTATGGATACGCCAGTGAAGTAGTTATTCTAATTCTCAAATATGCATTTCTGGACAAAGCACGAACACTATTTCCACCTTTTCTCCCCCTTTCCCCAAGAAACCTGAACAAATTCAAATTCCAATATAATTAGGTATCATTAGGAGCCATTCTTTTCCAAATATAGTTGACAGATGCTATATTTAAGAATCCTTCTAGGACAATTTTCTTTTTAAGCCCTGATCCTGCATTCTGATCCGTGTAGGTGGGCTGTTCTGCCTGTGTGAAACCCCTTGAAGTTACAACATAGGACCAAGGCACTTAATAAGCTAATGAGTGATCTAGGATCCTCTGGGTATTTTTGTTTCTAATTTTTTTTATTTAAAGCAGGGGTGAGACTTTTCTGATCCGCACAAAAATCAGTTGGGGGCCACCCACAAGTCAAACAAAAAACTCCAAACAAACCATCTCCGATGTGACCCCCAACAGGGAAGGGAAAAGGCACTCCCCACAATCCCCTCTCACACCAGAGCCTGGGGGGGCCCAGACTAGTAGATTTTGTGTGCTCCAGCCGCACAGGGAGACAATGGGGAGGCTGTAGCACCAGTACAGGCTCCTAAATGCTGGGGAGTGGGGAGGAGAGAGGAGTCCTGAGCCTCGGAGGATGGGGTCAGGCAAGCCAGAGGTCTTAGGTTCCCAACCTCCTGATTAAATAGTCAAAACTACATATATTGTTTAACTGAATTTTCATCAGGTAGAGCTTGTGTTTTTCTTTCTATTCCTTCATGCACACATATATACGTGAATCTAAAGCTGCTGGTACTATCCTGGGCAGACTTGCCCTTCAATTAAATATAACATTACCTGCCCACATTTTTAATCAAATAAATCCTCTTGTTCATGGAAATAAAAAGTCATGTCCCCCAGATGTAAACATTCCTTCACGAGTCAATGCCATATGCTAACAGATGGTATCCCATCTGCAGTACAGTTATTGAAAATACATTGTTTTGTTCTGTAAAACAAATACAAGACAGTCTTAATAGTTTTTCAGGAATTCTTGCTTTCAGACCTTCACACCAACCAAGGGACCTCTGAATCTATTCCTATTTGCCAAACTCTGAGACACATTACAGAGGCATCCAAAATTGTTCCATTATGGGGATATCCAAAACAAGAAATAGTTGGTTCACTGTCACTCTTACTATTTGAACTGTTATTGGGTGATGAATATTATTTATATTTCTATGTAATAAAACATCTTTGTGAAACAAAATATGAGATTTTTCTGCTATTGTAATCACTTCTTTTTCTTTGATACAATTTCAAACCCACAATGGATATAAAAAATTTGGAATTTACACAATGGGGCCCAAATTCTGTCCTTGAATACACTCACATGGCTGTCAATGCTGTAACTAGAAATAGCTTATTTTTGAAGGCGGAAATGGGTTCTTAATATGGAAGTAATATGGGTAGAGAGATCCAGGGGAAAGAGGAATATGGACTAGCTGAGCATTTCAGGATGAACTATCTGACGGTATGTCTACACTACAAAGTTAATTCGAACTAACGGACGTTAGTTTGAATTAACTTTAATAGGCGCTACACTAGCGGAGCGCTTATTTCGAACTAGGTAAACCTCATTGTACGAGGACTAAGCCTAGTTCGAACTTACTAGTTCGAATTAAGGGGTGTGTAGCCCCTTAATTCGAACTAGTGGGAGGCTAGCCCTCCCCAGCTTTCCCTGGTGGCCACTCTGGCCAACACCAGGGAAACTCGATGCCCCCCTCCTGGCCCCGGACCTCTTAAAGGGGCACGGGCTGGCTACGATGCCCGTGCCAGGTGCAAGCCTGCCAGCACCCAGCTAGCAGACCCTGCACCTGGCATGGCACGAGCCAGCCACCCGATGCCCCCCAGCCCTCCCCCTCTTCCCGGGACCAGGCTCGCGGCTCCCGGGAGCTTGCCTGGGACCGCAAGAGGCGGGCATCCGCCTGGTCTAGTGCGGACATTGTGGACCTCGTCCACGACCTCTGCACTAGGCACAGGAAAGTGGCCGTCTAGGGCAGGAGAGTTGCCAGCCTGGCCACCCAGGAGCAGGTGTGTATGAAAATCAAGGGGGTCCACTGAGACCCCCGACCCTGAGCCCTGAGCTTACAATGGCCGTACTGGGTCAGACCAAAGGTCCATCTAGCCCAGTAGCCTGTCTGCCGACAGCGGCCAACACTATGGATCCTGGAGGGGATGGACCGACGACAGTGACCAAGCTATTTGTCTCGTGCCATCCCTCTCCAGCCTTCCACAAACTTTGGGCAGGACACCACTCCTACCCCTTGGCTAATACCACTCCATGGACCCAACCTCCATGACTTTATCTCACTTCTCTTTAAACTCTGTTCTAGTTCTAGCCTTTACAGCCTCCTGCAGCAAGGACTTCCACAGGTTGACTCTTTGCTTTGTGACGAACAACTTTCCATTACTAGTTTGAAGCCTGCTACCCATTCATTTCCTTTGGTGTCCTCTAGTCCTTCTATTATGGGAACTAATGAAGAACTTTTCTTTATGCACCCTCTCCACCCCACTCATGCTTTTAAAGACCTCTATCCTATCCCCCTCAGTCTCCTCTTTTCTAAACTGAAAAGTCCCAGTCTCTTTAGCCTCTCTTCATATGGGACCTCTTCCAAACCTCTGATCATTTTAGTTGCCCTCCCTTCTCCCACCCTCTCTCTTCCCCTCTCCCACCTCCTTTTCCCAGTCTCCCCAAGTTTTGTTCAATAAAGAGAGATTCTATTTTTGACCACACGTTTTCTTTATTTTGTACATCAGGAAGGGGGGCTAGGGATGGGTAAGTGGAAGGAGGTGAGGGAGGAATGGGGTATGAGCCCCTGATGGGGAGGACTGGGCTGGCTCTGTGGGCTTCTGGGGGTGGAAGCTCTCCTGCAGCCCCCCAATTGCCCCCTCTCCCCAGATGGCAGCCTGTGGCAAGTGCAGCCGGGCTGATGGCCGAGTGCTGTGATGTGCCGAATGTGGGCACTCAGGGCACTCCAAGTCAGGACTGCTTTGCAAGCGGGGCACCCCTGAGAACTGTCTGTCCGGGGTGGGGGTCGGGTCCTCTTAAGCACAGCCCTCGGCTAGCCTGAGATAGCAGCTCCACGCTCTAAGTCCTCATCTGATGCCCTGCCGGCAGTGCTTCCGGCCATCCTTAACCCCGGTTCAGGGTCCACTTAATGTGGACGTGCTAGTTCGAATTAGCAAAATGCTAATTCGAACTACTTTTTAGTTCTAGATGCGTTAGTTCGAATTAGCTTAGTTCAAATTAACTAATTCAAACTAAGTTAGTTCGAATTAGCGCTGTAGTGTAGACATACCCTGAGTGAGGCACATCAGAAAATTATCCCATTGTAAAAAAAAAAAAAAAAAAGAGAGTTGGAAAAGTAATAGAAAGCCAATGTGTTTGCACCAGCAACTTTTAGAAAACCTGAAAAATAGAATAACCCTGAAACCTAGGAGAAAATAAAAAATAAAAGAGTGGTGGTTGTAAAGAAGCTGTGATTTTGTTGTTGTTCAAAAGTTGCATCCAAAGTTTGTTAAAGTTGTAGTTTTGGTGTGATTGGTTTAAGTACCATAAGAAAACAAACACACATGCAGAGTGGAAACAGGTTGCCTGCAGAATGTGTCCTGATTGACTCCCAAAGATTATAATAGATTTTGCATTATAATAAAAAGCCAAAGCAGCCTTGCATGTAGTGAAAAATACCTGGAAGGGTTTCTCATTGAAAAATCCAGATCGATTTTGTTTCCAATTTCATACACCAAGGCTGCGTCTAGACTGGCAAGTTTTTCCACAAAAGCAGCTGCTTTTGTGGAAAAACTTGCCAGCTGTCTACACTGGCCACTTTGAATTTGCACAAGAACACTGACGATGTAATGTAAGATTGTCAGTGTTCTTTCACAAATACAATGACTCTCCCGTTCAGGAAAAAGCTCTCTTGCTCAAATGCTTTTGCGCAAGAGGGCCAGTGTAGACAACTGAGAACTGTTTTGCGCAAAAAAAGCCCCGATGGCAAAAATGGCGATCGGGGCTTTCTTGCGCAAAATCGCGTTTAGATTGGCACGGACGTTTTTCCACAAAAAGTGCTTTTGTGCAAAAGCGTCCGTGCCAATCTAGACTTTTTTTTTCCACAAATGCTTTTAATGGAAAAACTTTTTCGTTAAAAGCATTTGCGGAAAATCATGCCAGTCTAGACGCAGCCCAAAAGTTAGATTGGACCAGAAGTGTATCTCTAAAGAGGAAACATAGAGAAAAAATATAGTTCTGAGATGAGACTACATATTGAAGTGGTTATAAATAAGAGATTAGAATAACAAGCCAGTCTTTGTGTGTATAGCTTTTTATAGTTGCTATTGTAATATTAATTTATCTTTACACAAACCTTCTGAAGTAAGGAGGTGCTATCATCCCATTTCGAAGAAGGAGCACCATGGCACAGAGAGATTAAGGTAAAAGGTCTCAGAGGGGTAGCCATGTTACTCTGTACCTTTAAAAACAACAAGTAGTCCTGTGGCACCATAAAGACTAACAAATATATATTTGGGCCATCTGGTTTTCTGGGATTATCACTCTGTAGGTGGAAATCTGTGCACCCTGGAAAAAAACCCAGGCTGGAGGGAATGAGATGGGGGTCTCTGATCAAGAGATGTGGTGGTGAGGAGTCAGAAACCTTTAAGTGGGTGCCCTTGCTGAATTACATGGGAGGGATATAAATATGTTTGCCTTGAACTATAACAATACTTATATATAGCAGTTCTTATATTCAGGCACAGTTCCCATTGACTTCAGTTGCAGTTGTAAATAATGATAAGGGCATAACAAGTAGGGTTTGCAGGGATCAGTTTTGGGACTGGTTCTGTTCAATATCTTCATCGATGATTTAGACGATGGCATAGAGAGTAAGATTATTAAGCTTGCAGATGATACCACACTGGCAGGGGTTGCAAGTGCTTTGGAGGACAGAGTAATAATTCAAAATGATCTGGAAAATCTGGATAAATGGTCTAAGGTAATTAGGATGAAGTTCAGTAGGGACAAATGCAAAGTACTCCACTTATGGAAGAACAATTAGTTTCACACGTACAAAATGGGAAGTGACTATCTAGGAAGGAGTACTGTAGAAAGGGATTCCTCACCTCTGCTCTGCGTTGTTTAGGACTCAACTGGAGTCCTGTGTTCAGTTCTGGGCACTACATTTCAGGTAAAATGTGGAAAAACTGGAGATGGTCAAGAGAAAAGAAACAAAAATATTAAAGATTTAGAAAACATGACTTATGAGGAAGACTGAAAGAACTGGGTTTGTTTAGTTTGGAAAAGAGAAAATTGGGCTTAAATTGTAGCAGGGGAGGCTTTAGGTTGGACATTAGGAAAAACTTCCTGTCGGGGGTATGTCTACATTACATACAGCGTTATTTTGGAATATCTTATTTCAAAATAACATGTCTACAAACAAAATGCATTTTGAAATAGCAAAACACTATTTTGAAATAGCGCGTCCACACTGACTGGACGCTGAATCGCATTTAAAGCTGGCTGGAACTGGTTCCGGCAGGGCATCAGGTCAGGAGTTAGCCTCAGGCAGCAGCCACACAAGGTATCTGAGGCTTGTAATTAAAGGGACTCTCCTGGACAGCTGGTTCTCAAGTTTCCCTGCTAGTTTGCCTACCTCGCTGAGGGACAGCAAAGCATTTTTTCTTTGCATGCTCTGGTTGCCCTCACTTGGGACACCATAGCACTCTACAGCATGGAGCTGGAGCTGGAGCTGCCCCTGGGCACTCTCGTCTTTCTTGTGGATGTGTTGCTGCAAGCCTGGCTGCACTTTCTGCAGGCTACCTAACAGCATCTGTTGTAGCCCAACCCCCACGCTGTCATCTGGACCCTCCTGTAATATGTGGAGGAGCAGTTACAGCTCCTGGATGCCAGTGTGCCCCACCACATCTGGCGTCTGGACACCAGCTCCTATATTTGGCAGTCTCCTTCACTATATAACGCTGATTCATTCCCAAAGCACATCTAACCTGGGCACTGGCTGAGGCTTATGGAGAGATACTGACTCTTTAGCCTGAAGGTTAGGGCACTTCTCTAAAATGTGGGGCATCAGTGTTAAAAAACAAAACAAACCCCCCTTCTACTACAAATCAGGCAGAGCAAAGACTTGAAAGTAAGTCTTCCACATGCCAGGTGAGTGTTCTGACTCATGGAATATCTGTTCTCTCTCTGAATTTGTCAAAACATTCCTGCCAAGCTGTTTTGGGTATATCTATCTATTGTATAAATAGATATAAAATTGTGCATAAAAGCCACTGTAACCTTGAGACTTTATTATTGTAAATGTTGTTCTCCTGTCCCTAGTGTGTGCTTCTTTCACTAGTTGCATTCTACCAACATTCTGAAGTTCTCTGGGGGAAGGGACTGTGCTTATTTTGTCTGTAAAGTGCAAATAATTATTGAGACAATATTTTAGTAATATTCTCAAATTATCTAGTTTGGAAAGATAAAATACTGAAACAACCTTTCAGGATTAAAATCTAGGATTCTACTGAATCTGTGTACTTCAACATTGAAGCTCACAGCACTAAACCCACCTCTATTGTTTAAATAAATAGGACTAATGATAACACTAGGAGGAAAATTATGACTTTTTTCTTTTGTTTTTATGTAAAGGTTTGGTAATAGAGTTTAAAAAAGAATCTCTGGTCTGTTTCTGTTTCTGGTATTTCCCTCTAAATATTTGTTCTTCTGCCATGTGACCTCATGAAAATTAAATACACTCTATGAAGAAAATCAGAAAGCATAGGGGATTAAGTAGTTTGGTTAAAAAAAGGAAAATATTAACTGTGAAATCATCATGCCAAACTATTCTACACCAATGTTCATTGGAAAAAGAAGCTGATTAGTATTGCATACACAATTTTCACTGTATCATAATGCATGTTATCTCAATTTATAAATAATATTTCCTACCCTCCCTATAGATCTAGTTTAATAGCATTCATCTGATATAGACCCTCAATGAGGGTCATATTTCTTGAGTTTTTGCTTAAGAGAGAAAAAAGTCTGTAGGTATATGTAATCTGAGTTATGATGGACTATTTCTGTCAATGGCTGATAAAAGTTTCTTTGATCTGCTTTTTGACAAGTTTACATTATTTGGACCAGATGCATTGTTAAAGATTCTCTTCTGGATGCTTCCACCATAGATTATTTCCACTCAAGAACTTTGTTCCATCCATGAACTACAGTCTGCATGAATGAAACAAATATTTAGTGGTATAGGTACGGCCTGCTTGCATATGGGTATTTCTTTTTTAATCACATATTTCTTTTTTGAACTTAAAGAGATCAAGGAAGTGCTGAGTTCTTTTTTTTAAGAAAGAATTATTCTTTCTGAGTCTTTTTGTTTTTTGTTCTTTTTTTAAAAAGAAATGAGTCAAACTCTTCCATCTGTCCTCCTTAATCTCTGTTGTCAATGGAACTTTGCCACAGTAAGGAGTAAATAAGAACTTCTGGATTTTGCTCAAATTTTGCAACATTAAAGCCAGCTTACATAACTGGCATGAAGTCAATTTCTCATGAAGATCTGAAGTACAGAGGGAAGAGAGAACAAGCTAAATCATCCCCTACATTTATAATCTTGATCTAGGAAATTCAAGTGTAGGAAGTCAAGTATGAAAATATAGTAAGCCTAGCCAAGAATGAATTTGACAAGCAACTAGTTAGGACACCAAAACTAACTGCAACCGAAGCAGGAAGCCTACCAAACAATGCGGTCCAGAGGGAGCACTGGAAAATAGTGGGAGCATTCAGGGAAGACAAAGCTGTTGTGGAGAAGCTAAATGAATTATTTGCATCACTCTTCATGCAAAGGATATGGGGGTTATCTCCACAACCAAGTCAATCTTCTTAGGAACTCTCTGAGATTGAGGTGTCAGTAGCGGAGGTGTGGGAACAAATAGATATATTAAACTATAATAAGTCACTAGGAAGAGAGGGTATTCACCCAAGGGTTCTACAGAAACTCAAATAGGAAATTGCCATACTGATTGTGATATGTAACCTATAGATTAAATCAGCCTTTTTACAAGAATACTGGAAGATAGATAATATAACACCACTTTATAAAAAAAAAAAGACTGTAGAGGCAATTCTGGCTATTACAGGCCTCTAAGCCTAATTTAAGTGACAGGCAGATTGGTTCAAATTATATAAAGAACAGAACAGAATTATCAGACACCTAGGGTGTGTCTAGACTACAGGGTTTTGTTGACAAAACTATACCTGCGTCTACACTGTTGCTGAGTTCTGTAGACATAACATCGACAGAATTTAGCAGTTTTGTCGATGGCTGTAAACCTCATTCTACGAGGAATAATGCCTTTTGTCTACAGTAGGAGTTTTTGCATCTACACTGTCCTTTGCATCTACGCTGTCATGTCGACAAAGTGGCTTGCTTTGTCGACAGAACTGGATGTAGTCTAGATGCTCTTTGTCGACAGAAGCTTTGTCGACAGTATCTGTTGACAAAACTTCTGTTGACAAAAAGCCTGTAGTCTAGATGTACCCCTAGATACAATTGGGAGAGGCAATTGTCCAGGGTCTGGTGATTCAAAAGGCCCACCTCCACATCTGCAGGAGCAACAGTGGCAGGAGCTCTATAAATTGCTGCCAGAACACTCTGCAGAGTATTCTGGGTGGCTCTCAGGGCTGGCTAGAGGATGGGGTGGAGCTAGTAGTGTGCTTTGGGAGGTGCCGATGGCTTTCATTCAAAGCCCCATGCTTTCAGGAGCACAGAGATGTCCCCTCTTGCCTAAGGGCCCAGCAAGTCTGTCAGCTCCCCTACCTAAATACATACAATAAATTAGACTCTTGTAAATATGGCTCTTGTAAAGGGAAACCATGCCTCTCCCATCTATTACAATTCTTTGAGGATGTCAAGAAGCATGTGGACAAGGGTAATCCAATCCAGTGTTGTGGCTGGATTTTCAGAAAGCCTTTGACAAGGTTCCTCACTAAAGGCACTTAAGCGAAGAAAGGAGTCATGGGACAGAAGGAAGTGTGACACTATACCAGTATTCTTCATAGAAATATTGTTATAATATGAATATGACATAACTAAGATATGTTTTAGGCAAGATAGGTCATGTAAGATATCATTGGAAAGGTTATAATTAGGGCTGTCAATTGATGTGTGTTAACACCTGCAATTATCACAGGGCAAGGTGAATACGTTAATTTTTTTAATACATTAATCGCAGGTGTTAATGCTTCACTACCCCTTTGAAGTGCCACTCCAGTGCCTCAAAGGGGCAGTGCATTAGGAGCAGTGCCTCAAAGGGGCAGTGCATTAGGAGCCTGGGATCAACTGGAGTCCCCAGCTGACCCCGGGATCTGTGCGGCACTGCCCGTTTGAAGCAGACTCCAGCTGATCCCGGGCTCCCACGGTGCTGCCCCTTGGAAACGCCGCCACTGTGTTTCAAAGGGGCAGCTGCACTGAGCCTGGGATAAGCTGAGGACTCCAGCTGATCTCAGGCTTCCACAGTGCTGCCCCTTTGAAACACCACTGCAGCATTTCAAAAGGTCAGTGCATGCAATTAATTGAGATTAAATTTTTTAATCATGCGATTAATTGTGATTAACTTTTTTAATCACTTGACAGGCCTAGTTATAATTTACCAAATATGATTATCTTGTTTGTATGCATGTATCATTTCTGATTCTAAAGCTAGAAATATTGAGTATGTAACAATCACAACTGTGGTTTGCACCGGGGAATGTTCATTGGAGAACATGCAATCTGCCTGGATGGGCGTTAGTCAGGAAATAGGACTTTGAGGAAGCTAATCTTACCCTTCCTGAGAAGTTTCCTGGGATGCTTCTTTGACACTGCAAGGTCAGGTGATCTTGTCACCTGATACTGGACACAATACTTTGGATTACTAGAATTTTCCATTAGAAGGAGGTTGTGGTCAAACTGGGAAACAAAGGATTCCTGCCATATGCAAATCCTATTTAAGGCTGGGGTGTGAGTTAATCAAGGAAAGTTCTATTCTTCAAGGAAATCCTGGTCTAAAATGATTGCTGTAAACACTTAAGACTGCACTGGGGAAGCAAAGGAGTGGCTCAAGGCTGGAAAAGTGTCTGGCCTGTGGATGTGCTTAAAACTATTTAAGATACAAAAACTACTATTTGTAGCCAGTTTCTGTAGTGTATTAAGCTGCTTTGATGTGTTTGCTATACAGGCGACCCCCACACTTAGTACCTAATTGGTTCCTGGAGAACCATTGTAAGTCGAGCTGTCATAAGTCAGACCCTTATTTTCCATAGGCGCAATGTTATAAATGCTGGTTCCATTCCTGGAAACCCATTTCATACCCTAAAAAATACAACCAGGCAGGGCGCTACTGTAACAGAGCCAGCCACAGCTCCCAGCCTTACCTGCTGCGATTCCCATGACGCCACGCAGCAGGAGAAACAGCCGTCTGCTGCGATTCCCATGAGGCCATGTAGTGGGAGAAACAGCCGTCTGCTTTGCCTCTTGGGAGTTGTAGTCCCCAGTTCACTGGGCTTGAGAGGATATGCTGGGCTGGAGCAGGGAGATCGCTAGGGACAGGCCACACAAATATCTCAGGCCCACAGAAGTGCTGATCAGGGCCTGGGACAAGGCACCAGCCTGGCAGGGTGCCAGTTCAAATGCTGCCTACTGCTGGCTGGCACTGGTACTGATGCATGGAGTCTGTGTCGTATGCTCTCATAAATGTGGGGGGTTGTAAGTTGGGCAGTCATAAGTCAGGGATCGCCTGTACCTTATAATCATTTACAATCTATCCTTTGTAGTTAACATATTTGTTTTGTTTTCTAAAAACCTAGTTTGCGCAATTCAGAACTGTGAGGAAGCTGTGTATATTGTCTTCCATACTGAGAGAGGGAACTAATTTCATGATTTTGCACTATTGCAGTTTTCTGTGCAGTGCGAGATACTTTTTACTACAGAGGGGGTGTGCACTTGAGTGCTGGGCAATCCCTAAGATGAGTCTTCCCACTCAGACCTGACATCACTTTGCATGTCCTTTTGCAGCTAGGTATATGGCCCTACCTGTGTAGCTAGAGAAGGCTTGAGGGCCTGGGACAGAATGGACAGGTTGAGGGAGTTCAGGTTGGTGTAATGGGCAGGCTCAGTGGGACCCCAGTATATCAGGTGGCTCTCTGGAAAGGAGAAGGGATGTCCCATCACAGGTAGCTCCTCTTATAGATCAGTAACTGGTTAAAAGGATAGGAATGAAAGGCCTGGCCACATTGTATGAGGGGTAGAACTGTCTGGGAGAGGCTAAAGGTGGCTTGAAGCCACTTTTACATTTCTCTATCCTCGGGCCTGCATCAAAGCCGCTATAAATTACAGCTGTGTCTCTCAGCCATTTATTGATTACCATGCTGGCACAGAATAACTCGAGTGATGTGCACTCGGATTACTTCTCCTGACATGGCCCCTGTACCAGGATCCATGAGAAGGGAACAATGTAGTGCTGCTAAACTATGCCTATGCCACCAGGAAGCCCCTTTTATAAATTTGGTCACTTTTCACAGAGAAGAGGAGAATCAGGGTCAGTGTGTTTGTCATTAAGGACCCTATCCAGTTCCAAGTAAAGTAAATTGAAAGACTCATGTTGACTTTAATGGGAACTGGTTCAGTTCATATGTGAACACTGGAGGATTTATGACATCCTTAATTTTTCATTTCCTTGATTTTAAGCACTTGAAGTTTGCAATGATGTGCAGGGAAAGTATATTGTTGTCACTTAGCAAACCTAGCTTGTGCTTGCAAAAGTCTTTTGCTTTCTGATGGGCTAAGGGATAGGGAATTAGAGCCAGATACTCAGCCAATCTGAAGTGGCATAGCTCCATTGACTACAATTGGCCCTGAAGAGTCCAATCCAATACCCAAATGAAGTTAGTGGGAATGATATTAGGAAGAATTTACCCAATGATACAGAATAAATAGGTGTCAGAATAGTCACAGAACTTTAGACTTTTCAGTACCCTGTTCAAACACGATTCTTCCCTGCTCCCCAAAATAGTCACATAATTACGGAATGTTTTTGAAAGCACATTAAAAACTCATATTTACTGCAGACAGCAAAAATTTCTCTGTGCAGCTGTTTGTGAAAGAGTAAATGAAGTGATTCTTATAAATCATTTCATTTTAATGCTATAACATTATTGCAGAGCTTTCCTTTCCTTGTATTGTTTTGTTCATTGCAAAGGGATATCTACTGTTTTTACCATAAAATAAGAGAGTTATGTAATTGTTTCTATTTAAAGCTCAATTTTGGGGGGTGTCTCTTAAGAGGCTGTAAGAATTCACTTTGTGCTGAAACTTAGCTTAAAATAAGCAAGCTTGAGATGAGAGTAAACCAAAATTTCAACATAAGGGTGTCAGTAGTTTTGACTTCTAAGTCTCTAAAAACGACATACACTTTTGGGACATTTGCAAAAACTTTCCAGGTGTTTTATTGCATTTTAGCAGCGAAAGCTTCTTTTGAGAAAAGAAAATGTTGCATGTTATTGGTTTACAATGTAGACTAAGCCCTTTTGATACCAGAATAATTGTAAAGATAACAAGATATGGAATATGCAGTGATTTCCTCCCTCTATTAGTCTTCAAAGATTTTTTTTTTCACTGCTTATTTTATAATGAAAGAGAAGTTGGGTGCTCAAACAATTCTTTACACTATGAACTGATGCAGCAAGCCCCAAGGTGCCAGGGCTACAAATTGCAAAGCCTAGAGGTGCTTAGCCCTGGCAAGCCTGGCACAAATTAAACACTTGGGGCTGCGTCTAGACTGGCGCTCTCGTATGCAAATACTTTTAACGCAAGAGTTCTTGTGTTAAAATATTTGCGCAAGAGAGTATCTACACTGGCACGTGCTTTTGCGCAAGAGCATCCCGTGCCAGTGTAGATGCTCTCTTGCGCAAGAAAGCTCCGGCAGCCATTTTCGCCATCAGGGCTTTCTGTGCAAGAAATTCCTGTCCCTGTCTACACTGCCCTCTTGCTCAAGAACACTTGTGCAAGAGGGCTTTTTCCCGAGAGGGAGCGTCAGAGTTCTTGCGCAAGAACTCACAGCCAGTTTTAGATAGCTGGCAAGATTTTGTGCAACAGCAGTCACTTTTGTGCAAAATCTGGCCAATGTAGACACAGCCTTGTTGTTGTTGGTTTGCCTCACTTCCAGACCCATGATCTAAAATAACCAAGCCAAAGAAGCTATTGATCTATCATATAGTTATGGGGTTTTCAAACTCTGAGTCATGGCTTGTAAAGGCAATCTGCTAGCTGGCTGCGAGATGCTATGTTTAGCTGCACCTCCACGGGTACAGGTGATTGCAACTCCTGTAGGCTGCAGATCACTGTTCCACGCCAATGGGAGCTGCGGGAAATGATGTGGACTGGGACACCACTTCCTGCAGCCCTCTTTGACCGGGAATGATGATCCATGGCCAATGGGAGCTGGATTCACCCATACCTGCAGAGGTGCAGGTAAACAAAGCATCTCGCAGCCAGTTAGCAGCTTGCCCTTACAAGCTGCTACCCAGAATTTTAAAACCCCTGATATAGCGTATACTGTAGCCATATTGACTGAGGAAGTGCTTCCTGGTATAACTCAGTCATCCAGCCCAGTAACCATGTTACAATATTAGAAAATAAACTGTTTCCTTAGATTCAAACCATCCCAGTATGTCAGATATATAATACTGATTTAATAACAAGTCTCAGATATCGATTTACCTGAACTGTCTGAATATTTCATACAAACGTAATTAAATAACTATAGTTTCCCATAAATATTTAAGCCTCAATCCTAACTTTATTGAGGCTCTATATGGACATGGGTCCCCTCTAGTATATTGAATTAGAGGAGCAGGAGGTCAACAGTTTCTGTACATGAAAGATAATATCATTCTGGAGTCAAAAACATTCCATAAAAACTGCTTCCTTCCCACCTCTGTTAAATTACATTCATCAATACAAAACAAGCAACCGCCAGTGTACAACAGCAAGACCCTGATCCTGCTTCACAGCTCTTGCAAGTGATAGTTCAGTCATTGACTTTGGTGGAAACAGGATGAGATTACACTGACTTTTGTTGATTTGTTTTACAATCTTTAATTTGAGCATGTATAATAGTCATTGATTTAAGATGAATGCACAGTAAAACATCTTTTCCCTCAACAATTTGAGACAAAATGATGGTAAATCTTATTTAAATACAGCTTCTTTATCCTCAGTATTAGTACATACGGTGGTTTTTTTGTGACAATACTGCCCAGTACTCAGTATTGGCACCTCCAGACACAGTACCAACACCTCCAGTCAGAGCTCAACAACTTTTCCCCTGGAGTACCGGCACTTTTTTTTTTACAAAGAAAAGCACTGAGTACATATACTAATTGTCTGAGCAAAGCGAGTCTCTGCCCTCCTCTGACAGCTTTCTCATGTGATGTGTTAATGCCGCAGCTGATCGATTTTACAGTTTCAGGGACTGAAATCAGAATTCTGAAAGATAGAAAATGGGGGACATACATTGGCTTCCTCTGACATCTGGCTACCAGAGGAACTGATGCAGCAAGCCCCAAGCCCTAAGCAACTCTGTAATCAGGTCAGTTGATTAAAGACTTGGTGGATGGCAGTCATTAACACCTTCTAGCCTACTCCTTTCTCAACCTAGTTTCAAATGTTGACACCCCGAATGACTTATTTTCCTGACTGAAAGAAAAGAACTAAGAAAGGTTTGGGTGTGGGGAGGGAGAGTGGGCACACATCTCCTGCCAGACTAGAGAGAATAGACTGTTTGGTATGTATGGGGTGGGGAGGAAGGGAGGAATAGGGTAAGGGAAAAAAAGGAATTGGCAAGCATGTCAGAAGAATGAAGGAACCCAGCACAAGGGATAGGACATAGAGGGGTTGAATGTAGTCCTTGAAATAGAGGGGGATGGAGAGTGACATACAAGGAGCTTGTATCAGGGAGAGGGTGATGGGGATGGTGGAGGAATGGAAGAGAACAAGGAGCCCTTTCTGAGTGCAATGAACTTGTTCTAAACGAATCAACACAACGTGCAAACCACTAATAGTGATTCTTTCAAAATCCTAAATTACAAAACTGGGTCCTCAACAGTGTCATTTGACAAATTAACATTTATTCTGATATAACCAGTAGCTTGAGACATTATAATAAAAGTACATACCTCTTGGGTCCCACTAATATTTTCTAGGATCTTGATGTTTCTCATTGTTACAATAAACTCTTAACAAAAGGGGTGCGTCTAGACTGGCAAGATTTTTCACACTCCTGCTCGTGAAAAAGCCCTCTTGCGCAAGAATACTTGCTCAAGAGGGCCAGTGTAGACAGGGAAGAACTGTTTTGTGCGAAAAAACCCCGATGGCTAAAATGGCGATTGGGGCTTTCTTGCGCAAAATCGCGTCTAGACTGGCCACGGATGCTTTGCACAAAAGCAAATCTTTTGCGCAAAGGTACTTGCCAATCTAGATATGCTTTTGCGGAAATACTTTTAACGGAAAAAATTTTCCGTTAAAAGTATTTCCACAAAATCATGCCAGTCTAGACGCAGCTAAGCTGATTATAACAAGAAAATTTTGGAGGCTGTACTGTGTCAGAGGCAAAAATAAAATAAAATAAGAGGTAGACCAGATCTTCATCTAGTATAAATTAGTATACTTTAGTTGGAATCAATGGTGTTCCATTGCTATCAGATTCATCCTGATTATGCTTGTATGTAAATCTTAGTTCTAAGTGTTATATCCCTGAATGCTCTAAAACAGTAGTTCTCAAAATGTGGTCCGCGACAGTCTTGCAGGTGGGCCACAGGCTTGAGGCTCACCCTCTCCCATCAGCTTCCCGCTGAGGTGGGAAGGGGTGAGTCTTATGTGCCAAATCTGGCTTACAGGGGAAGGAAATAGCTCAGTGTGCTGCCACTGTTGCTCCCATTGGCAAGAATCATGGTCAATAGGAGCAGAGGGAGGTACAGAACCAGGTAAGCACCTCCATCCCCTCGTGCCCAGACCACACATCTCCATCCGCACCTCACATACCTCTCCTGCTGAGACTCTCCATCCCTACCTTGCTCCTGCACCCATTTTGTCAGCATGGGTAGTTGTCTGGTGGTCTGCAGAAAGGTCTGTGTTGAGTGGGGAAGGATGTGGGCCAAAAAGTTTGAGTATCATTGTTTTAGAATGATACACCAGTCAGTTTTCAGAGGTAGCCATGTTAGTCTGTTACGGGAGGGAAAAAAATCTAGGAGTCCAGTGGCACCTAGAAGACTAACAGATTTATTATAGAATAAGCTTCCATGAGTTGCAACTGACCTTCAACTCATGAAAGCTTATGCTATAATAAAATTGTTAGTCTTTAAGGTGCCACTGGACTCTTTGTTGTTTACACTAGTCATTGTATTTCAAGGGCAATCATTGTAATTGTGTTATCTCATACAGCACAGTTTCTTAGAATTCTAAACAGCATGCATAAAGTGATGGAAAATAAAGAGAGACAGGTTCATTGTTAAGTTGGCCATAAAGCTACTAAATGAAATTATATATAATTTAAACATGAGTTTAAAACAAAATTAAATTTTATACATAGTAAAGAAATCCACAGGATAAATGTTTTGAATTTTCCTTTATATACAAACAACTTCTATTACACAGAAATGAAAGCTTGTCCAATGGCTGCCCGATGTCATATGAAATATATAATTCAGGAGACAATCCCTGAGATGCTCTGATGATTCTTTAGATTTACTATTTTTTGTACAGTGAGTGTATGGAGGGCCAGGCTGTGTGGTGCTATAGCACAGTAAAACATGTAACAGCAGATCCTGGTCCTCAAGAGTTTACAATTTAAGATGAAACATAACAAGGAGGTACAACAGAGATTTTGCAGGATAAGAAAACAATGAGAGGATACTGATCAGTATGATAACCAGTATTCCCAGCACAGAGGCTGCCTAACCATTGTAGAGATTTTTGTACGCATCAAAGCAGAGATTTCACCTTTCCTCCTTGCCTCTGTTGGCTCATAAAACAAAAGGTCAAGTAAGGACATTGAAATCTGAGTAATTTAGGCAGGATTCTACTTCATCCTTATTTTCCCTTATCACTTCTATTTGAGTTAACATCCAACCCTGAACTCCCATCTTTGAGTTAGAAGTGGGCTATCAGTATCACAACCTCCTTGTGTGGATTTAAGCTTTAGACTGTCAGGGAGAGAAGCCTTTCCTCCAGTCAAAGACCTCCTGATAAGCTCCACTGCTGAATTTAGTGACTTATTCCTTACCCCAAGACCATGATTCTACACTGAATATATACTCTAAGGGTACGTCTAGACTACAAGCCTCTTTTGAAAGAGGTTTTTTTGAAAGAATCTTTTGAAAAAGCCTTTTTTAAAAAAGAGCATTTAGACTACAGCCAGTACTTTCCAAAAAGCAAGCTGCTTGCAAGCAAGCCACTTGCATCTGACGAAGTGGGTCTTTGCCCACGAAAGTTTATGCTCCTACACTTCACTTAGTCTATAAGATGCCACAGGACTTCTCGCTGCTTTTGTTTTAAAAGAGAGCACCCAGGCAGTCTGGATGCTATCTTTTGAAAAAGCACAATTTGCATTATATAGTACCTTTTTTTGAAAGAACACTTTCAAAAAAAGGAGTTATTCCTTGTAAAATTAGGTTTTCTGTGGTCGAAAAAACTGCCACGTTCTTTCGATTTACTTTTGAAAGAACACAGCAGCAGTCTAGACACAGGGGAATTTTTTTTTGAAAAAAGGCCACTTTTTTCGAGAAAACCCTGTAGTCTAGACACACCCTAAGTGTAATGGCTGGGTTACAGATAACTGGGATGGTAGTGTTTGCTGAGCAGGAGGTCAAAGACAGGAGTCAAGATCAGATATCAAATCATGTCAGGAGATAGGTATTAAAGACAGGCCAGAGTGAGGACAGGGCAAAAGATGAGATCTGTATCAGTAGCAAGCCAGAGTCTGAACTGCTGCTCACTCTGGGGCAAGTTTCTGGTTTAAATAGTTGTATGGGCACTTAGGCAGTTGCTGAGTTCTGTAGTTCTGGCTTGTTTGGATTGTGCTTCCTGTGTTGCTGCTTCACCTAGTTCCTCACTTGCAATGTTTGTTACCCAAGAGTCCACAACATTGGTTTCATTGAAGGTCATTGAAGGTTTGAGGTACAGTCATGTAGGCAGTTTCTGTTACCTGTTCTTGGAATCAGCTAGGGAATAAACACAGACAAAGGTGAACTTGAGCAGCACTGAGTTTTGTTTATTAGTACGGATTCTTAATGGTAAGATGGTACTCACACACACACTGCATTCATGCTGTTTGGTTAGAGGCAGGCTGCAGACACAGCGTAGATTACTTTCGATTTCACAGGTGGCTGAAACTGGCCAGGTGTCAGCTTCCTGGAGATCAACTGTGAAGGCAACGAGGGTCCCCAGAGATTCCTTTGGATCTGCAGGAGGGCTCTACTTCTACTGGGCCATTCCCAGGCTTGGCTTGCTGTTACATCTTGTCACACAAAAGATTTCTACCTGGCTGCTTGTCTCATTAATTTATGCACTCTGCAGGGTTCTTTCTTGCCTTAAAAGGTAACAGGTGCTGGACTGCCTTATGGCTGGGTGTTTCTCATTCACACTTTCTCACTCATTCCATGAATCACATACATATTCATAAGGGTGGACATAATTATTTCTGTTTAAGCAATATAGCTTCTAAGCAAGTATCTGGCCTTAGGGTTTTGACATAATAGGAAGCTACTTAAACCACATTTGCTCTGCTAATATAAATTGGCTAACCCTCATTTGCTTAACAGGAACTAACCAAGCTCTATCTGGGAGAGCTAGAAATACAAGGGGAAAGACAAAAGAATTTGTGTCTGGCCAGCCACACTCCGATGGGGGGGTGAGTGTGTCCAGATGACCACAGTGTCAAAGATGAAGGCTGATGAAATACTCCAACCAGAGATAAGAGGGAGTCTAAGAGGTGAAGACATGCTACTACTGTACATGGACACTGACAGGACTTCAGACCTCTGATCCTTGGATCAAATCAATTTCTCCTAAGTGTAGAATCTGAGGGTTGAAGGTTAAGATTGCTGGTTGCATTTCCACTTTACAATTACTGGCTTCTAGAAGAACTAGGAGGTTAGCTCCACTTTCAGTATAGATTACAACTTCCTCAAGCCTACTCAAAATTATGTTGACTTGTAATAGCCCCACATGGCTCTTACAGCAGCCCAGGATCAATGGAATAAAGCACAGTCAAGCCACAACACCTTCAACCCCAACACATTCACAGTCATGCTGTGCAGAGGGACTGTAGTGCTGCTCACTGGCTGTAGAGTATTAAGAATACATCTGTGAGCTATTTAACACAAGCAATTGCAATGAGTGTAAATGATGTGGTGACTATGTGCCTTTCCACATATTGTATTAATCCCCAACTAAACTGTTTGCAATTGCTCTTTAATTAAGCCTTGGATTGTGTTCTTTGGTATGTTTAAAAAAATAATCATAGAAATGACCTTAATAGCTAGTTAGGGCCAGATTTTCAGAAGTGTTCAGTAGATTGCAACTCCCAATTGCATTGCAATAGGAAAGGTGCTAAGTATTTTTGAAATTCTGAATGGGACTTGAGCTCTTCCAAATATCTAGCCCCTTTTGTGGGTCCTGAATACATTCTAGAACCTGGCCACCCATCTTTAGCCTGCTCTTCTAGAACTCTATAGTGATATTGGCTGTCAATATTTAGTCAAATCTTCATTCCCATTAAGCTATCAGTTATAGTTTGGGAGCTGTTCGACTTTATTGAGAAGTATTTAGAAAAAACATCTAATGCCATGGCAATTGTATTTTATGTGTAACAAAATATATCTTGCCTTACTTATACTTATAATTACTTATGGTTCTTCACATATTTGTTAATGACAGAAAAGACAAGACAGGCACAAAGGAGACCATCTAGGGGGCTAAACATGGACTGTCATTTTATAACAATTAGATGTGAGGTAGCAACCTTGGATATAAAAGCATCTTAATATCCGTTTCCCTCTACTTTTGTAAATGTAATTAAGGGTTTTTAATTACCTTATTAGAAACACTGAAAAGCACACAAGAGGACCAGTGAAATAGACAAGATAAACATCTGTGAATTAAATATTAAAAACTTAATCAGATTAAAAATTAGAAGTCAGAAAACATAAGGAAAATACTTTGTTACTGATTCTGAGCTTAATGACACCCACAGTAATCTACTGCAACTACCTAGAAGGACATGGATTTCAAAATGACCGAATAAAGTTTGGTTCACCTGTCCATAGACACCATGGCTGTGTCTAGACTGGCCAGTTTTTCCAGAAAATCAGCCGCTTTTCCGGAAAAACTTGCCAGTTGTCTACACTGGCCACTTGAATTTCCGCAAAAGCACTGACTTCCTACTGTAAGAAATCAGTGCTTTTTATGGAAATACTATGCTGCTCCCGTTCGGGCAAAAGTCCCTTTTGCGCAAAACTTTTGTGCAAAAGGGCGAGTGTAGACAGCTGAGATTTGTTTTGCGCAAAAAAGCCCCAATCGCAAAAATGGCGATCGGAGCTTTTTGGCGCAAAAGCGTGTCTAGATTGCTTTTGCGGAAAAGTATCCGTGCCAATCTAGACGCGCTTTTCCGAAAATCTCGCCAGTCTAGACGTAGCCCATATGTACACAACAGGATTCCAAAGGTACTGACTATCTAGCAGTTCACATTGACTTCTGAGAGTTCCATATTTTTGAAAAATCAGGGCACTTATTTAGATACTTAATTATGGAATTGGGTGCCTACAGCTGAAAAACTAAAACATTGAAAAATTGGAGAGGGCTTTGAGAAGAGACATAGAAAACATGAAATGTCTGGAAAACATGCCCTATGGTGATAAACTAAAAAGATTGAGCCCACTGAGTCTAACAATAAGAGGGTTAAAGGGTGATGTAATAAAGTCTGCAAGTATCTAACCAGGGAACACAAATTTGATAATAGAGGTCATTCTGGGTTTACCAGACAAAGGTATAACGAGATCCCCAATGGCTGGAAGTAGAGCTGGACAGTTCTAGACTTGAAATAAGACACGTTTTTAGCAGCATGGGTAATTGACCACTGGAACAACTTACCAAGAGTTTTGCTGGAAATTAGAAAAACATCATCTTGATTATTTTTTAAATGAGAGATGCTGTAGTTCAAATAGGTATTAATTCAGAGAAGTTCTGAGATTCAACAGAAAAAAATGGTCAAATTGCTTTTGTGACATTTTTCGGGCTCCACGAGTCATAATTTTTCAATCCTGTTTGTCTGAAAAACTGTTATTCAGATCCACATTTAAGCATACAGTCTGGCATTACAGCACAAAATCTGAAGAATAAAGACAGAAGTATAGGGGGAAGGGATGAAGAAAACAAATGGTCAGAGGCATAAGCAGACTTGTATCACATTTTTTTTAAACTCATAAATATTTTTTGGAGGCAGCAACGATTTTGGGAATTAAGAGGAATGCAGATAAAGGCATATCAAATAGCAGGGGGTTTTAAAGCAGAAGGCATGAGAGACATAGGACAGTGAGGGCAAAATGTCAGGCGAATAAAGCTGAGTAACAGAAGCAAAGCAGTGGTCTGAGAGAGGCAGGTTGTGTAAGTATGCCAGCAACCAAAGGAAATATAGTGATAGGAAAAAGTATCCAACATCCAACTTTCAAAGCTGGCTGAGTAATAACAAAAGGCATCTGAAGGCTTTTTTTGTTACTGCTGTTCCCCATGTGGAGGTGAGAGAAGAAGCCATGGGGCTCAATACTTAGTTAAGGCCCATTAGGTCTATTGGCCTAATGGTTGCACAAATCAGGTAACAGACTCAAACCTAATCTATCATCATGGCTAGGGATCCCAAAAAATGCACCCAGTTGCTTCTGAGTAAAACCGCTTCCTGGGGGCTAGTGTGTTTAAACATCACAATTCAAATATCATCTTAAATCAAAAGCAGTGTTTCCCCAAATCTAATTTCTCTAGCCACTTGCTCGTGCTCAGGGTTTGTTTCCTCAAACGCTGGCATTTCCATAAGCCTTTCCCTTCAAGACTTCTGCGCCAGCCTCTCTCTCTTCCTTTTTCTCAGGCTGGTATAGGAAGCCCCTTTCTCTCCAGGTAGAAAACTTCCCTTAAGTGAGCTGCTTGATAGCCTTTTATCAAAGGAACAGGTGATGGGCAGTCTTCCACCAGATCCATGAATGCATGCCCATAAAATAATCACAGGTTGCACTAAGCCCAAAGGGCCATCCTGTGACACCAGCCCTTAGTGATTGACATTAATGACCATTTTGTAATGTCAAATGCTGTTGTCTGAGAGATGGTGAATTTACTCATGAATAGTTTCATGTTGCACATGGGCATTTTCATGGTAAAAATTCTTAGGAGGAAGGTGATTTTACCAATAATGTTTAGCATTTCCACAACTTTTGAACAAACACATATAGTGATACAATAGTGCGATATGAGTATAACCCCTAAGTTTTATTATGCTTTTAGACCTGATGAAATTATTTCATTCAGTTTTGACCATGCTAAAGTAACCTCTGTAATCAGAGCTACTTGGAGGCTGAAAATCTGAATATTTATGAGTAAGGGATTAATGATTAAGATCAAAGCACCCCTGGGTTGCTCATAGGATACTCTCTTCTATTCATATAACTAAACTAAATAATGTCACAATATTTAAAAGTCAGAGCTCACCAAAGGTGAGTGAGCCTGCCTCAGGTACTGACTTTGATACCCAAATCTGTCCTAAGGGCAGTGGTTTTTAACTAGTATGGAATATTTCTCATATGTAAATAAGCATATGTGATGTGATAGCAACTGAAAAGTAATAGAAATGAGGAGACATACTAAAAAAGATAACAAAAAGGAAATGTTGAAGAGTTCTTCACTAGCTTTCTAGGGTTTGTGGGGATGGTTACCATGAGTTAAAAGGGTGAATACTTCAGAAGATAATAATCCTGGAGTACGGGCATTCAATCTGTCCTTTGGAAATGGACTTAACATTATATACATAAATGTTTTTAAAGTAACTGAATCTTATTCAAATGCATAAGAGATCCCTTGCAGTTCAGGTCTGGGAGAAATGGGATTTTAATGCTCCATTGGAATAAATAGACCAGGACATTTTTTTAAGTAATGATTTCTCTTTTACTTCCTTATTTTCATAAAGTGTGGAATTTGCCAGCAGTGTTCAGCTAGACAATATATGGCCTATTGCTGAACTACAGAACACTCCCTTGCTTGAAGTAGTTAAATTCTAATGACTAAAGCTTTTACTCTAGACTTTGCAAGAAGCAGAATATAAAATTTATTAATGTATAGACTATCCTCTATTTCTGTCAAGACTATGTCCTATGAATTTAGATTAATCCGATTTAACACTGTCAAGCTTGTCCTAAACCAGTGGAAGCTCAATTAGTCCTTAATTGTGCACCAGTGAGGAAATATGCCAATTTATTTTGGTGTGCTTTGGATCAGGCCCTAATTGTCTAATGTTACACAACTGAAAGCAGTGAAACTTTCACAATTGATTTCCATGGGAGCAGGACTAGAACCCTTAGGGTGCATCTATACAGCAGGACTTAACTTGAAATAAGCTATGCAAATTGAGCTACATGAATTGCATAACTTATTTCAAAATATTTTATTTTGAGATTAGAAGCATCTACACTGCATTTATTTGGAACTAGAGCACTCTTCCTCCAACTTCCCAAATATGAATATGCAGATATGATTCAAATAACAGACTTTTTGGTAGCACAAGATAGATGAATAATGAAAATAGCACTCTACTTATAACAAGCATTTTAAGAAATATTTACACTCCTTGTACAATGAGGGTTACAGCAGTCAGAGTAAGAAGTCCTGAAGCTTGACAGTGTTTCTACATTATTTCGAAATAACTGCCTGCTGCGTAAACACAGACTAAGTTATTTTGAAATAATGCTAGTTATTTTGAAATAATGTTGCTGTGTAGCCATTCCCTTAGTTAACATTCAGATTTTTATGAAGAAATAGAACTAAACAGCAAGTAGAAACATGATAATTATCAGAAGCAAAATATAAAAGATGGCTCTTAGGTTTGAATAGAATACAATTTGTTTATACTCTGGGAAGATCAGAATCTGAGCCTAAGGAATGATTTAAACAAGAGATTTTAAAACAACTAAAAGAGGAAGATAAATATGGCCTGAAACTGAAAACCAAAACAGCAGAAAAGGAAATCAGATTTAGAAGTGTACCGTAATATAAAACCATATTTGTATACTTATACATTTTGTGCACTATGTCTCTGCCAGGAAACTACATTAGACACATCTGCATAAAATACATTTCCAATTTAACCAGTCTAGAATGACCACATTCATTTTCTAGTTCACTGCAAGGGTAAGTAATATAATAAGCACAATTTATTTCCCCAATTTAATATTTACCATGCTTTCTGAGTTAACTTATTATTAGCAATGATATGTCTTTGGCTTTCTTGGGTGTTACTGAATATGTCAAGTACACTGAAGATGTATGAACATTTAAGATAAAGATAATGATAAAAATACGATTTCAGATACAGTTAAGATAAAGATACTGTTTTCTCCCTGAAATTGCTTTATTTCTAAAAATTGTAGTTAAAAATAAACTTTAAAAATCCCTCAAGTATTCAGGAGAGGAAGATTAAAACACTTTAGAAAAAATTTGAATATGCAGATATGATTCAAATAACAGACTTTTTAGTAGCACAAGATAGATGAATAATGAAAATAGCACTCTACTTATAACAAGCATTTTAAGAAATATTTACACAGAAGAAAAAATATTGAAGCCTGATTCTGTTTTTCTTATTGTAAAAAAACTCCCATTGACATTGTTGGGATTCTTCTCTGAATAAAGAGTATAGAATGGAGTGCAGGATCAAACTTATAATAAGCAATATCTATGCGTTGTAATTAATCTACACTACAGACATCATTGAATTACTTTTATATTGTACGTTTTTTAATGCAGGAAATATATCCCATAGAGATGTACTATGTCATTTCCACAGGGGATCTTATTGGCTGCAGCTGAAGGACCAATATTTAACAACATGAAATATTCAGTGCATCCTGAAAATCAAATTAGTTAAAACCAGGTGTAACTATTTTTTCCATAGGTATCCTCTTTCTTTTTTTGATCATTTCATCATTGTTTGAATTTCAGGAGAGAAACAGGAAAGGAAAAAAAAATAGTTCCTGAGTATGTTAACAGATTTAACCACAGAGCACAATAAAAATATGTTTTTAGTATTTTTTGGGCTCAGAATGTTCATCTGAATAAATTAAAATAACAAAGACACTGGAAAAGTACAAAATGAGTACCTGACATGCTTCTTCTCAGACAAATAGTCTCAGCAATTGTTGAAATGTCTTCCATGTTAGAGAGACAAGGGGGGTGATGTAGTACTGCTTTTTGGGCCAACTTGTGTTGGTGAAAGAGACTAGATTTTGAGCCACACAGAATTTCTAAGGCTTTGTAATTGAGCAACAAAACTTTGTTGTGCATAGATGCTTTACCCCTTTATTCCTTGCAAGACAAAAGTTTTGCCCTTGCAAGTGACAGTGTAAGGGTTTGTCTACACAGCAGCATTATTTTGAAATAACAAAGTGAGCATCTACACAGCAAGCCCATTATTAGAAATTATTTCAAAATAATCGGCGTCTTATTCTGAATTCTGTAACCCTTATTTTATGAGGAATGACATCAATTCCAAAATAATTATTTCAAAATAGGGTGTGTGTAGATAGCACAGTTGTGGTTATTTTGAAATAAGTGGCCTCCAAGGCTTCCCGCAGGTGCCCTGCTGGATGCTCTGTCCACACTCATTAGGACTCTATAGTTCCCCTTCACCTGAAGGCCTTAAAGGGTTGAGGCACACAGCAGCACCAGCTTGCACTGTGCCACACAGCAGTGCTCCGGTCTGCCAACTCTGCTGCCATGTCAGACCACAGCAGTGCACCTGAACTCCCCATGGCTGCCAGCAGAGCTGCAGGCAGCTCCCAAACCCCTGCCCACAGGTGGAAGAGGCGGGCAGCATCTTGGTCTGGTTTGGAGATCATTGAAATCTGGGGAGAGGAGGCAAACCTCCAGGATCTCCACACCACATGCAGGAATGTGGGCATCTATGGCTGGATGTCTGACAGCCTGAGGGAGAGGGGACAATCTGCACCCAGGAGCAGATGAAGACTAAAGAGCTCAGGCAGGTCTATACCAGAGCCAGGGAGCACAGCTCCCACTCTGAGGCAGCACCACAGACCTGCCAATATTACAACCAGCTCCACCACATTTGGGGGGGAGGTCAGTCCTTTCTTCCCCACGGTTATGGAGTCGGGGTGGGAGACACCCATTGCCACTCTCCCAGAGGGTGAGCCTGCAGCCAAGGAGGAGGAGCAGGAGAAGGAGCAAGCTACGGGGTCTACGATGCCCACCAGCCATGATCTCACCCTGTCACCTGGTACCATCCTCCCTGGATGTTGACCAGGGATCGGACGAAACTGGGAAAAGCCCATCAGGTGAGCTTCATGAGAGTCCCATGACACATCCAAGGGGAGGCTGCGGGTGGCGAGGGGCTGCATGCTCCTTGCTTGGCCTGGGCATCACTCAGCAGCCTGTACATGTGGAGTACTGGTCTAGAGCACTCAGCCCCAGGAGGCTGCCATAGAGGACTCTTTTGCTCCTGTACACGGGGTTCCTGCACAGGCCTGCCTTAGTCCCGACCCTGTGGTGGGATACCCTCCCACCACAATCCACCACTAAGGAGTCCAGGGTCCTGTACACACACACACACACAGCAGTGCCACACATGGCACTCTTGGGGAAGCATCTGCTCCCGGGCAAGCACAGTGAGACAGAAGACACTGAGCCCCTGCTAGGGGAAGAAAGTGGAGGGGATGCCACTAGCACCCTCCCCAGCAAGCAGCATCTGCCGTTCACACACAGTTCCTCCCTCCTCCTCCAGCAGGTAGGGATACAAGTGCTCTCCCTGCGGGATGCTACCACTCTCAGTCCTGACATGTACGTAGCACAAAAGGAAGCCGAGCCACCCCGATGCCCCCCTCCTGCCCACAGGTTCCTGGCCTGGCAGGCATCTTCCCATGCCTGTTTGTCCTTGGGATGTTGGGGTGGCGAAATTCTCCCAAGAACATCTGTACCCCTGCAGGAAGGGGCCTGCTGTCCAGGCCAGCAATAGCCTTGATACAAGCACATCACCTTTGTCTGACCTGAGACCTTTCTGCCTTGTCTCTAAGGATATATATATACTGGGAACCATGGGTGGCCAGTATGCTAGGTGGGGGAAGGCACTGTAGGCCTTCTGAAGGCAGAGTGTTCTGGGGCTGGGAGGCTGGGGATGAATACTTTCCTCCCTCCCTGATGCTCTGGGGATGGGGAGGCTCAGACCACACACTCTCCTCCCTCCTGGTACTCCAAGCCAGGGAGGCTCAGGGTCATGCCTCCCCACTCCTGCCCATGGTGGCGGGGGGAGGGGCATCTGGTGTGCTGCCCCGTGTCCCTGTGATGGGGGTGGGACCTTGGCAGAAGGGGTGGGACTGGGGGTGGACAAGCCCTCAGTCCTGTGTTCACCAACTGCTCATGCTGGCAACATTAAAGCACTGCCTTGGCAGTGTTCTAACATATCTGTACAATTGCAACACCAGTATTAGGAATGATGTGGAGAAATTGGAGAAGGTCCAGAGAAGAGCAACAAAATATGACTAAAGGTCTAGAAAACATGAGCTATGAGGGAGGACTGAAGGAATTGGGCTTGTTTTGTTTGGAAAAGAGAAGACTGAGAAGCGACATAATAGCCATTTTCAGGTATCTAAAAGGGTGTCACTGAGAGGAGAGGGGAAAATTGTTCTCCTTGGCCTCTGAGGATAGGACAAGAAGCAATGGGCTTAAACTGCAGCAAGAGAGGTTTAGGTTGGACATTAGGTTGGACAAAGGGATCTAGGGGTCATAGTGGACCACAAGTTGAATATGAGTCAACAGTGTGATGCTGTTGCAAAAAAAGCAAATATGATTCTAGGTTCTATCAACAGGTGTGTTGTAAGCAAAACTCGTGAAGTCATTCTGCCGCTCTATTCTGCACTAGTTAGGCCTCAGCTGGAGTACTGTGTCCAGTTCTGGGCGCCACATTTCAAGAAAGATGTGGAGAAATTGGAAAGGGTACAGAGAAGAGCGACAAGAATGATTAAAGGTCTAGAGAACATGACCTATGAAGCCAGGCTTCATGAACTGGGCTTGTTTAGTGTGGAAAAAAGAAGATTAAGGGGGGACATGATAGCAGTTTTCAAATATCTAAAAGGGTGTCACAAGGAGGAAGGAGAAAATTTGTTCCTCTTGGTTTCTGAGGACAGGACAAGGAGTAATGAGCTTAAAGTGCAGCAAGGGAGGTTTAGATTGGACATTAGGAAAAAATTCCTAACTGTCAGGGTGGTCAAATATTGGAATAAATTGCCAAGGGAGGTGGTGAAATCTCCCTCTCTGGAGATATTTAAGAACAGGTTAGATAGACATCTGTCAGGGATGGTGTAGGTGGAGCTTGGTCCTGCCTTGAGGGCGGGGGGCTGGATTCAATGACCTCTCGAGGTCCCTTCCAGTGCTATGATTCTATGATTAGGAAATACTTCCTAACTGTCAGGATGGTTAAACACTGGAATAAATGGCCTTGGAATAAAGGGAGGTTGTGGAATCTTCATCTCTGGAGATATTTAAAACCAGGTTGGATAGACTTCTATGCTTCGTCCTGCATAAGGATGGGAGATTGGACTTGATGACCTCTCAAGGTCCCTTCCAGTTCTAGTATTCTATGATTCTATAGAGCTCTTCCAGTAGTGTAAGACACTCACCCTGATGAGGAGTAGCTAACAGCACTCGGAGCATAGCAGGTTAGCAGGTTTCACCATTGATGTACTAACTACACTGGCACTTTCCAGTGTGGTAACTTGCAGTGATCAGAGAGGTGTTTTTTCACACCCCTGAGTGAGAAAGTTTCAGTGCAGCAAAGTGACAGTGTAGACATAGTTCTAATATTTGGGACCAATCTTGCTACAACAACACTATAAACAACTTGTTTACCTTGTAAGATTTGATAAACACTGACACGCACTCTACAAACCCATTGAAATTATTCTTGTTGCATGTGGCTTTGTACAGCTTGGAAGCCATATGAAGATATTATTCGCATCTGGCCCTAAGGAACTACTCTCTGTCAGAGTAAATGAGTAAATCTATATTTTTCATTATTCCCTAAAGTCACATTTTGCTGTGAACATTTCCTACCATAGTTGAATCACTGAAGTGGGTAAATTAAAATAAGGGGAGTGAGTGTATATGTGGGGGTAGGAGGACAGAGGTGTGTGTGTGTGTGTACTCATGCACATCCTCTTACCCCAGCCTTGTACACTTAATTTTGAGATAATACAATTGGTGAAATGGCTATTATGATATACAAACTGCCAAATGTCTGTCTCCTTGGGAGATTTGTCTGAATGGATTAAGTTTTTCTTTAAGTCTGTAGTAGTTTCCTCTCACTACTTCTGCAGACACAAATGGTGATTACTGTAATTGGTCCTGAACATACCCCATCTCCATTGTGGTAATGAAAAGGAAAGCTGGAGATTTTCAGAGCTAGATTCACCAGGTGTACATCAGCACAGGTCCATTGATATCAATGGAGCCATGGTGATTTATACTAGCTGAACTGCTCATCCATTTCTATTATGGATCAAGAATTTAAGGTAACAGAAGAAGACATATATCTGCTTCAGGGATTATGTTGTCCTGTTTAGTTAAGGTAAATAAATCTACACCCTGCAGAATGAACATATTAGGAACTAAAGCCTGGCTTAAAAATTAAAAATTACACTGGGAGAAGTTTTAGGAAAAAGAAATCAAAGATCATTGTTATTACTTGTATTGTGTCAATGCCTTGGAACTGCCCATTATAGATAGAAGCCCCACTGTAGTAATACAAATAAAAAGACAATTCCTGCCCTGAAGTGCTATAACTTGGTGTGAAAGTTTGAGTATGTTTTGCATAGTTGCTTGAGGAATTTTGTACTTTGCTGATTCTGTTAAGCTCTGTTGTCATAAAACTTGCTTTTAAATCAGGCTGTCTAAGTTCTTATATCAGGACTTGCGGGAGATCATCCCAGAGCCTGATCCTATGGTGATGAGTGCCTTTAAATCAGTGGTGAGCCACCTGCGGCCCATGGGCTGCATGCAGCTCATCAGGGTTCCACCTGTGCACCTGCGGACCCCCTGTCTGTTCTGCTTCCCATTGTATCGCACACACACTGGAGCACTGGAGCCTCACAATCCTTTCCACCCCCCCATCTCTTCTAGTACTTTCAGAGTACCACTCTGTCTCCACTCCTCCCCTTCCCTGCCAGAGCTGGAATCCTGTGAATCAACTATTAGCAGCTGTTCAAGCTCTGGAAGGGAGGGGAGGAAGTGGGGCTGGAACGCGAATCAGTGGATTCATGGTGCTCCAGAATTACTGTCAGGAAGCGGGAAGTGCAGAACTCCAGTGGCCCAGTGCACAAGAGGTGTGGCAGAAGGGGGCAGACAGGGGATGTGTGGACTGCAGGTTGCCCACCTGTGGCCAACTAAGATGAAAAGGACCGCATGAGCAGCCCACTCACTGGTTGTGCCTTGCTGCTTTAAATCCTAATGAAGTCAGAACCTCCATTTTATACTTTATCTGGAAGACCACACCTATGGCAACATCATGCCCTATAGCTCCACACTACGGGTGTGTCTAGACTACATGCCTCCTTCGACGGAGGCATGTAGATTAGCCAGATCGGAAGAGGGAAATGAAGCCGCGATTAAAATAATCGCGGCTTCATTTAAATTTAAATGGCTGCCCCGATCTGCCGATCAGCTGTTTGTCGGCAGATCGGGGGAGTCTGGACGCGATGCCCCGACAAAGAAGCCTTTCTTCATCGACACAGGTAAGCCTCGTGAAACCAGGTTTACCTGTGTCGATGAAGAAAGGCTTCTTTGTCGGGGCATCGCGTCCAGACTCCCCCGATCTGCCGACAAACAGCTGATCGGCAGATCGGGGCAGCCATTTAAATTTAAATGAAGCCGCGATTATTTTAATCGCGGCTTCATTTCCCTCTTCCGATCTGGCTAATCTACATGCCTCCGTCGAAGGAGGCATGTAGTCTAGACACACCCTACGACTGAGTCAGTTGGAAAAATCCCCCACACTGAAATAGCCGCACCACTTTTTGCAGCATTTGAGTTTTGCTCACAACATTTTTTTCGAGCACTCATGCTGCCCTGGTTAGCTGATGACATATCCTGATTTGACTTCTTTAGTATTAGAATCCAGAAGAACTTATGTGAAGGCACAGCACTAGCTAAGATAACTTGATTTGCCATCACCTGTTTTCCATCCTCTGCAGCTCCATATGAGCATAGTGGTAGAATATGCATATTCATACTGCTGGAGGAAACTGAAAAATTTGCACATGGCAAGAGAACTTAAGCCCAGGAAGGAGGTATCTGAAATATTTCTTAGTAAGTGAATAGAGGCTGAACCTTTCATTTATCTTTCTGTTAATGGCACAAACTTTCTGACATGTTTTAATTTATTTTTGATTGTTCTCTTCAGTGAGATTTAGGGCTGTTGTGCTGTCATGGTAGTTGAGAGACTAAAGAGAAGGTCAATATTTCTATAAGCAGTGTGTGAAAGTCTACAGAGGCAGGGGGATTAGATTAACACTGTCAGTGCAGGAAGCTGGCTTTTCCAGGAGGTTGCAGTGAATGATTGTAAAGGCGGAGGTTCGTCTAGAAAGATGTGAATGAAGCGTAGGGGTCAAGGGCAGTCTACAGAGGATGATTTCCAGAAGGATCTCAATCCCAATCTATGCCTCTTCTCTGAAAACATTGCGACACATCCTGTGGTGTTGTGTTGCCTCTTTGCACCACATTGCTGGTAAATCATCAAGCTAAAGCTAGTGTCCCTGATTCTCTGGCTGCCATATCAAATCCTGGGGGCCTGTTAGCATTCAGTGCATTTTACAGTAGCCTAAAGGCTGTAAATCAGACTGGAGACTGAACTAGCCCAGAGTACAAAGGCAGTATTTGCTCTTCTGCCCCCTTCAGAGCTATACTGTGCACTGCATGGCTGAGCTAAAGCTTATTTAAAAATCTAATCTTATAGTTAGGATTATATATTTTACAGAAATATACTTGGGAAACAGTCTGTGGTAAAGTCTTTCTTTGCTCTTTCACGTATGGTAAGCCTGTGCAGCGCGTTAAAAGATCAGTCAACATGCTGTCACAGGCCACTGAAGCTATTTGTGGTGATGGGGTTTCTAGATTCCTCCACATCATTTGTCAATTCTCTGTATAAACTAGGCCCTACCATCACATTTGCCATTTAACTTTTTCATCCTCTTGCGAGCAGGGAATGGAAAAATTGTCTCCTAAAAGGTTGCAGACGTGAACAGTCAAGCATACTGGCACTGCTGCTAAGGATTCTTTAAAATGTAATGTTCTGCCTGAGAATTAATACACTTTACTGAGCTAAACTTCCAAAACCAGTCAAAACAAAAAAAAATAGCTCACATGGTTCTTATTCAAATGATGCAGATAGGAAGTTGGGAAGTTGGAAGAACATTCTTTAGAATGAAGCCCATACTCAAAAAAAGCATATCTAGTACAGAAGTAGACTATTTGCTGTCTTCTCCACATCTCTTTTAAAAGTTAATATCGATATAAGATTTTTTTTGTCATTCATGGTGGATTCAAAAGCTGTAGCCCACCCGTATGCAAAATGCTGCTAGATAAATTCCTTCATTATTTAACACCACCAAGCATTCCCCATAGATTTCACTCAGCAGCCATATCCTATCACATAAACACCAACACTCCCTTTCACATCATTCATCTACAGATCTGAACAATCAACAATGTAAACAAACACTTAGCTAGAAGTGAAAACATTCACTAAAAATCTAAGACTATTGTTATTAATGGCTTTCATTTTGGGAATAAAGAAATACTTTCATAAGCTTTAAAGTGCCAACAATCCACTGTTGTTTTTTTCCCCCAATGAAATACAAGATACACAAACTTAAAATGATTATATACATTTGAAGACAGTCTTGACTGTAGGTGCAAGATAATGTATTACTCTCTCAGTGCCCACAGGTACACAGCAGTATTTGAGAGGGAGGCTTCAATTCTAGATGTGTGGAAATGGTGACACCACTGCTGCCTTTTTCTGGTGGTTTTGTCCAAGAGATTTCATTTATGGTTGGGGCATTAGTGCCAGTTACAGGGAGAATGCTGCCTAGAAGATGCACAGCACCACATTTGTGCACCAATCTGTGAGGAATTTTTGCCACCTGGTAGCTAACGGTCTGGTTTCCGTCAGCAAAATCAAGCCCTACAGTTTGCATTCTTTATAAGTCACTTGTCTTTATGAATTCCTATTGTGCAAATCCATTAACATACAGTCTCATTAGCTTACCATTCAGTATTTTGCAAAGCAATGGTGCTCAGTATCACCATTACTGTACTAGTATTGCTTGTTCACTTTCAGAAATGGGATTTTAAAAACCAAAGTTTCCTTTGCTCTACATGGACTTTCTATAAGCAGATCTTTTACAGTATGTCTATACTACCGAGTTTTGTCAGAAAAACGTCCATTTTTCTGACAAAACTTGAGGAATGTCCACACTGCACTTGCATTCTTCTGCAAGAAAATCGAAAGAACAGAGGGGTTTTTTCAGCATTGATAATCCTCATTCTACGAGGAAGCCTTTTTGTGTGTGGATGGGGAAGATGGAGTTCTTATGGAAGAAAAGAAAAGAGGAAAAAGCACAGGTGCTCTGGTGGCCATTCTGTCCTAAGCAATCACAGCTTACATGCGAGAGAGCGACCATTCAGTCTGGATGCTATCTTTGAAAAAGTAGATCACTTTTTTGATGCACTTTTGCAGTGTGGATGTTCTCTTTCGGAAGAAGTTTTTTTCGGAAGATCTCTTCCGAAAGAAGCCTATAGATATACCCTCAATAAAGGGATCTGTCCCATTTTCTTTGGCTAACATTTCCTTTTTGCCCTTTGGCATACTTCATGCTGTGCCCCAGTTAACTCTTAGGCTGTGTCTAGACTACATGCCTCTGTCGTCAGAGGCATGTAGATTAGACACATAGGCAAAGGCAAATGAAGCCGCAATTTAAATGATCGCGGCTTCATTTAAATTTACATGGCTGCCGCGCTGAGCCGACAAACAGCTGATCAGCTGTTTGTCCGCTCAGTGAGCTAGTCTGGACGCTCCCCTGCCGACATCAAAGCCCTTTGTCGGCAGCCCCGGTAAACCTCATCCCACGAGGAATAACGGGGCTGCCGACAAAGGGCTTTGATGTCGGCAGGGGAGCGTCCAGACTAGCGCGCTGAGCGGACAAACAGCTGATCAGCTGTTTGTCGGTTCAGCGTGGCAGCCATGTAAATTTAAATGAAGCCATGATCATTTAAATCGCAGCTTCATTTGCCTTTGCCAAAACAACAATTCTACATGGCTCCGTCGACGGAGCCATGTAGTTTAGACGTACCCTTAGTCTCTACTTCAAAGGAGTTGTATGCACAAAAGGACAGTTATGAAGTTGATGCAAGTTTGCCTGTGCAGAAGCTGAATCAGAGCCTCCAGATTTAGACTGTAGTTTTTTAAATGCTTTGAGGTCCTTTGGGATGAAAGGCACTCTACACATCTGTGCCTATCTAGTATGAAAATATTCAAGACTAGGGAGTGTGAGAGAATGCCTAGTGTTGGTTTCATGTTGTGGCATTGAAGTATTTGCAAAATGGCTTTCTGGGTTGCAGTCTGATAGCCAAGCAGTCATATCACCATTAAAAAGATACTTTCCTGTCTTCTGGTTTACTACCTGGCAGTGCTGGAACCAGCAGATTTACAGCACCTTCATAAGCTGACTATAAAAATGGCATGTGAGTTTTGTTCATCCATTTTTTATGAGATGATTCAACTTGGGTTACATAAGGTTTTCTTCACAAACTACTTTTAAAGACCCAAAAATATTGACCTCGATACATCTGTATCTCAGGGAAGACATGGGCCCACTAGGGCTTTAACAAGACTTAATTTTTAACTTTGTGGAACTGTGTTACCTTAAAGCAGCTACATAAAGTCACAGCTGCTTCCCTTTTCCCCTTTGAAGGAGGAAGGTGAATTGAGAAATCAAGTTACTGCTGCCCTTACCTTGTGGCAGATTTGTATAATTTTTGCTGATGCCTAGAACAGGTACAAGTTCTGTCCCCACACACACCTACTTAAAGCTCTGGGAGAAAGTTTGACCGTGGGAAGGGTGCAGGCTTTTGGAGGGAGTTCTTGTGCTGGAAGGACCTTGGGGTACAGGCTCTGATCTGGGGCGCAGGATGGAGGTGCAGGAGAGTAGCAGTAGGCAACCTGGTGGCAGGTGGGACTGGGGATTGACCCAGCACTGAATACTGGTGGAGCCTAGCCCCCAGGGCCAGGAATATTCCTGGAGTCTGGGCACCACGGGCCAATACAACTCACCTCTCCTAGCAATGCTGGCTGGCCTGTTAGGAACACTCATCATCCCTCTCTGACTCCTCGCTCATGGAAGGGAGGGGTAGAATAACAGTCCTGTAAAACCAGATTCTTTCTTCAAGCCTGGAGCACTGACTCAGGCAAACTATAAAGGGGGTTGGGTGGAGCTCATGTGCCTTTATTTCCCTGTGCAGACTGATGGGAACTATGGCTTAAATATGGATGTATGAATGAGAGGACTATTCGAATTTTCAAAATCCTATAAAACATTATTTGTGCATCCTCATCTCTCTGTAACTTGCATGGCTTATACACAATGAGGTGTTTTGGAGTAACATTCGTATTGACATTAGTTTGGGATTACCAGCATAATTCCCTAATGGCTCCCACACTGATGCATCCACCACAAACTCCAGCTAATAAAATGTTTAAACCATGCAGCAGCATGTATTACTTACATATACACACAGTCAGTATGCAATGTTATATTATTAGTCTTGAATATCCAGGGCTGGAGCAACCACAGAAAAAAAAATTAGCACTTAGCACCCACTGGAATCCAAGCTCCTCAGAAGCTCTGATGATCAATGCTTCCTCTTCCCTCCCATTACCCCTTTGTGCTGTGGATTGATTGTTCCTTAGTATTCAGGAAGGGAGGAAAAGGAGCAGGGACAGGGTGTGCTCAAGCTAGAAGACAGAACTGGGCAGAAAGAGGAGGGGATGAGGTGGGGTGGGAAGAGGTGGGTTTGGGGGAAGAGTTGGAGCGGGGGTGGGACCTGGGCCTGAGACAATGTTAAGTGTTCCTGGGGAAAGTTGGAAGCCGGTGCCTGTGAGTGAACACTTGTCACTGAGAGTATGTCTACACTACCACCCTAGTTCGAACTAGGGTGGTAGTGTAGACATACCCAAAGAGACTATATCTAAACTCTCTATCCTCACACTCAATGGAAACCTGCACAACACTTTCAAAAGACAAACCTGGAGGCTTAAATTCATAACTTTGTTCAGAATGAAAAATAATGGACTGAAAAGAGATACTGGATTTATGGCTTATTATAACAACATTCCCCATCCAACTGCGCTCTCTCCTTTTGTTTTTTTTTTTGACTGGGAGGAGTGTTAATGGTCTACTTTGCCTCAAATTGTTCCTTGAAATATGTGTTAAATACTTATGCTAAGGCAGTGACACTGAGTTAGGCTATGTCTACACTATAGAGCTTGCATTCTATAGCTGCTCTAAGCTGACAGGGAAAGAGCTTGTCTCCAGCAGATGTTGGTTCAATAAAAGATGGTCCCTCATCCACCTGGGACCAGCATGGCTAGCACAATGTTACATATAAGAATTCCAGGCAACCATTACATATGTTGTTTTACTTATTAAAATGAACCTGAAACAACAGTTTCCTTATTTTCCCTAATTCTGGAAGAATTACTCTGGCTTGAAGTGCAGAATGGCCAATTTTTAGTCCTGGTCCAGTAACATTTGTCCTGGAGGGCAAGACAAGAGAGCTCCATGCTACTAGAAAAGGAAAAATGTCCATCTTTCCTAAATGATACATTTTGCTGCTTAGACTGGAAGATCTGGAAGGATCAGACTTTAAAATCTGTGACATTTTAATATCTAGAAAAACTATCGTAGGTCACAGAGGAGGAGGAGATAAGAAAATCTGTTCAACACATTCTCTGTAAAAAAGCACTTGCTATCTAGGGTAGAATTCCACATAGAGACCCAAGGGATGTGTTGTGGAGCAGGTTTGCTGCTTTATCATGGAGAAAAGTGCAAGCTTTGTCACCACTTGTCATGGACTGATAAATTGGTCACAGTATAAAGGGAACTGTAATGTAGTATAAAAAGAGTTAATTACATTTTTTAATCTAAAATCAGCCATATTGAGTCAGACCCAATATACTAGCCCAGTACATCTAGCCCAGTATCCTTTCTTCTAACAGTAGCCAAAGCCAAGTGCGTTAGAGGGAATGAGCAGCCCAGGGCAATTATTAAGTCATCTGTCATACATTCCCAGCTTCTGGCAGTCAGAGGCTAATCAATTGTTACCGATTGCTGCAGAGTCCAACAAGTTTATTATAACCTTCTATACCACCTTCTAATGATGTGCTTATAACCATCTATAATACATGTCTACTACATATATAACACTTAGTAATCATTGAAAAACATTTTACAGATGGAAGCTCAATAAAAAATTGTGAGCAAAGCATTAGTGCTAACAGGTTAAGCAGTGCACTGAATATTTCTCCTTGTCCAAAGACTATGCCCTTTTGGGATGAGTTACATGAGCTGAGGCAGTGGTTCTTAAACTCGAGTACGTGTATCCCTTGGAGTACATCAGCTCATCTTGATTTATGCCTAGTTTTAAAACAGGCTACATAAAAAACAGTACAAACTAAAATTTCATAGAATGACTCATTTATCCTGCTTTATATACTATCCACTAAACTGCAAGTACAATATTTAAATTTCAGAAGATTTATTTTATAATTATATATTGCAAAAATGAAAAAGCTATTTTTCAATAACATAAGCTTCACAGGAGTAGCTGAGTTAGTTTGCAACTGGAAAAATTTAAGAAACAATAAATAGTCTTGTGGCACCTTAGGGGGCAGATACGTAAACTGCATATCTTATTTCTAATCTATTTCAAAATAGTTTATTTTGAAACTTGGCACATCTACATAGCTCTAAATTTCAAAATAACATGCTATTTCGACACATCCCTTAACCCTCATGGAATGACAGTTACCAGGATGCCAAAATAGCACACCCATTAATTTGAAAAATATTTCAAAATATCAGGGGGCTTGTATAGATATGTGGTAACTATTTTGGAATACCTCCAGGTTACGTCTACACTGGCCCATTTTTCGGAAGGGGCATGCTAATTTTGAAAGTGGGAATAGGGAAATCCGTGGGGGATTTAAATATCCCCCGTGGATTTAAATAAACACGTCCGCCACTTTTTTTCCGGCTTGGGGAAAAGCTGGAAAAAAAGCGTCTAGACTGGCCCGATCCTCCGGAATAAAGCCCTATTCCGGAGGATCTCTTATTCCTACTTCAAAGGAAGGAATAAGAGATCCTCCGGAATAGGGCTTTATTCCGGAGGATCGGGCCAGTCTAGACGCTTTTTTTCCGTCTTTTCCCCAAGTCGGAAAAAAAGTGGCAGACGTGTTTATTTAAATCCGCGGGGGATATTTAAATCCCCCGCGGATTTCCCTATTCCCACTTTCAAAATTAGCATGCCCCTTCCGAAAAACGGGCCAGTGTAGACATAGCCCCAGTGTAGACGTACTGTTAGAGACTAACAAAACATCTAGAGGGTATCATGAGCTTTTGTGGGCACAACCCACTTCTTCATAAGTGGGTTGTGCCCACGAAAGTTCATGATACCCTCTAGATGTTTAGTTAGTCCCTAAGGTGCTGCAAGACACTTGTTGTGTTTTAAGTTTTTCCAGTGAACATAAGAACATAGATCACAAGCAAGTAAGCAAGGGATTTAAAGTGAGGTGTAACTTTGGAGTACACACAGGACAAATCAAACTCCTGAAAAGATTACAATAGTCTGTAAAGTATGAGAGCCACTGATCTAGAGCATTAGATAGACACTGCTTCCAAGCAGTCTACTGAGAACTTTGGATAGATCATGCCCGCTGCTTGATTGATTTGGAGACTTTCCAAGTGTTCTTCTACCACCTTTTACACGTGGGCCAGGCAAGATTAAGGGCCTAATCTTCCTGCTTCTGAGTAAGTAGTTCTGCTGTTGTTTTCAAAGGAAACTGAAGCAGATAACTAAATATTTAAGATGTATCCATAGGTCAAATGGTAATGTTTGGCCGGTGGCCAAGTAGTAGCTATAATATAACCACCTCATTCTATGGGGAAATCAGGGATGGATTTGTGGGAGTGGCCTAGTACAGAGGAAAAATACAAAATGATCCAGTCTGTTTTTTTCCTGCTTCCTAATGCTGCGGGACCATTATATGATCTGGTGCAGAGTCCTGGCCCACCTTCCTCTCTCACCCTTTTGGGCATAAACCGATTAAAACCATGAAAGAGAAGGAGTACTGAGAAGTTCTGAGGTGACATTGCTATATCTTAGCTCTTCTTATTGCTTGTATCATAAGAAGGATCCATAAGGCAGTGTTTTTATACTGTTTTCCCACTCATCAGCCATTCTAGGCCTTGTCTACACAAGTTAGATGCTATTGTAAGGATCCTTCTAAGTATTTGGTTTTAAGTAGGCATTTGGGACAGTTTTTGGGCTCAATCCAGATAAAAATAGTTCTAGAATTCATGACACCTGCTTGAAGCCGAAGTACAATATTAAAATTCGCATCAATTCATAGGCAATGTATAAAGTGACGCAAAATTGAGCCAGCAGCATTAATTTAACTCAGAGTCCCTTAGACCTACTAATACAGCCTACTTGTGTGAGGGAGTCAAAGATGGTTTAACTTAAATACAAAAACTAGTATACAAAGTAGGGAGGATGATTTATGACAACTTTAAAGCATTTAAGTGGACCCCATTGCAGTTGTATCAGAGGGTTCACTAATATTTATCTACAAACAAGGTAAGCAAGTACTGTGATCCTCATTGTTACAGATGGAAAACTGAGGAAAAGAGATTCTAAAGGCTGAGTTCAGAAGGGGGACATAGGGCTTGTCTTCATTAACATTTAGTTCACAGCAAGCTAGGGCATAAATCTACCCTGAAGAAGTCTGCCATGTACTAGCTTGCCATGTGGACCCTGCTGACACAGTCTAACAGTTCCAGAATGTTTGTCCACACACTGCTTTAATCTGCTCATGAGAGGTGTAAATTTTACTTCAGAGCAACATGTCATGCACTGTTTGGCCTGCATAGACAGTGCTGAAATGCATTAAAAGTTCCTGAGTGTGTGTGTGTAAAGATAATGCTGTTTCAAGAGGGATTCAGGTGCCTAAATCCAACACTGAAGCAACACTGGAGTTCCTAATTCCACTGCTCAGCTGATGCCTAACTTATAGGCACTTGAAGTTCCTAGGCACCTAAATTTCCAACAGTGAAGTCCCCCGAGTTCCTATGTTTCTTTAGGTAAACACTCAGGGTATGTCTACACTACCCTCCTAATTCGAACTAGGAGGGTAATGTAGGCATACCACACTTGCAAATGAAGCCCTGGATTTGAATTTCCCGGGCTTCATTTGCATAAAGCCGGCCGGCGCCATTTTTAAATGCCGGCAGTTCGAACCCCGTGCCGCGTGGATACACGCGGCACGGACTAGCTAGTTCGGATTAGGCTTCCTAATCCGAACTAGCTGTACTCCTCATTCCACGAGGAGTACAGCTAGTTCGGATTAGGAAGCCTAATCCGAACTAGCTACTCCGTGCCGCGTGTAGCCGCGCGGCACAGGGTTCGAACTGCCGGCATTTAAAAATGGCGCCGGCCGGCTTTATGCAAATGAAGCCCTGGAAATTCAAATCCCGGGCTTCATTTGCAAGTGCGGTATGCCTACATCTCCTAGTTTGAATTAGGAGGGTAGTGTAGACATACCCTCACAGAATAATCCCGACAGAGTCAGGCCTAAAGAGGAATGTTACTGGAAGGGGCAACACCATTATACACATTCTGTTTTCAGTTTGAGCCTGTGCATTTTAAGCTATATGTACCAGAGATTCAATATCTGCAGGGATAAATAAGTCATAAAGTACCATTGTGTGTAGAATTTTTTTTAGTAATTTATTTTTCGGTGGTTAGTTTCTCTTTTAAAAATGTGTATAGTTTTATATTACTGCCATCATAAAGCCACTTGTATTTGACCTTAAAGATCCCTGTCTATTGACCACATTTTCTTAAGCCTTATTTTAAAGAAATATTTTATTAAATTAAAACTGAAAGTAGTTCTATAGTAAAATTCTCTAACAGTAAAAATCATAATCAGGAAAAAGGCTACAGAAGAACAACTTCAAAAAAAGAATTTAAATAATTAATAAAGGATGTTAAAAGGACTTAGCTTTTAAAACCTGCTCTCTGCCTTTGAAGATGCTAAAATGTGCTACGGTTTCACTTCATTAAATGTTCAAAGTTCACTTGTCGCATGTGACTGTAGGGTTTGTAAGGGATGTGATAAAAGGCTGGGCTGATAGTGACATTTTGTATCTTGGTTTTATGAATGACCTCTACCCAAATCATAGAATCATGAAGAGGTAGTCAGGAAAGAGAAAATCACTTTTTTAGCTTATTTTTTACAACAGATATTTGGAGTCTAAACTCTCATTGAAGACTCACATAAGACTTTAGGATTTGGCTTATAATTTTCAAGAAGTGTGCATTATACAGTAATTCCTCATTTAACACTATAGATGTGTTTCTGAAAATGTTCGTGCTAAGCGAAAACGTGCTATGTGGGGTCAATTTTTCCATTAAAAATAATGGAGAATGTGGGGGTTCTGTTTCAGGTGGCGGTGACAAAGTGAATTTTTTGTTGGTGATCGGTCGTCAATGTCAACATTAGATATCTAGCAACACAAGATAACTAGCAACATAAGTCGCAGCGGTTTGGTAAAACATGAAGATAAACACGTGAGTGAACAGAGAAGCGCTGTGACTACGTGTGTTCATCTGCTCATGTGTATTACCACTGTTTTCATCAACTTATACCACTGCACGAAGTAGTCTGCCACTTGATTATCTTTGTGTTATTTTGGAGATGGTTGTGTTATTCGAAAAAGTTCCCAAAAAAAATCGTGCTATTGCAAAAACATGTTAAGCGGGCACGTGTTAAATGAATAATTACTGTACTATGTTATTCTGTGAATGCTCAGAAGTGAAGTTTCCCTTGAAATAATGAATCCTCCTTCATCCCATCTACATCTATGTATGCCTTTGTATAACTGAAGTTAGGTTTCCTTCAATAAAATCTCTTAAAATATGATTCAAACATGCTATTATACTACTTTTGACTATGCATGGCATTGTACATCCAATCCATAGAAGGCAGAGATGGGCATTCTGAGGTAGGATGTAGTATTCATAGCTTACATATCAGAGCATATACACTCTTTGATCTAGCAATAGTATCCATGCACAGTCTCTTCCTCTCACACATGCATGCACCTGGGCACATTGTTGATATATATTATGTGCGCGTACAAGTGCATGTTAACACATCTTTTGATACATTTAGGTGCAGCTCATTTTTGAAACATTTTTGCAGTGAGCTTGAATTTGACCCAGCATATATGTATGAATTGCCTCGCCCACAATGGTAATGTAGCAGTTGTTTAACAGCATACAATCCAAAGGCAGGAAATTAAGAGGGTTTCTGCTACTGGTAGGGAAAGTTTGGGGAAGAGTTTACACTGCAGTAGCATGAATAAAGTGAAAGGGCCAGAATGTAATACAATCTCAGATGTTTGTGTGCATCACCACATCTCTAGTAACATCTTTTACTGCTCTTACGCATGGAAACAAAGGTACAGATTTTCAAAGATAAATAGCAAAGCACTCCCTTCATCTGAGATTAGAATCCAGCACTGCATTACAATCTGGAAATTGTTATCATAAAAATATCAGGAGAAGTCACGAGAGAGTGTGATTAAATTTGCATATTAACCTACTTTATGAGCACACTCTCTGAGAGTACTAGGGTGTCAAATCTCTGCACATTTAAAAATCTGGTGCCTCAATCCTCCAGTGATATAGATTAGCATAGCTCTATCCATTACACTGAGGTGTGGAGCTATAACAATTTAAACCAGTGGCACATGGTAATAGCTCTTTCTGTAGATAAGGAGGTTCAGGATGAGACATTAAAGAAGCAGAGAATTAGGTAAGGGGGATCAGTTTTTAAATGTAAAGTTCTTCTCAGAAGAGAACTATTGAATTTGTAAGGTGCATACTTGGATGAGTAATGAGACATTTTTGTTTAAGATATCAGGGTGTTGTGAAGAGAGGCTGTACATCCTATTTCTCTGGCAAGATTACAAGTGCTAGGAGAACTGCAAACAGAGTGGAGATAATTAGTGGTGCTAAGACAATTACAGATATGCAGTCTTTCCTGAGCCTCTGACTCTCAGAATCTTTCAAGTATTTTTTTTAGATTGCCCTGTTAGCAAATAGATTTGTTTATTTCATTATTTTTTATTCTTGCAGTATTTTTTCTTCTCCTGAAGGAAATGCATGTTCTCTTCCCATCACCAATCTCTAACAACTTCACTGATGTCATAATTAAAGAGATGACAGAGAAAGTGCAGTACTTGCTGTGAAATGAAACTGTTAAACTAAAGAGAAGGTTAGACAGTTTAGTGATAGGATAATTTAGATGGCAATTGGCAAGATAATACAGTTAATGTATATCTGGGTATAAAGGACAAAAGAGTGGAGACCTGTGGTTTTAGACATGAGGTTCAGACATCTCCTCTGAAGTCTGTGGGAAAAAAGATACAAAGTAGTGCTTTCAGCTTTCCTGACATTGCCAGTCAGAGGTGGAAGCTGAGAGCCCTTGAGCAGGAGCTGCATCTGAATGGGAAGACTGGAGGTAGAAGAAAATTGATGATAGGTTGTTGTTAAAGCAGAGATATTTAGTGTGGGGAAAGTAACAAGTAGTAAGACAAAAACCAAGATAGTTTCTTTAAAAAAAGTGTGGGGGGGAGGAGGGGGAGGAGGGAGAATCCAAAGTACTGTTTTGAAATGTTGTTTCTTTACTGCAGAACTGCAAGTCTTGGGTGCAAATTTTTTAAAAGTATTAATAAGTAATGTGATTAATTGAAATAACATTTAGCTTAATCTAAAGTGGACCTGGAATATAACATATAAAGCCCATAGAAAGGACTTATTCAAGAGAGCTATGGCATGCATTATAATATGCACAAAGAATATTAGATCAGAAGGAAGAAACAACATTTGCAAATTGAATGACAACACAAACCATTTGGACTCAAGTGAAAGATATAAACTTTCTGGGAAAGTTTCCCAAGAAATAATTATAGGAAACTTTCAGAAACTTTCTAGGTCTGAATGACAAGCAAAAGGAGAAAGTACGATAATACTGATAATATAGGATCTCATTTACCCTGACATTTTGGAAAGTCAGCACTATTAAGTGGTCAAGAAAGAGAGGCTATTTCAGGAGTGACTGCAAGATGAACTAAATCAGCTCAAGTAGCCAGTGAGGTCTATTTGTTTTCTTCAGGAAAACAAGCCTTGTAAATAAATAAGCAGTAGGTGAATATTCAGTCATGATGAAAATAGATTTTCCAAAAGCATAACAACTAAATCTGAAATGAAGAATTAGAAAGAGCATGCGGTGATTTGAAAGAATGGGTGGGTGAATGATTTGGATAAAAGTGAAACCTGGCCAGAACTGTCATTAAAATTTTAAACCAAATCTAAATAGAATCTTCTGTTAGGTTGAGAATAGTTTAGTCAATATCTTATTTTTATGCCTCTTCACTTCCATGGTTCTAAAATGGACCAGCAACTGAAAACCCGAAATACAAACTGAGAGTTAATTTTTAAACCATGTCTGGTCCAGCTAGAACTAAGTTTTCTTATGGGATTTTTGAAATGGCTTAATCATCAGATTTTTCATCCCTATTTCTATATCAAAGACAGAGGTCCAAATACAGTAAGATTAAAAACCAAGCCTGTGAATTTTTTAGATCCTGTTCAGATTGGCTTATCACTGTCATCAGACCAGATTTCAACAAAGATGTTTTGAATTGTATGCTCCCTGTCAAATATAGCCACATTTTTTTTGTGTGCTTCTATTACGCTGTCTGAGCATTTATATAAGTGCATTCTAGGGACGTCATGGCTTCTATCAGCAGAGCATGCACATGGCAGCTGAAGAACACAAAATGTAGAAGATTTTTATACTAACTTCCATAGACCAATGGACATAATGTTTTTAGGGATGGGGGGATTGGGGCTTTTCCATGATTAAGAAAAAGCATCTTGAATGCATTTATGAAGTGTATGACTATTTGTATGTAAATAATACATTCCTTACTTATTAGCTGCATGAAGCCAGCCTTACAGGTTCTGTTTCTTAGTACTTTATTTGGCATGGCTGCTCCATAACAGACAATGAAAAAAAGTCCAAAGTGTGCTGTGTTCTTTGTATATATGCTTTTCTGTAATTTTAGCTCCCCGTTGTTTCTCTTTTCATTTGATTGCTGCATTATTCTTTTGTTAACATAGTGTAATAATCCTGAAATATTCACTCATTATAATTGATGGCATCAAATCAGATTACTTTACTTAGCAACTGTTACCAAGAAAAACCAACATAATTAAATGCATTTTTAACCTCATCTAACCTTTCTTGTTCAATGTGAAGTTTTCTGCTATCTAGGTAGTTATGATCTCTTAACAGTTAAAGAAAACATGATCTTGATAAGTGGAAGTCTGAACAACTTTCCCTTCTACAAGGAACGTTGAACAGCAGTGAGGTGGACAGTGTGAATACATAAAGTTCTAAGTGCTGTTTTTATTTACTGTTTCAAAGAATTATAATAGAAAGTAATTTGTAAAGTATTAACTCTGTTTATAAACAAACTAAGATAAATGCCTGGCATGGAATATTGCTGCTGCTCTTAATATTGTGCATAAAATAAGACTGAAGAGAAAGATGAAGAACTTGATTTCTTAAAATTTTACCTTTTTATGCTCATCTGTTTAATTTTAAATGTCCATGAAAGAAGCTGGATTAATAGCCCTAGAAGCAGGTATCCTGTTTTGCCCAGGGGATTGACTCAGCATAAGTTATAGCAAATGTTTTCACTATACCCTGCAAATGTGCAAAGCCTTGATCTTGGGGTGGGAAGGTACTTCAGTATCCCTGTTCATTCATCTCTGGCCTCTGCTGAAATGCCTGCCTGACATTTCTTCCATGATGCTATGAGTAGAGCCCTGAAAATCTGCAGATATCTGCTTTAAATCCATGGGTATCCCCATCCATGGATGTGAATGCAAATATCCATGGCTCATTTTTGCAGATATGGCTACAGATGTGGATACAAATTTTGTATGTAGAATCCTGCAAATTTGCAGATATGCATGGATATCCACATCTGTGGATGTGATATTCGTGGATCATTTTTTGGATGAGGATGAAGACATAGATACAAATTTTGTATCGATGTAAGGTGTGAACATGTGGGCTCCTTTTCCCCTCTACTGCTGTTCTGGGGTCATTTCCTCTTTGATGTCCTTCCTATGCAATCTAATTGATTTATATGATTGCACAGAATGTACAAGAGATTATGCAGAAACATTTATGTCTGTAAACTAGATTGGCCTACCTCCCAACTGGTCAATTTCAGTTTACTCAAAACAACAGCAAAAATTTGATATATCTTTAACCAAGCCATAGGGTACGAAGTATTTTCAATCAGTTCAGCTCCAGGTAGCATTGAATTAAATCTGACAGCTGGTTATGATCTCTTGGCCCAATCCAATTCCTATTAAAGTCAGTGGGAAAACTCCCATTGTCTAAAATAAAAGCAGCATTTTGTTGTGTCGTCTATCAAGCCATGCAATATATTAATACATTTACATGCCTCCGTCTCTCCCCTTAATGGCATAGAAGAGCTCAAGCATACAACGGGTTCCAGATGTTTGAAATTCATTTGGCAAGGATTTTGTTTTTCATCCTCAAAAAAACCTTTTCAATAATGTTTATTCACCACAAGAAACTGCATTGGCTTCTTGATAAAAAGGAAAGTTTTAAAAACACTAACCTGTTTATTCTAACATTTTTTAAACTCCACCCATCCCCAAGTGTAATTAATTGCAGATTAGAGTTAGTCTGCCAGGATTATCAATGCCTATTTTGGTTTGTCAGGAGTAATGGAAACTGTCCTGTGAAGTGACTCAGGACAAATTATTGTACTTTTCCCCTTCAGTTAAATACCCAGCCACCAAATTAAAGTGATTTTGCTGTTTAAAAAAAACACACCATTTTTTCAGGTTTGATGGATCACCAGAACAATCCGTGGTTGTCACCCTCCTGTGGTGGCATGCTACATGGTTCTTTTATTATAATTTATTTACATTGCATATGCACATTTATTGTTCAGAGAGGTGAGAAAATTAGCTATACTATAGGATTAGATTCACAAGGATGACTTAGGCACTTAAGTGGCAATTAAGCACTTAAATTCAATATCTAGGTACAGCTAACATTCTGAAAACCCCTGTTTAACTGCTGTCTAATACTCGAGGCATTTTCAATCCTTTGGTGCCTCTTCTGTTGCTGAGCAGGAGCACTACCTACCCTGGCTCCTGAGACTCTGAACTAGTTCAGTGTCTAACTCATGCCTAAACACATAGGTCACAAAACATAAGAAGGATATTATGTTCTCCTACACCAAATATCTCAGTGGTTATAACATTTATCTAGGATGTAAGAGATTGGGTTCAAATCCCTATTCTGCCTGAGGAAGAGTAGGAATTTGAACCTAGGTCTTCCACCTCCCAGATAAGTACCCCAACCACTGGGTTATAGGTTATATAGCAGATCGTGTTTTTCCCTCTTGAATCTGGTCCTCTTCAAACAACATACTTAAATACTCATTGGGCCACAGAGGCTGTGTCCAGACTCCATGCCTCCTTCGACGGAGGCATGTAGATTAGCCACATCGGAAGAGGGAAATGAAGCCGCGATTAAAATAATCGCGGCTTCATTTAAATTTAAATGGCTGCCCCGATCTGCCGATCAGCTGTTTGTCGGCAGATCGGGAGAGTCTGGACGCGATGCCCCGACAAAGAAGCCTTTCTTCATCGACACAGGTAAGCCTCGTGAAACCAGGTTTACCTGTGTCGATGAAGAAAGGCTTCTTTGTCGGGGCATCGCGTCCAGACTCTCCCGATCTGCCGACAAACAGCTGATCGGCAGATCGGGGCAGCCATTTAAATTTAAATGAAGCCGCGATTATTTTAATCGCGGCTTCATTTCCCTCTTCCGATGTGGCTAATCTACATGCCTCCGTCGACGGAGGCATGGAGTCTGGACACAGCCAGAGAGAATGAGGCTGGCTCTATAGCCAGTATAGTGTAGTATAGGTTGCAAGACCCAGGTTCCAATCACTATTTCCAACAAATATTTTAGGATTTATACAAATTAAAACAATGTCAACAGGAGACACTAAGACCTAATAGTCCCCACCCCCGTCTTGTGAATCTAGCCCATAATAGTTTTGTCAAGGGTACCAAGTTATCTATAATTCTCATGGGCACTCTAGCACATTTTATGGCAACTATAATGTTAAATAAGGTAACAGGACTATATAATGGAAAATGTTAACTGCCCTGTAGTACTGTTATGACATATAATATGTATAAAATTCTACAATATGACTTAAGTGTCTAGATGATTTAGTGCTTTCACAATGTATTTAAAGAGAGACATTCATTTAATGGTGGTTCAAACTAATTATGTCTTAATTTCTGTAGCAGAACATAATTGCTTATATTTGATTTGGACACACACACACACACACACACACACCAAGTTCATTTACTAACCTAGTTTTGTGGAGGAGTGAAAATTACAAAGCCATATTTTCAGCTGGTGTAAACGAGAATAGCTCCATTTACTTCAGTAGAGTTTGGGGGAAATAGCTTTTTTTTCTTTTATGTGGTGTGTGTGTATGCTAAACCCTCCCTTTAAGTCAACTGACACCCAGGAGAAAACTAGAACAGTGGTTCTCAAACTTTTTGGTCTGCGGCCCACCTTGCTCAATGCAGACCTTTCTGTGGACCACCAGCCAACCACCCATGATGACACTGAACTAGGAGCACTAATCCCGGTAGTAGTGTTGTTATTTAACTAGTTACTCAGATATACTCCATGTTGAGTAATTTCCCCAACCTGCATTAGCTTTTGCCTCTTCATCCCTGTGAACAGGTTACTTTACTTGGGTGTAGTATATAAACAACTTATTTCTCTCTTTTGGGGAGGGAATCAACTGTGTTTTCTCAGTGTTTATGGATTACAACTGAAAATCAAAAGCCCTACAAATTGATCCTCGTTCTGCACTAAGTGAGATCAAAGAGAATTTTATCACTGACTTCTATGGTAGCAGAAGCAAGGCAAATATATGTGCTGTGGTTCACATCTAACTTTACAGAAGGGCTTCTAGTTCCATTAAATGATTCAAAAGTTGCTCTCTTTTTTAGAATCAGTCAAATTAGTGTAATGCTGATTTATAACTTTACATTTATCAAAGCATAATTCTAGAGTCGCCATATGTGTGAGTATTCAGGCTCTTGCACTATGCCATCACATACCAAAGAAATTGTGAATTTCATATTAAGAAAAGTTCAGATATAGGATCAGATTTTTCAGCACTAACTCACGTTAGTAGTCCCATTGACATGAAACAGAAATCGCCATAGCAGAGAGGACCTGTTGTCCATCTGGTCCAGTAACTCACTGATAGTTTGCCAGTACCAGATACTTCAACAGAAAGGGCAAGTAAACCTTTATTGGGAAATTTAGAATAAACTGCTCCTATGGGAAATTTCTTCCAAATCCCTATCAGGTAATATTTGCCTTTTATCAAGAGTATTTAAAATACTTACAGTGTTAAAAATCTAACTACTATGAGAATGGGTGTTCTCTAGCTATGTAAATGCTTAATTTTTTTTTACTTCCCAGCATCTCTCATTTTACCCAGCCTTATCTATTGTGTCTGGTTGCCTGACTGCCATACTTACAAGTCTAATTCCCCACCCTTGGGATTAACTCCTTTAAAGAAATATCCTTTGAACAGGCATAGAGGGGCACACATGCATGCTGGTTGTAGTGCAAAAATCAAACTGTTAATCATAGTGTGCAGTTACTTTAGCATCTGTAGATATTTACTGTTGTTTACATCTCTAATTATGCAAACTATTTAGCTAACATCAAAATCACTCAAAGGGCAGGTCCATATTATGGGGCAATGTTGACCTAAGGTATGCAGCTCCAGCTACATGAATAGCATAACCAGAGTCAACATACTTTAGGTCAAGTTCCTGCAGGATTTCTACTGTAGAGGGTTGACCAGAGAAACCCTCCCGTCAACTTCCCTTATGCTTCTCATTCTGGTGATTACCAGAGTTAACAAAAGACTGGTTCATCACTCTGGGAGATTGGTCCTGTGGTTATCAATCTCCTGGTAAGTGTAGAGCTACCCGAAGAATTACATTGTTCAGAGAAATGTCCCCTTCTGCCCTCCCTCATCAGGAAACTCCCTTTTTCTTAATGTTCATTTCCATGAGTGAAATGAGAGATTCTTGAAAAGTAGCAATAACAATTAGCTTCAGGGGTGTAGCCCAGTTAGTCTGTAACTGGAAAAACTTAAAAAACAATGAATAGTTTAGTAGCATGTTAAAGACTAACAAAAGATGTAGATGGTATCATGAGCTTTCGTGGGTACAACACACTTCTTCAGATGAATGGAACATTAACAGTCCAGATCCAAGAATAAATAAGGGAAGGGAGGGGGGAGGAAGGGAGAAAAATAATTAACACTCTAATTGATTTTTATTTTCTCCCTTCCTTCCCCCCTCTCCCTTCCCTTATTTATTTTGGATCTGGACTTTTAATGCTCCATTCATCTGAAGAAGTGGTTGTACCCATGAAAGCTCATAATACTATCTATATTTTTTATTAGTCTTTAAGGTGCTACTAGACTATTCATAGTTGTTACTGGAAAAACTTAAAAAAAAAGATTTCTTTTTTATTTTATGGAGCTCTTGTCACATCCCTTACACTGCTATCAATGATTGCTATGCTAATAGTAGAGCATAATAGTAGAGCAGGTATACTTTACTCTTTCTATCACTGAAGTCAGTGAGTTTTGCCATCAACTTGAATGAAAGCAGGGTCAGGGCACAGAATCATCTAGAAGTGCCATTGAAGACTGCTCACAAAGGTATTTTCATTTTTTTAAATAAATCTGACTTTTTTTTAGGGTTGTAAGCAAGATTAAGTGAATTTTTTCTTCCTCTTTTAGGTATTGCAAGTCCCATCTTTTTCCTATTTAGCAGATTGGTCTTGCATTAATGTATAAATCCCTAAAAGTTTATGAGGACTAAGCTTTAATTTGAAGCAGTCATGGTTTTCATGTGGATGGATGAGGTCATGATAACTCTAATGAGATAGCTTAGTTGGTCACTACAATGCTACCTGTCGAAAAGAAAATTCAATACTACAGACCTAGCTTAATTGAAACAATAACAGTAATGAGAATGGCACCTACAATATTGACAACAGATTCAACAATTGTCATGCTGCTCTGCACATTTTCTGGTGTTAGCTGAACCCATTTTCCAGATGTTTATTTGGCAGGATGACAAGCCATCCTTCTTCACAGGCATCTTGAGAAATACTTCTGAGTGGGAGGCATAGTTTTTATAGAGGGATGATGAGGCAGAAGCAGAAGAAGAGTTGGAAAGTATGTGGGGAGAAGTAGGAAGAACTAGAAAGGGGAAACACGGAATGTGAGAAGCAAGAGAGAGACAGAGGGGAAACACAAGATGTAAACTTGTTTCTTTACACTAATTTCCTATTCTGTAGAACACAGTGCTATGAACAAACCACTAAACCAGAGGGTTTTCTAACTTCACTATGATGCGACCCCCCCCCCACTTCTGACAACAAAAATTACTACCTCAAGAAGGGGGGCTGAAGCCTGAGCCTGATTAAGCCCCACCACCTTAAGTGGGACAAGACAAACTCCAAACACTACTTGTCCGATCCCAGTGGGCCAAAGTCCAAGCCCAAGGGCTTCAGCCTGAGGCAGAAGGGGACCACCCAGGGCTGAAGCCTTTGGGCTTTGGCACCTCATGTTGGTGCTCAGATTTCAAGCTCAGATCCCAGCAAGTCTACACCAGTCTTGATGACACCATTAAAATGGAGTCATGACCCAGTTTGCAGTCCTGACCCACTGCTTGAGAACCTCAGCACTAAACCATCCCTGAGACTGACTTCGTGAGCTGTTAACATGGAGTGCAAATCTTAACACTATCCTAATCTTCCCTGTTTGTGAGACCAGAGTCCTGTGGAAATAACATTATGGGTTATACAACTGATGTATGGTTTGTAAAACAGATGAGCAAGGGATTAAGATTAAAGCTTTTACAGTGACTTTTGAGTCCTTCTCTTTACAACCTTAACATTCTTTTAACATAGCTTCCATAGAATGGCATGAACTCTCATTTCCACATGAAAAATATTCACACTATTTTGACGTACAAGTCAAATTACATTGTGGCAGAGCTTGGTAACAGCTCCTTGGTTAGGATGGCATGAGAGAGAGCAAGAGCTCTACTGTAAACCCTATTTTAATGCCTCATGTAAATTTTCACAGGAATGTAATTTCCATTCAGAAATTTTGTTTGTTAATACTTTCAGAGTGTTTGGAACATTTAAAGGCAATTAGTCAAACGATTTTAAAGATAGTTAAAACACTTTAAAGAGGCCAGAATTTCAGGGGATGGATGCTCAGTATTTTCTTAAACTCAGATTTGTTTCAGGTATCTCATGTTGAACTCCCAAAATACTAAGCCACCCAAAATCACTTGGCACTCTGAAAATCTTGGCCAAAATTTGACTCAGTATCTGTTCCCTATAGCTCAAAACTCATTGAATTGTAATATATCAGACATTACAGTTATATACTGTTAACAACTAAGGCACAGGCAATTGAAAGACTGATTTACAACAAACAAAAACACGTTGTACTTACAGTATAAAGTATGGTGTTTAAAAATCTGTTTCCCCTGCATTCTTTATATATTTTATGTAGACCAAGCAGACAAACAGAAGAGACTGAACTCCATGTGGGACTTTTAAGCTTCCACAGACAGTGTAAAGTGTGCCAATCCAGTGATTCAGTTACTTCCAGGGTAGATGAAACAAGGGTAAATCAAGACCAGTGTTCCCTCTAATGTTTTCCATCCATACGCAGAATAAATTTTTATATGCACTGAGGCATCTGTGACTGTGCACCAACAGTAGAAACAAAAAACCCAGCCCGCACTCTGCCAAGCAGCTGGGTGTCATTTGAATCTCTCCTGAGTGACCACACAAGCACACAATTTACAGGGAACACTGATCCAGACCCCAAGAAACTTGAGGCACTGAAAAATTCCATGGGTCAGATAAAATCATGGAGATATGGGAAACTGATTATTATGGGAAAATGTGCACCTGTGCACAGTAGTATGAAGAATGTAGCCAATACACCTATGTATCAGCAGAGAGAAGTTGGTGAGAGAGTTGGGGATTCCCCAAGATTTATGAATTCATCTAATCTCCAAAGGGCAGGAGAAAACAGTGAATGGGAATTACAAGGAATCTGCTTTGACTCATTTTTTAAAGAGCTAGGAAATTAAACACCATTGTTACCACTAAGTTTAGGCTGTTCCTTAGCATTAAATGAAAACAAATGTATATGATAAGGAACACTGGAATAAAAAAAATCTTTCAAAATCATTGAAATGGAATGAAAGGAAATTAGATAAATACTATAGTTATATAAGAATTGTATGAACCAATAGACTGTCTGTCTGTGAATCAAGCTTACTTATTTTTATGTCTTTAAAAGTCTAGTTTTTAAAACAGGAGTACAGGCAGTCCCCGGGTTACGTACAAGATAGGGACTGTAGGTTTGTTCTTAAGTTGAATTTGTATGTAAGTCGGAACTGGTACATATTGTAGGGGAAACTCTAGCCAAACATTTCTCCAGAGCTCAGTTTTATTCTCCCACACCTCACTTCCCTCAGTCCTTTATTCTCAAGCTGAGGTGTCTGCTGAGAAAAGCCGCTCCGCGTCTCCCTACTCTGCTGGGGGGGGGCGCTAGCTTCGCGTCTCCCTGGTCTGCTAGGGGGAAGCAGCTAGTGTGGGGTTGCCTCACCCCGTTTGTAAGTAGGGATCCGATGTAAGTCGGATCCATATAACCCGGGGACTGCCTGTATTCATTTGTTTCAATTTCAATGTTAACCATCAGTCTTAAGGATAATGAAGTTTTGTCAGTTTATTAGTATTATGATGTTTGTCAAAATTTACTTTAATTTCTGTAATACAACTGCAGCAAGCATCATTAAGTAGTGAACACTTAGTTCAGGACTATACAAATAAATACTATGATGTAGCATTTATTATAGTATTTACTTTTTAATAATATTGACTGTATAGTAACAGGAAAAAAATCTCATAATTACCATATTTATTTGACTATAGAATAGTCTCCCAAGAAAAGTGATGGTAATTACATCATTGGAGTAACCACAAAGCACTAGATCAAATATTAGAAATATAGTAAATGGAACAATACTCAATTGATTGGACGACTTAATAGACGCTTTAACTTTTATTTTTGTAGGAGAAATGATAAAATTATCAAGGATTTAGAAGCAAAAGTCCTATTGACTTTAATGGGATTTGTGCTTCTAAATCTCTTAGCACAATCTTTCCTTAAGATTCCAATTAAAAACCATAATATATTAACTTGACTGTATTGCAAGGTTATGGGTCAGATGCTCAGCTGGTCTATATAAGTTAATTAGCATCTGCTAAGGACCTGAACCTATATGAACCCACTGTGTGCCCAGATTTTGTTCTACATGCACATGTGTGCTCATTTCTATTGGTTGACAAAGTACTTGAAGTATAATCAAAAGCTTTATACATGGAAATGCAAATATGACACTTCCCTTAGCAAGTTCATTTTGTGTTTACCAACTGCAATTTTGCAAATGATTCTCTGTTTTTTCTATGAATATGTATGGTTTGCTTTTACAAGCTAGAAACACAAGCTAGAAAAAATTCTACCTAATGTTCAGTTTGCAACAGAATTGGCTAGGGTATGCCTCAGTCTAATTAGAATTGGACCAAATTATATATAGTAAATTTGGAGTTGAACTAGTCGATTAGAAAACAAACTCGATAAAATGTTCCTATGTGTCGCGAGAATCACAGGTCCAATGATGCATATCCAAGGGGGGAAGGACAGAACCAGGTGGACCGTTTTATCAAATAAAAATATTTATTTATAACAGTGATGAATGTATAGTATTTATTCTAAGATTTTTAATAGACCGAGTTAATAATGAATTTACAGTATTTATTATATTTATTCTATGATTTCTAGTTAAATGTGTCAGAAATATAAGGATGGGAATGGCAAGGGGAATAGTCTCTATTCTAAAAATATCCAGCTACGCTAATTAAATAACAGTGATAACTGCAAACTCTATGTACTACCCAAAACAACTACAACACTAAGCTTAAACAACAAGAAAAAAATCAAATCCTACATACCAACTGACACAGCACACGGAACATTTCAAAGATGTCAGTTGGGTTGCGAAGGCCTTGGTTACGCCCGAGAGTCGGGGGAGGAGGCTGGTCGGTTGATCAGGCTGGCAGCGCTTTGGAGTATATGGGAAGGCACACGCATGGTGGTACGTGTGTTGCGAAGACCTCCTCGAGCGAACTGTACGATGGGTATTTATCCCCAAATCTGCACATCGCTTTCCCGTGCTTGCATATTATCATATATGGCCCAATGGTCACCAAGTGGGGGGGTCTGTGTCCCAGGGGTTGGGTCAAAACTGAGCAGGTTGGGTCAAAACCGACCAGGTAAGCCCCGCAGTTCTCACGCCAAGGTGACGGGTGGGAGAGTCTGAGGCTATTTTCCCCTTTTCATACCTTCCCTTTTTCTAAAGGCAATGGTATGCAGGAAGGGTGCAGCCTGTTTCCCCTGAGGAGTACTGCTGCCCACTAAAGCAAGAGCAGCCTGGCCAAACTTTTTACTGGGGAGGGGGGTAGGTTTTTTTCTAACACTATGCAGAAAGTTTTGATATCATTACTTCTAAATTTTTACTTCACAAAGGGTGTTGTATCATTTTGGTAGGCAAACCATAACTATATTAACTAATTACTTAAACACCTCTCACCTTACAAGTGTCACAAGACTGAAGTATGTGAGGTTCTCTGTATTCATAATAGCAAATAACCTTGCTGAATGTTAACTGTTGTCTATATGGATTTTTAGAGAGTCCCCACTATACTGTCATTTTTGATTATTTACTTGGCTTCATAGATATAGTATCAGTAATAGAAATGTTTTTGTGGCATAACTGAACAAAATAATGATGCTGTCTTACTTTCTTCCACTCTTTTTGTGTATACTGCTTACAGTCATCTCCTATGTTTCCTCTAGAAGTTTTACCAGAAGAATATCTTTACAGCTACAGTTAATCATTTTTTTGGGCTAACGGTTTTCATGGTGCATTTAACAGAGATTCTCTTTGAAATCAATGTTCCCTGTAAACTTTTCCCATCCATGTGCAAGAGTTTCTCTATCCATGTGCAGAATAAATTTTGATGTGCACTGAGACACAGGTGAATGTGCACCACCAGTGGGAACAAAAAGACGTAGTTATGGGCACTCTGCTAATTAGCTGGGTGGCATTTGAATCTCTCCTGAGCAGCTGCACAAGTCCACAGCTCGCATGGAACACAGCCTGCAACCTTCTTGCCTGAGCAGCTGCTGCATTCTCTAAACAATAGCAACCTGTCAAGAGAGAAGAAAAAGTAGCTCCCTCAGAAACCAACACCAAATCTATTCTACAAGCGGTGTGGTGAGGAATTCTTGATAGCAGCCAGCCCTATAATCCCTCACAATGATTATAAATATTATCTCTTATGCACCAGGACATCTATCAACATGGAGTGAGATCAGTAGCCCTGGCAAGTCTCCTTCACTTGGTGTATGGAGAGAAACATCTGGAAACTTCTTTTAAAGATGCTGTATGCAGCTTGGAACCAGGGGCTTCAGCAATGAGTTTTCCCTTCACAGGCACCATTTATGTCTGGAACTAATAGCCCCAGCAGTAATTCCTTCCTCTGCAGCATCCACTTAATATGGGAACAGCTTACCAGAGGCAGGAACTGGAGCATCAGGGAGCATTTATGAATAGCTGGTATACATTGCTTGGCCCCATCAGGCAACTTTCATATATTTTTTCATAGCCTCCCAGGGTGGGATTCTGAAGAGATTTAGAGACAGAGTTGTTTGGAGCTGAGCTTCCTTAAACAATGGATGGGGAGAGAGAAGTGCTTAAGAATCCAGTACACAGAAACTAGCACACTCAGGCTAAGTCTACACTGCAAGCTCCTTGCGCAAGAAGCCTTTTGCTTAAGAGTTTTTGCACAAAAAAACCTTCTTGTGCAAGAGCACGTCCACACCTCAAAGCGCATTGCTTTTGCATAAGAGAGCATCCACACTGCATGGACACTCTTGCGCAAGAGAAGCTTCCTACCTTGTCCTACAATGGGGTAGACCCAGCTTCAGTTCCCTCTTCTCTGTCAGAGGGGAGTGAAAGGACTCTGAACTGGGTGTGTCTCAGCTCTCAGGACAGGACTCTATCCACTGAGGTATGTGATATTCTGACATGGAGATGTTTCAGTCTCTTCTGCTCTCCTGTTCAAGCTGTTCCACTGTAGGTACATAACGAAAAGACAATGGTGTGCAGGGGGTTGGACCTGAGGTCTTGGTCTCTGCCCCCATGGCTTTTTAAGTTTTTACATAAAATGGAGCATCTTCAACAGGAGAAGGAGCCCCATGTCAGAATAACTGATAGAGCTCTTACCTAAGTGCTTTGTTCAGATTCTTTCTCTCCATCCATCAGGGAGGGGGAATTGAGACTGGGTTCCCCACACTCCAGCTGAATATTCTAACCATTGCACTGAAAGTTATGAGATGGGTGACTCCACTTCTTCCTTGATATTGAATGGGATCTGATCAGTTAGATATGGTCAAAGGTTTAGAGCCTGCATTTGATGTAGGTGGCTGAATGCCCATTCTCCCTTAGTCCGTGAATTCATCTGGGGCTTAGCTGTGACTTAGGCTTCCATGCCGGGTTCTCCCTGTAAACTCAAAGTGAAAAGCCTTGGAAAATTGAAGAAAACATATCTGATTATTTTGCTAATTTTTATGATGACATGTTATGTGCAGTGAACTACAGTATAGGAGGCCAGTGAAATGCACATTTACCTTCTATCATGGCACCTTGAGAAAACATTGTCTCTAAATTCTTCTTGATCCTGGACTTTATTTAGGAATAAAAGAACAGAATTTCAAGTGAGGGCTGTGCTTTTAAAAATTATCACCTCTAATACCATTAGCTCACAGACATCTAACTTTCCCCACCTCTAATATCATTAATTCACAGACACTTACCTTCCTTCCTCTCACTCCCTCCCCCCCCCCCCCCCCCCGCATCCCCCTTCTGTTCTGAAATGTGATTTGTCCTTTTCATATGTGTTCATTTTTTTTAATTGCATCCTTTGGTATATATGGTTGTGACTATTTTCTTCCACTATTTGATCTGAGGGAAAAAAAGCAGTTTTTGCGCAAAAGCATCCGTGCCAATCTAGATGCTCTTTTGCGGAAATACTTTTAACGGAAAACTAGGGTTTTAGTTATTTTTTCTGTTACTAAGCCAGTGCCTTACCTAGTAGTTTAGCTTATGACATGTACGCATATTCGAGGAAACTGTTTCTGTTTCCCAGCATAGTTATTGCAAAGGCCTGTAGCTTACAAACACCAGGAGAGGCCCTGAGCAGCTGAAAAAATACAAGATGGGGGGCAGGGGGTTTGGTCATATATACATATAGATACAGTGTCTGGGCTATTAGTTTATCCTTGTTCATTCAGTGTCTCCCCGACCCATTTATGTTGCCCATCCAACCTTAATTTTGCTCCTTAAAATTCAGCATGTCAAAATAACCAATGCATTGGAGATTATACAATTCTATTCACTATTGTCAAGACCCCAGATCACTGGGTCCCTAGATCGTACCTGTAGTCACCATGACACAATAGAAAGCTGAACCAATTCCCCTGACCAACAGCGTAAGTGCTCAAAGCCTGTGCCCCATAGCAGCCAAGGCACAGGTCCCTGATTGTCTGAACAGACAGCATTCTCTCTGGATACTTAGATTACAAAAAGACCTCAACAGGAAGAGAAAACTGTCTGGGAAACAGACCATTGCCTGCTGGTTGTAGCCTGGACTGCCTTGCTTTGCTACCTTGGATAGCTTTGTCACCCTGCTGCCTGGCCTGACTCTGCTTTGAAGTGTCACCTGACTGTGCCTTACTTACTAACTTGCCCATCCTTACTTTCTTAATCTTTTGACTTGACCCCATTAAACTGGATCTTTAGCTATGGATCTCTGAGAGAACTCTGGCCATTACTCCAGACTACCTCAGCTACACACTGTCATGCTGGCTACCTGAGCATCCATGCACACTTGACCCTGGCTCTGGACTGCTGCTAGCTCAGTTTGGCCACCAGACTACAACTATTCAAGGGATCCATTTCCAACAATCTAAAAATATATACAAACATATATTTTTGCAAATTTAGGCTTGAGTAGGTAGTATAAATTATTTTGAATGATTACTAGTTATGTGGGGTTATATCACCATGGGCACTATTGTTAACTTGAAAGACCCCTGCTCCAGCCCATATGTCCGATTAAAATGATGGTCATCACACTTGCATGTTCAAGAGAATATTCTGGCCCTGCTCTATCTCCTTTGCACATCTCCAGTGGCATAAAGTGGATGGAGAGCTTCCTTAATAGAAGAACTGAGGATTCCCCTGATACAGTGGACACAATCCACGGGCTGAGTGCATGGCTGAAGTTCAGAGGGGGTTGACTTTACTAAGGTGAGCTCTCCAAAGAGTCCTTAAGAGACCGTTCTAGTTGGTGTAATCAGTCTGGACGAAGGATCAAGACAGTGGAAAGGTGGCCTTAAAACCACTTCCAGCCTACTTTCTAAGGCCATGTCTATACTAACGAGAAGATTGATGCTATGGTGGTCAATCTTCTGGCATTTGATTTAGTGGCTCTACTAAAGACCTGCTAAATTGAATGCAGAGGGCAGCCACATCAATGTTGGCAGTCCACGATTCACAAGGAGTAAGGGAAGTTGACAGGAACATTTTCTCCTGTCGAATTCCCACGTGAAGCCAGCATGAAAGATCAAATTAATGTTCAGTGACTCCAACTACACAATTAACGTAGCTGAGTTGCATACCTAAATTTGAACTTCCGAGTAAGGATAGACATGGCCTTTGCTGCACACAACATGTATGTGACCCTGACATGGATGTGACCCTGACACTTTACCTTGATTAGAAGTGACTCAAATTGCTGCCCTTCTTCTGTTTACTGCTAGAGAGAATTGAAGAGAGCACAAGTCCTCCTGACATGGATTTCTGCAAAGTCCAAAAGGTTTTGGAGGTAGGGTATCAAAAGCATCTTAGCAAATTGAGGTGAGTATATATGGGTGTTGTGGGCCAGGTCTTAAGTTTTCCAAGTACATCTAGTTGTAGCAGGATAGAACTTTCCCCTAAATTGCTAACACTGTTCCCTCTAAGCTGTGGGGCAGCACAGCTTCACAGGTGATTAATCAGCCCTGCCCAGTTAGTCTAGTGCACATAACCCTAAACCTCTGACAGGGCGGGGCTTATTAATCACCTGTAAAGCTGTGCTGCAGCTTAGAGGGAACACTGGTTGCTAGCTGCATTCCAGTCTCTTGCTCCTTCTCACCCAAATCCAAAGTAGAAGAGCTTGATATGTCTTATGACACAGCCCCATTCCAGTGTCTTGCTCCTTCTCATCCAAATCCAAAGAGGGTAGCCATCCTCTTCTATAAAGCACTAGCAATAACTTGCTCTGAGTGAATTTCAGATGATCAGGACAGATATTTATTCCTTAAAGTCAACATAAATGGATGTGAACTAATTATTGCTAATATAAATGGGCCTCACCTTGATATACCTTAAAACTTTCATAGGTAGTTTGCTAAATTATATGCAGAACCCCACATGCTTAGTGTGATTGCTGGGGATTTCAGTGAAGTACTTAGTCCATTTGTGAACAAGCCTGACATGCAGGGTCATAAACCAATAACGATTAAACTGGCTCTGGAGTTGCACATTAATTATTTGGAACAATGCTTTTTCTAGTGGTTTATATATCCAATGGATGAGCACTTCATATTTTTCTCCAGTATGTGGGTGCTATCTCATATAGATTTTATTTTTTTGATCTCCAGAGTCTTGCTTGACTCCTTCATCAATACAACTGCTGTCTCTGATCATGCCCCTAATAACACTTCAAATAGCAACAGACTCTGTAGATGGAGATTTAATTCTTCATTTTTGTTAAATCCCCATTTCAGAATTTTTACTGAAAAGCAAATTGGCTTGCTCCTGGAGATGAATGGACTTTCAATATCTTCTAGTAGGCTATTCTGGGAGACTCTCAAGGCCTATTTAAGAAGCAAAATAAGAAGTCTGGAAAGCAGAGGGAACACAGAGAAAATATGATAGCTCTTGAGGGGAAAAAAGTAAAAGAGCTTGATATGTCTTATCACACAGTCTAATTTCCAGCTTTGCTGTAATCCCTGATTAACTGTAGATATGAACTCAATAAGCTGTATGTGGCATAGTCTGTATGCACTCTATTTTGGCTCAGGCAGACTTTCTGGAATCAGGTGAAAAAGCTCGCAAGTTTTCCTCCCGCTCCCAGACAAACACTTCTGCACATAGAATCAGGCATGGATGATAAACATGGTAAATTGTGTATGTCACCTAAGGATATTAATAAAGAGTTCTTTAATTTTTTATAAAGATCTGTACAATTTCCACAGAAGCCCTTTCACAAATGTTTGGATCAATTTTTCAAAAACTTACATTAGTGCAAATTGCTGCAGACAAGCCCAGAAACCTTGATGAGCCCATAACAGAGGATGAGTTAATTGAGGTTATTAAGACAGTGGGAAAAGGCCCAGGGACAGGTACTTCCTTTACCTCCTGTTTGACAAGATGATTAAAATGTTTAATGAACCACTCCTAGAGGGCACCCTTCACCCCTATGCTGAGGGAGGATTTAGTATTAGTTATTCTTAAACTAGGAAGCGATGCCACACTATGATAAGGCCAATGTAACTTATTAATAGTAGTGTCAGAATATTAGTGAACTTGGAAAAGGTTTGGGGTTCTATAATATACTAAAACCAAGTTGGGTTTGTCAGAGATCGTCACGGTTCTGATAACCTTTGACAATGAAGTATGACCTTCAACCACAAGCTCTTATAGATACAGAAAAGGCTTCTGATAGAAGAGGGCTGAAGGTATGTGTTTTATACCAGTAGTGGGCATGGCCCCCACACACCTCTGTCTGCCCTCTATCTTATGTGCCTCTTGTGCACTGGACACTAGAGCCCAACACTTTCTATTTCTCTCCCTCCCTCCCACCCCTCCCTCCCAGCACTTTTGGAGCACTGTGAATCCACTGGTTCACACATCTTCCTCACTTCTCCCTTTCCTTTCCGGAGCTGGAATGCAGCAAATCAGCTGTTCAAGCTCTGGGAGGGAAGGGGAGGAGCAGAGGAGAGAACATGAATCAACAGATTCGTGGATCTCTGAAAGTGCGGGGAGGAAGGGAAAGGTAGGAAGTGTAGGGCTCTAGTGCCCTCCTGCACAAGAGGTGCATGGGAGGAGGCAGCATTCAGGAGGGTCCATAGGCTGCAGGTGGAACCCCAGTGGACCACAAGCCACAGATTGACCACCTGTGGCCCACTGAGATGAAGAAAAGCCACTCATTTGGCCCACTCACTGGATTGCCCATCACTATTTTATACTCTACAAACACTAGGATTTGGACCCTAACGAAGGGTATGTCTGCACTACAGTGCTAATTCGAACTAACTTAGTTCGAATTAGTTAATTCGAACTAAGCTAATTCGAACTAACGGATCCAGACTAAAAAACCAGTTCGAATTAGCGTTTTGCTAATTCGAACTAGCATGTCCACATTAAGTGGACCCTGAACCGGGGTTAAGGATGGCCGGAAGCAGTTTAGAAAAGAGGAGACTGAGGGGGGATAGGATAGAGGTCTATAAAAGCATGAGTGGGGTGGAGAGGGTGCATGAAGAAAAGTTCTTCATTAGTTCCCATAATAGAAGGACTAGAGGACACCAAAGGAAAGGAATGGGTAGCAGGCTTCAAACTAGTAACAGAAAGTTTTTCTTCACAAAGCAAAGAGTCAATCTGTGGAACTCCTAGCTGCAGGAGGCTGTGAAGGCTAGAACTAGAACAGAGTTTAAAGAGAAGTGAGATAAAGTGATGGAGGTTGGGTCCATGGAGTGGTAATAGACAGGGGGTAGGAGTGGTGTCCCTGCCCAAAGTTTGTGGAAGGCTGGAGAGGGATGGCACGAGACAAATGGCTTGGTCACTGTCTTCGGTCCATCCCCTCCAGGGTCCCTAGGGTTGGCCGCTGTCGGCAGACAGGCTACTGGGCTAGAGGGACCTTTGGTCTGATCCAGGACGGCCATTGGGCTCAGGGTTGGGGGTCTCAGTGGACCACCTTGATTTTCATGCACACCTGCTCCTGTGTGGCCAGGCTGGCAGCTCCTGCCCTAGACGGCCACTTTCCTGTGCCTAGTGTGGAGGTCGTGGACGAGGTCCACGATGTCTGCACTAGACCAGGCGGGTGCCTGCCTCTTGCGATCCCGGGCAAGCTCCCGGGAGCCGCCAGCCTGATCCCAGGAAGAGGGGGAGGGCTGGGAGGCATCGGGTGGCTGGCTCGATCCGTGCCAGGTGCAGTGTCTGCTAGCTGGGTGCTGGCAGGCTTGCACCTGGCACGGGCACCGTAGCCAGCCCGTGCCCCTTTAAGGGGTCCGGGGCCGGGAGGGGGGCAATAGAGTTTCCCTGGTGTTGGCCAGAGTGGTCACCAGGGAAAGCTGGGGAGGGCTAGCCTCCCACTAGTTCGAATTAAGGGGCTACACAGCCCTTAATTCGAACTAGTAAGTTCGAACTAGGCTTAATCCTCGTGGAATGAGGATTACCTAGTTCGAACTAAGCGCTCCGCTAGTTCGAATTAAGTTCGAACTAGTGGAACGCTAGTGTAGCGCCTATCAAAGTTAATTCGAACTAATGTCCGTTAGTTCGAATTAATTTTGTAGTGTAGACATACCCTGATATATTCTCACCCAGCCTCTCACCCATCACAATCAACAATGTGACCTCAAATACCTTTCATCTCTTCCTTTGTACTAGGTAAGGTGGCTACTGTCTCCATTACTTTTTGATTTGGCTCTGATTTGGCTATATACAAAAGAATATGGTCTACATATAATAGTAATTTATACTCAATGGACCAGGTTGTTTTCTTTGGTTATTTGGATGAGCTTCTGATATTAGCTATATGGGCTCAGCAGGATAGCCAAGGCAAAGAGATACGTTTCATGAACTAGTAATTGGGGTATTATATGCAGACTATATTTTTTTGTATATAACCTAACTGCAAATCACTATTCCTTCTATGCTATCATTAACAGTCCCTCTCAGGAATAACAGAGGCCCAGGCCACTTTGAGTTTAGAGGCCCCAGACCAGACCCCAGACAGGTTTAACTTCTCATCCACAGGGTCATACTAAAATCAAAGAATGTATTAAAATAAACACTTGAGACATTTATTTATTAACAATTAAGTTATTATACCAATAGCATGTATATTAAAAATGTAAACTTCCACTGCAAGCAAAATTCTTAATTTTAGTAATGCTTTTCTGGCTTTGTTGTGTGCAAACTCATTTATAATGGAAGAAAAATCTAATTTACATGCAACATCACAGTTCATGTTTAGCATTTCATGCCCATTCAAATGTTCCTGCCCCATTGTAGAATTATGATAGTTCTTTACTTGTTTTAACATGTTGAATGTGCATTCACCTGAAGTCATTGATGCAGGGAGACTGACAAAAATACGTAATGCAATTGTCTTATTAGGAAATACAGTTGACAAGCCAAGATTGAATATTTCTTGAAGCAGTTCTTTTGGCTTTCAGCTCAATTTAAAGTTGGTGGAATGTATATGTTTCAGGAAGACGATCTTGTCACAAATCTCTTGAAAATTTGTTGTTGCACCTTTGTTGACACTGTTCAGTCACTGAACATACAGTAGAGTCCCGATTATCCGATCTAAATGGGACCTACGGGTGGTCTGATTACCAAAAATGTTGGATAATAGGAAGTACAGGGAGGGAGGGATAGCTGCTGGTACTGCTTGGTCCCCATTCCTGCCTGGTCCCTTCCCTCCCTGTAGCTCCCGGGCACAGGGCAATTCTCCTGGCCCACGCCCAGGAGCTGCAGGGAGGGAAGGGGCCAGGCAGGGATGGGGACCAAGCGGAGCCGGCAAGAGCAGCATCAGCAGCACCAGGAGAGCGACAGGGCAGCGAGTGGGGCCATTCTTCTGGGCCATACCCAGGAAATTTGTTGTTGCAGGGAGGAAAGGGGTCAGGCAAGGATGGGGATGAAGCGGCGCTAGCAGGAGGCTCCAACCTGCAAGAGCTTCTTCAGCCGGGGAGGCTGCATGCGGCATAGCAGCACAGGGCGGCTGGCCTTGGGGGCTGCATACTCATGCTGTGCTCGGCTGACAATGGTCCATGGCTATGTCGGATAGAGTGGAATGTCGGATTACCGAAGGTCAGATAATCCGGACTCTACTGTAGATCTTCATTACTTTGTTCTCTGAACTAACAAAGGAATTCAAAAAGGGTACAAATTTGTCATAGTGACTCAAATTGATGTGTAAGACCAGATTTGATGGAGTCAATAAGAAAAAAACCCACTCAGCTGATAGTGCCTTTCTGCATCAGATTAAGATGTTAGGTTGCAATTGGTGGAAAACTCAGATGAAATGTCAATACCCTGTATTACTGATTTGGACTCAGAAAGGTTTGTGTCCCATTGATCACAAATCTTTTGAATATCTTTAAGAAGTCATTCAGTGTTATCCCTCTCAACATCTCTAAGTAGCATTGCAGGCTTCAATTACAAGATTAGTTTCATGGATCATTTTTAGCAGCTTCATCCACATGGACAACATTAAAATGTATTCAAATTTGGATGTGTACTTCTGAATTGACTTAAGCTCAGTGTGAGCCTGTGCTGGGACAATAAGAGATTCAAGCTCACTTAAAGCCTCTCTCAACGAGTCTGAATGCTGTGCAGCTAGTTTAACACCATCAGTTGGTGCTGACCATCTCATCGACATGCCATGAAGGCAGATGCTGCTTCAGAATTTCCCACTTTGTGGACTGGAACTGAAGAGGTTGTACCAATTGCTGGATTGTTCCAAAGTACATGATTGATGGGTTAAGTCATGGATTTTCAGATTGGTCAGTGGTGAGGGCTTTGTCTCTTTTTTACCATTATAAAGCAATGATTTGGTCTGCCACCCCAAGCAATGTAGTAGTACTTACAGCAAAAACACTTTCAAATGTATCTGTCTGGCCCAGATGTCCCAGAGCTATTGGGAGCCTTAGAAATGTCCCATTAATTCCCCAGGCCAATGACCACTGTGTATACCTCACTAATAAAGAAGAAATCCATTGGTCTGGAGTTCTCTGTAAAAGCATGAACAGGGGAGTTATCACAGCCTTCAAAAGGACTCCACTGGCAAAGCATATTGCAGAATAGTAAAAATGTTTCTGTGAATCTCAGGGTTTGACTGATACAGCAAAAGGTTCTGTCCCACATGTATTGGATGCCACAGAGGTTGTGGAAGCAGAGGGCACAGTCCTCTGATATTTAGTGTTTCAGTAATAAAAAAAAAGGAACCCTAATGCATATGCTAAATATTATCTCACAGGTAGGCAGCTATGGAAAAAGGTGGCCACAAGAGTGAAAATAGTGCTTGGCTTCAGCAACTAAATCTGATCTAAAAATTATATTCTACTTTATGTAACTACAACACTGGGATTAACTCCACCACGAAGACTTTGTTTCTCCAGAGCTGCAATGATTTCCACGTTCATGATTTTACAAAAATCATAGTGTTGGCTCATGACAAGACCAGAGCAGTAACATTTGAATTTTTCTGAGATAGCAGCAAAAGAAAAAAATAGCTTATTAATATATAGAGCAAGTATATAAATTCATGGAAATTTGAACCCCATTTCTTGATATATTTGGATGAAATAATACTGAAAACTCAATAATATAAGATTTTCTTTCCATCTGACTTCTCCTCTTTTCCCCTCCTCCATCCTTCTCTTTTTGCTTATTTGTGTATATCTTTCTATTATTAATTAGACTTGTAATTAATTAATTAATTAATTAATTTATCAACCTTGAGATGTCTGTATAGTATTTTTGTATTGTCTGGTCTTGCAGCTTTAACAAGTTGTACGGGTGCTTAAATGTCTCATTGTATATTCTATGTGGTATCTGATGACCTAAATAAGCTGTAAGTCATTCGCCTTTTTGTATTTTTGTTTGTTTCTTTTAAGAAAATTAATTTAAAAAAAAGTATCTGAGACATACAGACAGAAACAGGCCAACTCCAGACCAAATCAACTCTCAAACTGAACTTTTGGTGGTTGCAAGATCTAGAATAAAGTCTACAGTAATAAAAAGGAACAATTTAATATTTCGAGCTGATTATTTAGGGCTCAATTATACTATGAAATAACAATTCTGAGTTGCTCTGGGATGGATTGTTTCCAAAGGTACAGTCCTTCCAGGAGTTCCAATGCAGACAGGCAGCATGTTACCCACCTATTTTCTTGGCAAGCTCTGTCTACTAATGCTGAAAGGGGGCAGAGACACACTTCCAAAGTGCAAGGACTGCAGTTGTTCACAAAGTGTCTCCTGCCCTTCCCTCCACTCATGTATAAGCATGCTGGGAGTAGGAAAGTGGTGGACACGATTGTCCTACCCTTTTTCCTGGTAGTTCTGAGAGATCCTGAAATGGTCTTTTAAAATTCTGCTACCAAACTTAGTCAGGATCAAGACCTACTATGGGGCTAAGAGTTTAACTTGTGTTGGCCTTCACTAAATCATCCCTTTCAGGTGCAGCTTAGCCTATGGGATCAATTATATTTCTAAAAAAATAAAATTTTGTCTTGGAAACTAAGCTACCCATATAAATCCAGACGCTTCTCCATGAGCATCCTGTCTCTCCTTCCCGATTATGCAAATTGAACATTGTGTGCTGTTATTCTGGGAAAATGTGTAAACATTTCCACTGAATGTATAGCTTAATAGTAGCTTGTTTGCCAAGTGGCACTGCCTTCCTCCTCAATTATGGTCATCAAGGTGTTTTCTTTTTTGGTTAAAAAGGAAAACAAATTAATTAATCGCCAATCTCTGAATGTACTATCCACTAAGGGTGTGATCCAAAGCACATTAATATCAGCAAAAAGATTCCCCTTAGAGGTGGGTGGAGAAAGTTAATTCCATTTTGTAGAGTACTTTGAGACTTGAAATAAAACATCAACATTTCTAAACTCTTTATGAAATGGAATTACCATTCTTTGCCCGCTCTGCTGGAAGCCATGGCTTTGAGGCTATGTGGCCAGACTGCCTTTGAAACAGTGACTCAGGAAGCCTGGTGTGCTGATAAGCATGCAGGACCTTGGAAGCCAGGTGGTCGAGCTGGTGGGAAATATTTGAAATTGACACAGTCCCATGGAATGCTTAGGTGCCATGAAAAAATGTTGCATCACATTTTTTCAATGAGATCTAACACCTCTTGATTTAAATGGATTGGGGGCAGGGATATTTCTGTGAGAGCTTTTTATTCAGATGCTAGCAGCAAATCAGTGGACTGTTCACAACATAATTTGCAGTAAAAGGTGAAAATGGGGAAGAAGAAACAAAGCACGTTTATCTCAGAGGACACTGTACACTTTTAAAACAGTAATTCTAGGCATAGGTATTGTAAAGATTCAAACAGCATGCATTTGCCTCATAAAGCTCTTTAGCTTTTTGTCAGTGACTGGTGAGAGTATCAGAGGATCTCAGAAGTGAAGTGGCTACACATATCAGTTAATATGGCACAGGCCAAGAATATTCCTGCCTACAATTGGAAAATAAAATAATCACATTTTCATATCTTTTTAAATGGCTCTCACTTTTTGTCCCACTTGCACTTGGCCACTGATGCAGTCAGTCTGTAGGCCTATACCTGCTCAGTGGAATCAACAGCACTTCTACAGCAATGCTTTATCAGCCCCTTTAATGAAGGATTATGAAGGATTTTCTGTTGCCTAGAGACAAATTGTTTGCAACACAAATTTCTACTTAATGCGGCAAAATGTCTCCTTATTGTGCTAATTTTCCCTCATCTTCACAGTAAACTCAAGTAACTAGAACAACCTTTTCTCTAGATGACTTTTTTTAAAATCTAGCCTTTCAATTCAAATGAAAATGTTGTATGGGTCAGCTAGTGTGTTCTGTATATAGAAGACTCTCCAAGAACAGACATTCTAATTTTTATGAAGAACAACAACACTGTTGACCACTACAGGGAGTTTCACAAGTACAGCAGATAGCCCAGGAGCTAAACCAAGATTTGGGAACTTACTTCTAAATGATAATATTATTGCTATCCTGAAATAGTTCAGAATCATTCAGGTACTATTGTTCAGGGGCCCAGATAAGTGACTGTATAGATGGATGCAGTATTAATACCTCTTGGGAACACCTTGAAAGGAATCTTTTCTGAATCCCTTCTTGTGGCCTTCAACCCCCGCTTCCCCCACCGTAACAAGCTCTTGTCAGAAGCAAGAATCCCACAGACCTGTACTTACCTAAACCTACAAACCTGTCTCTATGACTATGATCCTCAACACATCTTCAGTTTGAACCCCTCTATTCTAGAACTCTGTGGTCCAGCAACATCTGTGGTCTGGCATGATTTTAGTTACCAGATGTCCACTTAGCATGGGTGTGGCTAAGTTTCAAGTGATCCCATAAAATTTGTTTACAGCCACCAGTCCTGGCTCTCAGTGTTCTGTGCTGTTGTTTAGCTGTAATTTACCTCTAAATGTTTTCTGGTGGTGTGTCTAGACTACATGGCTCCGTCGATGGAGCCATGTAGATGAGTGTACTCGGCAGAGGGAAATGAAGCGGCAATTTAAATAATTGCCACTTCATTTACATCAAAATGGCCGCCATGCTGTGCCGATCAGCTGATTGTAGGCGCAGCACGGTAATCTAGACGGGGATCAGTCGACAATCGAGGCTTATAGGATCTGACGACAAAGGGATCTGGGGTTGGCTGATCCCCATCTAGACAACCGCGCTGTGCCGACAATCAGCTGATCGGCACAGCGTGGCGGCCATTTTTATGTAAATGAAGCAGCGATTATTTAAATTGCCGCTTCATTTCCCTTTGCCGAGTACACTCATCTACATGGCTCCGTCGACAGAGCCATGTAGTCTAGACACACCCTAAGTTCGAACTAGGGTGGTAATGTAGGCAACCGGAGTTGCAAATGAAGCCCGGGATTTGAATTTCCCGGGCTTCATTTGCATAAAGCTGGGCACCGCCATTTTTAAATGCCTGCTAGTGCTGACTATAAAAATTGTGCTGGCATCCCTTGGGGACATTGGTTTGATAGCACATTAAAACAACTTGTAACAGACTTTGATGCCTACCAGCTCTCCATTGTCCTATGACTGCAAAGGAGTTAATTGCCCTCTTTGTTATAAGTAGTCTGCTAGAACATGTGAACCCTTTATGGTTAACAATTTGTCTCACCTTGTATTTAGCTTGAACACTCTAGTTTCTATCTCTAGAGAGACCTGCAGAAAAGGTTTGAAAACTTGCCCTTTCTAGAAAGAGAAGTTGGTTCAATAATGACATTACCTCACCCACCTTGTCTTTCCAGAGGACAGAACTTGGATGCATCCAGTGCACTTTTTTCTCTTCCTAGAATAAGAGAGGGCTGGCCATATGATCTATCTGCACATGTGACATGGAATAATAAAGGATGCACTTCATTTTATCCATACCTCAAATGGAAATCCTATTGACTAGTCTGCAGAGACCTGATCCTCACTGAAAAGGCCTCTTTAATGGAGGGGGGGGGGGAAGAATTTCAGGGACATCTGCCCTTTCATGATTTGCTAGAGCCGTGCAGATCAAGATCTACGTGCATAAATCAAGTAGAACAGCAGAAAGTTAGTTGCTAAGACATAGAATTTGAGGTCCATTATGCTGCTCCTTACACAGTTGGTTGTGTAGAGATGAAGGCAGCAGAACTACAATACTCTGAGCAATATAGTTGGGCTTATCTAATATTTTAGGGTAGACCAGGACTAAGATTTGAAGCCCAATTACTTCTCCGTGGAAATATTCAAGAGAGAGGACTGAGAGACTGGGCTTATTAAACTCTCAGATTTTGGTTTCAAACATTCTCACTGGTGGCAGAGGTTTTGAGGAGGTGCAAATCTGGAAGCCTAATCCAAGGAATCTCATTAGTGCTGAGACAGCAGCTATCCTACTTGCCTATCTTCCTGCCTGCAAATGGCTACAAAAGGAGTCAAACTGGCCTTATATGGATCACTCTGTTGAGGCAGACAAAGAGGGAACCAAGAAAGAGTGAGTCTCTGAGGTGTATAACCTGCCACCTGGAGTTCTAGGAGGAAAACAGGGAATGATATTGCAGTACTTCCCTGGTGCTGGGCCAGCCCTCTCCACTCTGCATATGTGCACCCCAATAAAAGGGTATCCATTTGGGGAGGGTATTCCCTATCTTCAACACAGAAGAGTGAGATCTACAAATGGGTCCTTTCATGACTTATTATAATCTGAGCTCTATTAAACAACACACACACACACAAACTTGTGGAACTGTATTGTAGTGCTTACAAAATCCCTAGAACAATAAATCTTCTAGTTTTTCCTGATGGAGACAGATTCTAAGGTCATCAACTATAAAGATCAGATGAGTCTCACATGAATGCATTGGCCCAAAGTTGCATTGGTAGTAAACAAGATTTTTTATTACATTTCCAAGTGCTCCATGACATGTGTTAAATTACTGTAAGGCTTCACGAAATTGCAACTCAAAAATATTGTACAATTGGATAGTTCCAATTTGTTTCCTTTGTTCTATTTCAGAACAGTACCTCAGCTTTTCTTGGAAAGAAGAATTTAGTTTACATTATTCAACAAATCACCTGTTGTCCAGATGGGCCCAATCTTCATTTTAAAGCTTTTTTGTGCCTGAGACACTATTTCTGTTGTAAACTCTGTTTCGGCTGTCTCCTGTCGAATACTCCAGTACTTTATTGTAAGGGGAATTAAAATTACATAGAATTTCACCTTTTACGTCAATTTGGGCCATGTCCTAATCTCAGTGAACTCAAAGAGCCATAAGTTCATAAGTTCACAGGGCTATATGGTCAGTGTGGGATAGGAGTAGGCTTATGGCACAGCCAAAACATGCTCATAACATACTCAAATTCAACTTCGGTTGAAGTGAGTGTGAGTTTGCCTGATCTAGACCACACTAAAAATTGATGGAAGACTTTCAGCTGATTTTAATAGACAGAAGGGCAGGCACTTGATCCAGTTAGGTTATCTTTGACATTTTATCTGAGTAGAAAGAACATGATCTTTCAAGACTGAGAATTTGCTGCAGGTTGTTTCTGGTCTGATTATACAATCCATTCTCAAGCTTAACTCACAGTGGCATCAATGGAATTCAGGATTAGGATCTATGACAATAGATAAACTCACTTACTGTTGGGGTGTGTGGGGAGTGAGGGAATAATGCCAATGAAAGACATGGGACTTTTTTGTGGAATTTTTATTTCACTATTACAGGTAAAACTAGACATACTTTAAAATAAATAAATGAAATAAAGAATCCCTACATCTAGCGAAGCAAATATTTTCAAACTGCCTGAGCTGAGCTTGTCATTAAGTTGACTCATGTTATTCTTAAATATTATACAACACTAGGATGGTGTTCAAAATTTTCATTTTTTCCATCTGTGATCAGGTTCAAGTATGTGTCCAGTTTTGCAGGTGGATATTTTACACATGGAAACTCCATGAAGAAAAAGGGGAAATGATTTAAACAACTTGACCCAATACCTTGACTAAACAAGGCAACTGCATATTGAGATTCTTATGAATCTTCACGAAACAATTCATTTTCTTTAGTTATTAATGCCAGGCAACATTTCTCCATTCCCATATAGATAAGGAACTAAAAGACCTCAGATAGATCATATAACTTGATATCTCAGCTTGACAGAGCTATTTCCATATGATCCAGACACAAATACACAAGTTCTAGTCTAGTTGTTCATGATTTTCTAAATTAATCACAGACAAAATAACCACTGTAATTTCTACTCAGAATAAGAACTCAATAATTAAAGGTTAACACTTCCAGTCAATTAAAAGACAGAGGCCTGAGCAAATTCCCACTGAGGGCTGCTGCAAATTTAATCTGAAATGTTCACATTTATCTTAATAACTTCAGCTTCAATGATCTTTTGCAAGAGTTACTTGTACAAGTATATTACTCACCATAATGTTAACTCTAAATGGAATTTTAAACACAGGGCACAAAATTCATCTGTAGTATAACCACTAATATCAATGGGAGCCTTACTGGTAGTTTGGTTCCAAGATATTCTCTACATAAAAATGAAACTCTTTGAGATAACTTTAGACAAAACCAAATCTTTCCCCATTAAAGAGAGAAATGTGTGGCACAATAGAAAGATAGTGAATTCAATGTCATCTATATCTGAACAATAACCAGTGTGGCTACTTTTCATTTGATTTTATCAGAGTTGCAGACATGAATTTATGGTCATTTTTAGACACCAAGACAGAGAGAGAGAAGGTAGATAATTTTTTTCATTATAGTTTTGCAGCACAGATATTACTATGCATCCGTATTACATTTTTCATCTTCTGCACAAATATTTGCAAATTAATTATTACTTTGTGAGGTATCATCCTTGTTAAATTTTTAATACAATGGCTTTTCATGACCATGGAAATTATGTTTTCTTAGTTCTATCCATCAAAATATAGCTGCACGAGCCAGGGGAAAGTTGAGGCACTTGAGATGCAAAGGTTCAAGGTCATGCAAATGGATTCTACTTCCATAGCTTCCAACCTGGTTGGAGCATACAAGGGACAGCAGCCTTATTGTAGGCTGAAAAGCTGTTTAATGGCATGAAAATATTAATCTGGAAGAAGGCTAAAGAATGTGGTTGTGGTACAATGGAACAATGGGAACAGGAAGGAGAAAGGAGACCTTGAAATGAGGTCTGAATTTCTGAACATATTGGGCCTTCAAGTATCGCCCATCATTGTGTTTTAGGATAAACAACCTGCTGAGAGTATTATGGTTTTATCAGCTTTCAAGAGTACAAACAATTTCTGTGGCCCCCAGGAAAAGGGGTGACTGGCACTGTACTTCTGGAAGGGGTGGGGCTTTGGGTGGAAAAGCCAGGGTAGCCAGCCCCAAAAGCAGCCTGGAGTACACTGACCCTCCCCTCAGCACCACCTGGAACATGCAGAGTCCCCTCCCAGCCACACAGAGGGTGCAGTACAGTGTTCTGGCAGTGATTTAATGGGCCTGGGGAAGCTGGGAGCTCCAGGCCCTTTTGAATGGTCAGACCTCAGGACATCTACTCTTTTGCCCCTCTCCTATCAGCAGACCTGGCCATGTTAGCTTTCACTTTTCTTACAGGCTTAGTTTGAACCCTATATGCCAGGTGAGGCATCTCATTACTTTTCCTCCAATAAGCACTGTTTTGTATTCTGATTCTTTGAAATGTGAATGTTCAAGGCGTACATTGGTATTGATATACACCGTCTATTTAATCTAGATAGGTAATCAATTATTTTGTTCATACAAGAGATATCAGATTACCAGGATAAAATAGATTTTCTCATGACTGTTCTTGAAGGCAAATTTTGCCATTTCTGTTTCAATCAGTTTCCAATTTTTGTTTTCTTAAAAATGAAATGAAAGTAAATAGAATGTATCAACAAACCTTTCCCAACAGCAAACATTCAGTTCAGGCTAGTTTTCAAAGACTGTGTGTGCCTAGGTTCTCCATTAAATTAGGCTCTTGCATCCTTGCATATGTAATTTGCACCTGTGAAGCATTTTCATAGGAAAGCACAACAGGAGACTATGGGAACTGAACCAGATCAAAATCCCACTTCCTTGGTTGGAGGAGCTCAAGAAAAATGTTCTCTTCTGTGCAATTATAAAGCTTCTCCTTAAGGGGCTGTGATCTTTTCAAAGAGTTTGTTGCAGTATTTCACTAGCACTAGCTTGTTGTGGTACGCAGCTCACCAGTGTTTGCTATACTATATTGCTCATTAGCTCCTTGTTTTAAGAAGCACAGAGATGCCAAAAGGCACTCCTTTTTTCTATGCCAAGGCGCTTTCATGGGTTTGTTTAAAGTTTGCTTTCTCACATAAGCAACTGTCAAATGGAAAGAATGCTGAAGGTACAGTTTTCAGTCCTCATCATAATGAGATGGTGCCAACTATACTGGTAGGCTATGTCTACACTCACGGCTTCTTGTGCGAAAAATATGCAAATGAGGCTAAGCATGGAATATCACAGAGTCTCATTTACGTGCCTAGTATCAGAGGGGTAGCCGTGTTAGTCTGAATCTGCAAAAGCGACGAGGAGTCCTGTGGCACCTTATAGACTAACTGAAGTGTAGGAGCATAAGCTTTCATGGGCAAAGACTGTAGGTGATGGCCAGTGGTGTTCTGTTGGTTTCTTTCTTGGGCTTGTCCCGTAGCAGGAGGCTTCTGGGTACACGTCTGGCTCTGTCAATCTGTCTCCTCACTTCCTCGTGTGGGTATCGCAGTTTACCACTGGCCATCACCTACAGTCCCCAGCTAAAACCTCTCCAACACATCATTAGTGATCTACAACCCATCCTGGACAATGATCCCTCACTTTCACAGGCCTTGGGAGGTAGGCCGGTCCTTGCCCACAGACAACCCGCCAACCTGAAGCATATTCTCACCAGCAACTACACACCGCACCATAATAACTCGAACTCAGGAACCAATCCTTGCAACAAACCTCGGTGCCAACTCTGCCCACATATATACACCAGCAACACCATCACAGGACCTAACCAGATCAGCCATACTGTCACTGGTACATTCTCCTGCACATCTACCAACGTAATATATGCCATCATGTGCCAACAATGCCCCACTGCTATATACATCGGCCAAACAGGACAGTCCCTACGTAAAAGAATCAATGGACACAAATCTGATATTAGGAATGGCAACATACAAAAACCTGTAGGGGAACACTTCAATCTTCCTGGACACACAATTGCAAATCTAAAAGTAGCCATCCTGCAGCAAAAAAACTTCAGGACCAGACTTCAAAGAGAAACTGCTGAGCTACAGTTCATCTTTAAGTTTGACACAATCAACTCTGGATTAAACAAAGACTGTGAACGGCTTGCTAACTACAAAAGCAGCTTCTGCTCTCTTGGAATTCACATCTCCAGATCAGCTGCTAGAAGTGGGCCTCATCCTCCTTGATTGGATCCACCTCGTCATCTCCAGCCTGATCCTGGCCTGCATATTTATTCCCGCCTCTGGAAATTTCCACTACCTGCATCTGACGAAGTGGGTCTTTGCCCACGAAAGCTTATGCTCCTACACTTCAGTTAGTCTATAAGGTGCCACAGGACTCCTCGTCGCATTTACGTACCTAATGAGCGCACATTTTTGCAGAAGAGGCTCTTGCACCAGAAGGAGCTGTCTACACTGCCCCTTCTTGCACAAGAAAAACCCTCTTGAGCAATGCCATTACACTGATTATTTTCAGGTGGTAGTGGTGGTATGTGTGATTGTTGGGGGAGGATGCAGGGATCCTGCCTCTTCCTGGGACAAGTAGCAGGAAAAAATGGTAATCCTCTCCTGAGCACCATGCACTTGTGATGCCAGGATGAGCCAGCTTTCACAAGAGATTGTGCAAATCTTTATAATATAATCATCCTTCCCCTCTCTGACATACTTTGATCAGCTGTGAAACAGTCAGTAACACTTATGTGTCTTTAACCTCCACAGAGAGTTTGTCAGCTCCCACTGCTGGAATGCCAGACTCAGCCTCTAGGGTAGTGGTTTTCAGTTACATTTTTGTAAGGAATTTTGCTGAAGGAATCATCCAAATGTTGGTGGGCCAATGGCACCTCTACTTCACCTAACAGCGGGGATTGGCATCTTCTGGCACATGTAGCACCTTGGCAGATTCTGAATGGCATGCAGACTGCTAGTTAAATCAGGAGCATGCTTTGGGATGCATTTCAGTATAGTTTCTTTCGGTTTAACATTGTGTCATGTGCAGGTGAAGTCTGAATTTCAACTAACCAAAAACCCTGATTACCTGAACAAGCAGTGTGTCCCCGATGCTTGCTGGGTAATTGTTGGGTTAGTATAAAATGGAGCAGCTCAGCTCGGTCAAGGGTGGATACCAAAGAGGGAGGACTGGAATAAGCCTCCAGAGCTGGCAGAGTCCTGGGGAGTGACTCGTGCCTAGGAGTCTGAGGACCCTGAAACTTCATGGATCACCCCACCAACAGAGATGATAGGAAATGACCCATGGAGGGTGCTTGAGTGGTATCTTCCACCCGAGTGAGTTCAACATGTTTTGATGAATTCCTTGCTGACCTAGCTCTACCCCTCCCAGAATCCTGTGCCTCTGTATTGAGGCTGTTGTCACATCCCTTCCTTACTTAGTCTCTTGCCCTGAAATTAAGGGCTGCTCGAGTCTGGCCTTTATTAGGCCATGTTGTCCAGGGTGATGAACTGACTTAGGTCACTGACAGATGGAAAGCAGTACTAATGGTATTGCAGTGACACCACACTCTCTGGGGACAGGCTGTGTATGTTCCACAATAGGCCCCAAAAGTTGAGAGACTGAGGGGAAATAGCTACAGGGGACAGGAGCCTTGTTCTTACTACTTTAATAAGTAACCTAGGGAGGAAAAGGGGGTTATATGTGTTTGTGGATGTTAGGCAGAAGATGGGGAGAGGAGCTGGAAAACTGGGGGAAGTCCACAAGAGAAGGGGTAACTCCCTGACAGCCTGCCCACCACCCCTTCTTATACCTGACTTCTTCTCTCAACTGGGCACTCCACTGTAAGGCTGGACAAGCTACCCTGTGCTTCCCTTCCTAGTCTCAACTGCAGCATCTCCATGGCCAAAGCAAATGTCTCCTTTTCTAGAGTCAACAAGAATCCAATAAAGAAGCATAAACAGAATAGATAGTCCCTCCTCTTTGGGCTTCCTATCTCTCTTTAGTCAGTGTTATCATGGTCACTCTCTCACCAACTCCAAGTAGAATAACTCAGGCACTGGGAGCACTATCCCACTGTCTACCACAGACAACACAGAGAAGCAGCCAACCATTGTGACCTCTTCTCTGGCCTCCTTGCAGATTTCTTCCCTTGGCTGCATCAGGGCATCTCACAAGCACAGCCTGCTCTCTCCAAACCCCTTGTTTCATTAACCACAAGGAGCTTTAACTATGCTTGTTTAAATATTCTTTCTTCTGCTCTCCAACCACATGACTATTCTCAGCCAGATCCCATAATCACTGAAAATACCAAGGAACAAACAAATGGGCCTAGGCCTGCACTTCTTAAAAATCTAGCTTGCTGTCAGAAATTGCCAATAAATTATGGCACTGCATGTGCTGTTTCCACTTCTGCCAATTACAAAATGCAACTCTTCTCTCCCTGGGAAATCTGTAACACATGCATCTGTTTTTCTGAGTTGAAAGCTGAATTAAATCTAAAAGCAGGAGGAAGCAAAACAGCAGCATTCTTAAACAATTTTTTAAATGCTGTGTCACACACCTCAACTACTTTTGTTATCTAGATAGGGAAATGAGATATCATGACATGTCTGTCTTCTCTGTGCTAATGAAAAGTACTTTTGGATAATTTTTAGATACATTATAAGCTATATAGGTACTCATGGTAATCTTATACTCATTGATTTCCCTTGGTCCATATAAAGCCCCTCAAATCTTCTAGTTGTTTTGCCAGGATTGCTTCATTGCAGATATGTAATATTTTGCGATGTGTAGTGTGTATACTAGAGTACTCCTTAAATTTCTATCAAAGTCCTTGTTTAATTATATAAATTACCTCAGGGTTCAAAGCATATTTTGCAAGGAAACTATCTAGCTGTCAGAACCTTTACTGCTGCACATAAGCATAAGGAATTATATCTGCTATGTTGCGGCACTTAAGGAGCATCAGGAGAGTGTGTTCATTAAATTTGCTATATCAAATATTCATTATATTATAAATTCTTACTTCATTTCCAGCCAGTAGTATTCCTTTAAGTCCTAACACTGTCAGACTTCTCTTCTCCCCTTTCTTCTGCTTTGGATTTTTGCATATCTTGATGGAAATGATGATAGGTCCTACCTGGATTCTAGAATGTGCTGTGCATCTTGTAACTAAGCTCTTTCCTTCAGTAACAATTCTTCCTTTCTGTTTGGGGGCTAATATCTTAAAGGCAGTTTAAAACACTAACTTGGGCAGCATGGATGTGAAATATGAAGATGATGATGAGGTACCGACCCATGAGTTATATCATTGCTTGTTTCATGAGAAAGTGGGGTGAATTATTAGTAGAAAGATGTCCTGGCCTGTATATTACAGTACATTGAATTAAAGCATTATAATATTTACACAATGAGGAAAACTATGGCGGATTTAACATTATGTACAGTACAATTAATTGCCCACTGGTGTCCCATTTTAAATCTCCTATTAATTTATTCTGTATTGCAACCAAAACATTTTAAAAGAATCTAGGAGATAACATTGGGGCTCAATTGTTACTGATGGTTTATGTTACTGTATGGCTTAGAGGTCTTGGCAAAGATAAATCAGAGTCCCTTCTTTTTAGGTGCTGTACAAATTAATAGAAAGAGATAGTCCCCACATCAATGATCTTACAGTCTAACTAGACCAGACTGGTGAATGGTTGGTGGTAATGTCCTTTAACTCAGATAATGACGTTTTCCAATATCTTGAAGCCTATATGCAGATTAATGGCTTGGTCTTTGGACATCAGTGGAGTTATGCCATTTCATTTACACTATCTGATGACCTGAAGTGTATGTCTACTATTTTTTGACATGGTTTAAAAAGTTTACTCAGGCATCTCTTGAAGTTCATTTCAAAACATGTATTGTAAGCAGATTCATTTGCCCCTCATTTGTGAGCATGAAAGGAGTGTTCGACAAAGTCTCAGCAGTACAAAGATCTCCTTGGTTTTTAGATTATGATAAGGCAGAGAATTTGCATTAGAATGGTTCAGACTTGAGCATTCATTAAAGGTTCTGACTGTATCATAAGGGCATTATGAAAACAGATGTGGAATTGAAGTGTTTGTTTGAAAAAGAGGCCCATGACAAACGGACAGGGATCTGTCTAAGCCAGGCAGTAAGAAGCACCAAAGAGAGGAGTGTAGTACTCACCCAAGATGCGAGACAACTGGATTTGATTTTCACTCTTGCTGATATGGAACTGGGATTTGAATTTGTGTCCCTACCCAGCTGAGTACCTTAACCACTGTCTTTTGGCTATTTTGGAGTGGGATCATAGAATCAGAGTGAGAATGGACAACAAAGACCATCTTGTCTTCTGCATCTTGACAGAGGGTGATTTGTTCTGTGTAAACCATCTCCCACCCCTCCCCCCCAAGGCAGATGGCTATTCAGCCTCTTTTTGAAGATCACCAGTGAAGGAGTTTCCTCAACTTTCCTAGGCAGTCTGTTCCATTGCCCTACTGTTCTTACAGTAGGACGTTGAAACTGTTCCACTGTGTATAAAATTAAAAAACAACAAATAGTCCTGCAATATCTATAATGTAGATGGTATCATGAGCTTTTGTGAGCACAACCCACTTCTTCAGATGAAACTTTTGAACATGCAAGGCATTGTGAATAAATAATTACACATTCATTCTACTAAAGAGCTAGAATTAGAATAACTTTTTTGTCCAGTGGTGAGAGCACTAATTTGGGAGACAGGAGACTCACGTTTCAGTCCCTCACGTGTTTTTTTAGTCCTTGTAAAGTTATTTTCTAAGTAAAGCTTCCCCTCCCCCAGTACCGTACCACTAATTAGATTGATTTGTAAAATAGCTATCACAAACCAATACTTCACTGTGTGCATATGAATTAATGGATTATGTCCAAGTTATTGTCAAAATTAAAAGTATTGTCAACAGCTTGCACTTTGTTGATTTACCCTGTGCAATACAAGGTGCTGATTTGAATGCCATATACAGATGACAACATAATAATTATGAAACAATTTGATTTAATAAGAAAAATGACACTCTCATATCTACTTATACCTGGAACCATGCCATGTCCATATGATGTCGGAGGAAGTAATGAAGAGTGTGTATGCAACATATCACACAGTATTTAATCTCATACTATTTTGTCATCAGGACCCTTCCTTATTCAGTGGACAGGAAAGGATAGATTGTGCTCATTTACTGAGTAGCTATTCAATATTTTGTTTGCCTCAATTACTACACACTGTTCAATCTCTGCTCTGAAGAGAGAATTATTAATTTCCTTATTGGCTAGGTATGGTGCTCATCACTATAACCTCTGTGTACTTCACAAACATTATTTTATCTCCACAAAATCCTGGTGACAAGAAGGATGGTATTACCCCCATTTCACAGATGGGAAGCTTTGAAATTATGGTCAAAAGTATCCACTAATTTTGGAAATCGTATCTGAGAAATCTAAAACATGATTTTTCAGAGTACTTAACATTGTGTCGTAATATATTCAAATTACATCACCCATTGACTTCAGTAGTAGTTATGAATTCCCAGAACTTCTGCAAATTAGACTCCAGGATCTCAGTCAGAAATTGAGGAACTGAGATAGTGACCTATTAAAAGTTTGATTTAAATGATTTACACTGTGGATAGAATCTAGTTCTCTAGAGCAGCAGTCACATACTTTATGCATGAGACCATTTTCTTTTCCTGAAATCCCCTGACTCATTTACTACACACCTTCAAAATTCGACAATAAATGAAGCAGGGTTCCTACAGATAATCCTCTTTTTTTTATATGAACTTGACTTGTTCATGAAGAAAATAGCATGAGATCATACAAATAAAGATTTTACCATAATGCATGCATACAAGGATGTTGAATTAAAGTTACACAAACAACTTTAATTCCATCATTTCCTAATATTTGTTTGACTTTGTAACATTAATAATGTTCTTTTCAGTCATTTTTGTCTGCAATTTCTGAGTTAAAAGTAAAAGAATATGAAAAAAAACAACAATAACAGATAGCAACTAGGCTGTCACCTTCTACAGACACCAGCACTTAGAAGGGCTATGAGACACTTTGCTAGAGGATGTCATAGATTTTTGCTGACAGAAAATTAATAGTGAGGCTCAGTCCTGGATTGCATTCCAGGCTCTGAAGGAGAATGTGCTTTAGTGGGCACAAGAGGGTCTTGGGCAGAAGGAACGAGGCTGTGGGCAGGCAGTCCTTAACACCGCCCAGATTGCACCGTGCCATGGCCCCCCACCCCCTAGCCTAGTCTGTCCTCAGAGCTACCTGAAATGTGCTGTGTGGTACTCCAGTGGTGATTTTAAAGGCCCCAGGACTCTGGACTCTGTTTCTCCTGCAGTAGTGGTAGCTGTGGCCCGTAGCCCTGGGCCTTTTTGAATTGCCAGACCATGGGGCAACTGCTCCCTTTGCCTCCCTCCTGTCAGTGGGCCTGAGTAGGTATAGACTTTTCTGTTCTCCCCCTAGTTCTGTCTATTCCCTAGTTCTGTCTCATCTTCTATCCCCATTCCCCTCATGTGTCCATTTCACAAGCTTCTCATCCCAGTACCATTGTCATCTTTGGACTCTCTGTCCCAAGCCTTTCTCCCTCCCAGCCTCCCTCCCCTGCTCATATTCCCAGTCTTCTTGCTTAACCAGGTCTAGTTTCCCATTCCAACACCTCATACGAGCTGTGTTTTCTCTCCCTAACCATGCCCACTGGTTTATTCTCAGTTTAAATTTGGTAGTTTTAAATAAGTGGAAACGGGATCCTAAAATGGGAAATGTAAGGCAAGTGTAATAATAGTCAATGCTGTCTACTCTTCCTATAATATACAGATATAGAGCTTTTTTGTAACAGACTACTTCATTTCAATATGCAAAAGAGTGCATGAGACCAGTCAGAAGAAACATAGCACCTCCTTCATAGCCAAGTGTGTCCTGGGAGCAGGTAGTGAAAGGAAGGAAAAATAAGGGTTTCACGTGGCTTTAAATGGTTTCTGTGTGATATTAGTGCTATGTGAGAGTGCAAATCCACACTGGAGCTCAAGTTCTGACTAAAGTTAGTACTGTAAAAGGTGACTATGATGAGATCTAAGGGTATGTCTACACTACCCCGCTAGTTCGAACTAGCGGGGTAATGTATGCATACCACACTTGCTAATGAAGCCCGGGATTTGAATTTCCCGGGCTTCATTAGCATAAGCGGGGAGCCGCCATTTTTAAATCCCCGCTGCTTCGAACCCCGTGCAGCGCGGCTACACGGGGCTCGAACTAGGTAGTTCGGACTAGGTGCCTATTCCGAACTACCGTTACTCCTCGTGAAACGAGGTGTACCGGTAGTTCGGAATAGGCACCCTAGTCCGAACTACCTAGTTCGAGTCCCGTGTAGCCGCGCTGCACGGGGTTCGAAGCAGCGGGGATTTAAAAATGGCGGCTCCCCGCTTATGCTAATGAAGCCCGGGAAATTCAAATCCCGGGCTTCATTAGCAAGTGCGGTATGCATACATTACCCTCCTAGTTCGAACTAGGAGGGTAGTGTAGACATACCCTAAGAGAGGCTGCTGTTACCACTCATGATATTCTACAAATATATGACACCTTTTAAGCACGAAAAGAACTTTTCATAGTGAACTGACAATATAAGACTACAGTACTGAATTACAACAGCTGTTCTTGTGCTGAAGGATGCAAAGGTAAGCAACTCCTGTATAGAATCTTTTCACAATGGTAGTGTGCACTATAAGTAACTGTTTTTCATGGGTTTTTGGTAACTTGGAGCCTTTTGTGCATCCAAGAGAACTGATCTTCTCATACTTTATTTCCAGGAAATATCATGACAAAAACAATTTGGGTTATCGGTGTTTGACAAAGAAAAAATGTCATGAAAAACAAACAGAAATAAATAAAATACTGAGACATCTGGGTTTGACTTTATCTGAATTCTGAGCCATTTAGATATTATATTAACCAAAAATAGTTGTGTTGAAAGCCAATTTACAAAAAGTTATGCAGATTTTTGACATCCTATTGGAGCAGAAAAGGTAGCAGTTTTTAATGCCTTATCAGAAGAATGGCTCACAGTTAACTGCATAGTCTACAGTTTATCTCCCTCTCCATGCAGTCCAACTTTCTGGAATCCAGAGGACTGAGTAATTCAAACTCAATGCTTAGATGACTAAATAATCTTCTCTGGCAAAGAAAATTAATATAGATCAATTTAATCTGTGGATTTGAAGGGTGACAAAATTAAGCCTCAGAGGGGTAGTTGTGTTAGTCTGTAACTTTAAAAATATGAGTAGTCCTGTAGCACCTTAGAGACTAATAAAAAATATATATAAACATGAGCTTCGTGTGTAAAACCCATTGCCTATGTTTGCTCATGTGAGATGATGTTCTGAGCTGTTGACAGTGCATCACTCCCCAAACTGCTCCGTATATATTGTTCTTAAAGGTTTTGCTGCATTATTTAGCCATTCTGTTGTGTCTTTGATTTCTATGCCACATTAATAATGTGGAGAAATCACATGGACACAGCTTAGTTACAAACAACCATATTTGCTCACAATATACAAGCATACAGTTCTATCTACACTGCTGCTCTAGCACGGCTCTAGTGGGTAGACATGTTTATTTGTAGATGGTTAATAAACACATTTAAACTCCAATTATGCCTCTCTAGTTTTTCCCAAGTTTTCAGTGTTACGTAGCGAGAAAGGATAAAACACACACCATCATCATTTCAGGGTTGTGTCCTATTCATGGCGTGATAACACTGATCTTCGCTGTGCTGCTCCTTGCTGGCTGAGAAAATGTAAAATCAGTGACAGATCATGTCCTGGCCATATACTTGCAAAATGCTATTACAGAAAGCCCAACATAAGAACTTACTTTTGGAAAGATTACTCTATTTGATTTGGCTGCTTATTAAAAAGATCAAGGACCAGAAACAAAACTTAATGCCTAAATAGGTATATTAACAAGTTTAGTATACCAGCATGCAATTTGTTTATAGTTAAATCACTGTTTCCTGTCTTTCTGTAACTAAACATAATAAAATAGAAAAAGGTGTATGTTTTCAGACACAGTACTTGGGTTTTCCATATACTGTACTCTGAACAGAGCAAAGATTAAACACTCCTTGGTTTCTTATTTCAGCAATTTATTTATAACAACTGGGAGCAGGAGGAACTCTCAGTTGGCATAAAACTGGCTCCAATGTCAACTACACCTGATGTAAGTGATATTTTGGGGATGTAAACGTATGGACAATAATAAACATTCACAAATCAAATCAGCACTGAAACTATTCCAATTTACATTGGGGCCAGGGCACTAAAGAAAATCTATGTGTAGGCTTGCACATTAAACAGGCTCATTAGTAGTGCAACATATGAGCATGCCTTAGCATCAGCTATTTAAGTTCTGAAGTCACATCACCAATAGACCCTAGGGTGTGCCTGAATCCATTTCAGGAAATGTTTAATAGCTCCCTGTCAAGGTCTTTTGGGGTGGCCTAAGGGTCCCCCTGAGCTTGTTTTTGATCAAGACTTGCACCTCTAATAAATAGGCCTTTAATTTTAGGACTTGGAGTGTATTCCAGTTCTTTGGTTATTTTCTTGGACCCAACCTGGTGCACGGATGTCTCCCTTTGATTTTCCTGACCCTTTATGCCTCTTTTTCCTTCTCTGTTCTCCCTCTTTTATAGAAGGTCTTGTTTCCCCCATTGGTTCCATCTATGAGTGCCTGTGTCTTTGACTGGCAACTCTGAAAGCTACAAGGAGGTGTAGTCAACCTGCTTTTTTGTAAACAGCAGAGGATTTCTTCTTCCCTCTAAGCTCAGTATTGGGCTTGTAGAGCTCTTATAATTCCCTAGGAAGGGGATTATGCCAACAATCTTTTGAACACTTCAGGCCAACCTTATTTTAAGAAGCCACTGTTGACATGGTCAATGAACATAAGAATGGAAGAGAGACAGAGGAGGAGGAAAAAAGCTCCTTTTTACAGTCTACAGAATTGATTTGCAAGAAAGCACTAAATAGAACCTTACAAGAAACACAAGCAGTTTCTTACTGTAAATGTACAGCCCACATGCAAGGGCTCAGATTCATAATACAATCTATAAACGTTAGGTGATTGACAAAACCGTTGTCCCTTACCTTCTTTTTCTGAAGAAAAATTATTGAGAAGAGGGTGTCAGGCAACATCCAGTGGCATTCGACTTCTGGCTGTCTGTTTACGCTCTGTCAATTGAGCCATGGCTCTAGGTGTGGGACGGAGATGATATTGCTTATACAGATGGAAAAATACTTCATAGTACTGGATATGGATCCGATATCCATGCAGGTATTGTTACATCTATAGTCATCTAACTCTGCTAATCTGAGGAAGTGGATTTTGCTCACAAAAGCTCATGATACTATATACATGTCTCTAAGGTGCTACATGACTACTCTATTTTTAAAATTACAAATTAACATGGCTACCCTTGAGACATCTATAGTTAGTCAGTCAGTCTTCATTCACACTGATCATGATATGCTAGTGAATGATGATGTTTGAGGCAGGGTGGATGGAAATACTCTATGAAAGCTTCATCCAGTTCCTATGGAGGTTGCCCTCTCTCAAGTGCATTGACTTGTGGAATCCTACAGGACTCTTTTTATCTATTCCTTTGTTCAGTGAAAAATCACTAGGGAAGAATATAAGATACTAGGAGCTGCAAAGGTTGTTAAGTTACTTCACCTTCCCTTGGAACCCAGACCATGCTGTTTCCCTGCTCCAAAGCATGGTCCCGGCTAAAAACTCTTTGGCATAGGTTCACTCTAGGTAGGATGAAGGGAATGTTTACTGGCAGTGAGAAGCTTTTTGAGACTTGTTGGAAGTCTGAGACTGTTAGTCTTCCATTTTCAAGCTGGTTTGCAATTTTGTGGTTACTGGATTTATCTTTGATTCTGTATTACAAGAAGAGAGCAGCATGCCCCCAATTATGTGGATCAGAGCCATAGTGGCTCTTCTTCTGTTTTACTCTAAAAGCCCTCAGCTGATCTGCTGAGCTGCCAGCAACTTCCAGGTTGATGTGATGTAGCTCTTACCTAGGCCATATCAGAGTTCCACTGCTTCTATGGTATCCCAAGTCCTAAATAAATAAATTCTTCACTCAGGGAAGCCCTGACACATAGAAGCCTTTTTTTTTTGGCATTGGAAAAGGTTTAGAAAAGGGCAACAAAAATTATTAGGGTTTGGAATGGATCCTATATGAAGAGAGATTAAAAAGACTTGGACTTTTCATCTTAGAAAAGAGGAGACTCAGGCGGGATATGATAGAGGTCTATAAAATCATGACCGGTGTGGAAAAAGTGAATAAGGAAAAGTTATTTACTTACTCCCACAATATGGGTATGTCTATACTACAGCGTTATTTCTAAATATCTTATTTCAAAATAGTTTATTCAAATTAAGTTATTTTGAAATAATGCATCTATACACAAAATGCATTTTGAAATAGTGTTCTGCTATTTCGAAATAGCACATACACACTGAGTGGACACTGAATCACATTTAAGGCCGGCCAGAACCAGGTCCAGCAGGGCATTAGGTCAGGAGTTACTTTGTGTGGCTGCTGCCTGAGGCTATCTGAGGCCTGTGCTTAAAGGGACCTCCTGGACAGTCATTTCTCAGGTTTCCCTGCTTGCTTGCCTACCTCGATGAGGGACAGCAAAGCATTTTGTCTCTGCGTGCTCTGGTTGCCCTCACTCAGGACACCACAGCACTCTGCAACATGGATCCAGAGCTGTCCCTGGGCACTTTGGTGCTTCTCATGGATGCGTTGCTGTGAGCCTGGCTGCACTTTCTGCAGGATGCCATGCAGGAGGTCCATCGGGGGGGCTGTCAGTATCCAGGAGGCCCTGCAGGAGAGTTTCAACCCTGAGAAACACTAAGAGCCTCCTTGGTCTGTCCCACTGGTGGCTTGTGCCTCATTCCTCCCTCACGTCCTTCCACTTACCCCACGCTAACCCCCTTTCCTGATGTCAAATAAAATACATGTATTTTCATGAACACAAACTCTCTATATTTAACAAAACTGGAGGGAGGGGGAGAATGAAACTCTGGTGAGACTGGGGAAAGGGGGCGGGAGAGAGAAGAAGAGAGGGTGGGAGAGGGGATGGGGAAACCAGGGAGGAGGGAGCTGGGAGGGGGAAGCAAGGGGAAGAAGGGGGAGGGGAAACTCAGGGTTCAGGATTGGGAGTCTCGCCGGACCAACTTGATTTTCATGCAAACCTGCTCCTGGGTTCGCATGTGGCCTTTGGTGGCCAGGCTGGCAACTATCCTGCCACAGACAGCCACATTCTTCCATCTAGTGCAGAGATCATGGACGTTGGGGGCATCTACCCCAAACCTGAATATGATCCATGATCTCTATCCTGGACCAGGAAGGCACCTACCTTCTCCGGGCCCTGGCAGGCTCCTGGGAGCTGGCAGACTGCTCATGGGGAGTGGTGGAGGGCTGGCTGCCAGTGGCTTGCTGGCTCATGTTTTCGGCCACTGGGTCTAGGGCAGTGACTGCTGGCTCTGGGCTGGCAGGCTTGGAGCTGGCACAGGCACAGGCACTGTGTCCAGAGTCAACCCCTTTGAGGGCTCCGGGGTGGGGGAAAGGACAGGAGTGTTCTTGGTTGAGGCTGAAGTGGCCACCAGGGCATCCTGGGAAGGCTGGAGGCCCCCTATTTCGAAATAAGTGTCTACACAGCAAAAAGCTATTTTGAATTTGGTGTTATTCCTCATGGAATGAGGTTTACAAAATTTGGAATAAGCTCTCCGCTATTTCAAATTAATTTTGAAATAGCGTTTTGGCCATGTAAACACTAGTAAAGTTATTTTGAAATAGCTTTGCTGTGTAGACATACCCTATAAGAGATAGGGGTCACCAAATTAAATTAATAGACAGCAGGTTTTAAACAAACAAAAGTACGCTCTTCTTCACTCAGCACTCAGTTAGTCTGTGGAATTCCTTGCCAAAGCATGTGGTGAAGTCTAGGGCTTTAACAGGGTTCAAAAAAGAGCCTGATAGATTCATGGAGGTTAGGTCCATCAATGGCTATTAGCCAAGATAGGTAGGAATGGTGTCTCTAGCCTCTTTTTCTCTGGAGATGGGTGACTGGGGAGGGATTGTGTGAGGATTACCTGTTGTGTTCCCTCCCTCTGGGATATCTGATATTGGCTACTGGCTTTCAGCAGACAGTATACTGGGCTGGATGGACTGTTGGTCTTACCCAGTATGGACGTACATACATCCATACTGGGTAAGATCAAAAGAAAGAAAGAAAGATTCTTTCTTTCTTTCTTTCTTTCTTTCTTTCTTTCTTTCTTTCTTTCTTTCTTTCTTTCTTTCTTTCTTTCTTTCTTTCTTTCTTTCTTTCTTTCTTTCTTTCTTTCTTTCTTTCTTTCTTTCTTTCTTTCTTTCTTTCTTTCCTACCCCACTTCAATCCTTTCCCTGACCAGCTCTCTCTCTCACCCATCCAGGAAACATCTGAGCTTGGCTTTCCTTTCTTAGTGACTCCCTTGAAGCCTGACACTTATTTCAGATGTTGCAGGAGCTGATTGGGCCCCCAGCTATTTATTAATCTTTCCTGATTTAGGTGAGGCAAAAATGTTACATCCTGTCCTTTTAGATGAGGTCTTTGACTTCACTGTCTTCATCCTTAGGTTAGATTACTATTCTTTACTGTTACTATTCATTCTTTAAAGGAAATTTGAAAGCTGCAACTAGTACAGAATATTGCACTCCATTGTCTAGGAAGCATGGACCAACAATCACACAACATAACTGAAGGGCATAACTTAGTTCTATCAGCTGAAGGGCATGATGCAATAGTATTCAATTGCCTCTGACAATTAATCCCATACTGGTCACATCTCCTGAAATGGCCACTTTTTAGAATAAGAAACAATGTCAGGAATTAAGAGAAAAGAGAGTTGATAAAAAATATCATTTTCCAAAATAGGAATTAACTAAGTTATGTAAAAGATGTCCAGCTTCTAAAGAGCTGATTAGAAAAAAAATAGACAAATATATTTTCTTGATCTCAGAATATATATCCATGGGTATGTCTACACTACCCCGCTAGTTCGAACTAGCGGGGTAATGTAGGCATACCGCACTTGCAAATGAAGCCCGGGATTTGAATTTCCTGGGCTTCATTTGCATAAGCGGGGAGCCGCCATTTTTAAATCCCCGCTGCTTTGAACCCCGTGCAGCGCGGCTACACGGGGCTCGAACTAGGTAGTTCGGACTAGGTTCCTATTCCGAACTACCGTTACTCCTCGTGAAATGAGGTGTACCGGTAGTTCGGAATAGGCACCCTAGTCCGAACTACCTAGTTCGAGCCCCGTGTAGCCGCGCTGCACGGGGTTCGAAGCAGCGGGGATTTAAAAATGGCGGCTCCCCGCTTATGCAAATGAAGCCCGGGAAATTCAAATCCCGGGCTTCATTTGCAAGTGCGGTATGCCTACATTACCCTCCTAGTTCGAACTGGGAGGGTAGTGTAGACATACCCCAGGAGTCTACCAATATCTGCAGCTTAATATACATTTTTATTGCTTTGTTATTGTTATATATGATCTCTGTGGAATTTGTCTTTTTGTGTTTTGCCATATTAAAACAATGTGAGATGATGATTTATGAAATTTTTTCTAGATGAATTGGTGGTCTGACATTCTGGTTTTAAACCACAATTCAGCAAAGAAAAAAACCCCCATATTGAATGGCATTCAAGCAAGAGCTAAATCTTAACTATAAATTTCAGTGATTTGCTGAATAGGAATGGATATAAGAATATATTTAAAGGTAAGCCCATCTTAAATGCTTTGGAAGCTGGGACCCCAAAACCTTCTTTCCACCCAAGACAGATCTTCAACTTTGGTCTAGTTTTGTGGTGGTCTATTTTTTAATTTAATGTAGGATTTAAATAACAGTATTCTATAATAAATGTGTATTTTTTCTTATTCTTTTTGGAGGGTGAATTGCAGTTAAATTTTAAAATTGTATCAAAATGTATTAATAACCTGATTTTTATCAAATATCTTTGGCTTGAAATATTCTACTTTTGTTTTCATTCTGTGTGTTTTCATTTAATGGGTGTACGGTCAAAACAAAATGTATGCATCTAAAAATATTGTCAAAGGGCATAGTTGAGAGAATGCTGCAATTCTCTCTTGTACAGAAATATCATGTTTGTGGCCTGTATAACTCTGACTTTGGGCATCTTGTGCATAAAGGATTGTGGATTTTGGGAAAACAAAACCAAGAACTTATTTTTTATTTATATATGTGAGAAGTACATGAAAGTTCAATGGTTCATAGTGACCACTAATACATATGATGAGCTTTCTTTTTCTCCTCCCAAAAATCACAAATAGTAACTTGTAACAAAAGCTTTTATAGTAGCCAAGCTAAATCAATTCTTAGCAAATATTTCCACAGTATAAATGCATCATTTTCTTAGTTCCATGCCAATAAAACAAACCCAACTTTGAAGAAAGGCATTAAATGCTTTTTTTCCCCTCCCAGTGTCTTCCAAACCATTGGTGTGGGTGGAATATTTTTGAAAAAGCCTTCCATTTGTTTTTTCTCCTATCCCAGTTCTTTTAACTTCACCATTCTTGGACCATATATAAATACATTCCAAATTGTCTGATAGGCATACATATATTTCTGGAATCACATACTTCTCATGTCAAGAGTTTTATTCAAGCTGTGACGTAGAAGCTAATATATTATTTTATTTCTAAGCTTCATTTATTTTTAATTTTTGAGTAAATACCTGAGTAAGGTGCCAGGTGGACCTCCATGGAGAGCAAATCCCCCTCTTTATCTAGAAAATGGTTACAGCACATTTTCAGCAGGGAAAAAAATCTTTACAGCATCATAAGCTACTACTACACTGCATCCTCGGATAGGGATTTTCAGAATCTGAAAACATACCTGTGTATGATTAACCAATCTAGTGCTCTAAAAAATAGAAGGGTTAGCCCATGGTGTGGTTTTCAGCACAGGCTGCATAAGTACGTATGTACTCAGGGGGACAAAAGGGGAAAGAGGGTTAGGCAAGCTTGTGCAATCTGTACTGATGCCTATACCACTATATCCTTACTGCTATTCGTAGTGAGCTAGCTAGCATGGGTACACCCACAAGAGCTGTAAATCAAACCTCCAGCTGCAGGAGAGGTGTAGCCTTAAGCCCTGATCCAGCAAAAATACTTCAAGCATACAAATAGTTCCATTAACTCTCATGAGACTACTTTAGATTAAACACTTGCTTTAAGTGGTTTCAGGTCCTTAAACTGTGCTTATCGAGTACCATCTCTGGGAGTGAATGAGGGAATTTAATTTACATGCTTTTTCAGGTCTGGATCCAATGCCCACAGAAGTCAGTGGGAGTTTCTCTATTGATTTCAAAGAGGATTTGTGATTAGGTTCTATTGCTTGACTCTGTACTAAACCATTAATAGTTTATAATTGTAATCTCTTTACCAGTGACACAGTGTTGATGCTCTTCTTCATATCTCACATATATTTCCATGTATTCTTCTTTGCCCAGAATGCACTCCACCAACTTGTTTGCCAAGCCAGTGGACCTGTATCATTCAAATTCCTTGACTATGAGAAATGAGATTTGGAACAAAGGTTAACCAATTAAATAAGGGGTGCAGTTCCATCATATATGCACACACTATGGAGCTGCATAAATACATGATTTTCTTGCTGGTAGAACTTTTCCTTCCTTTCTCTTTATCTATGATTTTATTGGATGATTCCCTTCACTTGAATTGTGCAATATATAGATTGTCTGCTCTTCTGGGCATGACTGTTTCTTCAGCTGAGTTTGGGAGGCACCGAGTAACAGGGTTTTGTGTGCTTGGGAAGTAAATAACAATTACTATTATGCAGGGGCAGATGACAGTTTTGCGGGGCCCCGGGCAGCGTAATTCCGCGGGGCCTCCCCTTTGCCATGGCGCATGCGCAGTGATGCATGCGCATGCGCAGCGGCGCCATGGCGCATGCGCGGGGCTTTTTGAAGCGCGGGGCCCGGGGCGGCCGCCCCATTCGCCCTGCCCTATATCAGCCCCTGCTATTATGATGTGGATACCTAGAAACTGGACCGAGACTGCCAACTCATCCCATTCTCCATTTTATTTTATATCTGATTCAGATCCGAGTAAAGCTATTGGTGTGCCAGACCTGGTAGCTCCTTCCTGTTTAGAAGCAGCTTACACCACAACTAGTCATATCAGAATTTCATAGGAGTACTCAGAGAGTAAAATATTATGTATTAAAAGTATTGGGCCTGGAGTCTAATGACTCTTCCTATAATCAATAAGCACACAGCACTTTCAAGCCACAAGAAAAGCCAGGGAAGCACACTATGATTATAATGCTTTCACACATCCTTCCTTCTTACTATCCTGAGGAAGAGATTTTTCATGGATTTATTGAGGAATCTCCACTACAGGCAGTCCCTGGGTTACATGGATCCGACTTACATCAGATCCCTACTTACAAATGGGGTGAGGCAACCCCGCACTAGCTGCTTCCCCCCAGCAGACCAGGGAAACGCGCAGCGGCTTTTCTCAGCAGACACCTCAGCTTGAGAATAAAGGACTTAGGGAAGTGAGGTGTGGGAGAATAAAACTGAGCTCTGGAGAAATGTTTGGCTAGAGTTTCCCATACAATATGTACCAGTTCCGACTTACATACAAATTCAACTTAAGAACAAACCTACAGTCCCTATCTTGTATGTAACCCGGGGACAGCCTGTACTAATATGAAAAGAAGAACTATTTTCAATAAAACATTTAAATCCACCTTAGATATCTCGTTAAGTCTCAAAAACTTAAATATGTGTGTGGCTCTCACACCTAATCTGCAGGACTCACCACCTGAGCCTTGTTATATGTTTACTGAGTTGGCTCTGGAGGACAATATTCTGAATTGTCCGATTCCAGTGCTTATTGAAAAGGCTTCTATCTCCTTTCTTAATATGTCAAATATAAGTGATTCCCCCAAAGTATGTTAATTAATTTGTTTTTAAAAATCTTCTCTAAAAATTAATGAATGTTCAATTTGGGAAAGAGCTTTTAAGACTGAAAAGCAAAGGGGAATTAGACACATTTGAAATGTGGTATTTTCCTCTCTTTTGCATTCATACACAGACAGAGCTAATAGTTTGTATCTTTTTCAATTATAGGAAAATGTTGTTTTACCATGTCCTTTTGATTCAGGATCCATATGTCTGGCTTATTTTCCTGCTGTCATATAAATAAATATATAAATAAATAAAACACACTTGTTTTTTAACACCACTTCTGTATCCGTTCACAGGACAGCCTAATCCAAGTTTACCGAGAAATACTCATTTTGGTTAGACGAGGCTAACATTAGCATACCAGTAAATACAGGGTGAACAGTCCTTGCATGTTTTTCTTAGCTTGCAGAATTTACTATTATGATTTCTATTATTTCCAGATGACGGGACATGTGCAGAAACAAACATATGGGAAAATATGTTTAAACTAATGGGTTTCCTGCTGACTAAATCATTCTGGATCATGAATGTATCCTCTATATTATCTCATTATTGATTAAAAACAAAAAAGGAAAATTATAGTAATGGAATGTCTTTAAAGAGATTATCTGATGAACTGGTTCCTGTAGAGGTAGAAAATTTGTGCATAGTTTGTGCATAGTTTCGGGCATAGTTTGTAACTGTGAGACAGTCACAGGTAGAGAATTAATATTCACAATGGATATGTTACCATTATCAGAACACATGTATACAGAGATCCTATCTAGTCTGGATGTTGTTTTTCAGCTTTCCTAATTTCAAAAGCTCAGATATCCTTTGCTAGATTAAAACTCACAATCAGAATACCGTTTAAAAGCCAATGGGTTGATTTTTTTCACACAGGAAATTAAGACTGGCTATTGTTAATCCAAAGTTATCAGTGGGATGCAGCAAAAGGACAAACTGGGGCTCACTAATTACTGGAGTTAAAAATGCATCCATACTAAATGATAGTACAATACTGATCTAAAGAAAAAAATTAAAAGTGTCCTTCTCAATGTAGTCTTTCTGATTTGAATATCATTTGAAGAATATGGGTCTTTAAAATGTGATAGATGACCAGGCCTCCTGCCTTAGATTTGTCACACAAAATTGGCTTCTGAAAGATTAAAACAAAAATGTTCCTACCATTTCTTGTCCATTAGTATTACTAGATGTGCTAAAAACCACCACTGAGCAGATATCTGGCAAGTGTTCTCATCACATGGCAAGTTTCTTCAACTTGAGGATCTCTTGCAAGGGCATCCTCTTGTATTCTTAGTTAATGTCCCACACAGCTTCACATTCTACTAACATAAGGCTTTCTACAAGCTTCAATGACCTCCTGCCCCTCCCTATAGGCTGTGAGTGAGAGGCTGGGGAGAGAGGACTCACTTCTTGTCTTCCTCTCTCACTCCCTGCCCTCAGTTGCTGAACTGAATCCCCTTCTTGATAGGGTTGCCAGGTGTCCAGTTTTGAATCAGACAGTCCAGTATTTGAGCTTTCTGTTCAGGAAACAAATTGAGAAAATATAAATGAGAAAATATAAATGTCTGGTATTTTCTAAATAAGATGTAATGTAGATTGTGATGTAATGTCAAGTGTGTCCAGTATTTTTGATGAAACCATCTAGCAACCCTACTTCTTGACTGGTTAATCCACAGTCTTAATCAGTTTCTTTCAATTTGGCCCATACACAGGAAGCTTACCAAATGCACAATGATGTGCCAGCCCTATGCTCCTGCCTCTGGCTTTGTCTACACTTTAAAGTTTAAAGTGCAGCCACGGCAGTGCTTTAACATGGCGGTATGGCCATGGCAGAGCTCTAGGAGAGAGCTGTCCCGGTGCTCTAGGTAAACCACCTCCATGAGGGGAGTGGCAAACAGTGCTGTCGTGCTTTACAACATTGTAACTTGCTGCTCTGGGGGATGAGTTCACATCCCTGAGCCAGAAAAGTTACAATGCAGTAAAGCACCAGTGTAGACTTAGCATCTGGCACTGATCTCTTCTCTGTCCCTTACTCAGGCTGACGTGTGATTGGAGAGAGCCTTCTCTGCAGCCTCTGCCACCACAAACTACCTTTCTGTGTCTCTGCATTATTGACATTCTATTTTCAGATTTCACCTGAGCACTTTTCTTGACCCAGCTGGTGGGGTGGCTTTGAGTGTTGTGCTACTTCTAGATACTTTGTAGCATGCCAGGTGTTTAATAAACTTAAGTAAAAGCATTGCAGGCACATCACTAAACTCCATCGGCTCTACCATCAGTTAGGCTATTGATTAACACTTGCATATACAATTTATACAAAATAATTGAAGTATATACTAGGAAAAGAATGGGGGCACATACGCCAAGTACAATGGCTTAATTTAAAGAGACAGTCAGCACATCAGTGTCTTACAACCTATTCATCTGATGAAGTGGATGAAAGCTTATGCCCTAATAAATCTGTTAGTTTTTAAGGTGCCACAGGACTCCTCTTTTTTTTTCAACCTAGAGACTATCATTCATCAGATAGGTGTTAAGGTAACTATGCCCCAGTGGGTGGCTGCCAGGTGCCACACATCTTATGAGACAGCTGCGCATTTGGCGATCCTATTATATATTCCTGCATCTCAGCTTGTCACAGCCCCAATTGACTGCAGAGAACCAGCAGGCATTTCCCTACAGTTCCATCCTTTAGTCACTAGAAATCAGTGTTGTAACTGTAGAACCAGCAGACAAGTGCTAGTTCTCCTTTCTCTCCCTGCAGGATCAGAGCCAGGGAGCAACAGCCCGGAGGTGATGGCAGCTGGAATAGAACATGATGGGAGCAATAGCCCAAGGAGAAGGCCTGATACTCCTTCTACCCCCTCTCCATCCCCTGCAGTCAGCTGCACCAGCCTCCCCAATTCACAAACTCCCACCCCCAAGCTACCCATACAGCACCAAGTCTCTTCCACCTAGGAACTCACACCCCTTCTATTTACTTCCCTAGGAAATCTTTGACACCCAGGATTCTCAGCACTCACCTACCCCCATTGGCCTCCTGCCCTCAAGAAGCCCCAATAATATCAGTATCTCTAGTGCTTGTACTCACACACCTCCCAGTTATACCAACAGCCTGAATAACTGCCCCCATATCCTAGACCACCCATCTGGGCCAAATCTCCATATCTTCCCTTTGACACTGCTTTGTGGTGCATGGGATGGTGACTATTAACTTAAATGCAGGGTTGTATCCACTAGCTCATTAAATCTGAAAAAAGTGCAGACTTGAACACGTGTGCAGCTAGCTATATGTATTGGAGAGGGGGGCATTTGTAATTCACTCTTGTCTAAAGGTGTGTCTACATTGCAATTGGATACCTGTGTCTTGCCCATGCTGTCCTGCAGCCTAACAAAATTCCAGTGCAGCCAACAGGCAACACAGCCCTGGACAAGGGAGTGTGTCTTGGGGGAGAGAAAGACGAGGGAAGGGGCAGCTCCATGCCACAGAAGAGCAGGGCTTTGGGCAGAAGGGACAGGGCTGGGAGCAGCCAGCTCTTAGCGCAATGGGGATTGTGGCACTGTGCCCCTCCCTAGCCCTCAGAGCCTCATGCAGTGCATGGTGCCATACTCTGGGGGTGATTTAAAGGGCCCTTTTGAATCACTAGGCCCTGGGACTAATGACACCTTCCTTCCCCGCATCAGCATGCCCGTAAGATCCTAGAGACCAGGCTCCATCCTGAGCCCAAACATCTGCACTGCAATTAAATAGCCCCATAGCCTGATCCCCCAGGAACAGGAATGAGTGGGCGTGGGTAAGCCATGAGTGTTTAATTGCAGAGTGGACTTACCTTGAGAGGACAAGTAAGTACTGGTCTGTGATCTCTCTGAAATAGATTCCATGAAAGGAGATGTCACTGGGGGCTGCTCTGCATTGTTTTCAAATCATACATCTATATTAGTAGCCTTAAACTCCCTGCTTGCATGCTGCACTCTCTCCATCCTGGTGCTTGCTCTTTGCAAGTAACAGCATGTTTTCTTGTTTGAATCTTTGTTTCTCAACCATCCTCCTTCTCTCAGCTCTTATGCTTTCTGCTGTTGCTGCCTCCCAATTATCTCTTTTCCTGCTGATCTATGACCTATAACCCATAGGTGAGTAGAAGAAAAATAGTTACTGTACTGCTCAGTAGATCCATCACATTATATTATATCTCTTGCCAGTACCAATTCATTACTCTCTTCCTCTGCAATCATTTCACAAAAGCATTTTATTAGTAAAAAAAATTATAACAGGAACAATGCAGTAAAGCAGGTAAGAAAATAATCTACCACCCTAAGAGAATACGTACAAAATGTGATATTTCCAGTTGCCTCATATAAAAGCCAAAAGAACCTCAGAAATGTCTTTATTATAACTACAGTATTGCTGCCAAGTCAAGAAGATGAGGCATGATAAATTGTACATGTAATAAGAAAGTTATACAATGTCATTATAATAGCTGAATGGGTGGATCTTAATTTAGTGCTTAAATAAGGAATCTGAATATACTGGGCTTTATTGCTAGTATTTGTTGAAAGAGTATATCAACAAAGAACACACATATTTAAAGCTCTTTTTCTCTCCTCTGGATCAGTTTTCCATATTTACCACACAAATTTTCTTAAATACATGAGATTATTTGCTTCTCCCTTCTTCCAGTGACATATATATAGTATAGGAAGTAGATATGGGAGGCAACCAGGAAAGCAGTGATCCTGATGAAAGGAAGAAAGGAAAGCAGCAAAATACACATCCTGGACTTCAGAAAAGCAGACTTTGACTCCCTCAGAGAACTGATGGGCAGGATTCTTGGGTATGCCAACGTGAGAGGAAAAGGAGGCCAGGAGAAGTGGCAGTATTTTAAAGAAACCTTATTGAAGGCACAGAAACAAACCACCCTAATGTGAAGTAAGAAAAGCAAATGTGGTAGGCACTCAGCTTGGATTAGTAATGCAACCCTTGGTGAGCTTAAACACAAAAAGGAAACTTACAAGAAGTGGAAACTTGGACAGATGACTAAGACGGAGTATAAATAAATACTCGAGCATGCAGGGTGTAATCAGGAAGGCCAAAGTGTAATTGGAATTGCAGCTAGCAAGGAATGTGAAGGGTAACAAGAAAGATTTCTAGAGGCATGATAGCAATAAGGGTATGTCTACACTAAAGCACTAATTCGAACTAACTTAATTCGAATTTGTTAATTCGAACTAAGCTAATTCGAACTAGTGCATCTAGACCTAAAAACTAGTTCGAATTAGCATTTTGCTAATTCAAACTAGCATGTCCACATTGAGTGGACCCTGAACCGAGGTTAAGGACAGTCAGAAGCAGTGCCAGCAGGGCATCAGATGAGGACTTAGAGCGTGGAGCTGCTGTCTCAGGCTAGCCGAGGGCTGTGCTTAAAGGGACACGACCCCCCCCCCCCGACAGACAGTTCTCAGGGGTTCCCCGCTCGCTTGTCTAACTCGATGAGGGACAGCAAAGCAGTCCTGGCTTGGAGTGCCCTGAATGCCCACACTCGGCACATCACAGCACTCAGCCATCAGTCCGGCTGCACGTGGCGCAGGCTGCCATCCGGGGGGGGGGGGGGAATCAATCGGGGGGCTGCAGGAAAGCTTCCACCCCAAGGAGCCCACAGAACCACCCCAGTCCTCCCCAACGGGGGCTCATACCCCATTCCTCCCTCACCTCCTTCCATTTACCCCTTCCTAGCCCCCCTTCCTGATGTACAAAATAAAGGACACGTGTGTTCAAAAATAGAACCTCTCTTTATTGAACAAAACTCGAGGACACTGGGAAAAGGAGGTGGGAGAGGGGAAGAGATGGGGGGGAGAGGGGAGAAGGAAACCTGGGAGGAGGGAGCTGGAAGGGGGAAGCCAGGGGAAGGAGGAGGAGGGGAAGTATCAAACTATGGTACGCTATATCTTCAGTACTGTGTACAGATGTGATCTCCTCACCCAAGAAAAGATATTTTGGCCTTGGCAAAGGTTCAGAAAAGGCCAACTAAAATGATCAGGGGTTTGGAACAGGTCCCATATGAAGAGAGGCTAAAGAGACTGGGACTTTTCAGCTTAGAAAAGAGGAGACAGAGGGGGGAGATGATAAAGGTCTGTAAAAGCATGAGTGGTGTGAAGAGGGTGAATAAAGAAAAGTTCTTCATTAGTTCCCATAATAGAAGGACTAGAGGACACCAGATGAAATGAATGAGTAGCAGGTTTCAAACTAATAACAGAAAGTTCTTCTTCACAAAGCAAATAGTCAACCTGTGGAACTCCTTGCTGCAGGAGGCTGTGAAGGCTAGTACTAGAACAGAGTTTAAAGAGAAGTTAGATAAATTCATGGAGGTTGGGTCCATGGAGTGCTTTTAGCCAGGGGGTAGAAATGGTGTCCCTGGCCTCTGTTTGTGGAAGGCTGGAGATGGATGGTATGAGACAAATGCTTGGTCATTGTCTTCGGTCCATCCCCTCCAAGGTACTTAGTGTTGGCCACTGTCAGCAGACAGGCTACTGGGCTAGATGAACCTTTGGTCTGACCCAGTACGGCCATTCTTATGTTTTTATGTTCTAAGCTCAGGGCTCAGGGTCGGGGTCTCACTCGACCAACTTGATTTTCATGCAAACCTGCTCCTGGGTGGCCAGGCTGGCAGCTATCCTGCCCTAAATGGCCACTTTCCTGTGCCTAGTGCAGAGGTCGTGGACGTTGGAGGCTTCCCCCCAAACCTCGATGAGGTCTACGATGTCTGCACTAGACCAGGTGCCCGCCTCTTGCGGCCCTGGGCAGGCTGGTCAGCCTGGTCCCAGGAAGATGCGGAAGGCTGGGTGGCAGCGGGTGGCTGGCTCATGCCGTGCCAGGTGCAGGGTCTGCTGGATGGGTGCTAGCAGGCTTGCACCTGGCACGGGCACCGTAGCCAGACCGTGCCCCTTTAAGGGCTCCGGTGCCGGGAGAGGGGCAGATGAGTTTCCCTGGTGGTGCCCTGAGTGGCCACCAGGGCAAGCTGGGGAGGGCTAGCCTCCCACTAATTCGAATTAAGTGGCTACACAGCCCTTTATTCGACCTACTTAATTCGAACTAGGCGTTAGTCCTTGTAGAATGAGGTTTACCTAGTTCTAATTAAGTGCTCCGCTAGTTCGAATTAAGTTCGAACTAGCGGTTTGCCTGTGTAGCACCTATGAAAGTTAATTCGAACTAACGCCTGTTAGTTTGAATTAACTTTGTAGTGTAGACATACCCTGAGAGTGGCTATCCAACTAGTTATACACCCACCTCATAAAAACCCCATGTACATTGTATTTCCTTATTTTATTGATCAGAAGGTTATGCCTGACTGTAACAAATGCTTTACTAAGAGCAAGGTATACCACATCTACTACTTCCCCCTTATCCACAAGACTTGTTATTCTATCAAAGAAACCTATGACGTTGATTTGACATGATTTGTTCTCAACATATCCGTGCTGACTGTCGCTTACCACCTTATTATCTTCAAGATGTTTTCAGAGAGAGTCCTTAATTATTTACTCCCTTATCTTTCCTGGCACAGAAGTTAAGCTCTTTGGTCTGTAGTTTCCTAGGTTGTCTTTAGTTCTTTTTGTTAATAAATGGGCATTATATTTTCCCTTTTCCAGTCTTCTGGAATCTCTCCCGTCTTCTATGATTTTTCAAGCATAATGGCTAATGGCTCAGATAGCTCCTTTAGTATTCTTCCTCAGTAGGATGCACTTCCTCAGGTCCTGATGAATTGAAGACATCTAACTTTTCTAAGTATTTTTTAAATTATTCTTTTCCTATTTTAACTTCTAAACCTACCCCATTTTCACTGGCATTCACTATGTAAGGTATCCAATCACCATCAACCAATCTTCTTGGTGAAAACTTAAAGAAATTGTTAAGCACCTCTGCCATTACCACCTTTTCTGTTATTGTTTTTCCCTCTTCAATGAGCAATGGGTCTACCCTGTCCTTAGTCTTCCTCTTGGTTTCAATATATTTGTAGAATGTATTCTTGTTACTCTTTGTGTCTCTAGCTAGCCTGCACTCATTTTGTGCCGTCACCTTTCTAATTTTGCCCCTACATACTTGTGTTATATGTTTATATTTATTCTTTGTTCTTTGACCTAGTTTCCACTTTTTGTAGGACTCCTTTTTGATTTTTAGATCCAGGATTGTGTCTTGCATATTTCCTATTTTTGTATGCTGTGGAATGGTGTGCTCTTGCACCCTTAATAATGTCCCTTTGAAAAACTGCTTAATTCCTTTTAGTCTTTCTTCCCATGGGACCTTACCTACCAGTGCCCTGAGTTTACTAAAATCTGCCTTCTTGAAATCCGGGGTCTTTATTTTGCTGTTCTCTCTTCTATCATTCCTTAGAATCATGAACTCTATTGATTCATGATCACTTTCACCCAAGTTTCTTTCCACTTTCAAATTCTCAAACAGTTCCTCCCTATTTGTTAAAATCAAATCTAGAACAGCCTCACCCACAGTAGCTTTCACTACCTTCTGAAATAAAAAACATGTCTCTAATGCATTTCAGGAACTTGTTGGATAATCTATTCTGTGCTGTGTTATTTTCCTAACAGATGTCTGGATAGTTGAAGTACACCATCACCATCAAGTTCTGTGCTTCGGATGATTTTGTGAGTTGTTTAAATATCTTTCCCTATGGCCTAAAACACTTTAGTTTACTATAACAGAGTTTTACCAGTCCATTTTAATTTTCAAGGTTTGTGCTTCTTTGTTTACTATTTTCCATGTGGGAATAACAAAGAGTTTGGTGAAATTTCACTTTTTTTAAGCCATTTTCACTTCTGATGCATATGAGTAAACAAAATGGTATATTATCTGAATTGCAAACACGGCAGGGAATGTTTTTGTGGCTTTCCACTGAAATGTGACAATAAAAAAAATCATGGAAACATTTCTATTGGTATTAGTTTTCAGGAAAATTTATATTTGGAAAACTTATTTTGGGGCCATTTGGCACCAGCTCTTTGACAACTGCAGGGAGTTTTAAGGAAAGGGGTCAAGATTCTACAGGGGAAGGATGTGGCTTCTAATTGAGAAAATTAGCAGAGCCACAGACCCCAAGAAATTTACGTAACTACATGCTGTAGGAGGGATTTGGTAAAAAGTTATATGCTCTGATTTCATGATCTTCATATGCCCTCCAGCTTAAGTTTTTCAAGAAGAACCTTCCACAGTAGCTGTTATTTTCTTTCTCCCCCTGAGATTTCAGATCTGTCCTCTCTCTCACTGAGTACTGTGTTACAAACTCCAGCAACTAAAATAGGTAAATCAACATCTGGAAGCAGTTTAGTTAACATGTTCTCAACAAAAAAGCACCATTTGTATTATTAGAACCATATACATGTGTTAAAACAATTGCATCATCAGCTAGTTTCCTTTCAATTATAACATACCAGCCCTATGGGCTTGATTGAGATCTTTTCAACTGAAATGATGTAATATGGTTTCTGAGGATGGCAGCTTCCTTATTTTTAGTATTTAGTACTAAGGCTCAGCTCAGGCCTTAACCTGATATTTATGTTCCCTTTTTCTACTGTGTCTATTTTATGTTTATCCTATATGTTACACTACATATATGTTTAACTTTCAGGGATTAAAAGATCCATTTTATCTTTACCTGGTTATGTAGCCTATTATCATTTAAATTAATAAATGTATTCCTATGGTAGCTGAAAGGTAACAAAAATCTGGTCTTCAATCAAATAATCTCCATGAACCAAATTTTTAAAGATGCCCCAAATCAGCAGACTGAGACCATAATCTCTGTGTGGAATCATTGTCTCATTATTTTTGTTACTTTCCCCTGAGCCTTTAGTATTTCTAAAATGGCTTTTTCAGTCAAGATGACAAACTGAGTACATGACTGGTTCATATAATGGCATATCATTGAGCTGCTTTATGAAGCTCGCATGTTCAAAAGTCTTGAGCCAAGCCTACCAAATTCACAGTGATAGTTTTACAAAAAATTATGTTTTTTTAACTTTATGATTTTTGAGCCTTTAGATTTAATAAACTGATTTATCTTTCAGTCACAATTATAGCTTTTCTCCACAACCATGAAGGCTTAAAACTTGTTTTCTTAAAAAAAAATCCTGAAAGCTAAAATTATCATGAAACAGCATGATTTCAGAAACAGATATTTTAAAAAGCACCTAATATTTGGAGACGTGTTAAGACTTCAAGAGTTCGGAGCTCTGCCTAAAAGGGTGCTTATGTCTATCTCACAAATGCCTCAATCGGTTTAGTCAAAATGACAGTTTTAGATGGTTCCTTGCACTGTGCTTCTTTTTGCATTTATCTGTAGTGAAATTCGTTTGCCCAGTTTTCTCACTTAAGGCTGATTAGGTCTGGCTGTTCCTCTGATGTACATGGTTGATAATTCTCAGAGGGATAGCATGTTAGTCTGTATTTGCAATAACAGTGAGGAATCCTGTGGCACCTTACAGACGAACAGATATACTTGGGCACATCCTTTCATGGGTAAAAACCACTTTGTCAGATGTATGTTATGGTTGAGAATGTAAGTAGCCCCTCATCCCTTCACCCCAAGCCACTGTGCAGAAGAGGAGCAAAACTGCAAGCCTTGCATTCTTTCGGGAGCCTTCTTTGGAGAGCCTTCAATTCTACATACTTGTTAGCAATAAATGGGCCTGGAATAAATCCAGTTGTATCAGCTTGCTGCTTCTGACCAATAAGAAAATGGGAATTGAATAGAGAGAAAGGGACCTGGGGGTTACAGTGGATGAGATGCTAGATATGAGTCAACAGTGTGCCCTTGTAGCCAAGAAGGCTAATGGCATATTAGGTTGCATTAAGAGGAGCATTGCCAGCAGATCCAGAGATGTCATCATTCCCCTTTATTCGGCTTTGGTAAGGCCGCATCTGGAGTATTGTGTCCAGTTCTGGGCCCCCACTACAAAAAGGATGTGGACGCATTGGAGAGGGTCCAGCGGAGGGCAAATAAAATGATTAGGGGGCTGGAGTATATGACTTATGAGGAGAGGCTGAGGGACTTGGGTCTGTTTAGTCTGCAGAAGCGAAGAGTGAGGGGGGATTTGATAGCAGCCTTCAACTTCCTGAAGGGAGGTTCCAAAGCGGATGGAGAGAGGCTGTTCTCAGTAGTGACAGATGGTAGAACAAGGAGCAATGGTCTCAAGTTGTGGTGGGAGAGGTCCAGGTTGGATATTAGGAAAAACTATTTCACTAGGAGGGTGGTGAAGCACTGGAATGGGTTACCTAGGGAAATAGTGGAGTCTCCATCCCTAGAGGTGTTTAAGTCTTGGCTTGACAAAGCTCTGGCTGGGTTGATTTAGTTGGAATTGGTCCTGCCTAGAGCAGGGGGCTGGACTTGATGACCTTCTGAGGTCTCTTCCAGTTCTATGATTCTATGATTCTATGAACATTCTGTAGCCGTGAATGCTGAGAAGCAATGACAAAAATATTTGTGAAGATTGACTTGGGGGATTTTCAGAAGACTTGGAGCAGAGTGGGGGATAATGGAGACAGTTCCGGCACTAACAAAGCATCTATAAAGTAATTTCACTACTAACACAAAGCAATATCAGGTCATGCCAAGAAATAATGTCACTCATTTTAGAGACTGCATGGGGTCTTCGCCATGAGTATTATGAGAGGTTTTGTTTTTTTAACTGGCTGATATGATCATTTGTAGTGTTTACTGAACTTTGCGAGCCACAATATCACAAGTGCTGGTGAGAAGCACTGGTCACTTCCATTTGAGCTACCATGTTGACTGGCTTACATAAACTGACACAGACTAGCCCTAGGGAAGATGCTTGCGTAAAATTGACAGAACCTTCTTTTTTCCAATAGCCTGATCTTAAACCATCTGACAGAAAGCGTCAAAACCAGGGCACTGGTGTCTCTTTTGTCAAAGGAAAGGTTTACTGCAAATTGTTAATTTCTTTTTGCACCAGCGTTCTCCCCAGGAACCTTGACAGCATAGTCATTAGAGATAGTCCTATTACAGACATTTTGGGAACACTGCCTTAGGCATTAATGTGACATTCACAGGTTCCAGAATGAGTTTCTCATTTACCAATGTCATTTTGAAGTCCATTTATGGTGGCAACTATGTCTGGTGCTGCTAATTGTTTTTATTTTGCCTTCAGCTTCAGATAAAGTAACTGCTGTATGCTAATAATGTATGCCAATTGAGATATGTGTGATGTAAAACCTTAGGGGCTCGTCTACACTGGCCCCTTTTCTGGAAGGGGCATGTTAATTTCAGCTATCGTAGTAGGGAAATCCGCGGGGGATTTAAATATCCCCCGCGGCATTTAAATAAAAATGTCCGCCGCTTTTTTCCGGCTTTTAGAAAAGCCGGAAAAGAGCGTCTACACTGGCCCCGATCCTCCGGAAAAAGCGCCCTTTTCCGGAGGCTCTTATTCCTACTTTGAATAAGTACTTTGAATAAGTAGGAATAAGAGCCTCCGGAAAAGGGCGCTTTTTCCGGAGGATCGGGGCCAGTGTAGACGCTCTTTTCCGGCTTTTCTAAAAGCCGGAAAAAAGCGGCGGACATTTTTATTTAAATGCCGCGGGGGATATTTAAATCCCCCGCGGATTTCCCTACTACGATAGCTGAAATTAACATGCCCCTTCCGGAAAAGGGGCCAGTGTAGACGAGCCCAAGGTGTTATTCAAGAAACAACTAGATAGCCTCCTAAAGTAATATAATGCTATAAAGGATAGTCTTTAGCAAATAAAACTAGCCATTGACAATTCTGTGTATTTGTAACTGCATTGTGGCAAAACAGTGGTGGATTTAAAATTGCAAACCTTCATTGGTCAAATTTTGGCTTTATAAAGCCATATCTGGGCTTTGATAGTCTCTTTGGACAAAATCCTTGTCCCAGTCAAGTCAATAGCTATACTTCTATTAACATGTTTAGGACCAAGCTTGTTGCATAAAAAAGCCTCCGTCTGAGTTTACTTGATTTATATACATGGATTTTCCAAAGCTACATCAAACTGTAAGGTCTAAGGTTTTAAACTGCAACTTATTGTGATCCTTGTCAAACTTTGTAATCTGTGTAACTCTCAGAAACTTACTGTAAATTGCAACTTTGTAATCTTTGTAACTCTCAGCCACCTTGCTTGTAACTTTCCCTAAGCTGCATTCTCCCCTGGGTGAATCGAGAGAGTGTGAGTGTGAGAGTGTGTTTGAAGAAGACTGGGAACAATGGAGCACATTTCAATGAGTCATCACAGTCTGGGCATGCTCCCTGCTGGATAAAGGGAAATCTGGGCATGCTCCCTCATGACACTATATAAAGAGAGGGAGCACATGTGAGACTCTCTTTTTCCTTCCCCTGCTCCTGAGAAGCTCCTCTCCAGTGTCTCTCCTCCTGACCAGCTTCCCCAGCCATGATGAGCAGACAGACCCTCCAAGATCCACATGCCTTGGCTCCTTTTGCAACCCATGTCTGTGTAAGTTTGCGAGTGCCTGAGGGCAGGAATGAATGGGTGTGAATGAGTGAATGAATGGGTGTGTGTGTATGTGTGTGTGTGTGTGTGAGAGAGAGAGAGAGAGAGAGAGAGAGAAAACTCTCTCTCTCTCTCTCTCTCTCTCTCTCTCTATCTTCTTTAGTTTAAGCCTTTGGTGGCTGCTTACTCCTCTTTAGTTTTACCTAGTGGAAATAAACCCATACTAGTGTAACCCTGGGTGGTCTCCAGTGAGAATATTTTTGGGGTAACATAGCTCATGGGGACTGTCACATGTAGAAGGTCTTTCAGCTTTCAATCTATGGTTTGGACTCCAGTCTATTCTTCAAGAATTTTCAAAGTTTTGGCACCAAATATAATTATGCAGCTAATTCTGTATCTAACAGATGCTCGAATGGTATGATTTTGTTGACAAAGAGTAATTTGAATCCTGAACCTATTTATTTAAAATCCCAGAAGTTTGGTGGGGATGAGTAGAGTGGTTCCAAAAGATCCACACGGAGGAAAACATTGGGAAACCTTTTTGATGGAATGAAAAACAACTCTTATTTCTAGTCTACACTATAGACAGGCAATAATAAAACGCTAAATTGGGTCCTCCCCTCCCCTCCTGTTTACTAGGATCCATCACAAACATATTTGCTAAATTAAATTGTCCTTTATTATCTCTGCCAGGTTGAGTCTCCTCCCTACCCCCCCAACAAATCCAATGCAAGGTGAATTCACTCTATGGAGTTGTTCTCTCTCTCTCTCTCTCTCTCTCTCTCTCTCTCTTTCGGCAGTGGGACCTAAAGGTTAAAGTCAATAGAGTTGCCCTGATCTGTAGGATTGTATGGCCTAGTGGCTGGAGTCTATATAACCATCCTTCTGGAGTGAGGCTACTACTGGACTACTGGTTAGTTGAGCTGTTTGGGCCACCATGGGGGGGGGGGGGGGCAGCCACAGTATGGGGTTGCTGGTTCTTTCTGTTCTGCTGGATCCCAGACAAGGACCCTGTCAATGGTGAGTTGTTAGCTAATTATTTTTGAATCCTCTTCTAATTTTCTCTACGTAGAGAGCATAGAGTTCCAAATAAACTGGATATTAAATTTATATCGCTTTTAATCGTAATAATAGATTTACAGTGTTGTAACATAGGTTATCAACATATGGGGCCTGATTTATCATTTTATAACATATGGGGTCTGATTTACCATTTTGTTATTCCTGTTTTATGCCAATATAACATCATTGATTATGCCAACGTTTAAAACTGGAATAAAGCTGTAAAGAGTCAGACCCATGTTTTTTAACTTTATGTGTCCTAGTTCCCTGTTGTCTTGTAGCTATCTCTTAGTCCAGTACAAAGCAGTAGCCTATTATCATTTAAATTAATAAAGCAGATGTAGAACACTACCATTTTGTTATGGATGCCTTATACAAAAGTATTGCCAAACTCACAAATTCAAGAACTCCTTCCGACATCCTGTTCCCCCTCTCACTTCTGAAAGAATCATAAGATTGGGAATGTCTCATCAATAACTATGAGATATTGTCTTTTTAAACTCACGCTGCTTTTTCCTGACTTTTGTAGTTTTACAGGAATGGCCATTCTTCTTTCTGCAGGTAAATGTTCCAGGAAACTCCTCCTGAAGTGCAAAAAACATATATATCCAACAAACTGGGAGACGAGGGGGCTCCTCTTGTTCACTGCTGCTTGATATTGGTGTGCACCAAGACTCTCAGTAGGAACTTTTCCTGGTTGCGACCAGAACTGCAACATCATTAGAGCTCAGGAAGAAATCTTGAACTTCCAGAAACTTCATGCTAAAACACAAGATGCCAATTATAACATAAAATCACACCACTTATAGGGATATCACGAGAGCAAGTATCCATATATATCTCTTGACCCATTTTGCACTTGTGTAAATGAGTACCCAAGACACAGGCTAGTGAAGGGACAGGACCACAATGATCAGTTAAGGTACAAACTTGTTTGTCAGTAACAGATTCCCTTTTCTCTGGAAAAAAATAATGTACTTTCACTGGAGGAATAGTTGATGATTTGGGCCTAAAAAGCATAAGCAATATGCCTTCCCTGTTATGAAAGACACATGGAAATACTATTTAATCGGGCCCTGTATTTAGATTTGTTGTCCTAAAAAGTTTTATAATTTCGAGACTGGTTTGGAACACTTAATCTTTAGAGAATGTATTATTTCTTTATTGGTTTACTGTGATATATTTGCTTAGTTTTATTGCAAAACTTTGGCTATATTTATATATGTACAAGCACATTATTTAGTTAATAGATTTATCACAAATACTTTGAATGGTCTCTGAAGTGTAATAAATACATATTCCACTCCCATAAATTAACAAATTAAGAGGTGGATCAAATTATTTTCCAGATTAATAGTTTGTGATTTATATTTTGAGCACTTCTGAGCTTTTTCCAGATTATCATGGTTTTAAACATTGTGAAGTTTTCAGCAACTCTCTGGTTCCAGATTCAGTTTGCTATGACTCAAAAAAGCTTGTTTTAATGTAATCTTTAATTAGTTTTATTTTCAGAAAATATGTATCAGTACATATTTTGCTTTTAAGTTTTTTTTTTATTTTAACTCTGAGAGGTGGAGGAAGGAAATGCATGAGTTTTAAAAAACACAGCGTGTGTACATTAATCTTATACTGTTAAAGATAAAGAAATACATAAATATTTGTTATGATAATTTACAAAATTACTTTTCTTATTTGATCCATATGGCTATGTGAATACCCATGCATAGAATCCAATCACATATTCCAGTATTACAAAATACAGCCTTGCAACTAAACACATTTTTCTTCTTGTGTCAAAGGTGAATCATTTCCTTATGTCTGAGATATGAGGATATGAAGGAAGATTACTTTCACATACAAACAAAAGACAACTGCACTTGATAATGTTAGATTTATTCTTAACATTCTTTTCAAAAGATTCATTTCTGGCCAAATTTTTATAATGAAATAGGACATTTCAAAACTAGATATGAATAAAAATTCTCCAAAAGAGGAGCCAATTTACTTTTTAATTGCAAAGCAGGAAAAACATATTGTCCATCTAAATATTTGCTCATTGGCTTTAGAGTCACAAGGAAATGACAATATGCTGTATCTAATACCCCCTATCTGATATAGATATGTATAAGATGAGGGGCATATTTGAATATATAGTGGTTTTCAAATCCTATAAACTTGAGATGCATTGAATTTTCTTCAAATAATTTAGCTAGAAAGCTGCAGTCTTACCTAGTTTATACTGTAAACTTATACATGGTGTCTAATATAATTAACTAATATCACATGCACAGTATATCTTTGGAAATTTTACGTGTGTTATTCAGGATATCTCCTTGTCACACTCATTCTGGTAGTGCTCACTGTATCCATAGGGAGCCAGAATAACAGAGCAAGGCAGGATCAGTGCAGAGGAGTTGGGAAAAATGACATCAATTCCCCAGCTTAGAGTCCTGATATGGGCTTGTTGTGTATAGGCAGGGATGTACACATTTTTTAAATACACTAAGGCATTTGCATCTGCATAGGAAAGGAACCCCATAAAGGCCAGTGCCTGAATTTTGCCAGGAACCCAAAGGGCGTGTATTTGTCCAAAATGCAATGACATGAGAGCCCTGATAGTTGGCACCCAGAGTAGCTTCCCTGATTGCCCACATGCTACATCTAGTCATGAATACCATATACTTCAGAGGAAGGTTCAAAATCCCCATAGTGGAAAATTACAGCATGACTTGCCTATGGAGGAATTTACTTGCTAACCAAACGTAGTCACTAGTTGGTTTATACATGGCAATAAGCTTTATAAGTTTGTATCCTAACTGGATATTATTGTTAGCTAATTATTTTGTAAGCCTCTTCTAATCTTCCCTGAATTTTGTTATAGGTTTTTGAATGGAATACCACCTTGTGGGAGAGACAAATTATATGTTGTTGCTAACAGCTCAACCTCTCTGTTCCTTCAGAACTCAAATAAGCTTACCATCTGGACTCATTGTTGGAATTTAGATTATCAGCTTGTTCAACACTTTTCCTTTTGATGTCTTTGGACTTGTCTATGCCTGAAAATTAATTTGGATTAAAATAGGGTGTGAATTTAAATTGTAATAGCCATTGCTGAATAACTCCATAGACAGACAATCATATTCTAAAATAATAGTGCCTTGTTCCTGTTTAGTTTAAGTGGATTAAACTAAATTGGAATATGACAATCTTGTTCCAGAATTAGTCTTCACAGATTGAGTTATTCAGGAATAATTATTCTAGAATAACTATTCCTGAATATCTACTCCAGAATAAGTCAATAGATAGAGAAGCCCTTCCTTTTATTACAGTGCCTGAATTTTATTCTCTGAAAAAGTGTTTGTGATATCTTGCCATGAACCTCTTTAGTGAGGACTACTGCAAAAAAAAAAAAATCTTATCTACAATGTCTTTACAGATATTGATTGCCCCATTAATGTTTTGGTAGTCTAATGGACCCTCTGACTTTCTCACACAATTTCTGTTTCTAATATACTTAATGACTTTTCTAGTGTTTATTTTTAAGTTTTTGCATGTTTAATCTTAATGTCATAATAATTATAAATTATTTATAATTAGAGTGTTTTACATGTTGAAGCTCGATACAAACATTAATTCTCACAAAACTGCTGCAGATTGGAAAAGTAAGTAATATCCCCATTTTATGGATGGGACAGAGAGGTGCCCAGGGTCATGCAGGAAATCAGTTTATCAAGATATGCACAGTGTGCCGAGTCATATGATGGCCTTGACATTAGCCAAGTGAAGGACCTGCTGTCAGAATAAGACAGAGGGCATTTGTCAAAAATATGTGACATAGTCTGAAGTTGACCTCATCTACATTAAGGGTTGTTAGAGAAATCCCAGTGGACCAAATTTAGAGACAAATCTTGGTCACATGACATCTGGCTGTGACCCAACCCTTGTATTGTCCTACTTTGACTTTCGAGCCATTGGACAAATAGAGAATCTGTCAGTGGCCAAGCCTCAGCATCATTAGTGCCTAAGGAAGTCACTGACATTGCAGAAGAAATCAAGGGCTCCTGATTACCAATCCAACACTAGTTTACGCAAACACACACACACCCTTTCAATTATAGGAAATAATTCCCTTCCCTCAGTGGTATTTATGTTATTCTAATATTTATACCTTACTACCATATTGCTCCTTATCTCACTGCTTACCCAACCTTGGTTCTGCCTCTGTGGTTTCAAGGTCCCTTCCAGCCCAAAGTTCTGTGATTCTACATATACTTAACTCTTTGGGCCAGATTCTGATAACCTTGACCATGAGGAGCATTATCTGATTCCATAAATAGCATCATTGAAATGAATGGAACTTCTCATTGATTACAAAGACAAGGATGCAGAATATGCTCCTTTGAATCTTTCTTTGTATATTAATTTTTAATATTGAATGCATATATTAGAAAACTAAAAGGGCGCCACTTGTGATGTAAATTAAGATTCTTGTCCTGGGTCAAATAGTGACTGCCGAAACTTGTAATTAGTCTTGAGTGAATATTTTGTTCTAATCTGTTCTGTTTGCTAATGAGGCTGGCTATCTGATTTTATATGGTTTTGACATTTGTTTAACAATTATCTATACCAACCAATTGGACATTTGTACTGAGAAGAGCTTGTTCCCTTAGAATTTTTAAAAAGTCAATTGGTCCCTCAATTTTGGAAATTATGTAAGTTTTACCGTATTTTATTATTCAGAGCAATGAAATGGCATAGCAAAAGTAGATAGCTCACTAGATAATCGTTTGCTGGTTGAACTGCTATCATCTGTCAGCAATTTGCAAACTCTAAAAGGCAAAGAATCAACACTGGCCATCACAATTTATACCAAGAAAAATGCTTCTACCAGTAATATAAGGATTTATCTTCAAGTTGCAATTGCTATATGTCTCCATTTTAGCTTCTGCAGATACAAAACCCAAGAACCATTATGTTTGGGGAAACACTCTTTATCATTGTCAATGAGATTTAATTACATACATTTCTATTTTGAATGGATTTAGAAATAAATGCAAGACCTAATTTCTTTCAAAACAAAAAAAGCAAGGTTTTGATTTTTTGCAAATGTATCTCATGTTACTGATTCACTGCGTGGGACCTTATGATTTTATACTTTCTGCTCTTCTCCATTTTATGGCCAACAATAGCTGAAGAGGACAGGGAGAAAATTATTTTAGGCAAAGAGATACTACTCTACAATCCAATAAAACATTAATAAAATGCCTTTAATTAACAATAATTTCACTTATGATTTTAAAATGGCATGCAATTTTTTAAAACAAAACCAAAAAGAAGCCCCATGATTATGATGCAATCTGTTGATGAAAAATGTCTGGATAATTGGTTTCAGTGAATGATCTTCAGTATTTCATAAACTTAGTAATAAAATGAAAAAGTTTTCTACTTATCATTTAAAGCTTCGATTTATTTTTCAGTGGAGCCCTCAATATCTGCCTCCTTATGCAGAAAAATATATCTGATTTAGATTTAAACTGGGTCTTGGCAAAAGCAGAGTTTTATTCATAGGAATAATATAAATTATATATCCATTCATTAGTGATGACATACAACAAGAAACAGATCTTGATACAATAGGTAATGCTTAAAGGCATCCTTTTTGAGTTTTTTGTGTGGACATTTAAATAATTAACTGGTGATTATCCTATTTATTTTGGCACATTTCTGTAAGCTCCAATCATTTTTCCTAAAACATGAGGAAAGTTTCATTTTGATCCTTAGAAAAAGCCCTATCAAACTTTGAACAAAATAAATATACTGAAAAAGATTTTTTATTAACTAGCATATTGAATGGGGATGATTATGCATACACGTCCTTTCTTAAAATGAGGGTTTTTTATTTCATGTGTTTCACAGAAACAGTGTTTTTTCTGGGTAATGTGTTGTCACAGTGTTTGTCTTCACAAAGGTACACAATACTATAATATAGCAGGTTCATCAAATAAATATACTGAGAGACATGCTATAATGCAAAAGTTAAAAGAGGGGGAACTGCATTGTTTCCATTGTATGGTCACAGCTCAGGGCTTAGGAATGATCATACATTACCCAATGTGACACACAAATCATCTAAAGAAACTGAATCAGTATAATGTTTGACCAAATTCATTGGTGTATCTATACCAATATGATGCCTGTCTATGTCTAATTATGCCACATATTAGAGACCATTGAGATTAGCGGAAGAGAATGTAATTCCTTTGATAAGAGTTACACAAGCTAAAATGCCCTTTAATCGCCATAGAACTTGGGTTTGTGTCTGATCTACAGAGAATTCTAGAGGGCAACACAATAACATCTGAGGAAATCAAACATTCCATTCAGTATAGAGCAGTCATACGCATAGCCAGTCCACTAACCAACACCTTACAGTACCTCACATATCCACAGAGTAGGCAAGAAGTTAAATGTCTAATTTTTGGACACAAGCTAAAACAAACTATTAAAAAAAAGTCAAAAAATGAAACAGAGCAAGCAGAGGGGAAAAAATAAATACCGAGACTGTGAAATATGAGAGAGAAAAATTCTAATGAATATATATATATATATATATATATATATATATATATATATTGCCACCCACTTGTGTTGGCTTTGCATTTGTGGGGGCGAATTTCTATCCCTGGTACATAGCATAGGATTCCTCCTAACTAGAAGTGAAAATTGTTAAAAATAGAATAAATCTTGGAAAAACCTTTGTTTAGCTAGCTTGGAGAACACCATGAACCCCCCAAAGAGTCTGTTATCCTTCCAAGACACCAAGTTCCATGAAATCCTCTCTTCACCATACTATGCCTCTCTATAAATAATTCTGTTGATGTCAGTGTCAGCAATTTAAATAGGTAGAAACTAGAAAAAAAGGTGATGGTGGAACTGGGACAGATCCTTCTGGTACTACTGGCAACTAAGGATGTCCTGGCAACCAAGTAGGGTTCAGACAATCATAGAATCATAGAATACTAGTACTCGAAGGGACCTCAAGAAATCATCAAGTTCAGTCCCCACCCTCATGGCAGGACCAAGCATGATATATAAAATTACTGATAGATTTCTGTTTAACCTACTCTTAAATATCTCTAATGCTGAAAATTCTACAACCTCCCTAGGCAATTTATTCCAGTGTTTAACCACCCTTACACGATGTTTTTCCTAATGTCCAACCTCTTTTGTATCAGTTTAAGCCCATTATTTTTTGTCTTATCATCAGAGGCCAAGGAGAACAATTTTCTCCCCTCCTCCCTGTGACACCCTTTTAAATACTGGAAAACGGCTCTCATGTTCCCTCTCAGTTTTCTCTTTTCCAAACTAACAAGCCTGATTCCTTCAGCATTGCCTCATAACCCAGAACTTTGTTGCTCTTCTTTGGACCTTCACCAATTTCTCCACATCTTTTTTGAAATGAGGTGCCCAGAACTGGACATAATAGTTCAACTGAGGCTTAATCAGTGCAGAGTAGAGAGGAAGAATGACTTCTTGTATCATGTTCACAAAACTCCTATTAATGCATTTAGAAACATGTTTTCTTTTCTTTTCGTTTTTTTTTGCAACAGTGGCATACTGTTGACTCATATTTAGCTTGTGGTCCACTACGACCCCTAGATCTCTTTCTTCAGTATTCCTTCCCAGACAGTCACTTTCCAGTCTGTATGTGTGAAACCAGTTGTTCATTCCTAAGTGAAGTACTTTGCATTTGTCCTTATTAAACTATCCTCCAAAGCAGTTGCAACCCCTCCCAGCTTTGTATCATCTGCAAACTTAATAGGCGTACTCTCTATGCCATCATCTAAATAGTTGATGAAGATATTGAACAGAACCAGTCCCAAAACAGAACCCTGTGGAATCCCACTTGTTGTGCTCTTCCAGCAGGATTGTGAAACCGTTAATAACTACTCACTGAGAAAGGTTATCCAGCCATTATGCACCCACCTTATAGTAACCCCATCTGTGTTGTATTTGCCTAGTTTATTGATAAGAAGTTCATGTGAGACCGTATCAAATGCTTTACAAAAATCTAAGTGTACCACATCTACCACTTTTCTCTTATCCACAATACTTATTATCTTTTCATAGAAAGCTATCAGATTGTTTTGATATGATTTGTTCTTTACAAATCCATAGTGGCTATTACCTGTCACCTTATTTTCTTCCAGATGTTTACAGATGAATTCCTTAATTACCTGCTCCATTATCTTTCCTGGCACAGAAGTTAAACTGACTGGTCTGTAGTTTTCTGGGTGGTTCTTACTTTCCTTTTTATAGATAGGTGCTATATTTGCCCTTTTCCAGTCTTCTGCAATCTCTCCTGATTTATCTGATTTTTCAAAGATTATAGCTAAAGGCTCAGATACCTCCTCTATCAGCTCCTTGAGTACTCTAGGATGCATTTCATCTGGCCCTGGTGACTTTAAGACATCTAACTTTTCTGAGTGATTTTTAACTTATTTTATTTTTATTTTATCTTCTAAACCTACCCCATTTCCATTATCATTCACTATGTTAGGCATCCCTTCATCATCAAACTTCTTGGTGAAGACTGAAGCAAAGAAGTCAATAAGCACCTCTGCCATTTCCAAGTTCTCTGTTATTGTTTCTCCCTCCTCACTGAGCAATGTGCCTACCCTTTCCTGAGTCTTCCTCTTGCTTCTATTATATTTATAGAATGTCTTCTTGTTACCCTTTATGTCGTTAGCTACATTGTGCTCATTTTGTGCTTTTGCCTTTCTAATCTTGTTCCTGCATATGTGTGTTGTTTGTATTTTGACCTAGTTTTTCCCTTTTATATGACTCCTTTTTTATTTTTAGATCATGCAAGATCTCCTGGTTAAGACAAGGCATTCTTTTGCCATACTTTCTATCTTTCCTATACAATGGAATAGTTTGCTCTTAGGTCCTTAATGACCCTTTGAAAAATTGCCAACTCTCTTCAGTTGTTTTTCCTCTTAGTCTTGCTTCCCATGGGACCTTACCTACCAGCTCTCTGAACATACGTCTAGACTGCAAGCTTCTTTTGAAAAAAAGCTTTTTTGGAAGAGATCTTCTGAAAAAACCTCTTCAGAAAGAGAGAGTCCACACTGCCAAAGTGCATTGAAAAAGCAATCTGCTTTTTTGAAAGATAGCATCCAGTGTGCATGCTATCTCACATTGAAGCTGTGATTACTATCGACGAAGTGGCCACCAGGGTACCTGTGCTTTTTCCTGGAGGACTCTTCTCTTGAAAAAACTCCCTCTTCCATCCACACACATCTTTTTCTGAAAGAGCTCTTTCAGAAAAGGAGTTCTTCCACATAGAATGAGGTTTACCAATGTCAGAAACCCCCTTGTGTTCTTTTGATTTTCTTTCAAAAGAATGCAATAGCAGTGTGGATGTAAGTGAAGTTTTTTTGGAAAAGAGCCGTTTTTCAAAAAAAAAAAAACCCTGCAGTCTAGACGCACCCTGAGTTTACTAAAATCTGCCTTCCTGAAATCAATTGTCTCTATTTTGCTGATCTCTCTTCTACCATTCTTTAGTATCATGAACTCAATGATTTCATAAGCGGCGAGGAGTCCTGTAGCACCTTATAGACTAACTGAAGTGTTGGAGCATAAGCTTGTGTGGGCAAAGACCCACTTCATCAGATGCATGTCATCTGATGAAGTGGGTCTTTGCCCACCAAAGCTTATGCTCCAACACTTCAGTTAGTCTATAAGGTGCCACAGGACTCCTCGCCACTTTTGCAGATTCAGACTAACACGGCTACCCCTCTGATCAATGATTTCATGTTCACTTTCACGCAAGTTGACTTCCACTTCCAAATTTTCAACCAATTCCTTCCTATTTATAAAAATCAAATCTAGAACTACTTGTCCCCTAGTGGCTATCTCAACCTTCTGAAATAAAAAATCATCTCCAATGCAGTCCAAGAACTTATTAGACAATCTGGGCCATGCTGTGTTAGTTTCCCAACATATGTCTGGATAGTTGAAGTCTCCCATCACCACCCAATCCTGTGATATGGATGGTTTTGTGAGTTGTTTAAAAAAAGCCTCATCCACCTCTTCTACCTGGTTAGGGGGTCTATAGTAGAGCCCTATCATGATATCACCCTTGTTTTTTTACCCCTTTTAACCTAACCCAGAGGCTCTCAACAAGTCTGCCCCCTATATCCATCTTCACCTCAGTCCAATTGTATACATGTTTAATATACAAGGCAACACCTCCGTGCTTCCCCCCTCCCCACCTATCCTTCCTGACTAAGCTGTATCCTTCTATACCAATGTTTCAGTCATGTATATTATCCCACCAGGTCTCTGTGATACAAACTATGTCATAGTTGTGTTCATTTATTATCACTTCAAGTTCTTCCTGCTTATTACCCATACTTCTTGAATTTGTATACTTATTTGATTTTGTCTCCCAGTTCTGCCTTGTCCCTCCTTTATCTCTGCTATTATAACCCATGCACTTTTCCATTTCTGACCCACCTCCCAGGTCTCCATGTTTTTCACTTACCTGTGAGCTTTGGTCACCTGCCCCCATTGAATCTAGTTTAACCCCCTCCTCACAAGGTTAGCCAGTCTGCATTCAAATATGATCTTCCTCTTCCTAGAAAGGTGAACTCCATCCCTGCTTAGCAATCCTTCTTGGAACAGCATCCTGTGATCAAAGAAGTCAAATCCCTCCTGGAGACACCATCTTCGCAGCCAGGCATTCACCTCCAGGATGCACCTGTCTCTGCCTAGGTCCCTACGTTTGACAGAAAAGACTGATGAGAATACCACCTTTGCTCAAAACTCCTTCAACTGTACTCCCAGAGCCCTGTAATCACTATGTGACCTGTTAATGTTATAGACCATGTCTTACATATGCAGTAGAAAAATATGAGTGAGGCAGAAATGTATGCAAAAATTAAACAATACAGACCAGTGAAGAAATACATATTCTGCACATAAGGCAAAACACAGATAACAATCTTTTGTGCTCTAAAACTCACAATAGATGTTTTACTGAACTCCAGTCGATACTCAGTCCATTAGAATAATAAACATTCATGAGGTCATCTTAATTCATATATTACTGTCCATACCCTAAATACTTTGTAAGCAGTGAGATCTGACTCGGGAGTCCACTGGGTTAACTCTCTTGAGTTAACTCTTGAATACAGCAACTGATACCAATGAGGTAGGCTATAATTGCAGTCCTCAGAGAAATTCTCATATCTTCATGTTCTATGAGCACAACAACCACAGTAATAGCACATTGCACAAATTAGAGAACTCCAGAGATCAAGAGAGAACAGGGAAGTGCTTTACTGCTTCTCCTCAAGTAACCTATGCTTGTAGAGTTGTTTGTGCCAAGTGCACAATTATTTCAGCTTGAGTGAAGAGCAAAAACCACTTCAGAATAATTAACAGATATAATTCTCTTACGTCCCTCACAGACTCTATATGATATGGGAACTTTGTTATGGCATGCACATGGATTTTATGGGTGACATTCTGGATTCATTTGAAGTCAATGGCAAAATTCCCTTTCATTTTAACAGGGCCTGGATTTTACCACTTTTGTCTTTCTCATGGTTTTCCTACTCAACTTTCCTTGGCCAAGATCCACGGAGTACATGAGAGTTTGGGGGAGGGGGGAGGGGGAAGGAAGAGCACCCTGGTTGTCTGGGGCAAACTATTTTGGCCCTAGTCCTGTGATAGCAGAGGGACTATTTTAAACTATGCTAGCAGAGGAAGAGTGGGTAAACTAGCTTCAGCCAAGCCTCACTTTCATCTTTTTGTATACCCAAACATGTCCTGCTTCTGGGGCTGATATTGGAGCAGGTTACATTAGCCTTATAACTTTTGGGGTCCTTTTCATGCTGGGGAATTACTAGCTAGGGAGATATAGTGATTGGCAAATCTCATTAAACCTGCAGAACAAAAGGAATGGGAACTGGCCAGAGAACCTGGTGTTTGCTTTCTGGCCTATGTGGAAGACTTGTTTGTGCACTATATAAGGATTCAATAGCTCAGTCACACAGGATTTCTGAAGGAAAAATTCTTCTCCATGAACTCTCATCTTCCTGCATGTGAAAGGATTTTGTTATTAGGTTTGCAGGTAGCTTCCAAAAAGAGATAGATCAGAGCCATAATAGAGATCCAAATGAAACAAACCTTTGGATTTGTATCTAAATTTCATAGCTGAAGTCTCTCTCCAGTCAGGTCTTGATTTTGCTTTTTATACATTTGATCTAACTCCGGTGACTGTAAAGGAGTTATTCCTGGTTTAGATTAATGTGAGATCAGAATCAGGCCTTAGGGATAGATATAAGCTTAAGCAAAGACACTGCTCTGCCTTATATACTTGATGTAAATGTTCACCGCATTATCTGTGTATGTAAATTTACATGTAAAATGGATCTTGCTTTATTTTCATGCTTTGGTTTCTTTCTCTAGTCAGTCTCAAATACTGTTTTTTAAATGAATGATGGTTGGGTGAGGCTGTCACAATGCAGAGGAATTTAGAGACATATTTATTTTATTTAGATTTCTATAATGGGCCATAGTTGTTATTTGATCCTCAGAACAGACATGGTTTTCACAACATTATTCACCTAATGTCCAGGTTAATTTTCCAAGGGTGGTTGACAAAAATATATTTTTTAAAAGCTGAAAGGACATTTTGGGTGAGGGATTTGATATCCATAAGATGTTGGTTTTGAATTATCCACAGGCAGTTTGAGTCACTGAATAATTCACTAGCTGTACTGTGCATCTGCATTAAGAAATCAGCAGTTCCTTGTACTATTATTCAGGCAAGCTTCCTACAAATGAATTCCAATGCTTGAGGAGATCATGTGAGTATTTGTTCTTTCTCCAACCACAACACTTTATAAACTCATGTTTAACTCAGTGCGTTTACTTTAATCTTATTCTAACTTGTACTCTTCTACATACCAAATCAGATCTTTACTGCTGAATAACTGAGACAAATGTATCCTCTAAATCCATTAGTTTTATGTGATACTAAAATGTACATTACCTTCTGCTCAGCATGACTGATTTCTGTACAAAATATGATTATCATTATTTTGTAATGAATTATCTTTTTATAGCTTCAGGGATTAACCGAGTTAGGGTATGGCTACACTACAGCACTAATTCGAACTAACTTAATTCGAATTAGTTAATTCGAACTAAGCTAATTCAAACTAGTGCATCTAGACCTAAAAACTAGTTCGAATTAGCATTTTGCTAATTCGAACTAGCATGTCCACATTGAGTGGACCCTGAACAGAGGTTAAGGATGGATGGAAGCAGTGCCGGCAGGGCATCAGGTTAGGACTTAGAGTGTGGAGCTGCTGTCTCAGGCTAGCCGAGGGCTGTGCTTAAAGGGACACGACCCCCACCCCGGACAGACAATTCTCAGGGGTTCCCCACTCGCTTGTCTAACTCGATGAGGGACAGCAAAGCAGTCCTGGCTAGGAGTGCACTGAATGCCCACACTAGGCACATCCCAGCACTTGGCCATCAGCCCGGCTGCACTTGCTGCAGGCTGCCATCCGGCGGGGGGGGGGGATCAATCGGGGGGCTGCAGGAGAGCTTCCACCCTGAGGAGCCCGCAGAGCCTCCCCAGTCCTCCCCATCGGGGGCTCATACCCCATTCCTCCCTCACCTCCTTCCACTTACCCCTCTCTAGCCCCCCCTTCCTGATGTACAAAATAAAGGACACGTGTGTTCAAAAACAGAAACTCTCTTTATTGAACAAAACTCGGGGAGACTGGGAAAAGGAGGTGGGAGAGGGAAAGGGAGAGGGTGGGAGAGGGGAGGGCAACTAAAATGATCAGGGGTTTAGAACAGGTCCCACATGAAGAGAAGCTAAAGACACTGGGACTTTTCAGCTTAGAAAAGAGGAGACTGAGGGGGGATATGATAGAGGTCTATAAAAGCATGAGTGGTGTGGAGAGGGTGCATAAAGAAAAGTTCTTCATTAGTTCCCATAATAGAAGGACTAGAGGACACCAAATGAAATGAATGGGTAGCAGGCTTCAAACTAATAACAGAAAGTTCTTCTTCAAAAAGCAAATAGTCAACCTGTAGAACTCCTGGCTGTGAAGGCTAGAACTATAACAGAGTTTAAAGAGAAGTTAGATAAATTCATGGAGGTTGGGTCCATGGAGTGCTATTAGCCAGGGGGTAGGAATGGTGTCCCTGGCCTCTGTTTGTGGAAGGCTGGAGATGGATGGCACGAGACAAATGGCTTGGTCATTGTCTTCGGTCCATCCCCTCCAGGGTACCTAGTGTTGGCCGCTGTCGGCAGACAGGCTACTGGGCTAGATGGACCTTTGGTCTGACCCAGTACGGTCATTCTTATGTTCTTATGTTCTAAGCTCGGGGCTCAGGGTCGGGGGTCTCACTGGACCACCCTGATTTTCATGCAAACCTGCTCCTGGGTGGCCAGGCTGGCAGCTATCCTGCCCTAGACGGCCACTTTCCTGTGCCTAGTGCGGAGGTCGTGGATGAGGACTAGACCATGTGGGTGCCCGACCATGTGGGGCCTGTTAGTTCGAATTAACTTTGTAGTGTAGACATATCCTTAGTCTGTTAGCAGCTGTTATTTCGAAATAACTTCCCCGGCATCTACACAAGCCAACTGCTATTTAGAAATTAAATCAAAATAGTGGAGGTCTTATTTTGAAATTGGTAAACCTCATTCCATGAGGAATAACACCAATTTCGAATTTGCTGTGTAGACACTTATTTCAAAATAGGGGCCCTCCAGCCATTCCCAGAGTGCCCTGGTGGCCACTCTGGCCTCAACGGAGAACACTCCTCTCCCTCCCCCCTTTCTCGGAGCCCTTAAAGGGGTAGATTCTGGCCACAATGCTTGTGCCAGCTCCAAGCCTGCCAGCCCAGAGCCAGCAGTTACTGCCCCTGACCTAGTGGCCCCAAAACATGTGTCAGTAATCCACTGGCAGCCAGCCCTCCCCAAGAGCAGTCTGCCAGCTCCCAGAAGCCTGCCAGGGCTCAGAGAAGGTGGGCGCCTTCCCGATCCAAGGTGGAGATCATGGACCTTATTCAGGTTTGGGGGAATGTCCCCAACGTCCATGATCTCCGCACTAGATGGGGGAACGTGGCTGTCTATGGCAGGATAGCTGCCAGCCTGGCCACCAAAGGCCACATGCGAACCCAGGAGCAGGTTCGCATGAAAATCAAGTTGGTCCAGCGAGACCCCCAACCCTGATCTTTGAGCTTCCCCTCCCCCTTTTTCCCCTTGTTTCCCCCTTCCAGCTCCCTCTTCCCAGGTTTCCCTCTCCCCTCTCCCACCCTCTCTTCTCCCCTCTTCTTCTTCCTTTCCCCAGTCTCACCAGAGTTTCATTCCCCTCTTCCCAGTGTTGTTAAATAAAGAGAGTTTGTGTTCATGAAAATACATGTATTTTATTTGACATCAGAAAGGGGGGTTAGGGAGGGGTAAGTGGAAGGACGTGAGGGAGGAATGAGGCACAAGACCCCAGCGGGGCAGACCAGAGAGGCTCTTAATGCTCCTCAGGACGGAAACTCTCCCGTAGGGCCTCCTGGATACTGACAATCCCCCAACGGACCTCCCAGATGGCAGCATGCAGAAAGTGCAGCTAGTCTCACAGCAACATGTCCATAAGAAGCACCAAAAAGCACGAAAGATCATGATACCATCTACATGTTTTGTTGGTCTATAAAGTGCTACCAGACCATTTGTTGTTTTTATCGTTTTATAATTAGTGATACACACATCTGCTTATAGTTAGCAGAGATCTAGTATCCCTTTGTATCAACTTCAAATAAATCACCAATATCCATGATCTAATTGTAGAAAGTAAAAGTCAGTGCAAATAAATTTTGTAGTTCATATTGTCAGTGTCTGAACATATATCTGAAAAATATTATTTTTGTTAGAAGGGTCTCAGTCCATGGAAAAAAGCCCCAAGCTTATAATCATTTATTCTCAGAGATGTTCACAAGGCTTTATTGATTCCTTGAATGATGCAGAGTCCAAGTGGGATTCAAAAATAAAATTTCCTTGTGAACCTCCCTTGTGGAGCTGTGGTTCTTAAATTTGACTATGTCTCCTGAAGATAAGAGCCATGAAGCATTGAAAAACCAGATGGGGAAGTAAATAATCTCTTTGGGTTTCTGAAAAATAAATATATGTAAAGAACTTTGAGAAATTGAAATCTTGCAGAAAAGTTTGCCTCAATTCTGTTGCTCTATTTGGGCTTGTGGGACTGTTGTCTGAAGAGTAAAGTCTGAGTAAAATCTTGGTGAAGCTTTAATTCATATACAAAACAGTTTGAATTCATTCATCAATGGATACATTTTCAGCATGATCCCTAGAAATGTAGATATGACTCCCAAACACATTGCTGAATCTTTGTGCTTTATGCTAACTGGGGCCCAGATTTTCAAAAGAGTTCAAAATCTATCAGGTAGTAGAATAAGTGGGAGTAGTCCTGTGGCACCTTAGATCATGACTACACAGCAGAGCTAAAGCCAAAATAAGTTACACAATGTGACCTATGTTGATTGTGTAGCTTAAGTCAAAATAGCTTATTTCAGTTTTTGTCACTGTCTACACAGCAGGAAGTCTGAGAAAGACCATTCTTCCTCCAACTTCCTTTACTCCTCATAAAATGAAAGACAGGGTACAGCTACACATGTTTTATTTTTTGGAAGAGGTATGCAAATAGCGCTCGCATTTGCATACCTTCTTCCATTTTTTTTCCTGGAAGAGGCTTTCCCACCATTTAGCCCCGTCTAGTTGGGGCCAAATGTCAGAAAAAAAAAACCCTTTTTCGAAATCCCCCTTCTTCCTCTTAAAACAAGGTTTACAGGAGCTTTTGAAAGAGGTTTTCTTTTCTGACATTTGGCCCCATATAGATGGGGCCAAATGGTGGAAAAGCCTCTTCCGGGAAAAAAGCAGAAGAAGGTATGCAAGCGCTATTTGCATACCTCTTCCAAAAAATAAAACACAATGTAGCCATACCCTTACAAGAGTCAGAATAAAAAGTCCTCCAGCTCGACATTATTTTGACATAACTGCTTGTAGCGTAGACACGGACTATACTATTTTGGAATAACGTCAGTTATTCTGAAATAACTCTGCTGTGTATATATAGCTTTAGAGACTAAGGGTGCTTCTACACTGAACTCTTACCTCAAAATAGCTTATTCTGAAATTTGGCACTGTCTATTCAGGGATGCCAGAATAGCATGCACGTTATTTTGAAATATATTTCAAAATAATGGGCACATTAAAAGATGCTATTTTGGGATACTTCTGGTATCTCAAAATAGCACTGCAGTCTAGACATGGCCTGAGACTAACAAATTTATATATTATACTATATATATAATCATGAGGTTTTTGTGGGAAAAGCTCAGAACTACAGGGTGTCCCCATTATAAATCCAAGATACATTCAAAAAAAGTGGACGTATAGTGAAATGATGTAAAGCGATGTAAAGCAGGGAATATTTTTTCCCCACAGCTGACTTCCATTTTGTGTGACCTAAGAGCAGGGAATGGGAGGACTTATAATGCAACGGTTCCTACAAGCATCAATGGTATTATTGAGGAACTGACATATACTGGGGCAACGCAGAGCAGGGACACCCCTGTACTCATTGTTTTTAAAGTTACAGATTAACACACCTACTCCTGTGTGATTTTGGAATAAGTGGTTGGATATTCCAAAGGAGGCAGCACACGACATATTGAAAGTCTCTTTAGAAAGTTTGTCTGTGTCATGACAGGAGCTTCTGGTGGCTGAGCTCTTTGAAAGTCCTGCCTTGACTGTGAGTGGACCATGGCACAAAAATGTATTCAAGAGTTACCAGGGTAACCAAGAAGTCCACTGTAAGGGTATGTCTACACTACCCTCCTAGTTCGAACTAGGAGGGTAATGTAGGCATACCGCACTTGCAAATGAAGCCCGGGATTTGAATTTCCCGGGCTTCATTTGCATAAGCGGGGAACTGCCATTTTTAAAACCCCGCTGGTTCGAACCCCGTGCAGCGCGGCTACACGGGGCTCGAACTAGGTAGTTCAAACTAGGATTCCTATTCCAAACTACTGGTACACCTCGTGGAATGTGGAACGAGGTGTACTGGTAGTTCGGAATAGGGATCCTAGTTCGAACTACCTAGTTCAAGCCCCGTGTAGCCGCGCTGCACGGGGTTCGAACCAGCGGGGTTTTAAAAATGGCGGCTCCCCGCTTATGCAAATGAAGCCCGGGAAATTCAAATCCCGGGCTTCATTTGCAAGTGCAGTATGCCTACATTACCCCCCTAGTTCAAACTAGCGGGGTAGTGTAGACATACCCTTATTGATGTATTTCCTGTTCTTTTACTTCTTTAAGAGTTAATCTAAATTCCCTCATTTATCCTGTTTTAGATTTGAATGCTCCTCTCTGCTTGGGGAAGGAGAGGGTTTTGGAAAACCCTGCATCTAGACTGGGGAATCATGGGAGGCATCTTCTGATGACATGATCCAAGATGCTGCCTAACCCCAGAAGCTCCTCAAGATTCAGCACTTCAAGTGGGAAGAGCAGTGGATTGAAGCAGTAGAGGACTTGAAGCAGTAGAGGACAGGAAAGGGAACCAGGCATACTTCACCTTATTATCTCTACTGAGACTCAGTGTGCAAGTCAATGGGGAGAGGAGAGGCTTTCCACTGAGTTTGACAGGGGGGCACCTGATACAGCTCCAATTATTTTTGATGATACAAAAGAGTTGCTCCAAGGTCAGTTCATATCCTCCTCTCTCTCACTTTATCTGCTTTATCATTTGAATTCTTTTTGAGGTAGAAGCCTAGAGCTGTTTTGAACTTTCACAGGGTGATTTTCCTTGCCTTCAGCAGACTCATTTAGACCACTGGTGCAAATGCATTAAAATGATTGCTCAGGGACTTGATCCATTCTCTGTCATCTCTCTCCTCCTTTCCCCATTCCTTTCAGGATAGTTTTTCATCAGTTATCTTAGGACCCCTTTGGTCAAGATATGAAGATCAAGTCCCTGCACTGGAACTTGCAGTGGCCAGTTGAGGACCTCTGAAGGATTGTTCATTACTAAGTTTGCTTATCTGGTGAACCACTCATTGCAGTTCTAGTCCAAACCCCCTGGAGAATACCATTCAGTGGAGTGTGCTGGGTTATGACCTGCATGTCATGTTGAGTTATCTCAGCTGTGACACAACATAACCCTAGGTAACGTGATGAATGGGGATGAGCACAGAAGGACATTTCAAAAACATATATAAAAGTTTTTGTATTATTATTTTAAAAGCCAGACTTGAAAGGAGAAACAAATGGGGGACCGTATCAGTCTCTCCAGAGTTATTTTTGATATCTAATAAGAGGCGTTTAATATGAAGATGTGAATATTTTTCCTTATATAAGAGATTTCACCGGGCCTGCTGATGGGAGCAGAGAGAGAGAAGGGGCCCAGCAATTCAAAATGGCCTGGGGCTGCCAGCTGCTACTGTCAGTACTATGGGAGTGGCGGCAGCCAGAGGGCCCTTTAAATTGCTGCAGGGTGCAGCACCACATGCTCTGAGTGGCACTGACGGCTGACCTGGGTGGGGAGGGGTGGGCAGCACATCACACTCTGAGCAGCAATGGAGACTCACTGCCCCAGCCCAGCCCCTTCCAGCAGCTTGGAGCCTGCCTCCTACCTTGCCTAGGGTCTTGGAGAGTCTGTCAGCCCCGCTGTATCTCGCCAACTACAAGTACTTGAATAACTGCACATCTGCAGCTGTGCCACCTTCTAGGATAAAACCAACATCTCTGTACTATGACGTATGACTTTTTTACAAATCTGGGGAGCTTATGCTAGCTGAATGTGACATACTCCCTCTAGCTGAGATTTTGGCGTTTATTTTTGGTGTTTCACAGTTCTCCTCTCAATGGCTCTCTATAGGTCATTTTTAGCACTTATATAAAATTTATCATCTTTTCAAGATCAGTTAAATATCTGTGATTATATTTTGCTGCATGAGGTGGTAGTGAATTGAATGGAAGCAGATCTGTCAATGGCATTTAAGGTTTCAGGTTTTGATTATGCATTAAAACTTCCTACATGTTAACCTCTGATATAGTTCCCATGACACATGTTTCAGGGTCAGTTTGTTGGATAATATAAATGCTGAGTATGGAACCAATAGTTTTGGGAAAGATAATGGCTTTTGCTACACAGTTGTTGCTTATAATATCTGAGTGTGAAAAGCAATTTGCAGTGTTGTATTTTAGCTTGTTTTCATTGTTATTACAACTAGCTGAGACCTGCCTCATGGCCATGGTGCAGTGGGCTGAGGGGTGGCAGAGACGGGAGGATGCAGCGGTGAGGTGGGGTGGGCAAGTGGGAGGCAGGGGAGGACATGTGTGGGAAAGGGCAGGGTGCAAGAAGATCCAGGGGACACAGGCTCAGGGGGCCAAGGGAAGGACAGGCAAAGTGCAGTGGGCTGGGACTTACCACCAGCCCCACAACTTGCAGCATCTCCAGCTTCTCTTTGTCCCCAGAACTGATGTGCTACTTGGAGAAGTCATCATGCTGGACCACGAAGCACTGCCCCTCGCTGCACTCTGCTGCCCCCGCCATCACCACTGCCACCTTCTGGACAGGCCTCCTCTGGGGCACAGGAGCAGCTCAGGGCCCCAGCCTGCTCCAGCAGTCACAGCTCCCTGCCACACCTGCTGACGGCTTGCTGGGAAGGCACTGAGCCCTATCACTTGCATTTTTCTCTTACATGCCCCATTATGCTGCTTTTCAAGCCTCACATTCCACTTTGGGTTGGGGGGGGAAGGGGAGGTTTGCTGCTTTTATTGTCCTGCTTTGGTGAGGAGCGGGGCGGAAGGAGAAAGTCTTCCAGTGTATTCCTGTGTATTCTCTGATGTTCTCTGTGTCAGATGGCGTGATGGACACCTCTTCTTTTATAATAGTATAGATATGGATTACCATTCTGCAGTTCCTTCAAGTGATAATTTTCTTGAAATTGGAGTTAGATTTATTACTCTTCAACTCTAAACTCCTTAACCTTGATAATTTATAATAGCCAGGTGGCCTGTAGGATGCATGCTGGGTGATCATGGTGTTTCATTCAACAAAGCAGCAGAAAATCTGAAACTGAGCAAAGCAGGCTAAAATATTGTTGGGTTCACAAGAAGTCTTATCTCAGTTACCAAGATGAGTAAAGGAAATAACTGGAAATCTGTGGCATGTTTAAGACTTAAATATAGACAATTTCCATGCTATTCTCTGGCTAATCACTTTGGCTGTGTCTAGACTGCATCCCTTTTCCGTAAAAGGGATGCAAATTAGACACATCACAATTGCAAATGAAGCGGGGATTTAAATCCCCCCCTGCTTCATTTGCATAAACATGGCTGCCGCTTTTTTCCGGCTCGGAGCTTTGCCGGAAAAAAGCGCCAGTCTAGACGGGGATCTTTCGGAAAATAAAGCCTTTTCCGAAAGATCCCTTATTCCCTATTTTAAGAGGAATAAGGGATCTTTCGGAAAAGGCTTTATTTTCCGAAAGATCCCCGTCTAGACTGGCGCTTTTTTCCGGCAAAGCTCCGAGCTGGAAAAAAGCGGCAGCCATGTTTATGCAAATGAAGCGGTGGGGGATTTAAATCCCCGCTTCATTTGCAATTGCGATGTGTCTAATTTGCATCCCTTTTACGGAAAATTCCACACAGCCTTTGTGACCGGATGCAGGAATTTTTAATGTAAATGTTTTTTAATTTAAAGGTGCAATTTTAGTGCATTTAGAAATTCACTTTATGTACAGCCCCCACTTCAGGATAACATTCCTATTCAGGAAGGGTGATTAAGAATGAACTTAACTTTAAGCATGAGCTTTCCTGAATTGGGGCCTTAATCCTTAAATAATTACTGCAAATGCTGTGGAGAATGGAAATGACTTAGTCAAGAGAATATCAAAGGTCTCAAAGTCTGGAGTAGCTTGAATAGGCTTCTAAAAGTGTGATGGTTTTAGGGATTCGTCTTAAACTTTTTATTGCCTTTGCTAATTATGATCTATAATGAATGTCTTAAGGCCCAGTATGGATTGAAAGGTAGTGGGAAATGGACACCTGAGCTGTAAAGCTAATAAGGCCCTTACCAGAAGGTTGTGTAGAGGTTGGGAAGGATTATCACCTGTATACAAATTAAATTTGTTTTGGAACGTCAAAGCTACTGGCTGGTTCATTCACAATGACAATCAAGCATAATAATTTGCCATGTGGTAGGAAAGGTAAAATTGTCTCTCAGGACCTCACAATGTTCGCAGTCTACTCAAAGGCTAGGTCTACACTACAAAGATAAATCTGAAAAAGAAATGCAATTTGCAGTACTCAAATCACGTATCTTTTTCTGCTTTACTGTCAAAAGAGGCTTTTCTGAAATTTGGCATGTCTACACAGTGCCAAATTTCACAAAAAAAATTGCTCTTTCAACACATCCCTTCTTCCTTGTAAAACAAGGTTTACAGGGATGGTAAAAGAACCATCTGAACTAGTCATATTATAGAAAAGCACAGGTTTGTTAGATTTCTAAAAGTCAGAATGTCCTCTAATGTTTTATAGTATGCTACGGGTATATTACCTCCTAGCAGGCAGGTCAAGGCATGCTAGAATCCCTGACTGACTTGATTGGCATTGCCCATGCTTGTTGTGAGGTTAAAAAAACCTGAATTTTGTGAAGCAAATGTGTGTTGGGCTTAGGGTTTAAATAACCTCAAAGGAAATCTCTCTGCTTGAATCTGAAATAATTTGTCAAATTAGCACATGAGTGACATTGCATGAAATACATTCTGACATTCAGCAACATGGAGTACAACAGAGTCATTGAATTGAAATTGCAACTACTAGGTGAGGCATGAAAAGTCTTGAACAATGTTGCACGAGTGTGTAATTGCTACACCTACACCAGAGCATGAAGGCATTGTTTCAGGGGTCTTTTTATGGGACAAAAAAGAATTTAATTGGCATATTCCTGTTGCTAAAGCTATGTATTTATAAGTACATTACTTTTCACATGTAATTTTAAGGATCCATGTATAATGGAGATACTAAGTTTTGCTGCAGTTTAATTTACTATTTACTTTTGGGAAGGAGAGAGTTCATTACTGATTCAGAATACAGGCCATAATCCATTTAAAAAATCCACTACACAGTTTGGTATGGCTGGCAGACCTCTGCAGACTAGACCAAGATTAGAAGAGGAGTCTGGAAAATGCAGGGTAAATGAGAAAGGGAGGGTTAGTGAAAGAATTGGCAATGTTGTTTCTCTGATTTATAGTCTCTGAAGATAAATCGATGTACAGAGTTTCTGCTTGTTTTATAGCCTTCAGGCAGTGTGCCTGCTGCTCACTGAAGCCCCAGTCCTGCAAGAGACATACTGCAGAATAGAAGCTCTATGCTATTTGATCACCTGAACACAATATTATATGACTTTGGAAGGCAATGTCCTTTTCTAAATAGGGTCCATCTCAAAGTGCAAGAGTCTCCAGGACAGAATAAGGAAAGTAATGTCAGAGGGAGCACAGGGTTGGCTTGTCGAAGAGGGACAGAATTTGCTTAATTAATTGCTAGACTAAATTAAAAAAAATATTAAATGAACAAATTAAAAACCTTACATTCTAATTAAAGATAAAACCTAGGTCAGAGGAATCCTCACCCATCTAATCAAGAGAGGTATAAAAGCATAAAAAGACTGAACACAGCACTCTAGGGGTACGTCTAAACTACATGCCTCTGTCGGCAGAGGCATGTAGATTTGTTTTTTTGGCAAAGGCAAATGAAGCCACGATTTAAATGATCGCGGCTTCATTTACATTTACATGGCTGCCGCGCTGAGCCGACAAACAGCTGATTAGCTGTTTGTCCGCTCAGCGCGCTAGTCTGGACACTCCCCTGCCGACATCAAAGCCCTTTGTCGGCAGCCCCGGTAAACCTCATCCCACGAGGAATAATGGGGCTGCTGACAAAGGGCTTTGATGTCGGCAGGGGAGCGTCCAGACTAGCGTGCTGAGTGGACAAACAGCTGATCAGCTGTTTGTCGGCTCAGCGCGGCAGCCATGTAAATGTAAATGAAGCCGCGATCATTTAAATCGCGGCTTCATTTGCCTTTGCCTATGTGTCTAATCTACATGCCTCTGACGACAGAGGCATGTAGTCTAGACACAGCCTAGAAAATCCAGAAGCCTGAGTGCCCAGCACCCACAATCAAGACCCAAGATATGGGCACATATCACTTTGAAAATCTGCCTGTAAGTATTACAAATGAAAACAGCTGGTTTTCTGAGTTCTTTTGAAAATCGGGCCCCATGATCTTTTGAAGGTTTAATACCACATAACATGTTGGGCAGAATCTGTGAGTGTTTGCCTTGTGGGCAAGTGGGACATATGTGCTCCTGGTACAAATACAACTAGCTGCTTGTAAAAGATACAAACTGGTTATAACATTTTTAGAGGAAATGCTCCCATTGTAGAGAATACACAGTGAAAGCTTTAATTTTTTTCAAGATTGTGATAAAGAGCTTTCTAATGTCCAGATTGAGAAGACTTTATTACACAAGGGTGTAGTTACCAGCATGAGTAGTCACATTAAAAATTCCGTATAGATAGTCCTATATACATTAAGATCTATAGTAATATAACTGGACACAATATAACAGCAATAACGAATGCCCCTTAATTGTGCTACACCCTTCAATTTCATAGTGTCTGTGAGATTAGCTGTCATCTTTTCCATTTTTAACTCAATTCTTTTTCATTATGTTTATTTTTGACTTGTACTAGATTACATCATTGCAGCATCAATATTTAATTTAGGTGTCCTCCTTAATGTTGCAATATTTCTGGTCCATTTGGTCCTGAATGTTTCATGTATGTACTCTAGATCCTCACACAGGTCCCTCGTGAATGCAAAAACAAACAAAAAAAAGCACATTGAAAATGCATGTTGTTAAAAGGACTAAATATGCTACTAACATGGAAAAAATCCATATTTTACTGACTTGCAAAAGGCACCCTGATGAAATTTTAATGTATCCATCGTGCATCTTCCAAAATATATTGTCCCAGTTTAATACATATTTCTTAAAATGTACATTAGACATTATGTGATTACAAAGTAAATAGATATAGTCAACTGAAAAATTAAAGCTGTGACCTGAAACCTCCAGCCTATTTTTATGAGTATAGCTACATTGTTCAATTTTTTTTTAATGTTTATCTTAACACTGTTACTTTGTGAAAGACCCAAACAAAATGGTGAACCTGACCACCTAATAAACTGTATGGGGAAATCAGGGAAACTATCTGTACATATAATGCTAAAATGCTACCCAGACCTACGTTTGAGAGCAGGTTATGCTGTTCTTCCCTGGAGCAGATGGGTAGGTTAGGGTAGAGTAGAGTAGGGTGGGGTGGGTTGGGGTGGGGGGGAGTTGGAAGAATGAACAAAGCTTTTACTGTGGTTGCTGGCCAGAGTAATTGAATCAGAGTGAGGGGAGTAAGAATTTACTACTGATCTAGACCATCAATAAATTACAACCCCTGGAAACCTGGAGGAAGCTGTGTGTCTCTGACTCACAGTTCTTCCTGGGGCTACACTTGGGGTGGTGCTTTTTTTCAAAGCACTCCACCTAAAATCTGAATCAAACTCAAACTGCCGCCAAATGCCAGATCTTGTTTATCACACTGGGCCAGCTCCACAGCTCATGTAATTCATCATAGCTCTATTAAACCATATGATAAGTAACCCCAGCTAAGGTTCTTGAGTAGTCCCATTGGAATCAGCATAACCAAGACAGCAAAATCTATTATCAGGGTAAACAACCTGGAAAAAGAAAAGAGGAGAATTTTCCTCTAATCTCTTCCATTTACAATAATTTCAGGCCCCAATCCTACAAATTGCTCCACAAAGATCAGTCGCTGTGCTCCCAGGCCTGGTCTACACTACACCAGGCAAGTTGGCTTAAGATACACAATCCATATGCACAGCAGTCACAGCATCTACACTGTGGGAGGCCAATGGGAGCACATGCTCCTCTTGGCTTCTCTTACTCCTTGCAAATCAAGACGTTTCAGATGTTGGCAAGGGCTTCCCTCAGCATTCGATTTGGGGGTCTACACTAGATCTGCTAAATTGTACGCTAAAAGGTCAACCTCCAGATGGTTGATCTTCTCTGTTGTGTAGACATACCCTTGGGGAACTCACTGGAGCCCTGTGTGAGCACAGAGCAGTTTGCAGGATCAGGGCCTTAGGTGTCATCTATCATAGCTGTAAGAAATACTGGAGGATATTTGCTATCAATTTCAGACATGAGTATGATTTTTAAGTTGACTGAATGCCCTTTAAAGGTAAAACTAGGTAAATGTGCAATGCGTTAACAAACAGAATGTGCTTTGGCATATTTATAATTTAGACTTTTAAAAGTGGCACGGCTTCTGTGAGTTCCATTCAGCAGATGAAATCCTTAACATTATTAAATATTAATTACATTTCTGGCCTTATCAGCCTTACATCTGTACTGTTGCTTTCTCTCTCCCCAGACAGTTTAATTTAAATAAAAATGTTGTATCCGTTGTTATTTTCTTGTCAGCCTGTCTCATGGGGAAAATTAATTGAAATACAAAATGGAAAAAAGCTAAAGTAAATAGGAGGACTACTTCGGGTCCCACTGGTTCTTCCACTTCAGTGAGAACTTTTCTGATGAATAAGAGGCACTTACTATCAGAAGTTGCTACTGGTCTCGCAGTCTGAGTAATTCTTCAAGAACAATACACTCTTCTTGCACACTGAGAATTCCAGAGAGGAAGAGAGGCACATTCTCTTTTCCTACTCCTAAGTGCAGCTTGGAACAAGAGCAGGCCTTGCTATAAAAGCAGGAAGTCATGGAGAACTTGGGCAGGCTATTTGTAGAATGACTGACACTAACATTGAATGTGCACTCAGGGAGAAGTGTGCAGATAATGAATGAGCTACTCAGCAAGAGTTGGAATAAAGTAAGAGCAGAGAACAGACTATATTGAATATGCATGGCACTTGAGGGTTAGGAGGAGAGAATGCTGAAATCCAGTGAGAGCATGGGGAAGTGAAAGAGCTCAGATTAATTTGACCTGCAGAGCAGTTCATTCAAGGGAAGACTAGTAAAATTACAGAGAACAGATTTATATCTTGTCATCTTAAATTTTTCCTATGTCTCAGACTTGTCCTGATAATCACAGTATTGATTAATATGGAATAAAATGAATATTGAATAACATGCTCTCTGATATGAGCTATGCATTCATTTATACAGTATGGAGAGCAAGAAATGGTTGGAATGTAAAAGAAAAACACCTATTCTCTTGTGACACCATCACAGTCTGTAGTAAAGCAATCAAAGCAGCCTACTATATATTTTTAGGCTGAAAAATAAGAGCATTCCTCTCAATCTTTTTCTCATCCCAATGTAGAATAGGGTTTTCAAAAGTGCCTAGAGTAGTTAGTCATCTAGTTCCCATTGATTTCGAACACCACTCCCAGGATTTCAAAAAATAGTTTTGTAATTCTGATATAAAGCCAGTGCCAAAAGTGAAACAATACTGGCATTATAAGATCAACAAGAAAATAGAAACACATTAATTATAGTCATGTTGATATCCATACAATGCACTGAACAGTGTCCTGTGTGTCTATGGCCCATGTGACTTTTCCCTTTTACTGTGAAGTGCAAAGAGGAGCAGATCCATGGGAAAAAAACCCAGAGGAAACAGAAATTTGTGCCTTCCTTTTAGCCAATCTCACCTGCTGCAAAGTCTCCACCTTGTCATCAGTTAAAAAGATGAACTAGGAAGATGCCAAACATTTATCATATCTTTCCCTCCCCATCCAATGCTGTAGCTCTCTCCATAGACATGTGACATCATGAACTACCTGGAACATGCTCTGTGATAACTGCAGTATGAAGGACAGAGTAAAAAACACACTCTTCACAGCTCTGAAGGGATGATCTGGACAAAACTTGATCTGTTAACCTGAGACTTCTACCCTGTAAGAGAGAAAGTAAATCATCCATGTGTTTTCAGAGCCAGTCTGCATGATTTTCATAATACCCACAAACATATTATCAATCAAATCTTTTTATTTCTGTTTTCTCTCTGTTCTGTAAATTGCCAATAAAAACTTTGTAGCTTTATTCCCTTGGAGAGCACATGGAAGTAACTTCCCCCAGATAGAGTAGTCAAAACCTAGTTCAGTTAAAATTAAGCCGATCTGTCCTCTCCAGGATAATAGGGACAGGTGAATTTAATTGCTGATGTGCAGGGACAAGGGCCCAGAGGTATCTTGGATGTTCCCATGGGAGAAATGACAGCAAAACAGAAGAAGAGACCATTTTGCTACAGTAGAAGATTCTTCAGTAGCAAGATCCTATCACAATATACAAAAATACAAACCACACAGAGCTTGTTTCTGCCAGCTGCTGAACACTTTGGTCCTTAGGAATGTGCCTAATTTAAGCATGTGAGTCATCTAATTAACTTCAGTGGGATTATTCATGCCAAAATCCTTTACTAGATCAGGGCCATAGTGATCAGCACTTTGTAGCATCAATTCATGGAAAGGACAACACATGAACCACTATGAGGTTTACCTGTAGAGTTTGTATGGCATATTCCTGTCTGAAGGGATGGGATCATTGCCTTGTAGAGAGGGTAGAAATCACCGCCATCAAACCTTATTGAGTCTTATGGTAGGTTCTCCATAAAGATAGCTCAATTTCTTTGGATTTTGAGTCATCTGCACAGAGGCTCTGCTCTCTGGCCCATGCCTACTCCTTCAGAGATACTGGAATTCTCTCCCTATGAACTCCCTCTCCCCGGCTACTGCCTGTCACCTAGAAGTGAACAGTGAAGAAGGAAAGTCAATGCTGCTTCCAGCAACTGGTTGGGTAAATTACTCTACTAATCTACAACAATTTTCCACTTAAAAAAAAAAGTACTGAAGGTGTCTCTCCCCCACACCTTCTTCAGATAGGCAGGGCCTCATGCCTTTACCCCAATGTGTGACATAATACACATAATCATGACAGTCACTTGTCAATTATTTCTGAGATTTTATGGCAGTCAGGAGCAGCCAAAAAATTGGGAAAAAACAAAGCTCTTGAGGTTGCACTATGGCAGTTTCAGAAGGCAAAGCAAGAAGACGGAGGCATTTATTTAAGGGTGAATTTAAATGTAATACCTGGCAAGCTGAGTGATTAATAAATCAGCAGCTGTCAGTCTATAAGCAAGTAAAGGAGAATGCATTGTTCACTAGTAGCCACAATAAATTTATGGGAAAAAATCCCATACTACATATTGTAGTGTGACAAGCCTACAATGAAGAAAGTAAATCTCCACAAGTGAACAGAATGAGCCTCTTTTTGTGTGCATGAAAGATTGCATGTTTAAACAGCTGCACATGCGTCAAGCACTAAAATCATCATGAGTGAATGAGGTATGTACATGCAAATAGGCTTTGTATGTGGAAAAAAATCTATCAGCCATTGCAGAAGTTCTAGTGCTTGAATAGTGCATGCATTTGTAGAGATTTGTATCCACATCCGATCCGCAAATGTGATCTGTGGATGTAGATATAAAGCAGACATCCATGGATTTGTAGGGCTCTCTATATTTGCACAAGTACAAAAGTGACTCATTTGGGCCCAAGAGGCTCAAGTCTTTAGCCTGATGAAAGTCTGAGCAAAGATTACTCTCCAGTTATTTACTATGATACTCACGGTACACTTAATTGCACTACTATATATTGATCCATCAAAGTGATGCAAACACTGAAGACAACATGCTAGGGTTGTTTTAAGGCGCTCTCTCTCTGAAGTTGTTTGACAAAAGATCTCTTTTTTACCACTCTGGTTTCAATGGAAATATATGTTTACTTTGCACCCTCCCCCAAACCTGGCAATCTAAAAGGATTGAGCTTCCAGTTTGCCATCTCATTCCTCCTTGTGCTGCTTTCTACAGTATGTAAGGGTATGTCTGCACTAGCCCCCTAGTTCGAACTAGGGTGGCTAATGTAGGCATTCGAACTTGCAAATGAAGCCCGGAATTTAAATATCTTGGGCTTCATTTGCATGTTCCCGGGCGGGCGCCATTTTTAAATCCCCTTAGTTCGAACTGACTGCCCGTGGCTACATGCGGCAGCCAGAAGTTAATCCGAACTAAATCCTTAGTTTGGATTAACTGTTACACCTCATTGCAAGAGGAATAACAGTTAATCCGAACTAAAGACTTAGTTCACATTAACTTCTAATTGCCGCGTGTAGCCACGGGCAGTCAGTTCGAACTAAGGGGATTTAAAAATGGCGACCGCCCGGGAACATGCAAATGAAGCACGGGATATTTAAATCCCAGGCTTCATTTGCACATTCGAATGCCTACATTAGCCACCCTAGTTCGAACTAGGGGGCTAGTGTAGTCATAACCTAAGAGTTTTGTTGTGCCCCTGTGTCAGGGATCCTATGACGGCCATACATAGTACCCTGAAGAAGTGCGTTTTGCCCATATATATTTGTTAGTTTCTAAAGTGCCAAAGGAATACTCATTTTTAAAGGTGTTTCTGAAGAACTATGTAAGACTCTGGAGCCAAATGTTGAGACTCAGTTGCCTGCAGCTATGTTAAGTCCTGGGCAAAGAGAGACTGATTATTTTCATTATTGGTTGGATCTCCCTGGTCTGGAACCCTTGGGACATGACTGGTCTGAAAAAAGGGTTTTGCCAGACTGGGGAGGTCCATGCTTAACTGGTGCCCCCACTAGGGCTCCAGCCCGGCCCCCTGGAGCTCTTTAGTTGCGGCTGGCTTACTGTTGCTGGAGCCAGAGCTTCCAGGCCCAGGACTGGGGTCTGGGCCTGGACCGGGGCTGGAGGTTTGCAGCAGAGCTCTGTGGCTGGGGCCAGAGCTGCTCCACCCCTGGGACTAGGTCCAGAGCTCTGCAGGTGCTGCCAGCCACCCACTACTGTCCAGCTGCTGGGGTCAGAACTTTCCACTATGCTGTCCATCTCCTCCTCCCACACAGGGCTCCTGGCTGTGTCACCAGTCCTCTCTGCTGTGCTCCTGCCCTGCAGCCAGACCTCCCTATACCTGGGCTCTGTGATCCAGGAACATCTGTGGTCCTGCTAGACCATGGGTGTTGCTGGACCAGAGAGTCCTGATTAAGGGAGGTATAATCTGTAGTAGCTGTTAATAGAGCTGTTAATATATTGTATTGGGAAATGTTTTGATTTAATATTAGGGAAAACAGAGCTTAGCAAAAAGTTCCTAACATATATATTCATCTTTCTGCTTCTTTTTTGGTTCACCAGTTATAGATTTATTCACTATTCAGTGTCATTTGTGAACTTCCTCATTATGTTTATCCCTCTGTATGAGTCTCAGAGGGGTAGTCATGTTTGTTTATAGCTTTAAAAACAATGAGTAGTCCTGGGGCATTTTAGAGACTAACAAAAATAGATATAGTATCATGAGATTTTGTGGGCAAAGCTCACTTCTTCAGATGAGCTGATATATACATGAATAGCTTATGAACAATTTATTAGGATATTCAAATGTCAAAAGTTGAGCTGTGATGGCTAGTGGCACTAGTTGATTAGATTTATTATTATTACTGATTTGTTTTAAAAGCTGTCCATTTACTCATTTATGTGTAATACATACAAATTGACTGTAGCAGCCCTGAAGAATTTATAATCTAAAGGTAGATGCATAAATCAATCACATTAGACAAAGTAGAGGTGTGGATGATTTAGAATTATTTTTTCTATTTAATTATACTGTAGTTACATAATGAACCAACACAGAGTGAATTTACTAAAGTATATAATTTGAAATTTGATTTTGGTGAGTATTAGAGTGCTGAAGCTTAAACATTTACTTTTTGCAGCATCTGTGCCAGGAAAGATCAGTTATTTAAATGTTACTGCAGAGTGAAGACAAAAGAGTTATGAATCTGATCAAACCAAACTGTTTTCAAATTTGAATGAGTATTCATAAAATATGTTTACCTCTGTTCATCTCTCAGTAATGTATGAAGTCACCAAATCACAGAGTAGAACAAGAAGGCAAGTTTGGTTGTAGACATCTAAAGCTAATCTATCAGAATTATTTAGAGATTCTGAACCAGATCCTAAAATGGCATAAATATGTAGAATTCCAATAGGCCACAAATCATCTGAGCAAAGGCTGAAAGAACTAGGCATGTGCAGTTAAGAAAAGAAGAGATCAAGGCTGAGGGATAAGAGAGTGAACATTCTGTATTTGAAAGGCTGCCATAAAAAATGTAGAGAAAAGTGTTCTCTTGACACAGAAGGCAGGACAGGAGACAACAAGTTTAAGAATAGAAGGATAGAACATTAAGCACAGAAGATTAAGAACAGCAGGAAAATGGCTCAGGGAAGTCCCAGAATCTGTCTTGACCCAGGGAAGTAATGGAATCTCCTTCACTGGAGGTTAACAAAAAGAGGCTGGAGAGCACCATCTGTTCTGGATGGTTTAGGACACAACACATCCTACATCTTGGCAGGAGGTTAGACTAGATGATCTTTGAAGTCTCTTCTAACCTATGGTTCTGAGGAACTTCATATACCCCTTCCATGAGCTGTAGTGATCCCTTCCAAGTGGATAGATTCTATGAATCTCTGGTGGGATTCAGAAGAAGTGTGTAATGGCAATAATGCTAGTAGCAAAATGGCTGGGGGCAGTACTGGCAAAATTCCCATTAACTTCAATGGGAACAGAATGGTATTTCCATGAATATTGTATATAGCAATTAAAGAAAAAGGCTAAATTCATCTCCCGTTTATTCCTGTGAAATGGCAAATTTAGATCCCTATATCATACTTCAAATTCAAGTTAATTGTTAAGATTAAGCCTTGTTTAGATGTTGTGGTAAAAGTGGTAAAAGTTACAAGCTTTTACCTTTATTCAAGCGATAGCCAGTAGTTGAGAATCATTTGTGTTTTTATAGTTGGCTGTGGCATGCTTGTAATTATTCAATAAAGCACAATAGAGATAAGGTTATATCATGATATATGTGCCTGTAATCCCCTGGGGTGTAATTATCTCATGATAACCTCATCCCTTGAAGTTGCCTGTACTGCTAATATGAAGAATGTTTGTTTTCAGTGGGAACATATATTTTGTGGTGAAACAGCATTAAACTGTCAGATCAAAATGTTAAACAGCAGTTGGAACGAGCAGAAGGATTCAGATGGATTAACTCAGCCCTCAAATATGGTTCACCAGACAAACTGAAATGATCCAAAGACATTTTATGAGCCATTTTTAAGTCTAGAAGCATCTGAAGAGAAATAGCTGTTGCCCATGAACATACTTGAAGGATCTTGAAGTTTAAAGCTGTGAAATATTTTTCAGATGGCAATGATTTTGTCAGGCTGATATCTGAGCTCAGGAATCATCATTTGACTAAGGATGTTTCCAGAAAGTTCTGTGACTTAGAACATATATATAGAACATCAGTTGACATCCACTTTGAATGCACTGGACTCACTGGTGCAAATGTGCCCTGCTCCAAGCAAGAGCTCCTGGAGGCGTCAAATTCAAGGGAGGGATTTTTTTTTAAGTTCCTAATGATTTAGGAGTACAAGCAAGAAGATGCGTATGGTAATCTTTTATTGAGGCATCTTGTGTGGGTGAAAGAGACCTGGGACCAACATAGTTACAACAACAATGCTGCATCAATATTACAGTGCAAGTCAGGACCTAGAGGACAGCCAAGGTGGTACTCATTGTGCAAGGTGCTGTACATACACAAAACAGCTCCTTCCCAGAAGATCTTACCAACTGAAAACCAAGATCTATTAAATGGATGGCCCAAACAACTTGGGTGAGCTGAAAGGAAGTAGGATATTACATTCTTGGAATGTAAGCCTGAAATGTCATCTTCCTCTGTGGTTCTGCCACACCAATCTCAAAAGGTAAGTTTCTGAGTATCAGAAATGAATAGTTTGTGAGCCATTAGTTCTTATGTCTTTTTTCCCACAATGCATCTTGGTGCCTGATTCTGCATGCATCTTTGCAGACAACTCATACCGAAATCATGTAGATATTTGCATATAGATAGCATATAGATTGAGGACACAAGAAGAGATCTAGGGCTGCGGTTTCCACACATGGTAAAGCTGACTCTCTTTTTATAGGCTGTGTCTAGCTATGGACTAGAAAAGACTTTTCTGAAGCTAGAAGACATTGGGAAGGTAACTGAAAAACTCAAAATTAACCCTTTATATCTTTGGGCACTCTTGGTTCTTAATGCTAAAAATAATACCTTGCTCTTACATAGCATCTTCCAACAGTAGATGTCAAAGAGCCTTACAAAGAAAGTCAATGGATAGTTTATAGTTTGAGTTATAGTTATAACTATACACTTATAGTTTGAGTTATCAGTCTAACATGGATCCTGAGCAAGATAATGGAGTGGCTGTTATGGGATTCTGATTAAATAAAGGAGCTCCTGGAAGTGTCAAATACAACTGTGTAAACAAATCAAGGAAGGTAAATATATTTCAGCACATGTTGCTGGGAATAGATATTATCAGACTAACTTTTATATATGATTACAAGTTTGGTTGATGAAAGTAAGACTTCTGTAACTATTTGACTTGGTACTTCATGATATTTTGAATAAAATACCAAAATGGTATAAAATTAACACAACACATGATAAAGGGATTAAAAGATGGCTAATTGATATTTACATTTTGAAATTTAAATGGGGAAATTCTCATCACACAGATGTGTTTCTAGTGGAGTCTTTCAGAGATCGGTTCTTGATCCTATGCTATTTAACATTTTTCTCAATAACCTTGAAGAAAAAAACCCCAAGAAAACAAAAAAACCTACGACTGATGCAGTTTGCATATGACTCAACATTTTGGGGAATGGTAATCAATGAAAATACTAGATCACTGATTTAGAGTGATCTAGATCAGTTGGCATATAGGAACAAAGAAAGAATTACTTGGTCCCAGGAAACAGGGATTCCGCAAAAAAGATGTGGAGGTGATCGTGGATAAAATTAACATGAGCCCCCTAGTGCATCACTGTTGCCATAAGGGTTAAAGTGATCCTTGAATATATGAACAGGGGAATTTCGATTAGGAACAGAAAGGTTATTTTACCTCTGTATTTGTCCTTGGTATGACTGCTGCTGGAACACTGTCCAGTTTTGGTGCCCACAATTCAAGAAGGATATTGATAAATAGGAGAGGATTCAGAGAAGAGCCCCAAGAATTAAAGGATTAGAAATCATGTTTTACAGCTATTGACTTAAGGAGCTTGATCTATTTAGCTTAAAGATGGTTAAGAGGTGTTTTGATCAGTCTATTAATATCTACATGATAATTTAATATTTAGTAATGTGCTCTTCACTCTAGCAGAGAAAGGTTTAATGTGATCCAATTTCTGAAAGTTGAAACTAGATAAATTAAGATGGGAAATAAGGGGTATTTTAACAGTAAGAGAAATTAAATTACTGGAACAGCTTAGCAAGGATTGTTGTAGCTTTATCACAGACAATTCTTAAATGAAAACATGTGCTCTAGGACTTTTGAGAAAGTTTTCTGGGTTGTGTTATACAGGAGGTCAGTTTCCAGTCTAGATGGCCACAGTTGTCCCTTTCAGCCTTGGAATCAATTTTTAGCATGTTAGCTCAATGAGAACAAGTGCAAGTATATCTTCTGCAAATGGGAATCACAGTTCCAGCTCAAAGTGTAGATACAGTGGCTACGTCTAGACTGGCATGATTTTCCGCAAATGCTTTTGATGGAAAAGTTTTCCGTTAAAAGCATTTGCAGAAAAGAGCGTCTAGATTGGCACGGACGCTTTTCCGAAAAAGCACTTTTTGCGGAAAAGCGTCCGTGCCAATCTAGACGCGCTTTTCCACAAAAAAGCCCCGCTCGCCATTTTCGTGATCAGGCTTTTTTTGTGCAAAACAAATCTGAGCTGTCTACACTGGCCCTTTTGCAGAAAAGCTTTGCGCAAAAGGGACATTTGCCCGAATGGGAGCAGCATAGTATTTCCACAAGAAGCACTGATTTCTTACGAGATCGTCAGTGTTCTTGCGGAAATTCAAGCGGCCAGTGTAGACAGCTGGCAAGTTTTTCCGCAAAAGCAGCTGATTTTGCGGAAAAACTTGCCAGTCTAGATGCAGCCAGTGAGTACAAATGGGGAACTTAGGCATACATTGGGGAAATAGCATACCTGGCAGGGCCAGGAAGAAAACCCTAGTTTTCCTAATACTCATTCACTGTTCTAACTCCTAGAGAACAGTGCTGTATCTAAGTGGAATAGGCTGTGTTTCTGAATTTAGTACAATATATATCAACCCCCTTCACTTAGGCATTTTCTGTGCCTAGGAATTTCAGCCCATATATCTTTCACACTGTTCAGATGATTGTTTTAAAGTCAAAATCTGATTTATCCAGTTGATTGGATATCAGGCCAGAACAAATCATTGGGTCCAAACCTGAGCTCCTGAATCAGCTTGAACTTACTGCTGAATCCCAGCATCCAGTGATTAAGGGCATTCTGATTTGGCTCATATCTGAATATTTAAATTTGTTTGTGTTTGAGGTTTTAATTCAGACTTGTCACAGAGTAGCTGGCATCTGTGGATAAGCTAAGCCCAATGCCCCTGTACCAGAGCAGGTTAGTTCAGGCCAGGCAATAGGATACATATGGATTTATAAAGGCCTGCTAGTAGCAGTTGAAGGACTGAGACAGGAAGCTGCACTGGAGTGGTGCTTTTGACTGTGGTGGGTCCCTGGACCCAGGGCTTAGGGAAGCAGCCATAGAATTTGCTGCAAGTGGGAAGCTGCCTGAAGCAGAAGTGCTAGTGACCCTGGAGTCTAAAGCTAAGGAATGAGTTAAGCCTGTTTGTGGCCATGTCTACACAGTGGGGAGAAGGTTGACTTAAGATATACCACTCCAGCTATGTAAATAATGTAACTGGATTTATTGTACCTTAAACTGAGCTTGGCACTCTCTCCATAGCAGGAGGTTGATGTTGACATCCCTTACTCCTCGGGACAGCGAGGAGTACCAGCACCGAGGGGGTGCCCTCAGCAATTACCAGTTTCAATCCTCTGGTAAGTGGAGAGATGGCCTCAAGAATTTAAACCTCCATGCAAAATGCTGGATGAATAGTGTATGTTTTGGATCTGGGAAGAAGCATGACCTCATGACAAGGCCCATCACTTCATGATCCAAAATAATAATAAGAAACTCAATCATAGTGAAGTCAGTGGGAACAGGGGACAAGCTTGAAGAGGCTGAAAAGTCTGGCTCAGGGAAGCACTAAACAGTTGTTTCTTAGCTAAAGCCTGTTCAAATTACCTAAAGCTGTCCCTGAACTTCCTTATTTCCTTCTAGATTTACCTTTTGCCACTTGTGTAGGAGGCTAGATAAAGTTGTAATTATTCATTATTGAGATGCAAGAGCTAGACAACTTCTTACTAAGCAAGAGATATGTGCTTAACAATATTTATGACAGTGAATTAATCTCTTCTGTCTACAGCAGGTGCTAGCTACTTCTGCATATAGAGACATACAAAGCTAGGCACCATATGCAAGCTGGTCTAAGTTTGCTGGAATATCTGTAATAAAGAAATCTCTATGGCACAGTAAAGACTTATTTTCTTCACACTTCTCAGTTTTCCATGATAGCTTCTGACTATGACAAAATTTTAGGCAGGGTCTTCGACATGCCTGTGCTCATTAATTACAGACAGCTCTGAACCTGCTTCTCAGATCCTTTCTTGTGGCTTCTGGGCTCTTCAGTGGCATGTAAGCTGTCTTTCTGGAGCACTAATTCTGCTTTGGAGGCCTTTTCTGGCATGTGAACATGTGGATCATAATCAGAAGCATTTCAGGAGCTGCCCTTCTCTTGGATCCATCATCTGAAAGTGTTAGGCTGTTAAAATAAACAGCTGCCAGTGGTGTTCAGTAGTGGGATGAAGGAAAACTTAATTCCTCTCTTTTTAAACTTTTTGATTGGGGTAGGGGAATCCTATGGCAGAACCATGGCTGTCTCATAGTGCTGACTACACAGTTTTTGGTCAAATGCCTAAATCATATTTTTTTCAAGTTTCTTGCTTTGCATATAGGGATTCTAGGAATAGCCATTTTTCAAAGGCTGGTAGAAGGTGTTGCACTGTGGCTGTATGCCTGTGCTTCATGTGTCAGGAGCTGGAGAATCCTTGTAAGCCGTGCTCGCCCACGCATGTGCTCTTGCCTACCTCATACTTCCAGCCAAAGCACTTCAACCGTATCTCTAGTTCCTTCTTATCACTGCCCCACTTGTGTCAGAATGTTCAGTGTCTGGATCTTTCCTTCAAATTCTAAATATTTCAAAGTTTGCCTTAGGCCTTGTGTGTCTGTGTAGTTAGTAAGTTTGACAGGTTTTAACAATGGTTTTGGGTAGATGCCACAGCCAGAAAAGCTCCTGACTTTGCACCCTTATACCAGTACAAGGGGGAGGGATAGCTCAGTGGTTTGAGCTTGCTAAACCTATGGTTGTGAGTTCAATCCTCGAGGGGGCCATTTAGGGATCGGGGGCAAATCTATCAGGAATGGTTCTTGGTGCTGCCATGAAAGCAGGGGTGTGGATTCTCTGACTTTTCAATGTCTCTTAGTTCTCTGAGATATGTATATCTCCATATATTTATGTAATACCAGATAGAATCCATGTGACTTGCCCCACTCCCTTTTCAGTCAATGAACACCACCACTGACAACCACCTATTTGTGCTCTCTCAGCAGGGCACTCATCACAGCCAGGTGCAATATCTTTTTCTCTTTCCCTTGACAAACCTGTGAGGTGAGAGAACTTCAGTTTAAACAACATCTCAATAAGGCCACGAAGCTATGGACATTGACCTGAGTGGATATGGAACACACCTCTTAACTGAAGATCTGTGTTGCAGGGGAAGCCATATCCACAGAGCTACTATATAACGATCTTGCCAGGAAGAGAGAGAATGCTCACAGAAGCATGAGAGCAGGTGTCCCACTAACTCTGCTTTGAAAATGTCTGACAGCTGTGCCTAAATTGACCAAATCCACTCACTCAGTGCACCAGAGATTTGGAATGTTCTATATCCCAGAATCATGATTTAAAAGCCCATAAATTCAGGGATCTACTGGTAGTGAATTCGGAACTGACAAGACCAACTCCACCAGTCCTAAGTCAAAAAGAGGCAGTTCTGGCTCAATCAGAGCTTCTACTGCTGAGAGTACCTTCGTTGTCTCAATCTCTGGCCCTGTGGGCTTTCCTTCTATTCCTCCCATCAGCACAAACAGATCAGACTCCTCACACTCCAGAGAGTTCAGAGACATACTACACTAGGAGACATCTTTGCTCTTCCAGAGCCTCAGGGCTTCTCCTGACCCTTATACTCATCAGGACCTTCTCTCACTAGGAAGTTTGTGATTCTATCAGGAGATTTTTGATAGAAGCCTATTCCCTCTGCCAGCTTTGCCTTTCATTCATCAGAGCCATCAGCACCATCGTTGGAGCCATATTCCCTCTTCTCCTCCTTCTCAGGAGACTTGAACCTTCAGCTGAATCATTGTCGTCTTCTCTGAGAAACATTAATCCTGTGTGACAACGCTCCTATGAAAACTTGGCGAGTCCTGCACTTCCTGGCAGATTTTGCTTGCCTCAGAGGCTCACAGCAGCCCACAGTTTTAGACACCACACCTAGGGCTTTAGTTTGCTGTTTGTTGAGCTCTTTTCATCTTTGTCTAGCATATAGTAAAACAGAGAATATACCCCACAATCCTTTTCCCCAAGTGGAAATGGGGAGGTGGGCTTTGGGGGTCTACCCTCTACTCCTGGTTCCAGACGAGGGCCTTGTAACAGTAGCTGACTGTGTGAATCCCTGACACCCGCTAGAATACAGCTCCAAGACCCCTACACTGCTTCTCCACACCTTCCTTCTCTCCAGTTCATCCTCTTAGCATTCAGTTGTTGCCTCCTTTCCTCAACTCCCAGGAGTGCCCTCCTCCATCCCCTCATGTCCATCCTAACTGTGGGCAAAGCTTCTTTTATAGCCAGTCTGAACTGGTTTTCTTAATTATTCCCAGGTGTCCTAATTAACCAAGGCTGGCCTGACTCTGCAGGCCTGGTCAATTAGTTCCAGGTGTTCCACTGCCCCTGATTGCCTCTGCTGGTTCTAAACCATCCCCTCCCTGTTATTCTGGGGGCAGGGATCTCCTCAGTCTGAGACATATATAGTTACCTTCCACTACTTTTTTTTATAGCCTTCTGTTCTGACCCTGTCACACCTGATAGAAGACCAAGAGTTGCCTGTTACTAACTTCCGGTATGTCTACACTGCAAAGTTAATTCAAAATAACAGCTGTCATTTCTAATTAACTTCAATAGCATCTATACATACAAACCACTATTTCGAATTTATTCGAAATAGCAAAGCACTTAATTCGATTTTGGTAAACCTCATTTTACAAGGAGTAACGCCAAATTCGAAATAGCTAATTCGAAATAAGGGCTGTGTAGACATTTAATTCGAATTAGCTGGCCTCCAGCCCTTCCCAGTTTCCCCTGGTGGCCACTCTGGGTCAAACCAGGAAAACTCCTCTCCTCTCCCCCAGCCCTGGAGCCCTTAAAGGGGGAGACTCTGGCCAGATGCACGTGCCAGATCCAGGCCTGCCAGCAGTCTCTGCCCCTGACCCAGTGACCCCATAATGAGCCAGGCAACCAGTGCCAGCCAGCTGTCCCCTGCCCAGTCCCCCAGCACCCAGAGGCCAGCCAGGGGCCGTGGAAGGTGTGCGCCCTCCTGGACTGGTAAGGAGATCATGGACCTCATACAGGTTTGGGGGGAGACCCCCAATGTCCATGATCTCTGCACCAGGCAGAGGAACAGAGCCATCTATGGTCGCATAGTGGCCACCATGACCCAGAAAGGCCACAGGCGCACCCAGGAGCAGGTGCGCCTGAAAATTAAAGAGCTGCGGCAGGGGTTCGCCAGGGCCACCGGGGTGGCGCGCAGCAGGGGCTGACACCTGCCCCTACTTCCCCGCTCGTTACCGCATCCTGGGGGGTGGGACGGTCTGCACCACCCTGGGGGGCAGCGAGCTGGGACCAGAGGGCCCTGACCCAGGCGTGGCAGAGGGGCCAGCATGGAGGGTGCCACGCCAGCAGGACCCCCGAGATGTCCCGTCACCGGAGTCAGCAGGGCTGTCAAGGGAGGCCATACCAGGTAAGTGCCATCCTGTCCCCTACCCGGATCACGCAGCAACCTGTGCATGTGCGAGCACATGCTGTGCGACCATTTGGCAGGTGGCTCCAGCTGCGTGGCACACACACACGTGTGAAGAGGCCTGACATGCTCCCGACCGCAAGGCGGGACCCAGCAAGACGCCCTCCCTTCACACATCCCCACTGCCTTAGCCACACTATACATGGCACAGGGGCATGGGTGCAGTCTTGGGACAGCTCCCACTCCTGGGGAGAGCCAGACATACCGACCATGGTCTCTGTGCAAGCACATCTGCTCTGACGGTGCAGGGCATGGTCGTCTCATAGGAGGCGCTGGGCATCATCCACTGTGTCCCCATGGAGAACTGACCACTCCCCTTCTGTCTCCATAGCTGCACCAGCTGCACGTGCAGGGTATACCACCCCGCCTGGGACATGCTCCCACACCTGAGGGCTCCACAGGACCACCGCAACATGGTAGGGGTACCAAGAGCAGCATCTGGGGGCCCTGCAAGCCCTGCACTGCACCATTCAGGGTTGAGTACAGGAGGACCTGCAGCTCCGCTGGGAGCAGCTTGCCCAGGACCGTGCCATGTGCTCACACCTGCAGGCCATGCTGCAAAGCATGCTGCCCCATGCTGCCCCAGCGCCTGCTACCCCCCCCAGCTACTGTTCCTCTTCCCACTCCTGTTCCCCACCTCTCCCTCCTCAACCTCCACACCCTCCTCCCCATCCCCCTGGGGACGCTGAGACCCCCACACCTGCTGTGCTGGGAGACATATGGCCCGACGAGACCCCCACCCCTGAGAACTGAGCTTCCCCTCCCCCTTCCTCCCCTTGCTTCCCCATTCCAACTTCCTCCTCCCAGTTTTCCCCCTCTCCCTCCCACCCTCTCTCCTCACGTCTCCCACCTCCTTTCTCCAGTCTCCCCAGAGGTTCATACCCCCCCAGCCATTTTGTTAAATAAACAGAGTTTCTATTTTTGAAAAAAAGTGTATTTTATTTGACATCAGGAAGGGAGGAGCTAGGGAGGGGAAAGTGGAAGAACATGAGGGAGGAATGGGACACGAGTCCCCCGGTGGGGAGGACCGGAGTGGCTCAGAGGGCTCCTTGGGGTGGATGCTCTCCCGCAGGGGATCCTGGATCCTGACAGCCCCCCGATGGACCCCCCCAGATGGCAGTGCAGCCGGACTGATGGCAACGACCCCATGAGATGCACCGGAGTGTCCAGGGGCAGCTCTGGCTCCATGTGGCCAAGTGCTGTGGTGTCCTGAGTGCGGGCACTCAGGGCACTCCAGGACAGGACCGCTTTGCTGTCCCTCATCGAGGTAGACAAGCAAGCGGGGAACCCTGAGAACTGTCTGTCCGGGGTGGGGGTAGGGTCCCTTTAAGCACGGAGCTCAGTTAGCCTCAGGCAGCAGCCCCACACACTAAGTCCTAACCTGATGCTCTGCTGGCACTAGTTCCAGCCAGCCTTAACTTCAGGGTCCACTCAGTGTGAACACACTATTTTGAAATAGCAAAATGCTATTTCATAATAGTTTTTGTGTATAGATGCATTATTTCAAATTAGCTTAATTTGAATGAACTATTTTAAATTAAGTTAACTCAAATTAACACTGTAGTGTAGACATACCCTTCCTCCTTGATGTTTGCCTCTTACAGGGAATCACTTTGCCATTCCTACAATCAGCGCCTCCCCATGGGAGTAGAGGAACACAAAATGGTTCTGTCAGTACTAACAAGCTTATTTTCTTCCTCTCCCAATGCAGCAGACACATCATCTAGGTCAATGGCAGTGAGTGAAACACAATGGCATAGTTTCAGAGGGGTAGCCGTGTTAGTCTGAATCTGCAAAAGCAACAAGGAGTCCTGTGGCACCTTATAGACTTTGGGTATGTCTACACTACAATGTTAGTTCGAACTAACGGACGTTAGTTCGAACTAACATTCATAGGCGCTACACTAGCGCTCCGCTAGTTCGAATTTGAATCGAACTAGCGGAGCGCTTAGTTCGAACTAGGAAAACCTCATTTTACGAGGATTAAGCCTAGTTCGAACTAGCTAGTTCGAATTAAGGGGTGTGTAGCCCCTTAATTCGAACTAGTGGGAGGCTAGCCCTCCCCAGGTTTTCCTGGTGGCCACTCTGGCCAACACCAGGGAAACTCGTCTGTCCCCCTCCCGGCCCCAGCCCCCTTAAAGGGGCACGGGCTGGCTACGGTGCCCGTGCCAGGTGCAAGCCTGCCAGCACCCAGCCAGCAGACCCTGAACCTGGCACGGCACAGAGCCACCCACCCAATGTCCCCCAGCCCACCCCCTCTTCCCGGGACCAGGCTGGCGGCTCCCGGGAGCTTGCCCTGGACCGCAAGAGGCGGGCACCTTCCTGGGCTAGTGCGGACATCGTGGACCTCGTCCACGATCTCCGCACTAGGCACAGGAAAGTGGCCGGCTAGGGCAGGAGAGCTGCCAGCCTGGCCACCCAGGAGCAGGTGTGCATGAAAATCAAGGGGGTCCACTGAGACCCCCGACCCTGAGCCCTGAGCTTACAATGGCCGTCCTGGGTCAGACCAAAGGTCCATCTAGCCCAGTAGCCTGTCTGCCAACAGCGGCCAACCCTAGGGACCCTGGAGGGGATGGACCGAAGACAGTGACCAAGCCATTTGTCTCTTGCCATCCCTCTCCAGCCTTCCACAAACTTTGGGCAGGGACACCACACCTACCCCCTGGCTAAGACTACTCCATGGACCCAACCTCCATGACTTGATCTCACTTCCCTTTAAACTCTGTTCTAGTTGTAGCCTTCACAGCCTCCTGCAGCAAGGAGTTCCACAGGTTAACTATTGGCTTTGTGAAGAACAACTTTCTCTTACTAGTTTGAAGCCTGCTACCCATTCCTTTCCTTTGGTGTCCTCTAGTCCTTCTTTATGGGAACTCATGAAGAACTTTTCTGAATGCACCCTCTCCACCCAACCCCTGCTTTTAGAGACCTCTATCCTGTCCCCGCTCCATCTCCTCTTTTCTAAGCTGAACAGTCCCAGTCTCTGTAGCCTCTCTTCATCTGGGACCTGTTCCCAACCCCTGATCATGTTAGTTGCCCTCCCCTCTCCCAGCCTTTCTCTTCCCCTCTCCCACCTCCTTTTCCCAGTCTCCCCCAGTTTTGTTCAATAAAGACAGAGTCAATGTTGGAAGAAACGTTATCTTTATTTTGTACATCAATAAGAAGGGGGGCTAGGGAAGGGTAAGTGGAAGGAGGTGAGGGAGGAATGGGGTACGAGCCCCTGATGGGGAGGACTGGGCTGACTCTGCGGGCTTCTGGGGGTGGAAGCTCTCCTGCAGCCCCCCGATTGCCCCCTCTCCCCAGATGGCAGCCTGCGGCAAGTGCAGCCGGGCTGATGGCCGAGTGCTGTGATGTGCCCAGTGTGGGTACTCTGGGCAATCCAAGCCAGGACTGCTTTGCAAGCAGGGCACCCCTTAGAACTGTCTGTCCGGGGTGGGGGTCGGGACCCTTTAAGCGCAGCCCTCGGCTAGCCTGAGACAGCATCTCCATGCTCTAAGTCCTCCTCTGATGCCCTGCCGGCACTGCTTCCGGCCATCCTTAAGCCCTGTTCAGGGTCCACTCAATGTGGACTTGCTAGTTCGAATTAGCAAAACGCTAATTCGAACTAGTTTTTAGTTCTAGACGCGTTAGTTCGAATTAGCTTAGTTCGAATTAACTAATTCGAACTAAGTTAGTTCGAATTAATGTTGTAGTGTAGACGTACCCTAACAGATTTATTGGAGCATAAGTTTTCATGGGCAAAGACCCACTTTATCAGATGCATGTAGTAGAGATAACAAGGTCAATTCAGTCAGGGAGGATGAGGCCCGCTTCTCGCAGCTGATGTGGAGGTGTGAAAACCAGGAGAGGGTAAACTTCTTTTGTAGTTGGCTAGCTATTCACAGTCTTTGTTTAATCCTAAAACAATGGTATCAAATTTGCAGATAAACTGTAGCTCAGCAGTTTCTCTTTGAAGTCTGTTCTTGAAGTTTTTTTGTTGCAGGATGGCTACCTTAAAATCTGCATAGTTGCACATTTTAGAGTTTTCCAGGGAGGCAAAACACACCATTCCTTTGATGAATCTCACCATTCCAATCTTTATGTAAGCTGGGGAATGGTCCGCTATTGTGGGGAACTTTCCTGGCTTCTATACCATCCCGGTGAAATGGACTAGCGAAAGGATCTGAGTCCCCGCTCCCACTTCCTTTACCCCACGGCTTCCCTGATCCTGAGGGCTCCCCCTCCACTCTCCTGAGTAGCAGAGTCCTCAAAACCCCAACAAGGCTGGGCCCAGGTTTCCTGGGGCTTAATCCCTGACCTTGTAGTGACTAGGGGCAGCAGTTAGGGTGTCCCCACTCCGAGGTGCTCTCTTCGCACTGCATGCTTTCTTGGCCTAGTGATCATTTCATAAGGTTCAAAGCAAATACAATTTATTAAACATCAACTGATTAAAGAGAAAAGAATAAGAAAAAATGAGAATGGTTAAATGAGAACACACAGCCCTGCTCCGAAGCACAGGGACATCAAAACAGCAGTCTGCAGAGTGTAAGGACAGTCCACAGTCTCTTCCTTATAGGCCCCTTAGAGGCCCTGGATGTGCTGCAGGGGGGCTGCAGGCTGGACACGCTTGCTCTGGCAGTGACCACACAGCCTCAAGCTCTAAGTGGCTAGACCCCTCTCCTTGTCTGGCCTGCTGGGCCTCTTGGCTGGTGATATCTCCCTGCCCAGAGCCTCTCCCCGCACTTTGCTGGTCCCAGCTGCTCACCACACTCAGCTGCAGGCTGTGCTGCTTTGCCAGTCTCCAGCTCCTTGCGTTGCTTCTCTGTCCCTTTTGGCTCTCTGAGCACTGCCAGTCTGCTGCTCAACACAGGGTCTGCGCTCCTTGAGCTGTATGTGCCTGGCTCTGTTGCTGCAAAACTTCCCCTTAGCACAGCTTTCACTCCTTGGGCTGTCTGTGTCTGGCTCTGTTGCTGCAGGACTTCTTCTCCACACAGCTTGCTCCTCTTAGCAGTCTCTCAGCTCTCTCCTTGCTCAGAGAGACCCAGAACAATCCCAGCTCATAGTGAGGACGGGGCCTGGCCTCTCACTTTCCTCACTGGCCTGTCCAACCTGTCAATCAGGCCGAGCTGGAGTGTTGGCTGCTTTCCATTGTCCTTGGGGTCTGTCAGTCTCAGGGCCCTGATTTCTCATGGACCCTTCCCCTTTTGACACTGGGAGCTGGTGAACCAAAAACTCCCACAGAGTTTTAGTAAGGGGCTAACAGTCCCCTTACATTTACATATTTTAGAGGATTCCAGGGCCACTATCCACTCCTTCACCACAATCTCAACCGTTTTATCTGCAAATAGGTTGTTCATGGTGGTCCATAAACTCCTTGAGAGACCAGGGTGCACTAGAACCTGCTGGAATTCTGGATAGTCAGAGAGGCTCACGAGGGCTATCTTTGATTCATCCAGTTCCATTGTTAGTCAGCATGACAGCTGTCTTTTATATCAACAAAAACCAGGAGGCACAAGATCAATACCCCCAGGGTTTAAGATCTGTCACCCAGTGGAACTGGTATACAAGGAATTAAATCATGTAGTCAACAGTGAATCTTCCAGAAACTTAGGATATGTGGGCAGTCACACACAACAGGCATTTTTCCATTGATAACACTAGGGAATTTCATGATTCATTAGTAAATTTAATCTGTATTCAATGGAGGAGTCTAACTGGGATCTGCTCACATCCCAAACGAACAAGAAGTGCAAAATACTACTCCAGAGAAGCTCAAGAGCTAGTCACAAGGAAATACTCTCTCTCTCCCCTGGTCAGACCATCTGTGCTGTGCCTTTACTTCCTGACTGTTCCTCCCTCAGATCCTGAGCCCTGTCCTGCAGAATTTTCCATAAGTCATCTCTATCTCTCTCAACTGCCCCAGAGATTTTGGTTCCCCACTCTCCTACAACTCATGCTCCAATCACTACCCCGTCCTTTTCCCAATCTCTTGACTGAGGAGAAGGGCAAGATCAAGCTTCCCAACTGAAAAGCAACACATTATCTCATGACTTGGTTTTTGAATGGGCATCAGAATCAGAACATTCCAGCTCTGAAGTCAAACAAACCATCCTTAAAATCAGAAAAAAAGTTGACTGGGAAATGCTATTCTGCCAAGTTAGCTATGTTCTCTCACACCAGACATCTAAATGGATCTTGGGCTGTATCCTGTTCTGTTACCAGTTGTTGCATCTTCTCCCCCCTCAAGGAGTCCTCAAAGGGTTCATTCTATAATAGCATAAATAAATTGATTAGCATCATTTCAGGAAACACTGTTACTTGATATTTGCAGAGCAGCTACACAGAGTTCTATCAATATATTCACGAGACAAAATGCTTTAGTGCAGAACTCCACCACTGACACTTAATTTGGGATAGTGGTTGTCCAAATGACTCTGCCATCTTCATCCTCACATGCTCTTCCTGTTTAAGTACCACTTGTCAGACACCCACAGTGGAGTACACATGGGAACTAGAATTTGAAGAGACCTACAGACACTCCTTCTCCTCTGCTTTGGATCATTACTGGATTCACTGAAAATATCTTGAGAAGAGGTCTACTCTGCCCTTTACTCCTTTGGTTGGAAGCATGAGAAAGACATGACAAACAGAGGTTATGAACACCATTCCTATCCATTCTGGCTAACAGACAATGGACATAGTTTGCAATAATTCTCCAACTCCAGGTACAAGGAATGGGTATGTACTCATAGTAGAATACAAATAGCGACTACACATCTCAAAAACTTTCCAGTTATTATAAAGGGAAGTGACCTCCTCTTGTGGCAGATACTATAGTTCTGATACATTTAATCTTTAACTTTGATACCCTGAATTCCAGTTTAGTTAAAAAAACCCTCTACATTTATTACCTTTCTCAAGTATTTAATTTCAAAGCAATTTTATGTTTGTTGTACTTGTATTTTTTATTTTTTTTGTTATGTAAGTGATCAGGTGATATGTCATATTTTACTCTAGGCTTAAAACTTCATTTACATACTTTAAGGAGTATTATGTGTATCAGTTTTCTTCATGGCTTAACAATCTATTCCCCGACATTGCAACTTTTACCTCACATTAATACAACAAAAGATTTTGAAATACAGCTGGCGTGAAGTGGTTTCTCTTTAAAACTTTCTGCTTCAAGACATTGACTTCCAGCTATAGCCAAAGAGCTAATGTTTTATCTTTTTCCGTAAAATAAAGCAGCAAAAATAGCAGCACACACTGAACATTTTGCTATCAAACTAATAATCCTCGTGGTTGAAAGGATTAGAGGGTTCAGTAAACAGAGAATAGAATTAATCCTGTCGTCTTTCTATGCCATTGCTATGCACAATTTAAACATCACACTGTCTATACAATATAGCTTTAGTGCCTGTATGTCCTATGTCATTGTATCCTCTTGTCTCACCATGGACAACAGAGGAGGCTTAATCATTTTGTCTATCTTCTTAGTTTCTTCAGGATAAAATGAAGAGGAATGTAGTTATCTTCCGGAAAGTATTAACTAATCTGTGTGTGGAACTCCTTTAGCTCCTATGGACTTTTTTACCTCAAGCTAATCCTTTTCTAAGAGTTTGGCATTTCCCATTTGAGCACTAAATTTTCCCTTCTGTTGCTCAGCTAGTGGTAAAATAAGTGCAACCAATGATGGGGAAAAGGGAGAATGTTTGTTTCTTTACTTCTCCTTGCAGGAATTCACAGTCCTGCAAATGTCTCCCCTCCCCAGTGCACCTGGATTCATGAATTGCCATGCTTGGTTTTCTTCAGCTGTTGATGTTTTATTGTTTTACATAGATATACCTGTGTGAAATACCCCCCAAACACTCTCTCATTTCCCTTTAGGCCTCCTCCTCTTTCTCCTAAACAAAACTACTGGAATCCATTTGAACTATTTCAACTATTTAAAAAATATTGAGCAATGTACATTAATATAACTGTTTCTGAGAGGCCACAAGGATTTTGCTATAAATAAGAACATAAGAACAACCATACTCAGTCAGACCAGGTCTGTTTAGCCCAGTATCCTGTGTTCTGACAGTGGCCAATGCCAGATGTCCCAGAGGGAATGAACAAAATAGGTAATCAAGTGATCCCACCCTACTTGCCCATTCCCAGCCTCTGACAAACAGAGGTTATGGACACCATTCCTATCCATTCTGGCTAACAGACATTGGTGGTCCTGACCTCTATAAATTTATCTAGTTCTTTTTGAACCCTGTTGAAATCTTAGTCTTCACAACATCTTCTGGCAAGGAGTTCCCAAGGTTGATTCTGTATCGTGTGGAGAAATACTTCATTTTGTTTGTTCTAAACTTGTTTAAATAGACAGGCAACATTGAGTTTTTGACTGTGGATTAAAATTAGGACCAGTGTAATGTTATAAATATTCTTTGACAGTAATGTGTATAATTGTAATTAACAAAGCTATAGTTTTTATTGATAGAAATATGTAGAATCTATTATTCTGTTTTCACTTTCTAGCTTTCTACATAAGAGAGCTAAATTTTCTGAATTTTGAGTGCAGAAATTGACAATTTGCTTTTAGAAAAAAAAGGACAGTATTTGGGTTTGGATAACCAGAGCATGTTTTAGCCTGCAATTATTTATCCTATATTTAATTGGAAATTAAATAAAGAGTAACTTTGTTTATACTTTAGGGTTAAAAGACTTAGTTTTTCAGTAATTATTGAGTGCTATATATTTAACCTGCAGTAGCTTCTATACCATGTTAACACATAAAACAGATTTACATTTTTATTTTCTGAGTATGTATCGTCTTAATTGAAAGGCAAAATTAGTATTCTAGCTACTTTCTTTAACAACTTTGATAGATACTAGACCCTTTACCATTGCTTTTTTCTCTAATTGTAGTCTAAATCCCTAAAATTTCCCAGACTGTTCCAGAGGCGTTCTCTTAATTCTAATGGAGCCTATAGAATTTTTGGTATGAAGAATAAAGAATTTGGAAATGGAATAATACTTGGCACAAAAGCATAGAGTGAATAGCATCTAACTAAATGTCAAGAGATTATAACACTCCATTGCTGTCTCAAAATATTTTGATCATTTTCTAAAACCAGATATTAAGTACTGCAGAACATAGAAGGGTCTGTAGAGTTATTAGCTTTGAATCCCCATGGCCTGTATTGGCTTCTGGCCAGTTTAAGTCCCAATTAACCAAGCATAGCATTCCATTCATGCCTGAAATTCACAAAATTTACAGTACAAATGAAAAACTCAACATAACCAGTGTGACTTACATTTATTATACCCCTGATATCTTATTTTCTACCTACTATTAATGTCATTTTCTGCCTTCTGCATGAGTAACTTAATGGCACTTTATCTGCAAATACTTTATTGTGTCTTGTTTTATTTTTACTCTAGAAAACCGCTATATAACTATGGTTGTTTTGTTTTAGTGAACACAATCTGGCATAATGACATACATTTAATGAGACTATGTAAAAGGATAGGAAGATCATTAATAATGGCTGCCACAAAGACTCCATTTTAGAGTACAAACACAAGTTGTGCAAATTGCACTATTTTACCACTTAATCCAGTTTAATAACTTGACTTGTGATTGTCATCATTTACATCAGAAAAGAATCTGACCTCAAGATTCCCATAGGAATGGGACTCATTTAAACAAGGTTGAATTTAGTCCAGAGTCTGAGGCAACAACAGAAGTCCTGAAGAAGTAAATAACTTTAATAGACTAGTCAGAGCAATGAAATACAGCCGCTCTCCGAGTTATGACCATCTCCACTTACGACCATCCGCACGTACGACCAAAGCGGTCATAAATGCAGATCTGAGTTACGAACAGCGATCTGCGCTTATGAACAGCGCAGTCGCCATTTAACTCTATGGGATTCGAGTTACAAACACTTTGAGTTACGGACCAAGTGTTGGTCCATAACTTGTTCGTAACTCGGAGAGCGGCTGTACAATGCTTGCATGAATCCAAGGAAGGAATGGGGCTGGACCAAGGCTGAAGCATGAACTAACAACGCACATGCTAAATACTTTGAGCAAGCAAAAACTCCCTTTTGATGACACAACAGTGAGAGCGTTTACACTGCAATGAGACTTTTGTTGGGAAAAACACCCAGTTTTGGAAACAAACAATTTCAAGCTCTGCCCCTCCCTTTAATATTGACAAAGAGCCAGGGCGGACTCTGCTGTTTGTTTTGCTGAGAGAATTGACTTCCACCAGTATCTCACAATGCCCGCTATGATGGATGTGCTCAGTGTTTTGTGATCTTTGCTGCCCTGCAGTCATGCACCCCTCCCCTTTCAAAGGTCTGGAAAGTATCTGACAACTGAGACAGCTGCTCCATTTGTGGAACAAAGAACAAATAATTGGAATGCTTCTCTTCTGAGCTCTACTAGGAACACAGTGGCAGACAGACTGCTGCTGCAAGGGGAGGGCTGGAAAGACTACTGTGGTGCTTTGAATTCCTTAGCTATAGAGCTATGAGAGAAACCCAAGAAGTGCAGGGATCAGCTCTGCAATCCCACAACACTGCACTCTGGGATGCTTCTTCACATTGCTTTGCTCTATCTGTTGTCGGCAAGAGTAAGTCTCAGGTCCGACATCGGGTTCTCAAAGTACAAAGGATGCTGTACAGGTATCTGTCAAACACAAGTAGTTTATTTTCTGACAGCTAACAGCTGCACCCCTTAACTAGACGGGCAACATAACAAATAAGCAGCATATCTTACGTCCCTTCCTGCTAGCCGGGGATCCCGAGTTGGCTGTGGATGAAGTGGGAGGTTGTCTCAGTTTCCGAGGCACTGGTACCCAAAGCCCATTGGTGAGGTCCAAATTGCTGTACTTTGGTGCAACCTTAAATACAGTTCTCTTGCCTTGTTTTGCAGTTTGGAAATTTCCAGGGGTTACTCATTACGTGCTGATGTAGGACTTAGCTGTTAGCTATGGATCTGGTTCTGATCTAGTTCTACTTGTTCTTTGGCCTTGTTTACATCATCAGTATGTTAGGGTAAACAGAATTGTTTATGTGTTCTTGCCCTTTACCCTTATCTTATACTTGTTCTTGCTATACTGGCAACAATGCTTGTCTTAAAAGGCAAAGACTTGCTTCTGGCTCATCAGATATAGGGAAAAGGGAAAGGGGGGAAAGAATGCAGGCCTCACCACCCCTAAACTTGCACGTACAAAGTTCTTCCACAATTAACCCCTACAATCTGGTGCTAGCAATGTGGCCAAACTGGCCATGAAATGTTGACAATGCTATCTACTTTTGGCAACTTTTGCATGTTGATAGCACTTTTGTTGCCAAATCTTGCCAGTGGAGACGTAGCTCACTATCAGGAGCAGGTTTCCTGATACCTCAGACAATTGGGCAATTTGGCCAATCGGGTGGCTCAATTGGGGCCTAACTGTGCTCATAAGATTGTCAGGGAGCCAAGCTGGTAGGTAAGATAGCTAGTTCTAGCCCCTTAGCCCTGATAGTGAATAAAATGGCAACACAAAGCAAGAGGAAACAAACTACCATTCATGTTTCAGTACTCAACAGTAATTAATAGTAAAGAACTTGAATGGAAAAATACAATTAAAATTTTCTCTTAGAGAATTGGCCCCATCTAAGACTGTTGATATAGGAAACTTCTAAATTTATCGTTAAATTCTTCACAGAGCTAACAAGTTTACATTATTTAGAAGAAAATTCTACAACTTGCGGGTGCTGAAAATTAATGTTTTTGCACCAGTAAAAGCAATTGAAAGAGTAGACTATTATGAGGTTATCCTGAAAAGCAAACACAAGATTTGGAAAGAAGGACCAAAGCCATGCAAAACTAAAATATGCCAAAAGAACTTTAATTATATGCCTAATAGAAAATAGATTCACAGAATAAAATATAGGGCAATATGGCTAATGATTCTTGCAAGTGATGATACGAACAGTGGTATTCAAAAACATGACAAGGGGAGGAACTGAGGAGTAATAGTTTGGAGGCAGTAGTAATTTTTCAGCCAATCATACAGTATAAACATTATATTCAACTCATTAACATGTCCTAGCAAACAGATGAATATTCTTAAAAATTATTAGGAAATAAATTAACGAGTTCGCTCTTGCATATCTCTGTGTATATTGCCTCACCAAAATTAATTACACTTATTAATTACACTTTTCTCAGGAGACGCTTATATCAACTGCTGAGCTGATGAAGTCTGTGTTTAGATCATGAAATGATTTTCAGTGTCAAAAATATTATTCCATATTTTCAGATTTTTACAAATAAAGATGACAACTGCAACATTTTTTTGAAAGTGGGAGAAGACACATTTGTAATCTAAGAATTTAACTGACAACATAATACATACTCTGTATGTAGGTGCCCATGCAATACCTGAGAAATGGGTTAGATTCTTCACAAAGAAGTTGCATTACAAATTCCAAGGTGGTGAAGAGATGACAGCTTGGCTCCTACACCATCTCTTGGTACAGGTTACAGTGTAAAGAGTGTATCTAGGGAGAAGGTGCACGGCTGCGACATCTCTACAGCTCTTTGTGAATCAGAACAATTCCAGTAGAGGTTCATTTCTGTGCGAGGTCAAATGATTTCTTTATGTATGTTTACATGTCTAGAAACACAATACTATGGGTGTTTGTTAGTGAGAGGCAATTTAGGATGTTAAACAGAGGACATGCACATTAGAATGACAGACTGCATTGACAATAAATACAAAATTGAAGGAAGTATTAGCTTAAGTAAACAATTAGTTTAAGAGAATAAACCCAGCAGATATTCACAAAGTGTCTATAATCCCAATATAGTGTAAACTACACCATTTGGGCAAAGCCTGATTCTTCCCAGTCCTGAATCAGAGGGTTGATAGATTGTGGGCAGACTTTCAAGGCAACTAGGTGAATTTATCATTTTGGTAGTGCCTCATTAGCCAATCTTTAGCAAATTTATTCTCAGCAATACCCTTTGAGGATAGTCACATATTAGTAACCCCTTTAAAGAATAATGGAAACAATCATGAATATTTTATTTAAAAATGTGATATATTCCATATAAAAATAAACCTTAATAAAATATTAACCCTAGTGTGTACATGGGATAAATAATGAAAAAATAATTTATTGAAGAAGTTATTTGACCAGTTCTAATCCTATTTCATAGATGGGAAAACTGAAGCCCAGAGAGGGTAAGTGCTTGATATGCAGAGGTATGTCTAGATAGCGGGGCTAGCTACCCCACATCTTTGAAACATGCCTGTTATTTGAAATATTTTTTCAAAATAACGGCAGTGCTATTCCGGCATCCCTGTAACCCTCATTCTACAAGGGTTAAGAGATGTCTCAGAATAGCGTGTTATTTCAAAATTTGGCACTGTGTAGATGTACTACATTTCAAAATGAGCAATTTTGAAATACAATCAAAATACGATACACAATTTGCGTCATGCAAATTGTGTATCTTATTTTGAGTTTAGGGTGCTGTGCAGACACACCCTAGATGTGCTAAGCAGCTACATTTTTAACTGAAGTCATTGGGAGCTGTGTCACATTATCTGAGAAGGGCTTAAGTGGCTCATCAAAGATCATACAGGAAGTCTGTGGCAGACCCGACAATAGATCATACCCCTGTCTTCCAGGTCTATGCTCCACTCTCTTCCTCTTCACATTTGCCAAACATCTACAACAATAACTTCTGGTCATTATTTCCTAAATAACAGGCCAAGCTGTAGAGTGAATCATTTTGTTTTTCAAAATAACCTTCATGTGGATTTCCATCATTCAGACAATTCATGTCTCTGTTAAAAGGAACTCACTTTGTTTTGAGAGCTCCTGTGAACACTATGGTGAAGAGGAAGAATGGGCTCATTTTCAAGGAAAATACATGGAAGCTCCATTACTGCTTATCTTGAAAATGATACTATTGCACTTACTTGTCCAAAAACAAAATACTGTGAGTTTCGCCAAAATAATACTTTGTGGGTGAACAGAGTTGGAATTCAAATAATGATAAATGGATCTAATATATATATAAATGCATCTAATGATAAATGGATCAGTTGCATCTTTATTACTTATTTAGAGACATTATTCAGAAGTATTGTGGGTTTTTAACATGATCCACAGTATGTCTTTCAATATATACACTTCCTCCTGCCTTTGAAGAATATTCATGGCATTGCTGCTAGACATTATAAAGTCACCATCACTACAATATACTGGGAAAGGATGAAGGGCTGACACTCTTACAGCCAGCAATACATATTATAGTATATTTGTCATAGACTTGCAGTTGACACAATCATTTATTCTTTAAGTACAATACTGTATTTAATCCTCTTTTCCCCAATAGGGATTTTACTAGATGTTAGATATCTTGGTACATACTAATCCCAAGGCAATGTAAAGGAGCCTGAAAAGAAGTGTAATGTAATTTTAAAACACCCCTTATACTGCCAGAGAGGTACAAAGAGGCTTTTATGTAAATAGGATACAGACTCTATGGTGTTTGGTAATAACAGTGGATGGAAAAGCTTAGGTGTAACACATTCTATTTCTACTAAGATGCACATAAAGTTCTAAACAAGTGACATGGCTTTTAATGTGTTTTCTAATGTCTATATCACTTTTAAATCCTGGCATATTTCACAGAAGACTATGGTTTTCATCTGATTATTTGAACATAATAAAGAGACAAAGTGGTTTAGGTAATATCTTTTATTAGACCAACTTCTGTTGCTGAGAGAGACCAGTGTTTGAACTACACAGAACTCTTCTTCAGATCTGGGAGAGGAACCCCCAGAATCATTGCAAAATACAACGTGGAGCAGACTGTTTAGCATAAGCTATTAGCACAAATTGCACAGGATCATGCAAAATAGAGTGGCCTGTTAACACCCCTGCAGGTATAGGACAAAAAGAGGGTTACAGATTGTTGTAATAACTCCTACATCCAATGTTTCTGTTTAGCTTTTTGAACATTTATTACATTTGCATCATGATTCCTTTTCCAAAATAAATACTCAAGTTACAAACCACATTTGCTTTCTAATACTTTGGGATATATATATATATATATATATATATATATATATATATATATATATATATATATACACAGTGGTTTTTTTGTTTTTAAAAAAAGGTGATGCCAGATGGTTTAAAAACAAAAAGTGCCGGGGAGTAACCAGGAGGACGTGGGAGGTCAGGGCCGAAATGCACTCGTGGACCCTTTAATTGCCATGTGTCCCAAGCAGGCTTCCAGCCAACCCGGTGTGAGTGCTCCCAGGGCCAGCTGGGGGCTGTGCCAGAGGAAAGCAGCGACTGCTCCCAAAAAAAGTGACGGTATGCTGTACCGGTGCGTACCGTCACAAAAAAAGCACTGTATATATATATATATATATATATATATATATATATATATATATACACATACACACACACAAGGTTCTAAATAGCCATGTATTAAGATGTAAATATAGAGCAAGATTTTTTTTTAAAAAATAACTTGTATTATGGTGCCTCAAGTTTTGGGAACTCAACTTGCAAGGGAGCTGATGTGAGCTGATCAGTACTTTTAGACTATCAGGTCCCTTTAAAATGTCTCAAGAAAAGCCCCCTAAAATGAAGACACACACACACAAAATCACTTTAGAAAAGCTTGGACATAATGTTCTGTATTTGTTGACTAAGGGCAGTGGGATGAATGAGTAATATCTATCCATTCAGAGTTATGTATTGAATCTACTGATTTTGTGGAACATTTACAAAAGTTGCATAAATGATATGCGTAAGTAGGGTCTGAATGAGTCTCCCCGGCACTAGCTGTGGAGGGGAAAGTGCTTCAGGACCAGATTGTATTTATCCAGGTATCTAGCATCCACAGCATCTGAAGTAGATATTTTTGTTTGTTGCTTATTTCTTACTCCTCTGTCCCCACATCTATCTATCTATCTATGTTCATAGACACAAACATATTACTTATACATAGGTGATGTCTCTGTGATAAATTGTACAGCCATGTGGTAAATAAATTATGCTCTTCACCTGCCATCTGCCATTAATCGTTCTTCCCTCAGGACTTATTCTAACAACCTTGCTTCCTGAGAGGCTTCAAACAGCCATTAATTTTGAAATCTTTCTTTCAGATCAGTGTGTATTCCTTCTCCCCCAAATGTGCAGTTCCCCAAATCTGCGTGAATACCATATGGACAAGGCCCATAGCAACATTTCTAAATCTACAGCTTGAGTTTGATATTCCATAGCTCTGCAGAGCTGGAAGCAGGAACTTTATAATGTTGGGATGAGGAGACTCAGGGTATGTCTAGACTACAGGGATTTTCCAGGATGCCTCTGGTATCCTGGAAAAATTCTGCTGTGTCCAGGGAATGCATCTGCTCTTCTGCTTTTCTTTTCTTCTTCTTCTTCTTCTTTTTTTTTTTTTGCGAAAGAGCAGACATGTTCTTTCGAAAGCCCTGTCTTCCTCATCCCACGAGGAAAAAGGGCTCTTTCGAAAGAGTTTTTTTTTTCCCAAAATTTGGCCCAGCGTACCTTTTTCTGATAAAGCCCCGTAGTCTAGACGTAGATTCTTACATGGAGCCAGTTCTTACTTACCCCCCCCCCCCCAGAAAGGCCTGAGACGATAGACTAAATATAAGCATGTTAGAAAGTTTGAGATATGAAAAAACTATTTATAGGTTTTCATTGGCTCTGCCTGACCCCCAGACAGCTGGATTGTTGAGGCCCAGTCCTGCAGCCATTGATAACAACTATGGCCCTTTCCACTCTTTCCCATTTACAATTGGTTAACTGGTTGTAGTCTGACCTCTCTCTAATTTTGTCACCAACCGGTTAGATTCAAAGACAATAGTGCTAAACCATGTGACCTGCTCAGGCCTGCTGGAAATGTGATCTCATATAGAATGCAGTTGCTCACCTTCTATGAGGGAAAGACATTGTGAGTACATAAGATCTATACTCAGAACTCTGAATTGATTTCCAGTTCATTTTTGGCTGCAGTTCAAGATATTGATAATAGCTTTTAAAGAGTTCAATGATCTAGTACATCGCTGTCTCTTACCTTATACTCTGTCACTGTCCCCCTTCCACAATTTAAGACTTGCTGAGATGATTTGCTATCAGCACCTAGAATTTAATTCTTCAGAACCAGCAGCAAGAAGGGCTCTCACCTATGGATGCTTGGTGGGTTGCCAGGTCTAAGCTGATTGTCTTCAGAACCAGGGGTGAAAAATTCTTACCGATACTGTTGTATTGAACTCCTTCTGTGGAGCAAAGTTTTGTGATATGATAGTACATGTAAGAAATTTAAGTGTGGGGTTGAATGCCGGGACTTAGGATATTGAGGTGTATGGGAATGGTGGGGGATCTCAGAGCAGAGGTGGGGATAGTCTGGGCAGGACTTGGGGATGTGGGGCAATCACAGCACAGGGTAAAGGTGTGAAGGGATGCTGGAGTCAGGGTTGGTGGGTATAAGGAGTGGCTCATGGCAGAGGGTTGGGGTGTGTGTGTAGTAGTGCAGTAGTTAGGTGGGGGACTCAGGGCAGGTGTACAGGAATCAGGACAAGAGGCTGAGGTGTGTGGTGGGGAAATGAGGGGGCCCCAGGACACTATTTAAGGAGGGCAGGTGAGCTGAAGCTTTGCCCCCAGGAATCATAGCAGGAGGTTGCTTGCTCTTTCCCTTCCTGTGACTGTTAGGAAGCGAGGTCACTCACTCTTCCGCACCCTGCCCTCAGCAGCAAGAAGGGAAAGGAAGACAGGCATGCTTTGAAATCTCCTCTTGTTTCTCTCACAGTGATGGAAGGGGAACAGCAAGTAGTGCCTGGAACAAATCTTGCAGGAGGGGACTTCAGTCCTCCCACCCACCCTAAATGGCCCCCTAGAGGGGCTCATGCTAAGGCAGCCCTGGACTGGTGTGGAGTGCACCCCTAACCAGTAGCCTTGCGGAGAGGCCCAGGAAGCAGCTGGGTGCACACTGTGCCTCCCGTGCAGCCAGCCGCCTTGCCCAGCTGCTTACGGAAGTGGCACACTGGAGTGCAGTGGCTTACTTTCGCCTCTGTTCAGAGCACAGTCTAAAGGTGCATTTATTTAGATTAGCTTGTTCATTTGTAGTTGTTAATGGTCCATACAAAAATGTGCTGTATATTCTAATACATAACAATAGTGATGATAGTCTATTATTTGAATACCAACTTTTAATATTTTGAATTAATGCACTTTGATGACAAAGCAACAGAATAAAACATCAAACATAAACAACAAAACTATTGGAAAGAGTGTGAATCCCCCAGGCTCTGGATCTGTGAGAAAAATAGACGTTTTAGAATAGCTAGAGAGACACAGAGGGAACTGGAAAAAAGGTAGCTCATACAGAGAAAGCATTCTAGAATTCAGCACAAGCGTGAAGCCCACAGCCCCTGAATCAGAATTCTCACTTAAAAGCTCTGCCTTGGGTACCTTATAAATTACTGACCAAATGGCCAAAGGGAGCCGCAGGAAACTTCTGCTAATGACTAAAGATGTCAATCAAGAATACTATTAAGCCCTGAAACATCTACTAAGGTACCTAAAATTTGTGAAAAAGTATAGTGACTTTAATTCATTTCATTATTGTTATAAAATAAAGTTATATTTTTTTTCCTAACAGAAAAGGGGAATTTATTTTAGATTAAAACTGGCAAATCACAGGCCAGAGCTGTCCTTAAATCTATCAACCCAGAAGCCCCAGCTTAAGACAAAAGGGCAGTTCTTTTAGCTGATATAAATTGTCAGTTATTTAAGAATTTAAGATATTTAAGAAGCTCATCCTGGTACCCTTACTTACCTGACCTAGCATTGATAGAAATGTCTTGCAGGGAAGGATCGAAAAGGAGAACATTATTATATAAACAAATTTAGAATAGCAAAGCTTTAGAAAATTTCAGTGAAAAAGTGGGTTAAACTTTTCTCACGGAATGATCATGAAAACTTGGAACCATTTAATGAGTAGCTCTAATAAAAATATTTTACATTCGATTCTTTCTGGACCTTAGTCAGGATCTCAGTGATGGGAGGGAAGAAGCCCAGCTATTCTTTTGGGTGACTGAAGTAGAGGTCAGACAGAAAGGCAATTGCTACATGGAGTACAGAAACTGCTGTAATCAGTGGGCCTGACAGACTCACTGGGCTCTGGGTGAGGTCGAGGGGGGCTTTGCACCCCAGAAGGGGTGGAGCCTCAGGCAGAAAGGGCGGGACGGGGGCTTGCTTCCCCCAGGCAGCCTTAGTACCACCTGGAGCACACTGCCCTTACCACAGGCAGCCCTCAGCACTTCACAGAGTGCACCATGTGAGGCTCCAACAGCAATTTAAAGGGCCTGGTGCTCCAGTCTCCTCTGATGCTGCAGTAGCAGCAGCCAGGAGCCCCAGGCCCTTTTGAATTGTTGGGCTCAATGGCAGTTGTCCCTTTTCACTCCGCTCCCTCCCAGTCAGCAATTGGTGAGCGTGGCTATTACTCTACTTCAGTAGCTCTCCTCTTTTCCAGGCTATTGCACTACTTTTGGGAGTCTCGTTTGTCTTTTGTACTCCCACATTTCATCTCACTTGATATACAAAATCAGACCTAAAAATACACCCGTGTCACTGTACTCTATTAGGGTATGTCTACACTACAGAGTTATTTCGAAATATCTTATTTTGAAATAGTTAATTCGAAATAGCTTATTTCGAAAGAATGCGTCTAGACACAAAATGCATTTTGAAATAGCGTTTTGCTATTTTGAAATAGCCCACTGAGTGGACTGTGAATCGCATTTAAGGCTGGCTGGAACCAGTTCTGGCAGGGCACCTTGTGTGGCTGCTGCCTGAGGCTAACTGAGGTCTGTGTTTAAAGGCTCCCTCTCTCCCCCCCCCCCCCCGTCCCTGGACAGCTGGTTCTCAGGTTTCCCTGCTTGTTTGTCTACCTTGATGATGTCAAATAAAATGCACATTTTTTCACAAACACAAACTGTCTTTATTTAACAAAACGGGGGGGGGGGGGGGGAATGAAACTCTGGGGAGACTGGGGAAAGGAGGTGGGAGAGGGGAGGAGAGAGGGTGGGAGAGGGAAGGAGGAAACCTGGGAAGAGGGAGCTGCAAGGGGAAAGCAAGGGGAAGAAGGGGAGGGGAAGCTCAGGGGTGGGGGTCTCACCGGGCCAACTGTTTCCTAGCACAGTGTATGTGGGGGCCTTGGCGTCCCCGGGGGGATGGGGAGGAGGGTGTGGAGGTTGAGGAGGGTGTGGAGGGAGAAGCGGGAGTGGGAGAAGGAGTGGGAGGAGGAGCTGTAGCTGGGGAGGCAGCAAGCACTGGAGTGGCAGGAGGCAGCACGCTCTGCACCAGGGCCTGCAGGTGTTGGCAGATGGCATGGCCCTGGGCAAGTTGCTCTCGCTGGAGCTTCAGGTCTTCTTGCACCCAGTTCTGGAGGGTACAGTACAGGGCTTGCAGTGCCCCAGGTGCTGCTGTCAGTACCCCTGCACTGCTTGGGTGGACCTGCAGAGCCCACAGGTGCGGGAGCATGTCTCGGGCGGGGTGGTCACCTTGCACGCATAGCTGGTGCAGCTGTGGAGAAACAAGATAGGTGATCAGTTCTCCCTGGGGACACAGTGGATGAAGCCCAGCCCCCCTCTGCGAGGCAAGGATGATTGTGCCCTGCACCGTCAGAGCCGATGTGCTTGCACAGAGGCCATGGTCAGAATGTCCAGCTATTCCCGGGAGTGGGAGCTGCCTCAAGACCGCACCCATGCCCCTGTGCTATCTATAGTGCGGCTGAGGTGGGGGGAGATGTCCCCTTCCTCTGTGTAGAGGGGCCTTGTGAAGGGAGGTCGTCCTGCTGTGTCCTGCCCCGGGGTCAGGAGCATGGCATGTCTCTTCACACACGCGTGTGGCTAACAGGCCAAGGCCCTTGTGTGGCACGCAGCTGGAGCCACCTGCCCAGGGGTGGCACAGCATGTGCTCGAACATGCACAGGTTGCTGTTTGATCCGTGGTAAGCAAGGCCCACGCGCGCGGTACCTGGTCTCCCTCCCCACCCCACCCCAGGAAGGGGACAGTGATGGCACACATCTTGTGGCCTCCCTGGACGACCCTGGTGACTCAGCTGCTAGGACAGCTGGGGGGTCCTGGTGGCATGGCATCCTCCGTGGCAGCTCCTGCGGCTCCTCCTCCATGCCCTGGACAGGGCTCTCTGCTCCCAGATCATTGCCCGCCAGGGTGGCAAGGACCATCCCGCCCCCCATTATGCGGTCCAGGGCATCAAAATGGGGACAGGTGCCTGCCCCTGTAGGGGAGCTGCCTCGTGTGGCCCTTGTGTATGCTTGCTGGAGCTCTTTAATTTTCATGAACACCTGCTCCTGGGTGCTCATATGGCCTTTGGTGGCCATGGTGGCAGCTATGCGGTTGTACACGGCTGCATTCCTCCATCTAGTGCAGAGATCAAGGACATTGGAGGCCTCCCCCCAAACCTCTACGAGGTCCATGATCTCCGCACTAGTCCAGGAGGGCACCCGCTGTCTCTGGTCCCTGGCTGGCTCCTGGGAGCTGGGGGACTGAGTGGTGGATGGCTGGCTGGCACTGACTGCCCGGCTCATTCTGTGGGCACTGGGTCAGGGGCAGTGAGTGTTGGCAGGCCTGGATCTGGCACGTGCAGAGTGGCCAGAGTCTACCCCTTTAAGCACTCCAGGGCTGAAGGAGAGGAGAGGAGTTTTCCTGGTTTGGCCCAGAGTGACCACCAGGGGAAACTGGGAAGGACTGGAAGCCCCCTATTCTGAAATAAACATCTATACAGCGCTTATTTCGAATTAGCTATTTCAAATTTGGCATTATTCCTTGTGGAATGAGGTTTACCAAATTCAAAATTTATTTCAAAATAGCGGTTTGCCTGTAGATGCTATTAAAGTTAATTTGAAATAATGGCTGTTATTTCGAATTACCTTTTATGTGTAGACATACCCTTACTGAAAAATTAGTTACTTTCTCATTTTTACCATATATTATAAAGTAAACTGAGTGGATATGAATACTGTACTTACATTTCAGTATATAGAGCAGTGTAAATAAATAATTGTATGAAATTTTAGTTTGTACTGACTTTGCTTATGCTTTTAATGTAGCCTATTATAAAACTAGGCAAATATCTAGTAGATGTACAAGCCCTGGGAGACTTGGATTTTGTATCCCTTGTTGAGAACATCTGTTCTAATTCCTCAGGAGCACACAAATATTCTAAAGGAAATGGAGAAAACAGGGGTATGGTTCTAACCCATCTATACTGTCTCAGGAAATGGGATTGGTGCCCAAGGGAAGGAGACAATTTCATAAAGAAGAGGTGCAATGGACACACAGGGAAGATCAGGGATATAGGAAGTTTATATCCCTGAGACAGGAAGTTTTGCTTTACTGTCTGGTGAGATAGAAGATTTTTGCATTCCCCTTTCTTACTGAGCTTAACAGTCTTGATCTAGACTACTCTACATACTTAGAACGAGATAATCCATTGAAAGTAAAGCTTGAGCAGAAGTAGACATTGTTTTGATTCAAATACTGGGACTTTTTGTAGTAATATTCTTAGTTTTCTCTCTCCCCTCACAATGTCTCCATGACAACCAGCATATCTTGCCCCACAGAGTGAGTGGGCATGCTTCATCCCAGGACTGCTGGGGCTGTGCAGATCTACATCTGCAATTGCTCTTCCTATCAGGGGCTGCTTTTGTGCCAGTCTCTTGAACACAGAGGACAGAGTCTTTTTTTTCCTGTGCTCTCAATGTTCCTTCTGCTGACTATGGCGATAAGTTGCTAAATAGTGTATAGTCAATGGATCTGTTCACAGTCTGATCATTTCTTTGCTGTTGCCCGAGCATAGGCTACATTGCTTCAGTTCTGGCAATTCAGGCAGCTTGCTTGGAGTTCTGGTGCCTACATCTATGCACTGAGGGGGGCAGGGCGGAATGGGAGCTGGGGTCGACCTGGGCACTGGGATATCTATAGGCAGTGGCACTGAGCAGCCCCAGCATAGCCCATCCCCACTGATGCTACAGAATTAGCAGTGCAGAGAACAGAGTCTCTGGGTGCAAATAATCTCAGAGGGTTCAGCACACAAGAAGTAGATGAAGGGAAACAGGGGTGCAATGAGGGAACCTGGGAAACCCAAACCCACATCCTTGGACACAGACAGACTGTTGGGTTCTCTCTGCCAGGAGGGGAGCAACGTAGGGGGAAAGTTCCTAGCTCATCATGGTTTCTCCAATGGGAGGGTAGTGGTGGGAAGAGGGGAAAGGTCCTGGCCTGTTGGAGTCTCTTTCCTGGGAGGGGGAGTGAAATGAGGTGGGAGGGAGAGGGGAGATCCTAGCCATCCCAATCTTACATGAGATCGTCAGTGCTTTTCCGGAAATTCAAGCGGCCAGTGTAGACAGCTAGAAAATTTTTCTGGAAAAGCTGCTGATTTTCCGGAAAAACTTGCCAGTCTGGACACAGCAGATAAGTTTATCTTTACTTATGTAGCTAAAAATAGTAAAGAAATTAGATTGAATTCTTCTCCAAACTTTCAAACTGAATGACACGGAGAAACTTTTCACTGTGCCATTCTGTTACATATTATTGATCAGGAAGAAAAGGATTCTTGTAAATTCCAATATATTATTTCTTCATGAGAACAGAGTAGATATGCAGAGCAGGGGAACAGTGTGTCATCTTGTTAACCAAATCAAAGTTGGTAAGTCTAAATTTAGGCCAATGCATCTTGATGGAGTTCCTTTAATATTTATAAGGCTGCTATAGATGGGGACAAGCTAAAGGAAAAGATATGAAGTGGAAATTTGTCCATCAAGCTGAGAAAAAATAGAACAAGAAAGTTTTTATGTAACCAGTAGCCTAAGGGAGATGGAACAAAATCTTAGTACAAGAATAGCCTGGAATCTTTATAAAGTGATAATGCTGTGACACGAAGAAACAATTATTAACATGACCTGTGAAAATTGGTGTCTTTGCGGATCTCCATACTTTCATCTTCTGTCTATTAACTGCTGCATATGAGATATTAGCATATATTGCAGCTACATATTAATTTCTCATTTGCTCTTTGGTAGTATCCTCAGTGGAATGTATTACAATATTGTTATTTTACCCTACTCTGGCATAAGACAAGGTATACATACTCTCCTGTCACCTAAAAAACCCTCAGACTGATTAACAAAAGCACATCAATAATTCATTGTTAAAGTCCCCATGAAGAGAAAGCAGATTGCCTTGTTACACTGGATTACATTTAGCTTAGTTCAGAACAGAAGGGTTCCTCTCGGGTTCAACTTTAGTCCCTTTTCCCTTCTCCTTCATGCATAATATTTCCTTTGTTGCTGGCACACGATACACTATTACTGGAAGAAATCACATGTTTTATAACCTGATCTCAATGAAGCACAAATTCATGGTCAACCAGTGAAATGTTATGCAGTTAAAACAACAACAACAAAAAAAACGTGAATCATCTAGTGACCTACATTATTACCCCGATTACATATTTACAGATCAAAATAAAGCCTAAACTGGATTTAATTATCTGTGCTTTTGTCATTTAAAATAAGACATGGGATTGAATTATTCTCCATATTTTGCAGTGGATGACATTTCCTACTGGCTGTCAGGTGAAATAAGAAATATTTATTCCACCAAGGTTCACTGTTTCAGTGTGATGACATTCAAATGACCTCTTCCCTATGTTATGCTCACATTAAAGAAAGTCACCTTCTGTAAGGATACCAGTTTCCTTATGCTTATAAACTGGGGGATGGGTGGGAGACATCTATAAAGCCAACCAACAATAAAGTGCTAGTTGTACATGTAAAATTAATCTCTTATTTGGTAGCCTACCACATATTCTAGTGAAAATACAAATAATGCAAATCTAATCACTGTACAAAACACCAAAATGGTCTGACTTCAGTCTGGATTAACACTGGCATTCAGTGAGCATTTTGGGCATGGATTGTTCAGGCTTGACAATTAAAAAAGAAAAGCGAAGTCATAGTGAGGAAATCAGAGATGATGATTATAATTAGGGTGTGTCTTGACTACATGACTCCATCGATGGAGCCATGTAGATGAGTTTACTAGACATAGCAAAATGAAGTAGTGATTTAAATAATCGCCGCTTCATTTACATCAAAATGACCACTGCGCTGTGCTGACAATCAGCTGATCGGCACAGCACGGTGGCCATTTTGATGTAAATGAAGCGGCAATTATTTAAATCGCTACTTCATTTTGCTATGTCTAGTAAACTCATCTACATAGCTCCATCGACGGAGCCATGTAGTCTAGACACACCCTAAGTCTCAGGAACTGTACAAGTTCTGTAATGTATATATTTTACTCGCTATATAAGTCTTGCAGGATAGTCTTGGCATGGCAGGACAATTTTATTATGTATAAAATGGTTGGTAAATGTATCTATTATGAAATCTCCTAATTTTGCTGTAAGTCTCCTAATTGAGATAATTAATATCTTAAGTAATGTATTATAACAATAGACAAAATGAATAAGGACACTGTGGAGCTGGAGAATCCAAGGAATATGGGAAGGGAAGAGTACAAAGACAAAATAAGAATGGCATAGCTTGCACAATCTGGGAACAAAACAAGAGAATATGGTCTAACATCAGGACCACCTTTATGATGACAACAAATAGTACACTTGAGCCAGCTCTTGTTCTGAAAGTTCCCTTTTTAACAAAAGCTGCTGGGAGAAATTTACAGACTTTGCACCTTTGGCAGTTCTCCCAATTGTAATGCTTTGGCCTTGTGATGATGATTTTAAATCAAAAGAACTACTTTGATGTGATGAATACACTAAATTACTCAGCTAGTACAGAATAATTTATTTTAACATGCTTTATCCCATTTTTATATATTAAATAAGTCTTTGGCAGAGGGGCCATATCTATGCTGTGTATAGTACCCAGCACAATAGGGACTAATTCCTGATTGGGGCTTTTAGGTATTACTGCAATAAGCATATTTTATAATTATAGAAAAAAAATAAAAGATTGTGCATGAGGCACGAAAGAGAAAAAATTAATGTAAGGATGAAAAGGAGAGTTTTCTTGGTTTTGAATGTTTATATTGTTCGGAAATCCATTAAATTGCTATAAAACTGAAGCGGATAAATAATAAATATCAGCCAAATGGCAGAAACAAACTAATTAAATCCACTAAATAAATTCTTACATTTTGCTTTCCATTGCCTGAGGGAAGCCTTGTAGCTAAAAGTAATTTCTAATCTTATTTTCTATTATTTTTGTACATTTTATAACTAGTATTTATGTATGTACAGCCAGCATACTAATGTGGTATTGTTGCTGTCACTTGCAAGTTATTAATTAAAGATACAGATGCAGTTTACTGAACAATGAAGTCACACGTGATTGATGTATGTGCAGTGGTTTATCTTGAGCATGGACTAAGTGGGCAAAACCGAATGACAAACTAGCCACTCACCTGTTAGTTAACCCTTGAACAATGGCATTTTGCCCTGGGTGAAAAAAGTAGCCAACATATCATCCCTGTTTTCCATATTGAAGAACATAACCACCTTTTACCTCGTGATCCACTGGTACCGCCCTGCTTTACAGCCGATGCTGAACAATGAAAAGCACTAGACACATTCCGTTTATATACAACAAAAGGAGGAAAATCAGGAAACGTAGAAGAAAGTCAGAGCATTTGCAATAGAGTAGAGACTAAAGTGCAAAGTTCAAAGCCAGATTTGGATCCAAATTACCAGAAGAGTTCAGGGCTGTCCTGATCTAGGAGATTAACTAATTCAATTGCAAGAAAACAAAGCTTTTATGTGCAGCCCCCCCATTCTCTTCTCCCCCTCCTTTCCTTTGGTTCACCCTTCCACTGTTCCATCTTCCCTGCTGGGCAGCATTAGGAAGCATTAACCAACTAAGACTTTTCAATGAGATACAGGTGAGTGTAGTGAACTGTAACTTTCACCAGAAGTTTTGGGTTTGGTTCAGGATATGGAATTTTTGGGGGGTGGCTGAAAAGATTAGGAAAAGGGTGAAAATAAATTCCTTGAAGTGAAGCTGTGTGAAGTTTCTCGGGGTCCAAAAAACTGTCACCACTTTTTTAAAGGACTAGAGTTTAAGGAGCCAGCAAGAAAACAATCACATGAAGAGATTAGAAGCTCTCTGCAGATTTTTAAGCTCCACTGATCAGAAATAGCTGAGTACAAGAAAGTCAAATATATTGTTCAAACTGCAGAGCCATTGTGGGGCTAAAGGAGCTCATGCAGACAGTCTTTCTATTTCAGTGTTTTGCTTTTAACATTTTAATTATTTTCCCTTGCTAAATATAGGACCCCTCCCCCAATAGCCCATTAATACTGTGCTGCGAAAGAACAAAAGTGGGACTTAGAAATAAAAATGTGAATGAATAGTGGCAAGAAGGCTCATTGGGATTCAATTAAGTTAACATTTACTTCAAAGGAAATTGTGCTTCAGACAGGAGCCATCTCCTGAGCATTTGTGTAAAGAGCCCTCCCCTCACTCCAAACAGTATGTTTTCAATAGGAATAAGTATTTCTGTGTGATGACTCAAGTCAAAGATTACATGTTGTGGGATAATACAAGTTGCTATTCTTTGGCTGTGAGTAACACAAATTAAGTTTGCCTACAGTAATCAAAGTATAAGGATAACAATAAAAATGCTCATAGGTTTTTAGAATGACAAGTGAGTTTCTTACTAACATTTTCATTTTTTATCCTCTTTCCACAGAGATTATACCTCTTTTGGCTGTAAAGAGAAGTTAACTTACTTTTCAGATAAAGTGCTATGGAGTGGATGAGGGGTCTTTTCTAACCCAGGCCCAACCTTACAATGACTCATATGAGTGCTTAACTTTAGACACTTGTGAGTAGGCCCACTGACTTCAGTGTTCATTGAGTACTATTCACAATGCACAGAGTTTAGGCATGTGTGTGAAGTGAATCATTTCAGGATTCAAACTTTTCAGGCTGACCTATCCCTCTCTGAAGTAATTGGGAGCCCGTCTATTGACTTCAATGAATAATGGATCAGACTATTGCTACATATGTGCTTTGACTACCCAATTTTTGCTGACGGAATCTTAAATTTTTAATATAAAGACAAAAATACTTAACATTTGGTTTCTAAACACAGATATTAGTCCTTGATAACTGTTACAGTCCTTGATTTGTGGTCAGGAAATTACTGAATTATTTTAAATTAGACTAGGATTTTCTATAATGCCAAAATATGTTTCCCTTCTTCATATATTAAATGTGTGGACTCTATTATTCAGGAAATATTCTATAATAATATAGCATACTTTGTAGCATACTGAGTAAAAATAAATAGTGACATGTACACAACATACCAAATCTCCAGGTATGCCATAATGTGGAGTGGTATATAGAGAGTGATGCTTCTGTCTTCTGATTGTTTTACCAGCTCAGTTTATTTAGGGAACACCATAGGTTATGATCTATTCAGTTTTTGGAAGCATTGGGGAGTCAAGACTGTTTATTTGAATGGGAGACCTCCAAGGACCACTAATAGGCTAAAGAAAGTAGTACTGTTGATTCAGTACTTCTACGGGAAAGAACTGAATAAGTGCCCCAGCATAGTGTTTTCTGACTTTTTAGATAAGCTGTGAAACCAAAGACCTGAACACTTGGTGTCATTAATGATCCCATGGCACTTTTTGAAAGGGCAGTGGCATTCATGTCAGAATTTCAGCTAAATCATAGTATAACCAATCACTTTCTGCCTACCATTACCTCTTTAGTTCCAAACGGATCAAGTATTATTAATTTCCTAGCTTAATCTGTTGTGCAGTTTTGCTATGAATACTAATTCATTGCTGCATTTCACAGCAGAAATGGCATTTATAATAAATAAATAAATAAATAAATAAATAAATGAATAGATAAATGAACAATGCTACAGATCTTGCCCATTTGGAATTTTATGTCACAAGCAGAGAGAAAAAACTGCTTTTCCTTCTTCAAAAGCACAGGCCTTTAGACAGAACAGAAAGCGAACATCAGTAAGTTGCTAACAGCCTAAGCTCATGACTCACAGTTGAGCAGCTCTAATGCTATCCAGGGGAGATAAGTGATACACTTGCACATTAGCCAGTTTAATGACAATGCAGATGTTCAGAATTTGTCTAACATATAGTAGAGGGCTGTGATAAGCTTGCTTCGAGCACAAAGAATTCTCAAATCCTACTTTTGTGTATAAAGCTATGTGACAGGCAACTAAAAGTGGTCTTAGCAGGGGTTTTGTTTCCCTAAAGCTGGTAAGGTTACACAGTTTTGCACTTTAACAGCAAACATGATTATGATTTGATAACAGTGAAATAATGTAGGAACATTGAAGAAATTAAAAAAAATGTTAAAAGCATATTAATGATTACTCATTGTAGCATCTCCCTGCTCCAGCCTCTCTATGGGACATCTACTTTTTATGAATACTTCTCAGTAAATAGGATGAAGTATACCTGATAACTTCCTGTTGGCAAAGATCCTAACTCACAAGCTTAAATCCAGGAACTTCAAAAAAGATCAAAAAGATTCCCTGAGAAGTTTGCCCCTTCAGAAGTCAGCAAGAACTACTCCAAAATTAGTCATATATGTATCTCCAAGTTCTTTTCTAACTATGTCTACTAAAATTCTGAAAAATTGATTTGTTTAATTAACAAAAGCTTATGACTGTTCTGGAGGATTTCTATTTAGTCTACACAGTATAGGTGAAGTCAGCTATTAGTCTAAATTCAGTATGGAAACATACAAGATTTCCTAATCTCTTAAAGGGAACATGGAGATTTCTAAAAATCCACCTAGCATATGACTCGTCAGATGATAGAAACAAATAGAATTAGTTAATATCCCTCCATTTTGTGTATGTGCTGTCTTGTACAGTGTTAGCTACCTAGGAATCAGTCTTATACATCAGATATAAGGTCTCTTCCAGCTCTATGGTTCTATGATCAGTTGTAAACTGTTTACATCAGGGACTATTGTTTTGTTCTCTGTATAGCTCCTGGCACACTGAGGGTGTGTCTAGACTACATGCCTCCTTCGACGGAGGCATGTAGATTAGCCAGATCGGAAGAGGGAAATGAAGCCGCGATTAAAATAATCGCGGCTTCATTTAAATTTAAATGGCTGCCCCGCTCTGCCGATCAGCTGTTTGTCAGCAGATCGGGGGAGTCTGGACGCGATGCCCCGACAAAGAAGCCTTTCTTCATCGACACAGGTAAGCCTGGTTTCACGAGGCTTACCTGTGTCGATGAAGAAAGGCTTCTTTGTCGGGGCATCGCGTCCAGACTCCCCCGATCTGCCGACAAACAGCTGATCGGCAGAGCGGGGCAGCCATTTAAATTTAAATGAAGCCGCGATTATTTTAATCGCGGCTTCATTTCCCTCTTCCGATCTGGCTAATCTACATGCCTCCGTCGAAGGAGGCATGTAGTCTAGACACACCCTGAGCTCCTGGTCCATGACTGCAGCTTTTAAGTGCTACTGTGGTAGAACTAATAAATAAGAACAAAGTCCACATTAATCAATATGTTATAAACACCTTGATTTGATAAATAGATTACACTTATGCCTGTATACCATAAACACTTTGTAATGAGTGATTACTAACTGTCCATCTCTTATTATTTTTATATTTTATTAATTCATATCAGAAGATTTGCCTGTTGCTGTACAACAGGACAATAAGAACAATCGCTACATTGAAGTTCTTACATTTTTAATGATGGACACAGAGATATGATACCATGAAGTGCAAGACCATAACAGTTGAAAAAGAATTACATAAGATCATAGGTAGGTCCATCAATGGCTATTGGTAGAGCCCTACCAAATTCATGGCTATGAAAAACATGTCATGGATCATGAAATATTGTCTCTCCCCTCCCCTTCCTCCTGCCATAAATTTTTGGCCTTTTATGTGCTTCTGGCCTATACTATACAAATTTCACAGGGGAGACCAGTGTTTCTCAAATTGGGAGGCCTGATCCAAAAGGGAATTTGCGGGAGGGGAGAGAACATAACAATGGCCATACTGGGTCAGACCAAAGGTCCATCTAGCCCAGTATCCTATCTGCTGACAGTGGCCAATACCAGATGCTCCAGAGGGAGGGAACACAACAGGGAATCATCACTTAATCCCTCTCCTGTCATCCATTTTCAGACAAACAGAGGGTAGGGATACTATTCCTACCTATCCTGGCTGATAATCATTGATGGACCTAATCTCCATGAATCTATCTAGCTCTTTTTTGAACCCTGTTAAAGTCCTAGTCTTCACAACATCCTCTGGCAAGGAGTTCCACAGGTTGATTGTGCACTGAGTGAAGAAAAATTTCCTTTTGTCTGTTTTAAACCTGCTGCCTATTAATTTCATTTGGTGACCTCTAGTTCTTATATTGTGCGAATAAGTAAATAACTTTTCCTTATTCACTTTTTCCACATCAGTCACAATTTCACAGACCTCTATCATATCCCCCCTTAGTCTCCTCTTTTCTAAGATGAAAAGTCCAAGTCTTTTTAATCTCTGTTCATATGGGACCTGTTCCAAACCCCTAATCATTTTAGTTGCCCTTTTCTGAACCTTTTCCAATGCCAATCTATCTTTTTTGAGACGAGATGACCACATTTGTATGCAATATTCAAGATGTGGGCACACAATGGTTTCATATGGAGGAAATAGGATATTCGCTGTCTTATTCTCTATCTCTTTTTTAATTACTCCTAACATTCTATTTGCTTTTTTTAGTGCCACTGCACACTGGGTGTATGTTTTCAGAGAACAATCCACAATGACTCGAAGATCTCTCTCTCGAGTAGTTGTAGCTAAATTAGTCCCCATCATACTATATGTATAGCTGGGATTATTTTTTAATGTGCCTTATTTTACATTTATCAACATTTCCTTTCATTTGCCATTTTGTGGCTGTGAGGGGGTTCGCACTCACCACCGTATCCCCCTGCCGTCTGTCTTCCGGAATTGGCTCCCTTGGAAGGTAGGGTGCCTTCTCTGGGGTGGTGTCTCCCCTCTTTACTCCCGGCTGCGGCGTCCTCTTCGCCACACTGCCCTCCGGCAGTGCCCAAGTCTGTCTCTGAGCCCCCCTTCCGGGGGTTGATGTTCCTCCGGCGGGCCTTCTTTCAAGCCCTGCAGTCTGGGGATTTTGCTGGCCAGAGCTCCCCTAGCCCTGCCTGGCCTCCCCAGCCCTGCCCTAGCTCCAGGGAGCCTCCTCCTCCCTCAGCCGCCAGGTTCTCACTGCCTCCCTTCACAGCAGCAGCCCCTTCTCTATTATAGCGCCCAGCTGGGCCCTAATGGGCTAGTACAGCCTCAGCTGGGCTAAATTCCCCGGCCCTGGTTCAGGCCGGGGTCTGCCCTTAAAGGGCCAGTGCAGGGCGAGCACCCTGTCACAGTGGCCCAATCGCTTAGTTTGGTGAAATCTTTTTGAAGCTTTGGTATTAACTATCAGTATTCAGTAAGCTTAACTATCAGTGTCAGTACTGATACTATTAACTGTCAGTATTAGTATTCAGTCTGTTGTGGCATAACTATCTTGAGCAGTTTGGCATCATCTGCAAATATTGCCACCTCACTGTTTACCCCTTTCTCTGGATCATTTATAAATAAGTTGAACAGGATTGGTCCCATACACATCCTTGTGGGATCCCACTAGTTACCTCTCCACACTCAGAAAAGTTACCATTTATTCCTACCCTTTGTTTCCTATCTTTTAACCAGTTATCTATCCATGAAAGGACCATCCCTCTTATCCCATGCCAATTTACTTTACTTAAGAGCCTTGGTGAGGGACCTTGTCAAAGGCTTTCTGGAAATCTAAGTATTCTATATTCACATGTTTGTTGACCCCCTCAAAGAACTGTAGTAGATTAGTGAGGCATGATTTCCCTTTACAAAAACCATGTTGACTTTCCATCAACAAATTATGTTCATCTACGTGTCTGACAATTTTATCCTTTACTATTATTTCAACTAATTTGCCTGACGTTGAAACTATTATTTCAACCAATTTCAACTGACGTTAGACTTATCACTCTGTAATAGGAATGTGATAATGTAGTCAATTACCCGATTAGCAAAAGCTTATAGTCTAATGCTATAGACTACATGCATTCTCCCTCCCCGCCCTGCGCTGGACCCTCATGCCAGTTAATTTTTTAGCAGGCTGGCCAGCAGCCCGACTCAGTCCAGGCTCGTGCCAAGTCTGAGACCTACCCCCTGCTGCAGTTCTGCATTAAAGTGCATTAAGGAGTCAGGTAGTCAGGTGGCCCAGCTCAGTTCTGATTCGTGCCGGGTCCAGGACCTCAGTTCCCACCTGGACAGGGGCTGCTGCCACCCTGCGCTGCTGATGGCCCCACTCTTGGGGACTATTGAGTAGTCAACTAATCGATAAGAATTCATGAGGTTAATCAACTATCCAATTAACCAATATTTAACATCCCCAGTCTGTAATTGCCAGGATCACCTCTTTTAAATATTGGCATCATGTTAGCTATCTTCCAGTCATTAAGTAGAGAAACTGATTTAAAGGTTAGAAACCACAGTTAAATGTGAAATTGCAGAACTATTAACAGTGGTTTATAGAACTATTGAGTTCTTTCAGAACTCTTGAGTGAATGCCATCTGGTCCTGGTGACTTATTACTGTTAAATTTATCAATTTGTTCCAAAACCTCCACAAATTGGAACAATTCCTCAGATTTGTCACCTAAAAAGAATTGCTCAGGTTTGGGGATCTCCCCAATATCCTCAGCTGTGAAAACTGAAGCAAAGAGTTCATTTAGTTTCTCTGCAATGACTTTTTCATCTTTGAGTGCTCCTTTAGCATCTCGATCATTCAAGGGTTGTTTAGCCATCTTCCTGGTTGTTTAGCCATCTTCCTGCTTCTGATGTACTTAAAAAACATTTTACTATTGCTTTTTGAGTTTTTGGCTAGCTGTTCTTCAAACTCCTTTTTGGCTTTTCTTATTATATTTTTACACTTAATTTGGCAATGTTTACACTCCTTTCTATTTTCCTGACTAGGATTTGACTTCCACTTTTTAAAATATTTTTTTTAAATCTCTCACTACTTCTTTTACTTGGTTGTTAAGCTGTGGTGGCACTTTTTTTTTATTTTTCATACTGTGTTTTTTAATTTGGGGGTATACATTTAAGTTGGAGGGTTCACGAGGTTATTTTAGGGGCATCGTGGTATTCCCACTCTTACTTCTGTGACCTTCAGAACTGGGGAGCTAAAGAATGGCAGCCATTGGCTGGGTAGGAATTCCCCTACCAGCTGCAGCTTAGAAGTAAGAGTGGCAGTACCATCCCATCCCATCCTTACTTCTGCATTGCTGCCATCAGAGGCAGGCCCAGCTTTGCAAGAAGCAACATAGAAGTAAGGGTGGCAATACCATACCATGTCATCCTTACTTATGCCCTGCTGCAGGCAACTTTTCTGCCTTCACAGCTTTGCTCCAGGCCAGCACCCATCCCTCTCTAGCTTTAGCTGCCTTGATCAGAAGTCAACATCACTGCCTGCAGCAATACAAAAAGTAAGCATAGCAGTATTGCAACCTCCCTCCTTCCCCCGCCACACACACACACACAGAGTAACCTTCAAACTCCAATTCCTTTTTTGGGTCAGGGAAACTCTTAGAATTAGAATACTATAATATTTCAGATTTAAATAGCTGAAATAATACAAAAATATTATTTTATTTTATTTAAACCTATGAATGAATTTGACCAAAATGGACTGTGTATTTGGAAGGGCCCTAGCTGTTAGCCAAGATTGACAGAGATGCAAAACCATGTCCCTAGCCTCTGTTTCCCAGAAGCTGGAAATGGATGACTTGACTTGATTATTACCTAGTCTGCTGATTCCTCTGAAGCATCTAGTATTGGCCACTTGGAAGATGGAATACTGGGCTATATATATCTGATCTTTAGTCTGGCTCAATTTAGTCATTCTTATGTTCTTATAAGAAGACACGTGGTAACCCTATAGGAAATGTTGACTGAGAATTGGAGCTGTTGAACTAATTGTCTGTTCACAAATGTCCACAATCAGATAATGTATTTTATATATTCATTTATTCATTACTGTTTGACAAATTAGTTATTGCTAACATATTTGGGATTGGGAGGATTTGCACCCTAGAAAGTTTTCCATTGAGTATGTGGAATTTGGCATTCAGTCTTTGTGCTCGGTTACTTAAATAATAAAAATATATTATTTTTTTCCTGATTGGATGACCTAACCTCAGTAAAGAAAAACAGTGTTCATACAAATCATTAGGGAGGTAGACATAGCAAGAGACAGGAAAACATTAGGAATATTAGTACATTTAACACATTGCTCCTCTTCTCTACTGCACAAAAAGAATATTACATGTCTCTGTTTTACAGATTCCATTTTTAAAATGGCTGGATTCCTTCTTGACCAAGGAAGAGAGAAATAAATTAATTGACTTTACATGCAAATTTTCTCATGTCATATTTCCATCCATTCATTGCATGTTTACACCAGAGGACCAGGTAAATACATGCCAGTATGAATATCCATTGTAAATACTTTAAGCCACATATAAACAAACTCATCATATATATAGTAGCCCAATGTCTGTGACTCTGTAACACTGAAACGCTGGCTGTTCCCTCTGGATGGTGCTATAGCCTCCTGCCGTGGCGCTCGGCTGACTTCTGTGCCACTCAGCTGGGCCGCCACGCAGGAACAAGCAGCGCAAGCGGCCGTTTGGTCCACATGCTCTCCATGCAGCACCCCTGTGGGGTGAGTGTGGGGCCCAAACAGCCGCTTACACTGCTTGCTCCCACGTGGCAGCCCGGCTGAGCGGCGCCAAAGTCAGCCGAGTTCCACGGCAGAAGGGGAAGGGAGGTGGGGCGGTGACTTACATGCCAGGGTATGGGGCCTGGCCATGTACGTCACCGCCCTGCCCCCTTTCCCCTCCCGCCGTGGCGCTTGGCTGACTACTGTGCCACTCAGCCGGGCCACCACAGGGGAGCCCAAATGGCTGCTTGCTCCACCTGCTCCCCCGCGACGGCCCGGCTGAGCAGCACAGAAGTCAGCCAAGCACCATGGCGGGAAGTGAAAGGGGGCAGGGCGGTGATGTGCTGCGTGACAGGGGATCCAGGCCCTGCCTCCTGGCCATGAACGTCACTGCCATGCCCCCCTTCACCTCCCGCAGTGACACTCAGCTGACTTCTGCACTGCACAGCTGGGCTGCCACATGGGAACAAGTGGCGCAATCAACCATTTGGGCTCTGTGCTCTCCGTGCAGCACAGGGAGCGTGGAGCCCAAATCGTCATTTGGGCTCTGTGGCCCCCCGAGTGAGAGGCAGGAGGGGGAGGAGAAGAGAAAGAGACAGAGAGAGGCAGGAGGAGGAGGAGATAGAAAGATGGAGTGAGAGACCGGAGGCTCAAGAGAGAAGACCAACCTGAAGGAGAGACCTGAAAATCCCATCTTATGACGGCCTAGTTGGCTAGTACATACAAGAATACCCGTGTATACACCAATGCAGCCTATTCCCTAAATGGTTTTGCACATAGGAATTGTTTGCACAAATATTAGTGGCACAGTAAATAAAAATCCAGATATTGTCATATTGAATCTCTCATTACAGTAAATAATACAAAGGGTTATATATACCATCAAAGTGAGTTCATGGCCTTCTTTCAGAGGAATATTTGTGAATACTTTTCTGTCATATTTTCCTAGCTCTTTCTGATCCACATTCTTCAGCAATTAGAATCCTGAACTGCTCCTGACTGAGCGTTCCTACCTCTCATTCACCTGGGTTTCACTCATGCTTATGTCCAAAGAACGAACATGCATTCTCACAGCTCCTGGTTTGTATTCTAAACAGGACCAAAAGGTAAAGAAATAGGAACAGATAAAATGGCATCTTGTATCTCCTGTCAGAACAGAGTTTATGCTAAAAATAACACATTCCAAATATGTGCTTCTTTACTTTTCCAGTCTCTCAAGCAGACAAGACACAGCTGTGGCACTGCAGAAATATTTTCTGCCACAAAGAAAAATAATCTCTGTGGTACAAGATTTGTTTACAGTTAAATACTATTGCATATGTATCTGTACCCCTCAAATAGCCTTTTACATTTCTTGCCATCTGTACCCCTCAAGTAGCCTTTCATGTTCTCTTGTGATCAGGGAGTGTCTGGGAGTTGCAAAGCTTCTGCTCTTCAAGAGATGGCAGGACAAAATCAGTACCTTCTTTCTTAATTCATCTTCATACCTTTTTCTGAAGATGATCTCTCTTCCTTTTCTTAAGCATTAAATGACCTGCCTCTTCTCTTTCAAATTCCTTCTGACACAAAAATTATTCCACTATAAAACATTTTAACACTGCAATATATCTCCACCCTCTCAAGCTTTGTACCATCAGCCGTTATCTAATGTATCTGAACAGTTTTCTTTATCTTTGTAGTGGACATCAATGTGACTGGAATAAGTACTGTTTTCTTCTTGTATATCTGTGCAATACCTAGCACATTGAGGGAATTCAATATTTTTGTGTCACATTCAAGCCTGTGAATCCAAATACACTGTGGTATGTTCCATATCTTTTTTGATCTGATTTGTACTGTCAAAACAGATTTTTGGGATGGCTAGACACCATCTATTTTACAGAATGCCTGTCTTTGCCATAAACTTAAAAAAAACCTGGTCTGGTAGCATTTTATAGATTAGTAAAGCATGTAGATGGTATTATGAGCTTTCGTGGGCACAGCCCACTTCTTCAGATGACCGGAGTTTTGAGTTTAGGATGTGCAGGTCCAAAATAAATAGGGGAGAAGGGGGAAGGAAAAAAAAGAAAGGGGGGGGGGGCAGGAAACAAGGAGCAGAGGTTATGAAAAAATCAAAGGGAAAAACAGGAAGGAAGAATAGGCAATCAGTAAGTACCTGAAGATGAATAGTTAAAACAAAGCAGATAAGGATCCACATCAATACATAGGGGGGATACTAACACAAGAATTTACATAAAGAGCTGTTTGCACCTTCATTGAATGTTAGGTTAGTAAGACGGCCACTTGAAGATCTTTTAAAGAATGATTAGGAGATTGAAGTGCTGTCCAACAGGTTTCTGTACGCTCCCTTTACATATATCTGATTTGTGTCCATTGACTCTTTCTCATAGGAACTGTCCAGTTTGTCCAATAAAGCAGTTTGCCCCAGTGGGGCATTGCTTGCATTTGATGGCATAGATCCAATTACTGGATGTGTAGTTGAATGATCCCTTGATTTGGTAGCTTATGTTGTTGGCTCCAGTGATGAATTCACTTGTATAGATATGTGGGCAGAGTTGGCACCGCTGCTTATTGCAGGGCTGGGTTCCTGGAGGCTTATGATGTGGTTGTGTAGCATGGTTACCAGAAAGAATTTGTTTCACGTTGCGGGGGTTGTCTGTAAGCAAGAATAGGCTTTTCTCCAAAGATTTCTGAGAGTGAGGAATCATTTTTCAGAATGGATTGCAGATTGTGTATAATGCATTGGACGGGTTTGAATTGTGGACTATAGGTAATAACAAGTGGAATTGTTATTCTCTCTTTTGGGTCTGTCTTGAAGTAGTTCATGTCTGGGTTCTCTTTTGGCTCTTTCAATCTGCTATTTCACTTCTCCAGGTGGGTATTTCAGTTTTAGGAATGTTCTATAAAGATCCTGTAAGTCTCTTTGCCATGTAAGTTTATTGAAGTTCTAGATTTTTTTAAACTACCACAAAAATTGCCAGTACCAGGATACTAGAAAGACATGGTGGATGAGCAACTTCTGTTGCTGGAGCAACTTCTGTTGGTGAGAGAGTTTGAAAGCTTGTCTCTTTGACCAACTAAAGCTGGTCCAATAAAAGATATTACGTCACCAACCTTGTCTCTTAATTATATTTTTTTGCATTATAACATTCAGCCACTAGATGTCTCTGTATTGTATATAAAATTCCAGATAGGGTGTGGCATCTAGTAAAAAAGTGAGATGCAGCTAGAACTTAAGCTATGTCGACATCTATTTGTTTGCTTTTCTAGATGTTTTGTTTAATAAATGTTTCAGGTTTATAATGGATGATGAATATTATTGTGGCAGCTCCAATTAGTTGCATCCAGAATAGTATAAAGTAGACATATCATAGAAAAGAACATGGATTCAGTTTTCTATCACGGACTGGAAGAAAAGGGTCTTAAATATTATAAAATAGGATATTTTGTAATTGTATTTCAGACCTGAAAGAAAGCAGGAAGTATCAGAAATCTCAAAAGACTTTCATGCAAATTTTGTGCACTTAAGAGCTTCAAATAAAGTAATCAGAATAATTGGGACAAAATGCTGACCCTACTTCAGGCAATGGGAGCATTACCTCGGAACTTGTGTGTTATTTTAACTGAGCCCATAATCCAGTACAGTTTATAGTCTGGTTTGCATTATGATAATAAGAAAAAATGTTCTGAAAATAATGGAAGTAGCAGGACTAACTCCAGCACTCTTTCCCCCCTTGATAAGTTCCTCAGCAGTTTATTGTGCTATAGCTATTCTAACTGTACTATAAATTTCATTTCCTTCTGGAGAGGTGAAGAACCGAATAGCAAAACAAATCTCCCTTCATCTGTGTTTGTAAAATTCCTAGCACAAAATAAACCCAATCTCTGATTGAGGTACATCAGTCTCTAAGATGATACTTTCTGATAAATGGAAGACAACCCATGAGGAGACCAAAGGCTTGGTGCATGGACCATATATTGGCACACCTTAGAGAGAGCAATTAGCACAACAGCTAGGCATATAATAATAACTTTTGAAGAAAGTTGCCAAACCTGAATACAGCAGTGGGAAGAAGGACTTTCAGTTCATCTTTGAGATCTATATTTTGCTGGAGCATAAGGCAGCTTGCTTAGTCATTAGCTGTATACAGAGAATTTCTTGATGATCCTTATACAAAAATTAGCTTTAATTTTATATTGAAAGAAAGAATGAAAGAAAAAAAATATTTGGTTTTGTTGTAGAAGTAAAAAAAAAAAATCTATAACAAGATGCAAGGCAGACAATCATAAATAACTCCTGTGGCAACTCATTTAATACTGTTGTGTGTGGAAGACAGAACTATAATTGAAACACCTTTATTGTTGCTTGCATCAAAGAACTATTTTAAGTGGTGCTGAAATAAGCATAACCAATTGCAGTGTCAAGTATTACATCAGCACATTTGGCTTACACGGTATTGTGTGTGATGCATAATCTAACACGTTTCCAAACAAACTTCCTGGAAACAATTAACAGTAAGTAAGCCACCCTGAGCAAATACTGTCGATATTTTAAATTGCATTTTGGGTCACCCACAGCTACTTAATAAATGTTTCTTTCTTCTTTTTTTTTAATGCCTAGAGCAAACAGGAAAGTTTATGCTGCCCTGCTGAGTAAGTGTTTAATGTTATGAATCATTAGGAAGCATACACATTAGGTATGAAAAATAATTGTTCGGTTTACAGTCACTTAAGGCTACAGCCTCAATCAGGCCTCAGTTGTGGTGCATTAAAAAAAACCATACAATGCAGTATAGAAACAATTTGTTGATATGTTGCTGACAGAAGCATATGTTGCAGTATTAACTTCCAAAACAAATATGTGAAATTGTTGCCAGTTTCTGAAAGACAAATACCATCCCCTTTGTGAAACATAATTTAGGTTACTTCTAAAACAAACCTGATAAGTAAACAAACATGTATTTTGTATTTTAGCTCAACTAGCTCCTCCTTTTTAAAAGAACATATTTTAAAAATATCATAGCCACATTAACAGATTGTAAGGCCAGGAAGGTTCCTTCTGGTCATCTACTATGATCTTTTGCATTCCACAGGTCACAGAACTCCACCCAGAAATTTCTGCATCAAGACTGCTGAGTAATATATTGTGTTTGCTACTATAAGGTCTTGAGCTGTGTCAATTTCTATTTACTGTTTAGTATTTACACTTCAAATTTATTAAAGGTCAACTGTGAAGGGAAAACTAATTGCAGTTTTTGACCTTTTTGGCTTGCTATTTTGCTAGTTTGATTTTTTTAAACCTGCTTCTCTTTTATACTAGAATTTCAGATCTTACTAGCTATGGAAGGCTTTATCATCATGGGAGAAATAGTGAAGTGATGCTATCATGAGAGCCCCAAATGTTGAAACTGAATCATTAAGGGGAAGAATGCATTAGTCACACTGTTTTAGGTTTGGTCTTGTTAATACCTATTTAAGTTCAATAATTACTTCTGGGAAATGATGGTTGTTAAATGGTTAGCACCAATACCAATTCTGTTAGGCTGATCACTCCTGAGAGAGAGGCCTTGAAAAAAAGCTTTCAACAATCAGGTGAGATATTCCTGATACTTTTTAAAGGTAAAAAATGCACTTTCATTTATTAAAATTCTATTGCAGCCACAGGAAGTTGTCAGTAGTAGGCATGTTGGCAGCAGGGCAGAATCATCTTACATTTCACCTATTCTCAAATTTCATAAGGACCTTTGGAGACCAGGCTACTAACCTGTGTGGGAACTGGGGGAAGGGAAGTTTGATAATCTGGTGACCAGAACTGGTTCCTTGATAGCCCTCCTCCCTTATATTCTGTTCACCTAGTGGTTCTTGGCACAGATGAGACTCTTGCCACATCATGATTTCTTTGAGGCAAGGTCTATGTCTTCTGTGAATTGCCTAAGATACTCTTGGTTAAATAATAATATAATACCAGCAGCATTGCCATTAAAAAAAAAAACATTTCAGATGACAGTAAAACAAGTGTTACAAAGCAGATGACTCATTGTGTCACATGTATCAGATATTTTTTATTTGCTGACAGGATCAGAAGATATACAGGATTATTAGATCAAAGCTTGACTGACAGTAGAGGAGTGATTCTCAAATTGATATGTCTCAGGCCTTTTCCGGCTTTCAGTGTTCCCATTGGAGCAGAGAATGCTTGGACTATCAGTTTTACTGTCATGTTCTCTGATCATGACAAAAGCTCTCAGAATGAAAACAAAGATTTTCAGTACAGTTTCCAGTGTACTTGTCAGTGTGACCTCAGACAGAGTGTGTATGTGAGCTGCGTTGTAATGTGAATAAGTTATCTTTTTCATGTCTATCATTAGATCTTAATGAAATGTGAAATAACGTGTGGGTCTCAACCATCAAGTCACAGCTGATTTCCCTCGTAGGGAATTTTTGAACTTATCTGTCCATTTACAACATGGAGGCAGAGGGATGATTAATATCCAAGGAATTATACTGCAGATAATTTTTTTTTTAAATCTCAACTGGTTTAATTTTCATCCTAAATTAGTTTGAAAAGCAACTGTAATGGTTTCCCCTGTAAATTGCATAATCTGCTCTGGCTGTCTTTAAAAAGAAATTATGCCAAAGGAACAGTGATGGACTGTGTTCTGCTGACTCCATGCTTCTGTGAATTCCTCTGGGAAGGGCTGTGAAAGGGATGGCACTGAAAACGGAAGGTTAATTTTAACACTGGGTGGTTCAAACAAGTCTGTGGCTTTGCCAGCATTCAGTGCTCTGTTTTGACTATAACTTAACTACTAGTAGCATTTAGTTCAACAGTGTGCAGATGGTATTACTCATCACTCAACATAAACATTATCTTAAGATAGGAAATAGTGGGTATGGCATATGTCCCATAAATCTGGGGATGTGCCTTGAGAACCAAAGTGGAAGAAACAGAAATTACTAACTTTTAATATAGCAGTTGTATTTATACTTTAAATACTACCTTACAGAAAAACTTTAATAAATAACCAGCCTGATTGTGCTATCCATTGTACACAGAAAATTCTTCCACCATTTCTTCAGCAATTTTCTGTTGATGCAATAGTGTATTCCTTATTTGGTTTAACATGTCCTGTCTCCAGCATTAATCCACTCTCCTCCCCCCAACTCTAGAAACATAGCCTTTGAATTGTCTGATGTTTAGTTTTAGTAAATTAGTGTCACCTGTCCAGAACTGTAGTTAACATACAAAGTTTATAAAAGCACATAAATGGAGTCCATGTAAATAGATCACTTACTAAAATAAAAAAAGGATTTCCAAAAGATAAATGTCCTCTGCTCCCCAGAATAGAATCACCCTCTTCAACCCATCACATACCCCAGTCACTACGGTAAATACCCATTCAGAGAAAGCTTGGGAGGCTACATTTTCTTGTAATATACCCTGATGGTCAACTGATCAGTGTTTTTTTTCCATTAAGGAATGAAACAAATTCCAGAGTGGAGGACCCTTGCTGAAAATGCCCAGCTATCAGCTTCCACATTTGAAGAGGGGGTGGAGGTATAGATGTAGCTAGGAACTGAGGCAGCAATGCTATTAATGTTTAGAGAAGAGGGCTGGGTAGGTGGAGTGGTGCACGTGACATTTGAGAAGAAGGTTCTGGTATTTTCCTGAGCCCTAGTTCTTCCTGTTTAACGTGAGTGAAAAGATCACAGCTTCCCCTCCTTTCATTTAATCAGTCTGGTGACAAGAGCTCCACTTGGAGTTTGAAAAGCCACAAATCAAATATCATTGCCCTATGTGTTCTGTTTTTGTTTTTATTTTTTAAATATTTTGGTTCTGTGGAAATCTCCTTCCATCTTCTTCTCCTAGAACTTCTATTACTAACCCCTGACACATTCAAGCCTAAGAGTGGTTTTTCTGAGTGATGATGCTTTAAGCATCTCAGTGCTCAGCAGCTGTGAGAAGCTGTTGGAAGTCAATGTCTTTCTTTCTCTGCCTTCCATTTAAGTGGCATTCATTTGAGCCTTTTATCAGGCAACACTTTTTACTTCTTAGACTTTTTATAAGGTAACAGTTCATCTTAGGATGTCATTTACCCTCGTCTTGCAAAATTATATCCAAAGGCCCCTTACAACAACAGCAGCAAAAATGCTTCAGACAAACATTACTTTACTTCAGCAGTCAGAGGCCAGTGGCAATAAGCTACCTTTTCATTTTGGTGTTTCGCACTACAGACATATATGTGTCTTGGGAGAAGGAATGAACACGTTGTAAATAAAACAATTTCAGGAGGTGTGAAATCACATGATGCATCATAAGAAAACCACTCAAAATACCAAGAATTTCTTACCTCAGCTTTTAATGAAAGGGCTGGGTTACAAACATTTCAGAAAAATCAGAATAGAAAAGAAAATTTTAGGAGAGCTAAGGACTGGCCCAAATGTGATATGGGACACATGGTCAGTTGAAAGAGAAGATTGCAGTAGATGCAGCTGCAGTAGATTCCACCTTATATCCAACACCTTGGCAAATTGTAAGCAAGTTGAAACAGGTGAAAAAGAGAAACTCCATCAGCATCCTAGTAGACAGAGTATGTTTTCTTCAAACCACCATAGACAGTTTGTCTAGCCAAATAAAGGGATGTGGTGTCCTTATGTGGATGACAATTATAATAGGTAAAACAAAGTACAGGACTATGTAGCACTTTAAAGACTAACAAGATGGTTTATTAGATGATGAGCTTTCGTGGGCCAGACCCACTTCCTCAGATCAAATAGTGGAAGAAAATAGTCACAGCCATATATACCAAAGGATACAATTAAAAAAATGAACACATATGAAAAGGACAAATCACATTTCAGAACAGAAGGGGGATGAGGGGGGGGAAGGAAGGTGAATGCCTGTGAGTTAATGATATTAGAGGTGGGGAAGGGTAGATGTCTGTGAGTTAATAGTGTTAGAGGTGATAATTAGGGAAGCTATCTTTGTAATGGGTAAGATAGCTGGAGTCTTTGTTCAGCCCCCCCAGTGGAGAGTGTCAAATTTTAGCATGAATTTTAGAATTCTCTGAACTGGTATTCATGCTAAAATACCAGACTAACACGGCTACATTTCTATCACAATTATAATAGGCTGTGTCTAGACTGGCTACTTTTTCTGGAAAAGCAGCCAATTTGTGGAAAAACTTGCCAGCTGTCTACACTGGCCACTTGAATATCCGCAAAACCACTGATGATCTCATGTAAGATTGTTAGTGCTTTTGCGGAAATACTATGCTGCTCCCATTCGGACAAAAGTCTTTTTCCGAAAAACTTTTGCGCAAAAGGGCCAGTGTAGCCAGCAGAGATTTGTTTTCCGCAAAAAAGCCCTGATCGCAAAAATGGCGATCGGGGCTTTTTTGTGGAAAAGCACATCTAGATTGGCCATGGACACTTTTCCGCAAAAAGTGCTTTTGCGGAAAAGCGTCCTGCCAATCTAGACACGATTTTCTGAAAACGCTTTTAACAGAAAACTTTTCCGTTAAAAGCATTTCCGGAAAATTATGCCAGTGTAGACGTAGCCATAGTGTCCTCAGAGGAATGTTCTGTAACCCAGATTGTGATGTTACCAAACTTAAAGCACAGAGACCCAAATTTTCAAACCTTGGTGCTTGAACATAGGCTCCTGTATCTATATTTGGGCACCTAAATAAAAACAGCTTTGTTTCAGTGACATCGAGCACCTGTGTGGCTTCCACTGACTTCAGTGAATATAGACCAGCAGAGAATTTGGCCGTTTTACTGGGATGATTCAAGCACTCCTCTGCATACATGCAATGTGTGCCTAGCCATTTACTGGCAGCATCATCAGCTAGTGGTGAAGCAGTAGCCTGCCTTTAAAATAAGTTAGGGGGCACTTGACTGCTGCGTTGAATTCAGAAGAATGACAACCTACAAGCCAACTTCATATTAAGATAAGGATATATACCATCTATTATTGGAGGTGCTGTTTACACTAATCATGACAACATCCCCCACTAGTTGAATAAGAATATCAATGGTAACACCTAGAAATCTAGGCAGTCTGCCATCAGTGCTGGCTTACATGTCCATCTGCCGCTTCCAGTCCTCTAGCTACAGCTACATTATCAGTGAGTACAGAGTTCATGTCATCTAGGACAGGCCTATCTTTTGTGGACAGACTGTTGCAGATGGCATTGTGCTGAAATCCCAAAACTTCTCCACAACAGGTCTCCCATTATGAGCCACTAGTGTTATGTACAAAGATGACAAAAAGTGGCTTCACCTCCAAGTCCTATCTATCTCTAAGCAGTGAACCAATGATGCAGTTTATCTTTTCCACTCCCCGGCTGTGTCTACATTGGCAAGATTTTGCACAAAAACGATTGCTTTTGCGCAAAAACTTACTGCCTGTCTTCACTGGCGGGGAGTTCTTGCACAAGAACACTGACATTCTAATGTAAAAAATCAGTGCTTCTTGCGCAAGAACTATGATGCTCCAGCTCAGGAATAAGCCCCCTTGCGCAACTGTTCTTGTGCAAGAGGTGAGTGTAGACAGGCAACATGAATTTCTTGCGCAAGAAAGCCCGATGGCTAAAATAGCCATTAGAGCTTTCTTGTGCAAGAGAGCATCTACACTGGCATGGATGCTTTTGTGCAAAAGCACATCTCTTATGCAAAAGCACATGCCAGTATAGATGCTCTCTTGCACAAATACTTTAACGCAAAAACTCTTGTGTTAAAAATATTTGCGCAAAATCTTGCCAATGTAGACGTAGCCCCCTATTACATGAAGGGTGAGCAACATGGGTCCTCAACTCAGTTATCCAGTACTGTTGATAAACCTCATGTATTGTGATTCAAATTCCTTTCACTGATCACTGCTAATGTAGGTTGAACTGAACACTGCGGCTACGTCTACACTGGCCCCTTTTCCGGAAGGGGCATGTTAATTTCAACTATCGTAGTAGGGAAATCCGCGGGGGATTTAAATATCCCCCGCGGCATTTAAATAAAAATGTCCGCCGCTTTTTTCCGAAGTAGGAATAAGAGCCTCCGGAAAAGGGCGCTTTTTCCGGAGGATCGGGGCCAGTGTAGACGCTCTTTTCCGGCTTTTCTAAAAGCCGGAAAAAAGCGGCGGACATTTTTATTTAAATGCCGCGGGGGATATTTAAATCCCCCGCGGATTTCCCTGTAGGAATAAGAGCCTCCGGAAAAGGGCGCTTTTTCCGGAGGATCGGGGCCAGTGTAGACGCTCTTTTCCGGCTTTTCTAAAAGCCGGAAAAAAGCGGCGGACATTTTTATTTAAATGCCGCGGGGGATATTTAAATCCCCCGCGGATTTCCCTACTACGATAGTTGAAATTAACATGCCCGTTCCGGAAAAGGGGCCAGTGTAGACGAGCCCTGCATGTTTTATGTTTTATCTGTAACTATCTCCAGGATCCTGCTGAGATAGCTCCAAGTCCTTCTGTGCATCCGGGGCTCATACAACTGCACATCCTTGGTCCTACCTCAGCACAGAGGACTGGGCTTAGTGACTTTCCAAGGTCCCTTCTAGCTCTACATTTCTATGGCTCTATGGTTTTTGGTGGTCCTTTGTTCACATAAAGTTAATACATTAATAGATTTTTAGAACGGGGGCTATTGTGATCGTCTAGTCTGACTTCCTGCCTAGTACATGTAATAAATTGCTCCTGCTTACCTTACTTACTGCCTGTTCTGAATTTATTTGCTTGTTTTATAAATCTTCTGTCAAATCAGCACAAGTCTATGAACTGCTATACCTTCCTGGATTTGTAGTGTTGATCCTTGTGCTGAGCTCATACTAGGCAAAGAATCATTTATATCTGAGAAAAGTTAAGTTGCTTGCTAAGTTACTGCAAATGAAATTAAAGCTAAAGGAATAAACAATGAAACATAAAAGATTACTTTAAAATAGGTGATACAGTGGCTCTGAGGCCAAGCATCTAGCTTGAAGACTAGTGGCGGTAATAGTTAGCATAAGGCCACTTTAGGCCTAATAAAAGTTAGGAGAAGTAAATAACCTTGGGTCAGAAGATTTAGCAACATATATCTTGTGATAAACAGTTTAGACTGCAAAGGCTTTATTTAGCCAAACTTAACCACATGTTTACAAAATCTCCTATCTTTATGAAAGCTTGTGACAATTATTGGAATTGTCTCCAAAATGGGTATTCCAAGTGACAAATATTGACAAAAGGTCAAAACTTCACAAAATATGGCCTCAGAAACAGATTCATGTAAAGAATAGTTGTGCAAAAGGGAGTCAAACCTGACTGACCATGTATCTTGAAGGGGAGATTAATGTATTGGTTATGACTTATAAAAGCCTGGGACCTGACATGCTTCCCCAGCTGCTGTCAGCTGAGATGCTCAAGCTGCACTCCTCTCTGTGAAGTCCCTGGGACTTGCGTCTTTCCTTATCTGAAATAGTCCAGATTTGGTGACATTCTAGTATACTACAAAAGGCATCTATTGGGTGGGGCCTCTGTATAAGGCTGAGGATATGCTTCCCGCAGTGCTGAAGGAGTGAAAAGGAATTTTTTATAAGTGGCAGGCTGGCTAAGATTCTGTTTGCATAATTATTTATATGCAGCTGGCGTTTTTTGTAACACCAATTACATGTTAGGGCATCGACTACAGTCTCATCTTTGGCATATTTTAATTATTATTTAAATCAAAACATATGAATAATGAACAATAAGAGTTACTGGAGTGGACTTGAAATCTCCATTGCAAATAAGTCATATCTATTCAATTTCTTTCGGGAAGATATCTGTGTATTGAGTTGGGCAATAATGTGCTTTCCCAGGATGTAGTCAGCCATTGATAGCTAAAGTTTCCTTAGGGTGCTGCCTTCCTCAGACCATGATCACTACTTTGGCTTTATTTGTGTAGAAATAAATTACATTTATCCACTGGACTAGATGTGTGACTGCAAGAGGTAAGAAAGGGACACAAACATGAAGTCATAAAGAGTTTGCAATGGTAGGAGAAGAGAAGCCAAGTCAGGGAAGAGTTTGACCCTTAAATTTACTAGCTAAATATTAAAACTGTGTGTTTTTAGGAAATAATGGCCATGTTACTGCTAAGCCTCCAAAGTCTCATTTCAACCATTTCCTGGATGTCATGAAATGACATTTTGGAGAGTTTCATATTTTCATAAATTCTCTTGTGTTTAAATTTTAGGCACTAAACATAGCATTGCTATGAAAATTAAGAAAAACAAATTTAATTAGTGAGCTCGGTTACTCTATACAGATGCAACATAGTGCCAGATGTCAAATGCATTAGTCATTATTATTATGGATTTTCTAATATTATTTTACTTTTCTGTTCTTGTTTTCTTCTATACTGTAATTATGGCATTGCATCTGGGGGAACAGAGGGTAAGTATGTCTCCCTCATTCTCTCTTCTCCTTTTCTCTCTGGAAGCAATATTAGCTGCTCTGTGAATTGCCTTGCAGAAAGTAACACAGAGTGATATGAGTAATGAGTGTCAATCAGCTTCCTCTCTCACCTTCTCACCCCAGGACTGAATCAACATTAAGCATGGTTGATGTAATCATGTTTTAGATTCCACTGGCATAGTGCCCAAATGAGCCCACACCCATTTCTTCTCCAGTGTTAATCTTTTCATTGCAAACATTGTGTTATATTGTATATTAGACTTATTTAGATGCTAGCCATCCAAAGGTGAGTTTTAGCGACTGAGAACTTATCCCACTCTCAATAGACAGAGAGATAATGTTTCTGAAGAGCTAGGGCCCCAATTCTGCAATCTGATTGAAACACGGGGATTTTTTTGCTTGTGCAGAGCCGGATTCCTTTCAGAGAAACTCCATGAAAGTCTATAGGTCAGATTGCTGAGCAAGGTGAAATTTGATATTCAATATATGAGATTGCCATCCCAAAATTAGGGCAAGGTTATTTCAGTTGACTAATAGTCAGTGGGTTCAATCACTTAAGACCATTTAACAGGAGTAAATATTACAGACGCTCTCTGAAAGTACTATACCCAACTTCACTCTTTAGAACTACTTCATGAAACATCCTTACCTTTGTCTTAATAAGTTCTTCCTGAATTTGTACATAATTATTACCCCACTCCTCCGTTTCTGTGTAGGTATCTATTCTTTGTTGCTTCAACATGATAAATGATATTTTAACATAACAGATTGCTCAATACACTGAAATATATTCTTGCCTGTAATGGCTCCTCCCACCTTTTACAATGATCTTCTGCAGTTGAACTTTGACTGCATCAAAACCTGATATTCACATAATTCCTCCTCAGGGTGAGGGGGACATGTTGAGGAATTTCTTTCCTGTCTTTCATGGACCCACTCAGGTGTATGTTGCTAATTAGTGGTTTCTGCAAAATTTTCATAACTTTGTAATTAGAGTCATCCATACTTTTAAAAGATAATAGCTGTCATCAAACAAATGATATGAGATAAAGCAGTTTCAAGGTTCAATTGAGTAATGTTACAAATGTTTAGAATGATTTAATAACTTAAATCAAGTGGCTGACTTTGTAATAAGTGAGGCATGAGATCTATGGATAGGAAGAAAAGGGATTAACTCATGAGTAGGCAAATTATTGAATGTTATTTAATATGCTGTTTATCAATTCTGGCTTCTCCGTAACATTTTACCCAGAGTAGATTAGTTTGTTCATGGCTTTATTTGATGTGGTTTAAGCAAAATTTAACATGGATGTTATTATGGAGATGATTAAAAATATAATTCACATTCAATGCCAGGCTGATTTGCTACCAGGGACGATGCTGATCTAGGAATCATCATACTAAAGAATCTGGGGTGACTAGACCAGTTCATTTGTCTCTAGGTCTGTTTTACATTTGGGTAAAACAGACACTCAGAACACTGTCCCTTCTCCTCTTTTCTCTTGTACAGTAAAATGTATAAGCCACTTTTCTGCTCCTGGTCCTATGTTTTCTAGGTATCTTTGGCTATTGTCTCTCACTTATTTTATATTGGCCATCCTTGCCCGATTTATATTATGTGCAAATATTCATTATTTCCTGTATTTTTTTCCTGATCCAAACACTAGTAAGGTTAATCAAAAGACTCTAATTGACTTCAGTGAGTTTGGAGCCAGGCCCATTCTACACTCCAATTCAATGATGCACGGTGTGAATACATCTGCACCCAGCATTGATTCCTATGACACTCCATTGTTAGTTCTATCCTACTAGCTTTCTAAACATTTAATGCTGTCTCAGGCATTGCATATTAGGTTTTTCTTCCAGATGAGTATTTCACTGTCAATACCATTTTACTAACATTAACCACAAATACTACTTAAGTAAATATCTGAAGGTCAAAGAAGTGTTCCTCCTCTAACCATTCTCATTTCTGGTTGCTCAGAAATTGCTTAGCTTTGTTAGACTGCATCTTCTTTTTGTAAATCCTTGCTGACTATCACTTCCTTTCTTACCTTGACTTCCCTTCTTGTTTCGGTTTTTACATTCATACGTGTTTTTAAAATTACTTCCTTAAGCCTTGTTTCATGCTGAGTCCTGATGTCTTTGCTTAAGAAAACTCCCTTTAACATTAAGTCAAACCAAACTCTTAAATAATTCCCATATTCATCACCATCTGTATTCAAACCTCACACTGGACAACAAAGGGTTCAAGATCTGCTCTGGGTTGAGCCAGCACCACTCTGTCACACCTGCAAATCATTCTGAGGCTGGAAGGAGCATAAAAGGAGAGCAGAGCAGTTCACTTGTTTTCAATGTTCTATTTTTACTCCAAACAAGTGTATGCCTAGCTGTTTTTTTTCTTTTCATTTTTTAACCACTACAATTTCATATATACATTTCTATTGACGAACTTATCTTCACTCTATAGTATTTTATTCTTGATTTCTATCTCTAGTAACTTCCTTTCCCTCTTCTATTTGATAATGCCTATTAATTGCAGATTGAAGATAACTAGCAGCAACATTTTGGAAAACATGTCATCTGTAATCACAGCTTTTTAAAAAAATAATTGTTTAATTTTAATGAGTGTGAAATTGGAATTTAATTTCCAAATATGACATTAGGTTGGCAATTTCCACAGCAACTAAATGATTAAGTAACTAAGTGGGAGTATAGCCAAGTGAATAATTGACTTTTTGATTTGCTAGCGTTTCTGAAAAATATAACTTTTTTTGCCAACATATCAAAAGTTTAAAAGTGGATTGAATGAAATATTTTGTTTAGATTTCAAGTGGTATTTTATACATTTATCTGGGAATATAAATAGACTTTTAGAAAATGTAATAAAAATATCTTGGTGTTTTCTGATTGTTTTAGATGAACAATTTGTAAAACCAACATGAATCCACAAAACACATTGATGTTGCTTAACGTATCCATGTTTTGCTGCACATTTTTTTGGGGCCAAAAATCTTCATCTAGTTCTGGATAGGAGCTCAACAATCCCACTGATTTTTTTCAATTGGACTTGTGTTCCTTTGCCATTCAAGTGTTTTTGAAAATCCCACCTTAGTCTCCTTTCCTACTTTCTTTCTTTGTATCTTTATTAATGTAGAAAAAAATTTTGATTTATTGTTTAGTACCTTAGACCCTGAGTGGTTCCACTGCAAATAGTGAGTTTTCTATGGAGCAAGCTACTATTCATTGTGAGTAAGAGTGTAGGACTTAGTGATTTCAAAGTTTTCAACTAATCTTGGACACTAATGCTTCTTGAAAGCCACTGTAAACTGCTGTTCACAGTGTCAGATTACAAGACTATAGGGGGAAAAAAAACCAACAGCATGTAATTCAGGGTATGTCTACACTACCACCCTAGTTCGAACTAGGGTGGTAAAGTAGGCAACTGGAGTTGCAAATGTAGCCTGGGGTTTGAATTTCCCGGGCTTCATTTGCATCTCGCCGGGCTACACGCGTCACGGACTAGGTAGTTTCACGAGGAGTAATGGTAGTTCGGACTAGGAAGCCTAGTCCCAACTACCTAGTCCGTGCCGCATGTAGCTAGTCTGTGCCGCGTGTAGCCACGCGGCACGGAGTCCGCACTAGCAGACATTTAAAAATGGCGGCGCCCGGCAAGATGCAAATGAAGCCCAGGAAATTCAAATCCCGGGCTTCATTGGCAACTCCGGTTGCCTACATTACCACCCTAGTTCGAACTAGGGTGATAGTGTAGACATACCCTCAGATATTTAGGTATCACTAAAATGGAATGATATCACTTACTCCCGTTATTTTTGTGTCAGATATTGATGCTGATGTTAACGTATCATACCACACACGTAAATTCCATAATCCTGCTTCCCAATGACTTCATTATCATAACTAAAACAGTGGAACTATATTAGGAATATATAATCCATAAAATCTGTGTCTACTTTAACCACTCAGTTTAAAATAAAACAAGTTTTAAATGAGTTGCAGAAGTCTGACAACTTAACAAAACACATTGTGAAGCAGGAGTCACTTATATGGTTGAGAGACTCTTTGACCAACAGGAAAAAAAGTGCAGTCATGTGCAAATAAGCAGAAGATAAGACAGACAGATGTTGTATTGACCTCCCACTCACTGGAATTAGATTGCCAGTTTAGTTAGTCTTCCGCAGCTGTTTGCAATGGTCAGGTGGGAAGTCAGTGCCTAACATGTATCACAGTAGGTACTGCATTAATCAGATAATATCTTTATGGAAGGATTCCAAACTCAATTTGAAAATGTAGGGACATCACTCTAGTAGCAGAGAGAGATAATATCAGTTTCAATCATCCTATGTTGAATATGTTTGATATTTGGCAAAGAAAAATATAGCCTGGCAACATTTCATAGTTCATGTTATAAAAGAAAACTCAAAGACATATTTCTACTAGGTTCAGACAGTGGCTACTGAGAAACAGGTTCTCCAGTAAACAATTCATGATATACCATTCTGTCCTTCTTTGTCACTATCAACTTTTCCCCCTTTCTAGTCCTAAAGTAGAACAACAAAAAGTGCATACTAGGACAAAGAATCTTATTCAAATGCTGTATATAAGGGTGTGTCCATACTATACCCTTACCTGGAAATAAGTTATGCAATTTGTGCTAAGCAAATTGCATAGCTTATTTTGAGTCAATTTTGAAAGAAAATGCTATTCTAAAACATCCCTTAACCCTTATAGTACGAGGGTTACAGGGATGCTGGAATAGCACACCTGCTATTTCAAAATCTATTTTGAAATAACGGGCTGCTTTAAAGATGTGGAATTGATATTTTGGGATACTTCTGGTATCCTGAAATAGTTCTGCAATGTATATGAAGCCTTAGTGACTTTTAAACACAAATATATCAAATTAAAGATCAAATGGGTAATGTGCTAAGATACTGTGCAGTACAGATTTGCCACTCATTATATGAAAGGAAATATGACATTCCTGAGTCTTGGGGTCCAAAAAATCTAGTATGTTAACTTTGCCAAGGATACACGATAAAGTCTCAGTCTTAGCTTTGGGGAAGAATTTAGGGCAGCCATTCCTCATTACTACTGTCTAACTGAGAAGTTGTCTTGAAAAAGCAGCTTCAAAGTAAGTTACTAAAGCAGCAAGTTGACAAAAAAACAATGAAGCCAGAGGAACAAGGGATGTATGGTATTTGCTATGTTCTGTGCCTGCAACGCACAAGCTGGATGAACTTTGTTGACAGTTGGCCTGAACCATATGAGGTTCCAAATCAGCTTCTGTTGGTATAATCCATAGCACAATATCCTTGACCTCAGCAAGCAAAGTAGCTGCATTCTGTCCTCAAACAGGGTTCTGTTGCAGCACGGACTCCATAAACTTCCTAGGCATGCTTTGAAAAAGCTAGGAAGAAAGGATTTTTTAAACATTTTGTAATATCTAGGCTTAAATAGTATTAGCCACTATTGGCCAGGATTGGCCACTGTTTGCAATTGGTGTAATTTTTCCTGCTATATATCCTTGACATCCAAGTAATATATCTTTTAGGCAATAAATGATAAAGAAGGGAAAGAGAAACATTTTTTGGTTTTAATATTCTGTAGTGGCTTGTACCTGGCACAATGAACACTGCATGCCTTTGATTTCATTTTCTTTGTAATACTGCTGAAGCCATGTATATTATTAATAAACTCTTATTTTATTTATAGTCATCTCCATAGCACTCATCACCCTGTTACATGAGACACCAAAAGAGAAAAAAAAGAAACATATTTGTATTTTTAAGTAATTTAATGTATGGATGAAAAGAACTGGATTGACAGCTCTGGAGAATGAAATTCTCTGTTTAATCATACATTAAAACCACTGGGTAGCCAGAGGATGTATATACAGAACTATTATTATTGGTAATAAACTTTTATATTATAGTTGTGACAAAAGACCTCAGTATCGGTTAGGGTCCCATTGTGCTAGATGATGTTCTCCATATAGATGAGAGATGATACCAACATTGAGAGATGCAAAGTTTAAAATTTACAAAAGAAATGAAGAAAGGAGGATGAAGATACAAAATACAAGCACATGGAAATGATGAAGTATTGGCACAGCTTTATGAGTAATATGTTGATCTTCTGTTTTTAAGTTTTTGAAACTGGAATGAGGGGTAGGCTCGGGAATGGTGGCATTAATAAGAGTGAGGGAGGAAGAAATGAGAGGAATGGGAAAAGGGACCATTTTACTTCACTATCTACCCACTAACGGTTGTTTGGCATTATAGTGGAAGTAAATCTTAAGAAGGGATCTGTAGGCAGATAAGAGAAGGTCTCTGTGGGTTGTATCTTTGTTTTCTTTTTGCATAGGAGATTGAGAGAAAACATTAAAGTGTCCAAGGGAAAGTGTTTATGGAAGACAGGGGCTGTCACTGTTGAGTTACTAACCTTTTGTTCTTACCTTTAAGGTCCTTCACAATTCAGCTCCATATTATCTTGCTGACATAGCTACTTATTGTAAGGTTACTCCTGCATTAAACCTGTTTCAACAATCTAATCCTAAGGCCAGCCCCATGCTACAGCCAAAGGTTAGCTTAAGGTATGCAATTCCAGCTACGTAAAAATGTAGCTGGAGTTGATGTACCTTAATCTGAGGTTCGGCACCATGCTCATAGCAGAAGATCAATGGGAGAAATGCTCCTATAGACTTCCCTTACTCCTTGTGAAGAGTAGGATTACTGGCATCAATGTGGACACCTCAATATTCAAGTTAGTCAGTCTTTACTAGACCCACTAAATATGGGTATGTCTATACTACCACTCTAGTTCAAACTAGGGTGGTTAATGTAGTCATACGAACTTGCAAATGAAGCCCGGGATTTGAATTTCCCGGGCTTCATTTGCATGTTGCCGGGAGCCGCCATTTTTAAATATCTGCTAGTGCGGACTCCGTGCCCGCGGCTACACTAGGCTTCCTATTCTGAACTATCTGTATGCCTCGTGGAACAGAATAGGAAGCCTAGTCCGAACTATCTAGTTCGTGCCACGTGTAGCCGCGGGCACAGAGTCCGCACTAGCGGATATTTAAAAATGGCGGCTCCCGGCAACATGCAAATGAAGCCCGGGAAATTCAAATCCCGGGCTTCATTTGCAAGTTCGTATGACTACATTAACCACCCTAGTTCGAACTAGGGTGGTAGTCTAGACATACCCTCAAATTTCAAAAGATCGACCTCTGCAGCATCAATCCTTCAGGAAGTGAAGATGTGGCCTAAGAGAGGATTGTTTTTACGTGCATGGAGAAGGTCTGTGATAGGTCAGGTAAATTAAAAATGCCACCTTGTGTGTTTAGAATTGTTCTGTCCTTATCTCTCAATTAAGTTAGGGTATGTCTACACTTGCCCCTTAGTTCGAACTAGGGATGCAAATGCAGGCATTTGAAATAGTCAATGAAGCGGGGATTTAAATATCCCATGCTTCATTAGCATAATCTCGCTGGCGTGTTACTCCGAAAGCCAGCTGTTTTGAAAGTGAAAGTGCACGCAGGGATGTGTTAGTTCGAACCAAAACCCTTGGTTCGAACTAACATTACTCCTCAAAAGATAAGGAGTAACATAAGTTCAAACCAATGTGGTTCCAACTAATGTGTCCCGGCGTGCACTTTCACTTTTGAAACAGCTGGCATTCGGAGTAACGCACTGGCAAGATCATGCTAATTAAGCGTAGGATATTTAAATCCCCGCTTCATTGACTATTTCGAATGCCTGCATTTGCATCCCTAGTTCGAACTAGGGGGCAAGTGTAGACATACCCTTAGAGACTTGAGGCTAAACGATCCTTGTTTTCAACATCAGAGTTGAAAGGAAGTAAAGAGCTAGTCGACTGTCTTGAAGTTACTTGTTTAACTGAAGTGTTGTCACCAGAAGAAAAGCTATCAGAATGCTTGATACATTCAGGACAGATAGTGCTGCAAGAACAAATGAAAATGTTGTGGTCCTTTATCAAAGGTAAAAAGGCAAAAAGGAGACGTTAGCCATCTTGCAGACATCTTGTTTATTACAGGGGGAAAAAAATTAGAATGTCAAAATTTCCAGTGAAAAAAAATTCCAGGGTTCAAATGGTTCCACTTTGAAGTCTTTACAGCTTACCTTCTTTGCTCCACTGCATAATAGAACAAGATGTGGAAGCCTTAGTCAAACTGATAACATTTTGGCAAGTAAAGGATCTTACTATATCTTCTTCCTATGGAATATCTTCCTAGGAAGCAAACAATAGCTGAAATGTAAAATAGTCTGAATAAATAGAATATGTCTACGGTTACATAACTCTAGTACTCCATAAACTGTATTCATTGGCATTCAGATGCTGTGCAAATTAGTCTGGGTCATTCTTTCCTCAAAAAGTAATCTTATTTTCTGAACATAGCCTTGGAGACAGATGGCCCAAAGAGACAGGAGATTTTCCTTTGAAGGATTCGGGAACTCTTCCTCACTGTTGTTTTTCATCATCTTCTTCTTGGGAGGGCTAAGAGAGATCTCATCAAAGTCAGAATCAAAGAAAACTCCTGGAGGCCCTTTTAGTTGGAAACAAATTCTTGAACCTGAAGCTAGGCCTCTCAGTAACAATGATGAACAAAAATCTGGCATTTATCTCTATGGTCCCCTTGCTAATATCTTCAGGCTGTGTGGACAACTGCCAAATAGAACTTTCACCTATTGTCATTATCTTCAGTGTCTGCGTTTGTATTTCTTCTGCTAGAGAAAATCCTAGATATTTCATTCAGTACATACTGAATAGTGAATATAAAGATCTACATGTATAAATAAACATTTTGGTTCTCTCTATATATGGCTAAAGATCAGGTATAATTCAAAGGCAACTTGAGGAACATCCTTTCCTTTGTTATATTAAAATAATGTGTTTGATACACATAAGTAATAGATGAATGAGAAGGGAAGTTATCCCTGTTAAAAGTTTATATTTGTGATCTGTGCATATATATCTTTGTTATATTTGTGATGTATTTTGCAAATCAACTATGCAGGGCCTTTTTGAGAACAATACTGACTTACAGCATTTCAACTTCTCTGTGCAGCCAGTACCTGCAATGAATATCCTGTGCTGAACAGATAGAAATCCACAAAAAAACCATACTAAGTCTCTGTTATAAAAACATATAGGCTACATCTAGACTGGCCCCTTCTCCGGAAGAGGCATGCAAAGCAGGCAAGTCAGAATAGGGAAATCCGCGGGAGATTTAAATATCCCCCGTGGGATTTAAATAAACATGGCCACTGCTTTTTTTCCAGCTTGGAAGTAGGAATAAGAGATCCTCTGGAAAAGAGCTTTATTCTGGAGGATCGCGCCAGTCTAGACGCTCTTTTCCGGCTTTTCCCCAAGCCGGAAAAAAAGCGGCGGCCATGTTTATTTAAATCCCGCGGGGGATATTTAAATCCCCTGCGGATTTCCCTATTCTGACTTGCCTGCTTTGCATGCCTCTTCCGGAGAAGGGGCCAGTCTAGACATAGCCATAGTGTAAGAAACATAAGTAAGCTCCTTCCTTAAACTGAAATGAATCTAGGCTGAAAATCCAATAAAGAAGGTTGAAAATACTTGTGATAAGGAGATATAATATACAGCAGTAAAAGAAACAACATAGTGCTGGAGATAAAAATAACAAAAATCTCTCAACAATATTGAAATTATTCAGTACTCGAAACATGTTTACTCATTTTATATATACTTGTATATCATTGTTAAGATAAATAAATTTAAAAAACTGCTGTAAACATTTTTATGGAAAAATATTTTTAACATTCACTACTAATTTTATTAGCTTTCCATGATCCTACTTGTGGAAAGAGAAGTTGTCACAAATAGGTATTTTCATGAGTAGTTACACCATAAATATTTTACAGAGACATCCTGAAAGTCATTGTGGTTTGGAGAGTCATCCAACAGGGAAGCATAAAGATTCCTGTGTGACCTACGTGACCACATACCCAACATCAAATTTTAAAAGAAAATATTAAGGCAAGAGGTTTAGGGGGTCTTTACTGTAATTTGAATGTGACTCCAGGTTGGTTTAATCACACACTATAAGTTAAGCACAGGCTTACATGGTTAGTTGATTTGAAGCCAGAATGTTCAACACTTTGCTGGACTGAGGGCACAGAAAAAGTACAAGATATCCAGTCTGAAATATGTGTGCATTAATAACTAACTGTAAATAAGAAATATCTGTAAAATAATGAAGCCAATTCATGGATACTTTGCAAATAAACTACTTGCTCTAAATAGTTCTTGAAGCTCTAATAGTTCCAACTTGTATTGGAAGGTGTTTCAAGCTCATAATTTTGGAAATAAAAATCCTGAAGAATTCACACTGGTATGTCAATATCCCTAGAACTTCTTCTCCACCATAAGATGAAAGAGAGAGACTCTAAGAGGGAGAAGTACATTTCTGAAGCAAAACGCTTTTGACATGGTCCAGCTCCCAAGTCACGATTTCATGTTTCTTAATTTTGGCAGTAGAATAAAGTCTTCAGTAGAACATTTTTAAGTCCAAATATATGACATTTCAGAGTTCTTACCATAACTTCTCTTTTTTATGTCTACATGATTTACAGTGTTTGCAGATGGAAGTAATTTAATAGCTTGATGATCTTTCATCTAGCCTGTTTCCATTCAGCGACCTTATGTTTACTATAAGAAAACACCAACAAGGTGTCTGATTTCTTCATGGAAAAATGGCAACTATTTAAAACAAAAGGATGTTGTCCAATGGTATCATAATTCTTTCAGCATTCCTATAATTTAACAAAAAAGGCTCACTTGTTCTGGGGGAGTGTTTGACAATGAGACAAGGCCAGCTTGTCTTTCTCACAAAAGATGCATTTAAAATAAAATTAAAAATAAAAGCAACAATAAGAACCACAAGTTTTATGCTTTAAATGGTCAGCTGTCTCATTGGGGACAGAAGTTCTCAGCATGTTTCATATCTTAACCTCACATTCAAACAGCCCTTCCTCAGATGCTCCCTAAAATCATTCCACTGTGGTTTATGAAGTACTTCTGGCATCTGTACAAGATTGGTTAAACATTAGTATGTAAGCCTACCTCAGCAAAAGGCTGAAAATGAAGGAATGGGAAATGGGATCCACAATACTAGTTACTGACTCATGAAGGAGCCACAATACACAGACTGAGAAACATTGACCTGAAAATTCAGACTTGTGGACTTCTTAGCATTTTATACACAAGTACCATCCTGAGGGACATCATAATGTTTTTTTCTGAGTTAAGGAAGTAAGGGTATGTCTACACTAGCCCCCTAGTTCGAACTAGGGAGGCGGATGTAGGCATTCAAAGTCGCAAATGAAGCCCGGGATTTAAATATCCCGGGCTTTATTTGCATGTTCCCGTCCAGTTGCCATTTTTAAATGCCACTCGTGCGGACTAACTGCCCGCGGCTACACGCGGCAGTGAAACGGCAATTCGAACTAAGTCCTTAGTTCGAATTAACTGTTACACCTCATTCTAGAAGAAGTAACAGTTAATTCTAACTAAAGACTTAGTTTGAATTGCCGTTTCACTGCCGCGTGTAGCCGCGGGCAGTTAGTCCGGACTAGTGGCATTTAAAAATGGCACCCGGACGGGAACATGCAAATAAAGCCTGGGATATTTAAATCCCAGGCTTCATTTGTGACTTCGAATGCCTCTATTCACCTCCCTAATTTGAACTAGGGGGCTAGTGTAGACATACCCTAAGAAAGAGGTATATCCCTGTAGGTACATCTAGACTACAAGCCTCTTTCGAAAGAATACTTTCAAAAAAAGGCGTTGTTCCTTGTAAAATGAGATTTACCGTGATTGAAAAAACTGCCACGTTCTTTCCATTTACTTTTGAAAGACCGTGGCTGCAGTCTAGGAGCAGGTGAAGTTTTTTTAAAAAAGGCTCTTTTTTTTTTTAAAAAAAAGCCCTGCAGTCTACATACACCCTTAGAAAATAGGTTTTAAATTCACAGTAATCGAATACTTGAAATTAAGGACCTGAGTTTCACAAAGTGAGAGGTGGGAGGGCACATGTACATACACTATTTTAGTGCACACAAGTACTATAATTATTTTTGTAAATCAAGACTGTAGGCAATCAGCAACATATTTGCAGGTGTAAGTGGCTGATTTGGAGGACAAGAAGTGCATAGAGCTCACTTCATGGCGATCAGTCTATTAGAATCTCAGATACATTATATTATTTACTTGGGTTTCAGAAGATAGTCTTTTTGGGTCATATCTCAGCGTACGTCTACACTTGCTCCCTAGTTTGAACTAGGGATGCAAATGTAGCCAACTGAAATTGCTAATGAAGCGGGGATTTAAATATCCTGCGCTTCATTAGCATAATCTCACCAAACGCTACCTGATTCAAAAAATGAACAGTAACATTATTTCGAACCAAGGGGTTTGATTTGAACTAATGTGTCCCGGAGTGCATTTCCTGGTTTGAATCAGCTGGCGAGCGGAATAGTGTGTGAGCGAGATTATGCTAATGGAGTATGGAATATTTAAATCCCCACTGCATTAGCAATTTCGGTTGGCTACATTTGCATTCCTAGTTCAAACTAGGGAGCAAGCGTAGACATACCCCTAGAGATTAGCACAGAGGTAGGGAGTTTTGTGTTCATTTGGTTAACTTTGTAGAGATTTGAGCATAGGTATAATTTACATCTAAAGCAATCAGAACTCCTGTTGCGTATATGTCCACTGGCTTCTGTGTCTAGTTAATGGGGAGAAAAACAACTCCAGAATAGAGATTCCCTTTCCAACCACAGCTATTCAATAACCCCACGCTCCAGGATTAGTGGCAATGGGGTATATTTAGAAGATAAAATAAAAAAGAATAAGTGAAACATTACTTTAAAAAGTTAGATGTCTTCAAATCACCAGGGCCTGATTAACTGCATCCTAGAATACTCAAAGAGTTGATAGAAGAGGTATCTGAGCCTTTAGCTATCATCTTTAAAAAATCATGGAAGACAGGAGAGATTCCAGAAAACTGGAAAAGGGCAAATATAGTACACATCTATAAAAAGGGAAATAAGAACACCCCAGGAAACCACAGGCCAGTCAGTTTAACTTCTGTGCCATAAAAAATGATGGAGCGGGTAATTATCATTATTCATCTGTAAACGTCTAGAAGAAACATCTGTAAACATCTGGAAGAAAATAAGGTGATAGGTAACAGCCAGAATGGATTTGTAAAGAACAAATAATGTCAAATCAATCTGATAGTTTCCTTTGATAGGATAACAAGTCTTGTTGATAAAAGAGAAGTGGTGAATGTGATATACCTAGACTTTAGTAAAGCATTTGATATGGTCTCGCATGATATTCTTATCACTAAATTAGTCAAATACAACTTAGAAGGGGTTATTATAAGGTGGGTATATAACTGGTGGATAATCATTCTTAGAGAGTAGCTATTAACAATTCACAGTCATGCTGGAAGGGCATAACAAGTGGTGTTCTATAGGGGTCTGTTTTGGGACTGGTTCTGTTCAATATCTTCATCAACAATTTAGATATTGGCATAGGGAGTACACTTATTAAGTTTGCTGATGATATCAAGCAGAGAGAGCTTGCAAGTGCTTCGGAAGATAGGGTCGATATTCAAAATGATCTGGACAAACTGGAGAATGGTCTGAGGTAAATAGGATGAAGTTTAATAAGGACAAACGCAAAGTGCTCCACTTAGGAAGGAACAGTCCATTGCACACATACAGAATGGGAAGCAACTATCTAGGAAGGAGTACTGCAGAAAGAGATTTAGGGATCATAGTGAACCACAAGCTAAATATGAGTCAACAATGCAACACTGTTGCAAAAAAAGCAAACATGATTCTGGGATACATTAACAAGAGTGTTGTGAGCAAGACACGAGGAATTATTCTGCTCTACTCTGAACTGATTAGGTCTCAGTTGGAGTAGTGTGTCTAGTTCTGGGCAC